>NC_142710.1:33856377-35106377 GCF_055471065.1 Atractosteus spatula | reverse complement strand
CCTCAAGCCCTGGTGAGCCTTAGAGGCCATATTCAGTACTTGATATAGACCTAAGGTGTCAGGGAAATGACATGCATTTCATAGTTGAGTAGCTTAGGTTTGCTTAGAAGAAGAAAAAATGATATGCCGACAGCAGAAACAAGAAATAATATTTGAATATTATTTTTTTTCTATGCAAGTGACAAAGATCAGAAACAGGGAGGCAACATTATGTTCATCTCATTGACAGTTGGCAGTGCCCAATTTTTGTTCTCTCATTCAAGCAAAACTTTATTCAGGTTGGAGTTATTTTAATAAGTGCTTACATTCATTATGGAAATACACCAATGAAAATATTGCAGAAAGCTTTGTAAGCAGTATTCAAGACAAATCATTGGAGGGTTACAGAAATCTCTCATATTGGTTTACTAAGTAGAAGACTTAGATTAGATCATTTGCAGTGCAGGTCTTTGCCCCATATATTCTTATGAATAACACAGAAGACTAACTATACAGATAGAATCGTTTATTCATCCATTGTTTAACTACTTCTTTCAATTCAAGGGAGCCAGAGCCTATCCTGGCACGCAACAGGTGCAAGGCAGGGTACACCCTGGACAGGACACAAGTCAATGTCATGGAGGACACACAGACAGAAGCGCACACTAACAACATGATCAAATTTTCCAGAAGCCAATTAACCTACCAGTATGTTTTTGGACTGTGGGAGGAAACCAGAGCACCAGGATGAAACCAACACAAACATGGGGAGAACATACAGTACAAACTTCATACTTATAGCAACCCAGGTCCTGAATTGAACCCATAGCCCCAGTGCTGTGAAGCAACAATGCAAACACTGTGCCGCTGTGCTGCCTCAAGTAGAATCAATATTAATCAATTTATCTTTAAGGAATCCAATAAGGGAACTGTCGTCTTTTATTGATGTTGCCTGAGAAACCAAAGCCTGTCTTCATCCTGTGGATACAGCCACCTTCGAGTAGGACCATTGTGCAACTAAAACTCATCTGTTACAACATACAGTACGGTACCCCATCTGTGACCATTACAGGGCAGTATTTCAGTTCTCAAGTAAATACTGATAATGAAAATGAAATCATCAAGCACCACCATGTTGCATCAGAAACAGAACAATTGCTGTTAGGTCTTAGGAACATTTCAGCAAAATAGATTTCCTGACCACACATTTGACAGTCATCGGTATTATGTCATTTATAATGAGTGTCATTCCCTTTCTTTTTACTGTGTTGGATTTCACATGACAGAAGAATAACAGAGTTATAATTGCAGTGTGGAATCAGATTTTGTTTTACAATGGATGCGTACTCATTTAGCTTGCTGTATAATTGTCATGCAGCACTGCCTGTGCCTAAGAATATGTAACATATTTGCATCTAATTGTTATTTCAACTGATGAATTTAATTTGTTCTGACTGCCATGTCCCCTATGACATAAATCCATAATTAAAGAGAAACGAAAAGCCCAGGTACAGTGATTTTGAGAAGACAAGGAGCAAATAACCTTTGATATGGAGACGTTTGTTGAACAATTATGAAATTAGACCTTTTGGTTTCTTTTCACTTTGAGGCAAGAGTTTCATGTACAGTATACACTTTGTATGGTTCTCCATTTTGTCTCCATCTCCATTTTGTTGGACTACTCTGCTTATTATTGGCACTCACCTATTAAATCATAACATTCCCTTTTTGTAATGCAACTGCATTATTTACTGCAACTCTCTTTGGATAATGATGTTTCCATAAATTAAACCACTCTTCTGAAACATTTGCTTAATCCCCTTTGTTACAGTATATATTTGCAGTCTGCAAAGGTTTCCAAACAGTTATATGCTCACTAAGAATAACTCCCATTTTGGGCTAGTTTGCATCTTGTTGTTTTTAAAACATTTTTATTTCTCTCCTAGTGTAGTCAGTCTAGGCTCAACATATCAAACAGAAGATTTACACATACAGTAGGAACTTGTAATCACTATCGTAATGACTACTTCCATAGTGGACTTTCTTTTTTGACTTCTTTTTTTGTCAATAGAAGCAATGACTTGAACATTCTTCAAACTCACACAACACTGGACAACATATTAAGGTGGGCTACAATCTTTTGATAGGAGTAGCTTTCTTTAGCTAAAACATTTTTTACATTTTAGATTCGCTTCTTGGGAGCCATAGTATTCTCTAAATATTTCGAATATTAAATCTTCAATGGTATCCCCACCTTGAAGTGGCTTTGACCTTTCTGACCTTTGCTATTGGGCATGTCAATTTAACTCTGTATTTATAATGCGCAATTTGCATTATACTGTATACCAACTTTTTTTCATAAAATGTTTAGAATATTGTGCGCTCTGGGATATTCCACTCTTATGTATGAACCAAAGATACTTTTATGAGCACTGTGAATCTGTAATGCATGTTCTGTGAAACACACAGATCTGTAACATATTTACAAGAATGGTACTCTCGATACTATGAGTTTTGGGACTAAGTTATATAAAGTATCTCGGTGCAATTTTGAATCGCTACAGCTGTTGAAAGTCTTTTGCAAGTTTCCTACTGGAAGAGCTCAGATGGTAAACTGAGCCCCAGAGCTATATTAAATCATGCGCAGTAAGACATGCTTTCTCTGGCATCTATTGATCCCCCACCCCCATTCCCTTTATAAATTTTGTAAGAAATGGCTTTGGATGTATTACTGAAATACCCAGAACAAGCACTGCTACAGATTGCATTTAGCACTGTCGTAGAGAGGGAGCCACAGCCAGGCAGGCCTGTCAGAGTAATATCATAATTAAGCCACCCTTAAATTAAATCAGTCTCGCACGAGAAAGGAAAGAGGAGCAAAGCGAGTAGCAGGTCTATTGATTATTATATGAATTCTGACTACAGACAGTCTTAGGGGCTGTTGGATTGACTCCAAGCTGACTCAGACTCTTGTCCTCTTAACAAGTTTCCTCGCCAGTGGCAGGATGGTATCCTCATCCTCTTATAAGAGTATCCATCTTTTCACCTCTGGGTCTTCTGAGGGCCATTTATCTCCATGATGGGAAGGACAGGTTTACTGAATTAAAAGGAGATCTTCCAAGGAGGAAGCCTTTTCTGTACTTTTTTTTAAATAGAGGCATGATAGACGGCCTGCAGGAAATCTGGAAACAGACACCTTTATGCAAAATACAGAGGACGTTAAACCAACAGAATATAGAGCTGTTTTTTCAGACATTACAAATGTATAGGAAGCTGGCTTGTAAAGTTCAGGTATTAACACCACATATTGACTAGGCTCAAACAGTCAGGTTACAATATTCCTGATTACTTTGCTCCTGACATTTTAATATATGAAGATGTATCATTGATATGCAATTATTTCAATCCCCTCTCTGTTTCCGAGTGGATTCGTTAGCTGGACACCCATATACCTTTGGAGGAGAAAATCTGTGAGCTCATAGATGATCTACAATACTGTGCATTTTTACAATAAATAAAGGCTTTATTTTACATACAGTACAGTATGTGTGTTGCAGAGCTGAATTAAGGATTCTGTTTTAGAAAAACGCGTTGAAAAGGAACCAGGATCAAATCCACATATGGGCCAAGCTGCCCAAGAGTGGAGGAGCCTCTCTCTACAATGACAAGTAATGAACAGTTAGTCGTACAAATGAACTGGAAAAACTACTCAATGACACAAAAGACAGAATGATGGAACTGAGTAGGGGTCTGACAAAATAAGAATGTAATTAGTGATTGTTGAGATACATATTTTAATATTTTCCCTTGTTGTCTTACTAGCTATCAGAGCTTTAGCTCTTCCAGTTTAATGAGATGAGGGTGAGCTAGCAACCACAGTAGGGAGGGGTTTGTTTTCTATAAATTAGGGTTTGGAATCTGGAGCAGAACTGAGATCAAAATCTGAAACATACAGGAAAAAAAAAATTCAGGACAAATAATATTCACAAGGAATAACCATACCCAAGAATTAAGTGTACTGAAAGGATTATGGAGTGGTTTAGTTAAAATTTGGCTTAACCCAACTTGCTGAGGGCTAGCCTCCTGGACCGTAGGGCAAAGAGGGTGGGACCCCCATGCAGAGTAAGGAGTGACGAAGGGGCAGCTGCAAAGGTGGAGGAGGGGTAGAGGTAGAATGCAGAAAGATGTATGTGAGGGAGATGGGGCATTTATAATGTTTAAGGTCAGGAAATGACTTGAGGAGTGATTGTGAATTACTGATAGATGAGTCTGTTTGAACCTGGCTGTTGTCATCCCTCCTGAACTTATATTATAAATTACATTAGGGAACAAACAGACAAATGCTGAAAACATGGCTGTTTTGGTATGTATCAGAAAACTTTATTTATTTTAATGTTCCTTTGGCCACAGAACTTGATAGAGTATTATGGTTAAATAGAAATAATTGCTTAACTTCTGTATTGAGATCTAAAGTCATTATTCCTTCTTATTATATCAAAATAGGACTTAATCAAATCCAACTCTTTCCTTTTCTCACCAACTGTTTTATAATTTTCTGAATTGAAACTTTAGAACTGAAACAACATGTGCCTTGTTACAGGGTTTGCATTGAATACTTTATTTTTCTTGCAGTGCCATTGTACCACCTCTGATTGTAGGGCAGGAACTAGCCCACTAACAAGGACATCAAAGTACACCTTTTATAAAAATCTTTTCAAATCTAATCTAATCACATCTAATACTGTATAGACTGGTGGCTATGAGCTAATGCGCACAGCAGTGGTGAAGACCTGAAAAACAAAAATGCAAAATTAATGTTTTGTCAATTTTAAGAAACATATAAATCTTTTAACAAAATCACCAATCCCTGAAGATGTCTGCAGGATTTGTGCTTCACAGTCAGAGCTTCTTGTAAACCAGGCACAGTTCTTTATGAGACATTTATTGGCTGCATTTGAAAAGTGCAGGAAGATTCATGGGAGGCCCAAGGCTTAATGCTGGATTAAGACTTTAATCATTTGCAGGGCTTTTCATTTTCAGTATTTATTTTGCAACTGCCTACCTCCCTTTAAACGGTGATTAGCAGTCACTGAATCTTTGCACAATCCAAATTAAGTGAAAAGTATTTATTGCCCACTTAGTTTAGGATGATTTCATTGTTATTAACAATAATGCTTTGGAACACTGTACCTGTGAAAAGAATAATATGTCAGGACTCAATGAATATAAGCCCTCATCTGCAGAAAAATCCATTGTGAAACTGAAGGACTGAAATGAGTTAAACAAGTTTAAATGGGCTCTGGGATTAGTGATCAGCATCACCTGTAAATTCTGCTTGAGGAGGCAAACCACTCAGCAGCTTTGCTGTTAAGTGAAAAGCATCTTGTCTGATTTCATAATTAGCAGAGTTTTAGTGCTTTTTGACTGAAAGAATCGACTCATGGCAAGTTTAAATGGATGTTGTGGTTAAACCTAAATTTAAAAATAAATACTTAAAAGAGCCTTATGTACTGTATTTTCCATGTTGTCACCAAATGAAGACCTGTTGAGTATGGCTTATCATTTTCATTGTTGGTATTGTAAATGTCAGAGAATCTTTTCTGTCTTCAATTTGAAAGCAGAAAGGATCTTATAGTGTGCATTTTTTAATTGTGAAAAATTAAAAGAGTAGTACAAAGGTGTTCATTAAGCAGTTGTCACTAAACTATGATCTTGGATGTTAGAGCAACAGAATGCCACAGTCTTGTCTTTGTCACCCTTCCTAGGAAAGTGATTGAGTTAAAAGATACACATCACATACTCTTTTCAGACTGTGGCTGGGGAATGTTGTATGCAGACACTTCTACAAGCAGCATCTCAATGACATACTAACACGGTCTAATGCTTGTTCAATTTATTTCTCAATTTACTTCCATCACTAATACTTTTCAAGATCTGTATAAAGCACTGCTCATTTATTTACCCATAATCCATAATTTAATATGCTTCCACCTCTATCACTGTGAAATGTATTCATCTGTCTTAACCACACGCTCTTCATCATTGTCCTCCACAGAATGTGCCAAATCTCAATACTCACCTCACCCCACCACATCAACCCACCCGAAAAAGAGTCATTCTGTTTGAGTCAGATTTCATGTCAATCCTATAAAAAATACATTACTAACATATTCTTTTTCTATTAAAAAAAACTGACCCTCAAATAATACACTATCATTTTGGTCTCTTTTCATAGGTCATTATTTTCTGCAGGCAGATTGTTTCTGTTCTTTGGACATCTGCAAAGTAGGTTAATTTAATTTCAGGACACGGATTGCTTCATGTTTGCTCTTTCTGAGCACAGTTATAAAAAGAAGTTTTTTTTTCATTTATATGTATAAAGTCTTTTAATATTTTCTCTCACTGGCAGAATTAGATTAACCTCTCTTTCCAATTGGATTTTATTCAGAGACTTGCTGAAAAGTTTAAACTTCTGGATTTTAGATACCAGAAATATTTGGAAACTATCTGATGGGAGCTATTAGTTCCAAATGTGTCACAGTTATGAACATCTTTAATTATTAGCACTTTGGTTCAGCCCAGTAGTAAAACTGGGATGAGATACTGTAGAATAAAGTAATTTGATACAAACTGCTAGACTGTAGTTTTCTAAGTGGAAAGGGAAGAAAGGTGGGGGATATTAATCTTTCTTACACATGTCACTTTATCAAAGGGTTTTAGAGTGTGGCACAACATAAATTTCTTTGTCCACACATTTTTATCTATTCAGCATACAGTATGTGCCTTCATATATACAGTATAGTACAGTATACAGCAACTTACTAAATACTAGAAACAACAGAAAAAGAAAGAGAAATGACAGTACACTATGTGATCTAAAAAGCAATACATTCAACTTTATTTGATTCTGAAGCACATCCTCACTTACTTTCTTGTCAATACAGTATATATTTTAGGATTGACAAGCAAATGTTGCATACAGTGCCTTGCAAGATTAAGACCCTTCCTATGATGTTCCATTTTGTCCCAATGATGCATACTGAGTATTTAAATGTCAGAAAAAAAAAACAGAAAATAAGACCTCAGACCTCATCGTCATCATTTTCTAACCCCTTACTCCTGGTAAGGGGCAAGGTTGTAAAAGGCTAAGTAGCGTAGAATGGACTTCCCTTTCCCTGGGAACAGTCTCCAGCTCCTACTGATGGACTAATAGGTTTTGCAAGGCCATCTGAGATATATAATCTCTTTTAGCATGTCCTGGGTCTGCTCTGGAGTCTCTTCCCAGTGGGCCATGCACGACACACTTACAGTGGCAGGCCCCCAAATGGCATCCTCACACAAGCCCAAGCCACCTCAACTGGTTCTTCTCAATCCAGAGGAGCAGCAACTCTACTCCAAGGTTCTCTGGACTGCCGAGTTCCATCCCCACTATGGAAAAACCTCATTTCCGCCACTGGTACCAGCAATCTCATTTTTTCTGTTATAACCCAAAGCTCCTGACCATAGGGTTATAGAGAGATTGGAAAACCAAGAGCTTTGTCTGAAAACTCAGCTTGGATTGAAAATCCCTTCTCAGATTGTGACCTTGTCATGGTGGGAGACTTGAGTGCCCCTAATGGCAATAATAACGGTTATAATTTTTTTCGGTTAAGCCTCTAGCAACTGCTCAATGCTTTGGTGCAGTTTATGCCAAATCCACCTGGCAGACTGGCTCAAACCCTCTTATGTTACTTGGGAATCACTTATGCAAAGGCATCATTCAGGTTATTCCACAACTTCTCAATTGGATTCAACTCATGACTTTGACCACTCAGATACATTCACTTTCTCACTTTTAAGCCATTCCACTGTAGCTTTGACCTTGGGCTTTTGGATCAGTTTTGTCCCAGTTTTAGTTCTGAAGTAGATTTTCCTCTTAAAATGATTTTGCTTCATCTACAGTATGTTCCCATCTACAGTATGTCTTGACAAGGTTCCCAGTCCCTGCTAATGAGTAGCAGAACTGTAAGACTGCCATCATCATATTTGACAATAGGGATGGTGTTAGTCAAGTGATACACTATGTTGAGTTTGCATCAGATTTCCAATTTTGTTTGGTCTCACCACAAAACCTTTTGCCCCATGTTTGCTATATCACTTAGGTGCTTTGATGCAAACCCAATTCAGGATTTGAGATGTTTTATTTTCAGTTCCATACAAGCCCTCTGTGTGAGGTGACCTGACTTTTGTTGACCCCTGCGCATTTTCTCCCATCTCAGGCATTGAACACTGTAACTGTTTTGAAGTTGCCCTTGGCCTCACTGTGGCAACCCTTACCATTGTCTTCCTCTTCTGGCTGCTTGGTTTGGAGGAGCAGCCTGGCCTAGGTAGTGTCAGGGTGCCCCCCAACTTCTTAATGATCATCTTCTCCATGCTCTAAATTCTGTTTGAGAATAGTAACTTAACGCTTTAATTTTCTTTCATATTTTTTTCAATTATTATTTTTACTTCTTTCTTTTTGTTTTGTTAAAAGTTTAGAGTAAGTTGTGTGTATTACAAATAGTAATTCTAACTTTAAGTGTCATGAAAATGTTAAAGCAACAAAACGGGAAAACTGTGCAAGGCTCTGAATATTTGCGTAAGGCATTGCATGTGAAATATATAGTACCTGTTAAATTTGATTGAAAAAAAATGTGAATCACCCTCAAGAACTAGCAAAGAGCAATTAGCAATTCCCCCCCTCCGTTTTCCAACTGCCTCTTCCAATTTCGAGTTGCAGGGGAGCTAGGCAAGCAAAGAGCACAGTGCAGGGTACACCATGGATGGCATATCAGTCCATTGCAGGGCAGACAGTCACAAGCAACAACACACTCACACCAGGATTAACTTTTCCCAGAAGCATACTAACCTACTGTACCAGTATGTACATGGAAACATACAAACTCCACACAGATAGCAACCCAGATTCAGAACAGAACCCAGGGCCCCAGCACTGTGAATTAACAATGCCAACCACTACACCACTGTGCCGCTCTAATTAGCAATTTTCATCTTTAATTTAGACATACATAAAAATGCACATAACAAAGCATAAAAGCAAAGTGTGTCATGACCTTTGCATCTAACAAATCTGATGCTCACAGCATTGCTTCCTGCTGATGGAAGTGAAAGTAGTCAGTAACTCAGCAAAACATAAACTGTTCAACTCCAGCTCAAAGCCAAATGGAAACAAGGCTGTTAGCTTCCTGTTGCTTTTAATTTCTTATGGGGTGTATTTGTCTCAAAACAGGCTGTAAGTAAAGCATTTCTTCTTAAAACAAAAATGAGCAAACACTTTAAAGCTACCTTAAGGCAATTATCATTGTTTCCTTATTCATTTCTTTACCCATTCACTTTCAATTTCATTTATTTATCCTGCTACTTATATTTTTTGTAATCTAAACAGTGTGACTAGTCATTTGCTGTAATTTGAACTTGTATTCATAAGAACATAAACTCCCATCAATGTTCTTCTTCATCATAACTCTTTGCTTTTGTGTATTGCCTTTCATCACAAGAAATACTAATGTGTTTCACATAAAAGAAGGAATCCAATTCATCCAGCCCTGAAGTACAGCACTCACCTGGGTGATGAGCCAGCTGCCCCAGATTAGGCTGAGGAGTGAGAAAGTACTGTAAGAAAATAAGTCCTTTTACTTTACTAAGCCACACTCAAAACAAAGGTTCTGATTTTGGATAGAAGACCATAATGTAACTTTTGTGAGCCTGGTCATATGAAAAAATAAAATAAAATTCCATTACATAATGGGGAAGAACATCTTCCTTTTTATATTTTAACTTTATTGCTTAGCCCTGTTGAAAAATTTAACCTAAAGTGACAAGAAAATTAAAAAAAAAAAAGACTGAACCATATACTGAAAGCACATATTTGCTCCCATGGTGCACTATGTAGTCTTTTCTTGTACTGTACAAAGAGCAAATGGCTCATGAGGTGACTATAAATTTTTAATATGCAGCATGGCAGCTTGCATCAGGCTTTTCACTGATAGAGAAATCTGTTTAAACAATGTCTACCAGTTAATACCACAATACAATTTCATTTAAAAAAGGGTCACACTAGAGGGACTGCTTCTAACATTCCTTAGAATGTATGGCCTTTATGAGGTGTGGTGACCTTTTAACCACTCAGTTAATTGGGATAAGATAACCTTTCAGAAACTTAGTGTAGTTTAGCTTTTTAGACTTGGCTCATTAAGACAAGAGCTCTGGAAAGAGTTCTGCTTTTTTTGTATTCTTTCACAAGTACAAGCACTGGCTGGAAGTTGGCTCAGCTGGGAATTAATTTCAGGTCAGAAGCAATTCAATGCAGATTGAGCTGAAGCCTAATTCTCTGTGCATGTCTTTTACGTATGATCAACACTTGTGGAAGCATTTTCAGATCGAGAGAATGAGTGAGAATAAAATCTAGCCTCACCTCTTTGCCACGTGGTTCAAAAGTAACCATTACATTCATGCATTGTGAAAAAGACAACTGTACTTAAGCGCTGAATGTTTTGCTTTTTATGTGATTTATTTTGTTCTGCAAACTTAAAATCATCCACAAAAAGGTATGAAGCACTTAATGTATATGCAAAATTTGGAACCTTAATTAAAAGCAGCTCATTTTTAAATGTGTTAAACTGTTTTAGCTGTTTTAACTTGTTTTTTTAATCTTAACACTGCAGAAAAAGTGTATTACTAATGTTTTCACAGACACTGATTAGCCCTAATCTTGGATCCACTGATATTATTTCTATTCACGTCTGTAAATATGGCTAACCTTGGTGTGTGAAATCAACCTTTAACGACACAATTATTCTGAAAGAGATTAACATATTAATTAAGCATTACACCATTACTAAATATCATCATCATATTCATCTATCCACATAAATCCACTGTAGAATGATGGCCTGCCCAAAGACTCTCCACATATTTTATATTCATGTCATTTGTGCAAATTTCCTAATTTCCATTTCCTGTCTTCCATTAAGCTTTGGAGTTTTCCTTTTCTTGTTTCTTAAAATCTGGTTTAGAATGTTCTTGATCTAATCTTGAATTTTTATTCTTCTGTATGGGTCCATTGCCATTATAGTCTGCAGTTATATATATTTATCTCATTTTCTGTCTAATTTTATGATTTCTAGCTTATATCTTTCCCTGCTCCTGTGTGTTTATTGCACTCATTTTTTTTTACTTTCTTGCCTTATGTGAGTTGAGGCAGGATGCAACAGTCACTAAACCTGCCTCTTTAGCTGCTTAACTAGTAGGATATATTTAATCATTTTAAAGTGCTCCATTCTATTACAGGTATGTCAACTCACAACTAGCAACCCACTGAAACTAAGCAGATGTTTGCCTGGCCAGTACCAGGATGAGATACCTCCTAGGAAATACTAAGTTTGCTTGTCCTAACTCCCCATTATAGTGACAGGGGGAACATTATACTGTAAAATAATTCACACTCCTTCAGATAAGCCATAAAACTGAGGTCTTTACTCTCTGTGATCATTACAAATCTCACGGCTTCATTACTCTGTTCTCCTCCTGATGTGTGGTGAGCATACCGGTGTACTATGGCTGCTGTCACAACATCCAGTTTGATGCTGCACATTTGTGGTGGAGGGGAGTCCCCATTACCTGTAAAGAGCTTTGAGTGGAGGTTCCAGAAAAGTGCTGTGTAAGTGCAATGTATCATCTTCATTATTAGTAGTAGTAGTTACCGTATATGTCTCTCACTTTCTCACAATGTCCCAAATACAAATAACAGTTAACTTCTTCAAGCTTAGTCCCACTGACTTCAAACTCCATTGATCACATAACATAAATGTTTAAAGTTCATTTTCAGTTATTTCAGTTTTGTGTTTTTGTAATATTGAGGTTTTGGAGAGAATGTTACATATTGAAAATGCTATTTCAGAGTCAGAGTCACTGAAACAGAGTTCGGTATGTCTAGCATCACAAGCAGAACTGGTTGATTGGGGAAAGGCAGCAAAACCATTCAGCTCAAAGTTCAGCTTTTTAACATTTCATTTTAAGGTATTCTAGCAAACCCAACCTTCATGTCTTTGGAAGGAAACCAGGGCATCTGGCAGGAATGCACATACAGTAAACACTAGGAGAACATATTAGGAAAAGAAACAAACCACATACTGTACATTGAGGCACAGGCAAAGGTAAGAATAGAACTCATTAGCTCAGACTTGAAAGACAGCAGTACTAATTACTGTACCAAGCCACAGTGCCACCCATGAACAAGTACTGGAGCTTAGTTACTGTACAAGCCAATACAACAGTCTTTGTAATGCAAAATGTGAATCTTACATATTTTGCTTGTATAGTTTATTAAAAGTGTATTTTAAACATTATAAAATATTCAGTACCCTCTACACGTATTCATACCCCTGAAGAAATAGGAGCAATAAACATCATGTAACAAAAACATTTACATATAATGTTTCTTGGTTATACTGTACAATCTAAAAATATTATACAGCAATCTTGAAACCATTGCACAGAATAAACTCCTATTTGTTATAAATAAAGTCCAGAAAACATGAGGGTCACATCTCTGTAGTTAGTATTTTGTAAAGCCTTCTCTGGCAATGATTATACTGACTAGAAGCCTTTTGTAGTGTACTGTAGGTTCTGGTACTTCAGTGGAGAAATTTATGAACATCCCTCCTTATAGACTTGCTCTAAGTTCTTCAGATTCCTTTACAATGGCTCCAAGACCCTTAGATGCCAAACAAGCCCACAGCAAGATAGACACCCACAATATTGCTCTGTGGACATGACTGTATTCTCATCATGATCTTAATTTCTTAAGCCATAAATAATGCTGTAAGACATTTTTAATTGTCATTGGAATTGATCAGATACCGTCGGTTGCAGGTAGTGTGAGCACCTGGATATTCATACTGATCTACTGTACTGTGCTCAGTAATTAAGCATCAGTTATGCAATGGCCAACGTTCATTTCTTTCAGTCTTTAAAATCCCATTCTGTCACACAGTATCGCACTGATAAAAAGGGTGAGAAAGTCTTATCCTGAATATAACCCAGAGCTGTGCTATAAACCACTTATGTAACAACGGTTATTTTGTCTCTTCTTTACGGCTCATGGTGCATGGATATTATAAAAATTGAAGTATCCATCTATGTCATACATTTTGTAACCAGCTCAGGCTAAAAACAAGTACGGCAGAATTGTTTGTCTTAAGGTATGGAGAACCTATAGTATGGTTGGCACCTTCATTTGCAGTGAGTTGCCGTACACAGAAATGTAGTTCCTGTGCAGTGAAAAATGTGTTTCATTTGTAACACCAGCAGCACCTAAAAGCAAACCCACAACACTGTATCCATTCACAGCTGACAGCACACCAGCCCAGAACTCAACACGGTGTATTAACTTTACTTGCTGGCTGAGCAAAGGCCTAGCAGTGTTTGAGTCTCTGTATTCTGAGATATGTAACCCCAGATGGTCATCTATACCAGATTCTGATAAGAAACAAAAGAAACAACAGTAGTCAAGGGTGTTTAAGACACATCCACATAGAAATGTTATGCAAAAGTCGTCTTCTTTTACCTTTTAGTTAATGGAACTCCACAAGCATTTTCTTGCATTTGCTCTTCTTTATGCTGAACATGATCATTTATTGTGCTAAGACAAAATGTTAAATGTTAAATGTCATCAGCATCAGCAGGAGGGTCAAAAGTTTATTGGTCTCTTATTTTATGATTTTCAATTTGGCAAATAGCATTGAGGGATTGTCCTCCTTTTGGGAAAAAATGCTGGCAAATATGTGAATAACTTTCTGCTATTTTCAGAAGCCCATTATCCATAGCATAGCAGAATTTCATGGTACTTGTCTGTACCTCTGTTGTGTCTATTTATCATTCTTCTTAGTGATAAAATGCCTAAAAGAATTTTAAAAAATAATGTAAGAATCCTATTACCATATAAGAGTATATTTAAAGTGTATTTCATTGCAAAACATTGCTGAACCATTAATCTTTTCCTTCTTTGATTTATGGTGTTTTACTTAATTGCATCATTGTAAACTTATCTGACTTCACAGTAGCACAGTAATTCTTGTTTGCTTTTCTATTTTCACTCACTGTGTTCCACAGCAATGCTGAGTAGACCTTTCAAAGATAACCTGCCTGTTTCTTCTGTTTATATAGTACTGTTTATACTATCCCTCTATGGCCTGAGGGTTACTTTCTTAATTCAGGTACTTAGCTGTTGATATTGCAGACCATCACTAATTGATAGAGCTTAATATTGATGGAATTGCTTTCACCTTGTTGGCTATGCTGCCATATACAAGGAAAAATACAGAATTTCCACTATTTATAGTCAATAGCTATGTCCCATTGGACTCACGGAGATCAATTATATAAAACTGATTTAACCTATAAAGTCAAATACTTTTAATAAAAAAACAATAGTAGCCTGAAGGGTTACACTTTATTTAAAATACTAAATCTACATTATACTATGTACAATAATGTATTTCTGTAGACAAATATATTTGCTTTTGTTTCTTTTTTCAGCCTGTTGGGAACAAGTACTGTATGTTGCTACTACAGTTTATTTAAATAACAAATCGACATATTTAAAAATTGAGGTAGCAAACATACAAGACCATGGTTGAAACTTAAAATGTGAGATTAAATTTGTGATTCATGATATTCTTAAACACGCTTTTATTTCTCACTAGTATAAATGTACTTAGTTCATGAAACAGCTGAGGCATATTTATCTTTCAAAAGTGTCCCTGTGTCTAAAATGTTGTAACAGTTGCACAGTTTCCCTTGGCAGAATAACAGGAAATCTCCCTGTGACTAAAACTTTATAAACAATCACAATGCTAATTTTTTTTTTTAATATGGTCAGGCTTTTTTACTTTTTAAAATGAAATCTACTTTATATGCTAAACATTTAGTTCAGCTAAGAGTGCCTTATCTATATGCAAATTCTGAGAAATCAGCTTCAATAAGTGGTGCACAATGTTTCACCAAACAAGATATTGCTTCCATTTGTCAAGACTGCCATGGTGGGGTGGCATTAAGCACATCTTTCAATCTTTGGAGGGATAACAGGAGACACAGATGAATAGGTAGAAGGAGAGAAGAGAAAAAGGTAGAAGATAGGTAGGAACACACCAGACAGGAGATAATGAGCTTTATTTATTTTGCCCACTTTTTACCAAGCAGTCAATAGTTCTTAGAGAGCTTTTACAGCAAATTGAAACAATTTTCCTTTTCTGCAGGGGGCAGAGTATGTAGGCTTTGAAGTGCAGAGAAAATAAAAGTTTCTCAAAGTGAATTGAAAGAGGTTCCTTGGAAGCATTGTTGTTTCTTTCAGACACTGAAATAAAAGAAATCTTAAAAAGAAAAAAGAGTCATAATTCTCCAAAATGCCTGTACCTCCAAGAATTGCAGCTTGATATTTCAAATTTACAGCTTATTATCTGTGCATTGAAGGTGACAGTACTGTATATACATACAGTAGCATGGTCAGAATATAGAGAATTAAGGAAAACTGCTGGAATAGCCATAAACACTGATACAAGTCAAGTAGCTGCATTTCTGTTATGTTTTACAAATAAGGACCCATAGCAGTTAAGACACTGCTTTAAATAACCAGTGTATATTTTGTGTACATCATGTGTACACAATATATTAAATGCATGTATATCAGTAAACACATATGTTACTTATTTTGAAAAATACTTCCTTGATGCACTTCCTTGATGCTTTGAATGTAATTTACAGTATATTAAACTAAATTTCATCTGGTCTTCAAGGCATGGTTACAAATTTCGTCTTGTCTTCCAAAGCGAGTTTTGAAGGTAAAGCAGAAATTTGGAAGAAAAAAACTTGTTTGTCCAAATATCCACAACTCTTACTCCTCCTCTTAATTTCCATTTCTGACACATCAATCACCAAGCAAATAAATGTAAGATAACCTTATTGTAATATACTCTAGTATTTCCAGACTTCAGAGTCTGTATAACGGAATACTGTCAACATTGCAATGTAATATTAGGGGTTAAAATAATATTGTGATACGCAGTATCTGTCACATATTATTGATTTGAGGGGTGTTACTCATTTGCTGCCTCAGTGTCACACCTAGAGAAAGACATTGTGCTGTAGAATAAGTTATGTTGGTACATTTCATCATGTTACTAACTTGCCACTTTAATTTACAAGGGAAGATAAATTGGTTTCAACTGACACCACAGAAGTATAGAGTACAACTGCTTGATTTAACTACTGTGGAAATGTGCAGATGTTCACATACACAAATACATTTATGGGCATGGTAGACTAAACAGTTTTCTATGGGGGAAATCAGACCTGAACTAAGATTCAATTGACAGTGCGTAATAATATACACATACAGTACGTGCGTGAATATTGCAATCGTTTATCTCTGCCCCGTGACGCATAAAAGTGCAAAAATACACAATAGCAGATTGTGGCTTTAATCTCTTATAATCTACTTCTTTAGCTAGGTGGATGTGGATTAGAGGTTCTACAAGGTTTTGGAACAAAGATTAAAATCACTGTCCAGTAACATATCTGAATAAATTTGAAATTGCAAAAACAGAACAAAAATGTCAGAGATTTAACTCAGTTTAAGAGGAATTTTGATATTTTACCAATAGCAATACATAATTAAAAAACAAACTAAGATCCGTTAATGAATACGATCACATTATAAAAACAAACTGGGTAGTTTTATTCAGCAAAGTCCAGAGGCTGCTATTTAGTATATGGTATATTTAGTAACTGATGGTTGAACTGATGTTTCTTTTTTTTATGTCATCCATAACTCTTTCATAGCTCTTTTGTGTCCATGTGTAAACCAGCTGAGCATTCCATTAATGTTAGTTTCACAAACTCATTTAGAAACATCTAGCACAAAGCACATTTACAAGCTGTCCGATCTGTCTCAAATAACTGAAACAAGCACAGCCCCAATTACGTGAGAAACGAGTGAAGTTGCATAAAATAATATGTATAATAAGGATTTATTTTTATGCTCATTTTCACTTGTGGTTTTGTTTACCTTGTTGTAACAGACAATTACGTCCTGGACCTCAAGATGAAGTTTAAACAACTGAGTTTATTGCATGCAAGGAACAATAAGATAATAATAATAATAACATCACTTTATTAACCCAATACAATTTCTTGCCTTAGGAATTTGTCTTTTCACATACCCCAGCTTGCTCTCCATGAGACACACAGACAGGGAGAGAGCCTGGGGTCAGAGCGCAGGGTCAGCCATTTATATGGCACCCCTGGAGCAGTTGGGGTTAAGGGCTTTCCTCAGGGGCCCAACGAAGTAGGATTCCTCTGCCAGCTGCAGAATTTGAACCGGCAACCTTCCAGCCACTAGCGCAGATCCTTAGCCACAGAGCCACCGCTCCGCCCGGATTAAAGAATTATAGGTACAAAACTTCCAGTTTATATAGCAAACTTCAGCCGTTTCTGACGCAAATTGTTACCATGGTAATGGAGGGAGGTCACCTGTGTTCGGACATTCCCAAGACCTTGAACACTTTGAATGGCCGGTCTTATCTTTCCTTAGTTAGGGAGTCTCTATCTTGCACTTGGAATCTCTTATCAGTTAACTCTCATCCCTGCCATACTGTACCTAACTCAAAAAGTGCTTAAGCATGGAATGTCTTTGTGCAGAAAGAAATCAGTTAACCCTTTTTTTCCACATCTTACTGTATATCTTTTTTCAACCTACTGAATAATTCTACTTTTGACAGAAAAAAAAATAATGTGAGAAATATTCTAATTCATACAAGGAAGAGGTTTCAGGACTTAACACGGAACATTTTGGAATGGAAATTACTTTTTCTGTGTATTCTGGGGTGTGTGGTTACTTTAAAATGAACAGAAGAATTCTTTCTCAACAACAGTCCAAATCCAAATGAATGTTAACCTAGGTTATACATTTATAGTGTAAGCATATTGCTCTGCAAATTATGATAGTTTTTCAACCACTCCATTAAGCTAAAGTAATATATAAAACATCATTCAAACTCACTGAAAATGCAGGAGTATATGTACATACTGTACCAGCTGAGGCAGCTTTTTAAAGTGAAGTTGCACATAAGCATTTGGCAATTTTTAAATAAAAATTAAAATATAGAATCACATTGTCTTTCAATAATCTTTAAAATTAATTTAAATGTTCATGGGTTTTTTAAATCTCTTTACAATTTATACCATAAGCTTGTGTGTATCATTTTTATTAATGAAAGAAATCTACACTTGTGACAAACATTACAATGGCATGGCAAATGAACACATTTAACACTTTGGTGAGATTATTTCATTTAGAAGTGGTGGTGATTTAAGAATATTTGGATTTAGATTATATCTACTGTTTTGTCAAGTTTCAATATTATAAGTACCCTTTCTTTAATCATTCTAAATAGCTGTATTTATACCTACCTTTGGTGGCACTGTTGCTGGCTTTAATGGTTGACTACATGCTGCACTGTATGATGACAGTCATTGTCAGGATGTCCTGCTGTCTAAATCTTATCAACACTTCCTTGGGCTGGCTCTAGCATAAGTCCCACATTTTAAGGACTAAGATGTTTTTAAGGACTGAGGTGGATAAAGGGTGCATGTTTGGACAGCATGTTTCTCTGCCATTAGAGAAAACAGAAATACAACTCTTGATAAAACATCCCTGACAGAAAAAAAAAAATGTTCTTGAACTTGCTAAGGATGAATTCTTGAGTATTTATTGCTCACGCATTTTTGGGCTGGGGATTTCAATTCATAATGAAAAAATAAATAGATATTTACACTGTAGCACATTTCATATTTGGCACAGAAAATTCAATTTAAATTTGTAGCTGTGAAGGAAACAATCACTGCTTTTCTGAACAAAAATTCCAAATACAGAAGCATTTCTGCAAAAAAAATGAAAACCTTACAAATTCTCCTGCGTAGAAAATGACTTTTCCAGATGAATATGCACATCTGTGAAGATTATTGTAGCAGACATAATAGAAAAGGAGACAGAGAAACAGATAGGCATTTTTGACTGCACATAAGATAGCAGCATACTCCAAATGTTGACCTGAAATTGTAACCATTGTAACCTTTGAGAAGTCTAAAACATAAACCTGTTCTAAATCTTATTTAAATGCATTGAGGTGGTCTTAGGTCTGAAATTAGTTTCTCTACTGTTATTCTGTTGAAACACAAGACTTTTTTTTCTCTCCCTCCTTCTGTAAAGGTTTTCATTGTTTAATTGATATCTGTCACACAAAATTTTGGTTATTATGGCTGCTTCCTTGTCATTCTTGGACATCAGGTAAATTAAAGCACTTACTGTAATCTTGTGTTGTGCTATTTTCACTCAACTTTAGCATTCAGGGAAAAAAAATCCAGAATAACAACAAACTGTCTTGCAGAGTTCCTTAACATATATCAGCCCACATATCATACACCAGTAATGAATAAGGATCCTTTTAAATGTTGTAAATGATGTGAGCTCCTATTCCTTAATGATTTAATAAATATACTGTTCATATGTATAACTCATTATAGAAGGTTAAGAAAATCTTAATAGCACCTCAAGATGCAAAAAAACTTTCAGAAATATGATTACGAAATTCCACATATAGTTTTAGCTGAAATGTACTTTATTTTGTGTGATGAGCCCTCTTCTCATCTTTAGTCAACAAAATCTCCTTTTAAATGTTAGGTGGAGCTTCTAAAAAGGCTATTGCAGAGCATGGTGCTGGTGATTACAAGAAGACATACTGTACATGTACTGTATGGCAAAATGTAAAGGGTTATCCTATCTTTTAGTTCACAGTCACTATTTATTTATACAGTATACTGAATTAGTGGCTAATACACTGCTGTCACACTGTACTGGCTACTCTAGCTATTCTGTTTCCAGTCACACATTTCACTGCTCAGCACATTTGCAACACATTAAAAACTGCTTAGAGTTCCTTAGTGTTAAACCACACTCAATATGTTTCTAATGTGCTGTACTGTATATCATAAGAGATATCCATTAGTCTCCAATGCTCCTATACTTAGCAGTATTTTTATTTAAGACAACATTTTTTTTGCTACAGGTTAGGCAAATAGAATGATTATTCTTGTTCGATAACAGTTTCAAAGTTTGAACAAAAAAATATTTACGTGAAAAAACTTGTCCGTGCCACAACTGAAGATTGAGGGCTGCAATGCATATAATGTACAATAAATATAGAATTGTTACAAATTGCAATTTGTTTATCCTAACCTAATGAGCTGCAATGTAGTAAAGTGCTAAATGTCAAAACTGAAAATGTATTCAGCAGAAACCCTGTCAGAAACTTGGCAAAGGGGGGGGGGGGGGGGAGAGCAAACATTTCACAACAACAGTGTACATGGAAAAGGAATAAAGAAAAACAATGCATATATTAAGAGTGTGATATACAAACAAATACTCCTGCCTCACATGAGCAAGCAATCCTTGTGTTGATCCATGGGGTGTTTCCCAGTAGGCGAACAAGGCGGTGATGTGGAACATTAGTGAGAGTGAGAGATAACAGGTTTTAATTTTGCTCGTTGTGTTTGGTGATGCCATGCTTGTCATGCACGGATTACTGTCTCTCTCCAGCTCGGGGTGAGGGGCAGGGGTTGCAAGTGTTACAGAATTATTTGCTACTCTGAATCTCTGTGGGCTCTTGGTTTTACAGTGCTGCATCAATGATGCTTATATTATCATAATCAAAATGATCACACCCTGTTTTCCAGTTATGTGTAAATGATGATCACCTTCATTAAGATGGATACAACTGAACCGAGCCATTAAGGCTGGGAAGCATAATTTGATGGTAGACACTTCTTTAATACTCAGATTCATTTATGTAATGAACTTCATGTCTCCTATTCATTTTTCACACTACTTCCCAGGCAGGGAATTGGATTCGAAAAAGAGCACTGATCCCCTACTACTGAATATGCAATGTCACTCATGACAAACCTGTGCATTAGATTTCGGGGAAAAAAAATGATCATTCACAACAGCATGTGAAAATGGGTCACTGAGCTGGGATGCTTCTAACTTACCCAGACCAACTCCTTCCCAGGTGAGAAGCAGTAACTAGGCTCCAGCACAGAATCCCATTTGTACCATCAACTGTCTGAATCCAGATCTTGTTAGCTGCTACACATCAGTGAACCTGGCAAAGCGAATGCACACGGCAGTACCAGGCACTTTAATGACCATCAAACAGTCGACCCTAACCAGAATCAAGAAGTAGGGGCATTCTTGATGTCATTAAACAAATTCTACTTGTTCACTGAGTGGCTCTTTTAGTTTATGGAGACAGGAGGCACTGTCTGATGAGGGAGTTTAACATGTGTAATACACGTATGTGTTGCACAGAAAAATGTTGAGAGTCTCACACTGAATTCTATTTTTTCATTTCCTATTAAAATGTTAAATTTTTCACTTTTCTGCATCCATTGTTTTTATATATTTGTCATTAGCCTTATTATGCATAGAGAATTTGTTGTTCACAACACTGGCTCAAATAAAGCACAATAAAACTTTTGTCTTTGAAAACATGCTTGAAAATGACATCTGATAACTATTAGCATTATTAGATGTCAGTAGCAGCTTTTAAGGGGAAGAACTGCAACTTCGTCCATACAGAACCTCAACCTGAATTTCTGAGGAGGTGAGATTTTTTAAAACTTTTTTTTACACAAAGTAGTTGATTCAGAATACATACTGTACCTTGTGATTGTCTAGGCCAAGTGTGACATTATTCCACTATAATGCTGTGTGTGATAGACGACTGATCAGAAAGAAAAAATCATCTGCAAAGGGTTATTTCAGCATGATCTAGCTGCATTTTCAAAAAGGTTCCTTCTCTAATAAACCATGCAGTAATTCTGGAGTGCTGCCCTACCTCACCCTGTCCAAAAAGCCCAGATTGCAAACCATCTTTAATGTGCTTATCAATTCAATTAAATTTGACTGCATCAAACAACTTTGTAGAAATTGGGGGCACATCTGGAAAACAATAAAATAATGTTATTGGTATTTTAGGAAGGAAGATTCACAAAATACAGAACTTCATCATGTATTGTTTCTTCATGAATCTGAAATTTCATTTCTTCTCCCATCAGTCGTCATTGACTATCCCTGGTTCCATGAAATTGAACCTAGAAATTATATTTGCATACTACAGCCATGAATGCGTGCATTTGAAGTTTGTTGTGCTGTGCAAAGACTTTTTTATTTTGCTCGCAATGGAAAATGATTCATTGTTCTTGTCTGTTTGTTCTGTTGTTGTTTTTTCTTATCTTCTTGTTCAGTTGGTCCTATTACAGCTAGCTAAAAAACAGTGACAGGAAAATATATTTCTTGACAGTGTTCGTTACTGCCACCAGAACAAAACAAAAACCATCTGTTAACAAAGTCAAACTGTGTGACCCACTTAGAAATGGATTCTAATAGGCCTTCATTCCCTACCCACATCAGGGAATATAAGTAATATTATATGACTAACGACCTTATTAATAAGACACAAAAATATATATTATCTCAGATCAGCTAATATTCCATGGCATCCAAGAATATTACACAGAACATTTTTTTAAAGCTTACTCTTCTAACATGGAGTTAACATAGATTTAAAACACTGAATTTCTTAGTGCTTAAACTGAAGAGTGTTGAGATGTGTGTGATTGCTTAGGTCAATACAATAAACCCCTGAATGAAGAACTTTATTCAACATCAAAATGGAAAATGTATCGCTTATCCTAGCTCTGAAACTGTAATTTAATATGATCTCCCAGTCTGGAGATGGGAAAGGCAGCTGCTTGTAAAACACAAAGAAAAAAAAACTGCTTTGGAAATAGATTAAAAATGCCCTCTTTTCATTGCACACTGCAAGGTTTCCTCAGTTTACAGGGTTTAGAAATCTCTAAGCACCATGCTTGTTGTTGACAATCCTTGTGACTAAAATTAATTTCTTACACCTTTATGCATTCAAGAGCATTATAAAGAGTTATATTATGAAACAGTGTTTCGTGTCTGAACTTTATCTTTTGCTTGATCAAATCATGAACAAGATTCCTGGAATGTTGTAAAAGTCTGGAAAGACACCACAATATTAATATGCAAGCATAGCAAAAAAATCAGAGAGAAACAAAGAAAAAAATGCAAAATTTGTGTCAACTAGAAAACTGATTGCTAAATAATTCCTAAAATAATTTTCTGTAATTTTTTGTTAAAGGTGTTTTGAGCCAGGCACTCACCTAAAAAGCCACCTGTTGAAAAGTAAAGAATTACAAATCAAGGCTTTAATGGGACCAGACTATTGTTATTAATATACAGCAATGTATGTTGTACAGTATGTACAGATAAAACCAAGAAATGCACAAACAGGTGTCATTATGTACTATATAGTGTGAAATGTGAATATGACTTATATAACAATGTGTTATACTTGAGATCTTGCTGCAAGTTAATTAAAGTAAAATGTTGGTATCAATAATTTTTTATCTTCATACACATACACTTGTAATTTTAAAACAGAGATTTCATGTTCTTTATCCAAAAGCAAATAACACTGAGACACAACATGAGCATTACTACTTTTAGATTTTTTTATCCAAAGTGTTAAGAATTAGCAACATAAAATTATCCAAGCAACAACATTTTTAAAAATACAGTATACAAAGAAACTGGTGGTGTCTGTTTTTCCAAGTAGTCAGAATTTATTATTTCATATTTAAATGTAATGATTATATAAATTACATTACAAATACAATAAAATGTTTTCATAGATAAGGTGTTGTCTGACTGTTAATTAAAAATTATCATTGATTTACTAACAACATCATTACCAAATTCTAATTTAATCTTGTCAGATATTAGAAGGAAGAAGGAAGATTGAGTAGGTCAGTAGTGGAATGGAAAACTACCAAAGAAAACCAGGTTACTGCTGTGTATATGGTATATGGTATATCGTGTATACAATAATAGTGGTATATATACATGTACACTTGTAATACAAAGAACAGTATATGTATATTCCACTTGTCATCAATGTTTCAGACAATTTGTCTATATTGTAAATGAGTAATTTACATTCAAAAATCATAATATCACTGATGCATATAGTAGTTATTATTTCATGAAAGTAGGCTTTGAATTAAAACAGTGAAAAAATGTTGTTGGGGTCTAAGACACAACTCAAAAAAGGGCAAACAAACAGGACTACTAAACCAGACTATGAGATATTAACCCACAATGCAATATTACATGGCTGAGATCATTACATTTGGAAGTCAGAATTTAGAAAATACTGCACTTCATTAGATAATACATTACAATTCCCTCGTTTGTGTATGCAGAAAGGCTACAAGCATATTACAAAAGTGTCCAAAATAAACAGAAGACAAAATAAGATTATTAAAAAGATGAGCAGATTATAAAAGATGCATTTGAAGGAAAGAAGAATATAAATTGAAAATATTAATGCAAACCATTGCTTTGTAATCCGTAAAAGGTTTAATAAATGTGAAGTGGCAAGTGCTGTTAATGTGATCTCCTAGGACCACACCATCACTTTTGTGATCTTCCTTCAATGCAAGGTGTGATTTTTTGCTGTTCAATACCATGTGGAATTCTCCTTCTGTTACTTCTCCAGTCTCTTTAACAAATAACAACAAAAAAATCAATAATTTTGTACCTTTGGCTTCATTGTAGCAGATCCTATTTTAAATCAGCTCTCTGGCAATGGGCCCAGTCTGTCGTCTCAGGTAATGTTGAAAGCCATCTCGTCTCTTCACTCTCGCTCTTTGGATAAAAGGAAAGCAAGCAATTCCATACTGATGACAGCCGTCTCACACAGCTGGTAGGTAAAGATCGCACTTTTTTAATGGACCAACCCTGCCAAGGATGTGCAAAGAGCAAAAAAAGATGTCACCCACATCTTAGGATGCTTTGAGTTATTTTAATCTAAAACCCTGTAACAGGACACACCATGCATTTTACAAGTCAATGAAAAGCGCTAACGATATTGGTTATTTTCTAACTACAATATCCCAAAGACTTAAAAACTAATGTCATGCTTTTTTCAAAGTTGTAAAAATGCAGACGTTATTACTGTAAAACTGGGCATGAGAATGTTTTGGAGAATAAGTCACCTGTGATTTAAATTTCTGTTGTAATACACAAAAAATGATTAGATTAACCATGTGTAATAGCCTTTATTAGGAAAATATATGATTCAGCAGATTTTCAAACAATGACAAAGCAATAAGGTATTTAAAGTGTCTTCGGTTCTTCAGACTGAGTTTAATCCCATAGGATAGTTTTGTTAAACATCCACAGACCATCACTTCACTTTTCTACCTTCACTGAAGCAGATTCAATCCAAAAATATGTTTACACATGACCCAAAATCTATTTTAAAACAATAAATTGTATAAATAATGACTCATACAACCATGTTTTTAATTGGGATAATAAACCCTTGTTAAGAATAGCAAGTGCATTTTAATAAAATGTGTTAAGATGGAATTTGTATATTTTGTATGCAGCTTTTACAAGTAGGATCAGGATCATATACTGTAGTAATCGTAAAATTCAAAAGTTCCACACTTTACATACTCTAAAAGTCACATTTTTCTCTTAATAAATGGATATCATTGAATGAAAGTTTGGAGGGAGGGTAGTCTTTTTCTTAGCAGTCACTGGCTCTATGATATAAACATGGTGCTCTAAATCACATATACTATTTTACTTACACTCCTTCAATCCCCAACTCTACCACCAATGGATTCCACCTTCTTTGTCCTATACTTTACTACTTCACATACTGTAGATGAGTGAGTTTTAAGATTAAACTACATAATCTCTGCATAATTAAACTCACCCATGTAATGATAAGACAACAGCAAAAGTTATTCCTAGTTTTACTATTATGGTATTAGTAATTATTTCACAGTGTGAAACATAAAGCAGTGTTTACTTCAGAGGTTAAATGAAAATTATACACCATAATCATAAATATAAAATGTTTCAGTATATCAGTGTTTTTATTGTGTATTTTCCACCAAACAGTTCAAATGTTCATAAGGTAACTCAAAATTGTTAATAACTTCTGTGTTCATCAGTGTCATAACAATATTGAGAAAGCAAAACATGTACTATATGCATGAGGGACTGATGTTGCAAACTTAAGTTGGTGTTTAAATGACTTCTGACAATTTCATACATTTTGCACAATGTTTTGTACATAATCCTCTAAAAGTGTTACAAATTGTGTTTTTCACACAAACGTATCAATGTAGGGTTTGTAATATATCGTATAGAAAATCTGTTCTTATGGGGACTCTTATACTAAATACAAACCTAAAATTAACATTCTCGTTTATGTTTTTGGTTCAGAGGTTTGGCTTTAAATTAAATATGTTTACATAGGGATAAAAAAGGGAAAATAAGCTGCATGTGTAAACAGAATGTACCTATTAGTCTGACAAAAAGAAGCATAGGTTTTGAACTGTGCTGCATAAAGAATAATGTAGTCCTAAGCAGATAGGAGAAATGTAAAGGACACCTGTCCCAGAAAACAATAAACTGTGGGACCCCAGGCCACAAAACGAGTCAGAAGACATTAATGTTTTATAACTGTTTGTCACTTTAAACAGCAATTATTAGTTTTGCTGATGAGAAACATCTTCAATTATTCAGAACGAATTCTGATTTCCCTGTCTAGTGAATTGGTTATCTACTTAAAGTACTGTTATTGTGAAATATTGGATTTCTTTCTTTTTTAAAACTAATAAAGCAGATAAATATGAGTGAAACACGTCAAGGAATTATTTGAAAGAAAAAAAAAATCATTCCTTCTGGAAAGCCCTTGGATCACCCAGGTTTCCCAGCCAAATCTGCAACAGTGCATAAAGACTTACATATGAGACCTGCCTGCAAAGAGACATTTTGAATCTGGATCCTTGAAGCAGATAATTTAAAATTCTCAAACACTTGGAGGGAAGCCTGCTGTGCCGATCAGACCTGATCAGACCTGAAAAGGAGCTGTAATCCTGTTTGCGCTCTTCCTTTGGTGTAAAAGTAAATAAAAAACACACACACACACACAAAACACATCAGCAGCACTTCAGCTGTAAAGGGACTTTTTCGTTTGTGGTGAGACATTTAAGCACATTCTTTACAAAGAAGAAAAAATTAGAATTTGCATATGCTCATCACATTACTTCATTTGTGTAGATAACAGAGGGATCGGTTTATTTTGACAGAAACGGCGGGATCACAGGCACAAAGCACAGGTTCTGCTCGTTCTATGCTGTTATTTTCCCAGGCTGCTTGAGGCTGAAGCCTCCCCCAGTGAAGCGCGGGCCCTCACTACGCTGAGGCTGAATTAAAGGCTGTCCCACCTGAGCCAGGCTTCTCTCTTTCTCCCTGCAAAAACAGAAGGAAAAAGAAATACATGCCCGTTTCAGTGGATTCTGGCTCCAGAAAAGTAATATTTTCTAAACAAAACATTGAGTTTGCAGTTAAGCAGCTGTTATAAACAGAAAGGCCCTTCCACATACAGTACATTACACAGTGTAACTATATTACTTGATTTGGTTCATAAGACTGCTTAAATATACAATGATTTTTCATGCATTTACATATAACTTGGTTACAAAGCAATTTGGTCCTAGTCAAAATGCATATTATAATTTCATATAACAGTAAAACTAAATACTATATTTATGTAGCTTTGTAATGTATCTCTTCACTTTCACTTTCAAAAATATCTTAAGCAATCCTGGCTTATATTTTAGTAATAAAGACATTATTTTCTTGTTCAGACATAATCACAAATAGGTACTAATTAAAAGAAAAAGGCCTTGTTGAAAAACTGGTGTTAATGTGTAACAAAAGCCATGTAAATATCTCTGAAATGTTACCCTGAAGTTTATCCAATATATTTATAACAGCTATTTATTATGTAGACACAGCAATGCATTCTCTCTTTATGTGTTCATTTAATAAATAAATGAAATATATATATTTTAAACAGTTCTGTCAATGAAGAAATATAAATATTTTTGTCTCAAAAGTTTGCCTACTCGAGATTAATTTTATTAATCAAGTCACTAGAGCATTACTGCATTCCTTCACTGTAGTAAAGAAGAACATTTTAATGCCAGTATTTTACACTGATCTTCAAATGTATCTTCTTATGTCTTTATCTAGAGGTGGTGTTGACAAAACTCTTACTTAAACAATAATTAAAGAAAAAAACATTTTGCTTGCAGTTTATAATGGATATCCACCCACTCTCACAGGTAAATCAACAGTCTATGAACATTTGATTATCTTTACTAATTATCTACTAAGCAATTTAAGATGCTAAATGTATTACTAAATTCTACATTTATGATATGTTGATACATTTGTAATGAAATGACATTTTAATCTGTACACAGTTTTGTGTGTATTTTAACTATTTTATTTTAAAATGGTGTCCTACAAATGGAGGAGAAAACTGGTGAATAACTGGGATAGCGCATGTTCAAAATTATTGCTTAATGTGTACTTATGTATTCCAGTCAGCTGAGGCTGTTTACAGTTTTTTATTAAAAATGTATAAGGTCATTGAAACAGTTTACCAAAGTAACACCATGATTGTTACATGGCAAAGACATGTCCCGTGTTGAAGCTATTTCTTTACCTACAGTATTTTGCCTATGCAAGTGGTATTGAAACAGCAAGAGTGAAATTGATCTTGAAATAAAATGTGAATATTATTGCTTATTAATCACTAGAGAAACAGCATTATGGATAACTGCTGAACAAAACAGAGTTCACATCTGTCACATATTCATTTTTTTTGGTTATTTCTATACTGTATACACATACAGTACGGTACTTCTGGTTAAAGTATATCCAAATTATAAAGACAGTATTATGTGTTTGATACTGTAAGTATCAAAGATGTTCATAGATCTCATTTTGTTTGCCTTTATTTTTATGTACTTCAGCATTGAATCGCTGTCACATTCTCTGAAACATCACTTAGCATTTACTTGTTGTTATGGCTTTTTCACTTATTTTGTACAATCTCCTTTCATTTTCAGTGCTACCGCTTGCTGACACAGCACTACCTTTTGCAGTTTCCACAGAAAACCATGTTTCACTCTGCAGTACTAAATGTTTACATGACAAGTGTGTCCTATGATTGTGATTGGGTTGCTATTTTCACAGAAATTGTTGCTCATGAAAATCTGCTGCCAGAAACAGCTGGAAGGTGAAATGGAAATCATTACACATGGCAGACACACAAGTCCTTTTTCTTTTCTCCACTGCAGACATGAAATAAAACATCCTGATTATAATACAAAAATGAAAAGAGATGCTAATATTCGGATAAACTCTCTTGGGCGCTTTGTGTGTATATCAGGAGAATAAAGAAAGGCAATCAATCAAGGAACAAAAGCAATTATACATGGGCTGGGATCCTGTAACTTTTAATTTACACATTCTGAACTAACTTCATAACCTCTAATCCATGATGTAAAATGATACCTGCTTTTCAGTTACTTATCCAAGCAAAAGCAGCCCTAAAGAGGATCGTCGTCTGATCTGCCAGCTGTCTGTAATGGAAGGTGGTATTAAACCTTTAAGCCCTAATTACATTATGAGAGAGGGAATTGGAAAGATAAAACATACTGTAACTCTAATGTGCAGACCATATACCAGAATGATAGTTCGTGATGATGGATGAAGTTAATGAATTTCAAAGAAACCTGGACATTCATACTGTTGTATCTACTCATTTTTGTTAACAGAGATACACAGTTTTAAAAAGTAAACCCATTTTTTTCTCTTACATTTTTATAAACTAATTTCTGTTTCTTTTTGAACGTCCTTGGTGCTGAAATATTTTTTTACATAATGTTTCTATTTAGGTACTTAAATCAAATTTAACCTGAATAGTAGGCAGATACAAAGCTCCCTGGATCCTGCAACAAATTGTGTACTCTTTTTCTTTACAAATCAGCAAAAACACCTTACATTTGATTACTGTACTTCACCATGACATAGCCTTTGTGGTGTTCTGGTGCTTTTACTAAAACTTGATGTTCCTACATGGAAAGGTGTAGGTTTTGTTTATCACACCTCCTACATCTGAGTGTTGTTTCAAGAATCTTATCTGAAGATGACAGATGTATAAGGCGGAGATTATTCTTTTTGGAGTGGTGATTTAAGTTATGCTTGATCACCTCTCACTACTTATTTGTGTTTGCACCACAGTCTTTAAAGAAGGCCAAAGCTGGGGTTGATGCCAAATGAAGAAACCCATGGTCTAATTTCCATACAATTTATTGAGCACTTGTCAACTCTTGCTTTTATCTTCTTGTCTCTCTCCTTCTCTGCCTATGATAGCAGCTAGCTGATATTACTGTAAGTGTTACAGCATCCTTGGAGTCACATTCGCATGTATTCACAGAATCCATAAAAAATGTATGATGCTTTTTAATGCCACCTCAAAAAGGGCATCAGAGCAAAGCCTGCTGCTCTTAGATGGAAACAGGGCCTTTCCAGATAAACACTAAGACATCTAGCATATTAACCACTCTACATTCATATATCTTTTTCACACTACTGTATGTCTTCATGGATGGTTCCTCAGGTAACTGGTTGGCCTACAGAAAATAAATAAAGCTGTTCTAACAGTGTGTTGCTCCTGAGGACACTGTTTCAAAACAAAATATAATCTATTGATCCTTTTTAACTGAATTTAAAGTTTTTAGGATGCAATTTTAAACTTCTGCTTTTAAAATATTTTATTTGTAGTCTACATTGTATTTATGGCTCTGAATTAAAAGTTGAAAATGTTCTGCAGTGATAAAAACAGAGAGAAATATTTTTTTTCAGCACTAATGAGTTCACAGTAGTTATTACAGAAAGACGCCTGTGCACTAAACACCAATTTATTCATGCAATGGCAAAATGATCTCTTAGATACATTCTGTGAAACACTGGACTGTCACTGATAATTATCCATCCAATCCCTGCATTATTTGTACTGTCCTTTTAAATTCAGTACAAGTGTTTAATCTAATCTAAAAGCTGTCATTAGCTATTGATTTTACTGTAATTGGGCTTTAAAACTCCAGGCTTTTGTGCCCAGTGATTACAAATGTAGCAACCACTGCCAGTTGCTAACGTATGTTAATAATATTATGTATCCGATTTACAAAACCAGCTACCCACACATTTTATCCTAGGTTTGTCTGACAATCTATCCCTGATTTATTGATGATATAAATGCCAAAAAAAAGAAAATGATTCAATGATGATCGTGATAAATGCCATGTCAATTCTAACCATGATAGCCATTACCAAAAACTAATATTAAGGATGACACCGATTCAGGCTGAGGGCCCTAAATTCAATTAAAATATTTAAAAACAGTAATATGAAGTTACTTTTCAATATAAGACAAAAACAAACCACATTAGAAATCTTTATAATGTGGTAATAATACCATGAAATGATAGTCCCCCTTGTATTCAGTATAATGTGCTGTAAAACAATACAAAAGATGATGGGACAGACTAATTGGTTGTTCTTTAAGTTATATTTCATCAAGTGGGTACCATAAAGATGGCTGCATTTCACTTACTTGTATTGTAGGACTCCAGGGACAATTTAAGTAGACAAGATCAACTTAGGAACCACCAAATAAGACCAAATCAGGCATTGTTATTAAAAAAAACACACTATTTTAATAAATGTCTGTGAAATAAGCAAACTTCATTCATGCAGTAGCAATGTGATCTTTGTAGAACATTGGGTATTCACTGGTAATTTTGTAGCTAGCACAGCACTAAAGATTTGAAAATATGTAGTCTTATATGATGAACACACTATTATTGCGAGCTACACTCTCCATGTGAATTCACTCGTGTTTGTCTGTCAAAGAACCAATTGCATGTCTGTCTTAAAGGGCAGCAAGCTCAATTAAAAAAAATATTGATACAGGCTGAGGTACTGTAGATGACAATGGAGGTCTACCAAAGAATCAAGACCCAATGGGTTATACCTAACTGGTGTCAATATTTCCACATCCTAGAGATTCAAACGAATTGAATGTTTATTTAGCACTGCTGGGTGTGAGAAACACTGATCAAAAGAATCTTCTGGTTTAATTGAGTTTTTAATGAAAGTTCGGGAGGAATGAAAGCAGCCGAGCTCATTCGACACAGCTGCTGCAATTCTCACTAATCCTGACGTAAGCAACCGGTCTCCATATATATCAAACGTCACCCTCTCCTCTTCCTCGTTCGTTTTCTGCATCCCTCCTCCACCCCCTCTCCACCTTTGCAGCTACCCAATTGGTCACATGGGGGTCCTATCCTCCCCATCCGACGGCCGGGAGGTTGGCCCTCAGCCAAGCGGGTTACGCCAAATCTCCACATCCCAATAAACAATTCTAATTTCTCCCAAGCTTTACACTGCCGTCATTCCTCGTGAGCCTTAGTCAATTCAATTCTGGGAAAATGATTGAGTATCAATCAACAGTCCAGAAAGAGAACATACTGTATAAGATCAGATCAAGATAGAGGGAAAAAAAGGAGAAAAGGGAAAAAGAAGGTTTTCCAGAGAGAAAGGAGACAGAAATAGTCCCTTCTTCATGATCATCCGGAAAAAAAAAAACTTGATTGGAGCTAAGTATTCGACTCTTGCTAAGAGAGCTTGCTATTCTGTAGCTTTTAGGGAACTTGGTAGCAGCCTGGGGTTTTCTTGGTGGTCCAGATGAAGGTCTCTGAAAGATCTTGTCTATAAATTTGTAAATACAGTACCTTGTGTATTGTATGTGTTTATGTTGTGTGTAGTGTGTGTTTATTGTGCCTGAATTATTACTCTTTTCACCAAAGCTGTTCCACAGGACAAAGAAATCACATGCCTCTAATTATACCAACTGCTCAGGTATATTCTTAGAAAACTAGGTTACAAGTAGAGGGTTATATGTAACATATATTAGTTATTGACTGCGCAATTCCTGATATCCATCATTTTTGTAACCCCACCATTTGTAACAATATTTTTTTTTATATGTCCTCTTGTGTTCATCTGAAAAAAATCATTTTATTGTAACTCTAATTAGCAACCTCTACCAAAATTAAGTCTCTTATCACAGGCTTTAAGAATGCTGAATCATGCTTCAAGAAGTATCATATCAATACTTCTGGTGAAGTGATACAGAGAAAAATGAAATTCCTCATATGGAATTAAGCCTCACATGTGGCAAGGTGTCATTACTTTTCATCAGGTCAATGTTTATAAATTGTGCCCATTAACAATATTGATTTGGGATTTTGTGCAAATACTGTACATTGGCGATTAGTGCTGTGTTCATGACTGCAGTAAAATGTCAAGACATTTTCATCAAAAAAGATGATAAACTGACAATAGAAACTGTTCAAAGAAACATTTCTATATTCTAAAAAAAGGTTAAAAGACAGCAATCAAGGGCTATCATTTTGATCACAATGCATTCTAAAATTTGTTTCACATAAATCATCCCTCTGAACAGTGCTGGTTAATATTAACATGTTTTTTAACAGCTATGATACATCATATATGTGTTTGTACTGTATATGTAATGTGACTGATGTAAAGTGAATGATCCTGCTTGGTAGGCACAAAATATTGGCAATTGTACAGGTTATATTCCAAAACATTGTGGAATATATTAATCGGGTTATGATCTGTAACAATATAGGTTGTATAAGGAGACTTTGTTTTGGAGAGGGGTTAAACTTCTCAGAGTTCTAAGCTGTAAATATGACAGAAATTGAAAGTAAAAATTACACATGCTTTACTTGTGTGCTGTCCACAATACATAGGAACATCCATCCATTAATGTATTCATTTTCAAACCACTTTATCCAATGCAGGGTCACAGAGGAGCTGGAGCCTAACCCAGCAAGCAAAAGGCACAAGGCAGGACAGGACCTAGATAGGACACCAGTTCAGCACATACACCACACACACCCACACACACCAGGGCCATTTATCCCAGAAGCCAGTTAACATACCAATATGTTTTTGGACTATGTGTGGAAACCACAGCACCTGGAGGAAACCCAGGCAAACACGGATAGAACAGAAAAACTCCACACAGATAGCATCCCAGGAATTGAACCAAGGTCCCAGTGCTACAAGGCAGCAATGCTAACCACTGCGCTACTGTGCCACCCCCCATAAAATCCCATATTTTTAGAAACACTGATTAATACCTTATATTACGTCACAAAGGGGCACTGTTGGTCCATGATAACCAACATTTTATTTACAGCTGTTGGGGAAACTTCTTCCCAGTATCACGTATTCTCCTCTGAAAGTAGTACTGTAACACACCCCCCTCATTGGGGAAACTCAAGGACACAAGGTGTACTACAGTATGTCATCAGGGAAAACCTCTGCATAGTTTTCTTTCTCATTCCATCTAAGCAAGAACCTACTAAGGAACCTTCGGTATCCCAGGCTCAGAGACCTGTACGCCAAGTACTGTACACCACTCCTGGTGGCATGACATAATCACTGGTCCTATCTCTTTTCATGCTTTGATCCTATCTTTCCTGACCTCCTCCCAGGTCATGTTCAAGGTCCTAACTAAACACCACTGAGACCTTGGCTCACAGTATCTCTGGCTAGGTGAACCATACACATCTTGGTCTTGGTTCTCCTGTCCCTGTTGGAAACTAGCAGTGGAAATCCCTTACCCAATCATTCTCTTTTAGTTTAACTGCCCTACCACCTTCTTTACCGTACCGGCAGTTTGACACATCAATGACAGAGGCTGCTACTATTGTGTAGCCTTCCCTTGCTCCTTGATAGACTATCTCTCAGAGCCCAAGCACCTTGCAGTTCACTCACTGCATCGCCGTTGCCGTACACAAGCAAACAGACCTGCTCACCCCTAAACACACACAGGCACCTGACACACTCCTGCTCGGCCATATCTACTGCCTCGCCCCCCATTAGCTGGGTGAACTACTCCCAGCATGAACTTACTACTTGGGAGATGCGCTTTTGCTTCTGCTGTGTACTGAGGTTAGCTTAGCCTGACATCCCTGTCTCACTCTGACTGCAGTGAAGTACACATCTGTAATACCGACCTCAGCTGTAGCTCATCAAATCACGTACTTCTTCGGCATTACTGCCTCAAGCAGCATTACTCGTATAAAACTTTACATATAGACTTCCATAGACACAATCCTAAAAGGGTGTATTAAAGTCATTGTTCTCATTAGAACTGATGGTCAAATGGGGAAATTTAAAATATTGTATATACTATTTTATAGAATGCTGCTTTCAGTTTTACAGAATTCCATTTGGAATGGCCTTGCCATTAGCCAGAAGAACAACAGGCTTTATTACATTATCATACTTGTATGACAGTAGCTCATGAACAACCAAAAGCTTTTAATATCCAGTCCAGAGTCTGAATCCTTTCCAATGGAACATCCTGTGAAGTTGAAGAAAGCTAAAGAAAGGAAAATTTACACATTATTTCACCAGATGGCTAAACTGTGTCAGTTATATGGTGCAAGCTGTTATCTTTTTCAAAGATGGACCTACTGTATGCACCACACTGATGAAATTCTACTTTCAATATTAATCTTTTAAACATATTATTTTTTAAATTTGATGAATTTCAGTTGCATTTCTTTAAATATGAGAATTCTTAATTAGTATTCTCATCAAAATATGACAGAGAACTCAGATACTGTAGCTTTTTTTGAAGAAGCAATAATAGCAGTAATAGCAATACCATTTTAGAACATACTATCACAAATGGCATGATAAAACTCAAAAAAACATTATAATGACTAATTACTAAATGTGAAGAGGGATGCACATTCCAGATCCCGCTCTATAAAAAAAAACTCTAATGATTGCTACAAATTAACTCTTACTGTTTCTCACTATATAATTAGAGCTCTCTCTTTAATGATGAACAAACTACAATTTGTACCCTCCAGCAAGCTGATAAAAAGGCAAATATTAGATTTTGTGACTCATATTATTTTAGTTTTATAGCATACGAACTAGTTTTACATTTTAATAGCCTACGAATTTTTTCTACTTTGCCATGTTGCTTAGTTGTATTAAATAAACATACTGTATCACGTTTTAAAATTCAAATTCCAAAATTTGTTGTTTCTAAGCAAAATTCACTCATTTACAAATATAAAGCTAACAAGAAAATTAAGGTCCAAAAAATTGCAAAAAATGTATTTTTTACATGAAAACGTTTTTGAAATTTTGACCATTTTATTTGGAGTTTATGTGGAGAAGCAACGCAAATTTTGGTATCAATGAGTACTAAAGATTTTTTTCTGATCACAGTACGCAGCTCTGAGCAAAGTACTTGTTTTTCTTATAAAGTTGCGAAGAAAGAATAAGAATGGTCTCAGAAATGTTTGGCTTATTGGATGGGACAGGGTTTAGAGCTTTTCAAGCACACGACTACATGAAAGGCAGTTTAGACACCATCTAAAAATACATAATGCAGCTACATTCTATTAACAGTAAGGAGATACAGAGTAATGCGTTATATAAATAAATAAACACAATCCCTGCCGAGTTTGAACCCCTGAATTAAATTATCCTTGTTTGCAGACTCCAGTTGGTAATAGAACTGTAAAATATTATTCCACAAAACCCCATCAATGACAGTGTATTATAAAGTCATAAGTAGAATATATTAAATGGGTCTGCATTATTTATTTTATTGTAATTTGCCATATTTTCAGAAGATTACTTGTCAAGTTTACCCATATGGAAAGGAAGTATGGGCAGGAATTCTCAGTAGGTGATATTTTACTTGGACAGAATTCAAAGTCATTGCTTTTCTGGCTGCCCTCGCCATTTTTTTTTTTTACTTCCAGCACCTTGTGGTGGGACAGAGCTACGACTACAGCTGGCTGAGTTTATTAACGGATATAAAATAATCCAATCAAAGAACGATGTACAAACAGAAATAAAAGTGCATTTTGTGTATTTATTTTTCTACATCCCCTCCCTAGATTTTATTTATAAACTCAACAGTCCTGAATCAAAGAAGAAAAGGCCCCAATGGCACTTTTATACAGTTCTTTACGGTCTGCCTTCCTCATCCCACTGAATTCTTTCATTTCTGCATGTCAAAAGTCCTCCCACATGGATACTCATTGTAGACATCAAAGGTCACTGTCAAGTTAAAGCATATCATACACAAACTCAGTTCCCTGCAGCCCAACTACACTTCAATAAGGTTAGTTTAAACCCCTTGAAAGATCATGTTTCAGTATGCGTTAAAAGGCTCTTACCTGGACTGCTGTTCCTTGCGCTTCTGAGTGAGATACTTTTTCTTGACATTTTGCAGCTCATGAGCCAATCTCTCAATCTCATATTTGTAATCCTGAGTTTGAGACTCATACATGTTCAGCTCTGACGATAAAGCCTAAAAATGAATCGGTACACAAGTTATAGGATTAAAGGCTGTCCACTTTGGAAAAAAATCTTTTATTTTTGTTTAATACCACCTTTCTACTGTCCTTCCTTTCTCAATATAGTTTTCAAGTGACATGTCCAAAAATATCTTGTAGCAAACCAAAGGTTTTCAAACATCCAAATCATGGATATCTGATTTTAATGTTATACAGTACTTACTTGATAATACAATACTAGATGGATAGTATCTGCTGGTATAAAAAGGCATTTAATTTTTTTTTTAAATTGATAATTATTATATATCTCCCTCATACAAATACTGTATGATGATAATCTGAAGCAATTTCTCTGTAAAGCTGGAGAGTTGAGAATAAGAATGTCAAACAGATTTGAATGAAGGGGACTGTTCATTGGAACTGTGGTGCTGAAATACTGCAAAAGGCAGAAATTCCATAAACTGAAATTGTATTTGAACTAATCTTTTCCTTTCCATTAAACATTTATTTTATGCTTGTCCACCCATAAGGGACACAAGACTGAACTGCCTATTTTTAACATTTAAATCAGATCAATTTGAATCTCAGCTTGAATAAAAAAATAAGCCTGGCTTTCAAAGGCTATAATAAAGTCACACTACCCAGGTGGTCCTGATCTTGCATGCAACTTTGATTTGTTAGTGTGTGTGTGCACATGGATAAATGTGTAATGTCTGTTTCTTTTATTTTAGACCATTTTGAATAATCATTTAAATAAAAACATTGCACTATGTAGCCATGCAAATGCCAATGTTAACCTGCTTTCTAAATATTTTATCATGTGGATAGTTCCAATGTTTGAATACTATAGCAAGCTGAATAATTAATTCATGCATTAATTCATTTAAAAAACCTACAGATAAGTTAAGGGCACATCTATTCCAGGCAGAAAAGGCCCCTGGATGCCTGGGGTAAAAAAAGGATAATCTTTTTCAAAAAAGGGATATATCTTTTATGTTTATTAGTGAATAATCTAATTAGAACAAGGGAGTGCAAAGTTATGCCTGTAGTGTACTTGAGCATCTTGTATTGTGTGAAGTAATACTATGCATATTACGAAGTGTTTTCTAGACACATTGTTGGTGCAATGATAAACACTTGAGCTTATCCTAAGCAGGATCAGCTACAACACAATTTTTTCCCACTTTCAAAAAATGTATATGTGCCAGAATTTGAGTATTGTACTTTTATTTAGAATAATTATTCCTGATATATGTATCAGTATACACTGAAATAATGTTTTTGCAGGTGTTGCAGAAAAATGTACAAAAATCAATTGCACTGCAATATCTTTGGCTATATTTTGAAATGGAAATTGTATTGCGGTCTCTTTATGTGAAAAGAGAAAACACTATGAAGATCATTTTCAAATTCATAGATTTTAATTTGTGTGCTGCAGTGTGTTTGTGAAAAGACATTTGGAAAACACATTTACAGTATATAGTTAGGCATCAGTAATTCCTGTTGCACTCTTTGCCTGTTTAGTTAAACCTGTGCCACTGGTGCCTGAGGTACAGCTAAATAAAGCAGGACTTAACTTGAAATGGCTTTTACTTATCTTTAATAGTAATATGCATAGAAAAATTGTGTTGTATTGTATTCAAAAGAATCATTCTTTCTGCATAAGTAATTTGTTAATTAACCAATTTAAACTGAAGGGTGGCACAGCTGAATGATATAAATATCTTACTGTATGTCAACTCTTTGGGTTCTGGGTTGAATTCTGCTCCAGAGAACCTACTGTGTAGAGTATACAGTATATGACCCCCCCACCCCCCCCCGTACACATATTTTTAGTTTAGGGGCTCTGGATTCCTACCACTTTCTTAAAGATGTGTTGGCTAAATTACAGGTAAATTATTCTTTTCTTACACCTTTGATGGACTGGTTGGAGTTGCCCTGACCCTTACCAGGAAGTATCAGTTTTCTGATAATGAATGGAAGATTTCAAGAGTAGTATTTTTTTTTAGAATATTCACATTCACTATACTGACAACAAAAAGGTTTCCTGGGGGTTAAATACATTACTACACATGAATTAGTTCTGGAGCCCTCAACAGCAATTGTTTGCTTGGAGCGTATTTAACGATACTGCAATAGTGCTACTTCCACATGAGCTGTTAGAGTGAATAAGTGGATATTAAATGAAAAAAATGAAAGAAAAGATGTGGAGCTAAAGCAGACCTTAAGCTGTTTAGTCTTGTCTCTCAGTGTCTGCTGATAAATCTGCAACTGTTCTGCTGCTTCAGGTCCAGGTTGTCTTGCAAGGATGTGCTTCAGTTCTACATACAACTTCTCTTTCTCCTGTGGATGAACAAATAAACATCAGAGAAAAATCCTCTCTACAGCACGTTTGCTGAATTACAAACAAAAAGGTGATTTTTGTACACCAGAACACCATGTTCTTCCTTTTCCTAAGAGGTTGTAAGACTATAGTATTGATCTGGAATCAATGATAGGCTGTATTTAGAGAAGGAGTAGAACAAATTTTGCACTAGAGTAAAAAAAATATTTCTCCCTGTTAGCCTTTTTTTTTTAACTTGGGAAGCCCTGTTCCTCATTACCTAATTTAAAAGTTATTTTTAGAAAATAAAGTATTTCAAATAAAAAAAATTTTTTACAAAAATGTCCCCCAAAATGTACACATTAAAACATTATCTTCCACTGATGTGGTCTAAAAATAGCTAAAAAAGGTTACAATTCCACAGATAATTTAAGTAGGCTACACATAAGGGATGTATTCGGACAAGTAATTATTCCTGAGGGAATCCTTTAAAATAACATGCATGGGAGCACCATTATAACTACTGTACAGGTCATTATTGATACAGGCTACAGTGTTATATTGAAACAACACCATTTCTTTTACATGGACAGTTTCACTGCAGTAAGCGAATAGAGATGGTGTATTCCAGTGCATTTCACATAAGTAAAAGTTACAAATGTTGGCAAAATAATAGGGAAATGGTAGCACTTACTGATAAAAACGCACTTTTCTAATTTCATCAACAGGTTTTAATTTAAACAAAACAATCATTTCTTACTGATGTATATACAATATCATGGGTCAAAATATGGTGTCTTCTTCACAGTGTATTGAATATACTGTACAACATTTTCAAGGGAAACTAAACTACAGTACTGTAAGTATTGTAAATGTAAGTGTGCACACTTGAATCTCATTCACAGATCTTTGCAACAAATAGCACAGCACAGTGTGTATGATAGTAACTCACAGGTTAAAGAAATTGTTTATTTTATGTACACAATCTTATATGTGGGTATATGGGTGCATATTTCTGAATGCCCACAACTGGATGGGTAAGGACAAAGGTAGACATTTGTGGAAAAAGGAGGAAGAGGACTATAGGCTATACAGTAGGGCTTATTACAGTATGTTTCCTGAGAAAGCTCCTTTACTTGTTGAACCACTTTGGGCAAGATAAAAGATGTTTTATTTGTTAAAAATTATTCTAGCAAAATAAATTAATGAAAGACTGTCAATTAAACCGTTGATGAAGGAGTTCATAGAGGGAGAAAGTTCAGCATCTCATAACAAGCAAAAAAGTTCTAAAAAAAACACCTAAAAATACTGTCGGAACAGTCAACAGGGCAAGTAGCTAAGGAAGCAAAAGCAGTTGCACAAAGGAAATAGGCAATAAATGAAAAATGAGAGACCAAGTAAATGCAAATACTGTTTGCATTTTTCTCAAATGCAAAATTAAATCTTAAATCCAACATAGCTATCCTATGGGCTTTTCACTGAATCCACAGCATTATTATAAATAAAAACAATAATCTGTGCTCTATTTACATTATGAAATAAAGGAAAGAAAACATTTTGACCCCAAGCACAAAACAACACTTTCATGTTATATAGAATATGCAATAACATAGATGAGAAAACAAGCAAACAATTGTTCAGCGAGAGATTAGGTTTGCAATAATTGCAAGATGAAAAGAACAAAAGCAATCCTTAGGGTAAAATGACTTCCTTATGGGGTTTTCCCATTAGCCAGGGCTGTTCATATGTGACTAGAGGAGAGAAACAGCCCCAAGAGTAGCCTTCCCTTCAATTGTCTCCTAATTTCTGAAATCATTTTCTATTCAACAGCATCTGAAATGATTTATCACAGTGAGCAGTGTCTTTGTTTGAGGTTTAATGTGATTGTCTACTGGTTCAATAAGAGGTAAACTGTTCCACAGAGAATAGTCTGTGCTTCAAATCTGTTCTGTGGCTCCATAATCCATTTATGTCCTACATCTTGCTGCCACATATATGTAGACTCAGATGTACATGATATACGTTCCTGAAACCGGCAGGTTACAGGTTATAACTCTTGACTAAACTATTATATATCTTTCTACATGTGTGTCTTTCGATAGTCTTGAAGATTCGGATTTCACTCTAAAACCAAATACACAAGAATAAAGATAAAGTCTATCCCAGAGCCACAACAGCTCATCAGACAAGAGCTCATCCAGGTTTCTATAACATTAAGTGTACAGTACTAAAGAGCAAGTGACTCCTTGGGTGGTTAGGGATGCTGGTCCACTGCAGGGATTGCAAAACTGGTCCCCATTAATATAGATGGGTGGACTCAAGCAGATGGGGTAAAGTACCTTATTCTAGGGTAGAACAGCAGTGTCTGCAGCAGGAACTTAAGCCCAAAGCTTTATACACCTAGCTATACTTTTTGAAAAACATAAGAAATACACACACACAAAATAACCCAGAAGTCCAAAAAAACAACAACAAAGTAAGCAGTGTTTCTGAAAAACTGGTTAGTATAATCAAGTTTTGTAAAGGAAAATATTATATTGTTCACCATTTTAACTATATAGCTTAATAAAAAAAATAATAAAGCCACTAGTAGAAGAAATGTTGACCAGAGAAAACTGGTCATAAGGTTTCAAAGAATTTAATTTTTTGTTTTTAATAAAATGTAATCCATAGCTATGAGGTGCCATGTAGGCCATTATTCAAACTTTTCCTCCCATACACACACACATTGCTCTCACATACTGTACACACAAAATGCTCTCACACTCTCCATTTTACCTCTCACACAGAAAACGCTGTCACATTCACTAGTTTTACCTCACATATAAACACAGAAAGCTCTCACATTCACTAGTTTTACCTCTCAAATACACAGAAAACGCTCTCACATTCACTATTGAGTGAATTCTCATACTTGAACTTCATACAAAGCAACATTATTACATTTGTTGGTATTTCCTCTGTTACATTCACAGCATAGACTTATTGAGCCACAAGGTTCTTCTGGAATTAAAAAGAAAGATAAATCTTGGAAAGGAAGTATCCTTGTTCAAATACACCCAGCAGCATTCACTTAAAAAGTTATCAAGGGTGCACTGTCAAGTCCTTTAATTTATGTATTTCTTCATGTAGAAAAGAATGAGCTCATGAGATTGTAAAGCTATCACTGTTTGATATGATGCTAAAAAATTAAAGACCTATGTAACCAAATCTAAATATCAAAGCTAGTTCACTTTCCTTTTCAATTTGGCCTTCCTTTACATGTACAAATAAAGTGCTCAGTAATATGCCTCACTGTATCTGAATATTACAATTCAACAAATACAAACATGTAAATATATTTGTATAATTAGAATTCTAATTCAAAGAACATGGGTTTGGGGTTTGGGGCTATGAAAAGAGGTTGCCAAGATAAGGACACAAGGAATATTAAGTATTCTCGACAATTACGAGTCAGCAAAAAAGGTACGGACTCCAGCCAAAAACACATAAAGCAGTAGATAACATGAGATTCTGTTAATAGGCCAGAGCTGCTTAAACAAATCAGGAATGATTGCATGCAAATGCAGCAGGCCTTTGCCTTCTTTGGTGAGTCATTATGCATTAAATGAAAAATGTTACTCCTGTTCCTATGCCAAAATTTCTAAACACAACAGCTTTAATATACAGTATATTTTTTATCATTTATATAAAGGGATTATGTGTCTATTGTAGATTCTTTCTGATCATAAAATAACTAGGTTCTGCCAAAATCTAAGGGAACACAAGCTGTTAAACACCTGAAACAACATTTTAGTAGGATAATTATCTATCCAAAGCAGTTGTTTCAAAACATTTGTAAGCTTCTCTAGTAAATTTTAATATTGTATTCAAAAGATGAGGTACCAAATTAAAGCAGGGAACATTCAGACCTCATTTACTCATATGTACTGTAAAATGTCTGTGTTGATTAATAAGAATTTTTTTTAAAAGTGACAAAATAAATAATAAATTAGTAGATTTTAAATTATAAACGATACTGTATATACAATACTGTATATATACCTGTATACACTAGTGATTTGCCTTAGAAAGTAACCAGGCTACCTTTTCAATAACACTATAGACGTTACACTAGTACAGTAGGTGTTCAAATAATTATGCCAGTGTTAATTAACAAAATTGTTGTGCTGCATTGATTTTGGCATTTTCAATAGCTTGTTATGTATATTTCACTACAAAGAAATCTTGCTAATCTAATAAACAATCTCCCATATTTGCAACAATTTAATGTTATGTGGGAATCAGTGATTTTAACACAATTATTAATGTGCTCATGGAAAAAGGTGTTTTGAAGTAACAAAATGATATACATGTATACAGTATACTGTAACTGGTCTTGAGACAACACTCTGTGCATCAACTCGAAAGACAAACATAATAATTTATTGACAGAGCAGCACATTTTTACTTCTGTTAAATTCTGCAGTAAGATCTTGAGTCTCCTACAAAAAAAGGTTATAGTTCATATACACTAGGTGTGTCTACCAATGTCCTGATCTTTTGCGGCATTTCAGACATCCACAGATCACTTCATATGACTCAGTCAATCTACCATCTCTGCTGCTATCCAGCTGAGTGGATGCTCTTACAGAAAGGGTTAACCACTATGTGAGTATCCAACTGATTCAGTAGTAGCAACAACATATAAAAAAGCCAGTTATACTGTATATCTGAATTTCCCGGAGTAATCACAGGTACAGTATTAGTGCACTCAAAGCATCCGTAGATTACATGAGTACAGTACATACAGTATGTAAACAGAAAGGGGTTCTAATCTCTAAATATACAGTGTCTTGCAAAAGTATTCACCTCCTTGGACCTTTTCACATTTTATTGTGTTAACAGCATGGAACCATAATGTATTTAACTGACTCATCAGCACAAAGTACTGTATAATGTCAAAGTGAAAAAATAATCCAGACATTTTACTAAATTAATTAAAAATAAAAAACAGAAAATAATTGAATGCATAAATATTCAACCCCTTGCTTTGACACACCTAAATTACCTCTGAAGTAACCAACTCTCTTCTCCAAGTCGCATAATTACTTGACTGGAGTCCACCTGTGTGCAAAGTACATTTGTGTCTGGCAGCTTCTTCACTTAGTTAGTGCATTTCCAAGGAAACACTACACCATGGAGACCAAGGAACATTCCAACCAGATCCAAGATAAGGTTCTTGAAAAATACCAGTCAGGGCAAAGGTGTAAGAAAATTTCCAAAGCATTGAATATACTGTACCCCAAAGCACAGTGAAGTCCATCACTAAAAAGGTGAGAAAATATAGAACAACCATGAATCTGCCCAAAACTGGCTGTCCTCCAAAACTGAGTGTCCAGGCAAGAAGAGCCATAGTAAGGGAGGCCACCTAGAGGCTTATGGCAGTTTTAAAGGAGTTACAGTCCTCTATGACAGAGATGGGAGAAACTGTGCGTGAGACAACAATATCATGCACACTTCATAAATCTGGCTTGTATGGAAGGGTGGCAAGAAGAAAGCCTTCACTGAAAAAATGATTGCAATTAAAAATATATGTACTGTATGTTCTACAGTTAGGCATTATAAATTCCTTTTCTTTATTTTCAAAAATGCTCCACAGTTTTGTTTTGTTTTAAATGTAATATTTCTATACTAAAAGAATGCAACAATAGATATAATTACCTAAACTTTGGATTTATTCACTGTGACCTCATCTGTATATTTTTGTTTGAATTTAAAATAGATTTACATTTAAACATTGGTCCTGGAAATTACATTCTTATTCTAGTTATTAAAATGTGACAGAACATTTGATTAAACAATAGAGGACTGTGTTAGCTAGTTATATCAAGTTTACGTAAACCATAAGAATTAGGATGTCAGTTTTGTCAACCCTATTATTCAAAATATATGTAATTATAACAATTACAGGAATGAAAACTGTATTTACAGATCATTTAGAGATTACTGCAAATCTGAAGTTCGCTTTTGGCTTTTAGCACAACATAATCCGTGCTCACAGTGAGAAAGGTTTTGCCAAGAATATGATCAACTGATGAACCTGCTACGTTGTCAGCAAGAGATCTTTGATGTATGTTTTGTGACCTCATTTGTGAGGTCACTTATATACACATACCCCACATTTGTTGCATATAAATGTGAATGCAATTATTATTCATTAGCAACTTTTAATAATGTTCAGTTTATATATCACAGCAGTCCAGCTGAGCTGAGCATAAGAGAAAGCCCTTTCAACAGGATCAGAAGTATTTACCAACATTAAAAACCCCTTATTAATACAGTTGTTGACAAATGGAATGTAAGATACCTCAATGAGCTGTTTTCAAAGCATCATTGAACTGTATTGATTAAAAAAACTATTTTTTTCTATTTTAAGTATTTCTAAATTCTTTATTTCTAAAGTTGTCATTTCTATATTATAAAAACAGAATTTATATAATAAACTTAGTTTTATAAAATCCCCCTCTATGAGTGTCATTATTTTTAAGAAAAAAGGAGGTGAAAGCCTTCATCATTTTAGAAATAGTCCATCTGATGTTGAGGAATTTGTAAATGCTTATACCAATTTATGTTTTATGCTTTCCCCTTATTCTGCTGTTATACCATAAATATGACTACTCAGGTTTCTAAATACAGTGTCCTCCAGAATTATTGGCACCCTTGGTAAAGATGAGTAAAATGGCTATGAAAAATAGCCTATGAAAATAGTTCATGAGGCTATGAAAAAATTGTTTCGCCCTATCTCCAACTTACCCTTTCTTGCAAAAATTCTAGAACGTGCTGTCACATTTCAGTTACATTACCACCTCATGACAAATAACCTTTTCGAACCCCTCAAATCAGGCTCCTGTCAACTTCACAGCACACAAACTGCCCTGGTCAAAGTCACTAATGATCTTCTAATAGCTTCTGATTCTGGTTCTCTTTCTATACTCATCGTTCTTGATCTCAGTGCTGCTGTTGACCATTTGGAGTTTCTGACACTGCTCTCAAATGGTTCAAGTCTTACCTCACTGATCACTGTCACTTTGTCTCTCTTAATGGGTATAGGTCTGAAATTGGCCTTGTTAAGTCTGTTGTTCCTCAGGGCTCAATACTGGGCCCCTTGCATTTGAGCATTTACTGTACATGTTTCCACTTGGTCAGCTTTTAAGATCACATGGCCTCAGCTATCATTTCTACGCTGATGATTCTCAAATATACATCCATACCAAACTGGACACTGATGTGGCAGTCTCTGTTCTATCTGATTGCATCTCTGACATAAAAACCTGGATGACTCTAAATTTCCTTCATCTTAACTGTGACAAGACTGAAGTCATGCTTATTGGCACCCCCCATCAACTTCGTAAAGCTAATCCTGTAACCCTATCTGTAGATGGTTCTGTACTTGAGCTTCAGTGTAAATTGAAAAACCTTGGGGTGATATTTGACCCACATGTGCAGCATATTGTCAAAACATCTTTTTTTCACCTCAGAAATATCTCTAGACTACACCCTATGCTATCACTAACTGTGGCTGAAACGCTGATCAGCACATTTGTGTTCCCTCGAATTGACTACTGTAATGCTCTACTTGCTGGGGTAAACTCCAGTATGTCCAAAATTCAGCACCCAGAATCCTGACCAGGTCTAGTGCAAGTGATCACATTACTCCTATCCTGGAAGCACTGTCTTCCTCTCAAATTCTGTGTGGACTTTAAAATTCTCATGCTCACCTATAAGGCTCTGCATGGCTTGGCACCTCAGCACCTGTCTGAACTATAATCGCCCTACTCCCCATCTCGCAACCTTCGCTCTTCTAATTTGGTCTCCTAACTGTCCCCCAAGCCCATCTACATTGTATGGGTGACAGGGCCTTCTCTTGTAATGCCCCCAAGCTCTGGAACTCTCTGCCCAAGGATATCAGAGAGCCACCTTCTCTAAACTCCTTCAAATCCAGACTCCAAACCTTATTCTTTAGAAAAGCCTTTACTTAACTGGTATCACGGTCTCCTCTGTATATTGTAATTGTGTTTTTCTCTTGTGTATTCTTTTTATTTATTGTTGTTGTCATTCTGTAAAGTGCTTTGAGAAGCCACCTTTAAAGGCGCTATATAAAATAAAGTTCATTATTATTATTATTATTATTTAAAAAATATCTTTGTTGTTTATCAGCTTGAAAATATGAGAACTGAACCTTTCAGTGAGGTAAAATTATTCAAAGAAAAAAAATCCTTATAAAAAATATAAACATTTTTCTCAAAAACACAGGTGTCACAATTATTGGCGCCCTTAGAAATTCCTATGAACAAAATCTAATTGACATATATTCCCATTCATATTTGACCTTTTTTAAGCACACCTGAGACTTTAGGAACTCTTAAGTGGTCATCCATGACTTCCTATTTCACTGGAGTAAAAACACAAGATGACATGCAGGCCAAACACCCTTAGTCATCCATCAACATGGGGAAGATCAGAGAATACAAAAATAAAATGAGTCAAAAGGTTGTTGACCTTCCTAAAACAGGCAATGGCTATAAAAAAAAGCTTCACACCTGAAAATACCCATCTCCACTATTAGGGCAATAATTAAGAAGTTTCAAACAACTGGAGCTGTTGTGAACCTGCCTGGAAGTGGACGCAAGTGTATTTTGCCCCCATGCACAGTGAGGAAGATGGTTCGAGAGGTAAAACTTTCTCCAAAGATTAAAGTTCGACAGTTGCAGGAGTTGGTTGCATCCTGGGGTCACCAAGTCTCCACAACTACAATAAGACCCCATCTGGGTCATGGTTGGATCTTCCAACATGACAATGGTCCAAAGCATACCTCCAAATCCACACAGAAATGGTTCACCAACCACAAAATCAAGCTTTTTCAGTGGCCATCCCAGTCCCCTTACGTAAAACCCATTGAATACCTGTGGGGTGAGCTTAAGAGGAGAGTCTACAAGCAAGGACCAAGGACTCTGAAGGATCTGGAGAGATTTTGTATGGAGGAATGGTCTCAGATCCCTTTATATGTGTTCTCCCACCTCATCCAGCATTATAAGAGAAGACTCAGTGCTGTTAGCTTGGCAAAGGAAGGGTGCACAAAGTACTAAATGTAGGGGTGCCAATTATTGTGACACCTGTGTTTTTGAGAACAATGTTTGTTTTATAAGGATTTTTTTCTTTAAATAACTTTACCTCACTGAAAGCTTAGATTTCTCTCATATTTTCAGTGTAAGATCAAGCTGATAAACAACAAAGATTTTTTCTTAGCCTTTTTTGCTCATCTTCACCAAGGCTGCCAATAATTCTAGAGGGCACTGTACCTATTTAACTTAAGGATAGTTTAAACCATGAAGATATACAAATCACAAGCAAAGTAAACATAATTGACTTCATTGATCAACAGGCCATTAGAAGTCAAAATGGCTAAAAGAGGATCAGCTCAAGATTTTTTTCCCCCCAAACTCATGAATAACACCCACAATCAAGACTTTTGTACAGTGGCACACATTTCAATGCTGGGTACACTGCTTGCATGATATAATTCAATATGTCAGAATATTGTGGTTCATTCTTCAATACTAATAAATATTTGTTATGAATAAAGCACAAAAAAGGAACTTTGGATCTTGAACTTTCTAACAATCAAAACTCTGCCAGGTAAATAACTTATTCATACTCATTCATCAATATTAATACTAAGAGATATATCAGCAGGAAGCATGACTGAGCATCATTTAATACATTAATCTATAGAATGACAAGAAGATGCAAGAAATAGCAAAAATAAAATAGATTTTCTGGATTTACGTCTGCCATGTTTTTACCTCCTTAGAGAACTACAATTATCCGTTCAAAATTAAATAATTAGTGAGTAAGTTAAAAAACAATTACCAAGGAAATAAAACAGTAACACAGTAACACTCCAGTACCCTACATGGTTTTCTGCCCTGGCAGTCTGGCGCCATCTACAGATCTTTCAATTCAGTTCATCTGTAAATTAGTTTCATGACTTCCTTTAGTATTCACTTTATAGGGTGCATTATAAATCCAGGGTTGTCTATCACATAAAGTATATCATGTCCCAGTGTACTGGCAAAAATTTTAGAGATAAATTCATTAAAAAATAATACTAAGACACATCTACTGTGTGCTTGATTCTGTAAATCTAAATTGTCTGGTATATAATAATAGAATAAGAGTGTGTATCAGATATCCTCTTAACAATACTTTGCAATCATACTTTGTAGCCTTGAGAAAATTACAGAAAATGTGTGGATGTATGTATGTAAATAGTTCTGGATAATGTTGTGAAAGTCCAAAAGGTATTTATAAAAAATAAATTCTTATGGAGTCCAATGAAACTTTTTGACATATGACATACAGTAACAACACAGATGTTTGCAGTATAAATTAGATTTTTCTGATGTCAGCTTGCTTTTAGATATCTTGGCACTCCATATACACAGAATGCCTCTCAACAATACTGGTATCTTATATAATCTCTCTGATGAGCTGATGGTCTGTGCATGAGTGAAGGTATGTGCCAGATAAACCTGCACTAGGAAAGGTATGTGAAGAAAATAACATGGTACAGTACATACAATATAAGGAGGTTTTGACCTATACAGACTGCTTAAATAGATAAAAGTATTTGTATTGCACAAATATAAAAATATCAATATTTATATAACTTGGAAAATATTCACACATATCAAGTTAATAATAAATATGCTAAAATTTTAAAATACTGTATACACTGCCTATATAGGCCAAATATTATATAGAATCCAGAGGATATTATACAAATATATTTAGTACAACAAAGGAAACAAGTGCATTTGTGTGTATTCTTCTTAATAAAAAATCAAACAATTCATTTCTAACTACTTCAACATCTAAATATTATATAAACTCATGACATACAATTTACTTCTTTCCAATTTTGTTAAATTCCCCACAATAGGTCTTACAATAACATGCATACTTTAGTTATAATAATCATGTGTATCATAATGCAGTTTGCAGTAGCATTTTCTGCAGTGTCTACTATTCTTGATTTGCTGCATTATTTACAGGTATTAGTATATTGTCTTTTAGTGTCAAACATAGCAGCAGTACATGTAGAAAGTTCAAAGACTATATACAGTATACTCAAAGTGCTATTCAATGTAGAGACAATCATAATATGAATGGCAATCAATAATGTTTTGTCTACCCTTTTCCAAGTTTCAGACACATTTAATACACCACAATAAGAAATAGGTGAGCTGAAGTGATCCAAATCACTGAAACTAGGCAAGACATACTTGTTTACACTCCACTGAATCAGCTAAAAAAAAAAGGGCAACAGCTTATGGATAAGAACGCATAATAATTCACAAAGCACTTCTAATATGAGCTTGAAATAAAATGCCTAAGGAAAAACAAAATTAGTTGTGTAAATGTCATCACAAGTTGACGGATAACTGAATTACAGATGTTTATGATAACGTAGAACACCCCTTGATATACTGTACCAATCCTTTTCAAAATAGTGGTGGTTTGAAACATTTCTCCATTAATATACATACCAACAGCAACCAAACAGAGGATGTTGTTCACAGGAAAAGGGAAAGAATATTTATGTTTACAAGAGTACAAAAACACTCAAATAAATTATAGAAAATGCAGGAAGAAAGGAACATTTATAGGATAAACTGTTGCAGTGATAATTACTAAATTACAAGCTAGACAATTACTGACTGCCTAATTAAACATTGATGTCTCAGAATCCTTAAATAATAATAATAATAATTGCTTACACTTATATAACGCTTTTCTGGACACTCCACTCAAAGTGCTTTACAGGTAATGGGGACTCCCTTCCACCACCACCAGTGTGCAGCCCCACCTGGATGATGCGACAGCAGCCAGAGTGCGCCAGAACGCTCACCACACATCAGCTATCAGTGGGGAGGAGAGCAGAGTAATGAAGCCAATTCATAGATGGGGATTATTAGGAGGCCATGATTGGTAAGGGCCAATGGGAAATTTGGCCAGGACGCCGGGGTTACAACACTACTCTTTTCGAGAAACGCCCTGGGATTTTTAATGACCACAGAGAGTCAGGACCTCAGTTTTACGTCTCATCCGAAGGACGGCGCCTGTTTACAGTATAGTGTCCCCATCACTATACTGGGGCATTAGGACCCACATGGACTGCAGGGTGAGAGCCCCGTGCTGGCCCCACTAACACCTCTTCCAGCAGCAACCAACGCTTTTCCCAGGAGGTCTCCCATCCAGGTACTGACCAGGCTCACACCTGCTTAGCTTCAGTGGGTTGCCAGTTGTGAGTTGTAGGGTGATATGGCTGATATGGTGATATGGCATATAAATGCCGATTGATAGGACTCGATCTATGACTTTTTGAGATCTGATATACTTTATTATAACATCATGGAGAGGAGAGATGCAAATGTATCCGTCATTTGGGAAAAAATACATCTGCATCGTCCTTCCCTGTCTGCTCATCTTGCAATCAGGTCCAATAAAGCCAGATAAAAAGGATTGTCTGTTGCTGTGGTATGCAGGTTAGAAAGGACACAGACAAGTCAGCCAGAAGAAAAGAGAGTATGGAAGATGAGCAGGTTGAAAGGGACTGAGGAGATTTCAGTACCATCCATCCAGGATTGAAGATGATGAAAGCTGGAAAATGGTACTGAGTGAGAGAAGAGACTGTGCCCACCCAACTTGTGACTCCCCAGCTGGAAGGGACATCTGGGCTATTGTTAAGCAGGGCTGGCTCTCTCTTTTCTCTCACTCAAACTCACTTCCCAGCTTTTCTGTCTTCAGCTCCCCAATGATGATGCAGAATGTTACATGCAGGTAGCAGAAACATAAACAGAGTTAAAACAGGAAACACTGAACTTAAAGAAGCTAAGAAAAGACCTACAGTATACTGCATGGTCATGTTGATAGATCATTTATATCTTCTAGACATTGTAAGGAAGAAAAACTGCAAACAGAAAGTTAAAATCAAAAGATCTAATAATAAAATATTAAAAGGCACTAGCAAAACTTACTTTAGAATATTGTATACAATTTTCTAAAGAAAAAGGATACTTCTGCTCTGGAACCAGTCCTGTATTTGCCACTATGTATGTGGCTCAAGGGAGTGCCCCATTCTAACAGACTAAATGAACTAAAACTTTTTAGTCTTCTGCTAAGAAGACTTCAAAGGGATGTGATTCAAGTATTGGAAATATAAGCCTCCACACAAACGAGAGGACACACAACAAAAAGACAGAGTGGAAAGTATGAGGTACAGTAGTGCATTTTTAGCTGGAGGCACATTTTTATACAATTGGTTGTCGGAGTCAGGAAATTCAGCCAAGATGTTAAATCTGATACCCTGGCTTCTTTCACGAAACAACTAGATGATATCTAGATAACCTAGATACTAGTAACCTAAAGATCTAGATGGTACACATAGTCTCTGAAGGGTTTGAACATCATGTAACAGGCATCACTGCAACACAGACACATACTGTAAACTTGTTTTGTAGTACCACAAAGAACATCTGTTATGTGTTGATATCATCTTTAAAAAATACAGAAAAAACAAATGTAGCAGTGATGAAAGTCAAGAGAGAAATCATGGACAACCTTGTAAGGTTTACGGGGTGGAAAATAAATGGGTTGAGCTTGGAAGAGCTGCATCGATCCCTGCAGTGACCCAAACCTAAATTGTTTACAATTACTCCAGTGAGCAACTGGTGTTAAGGGGTCTATAGGACCAGACAGATGAATCTCTCACCAAAGTGTTTACCTGTAATAACAACTCCTTTTCCACTACCTCCTCAGTCTTTGTAATCAGTCGCTTCTGTAAAGTGTGAATCTTCTGGATCAGCTCGTAGGTGCTTGGGTCGCTTGCCTGAGGAAAGTCATTTAAAAGTGTTAATATAGCCAAGGGATAGAAAACCAAATCCCTAACCCTCTAAAGCATTGACAGTAATTTGCAGTTCTTTAGTTCACTAGCAGACCAACTACTGATGGCTCTAAAAAGAGACTGCAAAGACAAAAAATAGGTCTGATTAATAAAACAGCTTATTATACTGGCATGTACCCAAGACTCTCAGTTATTATTTCATTTTAGAGTTGCAACTCACATACAAATTTTCTACACAAATTCAGCCTCCTTCGGTTAACAATTGTATTCTGTACCTTAGCAAATGGAGATTATATTGAATGTTTTGGAGGAGGACAAGCCCCAGTTCCTGCCAATCACTGGCTCTGGTGTATAAGGGACTGGGACTCAAGATAACTACTACCCAGTATTTGTCGTACTAACACTCCTTCATCACCAATGTAGCAACCTCTTGGTTTATTGATGGTGGGGATGTGGATTCCAACTTTCTCATCCATATAGTCAGTTGCATGATCCTCATAGCTAGTGGGTTAAAATCAAAATATCACTACTCTTTCCAAAATTGCATTATAAAGTGTTTTCTGTATCTGTATTTTTTACGCTTTTGTATTGAATTGATTGATATTTTTCTAAATAAAAATAAACTATTGAAGGACACAGGTAAGATTTCTAAAATAGTTTTTCAACAATTGCTTTCCTTAAGAAAGGCGATTTTTTAGTGTCCAAATCTCCAGACAGGTACACAAACTTTACAAAACATACTTCTAACTTTCTCCATCGATGGACATTCATAGGGTTTTCCAGTTCTTCCTCTAAAGCCCTGCACCTGGTCCGTTCTTTCAGGAGTTCCCTTTGCATGTGATAAACCTCTCGTCTGCAACAAAACCATCCAAATTAAAGAGAGAAAAGACAAAATCCTGTAAATAGCACTGTGACATTTAGAAAATCATTGACAGCTTCATTTTACCTTGTGCTGTTTAATAGCTATTTTGTATTTTTACATTTCCCTTTAAACTGAACCATTTTTTATACCAATTCAGACAAGCTATCTGTTTTTATGGATTATATGAAAACAGTTATGACTCACAGAGTACAACAGTAACAATATCTCAGTTACAGCATTCAAAATATCCTCCATTAAAAAAACAGTTAATCTGAATTCTTCTGTTCTGTTATGTCACTTGAAACTAGTTGCTCTGAACTTGTTGATAGATTGATCTTTTCTAGTCCAAAGGAAAACACTGTCATTTAAGCTCAGATTGCAGAGGGAAAAAATGCTTCCATCTTTGGGTTTAAATGAAATGTAAAACAGTGAGTAAGTCAAAGAAATACTGTAACAGTGAAAGCAGAAACAAAATATCTTTTTAAAATATGTTTTCTGCAAGTTACCCAACAACATTTGATAGAATACTAGATGATACTTTGACAGACTATCCAAGAATCCTATTAATCCAATTTGTGTTTGAGTGATAGGTTGGTTTGACCTGCTACTTTGCAAACTTGATTCTAAAATAAACATCTTTAAAGCTCCATCTGCTATCTTATTAACATCATGACTTGGCAACACTTGGAAAAGCACAGAACACAATGCTTTTCAAAAACTAGCTTGAAGCATGCAAACACATTTACCCCATAAAAGCAGAATGAAAGCAGAAAACAAACTGGAGAACCAAAGAACTAGTTTATGATTCACTACAAGGTCTCCTAAATGAAGTGAATACAGTAGCTAAATATCATTTAAAAGCTACCTTGCAAATATTATCTTTTTCCAAAGTTATCTTTAAGTGGTTGTATGGTAGCAGTCATCTTTTTAATACTTAATAATTTTACCACTTAGTAAATAGGAAAATATAACAAAATTGGAGGAACATAATTCTTTAGGTTCAGTGTACAATTTTTTTACATTCTCGTCCTTGGTTCAAAACAAAGAATAGAATCAATGGTTATGGTACATGGCTACTTAAACGGTTACTATAAAAATAAAAAATATACAATATTAATCCACCTAAGTATAGTCTTGTTATATGCATAAACAACACAACTTATTCTGACACAGTAAGAGCTGTCTGTAATGATGTGAAGCATCACAAAAATACTATATTCTGTATATTCTCTATTCTGCAAGTCACATGACTTTACGTCCATAAAATACTTCTATCATGAAATTGTGAAATTGCACCTGTAGAAGGGTCTTAGTAAATATCCACTAAACACATCTGTTATGCAACACACAACAGTAGTTTTAATATATCTTAATCTTAATATATTTATGAAAAGATTGCATTTCATATGTGTCGGCAATAATTCCTTAATAGCGTAAGACCAATGTCAAAATGTAGATGTTACTGTTCATTAAGTTGAAAATACATTTTTAAAATATAATAACTGGTGTTATAGTTAAACTTGTGCAGATGCATATAATAAATTATTTTGTTTAGTCTGGGATTTACAAGTACAATGAAATCTCATCTGCTAAGACCTTTGTCATGTAGCACGTTAGTATCATCTGCATTCGTCTTGAAAAGGTCCATCATTTTCTCACACTTAAAAGAGCATAAAATATCACCTGGGCATGTGGAATCATGATATTACTTCAGTATAAGGTTGTTTGGTTCAAGGTTTAGCAAGGTTCTATAAAAATCGTCACCTCATTGGTGATGACTGCATTCCTTTTCAGGAACTAAGGTTGTGAAAATCACCCATCATACTGTATGTACTGTACTGTACTGTACTGTATATAGTGATATCAATAATTAACCATCAGCAAGCAATGCAAACACTAATCACATTTATTTTATATAAAAAATATAGTGTAAAACCTACTGATACTGTTTTTGTATCTCCTGTATATAAAAGCAAATTTACAGTATGTAAAGCTAATAGTTCTAATTGTTTCTTTGAATTCTGCTAGTTAAATACCAAACCTACAGCTTACCAAAATGGTTAACACAGTGCTGTCAAAATGTTTGATATTTGATGTGAATTTCATTTGCTAATACTCTTTTTTAAAGACAGACCTAAACAGACAACAGTTCTCTAACACACTATTCAATTAAACAAAGGAAAAATGTTTCTTAAATGAAAATCTCTTAGACGTTTCCACCTGTACAGATTTTGTTATTAGCTTTTTTCTTTTAAAGGTTTATGCATTAAAATTCAGTGGCAGTAAAGAAGCCGATGCAAGCAAGGATTGATTCATTCATGATGGCAGGGTTGATATCCCTGCCTTAAAGTTTAATCAACACCTTCAGCCAGCCCAGACAAGATCAGCTCATTCAGCCTTTTCAATTTCCATGCTTCTGCTCTGGTTTTGTGTGCTGCTAAAACACTGCCATTTTTAAAATTGTCCCAAACCTTTCTGAACTTCCACAACCAGAGAAAAAATCACCCAACTGCCAGTTCTTATATAGTCCCTTGTCACAGAAAGGAAAACATCAATTAGATCCATGTGAAGGCTTTTAAAACCATAGCAGAACAAATAAAATGAGATTTAAATTATATCAAAATGCTGGAACTTGGTCAGGAAAAATTAAAGAAAAATCCATGTTTCTCAGACAGAGGCTTAGAATATAAGCAATACAAATCCTGAAAATTGACATCAGCAGGGTGAAAGTTTTCTGTACTTTGAAGATCAAACATCAGAATGTGTCGAAATGATATGTCTACTAAAAAGCAGATGGAAGGAAGCTTCAAAAAGAGTGCAGTGTTGGTAAACCAATGCAAATCAAGGAGAGTAAGAAAATAATCCATAAATTGTGAAATAAATTCTGACCACAGTCATACTACTGATACTATAGACTAAGCAGAGATTTACCTATCTTTCACAAAACATTTCAATGCTTCCAAGACACAGATAACTTGCAGGTACTTAATAAGCAGCTTTTCAAAATGACATACTGTATATACTGTACATTCTGTGTGGCCCAACTCTGATTGCTAGAGGACAATATTATAATACATACTGTAGTATAAACAGTAGTAATAGCGATATATCAGGCAGCTAATACTTATTAAAGCCATTTTAAAATTACTGTAATTTAAAATCACTGTGCTAGGAAGCATAGGAAACAGTTTTAGAAACTGCAAAAGCAGCTTTCAATCACCAGCACAGGTTTGCATTAGCATACCATTTTTGAACAAAAGTACAGTATAAACAGCATAGTCTAAAACTGTAGTAGAAGGGCATTTGAAAACACTCACCTATTTGAAGATGTTTAGGCAAGGTTTTATGGGGTTTGCAAAGAATGGAAAAATGGCTTTAGGGCTTTTACTTAAAAATGTGCATTTGGATGAGACAGATGAACAAAGATTGTTGAGAAATATTTGCACCACTTAAAAAACTCCAATAAGATAAGGCAAAAATGATAAAGTGCTTGATAAGTCCAATTGTGTGCATGTGTATTGCCTGTGGTAAAAATTAGATGATGTATCTCAAAGGTAAGCAAAAAATACATACATAACGCCATGAAACTTAGAATAAACCGAAAAAATATCGACTTTCATATTGCTGTATTACCCATACCCAATTTACTTAAGGTCACACCATCCTGCGCAACATTAAAATTAATAAGATTATCAAGAACTTGGTATTTCAATTCCAAAATGTATGTCAGAGGCCACCATAAATATTTAATTTCAGTTGTGATTCATTAAAAGGGAAAATCCTCAGATTTACCTTTTCAGGACTAACTTCAAATACATTTTGAGAAATTCAGTCACTCCAGATTGTTTTACAACTTAAAATATAATGACTACTGTATTTATAACGTGCTGTGTTTGTTTTTTCTCTGTTTTGTTTGATCAAAATTTTGTTTCTGAGTCTGTAATAAAACAAAATGAACATTAACTTGAATAGTTTTAGAAAAAAAATATATCAGCTGTTTATAAAAACAAGTTTGTAAATTTGTAACACAATCTTTAGCTTTGTTTACTCAAACCAAGCCATGTCTGTTACACCAGGGTGGGAGGTCGCTGCCCTCGGTTCTCACAGGAGACCACAACATTCCCAAGAGTGTCCGCATTCATTCCTATGCCATCTGAACACGATCAGGTAATCTATCAGTGTCCCATCATCCAATTATTCTTCTATTTTAATTCTCCCTATTTAAAACCTGTTACACCACTGGAACTGTGCTCTGACACTGAGATACCCGCAGCAGCACTACAGCTCTCTCTGAGATCAAAGAGATGCTGCAGCCCGAAACTTGAACCCTGAAAACCTGAAACTTGCAAACCTGAACCGTGTTGATTCAGCAGTGTCAATCTACATTGTTCACCATTTAAACACTCTGACTCCCGTCCACCATTATTCATCGCCATCTCTGTTTCCTTTCCATCTGTCTCTGGCAAGTCTGAGCTCCTAGAACTTTGCTTTTCTCCACCAGCAATTGAAAATGACCCAGTCCCTGCCTTTGGATTCCTGCCTGCCAGTCACTTGTGGCTGCCAGCTTCAGCCAGCCACAGGTTAACAATATGTCTCACACCCGAAGAAGGCCCCATAGCCGAAACTTTGTTTTCTTTTTTCTTTTTTTCAGCATGGAATAAACCTATTACTTGTTCCATTACATAAAAATTACATGTTCACAATCAATGCAACTTAAAAAAAAATACATGATTTTTTACAAATTATATAGATCTAACTTTTTTTTAAATATTTTATCTGTTCTGAAAACCTCATGAAGCCATGTATATTCCTGTACATTAGTGTCCAAAATCACAGGCTGTAGAACCAGGTATATGGACAATAACAAGTAATGTTGTTTAACTAGTAAATTTAGCAAATCTAAATTTAAAAAAGCAATGTTACTAAAACTATTTTATTGCCACTTTAATTCTGGATAACTTTCTATAGAGATTATACCAAAATCTATTACAGCATAATTCCATTGCCTTCTTATCTTGAAGCACACTTTTCTTAATGTTAAATTCAAAAAATGACCAAACTTGCTAAAAACTTACATTTTAAATTCATCTTTCTGTATTTTTCAATTTCATGCTCCCCATTTTAATTTGCAGGGTTACACCAGAATATGAACCTATCAGATAACATTTTAACAAGATTAAATTCAGACCATAAATTTAGTTCTCAATCGTAAAATCTGCATTATATCAAAAAAACCTCAGTAGCTGAGTTTTCATTTGATGTGATACCCATTTTTTTCTGTATGTGTAAAGCAGAGATTGATATGGACTTCACTTTTGCTCAATGCATATTTACCTAGGAGACTATTTTGTATCTCCTAGAAATATCATTTGAAATAATCTTTAACAAAAAGGTCAACCAATTAAATTTGAAATGCAAAGTTCATGCTAATTCTCCTTTTAAGGGAAGGGGAAAAATCATTTCTGCAGTTTGTGTATCAAAGGAAGAAGAGAATGTGCTTTTGCTTTGACATGTCTGCTTTTAACAAATATCTATGAACACATTAACCAAATATAATGCAGCATTTTAATGGCATACCCAATCTATCATGTGCTAAAACTAATGCAAAAGTAGGTCATTGTGGCTTAGATTTAAGACTCTGAGCAAAAGGAATATGCTAATGTATATCAGAACTGAATAATTGGTTATGTAGAAAAGAGTATTTTTTTAAAATAAAAAGCAGTGTGACTGAAGTACACAGACATATTCTTCATGCCCTCTTCCCTCATGTGTGCTTTATTTCCCTCACAGCACTGATTCTGCTTTGGTTTTTTGCTCAACCAGACTAGGTTTTTGGTAATTCTGTAGTAAAGACAGAAAAACTGCATACATTTAACTGTTGTTAAATCCAGGATTTACAGGTACAAGACATTTGTTAAATGTGCTAAACTGCCATTTTAAATGCTTTTTTTTCAAAGGGTTTATTTAGTTATTCTGTAGCACGCACTAATAAAAACAAAAAAGCCTTTTGTTAAAATGACATGTAAGATGGAAAATTAAATTTAGTTTAAAAAAAAGCATTTTGAAAGATTAACAATTCTACCAGTTTCACCTTGAGAACATTTTCTGTACATTTATATCAGTAAAGACACTTGTATTCAGGTTTTTTTTCATCGTGTTGGCAGTGAACTAAGAAAATACTCAGTGCCCAAGCCACAACATTAAGTCTCCAGTGAGACTTCACTACTCTCTAAAATGAGTCATTCCAGGATAGTGCTGTACAACATCTATTAGTTAAAGCACAGTTGAGCTGTTGGCTAAAAATACGCTATACTGGAAGAGTAGGGTTGGTGACCTTTAGTAATTGCTTCAACTTATTGGACAGATACCTGCTAAGAAAAGCCTTGACCACACAGACAAACTTTACCATAAAATTCCAGATTAGAGAGAAAATCTGAATGAGTCCCAGCCAAAATAGTACCATACATTTTGGATTATGAGAACCAAATGTTTTGTGCTTTAACTGATAAGTACATTTAAAAATTAATATTTCGGTAATTATCTGAACAACAGCAGTTATAAAATAGTGTTCTCCAAATGTATCATTCTGCTGCTGCCGCCATCACCAGTAAAGATGAGTGAGACACCTAATTTACAGAAGTTTACAGAAAAATTTTGTCTGCTGATGTAGAAGAAAATATTTCTTTACTTATTGGATGGCACTTCACCATGTAGCATGACAATAACCCAAAATGTATGTCCAATGAAAGTGAACAGGTCATCAGGAGAAAACTGAAAATCTTAGATAATAAATCTCCAGATTTAAATTTAATTGATCATGCATTTTACTTGTTAAATAAAAACATGAAGGCAGGAAACAATATGAATAGGGAAGTATTCAAAGTGACTTTAGAAAATAATCTCAAAGAATTAAGAAAATTGATAAAGAAAATCTTCACGTATATCCTCAAAGCAAAACTGTAAAGCAAATACTAATACTAATAATAATTAGCTACAGTTATTTCAAGTACACAGACTAGAAAGGCAACAGGAAAACATAATGTTACCAATGTTTTTTCCATTCTCAATATCAGGTGTTTATGGAATGGTAATTAATTTACATTTATAAAAGATTTTTAACAAAGAAATTGAGTAGAAAAAATAATAAGCTCTAATCTCTTCTATGCTGAATGAAAAACTGGACATTTTCTTTTATGTCTTAGATTATGCTCTATTTGTGTTCTATGCACATAAGCATTGCTCAAGGTAGTAGTGTTGACTCTGGTCTAGGGTTACCCTAAAATAATTAAATAATTTAAGAATGAACAAATATCATTTGCAGATAGTACAATATGTGGGTCACATTTGGTGCATTGTTATATGAAATCCATAGAGTTGGAACAATCAATGTAAAACTTAAAAATTGTATGAGGGATGAAGAGCTGTTACCTAAGATCTTCCACATTGGCTACGGTCTTGGCCAAGATGCCCTTCTCACGTCTCAACTTCTTAATCTCCATCTTGAGTAGCCGGATGTCTTCAACCCTTTGGTTATACTGGATCTCTCCCTTGTTCAGCATTGACTGCTGGATCTTAATCTTCTCATACAGGAGTGCCAGTTCATCATTGCGCCGCACTAGCTGCGTGCCCAGAATATCACGCTCGCTGATTACCTAAACAAAAAAGAGTGTTCCACACTTCTGAAACCTGCTTTGCCCTTTAAAATATAATGTGACAACATAAACCAGCTCTGCTTCAGTATTACATACAGTAGTTACCACTTTAATATTATAAATCACTATTCTCATGGTGCACCTTATGAATTGACCTAGAATTATTTTTGGTAAAAAGAACAAGATTGCACCTATTTTCAGTTCTCTGGAGATCTGAGAAAATGTGTAGTAAAATTACATACATTTTTAATCTGTGTGGTGACTTTACTGTATATGTCTTAAATGTAACATTACAATACATTGTGGCCGTTCAACACTATGAGAAAAGTCAAGAAATATGCCATTAAGAAGAATGCAGGAACAAAACAAATGTATGAGAAATTAAAAACTTTGACACATTTTGAAAGAAAACTGACGTTTGACTAAAACAAAGAGTTACTAAGTGAACAATGTATGGATCATTCCTGTTTGCTGCAAATCACGATTTTTGAGAAAGGTGCTCTACTCCATTTTAGCACAGAGTACAGCTGTAAACCACTGAAGGATCACTTCATCTTATCAAATCCTGGGTGTCGAGTACATTTTAAAAAAGACCACTTCAATTGTTTTTGTACCATTTAAGAGGCCAGTAGCTTCTGCTTCAACTACAGACAGGCTTGCCCTATGGGTTTAATGAACCTGGATTCCGACCAAGCTGTGCCCTTTTATCCTACTGCCAACAATGAGCTCATTGAAGCAGGAACCCTTTCCCTACCTGATCCAATTCCTTCTTCTGTCGGAGCCTTTCAGCATCAGCATCAGCTATGATCTTGAGCAGCTTTCTCTCTTCTGCCTCCTGATTGTCAATGAACTGCTTTGTCTCCTGAGCCTGCTGTTTCATCTTTTGCAGTTCAGCCTGTGGAAAGGGAGCATGTTTTGGTCTGCATGTGCAAGTATAATGAAAAAGGACTGCATTTGTTTTTTTTGCATCTTGACATTGCTGATAGACAAACCTCTTTTGGTATGAGTCAATAGTAACAGAGAACATCATTTGGCATTCCTTGTTCATTCTCTTGACCTCCTCTTATTTGAGAAGATTTGTTTAAAAGCTTGGTGAAAAGTGTCAAACTGATAAGAGACAGAGGCTAAAGTTCTTCATCTATACACAGGTCAGGTACAGGCGAGCTGGCTTCACTCCCAGAATACCCCAGAATGCTAAACCTTTGTAAGTTTGTTGACATTTTAGCAAAATGAACTCATGAATTCATTAGTTCATAAATAGTAGGTTTATGCACAAAGCGTAGGACCTTCATTTAATGGTAATGTAAATATGCTAGTATTTCCCATAGGTCTTCATTACTAAGCAGAACTATTTATAACTGCTGTTTAATTTTGTTATAAAAATATAACACAAACTTGGCTCAACAGTGTGCTTTGTCATGCTAATGGTACGCTGGAAACCCATAAGCCTTCATTCAATTCACTATTCAGATGCGGTATTAAAGGTTGAAAGAGAATGTGTATGAAATTCCACATGTTCTCATCTCCCAGCAAGGAGGCAGCCAACCAACAGCCAAAAGGCAACCTTCTGCAACTGTTAGTCTCTAACTCTGATCCCTTAATGTCAAGGATTGTTTTAAATAGTGCTGTATTTGTTTTAAGAAAGTTTTTATTAATTCAATAACAAACCTTTGGAGACAGGAGACGAAGCATGTAATAAGATTTCTTCAGAATCAATGCGGGCTTGTTACTACCTAATAATCAGCCAAACCTCTATTGTAAGAGCCCATAGGAACCAAATGCTATAGTTCTTACTATCCATGACCATGTTTTGTATGATTGGAGGTTTTATACCATTCATTAAAATGCTAATCAGTCCTTGGGAAACCAAGTAATTGTTTTCTTCTACAGAACGGAAGGGGTGGGAAAGGGGTGGAAAGGAGAAGGCGGTTCTAAGCAGTTTGTGAATTAATGGATGTTATTTCTACATATTCTACAAGCATCTACATTGTATTACACAAAACACAAAAAGAAAACACACAGGGCCGGGAAAAATTACATACAAAAAGGAGTTGGCCTAATAATTAAAACATACAAATTGAGTTGAGGTTTTAAAATACACTGTACATTATGTTATCTCATCTCACAACATAAATTTCATTCAGAATATAACACTAGCATTTTAATTTTCAGAAGTACTGTATTAATATTGCAGAGAAAGCTGAGTAAAAAAATAAATAAGAAAGATTTACTTCTGTAGACAGCAAATAATTGTTTTCCTATCAAGAAAAAAAGATGCCATTCAGCCCACAGAGTTTTTATTTAACACTGTGGATAGTCATGAGCACCAACTTTACTGTTTGATGAAGCAAAGGTAAAAGTGTGACCTTTGAAAATTATTTTTAGCGTTTACTTTAAGTATATACTGTATTCTAAAAAAAAAACTGCTGTCACTTCAGTCCCTTAGTCATGCATTAGTTACATGTAAATATGTAAATACATGTAATTTATACATATAAAATGTATACAGTACTCTCTTAAAATTAAAGTGTGTGATATTCGAAAGTAATCTGCTGTAACATGTTTGATATTATACTGCTCCATAAAAATGTATTTCCTACAGTTTTTTGTTTAATATGTCAGCCTACAAATCAGAAGCATAGAAGAAGGATTACTATTTGCACATTCAAGAACCAGCTTACATTATACTGTACATCTTAAATTATTTTTGTGATTAGATTAAATGTTTTGTTTTCCCAAGTATATTCAGTTTCACATTTTCAGTTTTTTACAAGAAGAATAGGCACAAAATTATGTACAAAGCTGGTAAAGACTTATACAAGAAGACTCATGAATGTAATATGTGCCAAAGGTGCCTCTACCAAATATTGACTCAAGGGAGGCAAATTCATAAGCAAACAGTTATTTTCTGTTTTATATTTTTAATTCCTTAAAGAGGGTCTGCAAAATGTTGTTTTCAATTTTACATTAGAGAGTGTTTTGTATCAATGGCAAAAAATTAAATGCATTATGATTCCAATTGTCACGGGAGCCAGTTCTGACTCCCGTGGAGTGCGTTCTTAAAGACCCTATGCGGGACAGAATAATCTGGAAAAGGACATCAGGGGAAGATACAGCATGCTTAGGATGGGATGACAGACAGGGGTGGTGACTGTAGTGATCCGGTGCACAGGGCGAAATGCGGAAGCAACCAAGTCCAGGGAAGTCGGGGCGCAGTCCGTTATCCAAAGGCCGGGAGATCCATCCAAGACAAATACACTTAAAATCCCCAGGAAGGGGAACCGAGACCAGGAACACAAAGAACTAAAAGCATAACGGGACCAGGTGCTCCAAGCCCCGGACCCAGATGGTCAGGATGCCAGAGAATATGGCCTGCACTTGGGCTACCCACGAGCCCGGGGAATAGGCAAGCCTTGTGGTGTCCATCTTCCAATACTGGGCCAGGAACTGCAGAGACGCTAGGCTTTTAACCAAAGTACAAACAAGACACACCACGAAATAATAAAAACTAATCATAACAGAAAAGGGAAGGAGCGTTCTCTAGAGGAGGGATGTGGAATGTTACACCAATAAAATGTGAAAAAGTCCAATGGGGTGAATACTTTTGATAGCCACTGTAAGACTCAGAAGCCATCTGTCCTGCAAAGGAAGCTATAGTCTCACAATAAAAGAATATTTGTATCATATACTGTATTTCTTTAGTTTCTATGACACCTAGAATGTCTAGAGTTGAATGCAGAATCATCTAATCAGTTTCATATATCTCCCTCGTGTCTCCACATGTATCATCTCTTCAGGTGTGTGTTAACTTTTAAGTGGCTCAATATAAAAAAAAAACAACAAGACTGAAAGGTTGGCTTAGGATAGAAAACATATTAATAAGGATATTTCAGGATAAAAATGTGCACAGCTGTAGACACATTCATCTCTGCTGCATTAATCTTTTGTTAACACAGGAAACAGGGTGCCTTTCCAAGAATAGGAAACAAATAGAAAAAAGGCACTATTCAGTTTCTTACGTATTTTATTCCATACAGTGCCATATTTTGGGGTTTTATCAATTATGACAGATACATCCTTACTAAAAATTCAACATGGCAAGGATTTACAGTTTAGAAAGCACAGAATAAACATGGGGACTTAAGACTTGCAATAACTTTTTTTTAATGATAATGCACCTGTTAAATATGTTTCCAGAATGTGAAACTGTACAACTAAAACAGTAAGGGATTCATATATAGTGTACAGGTAAGCAATTTACCATGCGATGTTTCACTTAGAATGCTTTAAAAAATCTCCTTCAGTAGTATCAACTTGTTTTTGCAGGAAAGCACAGTGGTCTGGAGGTTAACCCAGGCACAAGTGAGTGATACTTTACACTGCAAATAGAGTAATATCTTTTCAGGATAATTATAAAATGAGTTAAGAATCCTCTTTATGATTTTTCACAAAAAAAAGATCCTTTTCACACAGAAAGAATGGTTCATACTGCAGATACAGTATATTGTAAATTTGCACTTAGTGTACATGATAAAGTCCAAAATTAGATATTAGTGCATTACTAACCAGACATTACATTACATACCCAATGTAAAAGACACAGACAATACGTATGCACAGGTAGGTAAATAAGATGTCAAGTACTGTATCTATTTTATGACTTGCATCCAGGACTAAAAAAGAAACTTTTATGTATGACTGATTTGGAAATAATAGACAAGTCTTTGCAGCAATCAGTGAAAATGCAGCAACTCTTGATATGAGACAGGAGGCTTCCAGGGCACAAAACTCTGTGACTAATATCACATCAACCTGTGGGGCGACCTCACTGTGGAATAATTGAGTAGGTGCAGCAGTGAAGCGTTCAAAGATGCCATCTGAATGATAGTGGATGATGCTAAAGCACTCTGACAGAATGGAGGTAGTACACTGAAAATTAGACAGCAAAAGGATAATCAAAAGATGATATGACAGCTTTATGTCATGTTCATAGACAAGTCCAAATTTGCCACCAATTTCCCAAGGAGCTATTGACATCCTGACAAAGGCTTAATCTGTTGACAATGGCTACAGTAAATACTGTGGTAGTTGACAGATCATGGCTGAAAAATTAATGGAAATGGTTATGGAGCTGGAAGTCTTTTTTTTCTTTAATGTTCACTTAAGAGAAGGGTGGCCTTTTAAAGACAAGATTTTTAACTGCGGACCCTAATTTTCAAATCAAATCAAATTGATCATTGTTATTTACAACTGAAATTAGGCAAGGAAAAGTTGGTGTGCTTGGGAGACTTGTCAGATAATGAAATAGCAGTTTGGCTTCAATTCAGCTCAAAACCCAAGGTCTCAACAAGTTCCTTCTGTCTGTATTGCTCAGTCTTAATTATAGTACAAAAGTTTTTTTGTTTCTATTAACAGTCATACACTTTAGGAGGCCCAACTGCATCAACCACAAAAGATTGATAATGGGTATCTTTAACTTAGTATAATCCAGAAAGGAAAATAAATTTTCCTTTTAGCTTTTACTTAAACTGAATAAACAGAATACATTCTGGACAGCTTTTACAATATCATAGAAAACCAATGATAAGTACTGTATCTTGCATATATATACAGTACTGCATATCACATACTAATGCATATGACTATTGACTTCTATTTCTTCACAAAATCTTAAAATTCAGCAACAAATTGGTTGCATCTTATATTTCCTCTAAGTCTCTATCTTAATGTGCAAGACAGATTCTCTTTGCCCAATAATATTCATGATATTGAGTTAATATCCAGGTTATAAAACTTAGAACAAATATTAAAAATATTGAAGCACTCTCTGCAGAGCCAATTGGCTATTCATGCTTTGACAGAAATGGTAATAAACATGGGGAGAATGATCCCTGTGGGACAGGAACTGGGGGCACCTAGCAGACACAAGAAAATAGAAGCAGAAAAATAAGCATGATAAGGGGGTCTGACACTTTTACAATAGAGAAAGAAATTTCATTTTCAAGGACAGAGATTTGAGTCTTAATGCCAAGTGCCCCTTGCCCACTGCTTAGAAACCATACCAGCCTCATGTCTAGAAAGTATCAGTAAAGCAGATGCGAGAGCTTTCGCCATGTTAAAATAAGAAGTGTATTGAAAAAAAAACAGCTTTACCTCTCAATTTCATTCTCCAAAACAAAGTCTTAACAAATCTACCTCAAGATGAGAAATGAGAAGCCTCACAACTGCAGCAAGGCTGGGTCCAATCAGGGAGTAGATGTACCTGCTTTCTACACCTAAATGGAACCCAAATTCAATATGTTTATAGTACTATAAAGATCCAGTCATCCAGAATGCACACTGGATAATGCAACACATTGCACCACACACACACTTCAAGTAACTGTAACACACTCCCCGTTTTTTAAAAACATTCTGTTGTGGGACTGCACTAATTTGTAAAACTGCCAGGTGGAGCAGTGAATCTTTAATGTGCTGTGTGGAAGCACTTGGGCTGTCGGCAGAAAATGTCTGCTTTTAAAATCCCGGTCAAAGCTGAGCCCCTTGAGACAATCTTTTTCCAAATATAAAATTTAAGTTCTACTGTATACTATTTAGACTTTTATTAGTTTCAAACTGTGTATTATAGAATGTTAAATATTAAATTGATTAAAAAAGGAAGTAGAGCTATTTTACTAAACAAAATTAATATATACAGCATGTGAAAAACAAATGTTGGGCAAGAACTATTACTGTTTCTAAACTTTACATAAAGTTTAGTGTTAAAAATGTTCAAGTACTAGCAGAATTCTAACCCTTAAACTAGCTGGGGTTTAAATTTTGCAATTCTGTAATGTGCCTCTGAAGCCCTCCATTTAACACATTTAAAAATGGTCCTCAAACTAAAAAATAGGAACTTAAACAATCAAATCCCTTCATAAAATCTCTTGTAAAGCCATCTTCTTCAATAATGAACTGACTCTGAGTATTTTGTTTTTCACTCGAAACAATCTTTTATAATGGTATTGAAATGAGGATGCAGTTGAGGCCAGACTGGGGTTAGGTTTACGAGACCAATCCAATTCTTACATCAATTATACTGCTTTTCCCACTTGAAATGACAAAATTGAGAGAATTTACCCAATATAATTGATTTTCTTTACACTTTTATTTTGACGTAGTTTTGTACGACAATTCCTGTACTGTCTAATTCAGCACTAATCCAGCTTTAAGTACAGTACTGTATATATAAAAGTAGTTTAGTTATACTCTAGCTTGTGAAAACAATGTGCTTCTTTCAGGTTTCCATCTGTATTGAGATAATCTATATTTTGTCTTAATGTATATTTCAGCTGCAGGTACTCAGGAAAGAATTTAACTTTAAATTTTGAGCATAAAACTATTTCACACATATTGTACTGTAGTGACTTTAAAATCATACAGTACAGTATCATACTGTATGTACTGTGTATATAATGTATTTTATATATTGATTATATCATACTACAGTTGATTACTGCACAGTACACAGTACGATATAATGTACAGTCCAAAGACATACTGGGAGGTTAATTGTTTCTTAGAAAATTGACTCTGGCGTGAGTGTGTGTATCTCTATAAGTTGTTATAAGTGATGGTTTCGTTATTAAAGTGGGGTTTTCTGTAAGCTGAAGAGTTATAGTTTCTCTTGTGACCTGCATGCTTCATTTTAATGAACAGTAGATTAATTCTTGAAAATCTGAAAAGAAAAGTTACATAACTTTCAGCCTGGAACTAAACTTCACTTGTTCCTTTGCAGCCTATGCATGCAAAACAGCTCCCTACTCAAACTTCTTTAACAAATATTACAGTATGTATACCTACCACTGTGTTTGTTATTTTGAATAGGCAGTTTTGCTTGGGTGGTAGGGCTGAATTTACTGTTTTTTACAGTTTATTCTTCATTGTTTTTTGTGCTTTAACATACAGTAAGGCAATCAGCCATCAAATGGCCTTTTCTATAAAAACACCCATTTTTTCCTGTACTGTAGTTTTAAAACGTGAACAAAGACTACGTTCCCGACATGTCACATGCATGAATCACATGAGGTTTTATTCATAGATATACCAAATCGATAGCATACAATTAACTGAGGGTATACTATATAAATATACTGTATATAAAAGAAATACAGCTTGATGCCAGAATTTAAAGCCAATAAGAAACTTATTTGCAGTGAATATTTCAAAAATTAAAAATCTTCATATTTTGGAAATGTAATGATTGTTACACAAGAGAGGGAAACTTGACAAACTGTTACAGTTATGATATTTAATTAATTTAATTTTTCCAGTGTCCTAATCAGGAGAAAAAAAGGTTAATTTTTATTTTTTTATTTGTAGCTGCTGCAGTTCACAGCACCTTTTGCAATGACTGGATAATTAATGTTTCCAAATTACTCTGTCAGTCCTGGGGGGTTGTGGGGCTATCTCCTTGATATCTGATACTCCTCAGTACGTTTAAGTGATCATGAATGTAAAGTGAATATTTAATATTCTGTGACATACAGTATAAAATTAATAAAAGCATCAATGTAATCGTCATTATATATTTACAATTGACAATGTCATTTTATTTACAATTGGTTTAATTTGCAATTGCATTTCAAAGTTGCATCACAAAAAAATTAAAAATGGTTGTAAACTGCTCCAAAGCCTTCTTCAGACACAAACCAAAGAGTGCAAATTCAATTGTAGCCTAAACCTTCCACCACACACCCTTTCTCCAATGCGATTTGGCAACGCACAAAGAAAACTCTAAGGGACAACTTGTTAAAAGTATACTGTAATTTACATTTGGCTGGGATTACAGACACTGGCTGGGATTAAATACCATTTCATTTTAAGGCATGTTTTTACTCCTGCCATTGGCATTATTCACATTTGCTAACTCATTCATGTTCATTCAATATTAATATTATAAATAATGTATTGTGTATTGCATTTAAATCGGAATGTTCTTACAAGTATAAATGAACCAATCCATCTATTTTTTGTAACTGCTTTATCCCCCCCCCCCCGCCATTGTGAGGACACCCTCAAGGCAAGAAACACCCTCCAGTACTACATCAGAAAAGTTAAGATGAAATAGGTGATATGCCCCACAAGTGCAATTTTGTTCTTCTTACATACAGTACTTGAACTACTAGGAATAAAAAGGGGAGCAAAAAATGTCTAAAAACAAAAATGTATGTTTTAAATTTGATAATTTAAGGATATACACATTGGCATTAAAATTTGCATTTAAATCGAAATGCTGTATACTGTACATGTGAAAACTCAATTGAGATTTCTGTTTAAAGGCATTTTTAAATTCTCTTGCTGTTTCTGAGGAACCTCAAGATTGTTGGTCTGTTGGTCCGGAGGTACATTCATGTTATTACCTAATCAGAAATGTGAATATAGTTTACAAATGATTTTATTGTCAGAGAGTGATTATTATGCCCAAGGAATATTTGTTAAGAAATATAACCTCAGGTTGGAGTTGGAATCAAATCCAGACCCTTTTGCATGATAGCACAAATCCTACTGTAGCACCAATGGATTTGAAGGAGTACTGTACATCTCCAAAGTAACCACAGCAAGTGACTGAGTTAAAGAATTTGATGCAGAAAATGTTTATGAAGAAAGTGAAATATTAATGTGTACCTTATTTTTTTATTTCTAACTACAGTATATATAGATTCATCCATGATACTACATAGTGTGCAGGTAAAGTCTCATTTTAAACTGGCTTTGAAAAGGTACTGTAGGTGTGCAACCTACAGTATTATGGTACTTTTTAAAAATATTCGACTGACTTCAGAACACTTTGACTGATGTGTAAAAAAATGTAACATAATGATTGGTATGGTGAAAAAGCTATAGAGCACAGAACATCTTTTCTCCTGTCAAAATAATTGCATATGTAGTTAATTCTTTTCTGTGTAAAAACAGAAAACACAGAAGGGGTTTCAAATTAAAAAGAGATTGAACCCAATGAGTTTTCATTATTCTGCTCTATATGGTCAAGTTCTTTGCTTTTGAATAGTAATTCTCACATTATGAACTCACTTACATCAGGGATCTGCTTTATTCAAACTTAGGTTTCTAAAAATGGAACCAGGTACTAGATGTTTATTTTAATAAAAACTGTGATTTTTTTCACAAATCACAATCTTTAAAATGCCTGTGGTTTGAAGACTCTGTGCCATTTATTCACAAAGCTATTTTTTGACACAACTCAAACATTGTGTTTCAAAAATGGGCATTTTAATAAGAAAGTGAAGGTTGTGAAAACAGTGACAAATCACCTTAAACTATATACAGTACAAGCAGTTCGAATAATAATAAATATTGTTAATAATGATCATAGATGTTATTATACTTTGGTTTCAGTGGTCATTTTAATACCACTTTGTTATTTTAGATTATAATTATAATATATATGATTTTAAGCTTGTTGCAAACAAGTAGAACTGGTTTTTACTCCCACCGTTGACTGTATTCACGCGCGTTAACTCATTAATGATTTTAATTTATTAATATCATTTTAATATTTAACACATTGTGATATTTAAAAACAATAAAAATGTCAATATAGTGTACATCTAATTCACTATTTTATTTTTAGAGAAGGAGTCCTTATTTGTTAAAAATAAAATTGATGCCCTGTCCTGATATTGAACATGGTACCTTCTGGGAGATCGGCATGCACTTTTCCCACTATACCAAAGCATCACTAAATTTCATAGCTAAAATGGAGATTTAAAAATGTTTTCAAAATAATCAAAAGTAAACGAGTCAAAAAAATTGATGCAGATGTTTACAAAGAAAGTGGAATACGGTACCACTACCAGCTATATAAATATTATATAAATACTACTGTATATAAAAATACTGTTGTGTATTTTTTTAATTTTTAGCTACCACTACCAGCAATATGAAATATGTATAATATATTTATATTCCTAAATTAATATTGGTTATGACATTCAGAGATTTTACGCTTCTGTTATTTTTATGCTCATCTACCAAAATGTCCCTTTATTTGGCAAATTCCATACTAATATTCCATATTAAGTGGATGTTAACATACATGTACACAGTAGAGAAACAGATTAAATTAAGCAATTGTTTCACTAACATCTAATGCATCACAAGTGTCACCTGTCGATCTTCTTTGGCCAGTGAATTACATAATGCAATGCGCCACATTACAGGAACCACAATTGGAAGAAATACCTCATATTCTGAGTGGCTGCATCTGTGCAACTGTTTTGATTAATAACACAGTGTAAGAATGTAAGTGCAGTAAAATAAGCATTTTATTTCCAATTCTATGGAAGTCACACAACTTTTGCAGAGCAACATAATTTTCACAAAAATGCTTAAGAATCGTTAAGAATTACCGAGGTTGTAAAGATATCTCAACTTTGATGAACCTGAAATATATATATTATTAGAATTATACAATTACACTTAAGATTATTTTTAGAATAGAATACCTTATGATATGCTGTAAAATTCTAAAAAAACAGCTACAATTAAAAAGAGTACTTAAACATTTTTTAAGAATTGGCAGTAATATCCTTTATATAGTACAGCATATCAAATTGGTCAGTGTGATTTAGATCTAACATGTTTTTAGTGAGCAGATAAATATACAAAACTAATAAAGGCCTCTTATATGATTATTAGAAAGCAATGACAAGCCTGAGAAATTTCAATTAAAACAGACTGAAAAAAATCACTAAATTAATAGTCAAGCAGTAGACATGATGATGCTATAAAAGCTAAAAATCCTGATGATAAACTATACAATTAGTTTTACATGCATGACAAAAGTGATTGAAGTTAAAAATTCAAGCTGCCTGAAAATGTGCTACTACTTGAATTAAAAATCCGAAGTTGTTAATGTTCAAAGAAAACACAACAATTCTTCTGGATTTTTGTGTAAGGACAGACAGTTACAGTATGTCTTTGTTATCATGACATATTTTTCAATATAAAAAGATGAGCAACATTAATATATTTAAATAAAAATTCAGATCACTTTTCTTCTTTTATTATTTTGTATATTCAGTAAGGCATGCACAGATATCATAGTCAAACATCAAGGCATATTGATTTATAGACTTAGAAAAATGAATAATATACTAAAGAAGCACAGAAGCTGAGCTTCAATGAAATGTACTTCTGCGAGATAAAAAGCACTAAGAGACTTTTCCCATTTACAGGGGTGTCCTGTCAGCCTGTCTAGAGATGGTACAATTGATAGAGAATAAATGAAGAGGAATGGAAAAAGTGGCATATTGAAGAAAAACTGGCCTCATTCTAACTCTTGCCACTGCACACACATGAAAATAAAATTACTCAAAGGCAGTGACAAGAGATAAATGGAGACCTGATTTGTCAGGAACAAAAGAGTGAAATAAAACTGAAGCTTTTGACAGCAGATCTTTTGAACATTAAACCAAAAGGTGAAGACAGCAGTAGAGGATCGAACGAGGAACAAAAATCCAGACTATCTAGTAACCTAGTAACAGTATATTTCCTTTTAATCTGCTATTTGCTGGGCAATATCATATCCCTTGACTCCCTGGAAAATAAGAACATATTTTCTTTTTTTTTTTTGCTTTTTAAAAATGGATATTCAAAATTTCACCAATATTATACATTGAAAAAACTCACAGACACAAGAAAGATAATCACTTATTTTCCTCAGAAAGGAGCCTTCATAAGATGTCTTCAATCACTCAAATAAAATAATTAATGCTGATTATGTAAAATACTACTGTATGTATTAAATACCAAATGGAATGGCTTAAGTTAGTAAAGTTACCACTTTGGACAGGCATGTCATGAAACTGAATGTTAAATAGATATAATAATATACAAATTTTATTTTAAAAGACATTTGCAGAGCACTTTATAGTAAAAGTAAAAAACAAGTTAAAACAAGAGAAAACGGTTAACAAAAATAGGACAGCACATAGCACAAATAAACACAAGTGATTAGAAATGCAGTTGAAGATGCAAGGAGCAGACACAGACACAAATTAAATAAAAGCCTTTCTGAAGGTTTTCAGTCTGGGTTTGAATGCGATTCTCTGATACCCTTTGAGTTAGAATTCCAGAACATAACAAGAGAAGGTTCTGTCAAAATAGAATGTAAATAGAGTCAAATGTAAAAGAGCTTGGGGGACAAAAAGGAGAACAGAATCAGATGAACGAAGGTTGCGAGGTGGGGAGTAGGATAATAATTAGTTAGATACTTTGGTTCCAAGCCACGTAGAACCTTATAGGTGAACATGAGGATTTTTAAGTTGACATGACACCCGATAGGAAGCCAGTGCAAGGATTCCAAAACAGAAGTAATGTGATCACTTGCACATGGCCTGGTCAGAATTCTGGCAGCCCAATTCTGGACATATTGAAGAATCTACAGTAGAACATGACCTAATGGATAAAAGTGGAAATTACAGGGAAATCAATGTAAAACATGAGACACTTACAGTATTTACACAAAGGTTGTAGGAGTATTGAACACGCCCCCCAGCCTTGTTGTGGAAGCTCATACCCTGGCTTCCTTTAAGAAATGGCTAAATGAGATCTTTACATACAGTATATTAGGTGCTGGCAGATGAACAAGCAAGATGGGCTGAATGATTTCCTGTCATTTGGAACCTTTTTTTATGTTTCTTATCCATCTACGTGATCTCTTCAGGCTAAAAAAGGCTAAAACACTGCTTGTACAACAGGAAGCACAAGTAGAGGATGGATAAGCCAGCATCTCATGAGCAGGCACTGATCTTATGAAACAAATCACCTTTTAGAACTAGAAAAAATGAAGACTGATGAATATTGTTTTACCTTTGCCAAAATCCCATTCTCTATAACAATCCCCTATTACCCCCGAGGGATGTCTCAGAGACTGCGAAATCTTTGATATATTGGCCATGCCTACCAATACAACCTAAACTAACTATACATTCACCATGCCCCTGCCTGTAATGTACTAAACTTTAAAAAGGAAAAAAAAAGTAGAATTATCTCTACCTTTCTCATTTGAAGGGATCACAAAGGTAATCCCTGCCAGCAGCCACATTACCCTGCAACTAACAACTGACAACACACTGAAGCTAAGCAGATGTGAGCCTTGTCAGTACCTGGATGGGAGATCTCCTGTGAAAAACTAGGTGTTTCTCGAAAAGAGTAGGGGTGTTACCCCGGCCTCCTAGCCAAATTTCCCATTGGTCTTTACCAATCATGGCCTCCTAATAATCCCTATCTATGAATTGGCTTCATTACTCTGTTCTCTTCCCCACTGATACCTGGTGTGTAGTGAGTGTACTGGCACACTATGACTGCCGTCGCATCATCCAGGTGGATGCTGCACATTGGTGATGGTGGAGGGGAGTCCCCATTACCTGAAGTGCTTTGATTGGAGTGTCCAGAAAAGTGCTATATACAGTAAATGTAAATTACAGCAATTAAAGCTAGCAAAATATCATTGACCATGGTCTAACAGTGTTCTATGCTCTTACTTTTTCTGTGTTCTTTTTTTAAATATTATTATATGAAAATAGTTCATGTCTTTATTTTCCCATCCTATATTTCTTATAATTTCTCCCCTAGGACAATTTGTAGTCTATGGTTATGCAAAACATAAAGTAATCTATCATTCCTGAAAAACAGAACAGAATTTTAATGATTTTTAATCATTTGTATTAAATTATCCTTTAAGAAATAACATACCACATGTTTAGCAAAAAGTCCAAAATACTAAAAAGTAACCACTCACAATCAACTTTTTGCTTTAGATATTTATAAACCCTAAAATGGAGGGCATGAAGACATCTAGAAAATTGCCTTGTGAAATGTTTAATTTACATTCTCAGTTTTGTACAGAAGCATGCAAATTATTTCTAAACAAAAATGATTCCCGAGAGAGGTCTATGAGTGAATAAAAAGTTAAATATTAGTGGTTTGGCTCTCGGCACTCTCAGACTCAGACACTCTGGTTGTATCGAGGGACTGTTAAATGCATGAGCAATTAATCAGCTACTCATCTTATTTAGTGCTCACTCTTTCACATGCAAATTACTTCATCTAACACTTCAAATGTATACAGTACTTCTATATTGAGTAATAGGGTAATATAGTATATTTTAATTATTTCAAAATATTGCATGTATAGTTTGTTTAGGGCAAACAAGCTATATGTCTGATAGCTTTAAAACAGTCTGAAATTAAAACAGATGAAATTCAGATTTGAGTGCAACAACAGAATCCACAAGTTTGCAGGTGTGTCAGGAGCTTTTAATTCAGTCATTAATGTCATACAAGTACTGTATGCAGTAAATAAACGAAGGACACTAATAAGAACATTGCTTAGATACAGCCCAATAAATTATGAATTGGATACTGCCATTACAAATAGAATATAATGCTAAATATCTTATAGCATTAAAAAAAATGATTGTTTATGAAAAGCCACTTGTTTGTCATTAAGCTTTATAATTCAAAAATCTGTTAAATCTGTTACATTTTTTCCATTTCAAGTGGACTGTTTGCTGTTTCTTATGTTTTCTGGTCTCACCATCAGTAATACAACAATGTATTGTAAATCACAACACTACCATCTCCATGGGAAATGAAACACAAAACAGTAGTACTGTAGTTTCAGTAGTGAAGACGTTTGACAGCTCTGAGGTTTGTGATACATGTGATTACTTAAATATAATTTAAACATAAAGTACTGTGTAATGCAAAAGTACCAAGTGCAAAGAAAGTGCTGGATTATTTTATGAAAATGTTTACCAAGAAAAATATAGCTCACTCCTTTTAATACATCCTCTGCTACTTGGCACTACTTGGATTAAATATAATCACAGGAAACAAGGCCTTCAGTGTTGGAAAAACAGAGCATGTAGTGCTCCATAATTCATTCATTTAGTAATCATACTAATGATTTGGGACCCTTCTGGTTCTCATTAAACAACTTGCACTTTACTCAGCTGCTGTCACTATGGTGTCTCCCAGAACAACTGCCAAGAAAATAGCTCAGCTGCGCTGGCCCCTATGGATAGTTATTCAAATCAGAAACTGTACAAATGTGTTTCAGTTAAGTGTGGGTGTGATTGATATATATCATGAAACTTATTCTCTGGAGATACTACAGAATACGAGGAAGCACTTCCTAAAACATCTAATGAACAAAATTCTATAAATTCTCAAATGCCTTGGAGGTAAATTTGAAATTCATAATGGTGATAATAACTTTCCTGTGATTTTTTTCATTTCCATGTGGTTTCATTAGGCATATATGTTTGATGCATTTAAAATATTACATAATTCTCATCAAATTAATAGCATATCTTCTAGCACATCTTTAAGATGAAAGCAGTAGCGTACAGTAATAATTATGTGTCTGGATATGTAACTGGAAAGTTGGATAGTTGTGGCTTCAACTCTTTTTGGCTTCAACACAAGACTTTCATAGAAACCAAGGCACAGAAAACATAATATGAAGCACTGCTGTTGTATGCTAGAGCAAGGTACTTCACTCAGGTTCCATCAGTGAAATACCCTCTTAGATACATGGATATTCTCCAAATTGTGAACCCAAAATAAGAATTTGATCTCAATTCCATCTACACATCCATTTTTAACCAGTTTATACAATAAAGGGTCCTGGGGAGCTTGGTAAGCAATGGATGAAAGGCAGGAAACCCAGGACGGGATGCCAGTGCATTGCAGGGCACAGAACGACACAAACATGCAGATATTCACATCAAAGCCAATTTTTCCCAGAAGCCAATTAACCTACCAGTATGACTCTGGATTGTGGCAGGAAACCAGTTCACCCAAAGGAAACCCAAGAAAACACAAGGAGTACATACTCCAAGCAGATAGCACCCCAGGAACTGAACCCAGGGCCTTAGTACTGTATGGCAGCAATGCTAACCACTGTGCCACCATTGATCTCAATTAACTTATCTGATTAAGTAAACGTCTGATGCCAAGTCTCACTAACTCAAAACAGTGTTATCCTGGAAATATGATAAGCTTGTGATCTCTTCTTATGAATGAAGAGTGTTCATAGCTTAGTGGTTATTGAAAGTGCAAAAATATGCAGACTCAAAACCACCACCTTTAGATCTAAAAAAATACAATATTAGGATTATGCATTGACCTTCTTTATTTTAAGACCGAACTATTCTTCAAAAAGGCTTTTTGCTAAAAATATATTTCTGTATCAAGTTACATTTATGGTTATTCATAAGCATATATCTCCAAATGTATGGCTCTTCACATAAAAAAAACCTGGCGATTATTAAGATCATTTTTTTTTTATTTTACACTGTGATAAATATGATTATATGATATTATAATATTATTTAAAAAGAGATTCAAAAAGTTAGGATTCAATTCATCCATTTAATTTGAACTTAATTTAATAGTTCCTACTTCATCTTGATTGAATGATACAAAGACCTAGCATGCTCATTTCTTTTCTTCCCATGCAAGCCCTTAAAAAAAGTACATCAGTAGTTTTCTGTATTTTAGCTCACTGTATTGTTCTGCCTTTGCTCTTTCCTATTTTATATGCAGAGATGAGCTGACAACTGCATTTGTATCTCATCCTGTCTTTCAAAATTAATGCAGAATACATTAAGCTGATGTAAGCTGCAATGTAAATGAAATTCCTATGAAGGTATTGACTATGTAGATAGTAACCTTTATATTAATTTATAAAAAAATCCATTTCTTTTTGTTATGAATTAAGGATTTCTGCAGTAAACAATATAATGATGCATCAGGGTTTTCCAGTGTTTGCTATGCAAGAAGGTCATCTGAGAGTGAATGGAGGCTGTGGTTTTCTCCCAGTAATTGCGTTCTGTGAACGTACCTCAATATCCACATTATCTGTGCAACTTCTTTGTTCTTTCAAATGCTGGGAAAGACAAGTCTAGACTTGAATTATATCAAAACTTTGACCCATCAGCATACCCAGTAGCTAACTGCTGTTTATTTGTTAAATTATCTTGGCTGTACCCAACAGTATGGCTTTGTCTGGTTCTGGGCTTTTAATTTCCAACTGGTAAATACTGTAGGTGCCTACCTTCTTCCTACTACCCTAGGTTTGATTAAATACCTTGAGAGCCTCTTTTTCTTTTTCCACACGTTGAAATTCCAGATGTTCTTTCACGAGAGCTGTTTCCTTCCCATTAATTTCCTCTTTGAGTTGGTCAATCTGATGGTTCATGATCTTCAACTTTTTCTTCATTTCAGTAATCTCATCCTGCACATAAAAAATAGTTTCAACACAACCCTTTCACAACCCTTTCACAGAAAAAAGGAGAAAAAAAACATTAAACATTGAGATATGTTTGTAGTTATTTATCATCCTTAGTGATAAGAATTAAAATAATAGAAAGTGTTCTCTAATTCTCAGACAAAAACATAAAAAGCATAAGAAAATGGCATCAAAGAATTGAATGGGGAAAATGAAGCAAAAAAGATGAAATAAAGAATGGAAAACAATTTTGTCAAAAACACAGTGCAGTTATTTGAAATGTACCAGATCAAAAACTGATATGATATGTCTTTTCATAACCAAAAAAGGCTTTTATCCCTGGAATTGTCTATGTTCTGAGACAGTGATGGGACGTTTGTAAGTGTACAGAATATGTAATGCAAGATAATGCCAAAATGTAGAAAGCTATGTCTTTTGTTGCTGGTCAATCTCATCCAGGCTAGGATTCATTTAATTTGTTTCTTGCATCTCCCAGTGGGTAGACACTCTTTATCTATTAAAACAATTATCGACTTTATCAGAAAGGTATAATGCATCAGCCACATGAACTTGTTATGCTAAAGCTTATATATTATAATTCTCTTTGCAATAGCCTGTAAAGTTTTTTTACACTGTTTGTACAGTATGTGTAATGTAATGCTTCTATATGAGTGTAATACTGAATTGAATGATAGACTACAACATGTGAAAAAAAGTCTTTGTGCACTCTGTGTCAAACAAATGAGCAACAGAAATATATATTTCCACAAGACTGTTAAGATTTAATGTTTTTTTCTATGAAATTGTTGATAACTCCAGAGTATACCTTCTGAAAAGTTTGCAAGAAAACATTGAAATTAATAAAGAAAAATATTTGAAAGGGAAAAATTTGAGAGTTCAAGAACAATTGAAGCAACAAACTGTCAGCAAGTTGCACACTGAGACATACTTGAGCTTCAATGAGGTTCTTGCTGTACAGGTTCCTGTCAGATCTGACTGCCTCATAAAGGTTCTGTTGCTGTTTGAGCTTTGTCTCTCCTTCTGCAATTTTCTTTTTGTAATCAAAAATCTGCATTTCCCTCACTTTAATATCTTCCATGTGCTGGAGGACCTGCAGAGGTAGATTAAACAAAAGGAATTCCAGAGTTCATTTAAATCTTAGCCAACCATGCAATTACATGTAACTTTATCTCCCAAACACCATTATACTTGAGCAGAAAACAACTTTGTTTACTATTCAAATTCAAATACACCACCATATTCTTTGAATAAACATATAATCAGCAATTTCTAAAATAAATGACTTCCAGTCTTATGAGTGGAATGGGTTAATATGCTCAATGGCAGGCAAACTTGTGGTAGTAGTTTAGCCACAGAAGTGGGAATCTAATTAATTGATTACACTCCTTGCAACACTGAAAGGGCATTTTTAGATCGATTGTGTCTAATTTTAGCATATTCTGTGGCTGTGCTTTAGATGCAGCACAGAGTGCCTCCATTTACTTCAGAACTGAAATGAACCTGCTTACCAGGCAATACGATTCCAGCTGCACTGAATGTAATCTGCTGTTTTAAAAACAGTCAGTACTAATAATTGTAATGGAAAATCAATCCATAATTATTTTTAAATACAGTTCACACAATGGATTATCAAGTTGCAAACTGAATAATGACTTTTATTATTAGGAAATAATTTTCTTCTTGCACATACATTTTTTTCATTGTATACATATTAGAAGTAGTGGTAGCAGCTGTTGCACCGATAGTAATTTATTTGATATTTATTCTGAAGTTGACATTTAATAGTAGAGGTACTGTAGAGCAGGGAGTTATAATGTGAATATTTTCAGTGAAAAGATTGTACTCTGTTTTAACACCCATCAAATCTTAACGTTTTCAAACCGAACCACAACTAATGGAAGTTATCCTGCTGGGCTGTCAGAGAATAACTTATAAATCAAAGATAAAAAGGAAGTTTTTTTTTGATGAACTGAAGACAGACACTTCCACTCTCCCTTCCAGTCATTTTTTTTCCTTTGTTCAAGCAAGTTTGATGTCTATGATATGTGCATGGTAATAATTTTTTTCCACTAATTCCTAATTTTGCTCAGGAATTACATCTCTTCACTGATTTTCTGACAAACTCAGAAAGACGAAGAAGAAGGAATATCATGAAAATCAGTTTTATGTTATAGAGAAGACACGTCTTTCTTCATAAGATTTCACACAGGTGAAAATACTGATGGGTGTTAATTTATCTATATTTCACGAGCTGAAGATTGCGTGACAGTAGAATCATTTATTGAATTTTGTGAAAAGCTGGCTTGGCTGAGGGCCAACCTTCCAGCCTTAGGATGAGGAAGCTAGGATCCCCACACTTGGTGAAAAGGTGACAAAGGGTTAGCTGGAAAGGTAGAGATGGGGTCTAAGAGGGATTCCAAAATGAGTGAGGAAGAGAAGGGGGTGCCGTCTCGTATATATATATGGGAACTGATGCAATTACATCAGGGTTAGTTGTGAGTTGTGGCAGCTGAGCTTAATTAATTCGGCTGCCTTCATCACTGCCAAAGTTTCGTTAGAACTCCATTTCTGTCTTGCACTGTTTGTAAGGTCTAAAGATGAAAACAAATTTGAAATGCTTGTTTTTAGACAGATTTACCAAATTTTCTCAAAATACATTATCGTGTACTAAAACATACTGGTGCAAATAATTAATTTAGAGATCAGCTAGAGTAAACTATATAACAGTTCAGCTCTCTAAGTCCCTTTGACATAAAGAATGAAAGGATTTCATTCTTCCGGTACAAATGTACAAGCCTTGCCTTATGAGTGAGATCACTCGCTTCATTAATGTAGCGATCTCTCTCCTTCTCCAGTTGGTAAATGATCTTTCTCTGTTTCTGAGCTTCTTCCTTGTAGTTTTGAATTTCCTGGTCAAGGTTCTTCTTTGACTGCTCATGGAGCTTCACCAAGCTCATCTGCTTCTGAGTAGCATTAGCGGCCTTTATCATGTTCTGCAAAAAGAAAAATGTTTTGTGCATAAGAATACTATCTGAGACATAACCATAATACATCACCAAGAATAAAAAGATACCTGTATTTACATGATTTACATTTGTCACAGTAAAAATGATATCCATGTTAAAAAAGTATTCCTAAAACAAATTTAAATGCTACAATAAGTTTTGACTCTTTGGTATGTTGCACTAGGAAAAATATGCATTTCTAGATAAATCATGTGTATTACTTATGGAAAAGTGCATACATTTGAAAACACATTTTTCACTATACAAGAAAACCAAATTGGTAGATTTCCTTTGCACATACTGTACATGTACAAAGCACTGTATAAATGATATTACCTGAACCATACAAGTTGTCATTACTACAGTATGTATGTGTGTCTCAGACTGTAGAAGGGTTAAATAATATTATTAAGTATATGAACTTGAACTTGAATTTTATTGCCATATGTAACCGGTACTGGTACAATGGAATTCTTACTTACAGAAAGTCTCTTGATTGTAAAACGAGTGTAAAAAACAAGACAAAGTGCAAACGGTGCATCAAGACAATGTACAAACAAACAATAGACAATGTGCAAGTAAACATGTAGACAGTTTGAATGTAAACAATACAGACATGTAAACAATGACTGGAGATGTGCAATAGATAAGAAATCATAAAGAGGTAGATGGTGATGGTGTAGGTGTGGTCCGAGGGGGATGGCTAAATGTGTTCGCCAGTCTCACTGCTTGTGGATAGAAGCTATTGAAGAATCTAGTGGTAAGTGTCCGTATGCTCTTATATCTCTTGCCTGAGGGCAGTGGGGTGAAGAGCTCATGCCCGGGGTGGTGACTGTCCTCTGTGATGGCCAGAATTCTACCACGGCAGCAGTCCTCATAGAGCTGTTTAATCTCGGTGAGACCGCAGCCAATGATCTTCTGGGCCATATTGACCATTCTCTGCAGTGCCTTTCTTTCTCGCGAAGAGGTGTTGCCATACCACACGGTGATCCCGTTGGTGAGGACGCTCTCGATGGTGCAGCGGTAGAAGTTCACCAACACATGTATTGGCATCCCCCATCGCTTGAGGCACCTCAAGAAATAAAGGCGCTGCTGAGCCTTCTTCATGATAGAGTCAGTGTTCACAGTCCAGGTTAGATCTTTAGAGATGTGAATTCCCAAAAACCTAAAGCTGGTGACTGTTTCCACTTCCGTTCCATCAATACTGAGTGGGCTGTGAGTGTATGGCCTGTGTCTCCGAAAGTCCACTATTAGCTCTTTTGTTTTCTTTATGTTCAAGTCCAGGTTATTGCTATGACACTCATACCAGGGTTAACATGGTTATAATGCGCATGTTTATATAAATGATTTATATTAGAAAATCTAATAATTTATTGTAAACCTACTTTGTTTAAAATGTCCCTTTCTCGCATCAGTTCTTCTATAGATTTCTTGTCAATCTCTGTCTGCTTTCTTGAAGCTTCCATCTCTAAAAAAAGTTATATTTTGAGAGAAGCACAATTTTATCCCCTTTTAACAGATCATTAATGGTGCGTTCCTTTATCTTTTGCATTAGCACCTGGAACAAATATGAATTTTTTTAACATTTTGAAATATAAAATGGGTTTGAAAGCCTATTATTTTCATGTCTTAACACACAGAAAAAAAAGATAACACAAAAGTACAATGCAGAATTCTGTCCATTGCTGTCAGCTGTGAATATATTGTGTCCTAATCTATGGCACCAAAAGACAAACACGTGGATGTACTAAATACCTCCTTCTATTGTACATTAATAATTTTGGAAACATTTTAATTTCCGACCAATGGGTTTTAGTTCATCCATATTATGTTATCATACTAATCGTAAAATTATTTATTACCTGTGCTTGGTGGTTCTTAAGTACTCTTCATCTGACTCTTTATCGCACATAATCATAAAGTACATTAAATTGAATCAATGACTCAAAAACTTATACAACACTTTCATGTGTCTGTTTTAGTTGGTTCTGATGAAGCAAGACTGAACTCCATAAAGAAATCGCCCTCCCCTACCGGATGGAATAATTAAAAAAACAATAGTTGATATTGAAAGTTGTTGTGGCATTTTTTAAAACTTTTTAAAATAAACTGAAAACTGAGAATGCTCTCACAAATTGCTGTTTTTTTAACATGTGCATCTATATCAAAGAAAGCGTTCTACAATGCAAGTGTGTGGGGGCCAACATACAGTCTAAGAAAACAAATGGAATTCCTTGCCTCTCTCCATCCCAGCGATCTGGTTTTTCAGCATGTCCCTCTGCTGCTCCACTTCCACTTTCTGATCTTCAATCTGACGCAATTTCCTCTGGGTGGCTTCTCTCATCTTAGTTAGTTTTGAGATCTCTTGACGCATCTGATTCACCTCTTCTTCCCTCACCTGTCGGGAATTTTTTTTAAGTTTACTTCTTTGGGTTTGTTTCTGACAGTATGCCACGTGCTACTGCTACTCAATTCCCTTTACCTACAATATTTCTTATAGGCAAAGCACAGTAGCCATTTTATTTCTCAGGAGGTACATTTTGTAATGGAAGTTGTTCCAGCAGAAATAGCCCAGGATATTAGGTAAATTGTGTTTCGTGTGAAATGTGAAATGAAAATCAACATAATCAATATTTTTTTTATATAAGGAGAAACTTGACGGACACTTCCTATTATAACCACAATCCTTATGGGTTCATAAATAACAGGATATTAAAGGTCTTCCAAAAATAAAAAAAAATAAATCTGTATAGAACACTGTAGTGGTTGTCAGGGTATATCAGGAAGAAGTGTAGTCTTTAAAATGAATACTATTTACTGTAGCTATTTTATTCTTAAGATACAAAGTCATATTTTAAAACAATATCTAAAACAAAATACTTATTTATATGAGTGTTACTGTTAGTAGCAACAGTAGTGACACTCATATTTATGATTGTTTCTCAAAAGAAAATAAAAAACAAAATGCTCTCCTTCAGACTGTCAGACATGAAAATAAAGCAATAACACTAGACAGGCCTAACAATTCTGTGTCTATATAGTGCCCCCTAGTGCTTTTCTAGTTAAATTGCAATAGATTTTATTAAGAGATTTGAGTCTTGTCTAATAAATTTACAGCAGGGATTGCATACTGCATACGCTCAGCATTTGAAACCCTAAATTTTCAGAACAATATGTTCTACTGGAAGATGAGTTGTGTCACTTTTTTCCTCCGGTGTTCTATAAATGGTATCTAAATTTGAAAGATCCTTGGAAAGATATTCAAAGATTAATAGCTCTAGTTCAGAAGTCCTTCCTCCTCTCCAGGGGATCATTTCTGTGCATAATTTAAGATGGACAGGAAAATTCAAAAGAAGACACAAACTGGCTTGGTCAGGCAAATTGTCTTGAGTTTTTTCTTCTTTTTTTGTGGTGTAACTTTTGTTTTGTTTTTTTTTTAACCCAGTTTCACTATGCTAAAGAATATCATACAGAATCAGACATTGACACTTCAAAGTCATAGAACTACCCACAACATTAATGCATGTTCCACACAGCATCTCAAAAGATTCTGAATTCAATGACCGTCTTGCTGCAAAATGTTCAGCATGCATCATTAATATAACAAGCTTTAAGAGCTTAGGGGCCTCCAAATCTAAACTTTTTTCTCCCACGAGCCTTGTTACACAAGGCCTTCTACAACAGGAGTTTTCATAAAGCCCTCCATGGCAAACGGGATTTATGTTAAACAAAATATGGATTTATATCGGGCACTATTGCCTTTTCTCAGATTACTTTGGGTGCTCCTACCTTAAGATCTGTAGCTCTTTGCTGATTCTCTTGGGCTAGCTGCTCCATATTCAGAGAGTTCTGCTCATTCTCCTGTTGGAGTTTTGTATTCCTAACGTGCATCTGCTCCAGCTCTTTTGTTGCTCGCTCATTGAGAATCTGTGATATTAGGAAGAATAATTTATATACAACATCTTGCACTGTGATGTGATACATACAGTACATACATACACTGTATCTTTGCTTCTCAGCATTGAATTACAAACTGTTACACACCATTACTCAAGGCTTCAAGCAACTGAGACAAATGTGAATGTAAGGAAAGAAAGAAAATATGTTGTTTTATGGGAGGCATGGTGGCACAGTGGTTAGCATTGCTGCCTCACAGGGCTGAGACCTGGGATCAATTCAGGACCTGGGGTGCTATCTGCGTGGAGTTTGTATGTTCTTGGATGCTCTGGTTTCCTCCCACAGTCCAAAAACATAGTGACAGGTTGACTCCTGGGAAGATTGGTCCTAGGTGTGAGTGTGTCTGTGTGCCTACCCTGAGATGGGCTAGAATCCCATCCAGGGTGTACCCTGCCTTGCAACGGCTCCCCCATGACTCTGAACTCCTTGTCTTTTCTCAGCCATTTACTGTATCAACTAAACATGTCAAACTTGCCATGGTGCAAAAATATAACTTGTTTTAAGGCTTCATGACAAAATATTTACTAGAAGATTGAATTTAAGAAAGAATTATTCAAAAGGGGGAAAACAGGCCTGTATAATACAAAGAATGACAGTATGTGCCCTCTAAAGCATCATGCATTTTCAGTCTGTGGATGCTTGGTACTGCTGATGCTGCCAACAGCCATGGTTGGAAAACCTGATAACTCCAAGCTGCAAGAAGGCCATTTCAACAGAGCAGGTCTTAGGAGTTCTCCCCACTAGGCCTACCTTCTGCTCCCGCAGCTGTTGCTCCAGCCTCTGCTGCTCCTCTTTGCTCCACTGGCTCTGCAGATTGAGCGATTTGATTTCCGACTGTTTGGCGTCCAGATCAGCCTGCAGCTGCTTCACTTCCTTCTCCAGCTTCTCCTTCCTCCGGGTCTCACGAGAACATTCATTCTGGCGAACCTGAATGTCCTGTTGGAGCTTTACATGCAAACAATAAACCGGGGCTCAGCTTTACATTAAAAGGAAGAAATGGGTTCAAAATATGCCCACAGTTTTTTTTCTATTTGATTTAACTAAGATAATTAGAGAATGATATAAGGATTGCATATAAATATGTCAACTAAATCTGCCGATTTTTTACAATAGGAGAGGATATAATAATGTTTCAGACTTTTGATTTTTTTTCATATCAGGTATTGAGCTATTAAGTTAAAGACATACTGTAAATTACTGAATGCTCATAAGGTTAACTCAGAATTAGTGGATATTTGATAATGAGCCAGATGCTGACATGAAAAGTTTCAATTATAGACTGAATTCGTACCCTCAGGATAAAGGATGTACTTGCATGTTTTTGAACTTACTATTGATGTAACTCCAAACACTGTAAAATGTTGCTGTTATGAGAGATCAAGAAATAATGTTAAGTGTTTAAGATAATTAATTTCCTAAATGAAAACTGTGAGGATAAAGGCAGTTTAAGGATTTTTTAAATAATACAATATAAAACAAGGTTTTGCAACACATTTGCATATATACATGTATTTCATTACCTGTGAGATAGTCTCAAAGGACTTTTCTTTCAAGGCCTCGATCTCTTGCTGCTTGGCAGTGGCCTTCGTAAGGCTTTCTCGCAAATTTACTACTTCAGTCAGGAGTTCATCTCTTTCCTTTGTGAGGTCTTCTTTGATTTTCAATAAATCATTCACACTAAAAAAGTCACACATACAGATAATCCAGGATAATACAAATTGAAGAAGATACAGTATTTTTTTACTAACGTTTGTTACCATTATGTTTTTAAACTCACAAAGATGTGAGTACAAATGTAATATTCTCACAATTCATTTTTTTAAAATTCATTTTCTATATCCATCCATCCATTTTCTAACTGGTTTATCAAATTCAGGGTCGCGGGGGAGCCAGACCCTATCCCGGCAAGCAACAGGCACAAGGCAGGATACACGCTGGATGGGACGCCAGACCACTGCAGGGCACACACACAGACAAACACAAGCACACTCTCATCATACCAGAGCCAATTTTCCAAGAAGCCAATTAACCTATCAGTATGTCTTTGGACTGTAGGAGGAAACTGGAGAACCCAGTGGAAACCCACATCAACAAGGGGAGAACAGACAAACTCCATGCAGATACTGTACATGTAGCAGCAACCCCAGGTTTGGAATTGAACTGAAGGCCCCAGCATTGCGATACAGCAATGCTAACCACTGGGATACTGTACTGCCCCATTTTCTATGTTAAATTCATATTTTGTGACTGTTTTTAGTACAATTTTATCAAACTAAGGAATAAACTTTTTTTCTGAATAAAAGCGAGAGACTTACATTCCATTTGGTGAGACATTTCTCTTTCAAGATTTAAAAATAGGGATACAGAGCATGGATCTTTCATCCTAGATACAAGGTTTACAACAATGCATTCTGCATTGTATATGAGTCATAAAGGTTTATATTAATATCTCTAGCTTCTTCAGGGTATCTCAATTCGTAGGTAAAAGATGAACGAAGACATAACACTCACCCGTGTTCCTGGCCTATTGACAAGCCAGCGCCTTGTTCAACAAGCTTTGTTAGGTTAGAAATCTCCTGTTTCAGTGAATGGATTGTTTCTTTTGCCCTTTGTTCTTTCTCGTGGGCTGCATCAACCATTTTCCAGGCTTTTTCTATCTCCTAAAAGAGCACCACAAATTTAAGTGAGAAGATCACAGAACTATTATATAAAGGGTCAACTTTTCTAAACCAGCTATTCAAACCAAAATCAAACCTCAGTTTTAGCCTCAAACTAAAATAGAAATATTTCTCTCTCTCTTTTAGGATACAAGTGTTTCAATTAAAAAATGGTTACACGGAGAAAACTAAGCACTGCTCACTCTCAACAGACTAATTCTGTGTTCAAAATGAATTGCTGGTTTTAGTATGAACGCCATGGAAAAAAAACATTACCTTTTTCAGAGATGTAATAGTCGTTTGATCTTCTTGAGACAACTTCAATGCTGTTGCAACTTTGACAGAGTTGGATACTATTTCCGCGTTTAACTCCCTGCATTTTGCCATAAGCCTTTTCTCACTCTCATGGGATTTCTTCAGGGCTTTATGGAGTTTCTCATATTCTGCCCGGAATTTTTCAAGGCTCTTATCTCCCATGAGCTCGTTAAGAACTTCCTGAAAGTCCTTTTCCAGTGTCTCAAAGACATTTTCTTCAGTTTCTAGCTTCTGAGCCTTTTCCTAGAAATAAAAAGGCAGGGATTGAAACAATGTTGTCTTATTGCCAGTGGAGGATAATACAGGTGATACAGAAGTTTGGCAGTGAACACCTGTCATATTTTATACATCTCATGATTCATTTGTTAAATCAGCAATCCTATTTTTTTCCAGAGCTATAGACAGGAAAACACACGGTCCAATAAAATACTGCTGCAGTGAACAAATTAATAAACATATTCCTAATTTATTAGGATGGATTGCAAATACAGTCTTTGAATGACTGTGGTTGCTACCCACAACTTTTGAATAAAAATTCACTTGGAAAATACGAAGATGAGATGAAAGCAAATCTACATGAAGGCACACTGTCAAGGCTACAGTAGTAGTGCAACTATTTTTCAGTGCTCAGTTCTACATTTGAATTTCTTTTGACTATAATATTCATGATGGAAGTCTTAAATCGACACCTCCACAATGGTAAAAGATAGAGAATGCACACAGCCACCTACTAAATAATTCCATGATTTATACATGTAACAGATTCGTTAAGGTGTAACTTTAGATATGGAATCAGATCATCCCTATAGGGAAATCAAATTCTGAAAATCAAATGATAAATTAATTAATCAAAAACTAAATCAGTTCTTGGTGTAACCTTTTCCAGGAGACTAGTCAGTAAAAAGGTAGATTGAGAACTCAAGAATAAAGGCCATTCTCAATTCAAAGTATAAGTTGTATATTTTGGATAACATATAATAAATGGTTATATCGCTATTTTCTGGGTTCCTAATAGATAAACGATGTTAGATGATTGATAACATTATTCATTTAATAATAAACAATTGCTGTTACTAATCACTACTCCGAAAAAAAATTAATCTCTAAGATTTTTCCAAATATTAATTTTCTCATATGAAACTACTAACATCGATATAAATACAACAATTTGTCCTTGAATTATTACAATCCAAAATGTCTCGATAATTCATCTGTTTGAGATGTTTAGCTTAAACTTACCTCCGTCATTTTTTTCACTTGTCCTGTTTAACAACTTATCCAGAAACTAAAGTTTGTAATTCGGGAACTACAGAAAGATTTTAAACATCAAAGAATGTATTTTTTAAAGACAAGAGTATTTTGCATAAAAACATTACTTTCGCGTCCATAACGTCTTAAATGTCCACGTTGTGTTGTTGTGGATTCTTTGGAAACCCGGCGCGTCCTTCTCGTCTCCAAGCAACCACGCCGCTCCTTCTTTTTACGTGATGACATCACTCAATTCTCCCATTCAGTAATTCCAAATTATAACTTTTGAGTTACTTTTCCATTCGTACATACTATGAAAATTACACAAAGTGGTACAGAAAAAATATAACCCTAATTTGAAACTAAGTAGGATATTTTTTGTGAGCTCCCTTATGTGTACTTTGTTGCATCGTAGTTTTGTTCTATTTCAAAATATAATCAAAATGTTCATAAGAGATACATCAATTATTAGCAAATGAGGTGACTTTTTTTTACATCAAACTACTCTTGAATATACAGCCATTTACTAGAATAAAAAAAGGCATGAATGTAAAAGGTTTAAATATCAGATTTAGACAATTAACTAACAAACCTAAAAAACAAATATTTCTATAACACCTAAACGTTTTAATACTATATCCAAAATTGTTGCAAGACAGCGTCAAACTTCAAGCTACCTTGAAATGAAATTTCAGAATTGATGTTACATTAATAGTAAAAATAAAATGTGTTTCAAAATTAGTGAAATTGCTTGATTGTGTAATCATATCAAGGCAAGTTCTCCATGTACTGTATGTGGAGTAAGCTTTGAAACCATTGAAACAAATTTAAAAAGTAATGCACATATACAGTACAATAACAGTGATACCAGATCCTTACAGTTGAAGTACTTTATGGAAAAAGAGGTCATGCAATGGATTCCTTTTTTTGTAAACATAAGACAGTAGTCATTTTATGATCCATTTTTTTCTCTAAGAATTCAATTAAAGCCATCATGTTTGAATAGTGGTGCATATCATCACATGCAGGAGAAAATATTTTATATTTCCTTACAGAAGGAAAGTCCGCCAATGCAGCAACTTACTTGATTTGAGACAAAAATGATTGTTGCAACAAACTGCTTAATGACTTCATGAAACCTAAAGAATCAAAGTAAAGCAAAACACATGAATGGTCACCAGGAATGTGTTTTTTTTTTATTTCATTACTTATCACTTGTATGACTTGAAGACAATTTAATCAGCAAGAGTTATTCACAAGAACTGCCAAACAATTATGTGATGTGATGCTAAATTTACTTTCTGCACTGATGACACTTCTCCGACAGCTTGCCGTTTTGAGTTTTTTTTTAATTAATTTCAGATTCTTGAGAAGAAAGGGAAATGAGACCATCCAGAAACTCTCTCAAAGTCACTTTGGTGTTAATCTTGAATTGTGCCAACTTAATGAACGCATTGTCTTTAACTTGAGCAACATCACCTAAAATTACAAGTTCATAAAGGGGATAATTAGTTGATTGTAAAACTCATTAATGGGACAAATTGTTGATTATTTGAAAGGCGTTATGTTCACAGGGTGCCTGGGAAGATTTAGAGTTCTCAAGGAATGTAAAAGGTTCGCAATATGTCTACAGCACTGCCATGTGAAAGGGAAACTAGACATTGCAGGCTTGAAATGTCCTACAAAGAGCATCTATAAACATTAGACAAGAAGAAATATCCTAATTGTTATTAATGTACAAGCGTATTACTCTACTACATGTTGTGTTAGTGAACGAAGAAGACATATGATGAATTATTTATTGCTGTATTCCGAAGATCCTGAATTCAAGACACTGAAGAAGTTCAATCCCTTAGATATTGAAATGCCATTACAATGAAATCCCTGTATTTCTTTATGTTTCTTTTTATGTGGGTCTTGAGACTTTTTATATTTCTTTCACTTTCAGGAAAGATAAAAATACTGCAGATTACCAAACGTTCGCTATGGGAATGTATTCATTTCACTGTTTAGTGAAACATGAGTGTTTAGAACCTTCCAGTATTGAAGGATGTTGGCCTCATCCATATTTCTTTTAACTGAAACAATGCTCACTTTTCTCTTTAAGGTGAATATTGTTTTCCTCACCCACACACCTGCAGGTGCCCAGGGAAAACTCAGTGGTTATTGAATCTCCAGAATCTTCAAGAGCCCATATTTGACTAATGCTGATGCTGCTCTCAGTGGTCAATTATGTGTCACCACTTGTAAAACAAGAAACAGTGAATGCAATGCATTTTTAGAATATCAGGGAGACAGAATGATTTAACTAACAAGAAATAAAAAACTAGGTGCGCAGCATCACCACACAGAATATCCTGAGCCTATCCTGGAAGCACAGGACACAAGGCAGGATGAGAATACACAACTGCTCTCCCCATATTGTAACCAGTCAGGTCCACAGAAAGAGAGACATACTGTAGCCTGAGCGTCTTTCAGAGCTGGGAGACTGCCAGGGTGCCTGACAAAAGCCAGCGCAAACCTGAGAGAAACACAAAAACTCCAAGAAGTCAGCATCAAACCCAGAACCCTGGAGTCAGGGCAACCCTGGCAGCTATTCTAACCAGCATGCTAACAAGTATTCTATAATATTCCTACAGGATCTAGTAATTTTCCATAATTCCTGAAAGCAAATAAATTAGTTTATTATAAACAGTCTTTCCTGAATGAATTTCATTATCTGATTATATTTATGGATCATCCCACTGGTGATGTGTGATTTTGCTACACTGCAGAATAAACACAAAATAATTATCTAGGCCTTAAGCGAGGTACAGTATACTCCTCATTGCACACTTTAATATCTTAAACTCATGGATTATCTACAGTGTGCTCTACTTGATAGGAAAAGCATGCACTATGGATTAAATATACACAGGGAACACTGCATGAGATTCTGTTATAATCACCACCATGCTGACTTTCTGGACATCAGGAGTTTTACGATCTTTAAAAAATTGAAATGTATTGTAATATACATATATATTATATATATACAGTATCACACTTAAACGTTTCAGAGCATTACTGGTTATTTCAGAGTTTTGGAAACAATAGTAATCGTTTTTTAACAGTTTATTGTTGATGTGATACAATTTTAAGTTTTAATAAATACCATTGCAGTAAAGCTTCTGCATATACAATCTGTCCTTTTCTGACTTGCACACTCTGGTGACACACTAAAGATTTTGTATTTGTGTTCCCCTAGGATTTCATGTCTCCTAAATCAAGATTTGTTACATTATGTATTCTATGAGCGGCTGCATTGAGCTGATATGTTCAGACAATACTTATTGTTCTGTTGATGCTGTGGTTTTGTTCTTCTGTTCATCTTATATCTGCATCCACTGTTAGTTCTGTGAGCAACAACACACGTTCTGTGAGCTCACATACCCTCCGTGGAACAAGGTGTGCTCCTTTATTTTTTGCAAATGAGAATGTATATCTATCAAAAGCTTCTGATAGAATAATGCTTCTTACTGTGATAAAATTGTGTACCTCTTGCAAAGACTATTCTGACTTTAAAGGTTGATCCCTCCTTGCAGTCATTTTCAATGTTTTTCATAATTTGTGAAACACTAAAACAAGAAAATAACAAATTCCTCCTCCCAAAAAATCAAATTGTTTCTGACTAAAATCCTTTCAACAAGGACCATAATCACTTGATTTAAGATTACACTGACAACAGTTGATGGAAATCAGTCTTTAAACATGTTGTGTACTCTCTAGTTATTGTACTGTAGTAACAGAGTTGGATTTTTCTCAAACAATTAACTAAAAACTAAAAAAACATGATTTTATGGATATTGAAAGATTGGGAGCTGTGGACATGTAAAATCGTGTTAGACATTGGAGACAGACAACAGGCTTTTGTTATCAATCTTTTAATTTCCATTTCCTTTCCCCCGTTATTATAATATTGATTATTGCATATCAGTTACGAGTAAGAATTGAATCTGCTTAGATTGTCACATTCCTACATTATTGACATATTAGGTATTCCAGTAGAACAGTGAATATGTGGTGAAGACACATGACATTGCTCAGCAAGTCATGTAACAAGACCTGTACATGTCATACAGTTCTTTCATGAACAAAACGTAATATTCAGATTGAAAAGGTGATATAGGATAAAAATATATCTTTGCTGGAAAACTTAGTTATAGAGTCACAGCATCTAATCAACTCTAAATAATCACCCGCAAAATATAAACAGCACATACTATCAGAGAATAGGGAATAATATTTCATAAAATGTGCACTACATTTTTTAGAATCCTGTTGGAAATACACAGACTAAAAGTTATTACCTGCAGGGTCTGCTTTACTTTCAGGATGCCTTTTCAGAGTGTTTCTTCTTCCAGTTGACCTCTATCTGAGCCTGTGGATAAAATGCACTTGAAGGGCCTGGCTAGATGCGATCCCTTCACTACTTCACAAAGCGACCTATTTTTAGACAGTTAAGACATTCGGTTCACAGAAAGGCCTGCTAGCTACTACCTCCCATTGACTTCAAGAGTTTGCACTGTCACATGAAGATAATGCAGAGGCGTCTCCTTGTCTCGGGGTGTCTAAGGGAGAATACATAATACACTGTTTCAATACAATATTACAAAAGAGAAAAATGGAGAGAGAATGAAACTATATAGACAGTGCAGATTTCCTCACTAACTTTAATTGAAAAATAAAAATACTGTCCTTTTCACAAATATATTATGTTGTATGGACTGGTCCATCCATTTTGTTCTTCTTACTTTTTCAGTACAGCATAACCAGTCAGAGGAATTATCCTCCCCTTCCAACAGGAATTAACTTGACCCTTTTGAATAAAATCGTGTAAAGCACTTTATGAAAAACTAAATCAATGCAGGAGACAAGCTGACATCTATGCAGCTATAAATGTTCCAGTAGCACCCCATTAGCTCTGGCCCCTGCAGCCTGTATGCAGTTTGAATTAGGGTTAACATTATGTATGGGGGTGTGCAGAAATATGTGGACACTCCAGTCAGTACTTAAGACTACACAGTGGATACTTTTAGGAGAAACTTTATTGTCATAACTTTGCAACCCTGGCACAGTCAGTTCAATAGCATTTAGAGAGAAGCAATACTTATCTGTAAAAGTGGCTTAAAGCAGTGGGTGTTTGCACTGACAGCATCCAAGAATTTATATGATATCCTTTCATTAGGAGCTGTTTAGCGATTTCTCAAGCTGGAGGTGACAACCTTGGCTTATCTCATTCCTTTCCCTTGCAAGTCTTTCTTTCCACTAATCCTCAAATATCCAGTTGATCTCGAGCTCCAGAGACAAGAAAATCTATCAGGGTCAATTAAGAGATTAAAACTGAGTCCTGATGCAAGTCCTGCAAAGACATGACTGCCCTTCTTTTAACTTGTAACTCTTTGTCCCAGAGTAGACCTACTGTAGCAACCACCTCAGGTTTTTGCATTCTTCAATTTGTTTTTATTAAATAACTCAATTAAATAATTTTACTTTCTCATAGCTCATAGTGAACAATTCACACTGTCACTTCCAATTCCTGATCACGTCAGTGTTTTAAAAGTAATATGAAGTTGGGTAAAATGTTAATAATAAAGATAAAAGTGCTGACTGGATAAAAAAAGGCCTGGTTTTCCAAGGACTGAAAAACTGCTTTAAAGTGAACAGGGACAAAGAATATCCACATTAGCCAATACGTCTTATCAATTGTAAAATAAGCAAACAATGGTATTCAATAAAAAGGTACTGTATTACTTGTATTGTTTACTGATTTGTTCTGTAAATCCAATAATTTTCACAATTCATACACTGGAAGGATTTAAATAAAGATATGCCATTGGACCTAATAGTAAATCACTGCTATAATTTGTATGATGTATCAGCTCCTCAGTCTTATTGGATAAATACAAGGTCTTTATGGAACTGAAATGTCAGTTTAATAAGACTTCCCAAGAGTAACAAGGTAATAAGAATTAAACAAAATTATTGTTTTGCAAGTGCATGTCAATGGAAATGGTTATGGAAATGTTGTTTACACATGTAATTTTAACAAGTGGAGTATTTAATCAACTTCACAAAATGAATAAATCAGTCCACCTTCAAGGCATTACTGTAAATTACAATTTTGGCAAAATATTTGATTTTTTGTATATATGGACTCCTGAGAGTCAACTAGAACTAATCCTTCAAAATATATATGCATATTTTCTCCTTCAGTAATAAAATAAACTACAGTATGCCTGAACCCCAGTAGCACTCCTCATGGAGCAGTAAATTATTTATTGTTTTTATTATTTTCTTTTAAAATTTGTTTGGCAGCTTCAAAACTGACTTTATGAGTCCAAAGGTGTTTCCAAACAAACCAAAAGATTAATAAACCATTTATTAAGCTATGTATTTAGGCACTGCAAGCGGATAATACTCTCAAGTGAAACTGGTTCAAAGAAACACATTTGAGAGATTTCAAACAACTGCTTCTGATGTTAACAAAAATTCTACTGTTGGTGTGGTGTGTTCAGTTGAACAGGAAATTTCTTTCACATTTGCAAGTCACAGAGCCCCATTTAAATGTCCCTAAGGCTGTGGTCACTGAGGCCTTTCACAATGTTCGGTCTACACAAGGTGTTTTTCAGTACATTTGGTGATAAGAGTGAACAAGTGAGCATGGGAAATTACAGTATACCAGTGTTAAATTAATGGGCTGGTCTCATTCTTTTGGCAATGAGCCTAATTTAGTTTTCAATTTTTGAACGCAAAAAAAAATTTAAGGATCCACTTTCACATTGGAAATCTCACCAAGCTTCTCTTTCAAAATCAAATAATGCAGAGTTTGTGGATCTTTAAATAAAAAATGTATTAATTCTTTTATTAATCAATTCCTCAAGTGTTCCAATTGTCCTATGTATTTCATTGATATTTCCTACTATTGCTTTCTTTCAGTGATTTCACTGAAATTGATGCCTTTTATCACATTTGTGTCATCTTGCTTAACATTCTCAATGTGTAGATCACAAAACAAAGTCCAAATACCCTCAGTATACTTTTCAATTGCACTCTTAGAATTAGTCCCACAATTGTGGAGGAGGGAGAGGGATGTAAGGAGAAGACCTTGACTTGCATCAAAGTGAATTTAGTCCCTTTACACTAATCGTCTTTTCTGTTTTAAAAAAAGTATATGAAGTAAACTTTGAAGTAAGGCATGAGATGATTTGACATAACCAAAAATAACATTAAGAGAGCAAAAATGTTCTTATTTCCGTATTCTGTTGAATCACAAATATCACGTTGGTCTTGCTTGGCTTCAGTGGCACAGAAATACATATTTTTTCAATGCCAACAACACCATAGAGTTTGTGTGTTCTCCTCATGTTCACGTGGGTTTCCTCTGGGTGCTCAGGTTTCCTCCCACAGTCCAAAAACACACTGGTAGGTAAATTGGCTTCTGGGAAAATTGTCCCTGCCTTGTGCCCATTCCTTGCCAGGATAGGCTCCAGCTCCCCTGCAACCCTGACATGGAAGAACAGTAAGAAAGTGGGTGGGTGGATAATGTAAGCATTTTACCAACTGATTTTTATCACTATTTACTGCCACAATGATTGAACCAGTTCGCCCACCCATTCATTATCAGAAAGCTGCTTATTCCTGGAAAGTGCTGCAGCAACCTGGAGCTCAGGCTGATAGCACAGGTCACAAAGCGGGACTGTCCTAACACAGGGCACACGTACTGTACATACAGTACACAGGGATAATTTAGCATCACCAACAAACATAGCCAAGCATGGGTTTGGGTGGTGGAAGGAACCTTCACAGTGCCTGGGAAAAACCCACACAAACATTGGAGAACATGCAGACTCCCCACAGAATGTGTACAATTGCAAACTCATGACCCAGGAGGTGGGAGGCAATAGTGGTACACTTTCAAATTAAATGGGGGAAAAAAACATGAGAATAGTGAAAGTGTAAAACAGTCTTACTAAAACTAAGCTCATTATGAACCATCAACTCATCGATGCACATTCCCTGCTGCGTGTACTAGACCAGGGTATTGAATAGTCATTCAGAACAGAGGGAATTCTTCTTTACGCAGCACAGAGAAGAGTGACCAGATTCAACCCTTGATTTAAAGGAATGTCTTTATTCTTCAGAATTAACAGTGAAACACAGACCACAGAATTAAAAAAGTAAGGGGAAATTTTGTTTAAAACAAAGAATGGAAGGCACCTCTTTATACAGCATATTGTTGATCTCTAGAACAAGCTACCCTGCGAAGTTATAAGTTAACCCCGGTTTCTTTCAAGAAATGGCTGATAGAGATCCTCTGATCAATTAGCTACTGTAATACCACCCAGACATGTTAAATATGCTGAATGATTTTCTCCATTTTTCTAAAACGTCTTATTTTTATTATGTAACAAATGAACTCTAAAATACATGTCCAAATGACTAGTGCACCATTCAGCTTGTTGACTGCTGAATGTAACATGTAATTATATCTAATTTTAGAAACTTTCTTTAAATTACATTTCCCAACGTTAAAACTGTTATTATTACCTCTCGTAAGAATGAACTGTGGTCCAATTCTGTCACTTACGTAATATATCATATATGTCCAGAAGGGGGAGCTCTGGGGTGGGAACCGCTTGGAAGTTTCTCCTTCAACGCACTTTTAAATAAAGATTATGATAAAAATAAGGCAACAAACATCGAAGAGCTATATCTTTTCTTTTTCTATTTTATGGCTAAGTTATCAAAACGTATACTTTGCATAACATACAGCACCACATGTTCCGAAATCAGCTGAATTTGATCGGCAAAATAAATTGCTGCTCCAGTACAATTTATTTTGCCATCATTAAATATCACATCTTTTTGAAACGAAGAGATAGGGCGGTAGGTGTTATTGAGGAGGTATTTTCAATAAAAAAAAACATGCTTGTGACCAGATCACTCACAATTTGCAACATACAGTGTCATACGTGATATGGTTATATACTGTAGAATGAAATTATTATGGATGATTATATAGTGGATATGTTTTGATTATATTTAAGTAAAACATAAAACTAAGTCGATACGTTTTATTTGCAGTATATTACAAAGGTGCGCTATCGAAAATACTTTAATGAGATGTATGTTTTTTTTGTTTGCTTATATTTTTTGTAAATTCCACAAGAGGGCGCCTTTACCACAGACGAATTCGTTTGCCCATGTGTCAAGACTTGCAAAATAATTATTCATAAAGAAATTATGGCAACGCGGACACTCCGAAGTCAGACATAAAAAAAAAATTCTGCCATTTGCATTGTTCCCAGATTCTTCTCTTTTCTATGCAAAAAAACTTCTTTCTGTAATATTTTTTTTAGTAAAGAAGGGTGTTGTGGGTAGCCGAACCCAAGGTAATAAGGCTACATTTTACACATCAGGTCATTGATATTTTAAAATAATTAACATCACAAGAGCCATCAAAAATAAGTCTGATTTTCAAAATTCATTAAGATATCGGACATTTTTATGTCTCTTAATATTAAGATTTATATGCGTTTGTTTTGACCCTTTTTTTGTGGAATGATATGGTCATACTATACTGATTTTGGGGCATACTGTACAGTCCTGATTCACTGTCTTGCAACTTATTAGATGTGACTTTAAATAATGGCACACCTATCCATCATCTGTCAATTTTCTAACTGTTTTATCCAATATATGGCAACAGGGGGCCTATCCCAGCAAGCAGCAGGCAATAGACAGGATAGGACCTGGACAGGGCGCCAGTCCATCATAGAGCAGACACAAACAGACACACAGACTGGGGCCAATTAACTTACCAGTCTGTGTTTGGAAGGTGGGAGGAAACCCATGTGAACATGGGGGAGAATGTATAAACTCCACACAGATAGCACCCCGGGAATTGTACCCAGGGCCTCAGCGCTCCAAGGCAGCAATGCTAACCACTGCACCACAAAGCCACCCCACTGACAGAACCATTTATGTCATTTTATTCATTCTTTGCAGTATGGGACCAAACAATTTCTCATTTTGTTTCATTTATATTCAGGTTTCACCTGCAGACTTGTGATAGTAGTGCAGGCTGTTTTAATATTGTAATATACATTGTCTAGAGCAGTTATATAGTTAAATAAATTGCTAAATGAATTGCCTTTTAACTCATCCTATAAGTATCTTCTGTCATACAATAGCTTAGCCTACTAGCTTCTTTGATTGGCCTAAGGTATTTTGAGTGAACATTAGTCACAGCCAGACTCCCATCTCTCTTAAATGAGATGACACAGCATGAAGTGTAATAGGTTATTTAAATTATCTGACTGTTTTAGTTCTATTTTTACATTTTGCTTTGACACCCGCACATACTTTAACAATTTACAGTGTTTCTTCAAAACTAAATTTGCAGTAGTTTATAACCTACAGTTTGGAATACAGGTCTACAAGAGATGACAAGTGTTAAACAGATTTTGTCCAGATAATATTTCTGGAATACTCCCCAAACACATTGACAGTTTCAAAGGAAAATGAGTACATTTCAGTAAAACATAAAACACTTACGGTACAGTATGAGTACCACAATTAATGAAATGGCCGTAAGAATAATACCCACATTCCAGTTCACAGTTATTATCCCTTTAATTAAAGACATACAGTAGGAAGAATTGTATATATAAAATGTCCCATCAAACATATGAATGTTTTTGTGCTTGTATTTATGCTATAATTTCTGTTGTAAACCTTATCCACATACAGTATACTGTACCTGTAGATTTAAACAAACTCTCAGTGGTATGTCTGTATATTTTTTTTCACAAAGATGTATTTCCTCAAACGATCAGTGAAACTAAGAAAGCTTATTAAAGCAAAATGATTCAGTTTAAACGTAGTGCTAATAAGCTTATATACTGAAACATTAAAAAAATGTATATTATTATGAATACATATATTGTATAATCACATATCACTCTTTCCAAAATTCCTTGGTTGTGAGTTTGGAATGTCAAAAGTTAGAATTCTGAGCTGGAACTGATCCCAATCATGATGGTTTTGTATCACTTGTACAGTATATTAATTATTTGCTCATCCAGATGCACATGTAACAGGGCTCACTTGGCATTGGATAACATCAAATTCTCTTGTGGGAAGAAGCCTGGTCTTTTGGCCTTATTCTTTGTGGAGTGGTTATGTGTGACTCTGAAGTCAGTGTTGCCCGTGAATGGGCCAGAGCACACTTACAGTATCACATTTTTGCCACGACTTAGATCACAGACACTGATACCCATGAGCTGCTACTGTATGGAAGAGATGGAGGAATTAGTGGGGTAGAACATAACAGATCACTGTGTGGCTCTACAGCAAGCTGAAAATGCTCAAGAGCAGGCAAGTTCAAATTCCTGTGGGAGCACACAGAGTGAAATCTGAACTGGGTAAAATTTCAAGATTTTCAAGTTGGATTATTGGATTGAAAACCCAAGGGGTATGGTATTCCACCTTGAACTTCAATATCTTGGGCCAGAAAGGAATGTTTGGTGTCTGCCAAGACAAGCAAACAGTTTATTGGATATTAAAATTCTGGATTACCTGGATGATGATTTGTTCTTTATACTATATAGAAGGAGAAGGGTGTATTTTTATGTAATACAGTATGTAAAAATAACTACTATTTGTTTATAATAAGAAAAACCTAATGTTTATTTTCATTCTGAAGTTTGCCAAAAGGCCTAAGTAATCTTTATTGCACTATCTTGCTGATAGCCACATGGGTCACAAAGTCAAAGAGGTCATATATTTTTATGGTAATGCTTTCCTCTGCAAAAACAAATACATATTTGTGCAGTGTACACACAGTATACAGACATTTGTATGTACTGTATTTACATATGCTTGGTCTTATTTAGCTAAATAATTCAAAGATTTAAGAAACCTGGTGGTAGTATTGTACACAGGGGTTGTGGGAATATACCTGACCAGGTTGCTGAAACAATTTCCCTGGGACCATTTGAGGTACAACTGGACAAGATCTCTGGATCATTAAGAAACTAGCAACCAAAACTAGCAACAATTACAAAATGGCTTCTTCTCATTTTAACTTTTTGATTTTATTAACTTTTAATCATTTTCCTGCATGGTCAAGTAGCAATTCGTCGTTATGGGGTTACAATTAGGCACAAAAAGTCGATGTTTGTGAAAAAAGTGAAAGCACTGCTCACACAGGATAGGAGCAACATCAAAAATTGGTATTAGCAGATTGTGGTGATTTTTTATTTTTTTTTAATATTATTTTTCATTACAAATTTTGGTGGGAATTTACCACATTGCCATACTGTATACTTTATACATATAGCAGATTTTAACAGATGCCAACATTTTTAATGCATGCATCAAACATTAGGATAACAAATATTGGTGGACAGGATATTAAAAAAAACCTGTTTTTCTTAATTAAAGCTCTCTCTTTGTCTCTCAGTCTCCATTCTTTCTCATATTCCTTTTTCACACAGAAATATGAGGTAAATATTTCTGGAAAGATTCCCTCATGTTCAACCAAAACTGTTTTACCCATCTGAAACAAAAGGAACCAGCTATTAATGCTGGATTTGGTTTTCACAAGACTAAGTATTCGTTAGTATTTCATTTAATAAGGAATGTTTACAAAGCAATCTGCAAAAGGACAAAGATTTATACTATAAGTGACCATATTCAAAAACATAATCAGTGTTGGAAGACAAACCACATCTTGTTATATTTTAGACAGAAATGACAAACCACAATCTAATTTCTTTTTAAAAATATATAAAATTAAACCTTTAAGTTAGTAAGTGTTAGTTCATATATGTTTTTCTGTAGAGTTCAGACATTTAATTGCCAAGCATACTAGAAATGTGGCAAATATTTATGCTTAGAAACAATCAAAAATTCATATTAGTCTTTATACCATGACAAATAATATTCTTTTTGTTTATTCTTTTGTTCCTTTATGTTGACTTAAAATATCTGCTTACAGTGTAGGTCAAGAATCATTAAATTGATTAAGTGCATTTTTTTATCACTTTCTGAAATCCTTTTAGTTTAGTTACTTGTGTGATCACTTCTACAGAAACCCTTTGATGTTGCTAGAAAAATTAAAACTTACTGTAGTTTTTCATCAGTATTTCATCTTGCATTTCCAGATACAGTACGTATGTGGCGTGTATTCAGTTTTGTACAGCTGAAAGAAGAAAAGAAGTAACGAATTCGCTTGAAATAGATAACATTCAAAACATCATAAACACAGATCCTTGTGAGAATTTAACAGCTGCATATTTCTCACAGAGGGACAGGATTGTAAAATGTCACAGCTCTGTTTGGTATCGTGGGTGTTTTTTATTGCGGAAACGACTATAAATCATAATGTTACCAGCTAATTTAAACATTTTGGTACCCCACGCCTTGTGCCGTGTCAAGTGATTCTGGCAAGGTTAAATAATTAACAGGCAGCTGTCACCATAGCAACCGAAATTACTGTGCGGGAGGGAGAGGCTGATGAGATAGGCAGGAAACCTAATCTTCTATATTCAGGCTGCGTTAGGATTGGACACAATGGAGTAACAGCTGCGATATACAGTTCTAGGCAAATGCTGTGTCCCTAAAAGGAATGCAATGCTGCACACGAATGCATTTTCAAATGCATTTTCAAAAGCGTAAATGTGTTTTGCACGTTTATTTTAAAGGTACATTTTTCTATATTAAACGACACTTAGTGCGTTTTTATTAGACTTTTATTAGTTCGTCCAAAGACAGGTCCGTGCGTCCTTTATAATAAACACCGATTAAAATTAAAAACAAAAAACGCTGCAGTTTTGGTCTTTCGTAACTGGAACTGTCGAAGGGATATTTTTGTATGAAGAGGTCGATTGCTAAAAGTGGACCAACTGGGTATAGTGCTGAATTTCGATTTGAAAGAGGTTTCTTTTAGCAGCTGAGAATCAGACGAATTCTCACTGAGGTAAGAAGAAAACAGCAAACTGTTGAAGACCAGGATCGAACATCTGGATTTTCTGTCTTTAGCCAAAGTCATGGGCAATAGTGTCTCGAGTATCCCGACTTTGCAAAGAGGACACCCCAACAGATTTCACAGACTTCCGAGCTCCCAGAAAGGTTAGTGGATATGAGTTTACTTTCGTAGGTATATCGAATACTTTATTTATTTATTCCTTGGGTATGGTGTCATGAATAAAAATGTTTTAGTCTAGTCTAACTAGTCAATATTAGTTACAGTAACTTTTAGAATTATTCTAAACATACAGACAAAAGTTTACATTTGATATATTTTCTGGTCTATATTTTTCCAATCAGGAAGGGCGGGGGACTATAGGTACAGTATATGTTTTTAATAAAATACCATATATTGAATTATGATTATAAATAATAAAGTTTCACTCCAAAAAAATACTTAAAATAACTTTAAAAATGACGAATCAGCCACATAGCACCTCTGTTACAGTAAACAGACGTCATCAAGAGACTGTACAAAAACGGTTTCTTATGTATGAAATCTTTATATTCACTGTAGATTATAATGTATTTAAAGGCTGTTTATTCCATAGATTGCTCTGTGAGACATACAGTAAATCCAGCGTAATCCTAGTATTTACCTCTTTGTCATTGCAGTCATCCAGGCGAGTGTCCGTGGTGCTGAAAGGACAGCGCCCCGTAGTTACATTTCAGGGCATACCAGAGGCAAAAGTTTGTCAAGTTTACTGCAGTTTTTTCTACTTACCACACTTCTAAAGTCTACTTTTCAAATAAAGCATAGCTGTTTATACGTTCAATTAAATGTGTATTAATTATAGAGCACTAAACAGCTACAGGCTGCAGTATTGTGAAAAAACTAATGCATGTCGTTCTAAAGTAACTTTAAAACAGTGTCATTATCTTCAACAATTAATTTTAGTTTTCTATTTGATAAATATACCGTAATTCAACAGAGAATTTGCTATAATAAACGTTCATTTGGGAGAGATACACCTGAAGTGTAAACTTATCATCGCAAGGTTTTTTACGATCAATCCTATAAATCATAAAATACCAACGTAAGCCCCTTATTTATATTCTGGTAGTATTTGTGTTTCCCTGATTCCATTTTTTGTTGCCTGGACCCAGAAGTAATTAGCATTGCAATGAGGATCATTTGCTTTTGGGGGTGTTCTTTCTTTTTATGACATACTAGGGAAAATCATTTAAAAATAATTCAGACTTTGTTTCAGATGTTAATTCATTTAAATGAGGCAGAAGTTTCCGTTTGGGTATTTTTACTATTGCTTAACATATTTCTAGTCATATCTATCATAACCTACATCTAAGCACTTACTTGTTTGTCTGACAAAGAAAATCTATGAATGTGAATGCCTTATTTACATTGTAAATCCTTAAAGTAACCTTCCTCCTGCATTGAAAAAAATTACAGTATTTACAGTAAAATATCAGATTGTGTAAGATGTATAATATTTACTTTAAAGATCTACATAAAACAATTTCTTTTGATAGATGTCTTATAAAATTACGTAAAAATGATACTTTTATGTAAAATATTTAGCAGTCCAAAAAGGCCTGTATGGCAATCAAAACTTATCATCTGTGTCAAATTATTTTCCATACCCCTTTATAACTAATTATATTTAATACAGCTTATTTTTCTGAAGAACAAATTTACAGTATGATAACAGTAGACCACTGAGAACATTTTTCTGTAATGGTGGACATGTTCTGAGATAGCAACTAAGATAACTACAGGGTGTGAAAATGCATGTCTAACTCTAGTAAAGAACATCTCACATAACAGTGAAGTTGATTTCAAAGACATTTCCAGGTGGAGAAATACACTGTAATTCCAAAAGAAGAGCTCCAGTCTCTTTTGATAAGTATGATATATCAATGCTTAAAAGAACCATAAAATTTACCTTAAAAGAATAAGAGATTTGTTTTGGTTTTTCAGGGAAAATATGTATGAAATTCCATATATTTCTGTTATAGTCGTCCATTTTAATGGCTATTTTTATATTCATACTAGAGCTACTTGTTCTCAAATAGTTTCAAAGTTATTTATTTATGTAGGAAAGTAGGGCAAACAAATCACTTTCAAGATATTCTTTTTTAGCAAGAAGACAATATTAGGGCAACATGTATCAATGTAAGCTAGGCTGATGTACAGTATTTAACTAAATAAAGGCACACAGAGAAAAACTAATTAAGTTTAAAAATGTTAAAGAAAAAGTGTTATTTTTTTTCTAATCACTTTCTACGCAATCAAAAGACTTCCAATCACCATTGCTTGAAGTTTGATGTTGCACATTAGATTATATTTATACACTTTTATTACAAATTATAGTCAATGCCATCTTAAAATAAAAAAATTAAAGCACTTTAATGTATTAAATATGTTATGTTATTACTGAAACAGAAACTATAATATTCAACATCTTAGAACTACACTATGCTAAAAGGCCTATCTTTTTTCTTTGAAAGATTTCTGGGTGAAGCCAAAAGATTAACAATAAACTCTTCCTTAACAGCTAATTTTGTTTGAATGGTGTAACAAATGCTCATGAAGAAACTTGAATTATATTGTTTAATTAGTGAGATTATGGGGTGGTGATTAAGTCATTTTCTTGTCCTTAAATCATAAACACTGTTCAAGGTTATACAATATTTGGATATTTTATGCAAAAAAAAATACCTATAATATAAAAACACCTAAATACTATGGCATGAATAGACCCAGATATAATCATCCTGTACCCCTATTTCCATTCATCGTGATTGTACGATTGCCATGATTTATTCCTCTGCAGCTGAGGATTTTTTTCCAATAAAAAGAGAGCTTCAAGGACAACTCATGTCAGCATGAACTGGATGCCTTAGTTGCAGCTTCATAATGTGTGATCCCTAATTAATCCACAAATGCTAAACACTCTTCCACAATACTGTCCATCAAGACAACTGTTTTTTGAGAATACTTTAAAATAGGATAAAACATACTGAAAATAGCTATCTAATGTATAAACTGGCACATACTGTACAGTACATACTGACCGCACATGGACTGTTCAGGGGTCTGAACAAAAGTTGGATCTACTGAATCATCTTGAAGAAAAGGAGACACTAGAAAAATACCACTTGAAACTGAAAATAGAAGAACAGACGTCAGCTATACTTAATGGCCAAGACACAGGCATTTACGTGTGTTTCTCCATTCCAGTAAATAGTAGTAGCACGTTGGCATCATGATGACAGCACTTACAGTAGCTCATGGTTCGGCTAGTGAATCACCATTCAAACTCCTACACTCTTGAATGGCTATATTTAGTGATTTCAGAAAATTTGCGTCTTTGATTTACACATGTAAAGGAAGGAAAACAGGGGGCGTGTCCATGGTGCACTGGTGTTCGGGGGGGTGAGTCCAAGGCAAACAGTCCAAAGAGTGTCCATAGGGAAATCATTGACATGGCAAATGTCCAGAGCCGGGTGGTCCATCCAAGACGAAGACAAACAGAGTTAAAAACTGGAGCGGGATCCGGTGGAGGGTCGGGGGGAAAAAGGGGGAATAGGACCAGGCGCTCCAGGTCCCGGATTTGGCTGGTACTGGAAACCAATGCAGAGCCTGGAACAGAGTGAGCGTCTCAAATCAACTCAAATGTGAAAGAGCCGGAGCGCCCTTAAGGGGGAGGGGCTACAATTGTGACAGTTCATAAATACCTAAGCAACTTTTCTTCAATGTTAGGCAAAGAGGAGAGATAAAATGACCTTTGAAAAGTTTCATCTGAATTTCAACATACCTCAAGCAGATTATGTAGACCTACCTCTTCTTCATATAATTTTTTAAATTGAACAATTTGCTATTACCAAGTAAGAGCACAGAGCACACATTTTATGGAGAATTTAATATTGTAGACTACAAATAATGACAAAAGCAAATGCAGGCAGCTAATAAATGTAAAATCATAAATCAGAGCCAAAACTTTCTTACAGAAGAAAACATTAAATGAATGAAGGATACTAATTTTTAATTAATATAGCCTTTGCCCTCCTTCTATTACTTAGTATCTTGCATTTGTAGCTACAGTATGTACAGTAGGACTACTCATGTACATTGTTCTGTATTTGTGCTTATTTAATATTACATTATGTGCTTTCAGAGCTTTTCCCTCAGACTAATTTCCCTTGGATGTATGGATTTGAATAGTGGATAATCCAAGCCACCAAAATAAAAATATAAAAACCCAGAATGGAATCTCGAAAAAGAGAGATTACAGTGCATAATTTTCTTTATCTTTATATAACTACATTACATTTCCACAAAATGCTACTATATATTAAATAGCTAAGTAGTTTTGGATTACTTACAATTTATTTACTATAACTATTATAGCATAAAGAATTATCCCCATAGGGAGAAAAACAGACCCTTTTCCTAATGGGTATCCTATTCCTACAAAAAGTTGGGATGACCAGCTGGCTGATTCCTCTGTAATAATGAGAACTACAGAGAAAGTACTATTTTACAGTACTTCACATCTTGTTAATAAATGCTCAAAGAAAAGGATGCTTTTATTTGGATCGATTGGTATTTTGGTAGAAGACTGGTCACCAAATGGGAGGAACAAAGTGTAATTACAGAAGTCAGGAACATACTGTACAAGAATCAATGAGGCAGAGATGGTCCTGAAAATGTAAGCTATCGGAAATTATCACTCTATCAATTATCTATAAATTATCAAGAATGTTTACATTTTAATCTAAGGCCAAGAAGCAGATTTTTTTTTTCACTTTTTCTGTCATAAATATACACTGACAATTTAAAGGTGGGCTGCATTCATGCAGTATGTGTATCACTAAAAGGAGAGATACTGTACCAGCATTTGACACACACTGAAACATAACAAGAAAGGACAAACAGAAATATTTACTAAACTCTCAATAGAAATGGAAATTCAAAATTTAGTTATGAGTTCTACTTGCCTCACACATGCTTGAATCTATATTATTTCATATTATTTAACCTGTATTTTCCATCTTATTTTTTCAATGTGTAGATATTTATCTTATTTATATTTTTCACTTTTGTTTCAAGCATCAATGCAAACCTTTAATGTAATACCTAAAATCAAATATACAGGACTTATAATACAGAGACTGAAGATCTGATTACATTACTGATCACATAAATAATGCATTACTGATCAAGAGTCTTTCATTGTCTTTGGCATTGACAAAAATCATTCACAAAACAATGCAACAATTTTGTAATAGAAATAAAAAATATCAGTAATTTTTAAGGTATTGCAGGTGCATTCCCCCTTCTAATGCTACAGAAAATGTTGATACTACTGTAATCAAGTGAGATTTGGCTTTTCATTGTAAAAATAGCTTTATTGTGTATTTCCTTAAATTATAAAATACTAATATTATTGTAATATTATTTTATTTAGAATACAATAGTGCAGATACCTTCTATGCTTAGAGGTCTTTTTTAATTAATGTAGCAGTAAGAATTAAAGGATATACTTCACTACTACTAGAACATCTGAATTCAAAAGAAGTATTTTTTCTTGCTGTTCATAAAATAAAACTCCAAAGGTGCAAGAACAGCTGCCAAAGTAATTTCATTCCCACAGCTGTGAAAAGTTGAAAAGAGTCTTTGGAAATACATGTGACTTCTTTCAAAGTACATACTGTATTAGTGATGGCAGTAAAGCAGTCATTGCTCTAAAAGATACAGTGGAACCAAAAGACCATTTCGGGGTTTGTAGGATTCTAAGAAATTGAAAATAGATGCAACTGTTAATGTAATCCAGAATCTTTATCATTATCTACTGTATTAAAAAAACCAATACGGCTGTTATTGCATCTAGAAGCTTGTCTTTAGCATAGCATTTTTAGAACTGAAAGTGAAAACAGATGTCTGAGAAGTAAATCTTTAATCAAACTGAGAGCTGAGCGACTGGGTTTTGGGACTGTTAAGAGTATGAAATGGGTTACAGTCACAGGTCTGCAGCAAAGCAAACACATTTATTCAAAGCTAAGGGAGAGTGCATCCTATTCAGCTGTGTCTCCTTGACAACAGAACATGAAATGTAAACGGTTTCCATGGAAATTGCTCCTGAGTGCTATCAGCAGAAGGAGGGATAATAATAGGCAGGCACTGAATGGGAGTAAATGTTGACCAGTAAAACTGAAGAAGAAAAGAGTTATGTTTTCAGTTTTCACCGTGTCTTTTTTCATGGGACTTAAATTCATTTTCCTTGTTTTTGTCAAAACTTTCAACAGTTGCACTTCACTGATTGTTTTTCAAAACAGTTCTGGTTATTGTTGCTGTGAAACTGCAAGACTGCCACACTGCAAGCCAAGGCAGATGCACTTGTTGATAAAAGTCTGTTTTTGATGAGGCCTGAATACATACAATTTTAAACAAGTTATGTACAGTACAAAGAATATATTGAATATATATATGTATCCCAAGTATATACATGTTAATGTACATGTTAAGTATCTCTGAAGTACAGCTTCCTGTATGTTGTAACTTTCTTGGCTACACATTTTCCCTTCACAAAACCTCCTCTTTCCACAAAGTGAGTAAGACCTAAAATTGCCAGAGATAAAAATTGCAGTCTGCTCCATCTGAGAGACAGCAATCAGTGGGTGGAGATGCACCTACACTCCTGCTGTCCCTAAGAGTACTGTGGAAAAACAGAAAGATTCTCAACTCTGCAAGCTTTGTTGGCACATCTTGAGCCCACCTCATCAGGTGACAGGGGGCAAAAAGAGCAGATTATTCCCAGCATAGAGCAGGCAGTGACACTTGTTCAATGTTGTGAATCTAGTTTCTTTCCAAAACAAAGACCTGTTTAAATTATTACCACTACATTCAGCATGGTGCTGTAGGCACTTGATCTATCCTATTGCAATCTATTCTTAAATACTGTACATAAATGCTTTCTTTTCCAAAAACACACTCCCCATCTGCAAGCATAGATCCCCAGCAAGACAGCCCCCATGGTAATTACAGAAGCGGTAGCTGTTGCCAGCTGTTACCTTTAAGATGTTGAATGTAAAATGCTAAATAAACACATACTGTAGTACAGTTTGGGAAATTTTCCCTGGCCTCCTGATTTCCACGAGTTGCACAGTATGTTACTTTTTCAGCATATCATCCATTGTTTCAAGGATGTTATGCTTAAAGTTCTTAAGGTTGGTTGCAAGTTTTTGAAAGCAGGGAAAGCTTAGTCTAAAAGTAATGAACAGTCTGGAATTTACATAATCAAACATTCATCTACTGTACATAAATATTTAATATATAGTCCTGTCTGTGTCTGCCAAGTCCCTGGGTCTGGCTTGCTGCAACCCTCTATAGGACGAAACGGCTATGTACTGTATAGTGAATGGTGGATAATGGATATAGTGTGTAACATGTTCAGACTCAGTTCTTCGGGATCTAACAAACATTGTATGCAGTTTTTTAGCCTTGTATACAATACTGAAAACTAGAAAAGGACCAGGAATCAATAAGCATGAGAATACAAAGTTTCTGATGGGAAAGAAGTGTAGAGGAAAGACTCATCCTCGGGGACATTGCATCACTGTTCATTTTTATTAGTGCCTACATACACACACAGTCATACACACATACGCACAAAACAGCCTAGAACATTCTGGCATGTGAAACAAGCTGTGGAACGATGCCCAAAGGGAAATAGTGCTTTAGTTCTGGTCCACTGGTGTCTGTTTTTGATCCAAGCAAAATAACAATAATCAGATAGATCTTTTTCTTGACTGATTTGTATGTTTTAAGCCAGATTGCTTATTTACCAAAGACTTTGCCAGCAGACATTTTATATCCTTGTTCATTTAGTCTCAGGGTTGTAAAGCACCACATTACTGCTCTTTCTACCTTGTACACTTTATTCCTCTTCTATTTGAAAACATATCCCTTGTTGTTCATTAGAGGAGACCTTAAGGCCTGAAGAAAGATTTATGAATGACAATTACTTGTGCTGTGTTTGTGATACTTCAATACTTCAACAATACAATAGTTAAAAAGAGTGAAAATTCAGCCAGCAGTTACAAGCAGAAATTATGTGTGATAAAGAATGAGGGAAAGCACCAGATGCAACATGCAATACTTAAAATTTAAAAGCATGTTGATTATTTGTAACATGAACACTTTTTGAATTTGCAGAGCATGGTACTGTACATCCTGTAAAAAGTAATCACTTGAATGCATAACTGTATGTGGTCTTGGAAAACTGTCACAGGTGATGTTTTGAACACGTTCTACTTATAAGCTTTGGAATACAATAATATCAACCATCAAAGGATGAATCATTGCACCAGCCAGTATTCTAAAGCACCAAAAGATCATATTTAAATGATTGCAGGAGTACAATTTACATAACTCTTAAACCCACATCATCCAGATTAGGATATACAGTTACTGTATGTGTGTAACATCTGTTTAGTTTAAGCAATGCAAATACTGATGAAGATACCTACTGTACTACAGTTCAAAATTTTACTCATTTGCATATGGGAATGTTGAAATTATATTCTAAAATGTTATGGTACCTATAAAACTAGTCTTTGATACTGTCACTTGCCATTCTCAAAGAGAAACTCACTTGCATGCTTTACTGATTTTTTCACAAAAGCTCAATATCTGCAATGCTGTATAAAATATATAAAATCGACAATAACCAAAAAACTTTATTAAACTAACTATATAGCCTTCTGATAGTCATTGCATTTTTTTTCCTTTTATGAGCCAGTTTTAGTTCAATGCCAAATTGGAAAAACGTAATTCTTAAAAGAATAAAACTCATATCAAGATAGGGAAGATCATAGATCAAGTCATCAATCAAAGGGCATTAAAAACACCAAATAGCTCTTGAGCAAAGAAAACTGTCTGACTGTACATGGATCCAAGCTTTCAAATAAATGTATGCTGTCTTGGCACATTTCAGTCACTTTCTCCTACGCAAAACAAAAACAAAGAAATTAACATTTAATTATTAAATGTTAGACTTTGTGACTAAATCACAGCTCCTAAACCATAGCTGCTCGAAGACTTACTGTACTTAATTTTTTTTTAATGCAAATGATTTTAATGAACTGTCTTGTCCGTTTACAATTCTCCCTTTTCTGCAGTGAAAGAACTGTATTATTAAAGTGTTTTTGTAATACTTTACACAAACCATCGCATATCCAATAGGAAAACAAATCCAGATGAACAGTGTAGTGTAAGTTTGTGACCATATACGAAAGGGCACATGCCTTAACATTCCTATGATAGTCCAGACACAATTGATTGCAAAGGTTGTGATTGAACAGTATAGTATGTTGCATCAATGTAGATATGGAGTGCAAACAACAATTATTAGACATCTTTGTATTGTTGCTGAGCTTTTTTACATTTAAAAATACGCTATAATTAATTTTAGCAACAACAACAGTATAAGACCAAGAAAACATTCACTATACTGCCACATTTCTATTATTTACTGTACTTGTGTTAACCTTACCTAATCAAAATTAACACAATTAGAACTTTTGCTTTTTTCTGTATTCTATTCACACGATGCAAAGTACAGCTTTGTCCTCCTACATCCCTGTAGTGTCTCTTGTTTTTAAGGTCTACACACCTTCTGTAAACATTGAAATAGAGACTCATAAACCAGGCAAATAAATATTGGGTATTTACTTCATTGACTTACACTGTTGATATGTTATTTTGTAAAATGTTCTGATAGAAATGAAACTGAGAAAATAAACACCTGAGTAACTTGACACCTACAAATTTAAGTAGTAAATAAAAATATAACAATAAGGAATGCAAATGCTTCAGATAGTGATTCAGTATAAAACCTGTACATTACAGTATATTACTTTTGCCCTCAGCAATGGAATTGTAAGTCAGACATTGCCTAAATTGGGTGAAGTTGGGAAATATTTTTGGTAAATTAAATTTGAAAATACATTTTTTCTAGCTTCATGCAACAGTTTATTGAGCTGTTGCAGGGTTTTACAAGTTAAAATTATCACGATATATTATAATAAACATGCCAATTACACACAAGCCTTTTATGAAAAATAATCCTCATCTTTTGCATTATTCACATCTCTCATGTCTTGTCAATATTAACTGTTCCTACAGCAGGTTTCAATTCCCAGACACATTGTTGACTATTAACAATTTATATTTTTAATTTCTGTTGAGAATGATTTGTTTCAAACCCCAGCTTCTACTTTTTTACTTACTTTTACTTGGCTTCTACTTTTTCTTTGTTTAACAAAACCATTTTTAGCATTCTACTAACTCTACGAGGTGTGTGTATATCATCACCATTTCATTATCTTAAAATGGCAGCATTTCAGCTCTGCTTATTGGGTCATATCAGTTCTCAGAAGTGAGAATGATTGGAATGATAAATTTAAAAGGGCTCATTGTCCCTAAGGGAGGCAGTAGTTCACATTCTCATCTCTTTAATTTGATCTTCAAACCAGAGCCTGAATGACCTCAAGGCTGAATGAGAGAGATCCTACTCAGTGCCTTCCTATACAGTATATGGGATGTGTCCCTACTGGCATTAGACCAGAATTTGGGCTAGCACAATGGTATGATACATTCCTTGAAGTTTTGAGAAGAGTAAAAGATCCAGTCTGTCTCTAGAATGGCTGTAAAGGCCACCATTTTAATATAATTCTTTAAGAACCAACATCCCACTTGTCTTTGAAGATCCCAAATTAGAGATACCATCTTAAGGCAACAGCTGAAGAGCTAAAAGTTGAAAAGAAAACTGCTCTCTTATGTCAGTGGCATTAAAAAGCATGTTAATTTTTGCTGTTCATTGGGATATTTGTTTTTGCTGGGACCACACCAGTTGTATTTGATATTGACAGCTTTAAATTAGAGAAGTGTTCTAGTGCTGAGTAAAAGCCAAACAATACCATTAATATGTATGGAGGCCTTCCAATTCAAGCCATGATAGATGGTTTAAAGCATATGATAAATTAAAGCATGAAACATTCTCTCCTTTTTTGTTGTTTTTTTTTTTGGGGGGGGGGGGATTTAAGGCCACCTTGAACATTTGTTGAGAGCACTATTTTTGTTCAGAGGAATGCATTTCCTGAGGAATCATGATGGACCAAAATTAAACTTGGTCTTGAAGAAAGTATTTGGACTGCAACTCTTTCTTTGACTTAAGGCATGGTAATTGCAAACCTAAATACTGCCAAATTGCAGGCAGTGATAGGAACGTAAAAATGACCAATAGGATTCTAAAGCAGAAACATCCAAATTATCTGGCTAAATGTAGTTGGGTTCAAACATGTTATTATCACAATTCTTCTTTAACATACACATCAAAAACATTTTAGATTTCACATACATCTGTTTGCTTATTGTTCCATTTTTACCTGAATACCCCTCTGTTATCATTATTTGAAAAGGAAATACACTTCTTTTAGTCTTTAATGTTACAAACTTCTATTACTTCAGAAAATTGTTTTGCTTCGGATGGCATCCGAAAGTGTATTAAGAAGGAAATTGAAACTGAATTATAAAGTAATAGAAGTACAAATCTTCTGGTAGACATCGCACTAATATTAAAACTACTTTCTCTCTCTAGTACAAACATAGGGTTTCTTAACTTGCTTCAGGTGTAAGCTACTTGGGACAGGTCCATTTTGGCCTTGAAAACAGTTCACCAGCCCAGACAAATTAATCAGACTCCTTTAGTCATAAGGGAACACTCATTACGGCAAATTCTGTTTGGTCCTTTATTTGATTAAATTGCCTCCAGTGGCCTTTAAACTACTAGCCTAAAAAATGCAAATTAAATTTTGTCTTAATGAGATTAAATAAGGGAATATGTTATTACAGGGTCTGTTGAATACAAATATCATTTCCCCAGTGAAAATGGACATGACTATCACAAATTATTACAAGTGTTATTGACTTTGTTGTTTGATGTTTATGCCATATAAAGAACAAAACAAAACATCCAAGTAATAAATGCATTGCCCATTGCTAAACCTTTTAGAGTGAATCAAAGCATTTACATAACAATATCATCTGGGAAATGTGAAACTTCCAAAATAGCAGCTTCTCTTGTAACAGGAAATAATCCAGATTTCCTGACAGTGTTTTTAAAATACAACCAATTCTTCATAATACTGTATCCCTGTAAAGATTTAGGAGTTGTCATAGACTGCATGTCTGCTACTCCTAAAACAGTAAGCAAATATGATTACTTCAGATCAAAGGAAGGGACTGTACAGTATCATGTTACCTAGCATACTGAACTTGCTGAACATTCTTAAACTTTGCTGTGTATGTTGCTCCTGGACATTACCTTAGACTGGCTGTCCAGTACTTAATTCATTTATACTGGTCTTGAAACATACACCTTGTTTCATGTGGTTGATTACTCTAAACACACTATACCAAGTGTCAGTGTTGCTTGGCACTGTGTTCAGAGTTCCTCGCAACTGCAGTACACTTGCATCTAGTCACTCAGGTGCATTCTGTATTTGCAGAGACATTACAAAATGCATCAGATGAGCTTTGTTACAGCATTTGTATCACTAATTCCTCACTCATTGTGTTTCTAATGAAGTCACCTCTTTGCTCAAAGGGTGGGGTAGAATGAAACAAGCTTCCATAATATTAAAGCTGATACAATGGCTTCTGATACAAGAAACAACTCGATGAGATCCCTGGATCAATTAGCTATCAATCAATTACTGTACTACCGATAGAGCCAGATGGGGCAAATAGCCGCATCTCGTTTGTAACTGTTATCAGCTATCTTATCATTATTATCACAGAAAAAGTAACTGCATATTAAGACAAAGACAGTCTAATGCTCAGCGTATCTTCCCTTAGTGACCAATAGCCAGAATTTCCTCCATGGAATAGAACAAACATTTCATATTTCGACTGAGTCACTTTTCTAAAAGGCATTTATCTTGGGTTGGCGGTTTAGCAATCAGTCGCATTTCACTGCTTCCCCGACCTGAAGCATTGTGTCTGCAATACTAGGATTGATGGCTCACATGGCTACAGGGGGTTTAAAATGCCGGGGTCAAACACAAACACATTGCAGGAAACCCCTTTTAACAAGGATCAGAGTTCAGTCCAGCTACTGCTCTTTCTGTCATGCGGGGCTGGGTTGATTTTACAGGAAAAGTGATGTCGATTAAAGCCGTTAGCTGAACCTGTCTGTCATGTTTTGTTTTTCCTTTTTTTAACAAGCTAAGGCAATAAGGAGAACATACTGTAATATTGGTAATAGAATGCAATAGCAGGTACAGTAGCAGTAATCATACTAGGTTCAGATAGTTAAATTAACATCACAAAGTATATTTCACCATGAATAACAAATTCTAAGAGTTAGATGTATTTGAAGATGGTTACTGTGTACTGTGATATAAAATTCTTTACTGTAGCTAAACCTGCTTGACTGAGGGTAGCCCCCTGGCTATGGGACAAGGAGGTGGGACCCCAATGCAGAGTGAGGAGTTAATTAAGGGGGAGGTGCAAAGGTAAATTTGGGGTGAAAAAGGGTTGTACAGTAGTAGAATATATATGATAGATATTGTGTTTGAGAAATGAGGTTAGGAAGTAATATAGCTTGGTTGTTGTAATCCCCCTCAAACTTAAGTTAAGAACTTACTGTACATTTAAGAGATGATGTAAAAAATCATTTGAATGCATCAAATGGAAGGATGATTACAAGATTTACCTAGGCAAAGGTTCTGTAGCATTTTTATAATTTTACCATACTTTTGCTGGGGATTCTCCTGCAGGCCATGTATTACTGCAGGAAATAACAGCCAAACTGTGGTAAAGGACAAGTGCAAACATGCAGTGTGAAATTACCAAAGTAAGTGTTCAGGAAAGTTGAAACATTTCAGTGTTTAAAGCATCTACAGTGCTGTTGTGGTTCAGCTGAGATTTGGAAGGACATAATACATTGCTGTAATAACCACCTCGACAGACGTTAGCTATATACACAGATAAATTACACGTCCTGTAAAATGAGCCAGAATGGCAGTTTGAGCTGTATAAAGGCAAGTGTTCCTACATTTTTTTCAGCACTTGTTACATGTACTGTAGATACCTTGAGTTCACAGAGTCTGATTGCACTGTTACACCATAGTGGATAACCACAATAAAAAAAGTTTATTGCCTGCTTTTGCCTTCTGTTTACAGCATAATCAGAGCATTTTATTGTATTCAGTTAAAAAAAAATATGATAGCCTTTCAACTGTAACATTTCTGTGATGATTTACATTTTACTTTCTGTGATTTAAGATGTATGACTTATTTATCAACAACCTTAAAATTATGTGAACTAAAACTTCCTCTTGTGAAGTATAAAAATGATCATGGCTTCCATGAAATATGTCGTGTTAATCGATAAAGCATTATTATTTGTACGGGTACTGTATGTCATGGAAGGAGAAATTCAATACACTTCCTATACATATACAGTATACAGTATATATATATTATATATTCCTATATATAAAATCAGAAGGAAAGCTAAACTAGAAAATATATAGAGTACATTTCTCAATATCAATATGCAATAGAATTATCTTAAAGGACTGTATTATAAACATAGTCCTGATTTGAAAACTGCATCAGAAAGTGTATTTGCAATAAGAACAGCTAGAAAGTTCATTTATTTGGGGCATTAAAAAATGCAGAATGGCAATGAAGCAAAGGCCAAAATCAGACTTTGTATGGTTTGCTAAGGAGTTAAAATTCCAAAGACTTGGGTGTTATTTCTTTCTGTGCTTTAAGTGTGGGTAATAGAATGTTAAATCAAATCTGTAGCAGATCGGAAAACGTACAGAAAGTGTATGTATTCTAAAGCATGGCTTGAAAACTAAGCAAATAAAGCATGAATGTCGTGTAATTTACAAACTATGTTAGTTCAGTGACGTTTCTATCCAAAAGTGGCTTACACATGGACCTACTCAAACAGTTGGGCATTCTACGGAAGCACTATGGTGGAAAAACCTTGCTTAAGGATGCAACAGCAGTGCTCCACCTGGGATTTAAATCCATAACCTGCTGATTACGAGTCCAGAGCCCTAAGCACTCCTCTACATGGCTGCCCCTGTTCAGTCTTCCGTTAAATGGAAGCATTAACTACTCTAGCTGTTACTGAGACCCTAGAGATAAAGCTTTTGCTCTGAGTTCTGCTATAGACAATTTTGAGACATGTAACACTTGACATCAGCAAGACATTAAAGCTGAAGAAGTGGTAATGTCACCAGGTTTTGCAGAAACCTGTGAATGTACACACTGTTTTAACAAATACAAATTACTTACTTAATTCAATTCAATTTTGATTCAATTCAACTTTATTTGTCATTATACTTACATAGTATACATAGTATAATGAAAAGTGTTTCTCATTAGTCTCTCAGGTGCAGTATATGCAGAACAGCAGACAAGACAATAGATAGTAAATACAATAACAATAACAATGTAAACAACAAGTACGGTACCAGTATGACAGTACCCATTTCTGTTCAAAAGAACACAAACAGAGCAAACAGTGCAAAATAATACAGCATCATAAAATAGTACAACTCAATCAAGTACAGTTTTAAGTTCAAGTTTAGCTTACATTCGATTGTTGGAAGTATAGTGTATGTAGTGGTGTAGGAGTGCAATTGTTGTGTGGTACAGGAAGAAGTAAGGAGAGATCATAGTTTGGTGGGTGGAAGTGGGGGGATCACCAGCTTGACGGCTCTGGGGAAGAAGCTGTTGTGGAGTCTTGTTGTGAGCGACTGGATCGTCCAGAACCTTCTACCAGATGGTAAGAGGACGAACAAGTTGTGACTGGGGTGAGTGGGGTCAGTCATAATTTTGGTGGCTTTTTTCCGACACCTGGTGTTGTAGATTTCCCGGATGGATGGTAAGGCATTGCCGATGATGTGTTGGGCAGTTATGACCACCCACTGCAGTGCCTTATGGTCGGATGCGGTGCAGTTGCCATACTAGACTATGATGCAGCTGGTCAGAATGCTCTCCACCGTACATCTGTAGAGGTTGGTGACGATCCATGGATGCAGGAGTATTTTCTTCAGTCTTCTCAGCCACTGTTGTGCATTCTTGATGAGACTGGAGGTGTTGAGTGCTCATGTAAAGTCATCGAAGATGTGAACACCTAGAAATTTGAAGTTGTTCACCATCTCCACCACAGTCCCTTTGTCCCTTTGATGTAGATGGGGGAGTGGAATTTTTCTTGTCTCCTGAAGTCAATGATTAACTCTTTTGTTCTGCTGATGTTGAAACATAGGTTGTTGATTCTGCACCAGTCTACTAGTTGTTTTATCTCCTCTCTGTAGGCAGTCTCGTTGTTGTCAGTGATCAGGCCCATGACTGTGGTATTGTCAGCATACTTGATGATAGGTTTTGTGCTGAACTTGGCAGTACAGGGAGTATAACAGTGGGCTGAGCACATAGCCTTGAGGGGGACCAGTGTTAAGGGTGAGTATGTTGAAGGTAAGGTTGCCAATCCTGACAGTCTGGGGTCTACTGATGAGGAAGTCCAGGATCCAGCTACAGAGGGTGGTACAGTATCTAGACCCAGAGCCCTGAGCTTGGAAGCAAGTTTTATGGGTATGATGGTGTTAAATGCTGAGCTAAAGTCAATGATCAGCATTCTTGTATAGGTGTTCTTTTTATCCAGGTGGGTTAGTGTGGTGTGTAAAGCTATAGAGATTGCATCCTGCGTGGAGCGGTTTGTGCGATAGGCAAACTGGAGAGAATCAAGTGTTTTTGGAAAACTGGCCTTAATGTGTGGTATAAGTAGTTTCTCAAAGCACTTCATCATGATGGAGGTGAGTGCAATAGGGCGGTAGTCATTCAGCCATGTTGGTGCAGATTTTTTTTGGTACTGGCACGATGGGGGTTGTCTTGAAGCAGCTAGGTACAGTAGCCTGGGCCAAGGACAGGTTGAAGATGTCAGTACGGACATCATCTATCTGCCAGGCACATGTTCTGAGTACCTGGCCAGGGATTCCATCAGGTCCAGCAGCTTTTCATGTGTTCACTCTTCTAGTGATTTCCAGACATCTAGCTTGGATAGTGTGGGGGGTGGGGTGGTAGGGGAGTTAGTGCTCCAGATGGTTGGTTCAGGGTTTTGAGCTTCAAAGTGTGCATAGAAGGTGTTAAGCTTGTTTGGAAAGGAGGAGTCAGTAGCGTTTACAGGGCTTGTTTTGTTCTTGTAGTTTATGATTGTATGTATGTCTTGCCACATGCGTCGTGGGTTAGCGTTGGTGTTGTAGTGTTGTAGTGGTGTTCTATCTGGGATTTGTACTCTTTCTTGGCAGATTTTATACCAGCCCTTAATTGTTTCCTTGCCACTCTCAGTTTTTCCTCATTACCAGATTTAAAGGCTGCATCACGGGCTTTGAGCAAGGAGCGGATCTCGGTGTTCATCCAGGGTTTTTGATTTGGGAGTTTGTGTATCTTTTTAACGCTCACAACCTAGTAGCAGTATATACAGTATAAAGAAAATAATGTCTGACTGGGTATAGAGCTCTGAGAAATACTTCAAGTACTTTTCACCAATCCTGTTAGTGCCATGAGTGTTTTCCATGAAGCAACTTACCAATGTGTGTGTCTAAACGAGGGAAGTGACAGTGGATTATTGTCATGTCTTCTTTCTTACTTTCCTACTGTATATCTTCAGACTTCACGAATTTCTCACCTATGGAACAGACAACACTTCATTTTGAGACTGAGTTCAGAGGGTACTGTTTTTGTTGAAGCCCAGAACTTGAGCTTTAATACAGTTCTTCATTTTTACAATGCAAATTTGAAGTCAGCAAATCTCACGGGACTCAGAAAATAACACAAATATGAAAAACATTAACACATTTTTCAACCCAATCTATTTTGTTAAAAAACTGATTTTCCATTTTGTAGGATATCTGTTTATCAAAACAGCAAGAAACTGCTTAAAAAATAGTAGCCTATATTCATCACACTCCAACTCTGATTTACAGTAGATTACTCTGTAATTTTGGAAAACAGATGTAGAAATAAACAATTCAGCTAAAATTAAAATGAATAAATTGAAAGGGTGAAAAGCAGGAAAAAGTGAAGCAAATTTGGGAAAAAGCCTTGTTTGTCCAACATATCAATTAGGGCCGTGTAATATTTCTGGGGGGAAAAAAACAAATGAACAATACCAGAGCACTTCCATCTAGCCTAAAGTTTCTCAATGTTTGAGATTTACAAGATGACATTACTACAAACAAAGCGACATAAAATTTAGAAGTAATTTCAAATTCATAAAAACTTTCTGTACTGGCTTTTTTTCAGCTTTACTGTAAACATAAGCAAGATCAAAACTGGTCTCAATAAAAGTCATAAAAATTGTGTGCTTTTGCCTGAATTTTGTATATTTAAGAAAAAGCACAAAATTTAATATTTCTTGTGCAAAGCCACAAGTTTAATTGTATCGATGCCTTTGTTTTGTTTTATTTTACATCAGAAAGAATGTATACAACTTTTTTCAAATTATTTAACGGAACCCTAGAAACTGTAATATACAAGGAAGTGCAACAGAAACAGAAATATTTCCTATAATTAGGGTTTAAACAATTAAGAGATAATTTTATATCCATCCATCCATTTTCTAAACTGCTTTATCCAATAAAGGGTTGCGGGAGGAGCAGGAGCCCAATCCTGCAAGCAATGGGTGCAAGGCAGGATACTCCCTGGACAGGACGCCAGTCCATTGCAGGGCACACACTGATGCAAACATAGGCAGGAGACACACCAGGGCCAGTTTTGCAGACGCTAATTAACCTTAATCAGTATGTCTTTGGAAACCAGAGCACCTGAAGAGAACATGCACACTCTATGCAGATAACACCTTAGGAACTGAACCCAGGGCCCTAGTGTAACGAGGCAGCTACTGTATGCTAACTGCTGACGGCTAACCATGCTGTCCTTATCACCGTGCTCAAATGTCATTAAAGAATTTTACTTCCAATCAGACAATCTAACAAAAAACAATGTTTCATTGCATGGGCCTACTGTGTTTTCTATTTCCATCCTTTAACTTTAAAATAGTTTATATACCATATACTATTCAGATCTTTTCCTGGTTTTACACAGTTTATAATATATTGTAATGTCTAGCCATTGATGTTATACAATTTGTATTTATATGTAAGTCCTATCCAAAGGTTAAGGCTTCGTGCAGTGTGAAATGCAATTAATCTTGTGTATAATTAAAAGTCTCTTATTTCTTTTGAATCTACTGACACTTCATGGAAAGTTGCTGTGTGATTTGTTTCCTTTCTTCTTTTCCACTATTTTTCTTGATGGAACTGGCTGTATCCTGTCTGGTCCAGCAGACTCCTTTCTTTATGGGTTATAAATGGCCTTCCACTGATATGTTACCCACGACTGTGGAGTTATATTATGTCTTCACTTTTCTGTTCTCCCATGTTTGTATGCTGTGAGTTCAGGTTTTTTGTTGTCTTCGTTTTGCAATATTGTACTACAATTAATGCAGTAATTTAATCTAAGGTCAAACAACTACCAAATGGAAAAAAGTAGATAAATCTATACTGTATATAATTTTCTGCAAATATCAGTTTCCTTTATGGCTTTTTATTTACAGTGTTTTATTTTATGTATACAGTATTCTAGCTCTACAGCAAAACACATTATTAATACGCAAGAAGAATGCCCTGTACTGCGCTCTGGCATATATTGTCAGTGAGTGTCTACAGTATGTAAAACTTCTGGGATGGCATTCCCTGAGGAAATGCAAATAACAACCATACCATCCTGCCAGAATTTACTAGTAACTAAAACTGTACAGTATGTACTGTATTATATGATAATGTCATACCACAGAAAATGGCTAGAAAAATAGTTATCAAATACATATAAGCACTCATGTATGTATTCATCATTTAAAGTCTGAAGGTTTTGCAGGATTTGTCATTAATAATTTCTAGTTAATTTATGGCAGTGATCTAAGGATCACGTGTTGACGTGTTTGGCTCTATTCAAATTAATTGATCAAGTAGGGTTTATATACGTTCAAAACCTGCAGAAAAATGCATTATACAATGCAAACCAGTTACAGTATATAATTCATTATTACACATTTTTATTTTCAATCAATTAGATATTAAGCAGCCCCAAAAAGAAAAAACAACAAAACTTTGAGACTGTTCACATTACGTTTTCCCCCTACACTTATGGGCCCATTGTATAAACAGAGCTGTGAAGCCTCAAACACAGATACAGTAAGTGAACTACCTTGTTATTTACAATAAATCAGCCCTTACACTAGCCCGTTCAGTCTTCAGAAAGACACCTCTATAAGTTCCACTGACATTTACCAATGCAAGTCTCCGCAAAAAATGATATGGCACTTGCCAAGAAGAGTTGCAAAATCAGGAAAAAATGTGTGTCTCATTACTTTCTCCCTCAAAAACATTCCCCTTTGATGTGGAATAAATGTGGCCAAAGAAAGTCAAACAGTATAGACTGAATAAAAAAGCCTCTTTTCAACTGCATTTGCACTTTTTGGCTTTTTTACAGTCCCAGTTTTAGTTTTTTTTTGTTTCTAAGATGTACAGTATAGTGCTGTGATCTCCCTTTGGATTTCGATCTGCGTTATGCTCAGGTTGACATCATTTTGGCAGACAGGCAAGTGTCCATCTGTTAAATTTCATTTTGGAGTATACATTTAAGTGATATGGAGAGAGTCTGATTACATATTCTGTGTTTTGAACATGAGAGCTGAGTGTGAGACTGAGAGGAGGTCTGTGAGCACCTATGCTGCCAACACAGACAGAACCTTGAAGAATTAGCAGTTTATTTCACTTTGCTTTGTTTTTCCAGATTAATGGTATAATTCAGGTCCCAGCCACAATGTCACAAAAGACACAACGGTTTAACACACACAGCAAAATGGTCCTGAAACGTTTTTTGTGGGACGTTAATGGAAAATGTGCGTACCAATGCATTCTGATTCCAAAGCAACATCAGCAATCATCATGAATAATTATCGTCCAACATCCTGAATATACAGTATTTATAATCAACACAAAGTTTGTCAGTAAATGTGATTATACAATTACAACTAAAATACCTCAAAATGTAACAAGGACGCAACAGTTCACAATTTATTGTGAAGGTTATTTTGTTTTGAGAAGATATACCGCATGAGTTTTAAATGAGGCACAATTCTAAAATTGATACACCAAAATAAGTACATGTTTTTCACCTTAACTCTGACATCTCTATTGCTTGTTGTTTTAATTCATAAAAATCTCATACCTCTTTGAGGCGATTTGCAAAATGAAATTAAAGAGATTAAAGTTATTAATCTTTTTTACATTCTCTGGCACTTTTTTCAGGGGCAGCGAAAACAGGCTTACGGTAAATTAGCCACATACTGTAGCTTTAAAGAAATTATTTTAAAAATATTTAAAAATCCCAGAAATACATACTGTACTTTACATGAATTTACTTGATATACTGTACTTTAGCAGAAAAGCAGTTCATTTATAGAAAAACTAGATAAGAATTGCTGATTTTTGTGAAGAGTTAATAGTGCTTATAAAAATTGTGTTTTATCCATCAGCAGCTTCTCTGTAAATGACATTAATCAGTATTTGAATATTAGAATAAGGGCCTAAGAAGAAAGTGGCAGTGCTGTATAGGAATGTAACATATCTTACCCGGCTATTATATCAATATGTAATAATATTTATAATAAGGAGCAAGCATGGTGTGTTATTCAGGTTACTTACTTTCAGGACAGTGTTCCTGGACTGAATGGAATGGAAACTGTTAATCACAATGCTTTTTTAAACAGTAGCAAACAGTCATTTTTCATGAAGTGCTTTCTTACTTCAATGAGTCAGCCAGGGCACCTCTGTAGTTTGGTCTTTGTGTGAATAAACGTCACAAGTCCTAAGAGGAAAAAAAAGGAGTTCAGAAAGAGTCATTTATGAGGTGTACTACAAGCTGAAGCTCTGTCTCATGCTTTGAATATTAACAGGGAACTGTTTTGGTGTTTTGTTCCATTTTTGACCTTTGTCCTTACAAAAAAAATCATCCAAAGTTTCATTTTATTTGCAATATTTAATATTTAATTTGCAATAAAAGCTTTAAAAATATATAATTAAAATATTGTATCTGTTGTATTGAACTACTCAAATCTTTTACCCTAATTAGTCTGTGCCTCTGAGGGCCAAAAAGTGAATGTTTTTTTATAAAAGTGAATTTTATATTTGTAGCAAAATCCATTAGAGGGTTTCTGTCTGAAATTCGTTTTACCTTAGATCTTCAGACAATTCTTTTTTTTTTACATTTATTAAATTACAGCAATTCCTTTTGAGGTTTCTCTTTATGTTGCATCGTTTTTATGGCCTGTTACTCATACAGTATATCGTTTTTATTAGTATCCATTGCAATGTTATTTCTGTATTATACTGTATGTATTTTATTTTGTCATGTGTTAACTGTTGTGGATCCACAATGTTGTCTTGTGCCAGAAGCAGTGTTACACAGAATCAGAGAAGAACATAATATATTCACTTCACAAGTGGGCCTGAGTCTTTTGCAAAGGAGTAATACATTCACATGCAAAGCTGGTGAGCGGGCAAGATTTGCTGCTTCCACAGAGCAAGAAGTCAGTAATGCTATGATTCAGAGAGAACCCAACACCACACTGGCAGAGGAAACAAATCCTTAAGCAGAACAAATGAATTTATATTATTTACAGAAGGGTGTCGTTTGTTTTCAACATGTGCTTCACCTTTCTGTGCTTATCAGTCTCTGGGTGAGTCTGTTTAAGAACTAAACTTGTATTCTGTCCAGCCACAGCATGTGGTCCCATTTGACATTGACCTTTTTTACATTGTCTTGCATCCCTCATACCCCAGATTTATGAGGTCAAACTCAAATGATGGTCTGGACATTGTATCCTGATGATGCCAGAGATTTTTGACGATTGTTACCCTTGGGTGTGAAAATGTCTTCCCAGAACACACATGAATTATTATTTATTTATAGTTTTTCCATTACAAATTTACACTTTTTTTTATTTTTAAACTCTTATCCCGGGAATCACTTAAAACACATAATGTTTAAAATGCATTAACTCATAATGCAACTCAGTTTTGTCTATATATACAGTAGTACATCATGCATGTGTTTATTTGAAATTTATACAACAGTGGTATTGCGTCAGTGTGCACAAGCTAAAATGTTTGTACTTTAGGAATCTTAAAACTTGTTTGTAAAGCTGTAAATGCAATAACTAAGTGCCATGAAAAGCATACACTACTGCTCCACAGTTTAGATGCTTTACTCTAACATACTACTCAAAGCAAAAAAAATAGGAATTGTTGGCATTTATTTTCCAAAACATTATCCATCTATTTTCAGTAAGCTGTTTATTCCTGGTCAGATTCATGGCAACATGGAGCCTATCCTAAAAGTGAAGGATTGCACAGGATTTAGAAACATAGCCAGTGTGTCTTTGTAAGATGGGAGAAAACAGTAGCATGCAGTGAACACTAATGCAAATGCATGAAAGAATATACAAACTCCACACATTGGGCACCATAGACAAGAACCCGGGACCCAAGAATTACAGTACATGGCACAACAATAACTGCCCTTCCCTGATATGTGCCATACTTCCAAGCACTATACTGTAATTACTCTAAATCAACAAATAAAATTCAAAATACTAAGAATTATCATAAGACAATGGAACAATAAGCTATCTCAATGTAAAGGTGTGGAATATCCAACATGAAAAATGAAATAGCAGCAAAATGCACAGCATATACTGTACAGTACTATAAATACAGTATACTATTAAAGTTCAAGTATTTTTGAAGGGCCACCACGTTTAGAGTCACTCTGCTGACAGAAGGCAATTCCTTAGCTTCATTCTTTGGCCACAGTTCAAAATAAAGTTACTAAATGGCACTCTAGCATAACTACTCTGTATGTGAAGAGTTGCCTAAAAGTGTCACACAGTTGCTGACCTTGGGTGTGCCACAGCTTAAGTGGGCCAACCGCTAAGCTTAACAATGTGTAGTAAACACATTAAGTGTGCAGTTTGACCCTGAGTCACTTTATATTACCTAGATCCCCAATGCTATTTTCTCAACTAAAAAAATGCCTTAACATGGGCAGAAATAGCCTTAAATATCAGATAAGGTCATGCACATTAATTTAAGATATTTTAACTCTTCAAAACGGTTTTGCTCAAAATTAATTCGTCACATATATTGCAAAACAGACTGTACAGAATTTTATACCTGCAGCCTTTGAAATATAGTACATAGGATTTTATGAGTTATTTGGATGACAATAACTAAATAATTTTCATTATACATTGAAAATACTGCAATAAAGCTGAAACAGATGCAAGTAGGACAGCACTGGATTGAAGACAAAGAGTCATAATTCAGATTTCAACTCACTCTCTAAAGCAGGACTGTCCAGCTCCATTCCTTAAGGTCACACTGCCCTTTGGTTTTCTATCCCCTCAAGTTCTTGACTACCTAAGTAAACTCTTTAGTGGCTTTGCTTAATCAATTTATAGCTATTTTATCTAAATAGGTTTTGGTTATTTAAAACATGGTGGTCAGCATCCATAGTGTAGTGCATCTTGCCTCTTCTATAAACTGGCACAAGGTTTGTTTGACCATGATAACCAAAAATGATATTTTTGTTTCCTGTCCTTGTTCTAATTCTAAAGCAATAATAAATCAAATAAATTTGAGGCTGAGGCCAAGGCCAAAAAACATCTTCCTTACCATGAAATTACTTTTTTCTTGAAAACAAAGCAAATTTCTGGCTTAATTCTAACTTGGAATTCTAATTCTAGCAGAAAACTACATGGTTCTCAGAAGAAATATATTTTAAGCTCTCACCACTGTCATGATGTCAACATTTTTAATAATTGACGAAGACAGATGTCAAAATGTTTGCAGCTGGGCTAAGTACATGTATCCACTATTTTCTTAGTGAATAAAAGCTTTCCTTTTTCCCCATGAAGAAACAGTTTATAAATTCTGAGTATTTCTATTAATTGATTTGACTTTGGTCTTTTGTGTAGCATTAAAAATGAAGAAATAAACAATAAGATACATCATAAAGTTATTGACATGGAGACAGAAGAAATAAATCAAACTTAATAAGATCTTGATCTGTTCTATGTACAGTAGCAGTGTTTCTTATTACCCAGTCTACAATGTACAGTATACTTACAGTTGGTTCCTTGGTCCCTTACCTTTCAGAAAACTGAATAATATACATTTTCAGTAACAACTGACACATTTTAGTCTGTCTATTTTTATTAAAGTACTCTGGTTTCTTAGAACACCACTCGATTAAGTAATTGAATCCCACAATTCCACTGCACTCAATGTTTTTTAGAGTAAGAGACTTCTTATAAGGTTTATAAACAAGTCCAGGAATGTTCCAGGAAAAGCAAAAAGCAAGAAGAAAAATAATAGTTATTCTGTAGAAATAATAGAACTGGCTCCTGTAAGCACTGCAAGCACAGGAAAGGAATCAATGAACTTGTCTCATCTAAGCGATTGATATGATAGTTTTCCATATCAATATGATTTCAAGGCAGAAAACCAGAAAGTATTTCTAACTCAGGTTAGTCAAACTCAGTCTGTGTCTTTGTTCTTTACTTTGTTACTTGTCTGCAAAGTAATATTCCTATTTTAGGACAGCATTTCTCAATCAATTTATGTCATAGGTCTACACATAGATTTTTCTTTGGAACCCTTGAGGCTATGATGTAAACTGTGGTTTGATTGTGATTAAACATATGATTTGATTTCAGTTTTTATCTGAAGGAAAGTCTTGCTATAATAAATTAATTTTGGGGGCACTTGGTATAAAAATACATTTTAACTCTTCTAAGATCTTTTCGATTGAATTTCCCAACAGCATTTTCAGCCCTACTTGTTACATCTCTTTATTGATTCCTACAGAACACTTTACAAACCAACCTCCAAATAACCACAGGGTTTGATTATGCTGATGGAACTCTCCAGGCCTAATGTATTAACTGCATGCTCCCTTTACATGGCTGCTTTAATGATTAAATGATTAAATTGGCATACAGTAGCAGACTACACTTATCAGGTTGTAGCTGATAGAGCTGGTTGTAGTTTTTAAGCTTTGTAATTGTAATTTTTTTCTTTCAGTTTGAACTACTTTCATTCAATTAGAAATCCTTTAATTGTTTTACTGTTTTATACATTTTGGTAAAATAAAAACGGCTTTGGACATGGCTGACTGCTTGTTTGTGTCAATGCATATTACAGTATGTTTGAACAGAAAGTTTATTTCATTTTGATTCTCATAAAGCTAAGCTTTTATTTGGACTAAAAGGCAGGTTGTAAAAACGACAAATTATTAACCTGGTATTCTCAACAGTCTCTGCCATGCAGAAAAGAAACAAAAGTGCTGAACAATGAAGCAGCTTTAGGTACAAATAAGCTGGGTCATTCTATGTGAGCTCAACCATGCGTGTAAACATGCCAGCCCAGAAATTGATGAAGCTTTGCAGCTCTCAGCCTCATTGCTTAAGATACAAAATAGCATTTGAACTGTTAATATTGACATCAGAACAACAATAGACTTTTCTGAAAATGCAAAAAATAGTTCTGAAAATATTCTTTTTCATCCCCCTAGAAAAAGGTAAAAAATACAAATAGCAAAATTAAATTAGGCATTAGCATATACTCTCTTTTGATTCTCCTGTGAGGTGGTCCTGTCAGATTAAGTGCTGTACCAACTGTGCCACATCTTCATTCTTGGCCATTAATGACATTAAGTAACAGGAGTAGTACAAGTAGGGAGCTGTGTCAGCATGTGTAGGCTGTAAAGGAACAAGTAAAAGTTTATTCCATGCTGAAAAGAGAAGCAAACACAACATTTCAGCTGTGGAGCCTTCTTTGGGTGGCCAAAACGTTGTGTCTCCTTTCTTCTCTTTTCAGCATGGAATAAACCTTTACTTGTTCCTAAGTAACAGGTTCTGGTTGACAATCGATCCTTCTTTACATAGAGATAAATGACACTGTGGTGTTCTGCTTTGTTTTTAATTGTTTCAATTTTATTTACCTTTCAAAACAAAAGTCTGAGTTTCCTTCCTAATATATAGAAAAAAATACATTCTTCCATATTCTGAACTTTTTTTCTGGGTTGAAAACAAATACTTTGCATAATTTTATACTTGTGTAATGTTGATTAAAGTAGTGGTAAAGTGGAACAATTGTTCCACCTATACTATATTCAAAACTGAGAAGTCAAAAATCTGATTAAATGGCAAATTGTTCTTTAATGTAAGTCCTTGGATGGGTTTACTCCAAATTCCAGCTTTTACAAATAATATCTGGCAGATGTGTTATGGAGGAGTATTATTATACACAGAGATCACAATACAGAACAAAAACACTTTTCTCTGTCATCATGCCTCCATCATGAACATTGGTTTTGTAACTTGTTTTTTTGTGGTATTGCCTGTGGGAAACAATGCAATTTTTTATTAATGTGAGAGCAGAAGTTATTTCTTTCATGTTGTAAAGGGATTTACAAAGGTAAAATCTAAAGGTAGATTGTTTAGATAATATGGATACTTAAACATTTCAGACTGAGTGTTCAGGCTTTGTCTTTATTTATTTTGCCCGACCTACACCTTTTCTGACAGCATCTGACCTGGACGTTTCAGCTCTTTCAGGCTTCTACATCCTCACCTTCACAAAATACTTTATGTGTGGGGGTGAGATAGAGCTGTCACAGTATACAAGGGAGATAGATCAGGTGATATTTTATTTTAGATCCAAATTAAATCCAAAAATAATGGCCTGTGATCATATACATTCAATATATACTTTAAAGAAAAATCAAAGCATGACACTTGCAGCAGTAGATATAGAATTAGTTATTGCAACTATTCTGCTGTCTTAGAAATGATGCACTGTTCCTTCATTTTCACACAATGTTTTTCTTTTTTTTCTTACTGTGTTATTATCATTATACAGTATGTGAAGATTTTTAGTCTAGCTTTTGTCGAGATCCAACTGAGAAAGAGAATTCATCTGAACCTCCATTAACCTCACAGTAAAGTTGCCCGTACACTATACAGACAATACTCTATCACATACAGTACTTCCCCACATCCTCACACATGCTCACAACTGCCCTCATGTACAGCCGTACTGATGAGATAATCCCTGCTACAGGCCTGAGCCCATGTGAGAAGCGGATTAGATTTTTATTTGGGGAATTTCATCCTGAGCTGCCATCTGTTACTCACATACAGCCTGCAGGCATCCGCAAAAGGAACTGAATCAGGCGGAGGTGTCCCCCTTCCTTGCCAGCCAGGCACAATGCTTGTGCAGATGAGTACACCTGCAGCTGTCTTATTTTACTCTGTTCTGTATGGCCAGCTCTCTCAGGATCTCCCACGCATTGAAAGAAGGAACTTTCAAGTGATACTATTGCCCTCTGATTGTCGTAGTGTATGTTCGTATGATTCCTTATACTGCCACTGAGCTAAGATATTTGAGTTCCGTGTTCTTTACGATCCTTTTATGACTAAATGTCAGGAGTTTCACAATGCATCCTATTAGCAAGAATGCTGCTTGCAGAGACAGAATTGCCTGGAGAAGCTTTTGGTTTTACACAACTGTGAAGGACAGTTCTCTAAAAAACATTTCTAATCACGTGACAGTGATGTTGTATTGTATAATGGTTATGAGATGCAGAAGCCCAGATGGACATTTATGATCATGCCTAGTAGAAACATTGACTTTGAAGAGACATCGAAGCATTGACTATACATTACTTTCCCCCCCAATCTCATATCTTGTACGAGAGATGACTAAAGTCCTTGAAGCAAAAAGTATACAGTATTGTCTTGTGAATCTTTTTACACATGATAGAATCCCTTGGGGTACAAAACCTAATGTATTTTCTTGTGTGCATGTGTTTGTGTCTGCTGTTTCTTGAAAACTGATATCTGTCTCAGATGTCTATCTCTGTAACAAGTGTGTAGACTAGGGTTATATTTCCCTAGGTATTTTATCTGTTACCCAAAACAGATGGTTTGGATACACTGTGTGCATCAGTTGATAATAGTCTCTAGGCTTTTAGGTTTGAATTTTCAAAAACTTTAAAAATATGCTACTGCAAAAAAATAACCCCTAGTGTCTTGTATTATATAATCATTTGCAGTTTTCAGGTGTAACTGCAATATCATATATTATAATACTTTAACATTTCAATGTCTACATGTGAATCTGAAAAGAAGGAATGTAGATTAACCCTTAAAAGTCTGTTATACACATTGGGTGTGCAAGAAGAATCAGTTAGGCACTTAGCAATCATCTTGGCAAGTACAGAAAAACAACTTTATACAACATACAATCTGCATGGGCCTTACAATTTTATCTTGATAGTGTTCTTTCCAAATGTGTTACCACAGATTTCAACCCACACTGCTCTACAAATAAAGTATTATAAAAACCTATTTCTGTTGTATTGGTGAACAAAGAGAAAAAAATTGATCACGTTAATAAATATCATAGTGTGTAGGTTATTGCATGCAGGTATTAAAACCATTCTGATAGTAAATGAGAAAAGCTGAAGTATAAAAAAGACAGGCACTTATTTTGACATAATTTACAATACATCTTTGAGACAATATGGGGAAGAAATTAAAAAGGCAAACAAAAAACTGTGATGTATAGTTAAAAGTATAGGATTGAAATCAAGAGATGTTATGTTAATATTATATAACTATATAACACACTAGCAAGACCTCTTTTAGAATGCTGTGTACAATTAGGGTCACCAAGATATAGAAAAGGTATTGCTGCTCTGAAATCTGTCCATAGAAGGACAGCCAGATACAGTACAGTACATTCCATGCTTTTCCAGAATGCCCTACACTGGCATGCTTAAGGAACAGAACCTTTTTAGTCTTGAACAGAGAAGATTATGAGGGGACCCAATACAAGTATTCCAAATCCTCAGAGGCATCGACAAAGTGAACCCAGTGGAGTTCTTCAGAATGAATTGCGAAACACGAACCTGAGGGCATCAGTGTAAACTGCTTGCAGGTGTATTTAAAACCAAGAACAGGCAGGAGGCACTTCCTTACCTGTAAAGTTTGTGAGAGTAAGGAACACGCTATCCAACCATGTTGTTGAAGCTAATACCCTGGTTTCTTTTAAGATAAGATAAATGGATCAATAAACTACTATCTACCAAATGGTCTAGATGGCCAAAATTGCCTCCTAGCATTTGTAATCTTTCTTAGGTTCTTATGTAGACCCATTTAGACAGAACGAGGAATCAAGCACACCATGAATGGATTGTACAGTATATACTGTACCCATAGTTCCATAATACACTATATATATATCAAGATAACACCTGCTTAATCCTACAAGAGAGTGGAAAGACCCTGTACTGGCCTCATTAGTCAAATACAGTATGTGCTTTTGGAAAACAATCATCCTTTGTCACAAAGGACAACCAATCTAATGAAATGAAACTAAATATGACAACAGCCCTTGAAGAATGTTATTGCAGGCCTCATTGCCATATCCTCCATTACTGTTACAATATGCGTAGTTGTCGATTTTACCCAAGGTGAGTTACATTCAAAACAATCGATGAGGATCAAAAGTCATGAATACAACAATACAACTTAATATAATAGCCTAAACCAAATAAAGTATGATATATTTGTACTTGGTATATTAGTAGAATACTGAGATGAATCACAGGCTCTAAAAATACAGCCTACAGTAACTGTAACAAAAACAGTTAGGTGAGTAGGTGTTGAGAAACTCTTAAAAATTGTTCAAGATACATCTAAGGCTTGATCAACCCTCAGTTCATGAAATTTACTGATGAAAATTATTTGCAGTATATTAACTTCAGGCTTCTGAGGGATTGACATTGCTTTTTGATTAAGGAAGAATGGTACAGTATATCGTTTTTTAAGGATGAGATCAAGTTACAATTAATCTTTTTCATTTTATTTTAACATTTGTTAGAAAACATATTAATAGTTGTGTAATAAAGAAAACATTTTAAAATGTTAAAAGAAAAAATGGTATTTGTTTTTTTTTAACCCTTATGGCAACTATTGGATTTTGGAAAAGCTTGGGATTGTCAGTGTATTAGAACATAAAAATAGCATGTACCTAAATTCCACAAATAAGTTAATGTAATTAATTGTTTCAGATGTTATATCAGCAATCATTTGTTCATGCTATGTTATATCAGCCATCACTGGATCATGCTCTAGTACAAATTGATCTGTGGATGTCAAATCAAAACCTAAAAAGCTCATTAAAAGTTGTTGTTTTTTCAACTAACAAAAACAAATTTCTTCACCTACTCAGCAAAACAAATCGATGGTAAGATTATGAAAATCCTACTGACTGCAAGTATAAAATTAGACATAAAATATTTAATTAAGCCCCTAAAATTCTAAAATAAAGCCACATACTGTCCAATGATTCACATTTCCCTTTAGCTAATTTTAGGCGGAGATCTGCCATGTTTCTCTAATATTTTCTACTGCTAGCTGTATTTCTGAATATGCTCCTTTGTGGAAGGGTAGTGGGGGGCATTATGAAAAAGAGAAATCTACTGTACAAGCTATGTGGTTTTATGGTTTCTTTGTGTGTTTCGGAGTGATTTTCCACCAGACTCTCAAGACAGAAATGAGAGCTGTACAGTATATTTTATGTCAGACTGGCTATAGATCATAGAGAGTTTTTTCTGTATGTATTGGCACTGCTACACATTTGCAGAAAGGAGTGTCCTTCATAATCTATTATTGTTTATGGGGTGTAACCCATACTGATAAAGAACTCTATAATCTTTCCCTGTTGCCCTACTCACCTTCAATACTTTACCAACCTTTTATGTTTGGCATGGCCATCTCCTTAACACAGAAAAGTAAAATACACTATGTCCCCTCTTACTTTGAAAAGAAAATCATCTGACCACCATATATTGGAGTGCACACAGCACCAAGGGAGGTGGTGCCCATTATTATTAACATATGTGAAAGTGTTTATAATTAGTATTTAAAAGTGGTCAGAAGAATGAGTACCACAGGAGAGAGAGAGATTGTACCACATACACACAATAAAGCCACTACACATGCTGAGAAATAAACACTGAATAACATAGATTATTATAGTATACAAGCACTAACTGTAGGTACAGTAATGTTCGTAGTATCAGGGAACACACTGACCAGTTTCTATCAGTCCCCAGAATCCCCTTATGCAAATAGCTGGTTAATTCCCAACAAATTGAAGTCCCATCATAAAGATGTCCTCACATAATTTTATATGCCTACTTTGGCAACAATCAAAAGTAGCCAGGTCTACAACCATGTTAACTGTCAAAGTCAAGGAAGTGCCTGATCTAAGTCACCCCCAGGGATCTAGTGACTCCTCATCTTCAGTAAGGTGAGCTATATTCAAGGTCTCTTCACACCCTAAGGATTAACCTCTGACAAAAGTATTCTACATATTGGTGACAACAACCATATCAAAAGTAGCACTGAAAACACAACAGCAACTGGGATGCCCTGTTCTGGCCTGATGGACTGCCCACAGCTGGCATTTATGCTTTCCTTTTCCTGTCACTCCATTTGATTCTTGAAGGTGGGAACTTTGTATTATGTACATAAATTGCACAATCCAAAGTTCACCTTTCCAACCTAAATTGTCACAGAGCTGAGAATTCATATAGTATACACTGCGTTAGTTTGCATGGGTTTTTATTGTGCTATGACATCATGCATGTGTGCTATTGTTGCTTTAGACTTTGGATCAGCACATATTAAAACATTGCATTTGTTTTCATCTTACAAGTAACAAATATGAATGAAATTTTCGGGACACGTGAAAACAGTGAGTTCTGTGGGTTTCCTCCGGGTATGTCTAAAGACATTCTGGTAATTTTATTGGCTTTTGGGAAAACTGACCCTAGTGTGAGTATAAACATTTACATCAGTTTGTTCCCTGCAATGGACTGGTGTCCTGTCCAAGGTATATCCCGCCTTGCACTTGTTACTTTCTGGGATAGATTCCAGTATCCCCCTGTCCCTGTACTGGATAAAGTGGTTAGAAAATGGATGAATAGATATTCAGAAATCATATCTACAGACATCAATTAAATATGTTTAGGTCACTGCTCACCTCTTTTAATCTTTATCTCTCATGGCATTATGTCAGGACAGCCAACCATTGCACATCAATATTGGATGTACAATTATTCAGTAGTACATACTATTGCTAATTATTCAGACAATTACAATTCTGCTTCCATCGGAGGGGGCTTTTAGTTACAACTAGAAATATGGGACTTAAATGCAGGTAACCAAAATTATTTAAACTAATCTGTGAGTTCCACGGGATGGTGGTCAATGTACTGTACTGTACTTGGGCACAAAAACATTGCCATTAAGGAATACCGCATGGCTATTTGAATAAAATGGCTGATTCTTACTCACATGGACTTACTGCCTTAGAGGGACTACACTGTTTAGTTAATGATTAAATATGCTGGGATTTTTCAGCAGTCTAAACATTTTTACATTATGGCCCGGATCCAGTTCTAGGCCTGGGTTAGTGGTTACCATGTAAGGAAATCCCTTGCTGTTCCGTCCACACTGTTGATCTAAAGGAGAATATTTATTTCAGCAATCGGTGCAATATCACACTGTTATTTCACATATTTATTGAGATCCCTGGCCAAGGAAACTATGCAGAAGTGTTTGGTGAAGGAATAACAGCTTTTTTTCCATGGTACAAAGAACGATCCATTTCATTATTTTAATCCAGGCCTGTCTTCTAGAAATTAAAGCAGACCGACAGATCTTATTATCACCTCTCCTGCTGTCCCTCATCATCCCTTAGCAGTTGAGCCTTGAAAGATACATAAGCTGTCTTAAACTCTTGCCCTGTATGCACAGCATCAGACCTTTGTCCTTGTGATATCCTTGTGGTGCCTCTAGATAAACACACAAGACCTGGTTTAAGGAATACAGGAAAGAGGAATTACACTACAAGCACAGAGTGATCAAATCCCATTGGCAGGCCAACTTCACTATTTTCTGTATGTGATGAAGGATCAGCTAAAAAACGAATTGAGATATTTTTAAGGTGGCAAAGAATTTGCATGAACAAAAATGACAGCTTTCCTGCCATAAAATAATTGCCAGATGCCATTCTTTTAAGAAAAGTTAGCCAGAATAAAATGATCATATTTGTCAGTAAGGAAACTAAAAACCATCAAGTTCCATTTAGCAATAAGGACAGCATGTTTAGTTTGCACTGCAATACACATCTATAATCTATTATTATATTATATTAGTTTATAATGTTACACAATGTTTGGAATTGTTCCATACTCCCATAGCTCGTACACAAAGAGTTATGAGAGTGTGGAAAAAGCTACCCAGCCATGCTGTTAAAGCCAAGTATCTGGCATCCTTCAAGAAACAGCTGGATGAGAACCTTGGGTCAATTAGCTAACCCTACCAAACTGGCTAGATGGGTTGAATGGCCTCCTCTTGTTTGGAAAAGACAAATGTTCTTAAAAATCTGCTGTTTCAGAAGTTTCCAAATATTTTTGTTGTTCATAGTAAAGGAGAATGCACAGTAAATGGGAACTGCTGTATTCTATGATGAGTTTGCATAAAGACCCACATCTGCATTCCTGATTTCACCTTAATCCACAGGCCTAAGAGTCTTAGCGTTGTCACACCTCCAAAATGTGTTCATTAAAAAAACTCATTCAACGATGGTAGGGTGGCACAGTGGACAGCACCATTGGGTTGGGCTCTAGCCTGCGGTACCTTCAGTGTAGAGTGAGCATGTTCTCCCCATATCGTGGATCTTCTCCAGGTGCTCCGGTTTTCACCTTCTTCCCAAAGACACGTTTTCTGGGATAACTTCTATCTCTCGATTGTCCTTATCTAATTGTGTGTGTGCACTGCTACTGTATGGTTTGGCATTCTATCAAAGATGTGATGCTGCAATTGTGTCCTTTGCTTTCAGGTTAGGCTGAAGGCTTTGTGTAGCCCTTATGACAAATAATCTGTTTTCAGAAAATAGTATTGTTCAGTATCTCATCATATTCTGTTCATCTGCTCGTGCTAGAGTTAGCCCTTGCTACAAAAAGCACTGATGACATAGAAATGTTTGCCTGTTTTCTTTACTTGTACCATGATTTTACAATGTAGACATTTCTTTGGTACTAGGGGCTATTTCTCATTTCTTATGTAGTTAGGCTTTTCATTTTGCCTCACAATTTGGCTGGAAGGCTATTGATATTTAACCTTCTTTCTCTGTCTTGGATCATATGATGTTCTTATGTTACTTTGTAATATTTTGCACATGGCTTTAGGGCTGAGATCCAAACCTGAGCTGAATGGAGTTTTTGTTAGCCACAGGCACTGCAAACAGGCACGCTGCTCTTTCAAACAATGCTGTCAAGACGTCCACAGGAGGCTCTTTCCAATGCACCCCTCTTGGCAGCTGCTCCCATATTTTATTTCACAAATAATCAACGAGAAGGTGGCAATTTCATTGCCAGATTCAGAAACACGACTGTTTCATTATGCAAGGTCTTGCTTCTTTTTTTTCTAGTTTCTCTGGGGTTTGTTTTTCCTTGGTGATGCCTTTCATTTCAAACATACCCTTCATGGAAATCATTATATTTCTCTCCCTTTTTTTACCACAGCGAGCCCAAGATAACAGTGGAGAAATAGATGCAGTGATCCAAAAGGCATATTCAGGCATTTCATTGCTTGGCAAATGCCTTCAGCTGTATTTTGTTTGTTTCTTTTGTGTCTTGCAATGCTTACTATACAACTTAAGTTTTAGTGCTATGCACTTTTACAGAACTATATGTTCAACAAGTACAGAAATATGTACACATGTACTTCTGTGAATTAAACAGATGTTTCCATAAAACTAACAGATGACACTATTGTTTAAAATTGTTTACATTAAAAGAGTTCAGCACGAACACTGATTGTAATTCACATATTCTTACTCCAGCAGGCCAGTAATCACTTACAAATTAGTTTTATATTTCTAGGAAGATTCCCTTACCATTTAGTTTTGGGAGAATGCAGATACTGGCATAATATGAATCTTTATATGCAGTATGAAGCCAGCTTGAGGCTAGAGCATAAATTAAAACACACAGTATCACAAATGTTCCAATATGTACATTATATAGTACATTACATTATACTGTATAGTCTTGATGCATACTTCTCTGTTCAAACACATAAATAAAAAAATACACTTAAAAATATTCTATTATTATTCTATTAGAAACCTTCTATTACGTTACTGCAGAACTAGGTGCAGTTTTCAATAAAGTAGGACAGTATGACTAATCCCGTCAGGCTTCTGTGCTGCCACAGACCCACATATTTACAGCTAGTTCCTCATCTTTTCATTATCACTCTAACAGCCCACTCATTGCTTTACGCAAAAGAAAAAAGAAAAACTTACAATAAAAACATTTTTGGAGAAGAATTTATGACATAAACTGAAGTTCTAATGACTGTTGTTGTTTTCTTACATCTGCATTGTCAATGTGATAGACTATGTCTATTCCTTCAGCTCTGCTACCTGGTATGACAATCCAAGGCAACATTATTACCTTAATCCAGTTCTTACTGCACATTTTGCTTGCCTGGTTGGAGGTGAGAGCTAGGAACTAGGGCTGCTGTACCTGTTGTTGATGACCCTTTTTTCCAAAAGTAGGAAAACTGCAATCTGGCAAGCTCCATATAGCCTCGGGCTTCCTTTCTATGGAATTATGGAGTTATAGGTCCAACAATGTATTAGGTTTTTTTCCATGTAGCACAACCAAACAAGACAAATAAATAATGATTATGACAGCCATGAGGTCTGATCTGACAAAGCAGTACCATCCATTAATTAAGCAGCACATTCTTCTTTGTAGTTTATTTAATATACAGTAAATGCCTCTGCCACACTAAAGACTCATACAATACAGCAGTTACAATCATAAATGGAGTTGCTTTTTTATTTTTGTAAGTTAAATGGTTTCGAAATAATCATAAATATAAAATTATTTGGCCATAAGTAGGAAAGGAAATTGCTAAATTCAACCCTTACACTTATTATGTACATTATTGTAAGGTCACCTTGAAAAGTTACTTTGAGCTGTTTTATTTGTTTATGCAGACACTATTTTGTTAAATCCCTATATTTGTGAGCAAAGCTGTAGCTATACATTCGTACCTGAATTAATGACTGACATATATTACATAATCCATAAAATAATCTATATCGTTTTCAGTCTGGCTGAGCTGGGGATTTCTACTTTGATAATGACACTGTTACGTAATGGGATGAGCAACAGAGCTTGAGTGCTTCCCTGCTGAGTGAGACAAGCTGTTAGACTAGGAGTGAGCACTGAAAGGCAGTGCCTATAGGGGCTCCCAGAGCCAATAGGAATGTACAGTGTATGAAGATACTTGACAGAACAGACTAATGCATCCAATACAAACCTGTACGGAAAACACTGTGGGACCAGTCTACATTATGGCATTAATCTGGTTGGAGATTCAATGGCTTCAAAGAAGGAAGAATATTTGTGACGTTCATCATTACAACATCAACCACATACAGTACAGTAAAACCCAAAACAGCATATTCCATATTACTCTGTATTGTATTTCATCTGAGCCCCTGATGCTACCACAGTCTCAAATGCAGTGACAAATATAATAGAAGACATGCTGGGATTCATCAAGTACAGTGTAATGTTTGCCAGAACATAAGTCATTGCATCATTTCATTTGCATTATGGCTATATTGATGAACAAACACATTTTAGAGAACTGTATCATCTTACATAGGAACGCAAGTCTCTACATAAGACTCTACAGGTCCAAAAAATGACTAAGGAAAGAAAATATGAGTTTCCAAGGTATAATATCAGAAACACATAAAGGTTTATTCTATGCTGAAAAGAGAAGAAAGGAACCACAAGGTTTTAGCTGTGGAGCCTTCTTTGGGTGCAGCTTTCTTCTCTTTTCAGCATGGAATAAACCTTTACTCATTCCTTTGCAGCCTACTCATGTACTACTGTACCTACCTACTTGAACTATATCAGAGACACTGTGACACATCATAGAAATGTTGTCAAATATTACTGGTCAATTCTCAGTCAACAATGGTGTAATTTTCTGAGTAAAAGAATGACAAAATGTATTCTTAATTTGGTGGGTCTGCACCAGGACATAGATTCTTTGCTGCTAAATTATCATTTAAGTAATACCGGTAGTTTTTATTAGTATTTCTTTTTGCTGTACCACTCCCCAGAAACTACAAAGTGAAGATGGACAGATAGAGGGATGGATGGCATTTTGTACTCCGGGTTTAAGAAGATTAAATTGGCTGGAGGGTATGGAAGAAAGGGGATGGAATATCTAACCATAGGAACGTTTTGGCCAACTATACAATTGCAAAGGCAAAGTAATCAAGTACAGTGTGTACCAAGTTAAACAAATATGGCAGAGAATATTGTGGTTAATCCTAGAAATTAAATATAGTAAAGGGTAAAGGAGCGGAAAAGGAACCTCCTCTGAATATTTGCTGCTCTGTAAAACCTTTTGACAGATCACTGTGTTGTCTTGGAAACCTCCAGTTGCGGGCCTCCAGCTGTTATTTGAAACCAAATAAGGCCTTACAGTAAAACGAACTTACTGGTGAAGGAGAAAGTGTTTGCTTTCATTCTCCAGGGCAGTTTTGAACCAGAAGCCACATTTGCCCTTGATTGATACTACAGTATATAGGCTAGACGTGGTCCAGCTTGCACCAGCTGTCTCTGCTGCACAAACTGAAAGCTTGAGGTGCTCAAGGCCATGATTACTCATATGCCCCAATGTCAAAAACTTTGCAATCATATGTTCTGTTTTCAGCCTTCAATCTGCCAAAAGCTTTGTTTTTCTAAAGTCAATACATATCACACATTTTTTAGTTGTTTTCTCTACCACAAACATAATACACACAGGTAAATGGTCACAGTTGTTAACAGACACTTTAGTAAACATCTAATCATGGCCCAGAGTAAATCAAAACTTTAACTACCTGGTAGTCCTAAATTCCAAAGGCAGTACTCTGTAATAGCTTTACATTGGGTGGAAATGCAAGGGGAAAAAAAGTACCGTCCTCTGAATTGAATTACATTTCCTTTTGATTGTTGAGCGGAGGTTTTTGATTTAGCCTGTTTTGATTTGGTCCTGTTTCAAGAAGAAAAAGTGTTGCAATAAAATGCACATGGAACAAAAAAAAATCATTCTGAAAATGAACCCTCACATATACTTCAGATTATACAGAACCAGTTTGTCCTTTGTGTGACATACTGTAGCACTCTCTCAGAGTAGACAGGCTCAAAAATATTGAAGATGAAATGAGAGAAGAGTTTTGCTTTCACATTTTACTGTACTGTATGTGCTCTTCAACAAACAAACCAATTAAAGCGAGAAATGAAGAGGTATGAATGAACCTAAACATTATTTATCTCATATTTCATTCTAATTGCACAACTAAAACATTGTGATACAAAATAGATAAAATGCACAACAAGCCAGATTTTGGGCAGAATGCCTTCTCCATACTTACGAAAGTTTAGAAAACAAAAGTAATTTGAGAGAAAACTCCCCAACTCTCCCTCCAACAACACATTCCCAAAGGGGGGCTGTAAGGGGATAATTGCAACCATTTTTGAAGATGTGTTTTCACAAACCTCATTGCAAGCACCTTCAGATTCATCCCTGCTCATCCTAGGGACAAAATCCATGCTGGCAACGTGTTCATTGTTGTCGAATTATGTATAATTTGACATTATTATGCCATAATATTTCACACATGGTACTGTTGTTTTGTCTCAGTTGCTTTCTCAATAGTCCTTTGTTTTTCGACTGCTGTTTGTTCTATTAAGCTCAATAGCTGTTGCTTTGTAGGTGTCCATAATACAGAGCCCCTGGCAAACTTAACATCACCCCCAGAATCTTGTTTAAAAGATCTGTGATCAATTAAATGAATTTAAAGCATGCTTCCCAATCTGATCACAATTCTTTTTTTGTGTTTAAATCATTTTTCTTAGCATCATGGACTTCATTTTTATAGATACAATACCTTTATTGTAATGAAGATTTAAGCCCCAACAGGCCTGATGGAATAAAATATTATTGAAATGTTTTTGAAATACAATGCACACACCATCCATTTTCCTTCAATATCCTGCTTATATACATAAAATTGGATATTGAAGTTTTCTTACCTTTAAAGGACAGTTACCTGCTCTGTTGTAATATTAAAATCCATAGGAGCAACTTAATATTACAGTAACACTATAATTTTATTTCTTCACCAGGGGTCTCCATCCCTGGTACTGGAGAGCCCCTATCCACTGAAAACCCTGCAATTTTTTTGGTGGTTATTTTGATTTTTGTTACACATGATCTCAATATTACTTTCTGTAATTTAATAAGTTAAGTTTTACACTTTATTGTGACAATGTGCAGACATTAAACAATAACAATGTCTCCCTTTCTTATATGCAATGTACTGTGTAAAAAAAAAGGAAAAACAAAGGAAGAGAAGGAACGGGAGGGCAAATAGAAAATCAGAATAACAGATGAAATTCTGATTGTCTGCTTCATTTCTTTTACATCCCCTTTTCCGGGAGATGCTACATTACTCCCAATTTATTTAACCATTGTTTTGCAAATATAGCTTGATGATTTCTCACTCTACAGGTTTCTTCATAGATGTATTTTATTCTTTGAGATTTTCCACATTCAAACACTAGGTTTAAATTACTTGTGGAACTAGTCAGAGTTATTTTTATTCCCAGGAATTTACATATTTATTTTAGTGGTTACCTACAGTATTTGATTGATGAAGTGGTTACCTATAACATCTACTGGATGGGAGCTATCCAGAATCAAGCGGAAGACCCCTACTCTATCCTGCTCTACACATAATGCCAGCTACAATGTCAAAATTGCAACTTGACATGAGTATTTCAGGTAAAGTACTTAATTTTTAAGAATTAAGAGATGTAGGGTGCCCAACAGAACACCTGTTACAGTAAGAATGTGTGCAAAATTCTACATTTCCTCCCTACATTTCTCTACCAGGTTTAACCATGCCAAAACAAAATATAAAAGCAACTTTTTATCAGTCAGATGCAAATGGAAGCACGTGAAACAATATAGTATCTAAACTCAAAACTTTTACAGTATTTTCCTGCAGAAAGTTTTTGAAATATTTGTTACCTAACCCGCAGCACTGAACCCATTTAAAATGCAATCAGACAAACCTATAACATAAAAACCATTGATAAATTAGAGGACTAACTATGGAGACAGCCATGAGAAATGGTTTGGTGTTTAGGGTTTAAATGGTAGGTCATTATTACAAATGGTTGAGGTGAGGTGCTGTTGTGGCCAGGAATGCCGTTTGTGATACATTTGTGAAGCTTTGTGCCACATCAGGGAATGAATCAGAGGTGGTTTGTTTATTTTGGGGGGTTTGGTGGTATGTTGTTTAACAACTCCGAAGTCCAGGAATGGACCCTATGCAGGTTCCAAGGTCAGGGTCGAGGTGAGTGAAAGTCCAAAGCCAGAAGACAATTTGAGTATCAAGTGCCATAAACACAATCCAAAAGCCAAGGTCAGAAATCCAGAAGTCAGGCAAAGAGTCCAGGAAGAATTCAGCAATGGCTAGATCCAGACCTCAAAGAGCTGACAACACTGAGCACAGCTTGACCAAAGAGCAGGGTTTAAATAGGTTTGGGTAGGGGAGACGTGTTGATGTAGAGACACTGGGCAAGCAGGGATTGGCCGTCTGCTTGATCTGCGCCACTGCTGCAAAGAGGTAGGCACTAGCGGTTGAGGTGTCCATCTGGTGGCGGGATGCTGGGACTGTAACACTTGGGATTGTAGTGTTAGTGAAGCGAAAAAAGAAAGGGGGACATGCAAGACTAGTGACTGTAGCATGGCATGAACTGGAATGCACACACCTTTGCCATTTTCACATGTGTTATTTCAATACATTTCAGGTACAATTCTTCCTTCTATCCATGAGGTAAATCTGAACTAGAGCAGGTCTAGTTGATAAAAAGTGGTATCAAGTGGTAAGTGGTAGTTGATAAAAAATGGATTTTCACCTCGTGGCTAGACATAAAGAAAACCGTATCTGAACACATTCAGAAAAATGGCACTTTTATTTACACTACTGTATTAAGTTTACACTAATACCTAAAACTTGGTCATTTTACTTTTTGAAGTCTAGGAGTTTATGTTTTCTTGCTGTCAACACACAAGATTGTACTAATCCCCAGATGTTACATGGTTTGGTTTAAAAAAAAGTTTTATTACACAACAATGCATTTAATCTAAATTAAAGTTGATTTATTCCCTGGCAACTATCTCAGGAATGAATTTTACTTGTCAGCATATCCAGAAAGATATACAATGTACATACATGTCTACCTTTGTGCTTCTCGAACACACATTTGTTTCTATTTGCTTACAGTGTTTGGAGTGTAGGAGTTCAATATATAATGGATAGTGACATATGTTATTGTAAAATTACCAATTCCAGAATGAAAAAAGTAAATTCGGTCTTCCGTGAAGTTCCAGTTGAAAACAACACATCCTGGATTCTTGTGCATCATTAGTATCAAAAAACAATACCACAACAAAAATCTAAAAAGCACGAACTGTCTGCACCTCTGGGCTGAATTCAGACCTGGATCTGGCTGGCTTTTCTCCAGCTCTAGCTTGAAGGCCTCTGACGCACAGCCCAGCTTAGTTATATCTCCCAGGCTCTGCACTCCCTGCTTCTGCTCATGGTGTCTATGCTTTCAGTGACAAAACTGCTCCATAGCTGATGCTGTCAGAAGGCATCTATGTTTTGCGTGGGTGAATAGGACCAAAGCTCACTCAGACTGTCTGTACCATGTGTGCCACGTCCATTCCTCAAACTAACTTCTGTGCTGAGATGGTGATTTCATGTGTTTATCCAAGGCATTGCTCGGTGCTGTGTATTTATTGTTGCTATCATTACTATTACTTAGAGAAGACTTAAGCATCAGTGGACGATTTTCGTCATAATTTGTAATTACATCATGTCCCTTTTGAAAGGATGGCTTGAAACCAGAAACCTGAAGCAAAGACGTAAAAGTGTCATATTGGTGTCATTCCTTTAATCCCTCAAATATTGAATAATTTTATGTACAAGAAAGCTTTGGGTTGAGGAACAGAAACTTTCAGAAGAAACATGGCTAAGATTTGGATAGCTATAGCGCCATTATCGTTACCATTAAAAATTACACAGCACATTGATTGTATCACCTTTTTATTAAACTAGGAAATGCAGAGTTTAAGTTTAAGCTCATTAACATCCTGAAAGATTTGTATCACTTTCCAAATTTTTTGTATTGGTTTAGAATTATAATTTATAAAACTATATAGTATATATAGCTTATATTAAACTTACATAGTTTTTTTAAGTTTAATGAAAACAGCCAGGTATGCTTGGCAACTGTCAGAAAGAGCTTTGATTATTATATTCATTGTTCAGTTCATACATATCCTATACTGAAAATTTCTGAAAGCAAGTTACACTGACTGCAGAATTCAAACTTACAGTATCAAGGCTGTATAATCGATACTCATGGTTCAGTTGCTCAAATTTGGCATTCAAATGAGTTAATGAAATGAAAATAATGAGGTGGTTCTTTGTTGCGAATATAACATAGAACAGAAGCAGAACTATGTAAATATTTGGTATGATCACACCAATCCATAATGTGGTTAGACTGGACAAAACACACACAAATACTAGGATGATAGGACAATAAAGGTTTTAATGATGATTCAAGGAGCTTATACTGTACAATGCTTTGAAAAACTAAATCCAAACTGCAAAAGATTTAGAAGAATAAACACTACTGTATATTTCAAAGCACCCTGTTAAATAAAAAGAGTCATTTCCTATATAATTAACCTTATCAATTCTTTAAGTCCTTGAAATTAAACACTGCAAGTTCTTTTTGCAACACTATAAAAGAAAAATGTTCTACTTCCATTTGTCTTTGGGAGTAAGCCAAAAACGTTCTGAAATCAGCACACTGTCCTAACACTCATTGCATGTGTTTGAATTATGGCCGTAAAGAAGCTCTGGACAAGTCATATCATTGCAGAAAATGACAAAAGTTAAAAACCATCGATGAGGGGTTATATTTGATGTTTGTAAAAAATCAGTCTTTTCTGTCCTTCTAGAAACTCTGGGTTCATAATTAAAAAAGAATGGACATAAATATGGGAGGGAAATAAGAAAGGTGATTCTATATATAGAAAAGAAATCTACAGTACTGTACTGTATAACTCGGAGACATTCCCTTAAACGGAAAAGAGTGCAAATTGCACCAGGAAGAAACATGGCTGCCAGAAGCCCTTCCAATGAGAATTAGACCCTGCCTACACTGAAAGGTAAGCCCTGTGTGACACACAAAGGACCAGAGAAGCCGCTAGGTCATCTTGGACAAGTGTTGACAGGCAAGGTCAAGCCCTGTGCTATTCAGGGTCACATAGTTCTCCTGCTAAAGGCACGTGCAAATTCAGGACATGAACGATGAGAGAGTTCGCCGAAGGGCGGAAGGTACAGAGTGCATTCACAGGCTTCCAGTGGTGCTAAGCGCCAGAAGCGACAAACAACAAAAACAAAAACCCTATATGAAACACAGCAACTGCATTAGACTAGAAAAGCCGTTAGCAGTTTGGCTGTGTTCCAGATATACAGTATGTAGCACAGCAACATTTATCAGAGCTGTGCCTTGTTAATCTATAACTTAAACAAGCTGAACTGCATCACTCTGAATGTCTGTGTAGGGGGTCGCTTGATGGTATAATACCTAGATAGATATCTCTATCTTCCACACTGTACCACAGCAGTGTTGGAAAAACTTTTGACTGAGGCCCCAGGGAGCCTTGTACACATAACCGCCCTCATGCTTTCAAAAACATTTTGATTCAAACCTCTTGGCATTAGACTGTTGAAAGATCTGCTTTCTGAAGTACCATTGAATGACCTATTCTGAAAATACTGATCACGTTAACAGACTTAAAATCTGGCTGAGGAAGCAACTTAAATGTCGAGTTGTTAATGCAGAACCTATTGATTGACATCAGACACTGCATAAAATAACATTCTCCCAGGGCCCTGAAACAAGATTTACATTTTCAGAATCATGCATTTATGGTTTCAGAGAATAAAGTGGTTTGTTGGTACAATTTATGCAAAACAATATCAAGTGACAACAGTATTTTTTTCTTTTATGGAGCCACAAAATCTCTTTACAACAAAGGATAAGGGTTATTCAAAAATCTTTTCCAAGATATGTGTACTGTCACTTGCCAAACCAGAGATGTTTCCATCATACCGCTGATGCTCAACTCCATGTACTGTACAACATTTTAGCAGAGACGTTACGTCTGGGCAAGCAATTATTAGAATTTAACATTAAATAAATTATAATTCCAAATGTAGCCCCATTAGTCTGAGGTCAAAACTGATATCAAGCATTTGCTGTTATTCAGTAGGTGTTTTGAAGGAAAAATATTTTTCCAGTATTATTAAAATGACCAACCTTTGCATTTGCATCCTTATTCTTGCTGTGTGAAATGAGTTTCTTGTCAATTAAATTCAGCTTCCTGGGAGTTAGAAAGTAGCTGTACTGGAATAATTCCAGCATCACTTTTTACTGTCAAATTATTCCAGTGAATGTAACCATATAAACATTTAATAGTCAAACAATGAATAAACCCCCCCAAAACTACTGGTACTGTATGCTTTCTTGCCAGGTAAAACAACTTTTTAAATTTACTCCCACAATCATTGCATCTGTGATCAGCTCTAATCATCACAGCCAGTGTAATTCTGGACCTGGAAGTATGATTGAAAAACCCATGCACCCATTTCCAGTCTGCATTTTAAATAAATAATGTATTTTGAAATATTATTTTTTTATTATTGCTCAGCATTCAGCATCCATCTTGTTATTTTGGAACTAAACAGATGCACATATCTTTAAAACCTCCTGAGATATAGTATAAATCTCTTTGCTGGTATTTAAAATGATTTAGTCATGATCTTAACCCTATTAAATACAGTAGAGTACATGCTCCTACAAGGGAGCAGGGACTAGTAATCAGTATGGCTATCATCACGATGATCGTGAGTCTCTGAAATGCAGAATGTATTCAGTTATGATAAAAGGTTAGACTGGGGGCTGTACTACTTTTCACAAAATAGCTTTCAAACACGTTTTTGTTTTGGAACAAATGGATCTTAAAAAGTAAACTTTTAAAATCTGTGTAATGTAAATATTCAAAAACTATGGGCTGCTCTGAAAAATGGAAAACTTCCATCCATTTTCTAACTGCTTTATTCAATTCAGGACCATAGGGGACAAGTCTGGGTATGCACTGGACAGGACACCAGGAGGGCAGACACACACAGGGCAGACACTACACACAAACTAACACCAGGGCCAACCTACCAGTATATCTTCAGACTGTGGGAGGAAACCCACGCAAAAATGGTGAGAACATACAAGCCCCATGCAGATAGCACCCCAGCAAATGAACAAAGTGCCCCAACGCTGCAAGGCAACAATGCTAACCACCGTGCCAATGTGCTGGTTATACAGTATATGGGCAGCATAATGTTTTAAAATTAATGCAGGCAAAAGTCTAATGAAATATCCTGAACCGAACTGTTTGACTTTACCTTCATGAATAGTGCCACCTGTTGACTGTCTAAGATTTAAATTGAGTTTATCTCAAATTGAGTTATCAGACACTGTGCATGTCTGGCTAGCAAAATTCACACTTTGCCTAATTGCAGACCTTGTAAATAAGGCACCCATAATTATCTAGTAGGCTTATATTTTATTATATTTTATTTAGGATAACATTTCAGCTTGGAATTATTCATTATCAATGAAACCTTGAAAAGAAACTACCAAAGTAAAACAAGTTTTTATTGCCTTTGTCTTCAGCTAGGTGTAAGTAGTCCTATATTTCTCAGTTTAAATATGGACATGACTATATTTCTATTTTGTTCCCGTGTGAAGAATGAGTCTAAGATTATGTGTAGCCTATCAGGTGTGAGTTAAATCTATACTGTATATCTGTACGCCTATACTGTACTGTATGTAAACATTCAGCATTGGGAATTGTATGTATTTACTGTCAACTGAAAACGCCTTCTGTTTAAAGGATGTGTACTGCATATTATATCTGTATTCAATATATAAATTGAATATATAAAATCAACATCAAATGCATTAGGTATCATTTGAATTAAACTAATTAAACAGTGTTTTAAAAATACATTGCAGCACCGCAATATCGGAAATATGTTCAGGACAGGTCATTGAAACGTGAAAAACTATCGTAAGATACGAGCGTGCAAGATGTATTGGAATATAATGTACTTCACAGTACATGGACAATACAGTTTTTGAAATAATGGTACAATACAGAAGTGATTTGTTATATTACATAACATCATACAGAAGCAAGCATTAAAAGTCTTGTGTTCAAACAGATTGTTGTCAACGAAACAGCTTTGCATGACCCTCGGGTCACTTTTAGTGAGACTTTATGCGTGTGGCAGCGATGGTGTTAAAACTGCCTGCATTAGCTCCACCTTTTATGTTAATAATCAATGTGGTTTTAGCTTGTGGCTGGACGCGTAAAGTGAATGGGGAGTACACGGCCCCTGCTAGTCTCGTTGTGTGACTATTTGTATCGGTGTGTCAGGAAAGAGAGGAAGCCGTGAATGTACAATATAATGCTGTTGGTGCGAAAAACTGCTCCGTAACAAGAGACAAAAAGAGGGGAGAGGAAAGGTACTCACCTTGAATTGTACCATGGGAGGCCAAATAACGCGAAACAGCTTGTACGGTAAGGAATTGGGATTAGGATCTTCAATTAAAAATGTAAACTGTGTATTGCATATATCAGAGTTGTATAAATTTGATGCATCACAGCTTAATAATGATGATGAATATGATAGTAGTAATGCAAGAATCAAGAATGCAAGATACCAGTAATACAACTAAGCAAACGGAAATTTGAAGGGATTCTGACACTAAACGTGGAGCACTGGTACTGCTGCATTTATTGAATAAGGTCTACTCTTTATTTTCCCTCACTACAGGTATATGTTACGTGAATCTCACATTAGTGCCGGTGAACGCTTTATCGAACACAGCCGAAGATGCAAAAATAGAGCTAGTAATGCTTTAAGAATCAAATCTGTCACAAAGAATGAGGTACAGTAAATCATTTGTATAAACAGGACGTGAGTAGGGATAATGAAAGTTTGAGTATTTGTTGAAATCTGAAAATAAAGCAATTTACATGGCGAAACTACTGTAACAAACTAATGTAGAAATCAATAACATTTGTTCTGTTAATACATATAAAATGTATTTAATTTTGGTCCTTCCAGATCTCAACCTACCGGTTGTTAAGACTTTATTTTTGTGTAATTCTCTGGTATTATTAGGGTAAGGATAATAAGGATTAAAAATCAATAATCAGTTGTTGGTTATTGTCTAACGACAGCAGATTAAAGCCGGTGCCTGGTATTTAAATTGGTTTACACACCGAGAATCTCCATTGTAGCGCTGTAGTTGGCAGGTGTTGAAAGATGATGTCATACTATTTAAAGCCCACATGATTTAACGTGTGGATGATGATGATGATGGTGGTGGTGATGATGATGATGATGATTCTGTTTTAGTATACAGTAATTATCAGGAAGGCCACTAAAATGCGTCTCTGTAACGTGGTCATGTCAAGTTGATATACTGTACAGTACATACAGTACAGTACTGTATTCTTGAATTTTCATTCAGGCGTTATTATGGTACAAACATCGTTATTACAGAATAGACATTTCCTATTGTTGTGCGAACAGAAACTTTACGAACGAAGTTTTTTTTGTAATCATGAAAATGTACTCGTGTGCATTTTGAGTCCTGATCAACAGTTACAGTATGAACTCTCAATTCAGTGGGTTGTGCAGACGACAGTGAGTTGTTAATGACAATCAGCTATACAGTATGCTTTCGTGTATATATCATGTATCCATGAGAATATATAAACCACATATAAATTATCATGAAATATGATTAATGTCCTTTATTGTGAGGCTGTGAATTACAGTACGCATGAAGTACCTTTTTCAAGACTTGAGATAGATTTGTGACTGTAGGATACGGTGGGTGACGTAAAGAACTGGATACACAGCTGCTATTTTTGGAGCGGTGCACGTAATGATCTGTAGCGCCCCTCTTGGCACTCGAGAACAACGGTGAGGTGCTCTGGGAGTCAGGATTTGGACAGGTTACTTATATTTTCTGTGCAATCATTAAATTTGGATACGATATCTTGCATTGGGGAAATAAAAACAAATTACAAGGGTTTAAATGTGAACGATTTGATCTTTAAAGGTCAACACTTACAGTTAACGTAAAAGCAACCGCCCTCATCATCCGTTTCACTCAAAAAAATCTACTTTTCTACTATTGGGGGAAGAAGATAAAAGCCTACAAAACCACCAAATCATAAGCACTCATTTTTTGTTTAAAATAAACCATATACAGTACGTTTACATGAGCAGCACTAAAAAGGGAAGCCATAAAATATTAATCATAATAATAGGCAAAAAGTAGCACTGTCTAGTAACAATAATTTTTGCATTGCAAAGGACCTGATGTAGATGCTTATATTTATGCCATGAGTGAAAAGTGGTCTCTAGCAAACCAGTCAATTCATTGATATTATGATCTGCTCTTTGTAATATGGCAGGACTCTGGAGGAAGGAATTACATTTAGGAATTTCTTTATCACACATATAAGAACAGCTCATTTAATCAAGGTCAATAACTATACAAATCGTGGTAAATCAGAATTTTAAATATGCCCCTCTTTTAATCCAGTTCCTAACCCATATACTGTAGAAATATACAGTATGTACTGTATGCCTCCACAGTTCTTATAGGAGATTGGAACCCACTGTTTCACTCAAAGCACTATGTCTTTTAAAAAGACAACTTTGAGAATAATTATATCCTCAAATATTTAATTTGAGAATTATCAATAATTATACATAATTATTTCACATTCTTGCATATTTGTTCATTGCAGTAGGATAGCAAAGAAACCTTTATGAATTGTATTTTGAAAGAGAATCATAATCATTTGCATTTGTTTCCTGCTTCCTTAAACATTCTGGGAAAATAAAAACAGACGTTTTCTCCCAGAATTTACCCTGCCTCCTCCCCAGGCAACATCAATGTAAACATACTTGTGAAAATGAAGCTTCCATAAATATGTACTCAAATATTAAATATTGTGCTAATGCACAAAGTGGAGTTTGTTCAACACCAATTCAAAACCACAGTATCAGAGTGAGAATGAAAGGAAGCTGATAACATCTAAATATTACTCAGGCTGGTGGAAATGTGGCTATGCTTGTTTTGTTTTTTTCTGTTTTTTTTAGTAATGACCCCTGCCTTAACAAGGAATGTAATATGATGTTCAACATTGAAAATGAAGCCAGAATCCAATTTTATCACCTAATTTGAAAGCAGAAACAGTCTTCAGAATAGCAAAACATAGAACATTTTCAGAAAATTGGAGCTTCCTAATCAACCAGTGTGCTGAAAATCTAGGTGGATTGGCAAAATGCATCATTTTTTCATTTACCCACTGGTAATTGGAAACACAAATAAGCTCATCATTTCTTACATAGCTACTGTAAATTAGTTTTTACTTTTCTTCTTGCATCGGTTTTTGTTATCCATTATTCCAAAGAAGCTCCTTGTTGTACAAGGCATGTACTGTACAGGAAAGAAAACATTAGCTTCCCAAGATTAATCTATCATTAGGGTCATTATGTCAACCTTATTTTGCTTTAACAGTGATTTGGCATGACAACAAGGGTTTTAAGCCAACCTAAAGAGGTTTATAAATGTTTCCCTGGGTGTTGTTTGATATTGCCTGCTAGAGGTGTCCGGAAATGCACAAATGCGTTAGATTATTGTGTGTCGTCTGTTGACTTGGGTGGTCAAGTGATAAAAAGAATGTCTGCCTTTGGTGATCATCTCAGATGACAACAATGAGCATGGTGTGCAGAGTGGCACTGACATGTTGGGAACTAAAAGGTTAACATCAGAACTGTTCCTCTTTTTATTTGTTTTGCTCCATTTAGGGTTAAATTTGACACACTCACAGGATCGCCTATAAGCGTGTTCCTTTCTGTAATCTGATATTTTTCTATGCTGTGTTATAGAGTTTTTTTGTTGGTAATTCCTTACTCATATTTCTTTGCAGAAATATTTTTACAGTAAACTCTCCCTGCTCTTTGTTAAAATGTATCTTTTGAATTTGCCTAGGATAAAGTCTGCCAAATACCATTTATACTGATAATAAAATTGAGATGGCTTGTTTTCTCTCAGGTATGTTTTGCTATCTGGTTCTTCCGTTAGAAGAATTTCTTTTGAAATTCCTTCAGACAAAGACAAAAATAATTTAAAAATAGATTATCAAAATACATTTGGGGTGTTTTTTTGTTTTTGTATGGGACTCAATAGAGTGGATTGTAGTATTGTCACCATTTTATGGGTGTTTTTTCTATTGCTTCTTAGCAACACACTATTTCTTGAGATAAAATGTTCATGTGACAGTATTCAATCGTAATTTTTTAACAATATAAAACAGTGTACATTTGACCTGTATTTGGGCAGAATAATATACATAAAGCATATTCAAGACAAGGTAGCATATATAAATGTAAATGTAGCAATAATATCATATTTATTTAGCTTGGATTCTGCATGCTGTAAGAGTTGTCTTTCCATGTTTGGTAGTCAGATTCAGTGCGTCATAAATCACCTGTAGTACAAAAGTTAAGGCTGTCTCTGTGTCAGCATGTATGAATTTTTAGTTAAAGGTCTTTTCTTGTAATAATAATTTTAGTCCATGTCTGCCTGCTACAAAATGAGATCCAGTGGGCAGCTCAAATAGGCAGCCTCTTCAGTAGCACACAAATTAAGCAGACAGTAAGTGAATGAGCACTAAGCAGGCAATTCAGTGAATGTGCAGCATTTTAATCTGGCATCAAGCTCACAGCAAGGGGCAAGTGCTTTATGAACTGGAGAAGCTGTGCAAGACAGCATATCTTTGACAAAACCTGATAGTTTAGTTATGTGTGTCAAATATGGCGTAATGCACATAGTACTGAGAATTAGCAAAATGTATGCCTGGATGTTAATTGAGAGGAAATGGGTAAAACTTTTCCCCATCTGTAAGAAGACATGTTCATTACATGTCTGTGTTACAGAAAAGAACATTTACTGTACATAGTATGAGTGGGACAGAATGCTGATTTGTAGAGGCAGAAATATTATGGCCTTCTACGGTAGCTTGCTCTTGGTAGATGCTAAACAAGGCCAGGCGTGGTCAGTAGTGGGATGGGAGACCTCCAAGGATACCAGTTTGCTGTTGTTGTGTTGGTGAGACCAGTAGGTGGCACTCTTCCTCTGGACCAAAATTTCAAAACCCCATATCCCAGTATGGGGACTGAGTACTCTACTAAAAGAGTATCATCCTTTGGATGAGAAATAAACCAAGATCCTGACCAAAGATCCATGGGCATTAACTCCAGTGTCAAGGCTTAATTCCACCTTGAACTTGCACAGTCTAGCGTTTCTAATGTCTCCCCTTAATTCACCTAGTGAAATATACTGATGGAAAAAAGAAACGCAGCATTTTCTGGAATGAGAATACTATAATTATAGCTTATCTACAGTACTTTAAAAAAAAGTTGTCCATTTGTTTTAAGTCCCTTGGCCAGCAATAAGACTTGTGCAGTGAGGCATTGCAACTTGCCAATCACACGAAAGCTCATACGGTGCACTTCTGCCAAACGAGGTCCAGGTGAAACAATGCCTGATCCTGTCACCTTTAAAAAGGCTTAGGTTACTGGAAGAAAAAGGCCACACTTAGTCAGGTTTCTGTGCATTCCATAATGCCTTGAATGTCAACAGAAGCAAGGAGAGGGCCATTGGCATGCTGCAGGCAGGCATGTCATATGCCAGCGGTGCCAGATGCTATGGAGTAAGCCACTCCACTGTGTCCCGACTGCAGAGAAAGTTTCAGCAGACCGGCAGGACAGATGACCATCCAAGATCTGGTGGCCCTCGAGTGACCACACCAGAGCAGGACTGACACATCAGACTGGCCCATCGGAGAGATCGTTTCAGATCTGCCACCTCTACTGCTCCTGAAACTGCCGGCAGACACGATGCCCGCATCAGTGACAGGACAGTGAGGTTCCATGCTGCTCACCTTAGAGCAAGGGGACCTGTCAGAGACCCTCTGCTCACACCTCCTAGACATCACACCCAACTGGCTTGAGCCAGACAGAGGCTGCGATTGACTCGTCAGCAGTGGCATCAGGTCCTCTTCACGGATGAGTCACTCTTCAGCCTGTTCCATGCAGACAAGAGGGCCAGAGTGTGGAGGAGGTGATGCGTTTCTTTGTTCCATCAGTACAATCTCCAACTTCTCTACCTAACCTCTTGTGTAGTGGGATTTCTGGCACCTCATGGCTGCCACGAACTGTACTTAAAAGGGGAATTCCTGTAAAACAGTCTAAACCAGATTTAGACATTTTTTCTACAGCCTTGCTTTCAAGTGATGAAATGTCCTGATAAAGAGTACTTCGCTGCTGGAGAATGAAAAGTGAAAACAGAAGTGATTTAAGGAAGCCATTGTTCAAGTCTAAGAGCACTGAAATCCTGAATAAATATTTAAGCACCTCAGATCTCAAAAGTACCTGTTTTCGTTTTACATTGGTTGTTTTCATTTGCACATCTTAGTTTAGTAATTTTATTCTGTGCATTATTTGTTATATCTAATAACTATGTGTTCTTGGATAATAATTTGATACAAAAAGTAGCAAAAACTAAACCTTTTTTTGTTTTTGTTGTTTTTAAACCTTAAAGGAAAAAAAAACAGTTGGTATTTCCACAGTGACAGTACAAGGAAAAGCAACAGGTGGTGTGCTTGAACTGCTGGAAAGTACAGTATTTACTTTTTTAAGTACATAGTAATCAGTGAAATGATACTGGGAATATTTCTTTATTAGTTTTATTTGCATTCTACTAGTTTATACAGTAGGTGTCATAAAAATTGGCCCCAAGACAGTTTCAAATTATTGCCTTGCCTTCTGTTGCTGACAGTTGTTAAATGCAGCACAATTAGAAAAAAACACACAAACCACGCACAAATAAGTTAATAACTACACACGTCCACTTAGGAGAACACAGAGCATATGGATTATATTTAGAGCATTCTCAGTCATGAGGACACTTAGCACTCAATAAGTACATTTGCAGACTTTAGTTGCTTTCCATGCTGTAAACTGTTTAGTGTTGGTAAAAATTTACATTTCCTGAAATTGTATTGCTTTGGCCTGCATTATTATGCAAATAAATTGCTTTTTCACTCACAATTAATTGGAAATGTATTAAAAGTATTGTGGTAAGAGCTCTTCATTAATATGATCCTTTTTCACTATTGATTTTGTATAGTGATCATATCAAGAAACCTCTAGTGGTTTAACTAACAGAATAAGAGAAAATAAAATGTGCTTGGCTTCAGTTGAAAGACAGGGAAAACTAACCTGCACCACCAGGATGCTTTTGGACTGTGGAAGAAAACTAGAGCACCCAAGAGAACACACTCCCACTACTAAAATAACTCAACCCCAGTTAACACCTCAAATCCTTATATAACAAACATACTCATTAACTCACCATGTGAGAATGTGACTTCCAAACCCTCCACCAATTATCCAGTTAACTAACTAATCAGCACCCAGTGAGACCATTTATAGTTAGACTTTTAACAGTCCTCTAAAAGACCAGCCTGATACAATATCAAACTGGCACATTATCATTAAGTACTGTTTTGGATCAGCTAGAAGCAGTGAAATTTGCCACAAACTATACTACAGTACAAGATCCAGCACTCCTGACTGTAAAACCACTAGCACTTACTGTAGGCAGAATAATTACTGATACACTAAAACTGCTTTACATGATGTCTTTCTAAAAACATAAAGATGCTCAACCAATCATGTTTACAGGTTTGTTTGTGTTGTGAACATGCTTATGAACCCATCAGTAAAATAATATCTGGACTACACTGTAACTGAATTTATACCACAGGTTCAGTCTAATTTTTTGGAAAAGAAAGCACTTATGTCTTTTTAATTTGATGAATCCTGGCCAAGAATCTGGGAGATCAGTACAAAAGAAATATTTTGAAGAGGAAAATGATGTTGGATTACTTTACATTAGCAAATGTTTAAAACAATGCCAATGTATGAAGTCATCATTACACTGAAAAATGAGAGACTTTGGGTTCTTTCAATATTTAGATCCATTAGGCTGCAAGATTATATTGCCCAATGCCAGTTGGTTTTTCTTGCTGTGCTTTCATTTTTTTAAGTCACTTATAAGTCTTTATTGATGTCTGTTAATTGTCATAGACAATTCTCAAGTTTTAGAATTCATCTTAATTAGAGCTGATCACTATGAAAGACATATATAAGATTATATTATGTTGTCCTGTTGCTAAGGAATATTGATACACACCCTGAAAAAAAAGCGCTTTATACTGTAAAAAGCAAATCGGCAATGTTATGACCTACTTTTAAAAACAGATGCTTCAAGTGCGGACAGTCCTCAGACTTCAAGATGCCCAAGTTTGAATGTTGAACTGGTTCTTCAATTTGACATCCTTGATTACGAACACCAGAAAAGGCTGTTGGATTGTCTAATATAACAGAATTAGCTAGGATGAAAAGGAAGAATAAAGCCAATCGCGAGATGAGAAAAACATAGTTGTATCAGGAGCTATATTTTATTGTTTTACCGCATCAAAAATTTCAAGTTAAGGATTAAGTCTGGGTGTAGCTGTTCCACTGCATAACGCAATCTAAATTAATAAGGGAAGATGCACAGTTGACACTGGTTGCATAATCAGTTTAAGGTAATTTTTTTTTGTTGGTTTGGTTTCATTACTATTAAACAAAATCTCCCTTGAATGTCCACTGTAATGGTTAGTTAACAAACTTGCCACTTCTTCATCCCAGTGGCTACAGGTCTCGGAGACCTAGCACAGTAATAAGAATCCTATGCACAGACAAAATGAAATCTTTACATTATTTGGATGACTCGAAAGAGTTACAAGGACATTCTGTCCATCTGTTTTCTACCTACATCGTCCGATTCAGGGTTGAGGGGGAGGTACAACCTTTCCTAGCACATACAGTAACAGGCCCAAGGAAAGAAACAATACAATCTCCACTCAGATAGGGGCCAGAATTGAACCCAGGGCTCCAGCACTGTGAGACAGCAATGCTAATCACTGTGCCACTGTGCTGTCTGATGGGCAATCCAAAAATCTGCATCTGACAGACTTGCTTGGAAGGGCTGTCTTCACTTATGACAGGAAGGGGTGGGAGTAGAACACACTCTGATGTGCTGCATTTGGGGGGAAAAAAAACTGCCATGGGTATAACAGCTGGGAGACTGGATTGACCCTTGGCTTTAACCTAAGACAGGGCACAAATTGTGCATACAAATTGTGTGTATTGCCAAGGGCCCGAAAGAGACACAGTCTTACACATGACTGGTTTTAAAAGTTTCTGTAACACCCGTAACATATTGCTTTAACTCTTATGAGGGATGCTTAAGGACAAGCCCATAACTATGCACGCTCTGTGGGTTATGATATCAGGGTTTCACTCCCTTCTGCTTTTAGAGGGATGTTTTCAGCACTGTCTGGAAAATGCAAGCCCATGCTTTCCAGTAGGACCTAGAAAGGAGTTAAACACACACACACCCATAAATGTGTATTTCTGTACTTGTGAGGACCTTTGATCAACACCTTACCTCTCCACTCCTGCTTTGAGTGGAAGCACAATCAAATAATTTTGGCACCTTTATATTTTTAATCTAAAAGATGTCTTTTAGTTTTTAAAATAAAACAAGTTCCCGTGTTGGTCTCTCTTAGGACATCTGCCCAAATTCAATTTAAATTCATTACAACTTTATGCAGGGTTAGATCAATTTAGTGGAGAAAAAGACTCACAGCATAATTACTGTATACAATCTGTTCATGGTACAGCTCAGTGGGTTCTAGGAAATATTTATTGATTTACATATACAAATCTGTGGATATAAAGAGAACTATTTTACATTCTTTTTCCAGGATCTAAGCCTGTCATGCAAAAATACAGTAGGAATTGTTTTCTGGTATTTTTTCACAGTGGAATCTGGAGATAGCATGAAGAAAAGCACTGGACCATTTCCTGTCTCATTAAATTAAAAGAAACATTTCCTTTCTTGTCCTTTAGGAAACTCTGAGACATTAGCTGTCTCTATTCTGTTTCATTCAGCCATACACCATTTACAGTATATTGTTATATAAATGCATGGCTAGCTAATAGTTTTTGATCTGTTTAGGCAGTATTATTAAAAGGCATTCCAAAGTTAAAAGGACATTATGAGGAATACCAAGAAAAATAATGAGCATGAAGCAATACAAGTGCTTACCGATTAACACACAACAAGAGTAATTTGTACCAGAAAGTATATCTACCCTGTCTTTGGTACTGTACAGTACATTTCAATATTCCACCCACCATAGACAGTTCGAGTGCCCTGAGTATTCTAAAGAGGTTTGACACTATACCCCACATAATAGCTGCATTACTGGCAGTGTACAAAGACTGTTGTTTTTACAGACATGTGTTTATGTTCCAGTCATAAAGACAGTCATACTGCTCATAGTGTTCCTTACAGCTTGCTATGATTAGTTAAACATAAGCCATATTAAGAGTTTTGGGTCCTTGTATATCATTATTAGTCTCCTCTGCTGTATGCTGTCTCATTTTCAGTTAGCATATTTCAATAACCTTTCAAATGTATACAGTATTTTGCAGTTGAAGGTGAATTGTATTTTGTCTAATCTTGAACATGCAATATTCCTCTGTCATAAACCAGAGAATAACCACATTAACAGCTACTGTAGTAATGCATTTTATTCTCTTTTCTTCATTCAGTAGGAGGTTATGTCAGATTGAATCAATGACTAACAATGAGCAGATCAATCAAGGGGCTGATGAAAGTAGACGGGCGGCCTACATAAGCCTGGAAACTTTTTTTTACCACAAAATGCTTTCAAAAATGCAAAACAGCAAGCTGTTTTTTCCTTAATATCCTTTTAGCATATAATAAAAAAGATGGGTTTCTTTTAAAGTATTTCACAGTTAGTAGTGGACAGTAAAGGGTCAAATTCTTCACAACATACAGTACAGTATATATCCTTACTTCCATCATTAACAAAACAACTGACCAGTATAATGAACTGCTGTACAGTATGTGTATTTGTTTGCATAGGACACCTAAAACCACTTTCTGTTTTTGCCTTTTATTCTACAGTGCTTGACAGTTTTGACAAGCTTTAAATTTGTGTTTCTTCTGTTTGTTTTGAGTGTTGTGCTTGTTCAAACATATTCCAGGAAACAGCTCCCCTCACCTTGTTTTTCATTGGACTAATATTTAAACATGCTTTTTATTACTGTATACTGTACCTGAGCAGTTGCAGCTCATGACAGAGCCCTCTCACTGGCTACAGCAACTGTATAAGTCAATTAAAATAACAATAATTAACCAACCATGGACAATCCTGCTTGAGGATGAAGATCTCAAAGATGGAATTATGAATGACTCATTAACCTGGCCACATGGGGTGGAATTTTGACTGACAGGGATCAAGCCCTGTATATTTAAATTATTAGCCTTATATACAGTACAGTACTCTATATCTGAAGTGCTAAAACCAAAACAACAAGTAAGATTTCAAACTTCAGAAAACTGTGAGGATTGCCTATCAACCTTGGCTATCAGCATAAATCATTTAATTTAGCTCTTATGAGAGGATACTATCTTGAGTAAGCAGTAAATCATGAAGCTTGAAGCTAAAGGCAGATTCTTGTTTATACTGTAGCTACTGTACATGGAATACTATTTATCAAAGTAGTCAGGTTATACAGTATGTATTTAAAGGGAAAGAGAAAAACATCATCCATGAGGAGATATCTGACCAATGTTTAAGCCTTTTACTAAGCTTCGGTTTAAATAGTTTTCAATTATTAATATCCTCAGACTGTATAAGAAAACACACTTCATATATATTGCCTGCAATTTAAGCATGGTATACAGTTAGAACTTCAATTTAATGTCTCTTATTAAGGTATGTGATCCCAGGAAAAGAGTACTGCTTTGTCTGAAGAAAATCTTAGCTAACAATCCTGTTAGAAAAGGACTAAGGGATTATATAAATATTTTCCAGCTCAAGGTTGAAGCAGGTATGAGCTACTGTACTGTACAATGCAGAGACGTATTTGTAAGAATTAAAAATGAAACAAAATAAAAAGATATTACCTCATTCCCTGATGTGTACCATTCTGTGGATGGAATTACTTGTTCTAAAAAGTGTTGTATTTCAATATTAAAGATAATTTAATCATTATTAATGATGTAGAATCTGGAGTTTGTTTGACACTTGTTTTCCAAATGAAATTTGAGAAACATGCATACAGTACCAGCACATAGGACTTTAAGATTAGTAAATATAAATGTAAAAAAAAAACAGAGAAAATAGAAAATAGTTTTCTGTTTTGTTGCTGAGAAACAAGGATGTAGTTAATGTATTTAAGTGAAATATAATATACAAGGTAGTGCTTATCATGGTGCCTAAATTTTTATTTCCTGACAAATTGTTATTTGATTTATTTTTAATGAGACAGAGAAGGACACGAAGAGATCTCCTAACTGAGTGCAAATACAATAAAAAAAAACAAAAATCATGTGTACAGAAGATCTATGATTTCACTGGGCATTTCTTTCATTTTTTTAAGGCCTTTCAAGTAAAAAAAAGTCCTGAACTTCACTGGTTCTGAAATTGACTTCTGAAGCAATCATGCTGCTTTAGTGCATGAGAGTATCAGAATGGGTTTTCTGTACTTGATTTTGGCCTAGTTTAAATCAAACCTTTATCCCACCCTCACAAATTAATCACAAATTAGAATCCCATTACTTGATGGCAGTTTTCCACTTGGTAGATGTAAGAAGCCTCTGGAAAAACAAAAAGCCCCCGTCAAGTTCTGGGTTAATGGTTTGCAATTTGTGGGTAGGTCGAGGTTTTGATTTAATCCAGGCCTTTGTCTGTAAACAGTGATGAAGATATGTATCTGGGAGCCTGAAATAAATCCATGTGTCCAACAATTCTGTATATGCATACTATACTAAGATGTTTCCGTGCACTTTTTAAAGCCGATGGTACAATCTTGTGTGACCGCTTGGAATGAACCATGAGCAGAACAAAACGAGATTGAAGAGGAACCTCGAGTTCCCAGATCTACAGAGGCAAAGAAGGTTGTTGCTTTCGCCTTGCATTTTGCTGTACGCTGATCTTTAACCCACAACCAGTCTGAGAGTGGACTACTCTGCCACTTCTTACTCTGACTTGTTTTGCTCCTTTTATCAAATGCCCATTGGTTCTTGGGTCCAATTTATACTCGTTGGAAAATATGACATATTGGAGATTTGCTCCCTTTCCACTACTTACAACACGAAAGCATTCCAATTGCCTGGCTGAGCACTGCTTTAATGGGGAAAAAAAGTGGCAAGGAAGCCCTACAGAAGAGAACTTCTTACTATTGCTTTGCTTTTTTTTCAGAAACCTTATGAAACTTTAAATACATAATAATAGATTACCAAAACTGGCTAGTTTATTTTTTGTGTGTTTTATGTACAGTAAGAACAAATAGTAATGATAAAATTAGATCTATAAAGATAAAAGCTTAGATTGATCTAGAAAGAAAGGATCAGGTCTTCATAAAGTGGGCAATATGTTAATTATGTCTCCAGTAGCAGTTCTTGACAGGGACAGTGTTACACAACTTCAACCTGAACATTTTCTTATTTAATAGAGTGTGAGATTTGAAATGTACTTTGGTTTAAAAATTACTTTTGAAGATCTCTATACCCGCACATCTTTTGCATTTCCGTAGAATACATATTTCATAAATTGTTCACATTCCAATCCTAACCAAGGCCAAATTGTCAAAGTGACAAAGACAAAAGACGGCAGTTTCTACAGTCACTGAACTGTACACAAGATTCACATTAATCCAAAAGGCTTTACAAACACTAGGCTATTGTACAGTATGCATTTTAAAAGTTCTGTTAGGAACATATATTTTCCATTGGGTAAAAATAACTAGTAATGTTTTAACTAAAACCAAAAAGGCCAAGGGCACCCTGCAGTCTGTTCTTTCAATTTACTTATGATTCATATTCAAGACCAGGATGAAGCAGATGAATACAAATTCCAACCTATAGAGTGTCACAAAGCAAAACTTGCGTTTTTCAACTGTGTTGATTTCAAATCATGTTAGATGTCTGTTACACAAGCCCAAAACAAAAGACAGCACTGAACATTTCATAACTAAATTAGAAAACCATATGCCTTCGTAAAATGACTTGAACTGATGATTTCTGGCAGGATTTGATTAGACACAGCAGTACACTAATGCATCTTTTTGAGGTTAAAATTGAGAGATTCGTGTTTATAGGTGATAATCTTACAAACATATACATTTCAAGCCTGGAAACGTTTCTCTTCTCTCCAGGATGTAGTGTTGCATGTCAAGTTCCTTCTCCTGCTTAAAAACAGCCCTTTAGAAAAATATGTTATAAGAAATACAGTTATGAAAGAGACATACTGTACTACCATTTGGATGTACTGTGTTGGAATGAACCAAGCATACAGTATAACACGTAAGTGCTAATCAAAGCCCTGTTCTCTCCCAGATTCTCTAGGTGGTCCATTTCCTGCCAACTCTCATCGATGTCACCACAAACCCAAGCGCTGCCTCCCCATACAGCAGTGTGGTGGGTTCCCCGTCAGCCCCCTGCTCTTCCACCCTAATGCCAAGGGCTCCCAGATTGTCATGGATCTGACACAGAAGGCAGTGAAGAGACAGGCCAGCTTCTGCAATGCCATCACCTTCAGTAACCGACCAGTGGTTCTTTACGAGCAGGTCAAACTAAAGGTATTTACCTGACTTTAATCCTTTAAAGAGATTTGTTTTCAACCCTGATGTTTGTACCCTCCATAGATTACCTAATCCTGTCTGTGATACAGGTGCTTCCACTCCAGACGTAAATTGAGCACTGATCGTACCCGGTGATCTGCTCCAAAGTGAAAGGCATGGGTTAACAATCATATGAACCACAGGGTGATTTCCCCCCAGCTCAACACCATGTGCTGGATTAGTGGCTTTTTAGTTTTAATGAGTTACACACTGTCTTTTACAACAACAGGAGCTAAGAGAAAAATACATATTCTGATTTATTAAGTAATAGATCTGTTTTTCTTTTCTCATGCATAATAATCAATTTATTTAGACGTATTTAAGATATTTCTGTAAGTCCACAATTTTATGGGTTTTTGAATTCCAGAATGCTGTTGCTTGTTTACATTTTAATTCTTTTTGAATTACCTTAGAAAAATAGTCTAGGTAGCTGCTTTGATTCATCCCCAGAGTTGTTTTATATAAACAAAAATCTCCAGGACACTACATTAAAAAACAACAGCTGATATTTTTTTGTGCTCTAGTCAAGTCAAAGGGGAACAGATGTACTGAATTACATCTTTTGCACAAGAAACAAGGCAGACACATTTTCATTCATGAACAGACTTCCAATGGAAGTTAAAAAAGACATTAAATAAAAACAAGCTTTTCAGTATTGGAATAATGATCTTCTACACTACCCAACAGTTTTAAATACACTATTTTAAAAACATATTCATGATACAGAAAACTCGATCATTTAAATAAGCAGCCTATAACCTAGAGGAAATGTTCATTTGCTTCACCATGCTTGAGACATACAGTATGCCCATATCATAAGCATCTGTGTAAGGCCCTGCATGATGCGCAAAGTCAGAGTTGTATCTGACTTGTCTCTTCTGTCTGATCCAATAATCTGTGTTGTTTGCAATTTCTTTCTCTACCATCACTATTTTGTTTTAATTATTGCAAGGCTCAGGATGTGGTTGGGGGCTCACACCAGTCATACTCGTGTGTATCTGCCTGCTTTCCTCTAGATCACAAAGAAGCAATGCTGCTGGAGTGGAGCTCTAAGGTTGGGCTTTACTGCCAAAGACCCATCTCGGATTAACCCAGACAGTCTACCTAAATACGCCTGCCCTGACCTGGTGTCCCAGAGTGGTTTCTGGGCAAAAGCTCTGCCAGAGGAGTTTGCCAATGAAGGCAACATCATTGCTTTTTGGGTGGACAAAAAGGGACGGGTGTTCTACAGGGTCAACGACTCCAGCCCCATGCTATTCTTCAGTGGAGTCCGAATCACCGAACCTCTCTGGGCCCTGATCGATGTGTATGGGCTGACTCGTGGGGTACAGTTGCTTGGTAAGTTAATGAAGGGTAACGGACCGACCAGCATCTGTGTTTCATGTAAGGGTGTTTGTATTGTCCTGTGCTCTTGCAGAGAAGATGCAGCAACTGTAGATGAATAACACTGACTCCCCGGTAGTATTACAAACTAAACACTAATTTAAGCACAATTTTCAATGACTTTTCAAAGAGTCATTATGGGGTTGCTGAATGTATTTGCAGATAGTGACCTATTAAGTGAACTAAAGAAGTTCTGTGTGTACAACTTCCTGTTAATACAACACTTGTACTCTTCTAATGCTCCACTGTTTTCAGTCTTAGAGGTTCCTCTTTCTTTGATGTGCTGTAGGTTGTCCTCTAGCAGATAATTATTGCCCGTGACATAATACCTTTTCTTCCTTTTTTCTAGTGTTTACAAAAGTATGATTGTCTAAGTTACTTTTGATTGTGTAGTGCTTTCAGCTTTGTATTTCTGTTGTAGGAGACACATTTCTGTGAAATGAGGCAGCAAACAAAGATCGGAATTGTTTCATGGTAACATTGCGTACGTTTGTTGGTACACAAAAAATAGCGTCTGCAGGTAGAATTCAGGGATTTGTAGAGACAATGCAACCGTTCTGAAAACTGGACAAACCTGTTTTTACATTGTTTCCACAGAAAACTGATCAGAGTGGGCGAAACCTTGTTTACCAGTAAATGGTATACACTGCATGTGTCACATATTGATTAGAACACCTACACGTAAAGAGAGATTGGTTTCTTGGTTAAAGTGATCAATGTGAAAATTGTAGAATTTCTAATTAAAAGGCTACAACTTGAAAACGTCCATTCTAGTGTAGAAATGAATCACTCTTTGCCTCCCAGGCTTACTGACAGGAATTTGGCACAATAGAAATTAAGCTTGAGTGCACAAGTGAAACTTTGTTACATGTCAGGAACCTGCAGTTGCCAAGATCTTAATACACTTCACTCTTCCCACCACTTGAAATGATCTGAAATAATTGTGTTATCTTTCAGACGCTCTTTGTTTAACTGGGCAAATCATTGTAACGGGGCATTAAAACATTGACTTCTTAAAAATTGTCACTTTTTAAAAAATAACCATTTTCTCTGCTTTAGATTCTGATTTTGTTAAATAACTTTTTCAGAACCTTTTCCCAATATCCAAGGTTAGGAAATATACAACCCAAAACACAGAAATGTGTGATCTGGAATTGCCTGTATACATTATTACTGGCAGTTTGCCATAGTCATACAGTACATAACCCTGGGGCAGTGTTTTCCAACTATTAATGGTATTACAAAGTTTATTCAAGCAATACCACACTGAAAGACATTAAAAAATCAACTTGTATTTTCATGTTCTCAGTATAATATATACTTTATGTGTACAGTATATACAGTATGCAGGACTGAACAACAATGCACCTAACTCTTAAAACAAAATTGACCAAATAATTTGCTGACTCTCTGTTATGGAATAGTTTTAAATCACACTTTCATTGTTCACTTGTGTAGCTGCTCCTCTATGCAGCACGTGACTCTCCATTCCAGCCCAGACTTTTCTATGGTTACCCACATTGGCAACAACCCAGCTGTTTGTTCCAAAAAAGAAATAAACACAATAGAACATGAATCATCTGGTAAAATAAATTCCATACCTTGTATTTTTAGAAAACACCTGTTCAGACTCTATTACAGTACTTGGAATACCTCCTACCCAAAGAACACTGGGGTTATTTACAGTAGGTTCGATTACAATGGACTGTATCAGTGCAAATAAAAAAATGAATATGATACATAATTAAATGCAGTTTAAAAAGGAGCTAGTATTACATAAAGACTATCCTCAAAAGACTTTGGATTGCATCTGACCCATGGGAGGAAGATGCTAGAAAGAAGTGGTACAACATGATTTAAACTGGTGTATTGAAGTCTGAGGTTAAATGTATTTGGCTATCCCAAGATAAATCCAGGTCATACCATCAGTGCATCATCCATAATGTACTTTATGGGTGGATGAAATTATCAAAATTAAATGGAGAGAAATTACAGACTATCTCGGTGATTATCATGAAAAGGGAAGGTACCAATTGTACAGAAGACCTCATAAAATACCAGTATGAATGTTATTGCCTCTCTACCGCTTTAAACCTTCCAGTGATAAAAGATGGAATACATTTACCGAGATAAACTAGACACACTCTCCTTACCAATTCAGGAGTCCTGTTCTCCTACTTTTTTCTGTATACATGTAGCCTATTGTCTTGTTTATACTATTTACATTTAGTGTTTGTAATTTGGAGTGGCGATATTTGTTCTAATAATAAAAATAATGACAATTAAAATTGCTCAGGAATGTTCTGGAACTATCCCAGTACTCTCTAGGGAATTCATGTTGTCATCCCTTTCATTAAAAATAGAACTTAGCCACTTGTTCTTTAGATAGCTTTATTTAACCTAATTTTAAGCTGTGCCAGTTGACAGTGGCGTCCTTCCTATCTTGTGGTGGGATATGCTGTGTGCAACACAGGACACGCTAAGTAAGACTATCTACAATTTACTAGCCTCTGAGGATAAAGTGGTGACAAGTACCGTAAAGCTTTTGTTCCTCGACAGACTGCTAAAGAAATGGGAGCCCTAAATTTGTACGGTGACATCACTGTATAAGGCAAAAAGGCTTTAATGTAGATTTAAACAAGAACTAAACAGAAAAAAATATTTGATAAATACCTATTTTGGTTCTAAACAGAGACAGAGTTCTGACAACAGGCTTCATGAGAATGAAATGGAAATCAGCTGTCTTGGTCTGCCCACATGGTTCTGCTTGTAGGACTTCTAATGGAGAAACCATGCTGTGGTGTTTTAACAACAACAGCGGCACAAGTTTAATCAATAATACCTCAGCCATTTACAAGCAGATCTCGCACGCTTGATCCAGCCTACTCAGGAGCACTATTAATCCCGTGGGTCCCACTGGCTGCCAGGTTACTAAAGCAGAACCCACATGATTTTGGAAAGGCATGGTGAATAAATTAAGTAACTATAACATGCTGTTCTTGTCACACTGTTGCTCTGGAGGGAGGAATATTCCAGTGTCATAAAATTAAAGTAAACTGGTTTTAGGAGGCCAGGTAATCTGTTGGTGAAGGAACAGAAAGTCTTTTCTGCCAGAAGGTTTCCAGTTCAAGGTGCAGTACTTTCACAGCCTCACGCTGCTCTGAGCCTGAAATGTAGAGCTGAGGTACTTTGGTGACTGACTGCAGCGGGACTTTTTGATTGATAGCTCTCCGTATCAACTGTGCAGATGTCATCATGTGGCATTTTATTCATTTTATCATATTGCTCAATATATCTAAATAAATTATATGAATTAAATACAATTAGTAAAATATAAATTGGACCTGGGCTGCTATCTGCATGCAGTTTGTATGTTCTCCAAGTGTCCGTGTGGGTTTCAGCTCAGTTTCCTCCCACATTCCCCAAAAACCTCATACTGGTAGTTTAATTGGCCTCTGGGAAAAATTACCTGTGTTGTGAGCATTGTTGTGTTTGTGTCTGTGTTGCCCTGTGATGGATTGGCATGCTGTCCAGGGTGTATCCTGCCTTGCGCTCATTAGGATATTCTGCCTGTATTGAATAAAGTTGTGACAAAATGAATGGATGGATAATATAAATTATATTTATATGGTTATTCTTATAATAACTATTAGCAGTAATGTTATACTGAACTATTGACTTTGTTACTATAGTGGTTTATTAGATGCAATCTCTAGATCACTCCATTTAGTAAATTAGTTACAGTTGGGTATAATGCAGTGGAATATTTTGTATATTTGGTCTGGGTTGATTCTAATTCTAATATACCCTGTGCAGCCTAATGCTACCATTTTTATTTTGTACCAAGTCTTTGAAATAACTATATTTGTGTTGTTGTGGGACTTCAGTTACTTCCTTCTTAATAATACAGATAATCAAAGCAATCTATTATTCTGCATTTTAAAACATTATATACTGTAGAAGTTATTTGCAGCTAGTATCCAGTGAGAGAAACCAGATGTGCAACTCTTATGGTTCTTATTTTAATGATAAGCGAGAAAACATTGTGTACATCCTGATCCTCTTTTATTTTTATTCAGGAAGAATGTGACAATAGTGTCTGGTATCTTAGTCTCAAAACTCAAAGTCTCAAAAAGCTTTCAGCTACAGCAGGGAAAATCTTACCGTCAGCTATTTTAGCATAACTTGGGAACATGACCATGGATGAATGGTCACACTCCTTCATAATATGCAAAGTTACCATTTGGGAGTGAGGGAAAAATATCTCTGTAACAGAGATTAAAGAGGCTCTATTGTATGCAAGCTTTTAAAGGACCCCATGTGTCAAAATCTAGCAAACGCTAAACTCTCAAGAACAGACGAAAAATGGAAAAAGCCAATACTTATTAATGCAAACAACACATGGAAATGTTACGTATACTTTAATAGTGCCAATGTATCACTGTACCACTGACTGCAATTAGCATAAACAAAAAAAAAGATTAATTTTTACAAAAAACATTGTTTTGCATTTTGACTTTTAGTTTCTCGGCTGTGCTGTTCAAAAAAGGAAAGATCGAAACAGCAGCGATTCAAGTTAAGACTTTCCATTATTGGGTAGTAATAGAGATAGAGTATCTGGTCACTTTTCCAAAGTGCCTGAAGCCCTAACAGCCTTCAGTTAATCAATTTGAGTCTTGTCAGATATAACTCAGATATATCTGAGCCAGGTTGTCATTAGAACCCACATGAAACAAATAGTGCTGTACCAGTGGAGACTCAGGCGGTGACATCCCTCTGAGCAAGAACCCACACTCTTCCAGTGCAGTGCTATTAAATCTGGCCAAGTATATTATTAATCTAAGAAAGAAATACTGAACATAGTGGCAGGGAGATGTTTTACTCCTCTTGATTAATCATAGATAGTCTTTTTCAATTGGAGCAGATTTTTTTATAAATGCTTTTCACTGGGGAACCTACAGATGTCCCCACATACAGTAAATGTATATATTCCTGAAGAAAAAAAAACAGAATAAAAGTTATCTAATGAATGTACAGTATTTATAGATAGTTGTAGATTTAACTAAATTTGTAAATTTTACAACATAAAAAAATATATTCTAAAAGAAAATACTGAATGCTTGCATTTGTGTGCAAGAATCTTATCATTGATTTATTAATATTAGGTAGGTTTAGAATTGGAGACATCATGCATGAATAGATACAGTTATAACAATATAATTTAGAGGCCACGTAAGTAGTGCAATTATATTAAAACATACAGCGCCTACTTTGCAATTTTCAATCATTGTATAACAAACTATTTCAACACACCTGCATAGAGGCAGACTGCCGAACATCCACTAAAATAAACATCATCAGTGCTGCTTTCAGACTTGCCTCTTGGTGGACTTCTAAATATTCTGATGCACAATAACACTGACACTGACTCTTGCCCAGTCAGATGTACAGTATACACTATAAAATGTCTCCAGAATTTTCCTAGTTTTTGTAAAAACGTGCTTTGCCAGTACAGGGAGGGGGATGAAGATCGAATAAAATTGTTTCATTGCAGAAAATGGATTAAAATCTTCCTTGGGAATTATTTTTTTGTGATTTTTCAAAATCTAACTTATTGTATAAAATCTAATTCAACGGCATGTAGTGAGCTCTTTAAAAGTAAAGCATGTCACTGCAGATCTGTTTATACTGTACTGTATATACTGTACAGTACCGTACATATCTAACAGGCATTAAAAATTCAACAAATACTGTAACTATTGGAAACAAAAGCATTTGCTGTGTTTTTATGCCTCTCTTTATATACAGTATATATAGGAAAAATAGAATTTGGTGAATTTGGTAGTAAAAAATAAAATAAAATTTAAGAAGAAAAAACAACATTTCAGCTGTGGAGTCTAAAGAAAATCAAAACCTACTGTTTTCTGTTTACAGTACAATATTAACGTTTATTTGTTTCTTTGAAGCTTTCACACTGCCACAGATCAGCCTTCAAGTATGGAAACATTCAGTGCTGTGTGGTTCAGAGCTCAGATGTTGTTAAGAGGTGGGGTTTGAATCCTCTCAGGGGACAAGCTGTGCACATCCCATATTCACACACACATACTCAATGTGTATTTGTAATATAAAAACATAGTTATTAAAACAAGATTGTTTTTTATTTAAACAGGAGATATACTTTAATAAATGCAATTAAGGTGTGGGTACCTCAGTAAGAAAAAAAGCAAATGAGAATCTGATCATTTGTAGCTCTGAGATTCTCTCCCACAGAGTCTATCAGTCTCCATAAAGGATTTCCCTTGGTGTTTACCCAGCAACAGAATGCTGTGTTATTTTAAAGATTTGCTTAATTTTATATTGCTTATTACATAAATGTCAATACAGGTTAGTTCTGTTTTACTAGTCATGAAGGGCAGTTATATTGTGGGACAGTAAATAAAACAAGAGTGTTCACAGAGTATGGTATAATAAAACAACTACAGATTTATGATCAATTAAATTAGAGTGTACCTTGTAAATTCCCAAAAAGAGTTCAAGTTTGCTGTGGGAGCCTTTTAGTTGCAAATCTATTGTGAGGAGCAGCAAAGAGCATTTTAAGCCTTTACACTGCTAAAGAAAAATCAGTGAGAGAGGCTGAGCAGGTTTATTCTGTCTGAGGAAGAAATGAAGTAAATGTTCCATGGCCAGGTCATAAAGAAATACTTATGTAACTGATATTGCCCTGTTATTCAATTTTACACTAACATAAAAAGAGTTTCTCTCTTTTCTCCCCTAATTTCTTCCTCTAAGAACACGTAAATGCTTTCTTATAGTTTTTTAGATAGAAGTATTTATTAGCATGGGACTGCAGAAGCAGACATACTGTATTTGTCTGGTGTGTATCAGGGGTGGTAATGGGCATGGCTGGCTTAGTTTCTTCTCACATAGACAGCTGTCAGGGAATACCACACATACTCCACGGTTGTGGAGCTGCTTCACAGAGTTCCATATTCAGTTATGCATAAGACTGCAGTGTTCCTGAGTATACAGAATGGTGACAGACACTTCCATTCTCTAACCTCCTAACAGAGCACATCTTTTACTGCACAAACCTTTTTCTGCTAGATTTATATGCTTGGGTGGTTAACAAACATAAATCATCCTATTCTTCTTAAAAACAAACCCCACACATTCAGAACATGTTTTCTTCAATGTTGTAGTACTTACAATAAATATTTTGATTCTTACTTAATATTAATGGAATGGTCAAATTAATTACAAATACAAAGGGGCCTTAACTGTGACACAAGTTAATACAGAAAGGATATCCACAACAGATTAAGAAACAGTTTCTGCTTTTCCTGAAACTACACAATGCTGAACCCAAGAAACATGCCATCATCAAGGCTGAGCACAGTATACAGCTTACACAGTTACATCAGTTATTAAGGTAGAAGCAACTGTTTTTATCAGATTTATTCAGATTATCTGAATTTTCCTGAGAAGTTATCTTATTTGTTGGATATAATTTATTCAAACAGCTTTAATGCTCAGCTTCAATGTTTCGACTGTCTGATTCATAGAAAGTATTTTTCAGAACATTTCTATAACCCTCCTTAGTTTCTTTGGTTTTCCCAGTCTATAGGGTATTTTAAAATCATGATTTATCATACAGTACCTCGCTCAGTAGTAAAACCTAGACACTTGTTAAAGTTAGTTCCGTGGCCATTTACTCTGAGGAGATTACGTGAATGAAAACACAATTATTGCTTTTATGACCTTGTAATTCTTGTATATGGCTTTTACTGTGGACTTCCTACAAAGAGGCAATATATATTGTTTCAAATCATTTCTCTTTTATTGAATGTTCTAGATTGGTAGATTCATCTTGTCACATAGATTGCTTAGAGGAGTTGTATTTCTTCTACTTTAAAGGTAGCTGTGTATCCTAAAGCAGTGATATGAGTCAGGTTTCCCCCCTTTTGCTTACATTCCTGTTTTTATCACTCTTTCTGATTTTCTCTTGGGGTAGATTTGTGGCCACTTCACTGGCAATATCGCCCATAAACAAATGTCATTTTGTTAAAAGCATGTATTGGGAAAAGGTCACTCAGTTGCAAGGCTACAATGAATATGAGATGGTTCAAACAGCTTGTAAAGGCAAGACCTTGTGCTGTGTCTTGTGCTTGTGCTTGTGTCTTGTTATATAATCAGGAAATCTACATTAATCTAGGCTAAATTAAACTGTCCCCAGGGCTTCAGTACCAATAACGCAACAATGCAGTTTAATAATTGTTGCACTGCTAGCTGTTTTTTATTACAAACACTGTTTGTATGTAAAGTTGTGAAACTATAACTTTTTTGTGGAGGAAGCTGGTGGTTTCAGCTTTACTTTTGTATAACAAGAATATCTAATACTAAGCTAAAGTGCTTAGAATTGACTATGACTGTTCCGAAATAAAACTTACCAGCAACTGCATCAGTATCTGCATCTTATTTGCAATAAATTGGAAATCTTGGTGCGTACTTGGTGCATACATGCTGTAAAATACTATCTAAGCAAAAGTTTAATGTTTACTATAGGTTTTCGCAAAATTCTTGCTAGCATTTGAATCTGTTATCTGGGAAGGTATTAGAAAAGAAACACAGCAGTTCCACTTTATTTTTCAATAATTATGCAATTTTAAGTATATCAAAAATTGTTACTTTTAGATTTATTTCAACCAAAGCTGCTTAAAATGAGAATTTGAGAGTTCCCCTCACAATATCCCTCTATATTTTAATGTAACATGGAAGCCCTATCTTTTAGGCCAAAGACATTATTTAAAATGATATACCGAACAATAAATTTGTTTTTGAGAATCAGCTCTCTGACAGTAATTCCTGTATCTGTACGGGAAACAGTAGATATGTGAAAACAGTCCAAGAAGGCGCTGCAAGGTCCCGAGAGAGTTAACACTGATTGGAGGTGTTGTTTACCTGAGACTGATGTCACTGCAAGCCTGATGGTACCTGCTCAGAGAGTCCTGACTGTTTAATCCCAGCCTTACCCAGATGGTGCCTAGCCAATCATGTGCTGCTGCTTAAGGAATCTCTCTGTCGGCTAGTAACAAGACACAGGGACGAACTTTGCAATGTCAGGATTACAGAGCTTGTAGAGCCCTATGCTTACTGCCTTAGCTCAATGAGCCACAGCCCCCTGACAGCTGAAACATAAAAAGTGAAGACACTTTTAAGGAACATCCACTGTAAAGGTAGATATTGCCCTCATTGATAACATGACTAATCCAAATATAAGTAAAACTACAATCTCGTTTTTTGAGTTCTGGTCTCACAGAAATGTTCCCAGGGAGGTAAGGAACACTAGAACTGATAGAGAAAGCATCATTTCTGTAAATGTTTTGCACTTCGACCTAAAACACATATAATTTCCCCTTCTTAAATTAGTAGTTTAATTTCCTTTCCACTTTTTGTTGGCACTGTTTGTTTTGTTTATTTATAGGACTAATCACAAATGATTGTGGAATGCCGGTTCTCTAGTTTCTCATACTGTAGGTGTGATGGCTTTGTTGCAGAAAAGAGAGTGCACTTTCGTGCAAATGTGAAAGCCATGCCAAGCTTGATGGATGAGGGATGTAGAGAGCTGAGGTTTTTGTTTATGTCTCTTCAGAGAGCGGTAGAAGGCTCACTTTATCACTGACAACATGCCAGTTGGGCTGTGTGCTGTCAATTAGAGACTCATAGAAAGTGTCAATTCAGTCAAAAGGGAAATATGAAACTTGCCAAAACAAATAAAAAAACATATGTGCCTAATCATGAGGCATGCCTGCATTTGGTTGAAGCCAGGTTGAGTGAAATTATATTTTCTTTAATCTACTCAATAAGTAGTTTTAAAGTACATCCTTTTTAGAGGGAGTACCAGAAGATGCTTCACACCCATTATTGAAAATAGTGAGCTTGATGTTAGAGTGCGTAGGTGAGACCTTTTCACCATTTTAAGCTTGAAAGGTGTACTTTTGCCAAGTCCTTGTTGTGCTACAGTAAAATTTGACAAACTCATCTGGTATTATTGTAAGTACAGTATACTTTGTAAAAAACATCTTAAAAGCAGTAAATGACTTGATTTTTTTTGTATTTTTCAGCTATAATGTGAACTTTGAAAGAAACAGAAGCTGTCAGGAATAAAAGATAAATATCATCTGATATTTATCAGACCACTAAAACAGTACAGTTGTTTCTTTCTTCTAGTAACAGAAGAAGAGCATAAAACCTCTGTGTCAATGCTAGTATACAGTATATGGTACTTGAGAAAGGCACATGAGAAAGGCGTGTCCAGCTACAGCTGTTTTAAATACAAAGACAGGAGAAATGGTGGTTGAAATACAAGTGCTAAACAGTGCCAAACTTGGTGTTCGCCAAGAACAGCCAGAAATGGGCAAAATGCTTACATAATGGTTGGGGCCACTGTGTTTGAACAGCAAGATCTGAGTACACCCTCTTAGATCTTAGAACTCCACTATTTGTATCTTAGAAGTCTGCAATATAATTAGAATTTGCTGTTTTGGTGATGCACATCTCATAGACCAAGTGTTTGATTATAGATACTCCAGGCCCGTGTGGCATTTAAACATGACAAACAGTTATATTGTATTATGAATGGAAAGAAATATCCAATTATACAGTATTCTTGCCATCCCTTTCTACAGCCATCGTGTTTCACATTCACTGTGATTTACCAGCCAGAAAGAGCTCGTGTTCAAATACAGTACCTTCTTAACTTTTTATTAGTGATCAATTTAATATAATTTATACCACCCAAAATCCAAAAATAAATATTATCTAATGTTGTTGAATACCCAATTATAAGCTGAAACCCTCTCACATAAAACATGTCAAGGCAGAAAGCAGAAGAATAAAATACATCTCTTTGAATGCTGAATGTATTTGAACACACTATACGTTGATTTTCAATAGTAATCTACAGAATTTCTTCAGGGAATAAGAATTGGTGAACATATTTTTAAATCATTTGAACAACTAGTCCATAGGATCACTTTCCTGCAGTATGTAACTCTATTGATATTTGTAGAAAGATTGATATAGAATATCAGACATTAAATAAGATCCCTCTCTTCACCTCCCCTACCTATTTACTGTACATATCACTTTGCTTCCAGCTATCTCTTTCATTCCTCCTCTCCCCTGGAGAAGGCTCCACAATCAAAATGTTTTTAGTTGTCTTTGTCTGTTTAATTTTCAGTGTAGTGTTAACCTCCACTTTTTTTTTTATTTTTGCAGCTCCATAGAGCATTGGGTGAAAATTACCTTACTAATAATTTTTTTAAGGGGGAGTTTCTAGCCTGTTGGGAAATATGTGTCTGGTTCCGTTTTATACAAAAGGAACACATGTAACAATTTATTCTGCGGTTATCACACTGGATATTCGTAATTCTGGCAATGGACATGACTCAGGACCTTTAAGTATCTTTCTTTAGAACATTTGTTATTCTTTAAAAAAAATAGAGACAGTTCCCTTATTCCTGCCACAAAGGTTTGACAAATGATGGTTCATGATGGGGCAGAAGCTTTGACTGCAAAAGCAAGCAATTCCTGCCTAATACTAGTATTTAAAGTAGTGATTCTAAGCAGAAAAAACGCTTGAAATAATAAATGAGAATGAGGAATAAGTAAAATAGCGTGCCAAAGCATCTGTGAAAATCCAATATTATGCTAGAAAGAAATGTACTGTATCATGTAGCAAAAGCAGGAGAAGGCTTAAGTGTCTCCATATTAGAACATTTTGTTAATCCATGGACCTGAGGTTGGCTAAGATTGTATGGGGCATTGATTTGTACAGATTATTTAACTGGCTGCTGTTGCCCAGATCGAAGGATTGCTGAGAAAAACCCATTAAAATAATCCATCTCCTCATTCTTGTAATGCGATATGGTTATTTAACTTAATTATACCTGTTATAGCTGGGTTTATGTTTTGTTTTGTGCATTACAAATGGCCATTAAAAAGCATACTGTAATTCCTGGATGCAATTATGAATCAACAATAGTTCAAGAACTACAATCTTGTATAGAAGCCGTGAAAAAATGTGAACGTAACCACACACATCCTACTGTACGTTCACTTTATGTTCACTTCAAATGTTTCTCATATTAAAAACATCAAACTATTTAAAATCAATATAAATATGGCGACTTGATTGTAGGCTGTATTTTATTTTAGGGATAATAATGTGGAGTTGCTATAAATGCATGACGTTGTTAACTGAGATATTTTTATAAATTATGATTATAAAATTAAATTTTTCAGCTCTCTATTAGTTTATTGATTATTACAAACTTAGAGTGGAATTTAGCTAACCTTCTAACTTTGCTAGTACAGTACCTCTAGCTAACCTACTGTAGCAGTCTCACCTGAAGGATGACTCTTCCAAGAGCATGGTATTCCCAATCAATGTAGTGGTGCGTAGACTTTGGAAATTCTAGACCTGAGAGAAGATCAGGTGAAGTCCCTAATGGTGTTTTCTCAAAACATCTTCCATCTTCTGCCAAAATAACATTCACACCTAATTCTTCCCTCACCAATGTTGGGATGGTTAAGCCAGATATATACAGTAGATGGTTTTATTTTTAGATGTAGACTTTTTTACAAGGAGTTGGTAATAGATGTGTACTGTATATTTGTGAAAGATTTATTACCACTGACCCCAACATATTTAACTGATTAGCAAAACATTGCCTGCACATAGCATTTCACATCTTCCTTGATTGCAGAAGTTGGTGATATCTTACAGAAACACGATTAAATAATCATTTACTGTAAATCATTAAACCTCTTGTCAGCCAGGAGTCAAGAGAGTTTCAATTGTACATTCTGGTTTAGGCATTCAAGAGAAAGAAAGTAATTGTTTTCATATGGATGGAAATATGCACTATCGATTGAAAGCTCAATGTGCAAAAGTTTCATGAGGGATTTTCTTTTTTTTTTCCCCTGAAACAAAACAGCACTGTAATTCACAAATTGTGTTTGTGATGTGAGAGAATCATTGGAGAGCTGAAAGTGTTCCTTACCACATAGCTCCAAATGTTGATAAATAGTGTTTATTTTTCCATGTAAGCAGAATAATTCAATTTTTGGATTCAAATAGCAAGAAGCATCATACGAGAATGCTACAAAAAGGCATTTTTATAATCAGATGGTCAAATGGATCTTTGTCAACAGGGACATTTGGAGAGGGTCATGTCTGCCCCAAGCAGAGGGGAGTGTTGCAGTTGTAGTGGCCGTGGGGCATGTCTCCACCCTCCTGCCTGTTCTTCACCAGTTGTTGGGGAGACAACAAGATACTCACAGCACCTGAATGCAATGAGAATTCGCATTGCATTAGGTGGGCTTAGTCCTGCTAAGTTTCTCCTCGGGAACTGGCATTGCATCACTCTGGAACCACCCATCAGCATTTCCCAGCAGAGTCGTCCCTGCTTTCTTCCTGTTCTGTGTTTGCCTGAATCGGTCCTGTAACTCACTTGATCCTGTTCCCCTTCTTACCTGGATTTTTCCCATCGCTTGCCTACTTCCGGACCCTCCTGGACTCTGCAATTTTGCTGTACGGCTGGGTCTCGGGCTGGTGGCAGCACTACACTTCTCTATGGAAGCAGGGGCAGGGGCCAGGTCCAGGGAACTGGTCCAATCAGAGGATATGCAGAAGGGCTGGCAGGCTGAGGCAGAGTCCATAGGCTGCTGCCTGTAGTCAGTACACTCACTTCTGTTTTTCCCCTGCATCTCATGAAGTGCTCGTGAAGGGCCCACGCCACACTGTATTTTTCCCAGGCGTGCTTGCTGGCTGTGAGGTCTACTGCTGTGTCGTAGTCACAGCCCTGGTGTAGTCCAGATGCTGGCTGGGGTAGCCTGGTGGCTCAGCCCTTTAACCCTGCTCCCTATATTACAGCACAGCTTCCGGCCCTGGTGGTTCTTCACTCCCTCAGCACTTCTGCACTGCAGCCCTGTTACCTGCCGACCTGCTCACTGCCCAGATACCAGCCTATGGCGTCTGCCTCAGCCTGCCAGGCCTTCTGCATATCCTCCGCCATGACCCTGGACCTGGCCCCTGCTTCATTCCCATTCCTGCACCAGTCCTGGAGGACCCAGCACTGGACCTGTTATTCCGTGGGCGCAGCGGGTCCTCTGTAGGTCCACCCTACATGCACCTGGCACGGCCCAGCCTCTGGACTAGGCCGCCCTGATAGTGTGAGCAAAGTTCAGTCTGGTCTCTAGTGCACCTCCTACATACCTCTCCGACAGTGCATCCCAAGTTCACCTCGGTCTCCAGAACAGACCGCCCTGATACTGTAGCACGTACCTAGCTTGGCCCAGTTCCTACCTAGTTCAGCCTGGTCTCCGGAGCAGACCATCCTGACAGAGTGCCCACCTCAGCCCGGTTCCTGGCACTCCTCCTGCAGACTGCCCCAATGATCTGTGTGCCTGTTTAGCCCAGCTCCAAATGCAGGCTGCCCATCCCAGTCCTGTCCCTGTGTCTCCTCCCTGCTCTCCTTCCTGTGACGCAGAGTTCATACTGAAGTACACCAGCCACTAGCCCCCCTGGACTGTGATACCCTTGCTCTTGGATCTGTAACTCAACCTTGTGCGCCCTTGCCATGGACATCATGTCATAAAACTTTAAAAACCTTAATATAGCTTATTAAATTACTGTTTGCAGTATGCCAATACAAGTGTTTTATGAAATACAATCAAAATCAGAAATATTCAATTATTTTTTACATTTGCCTTCTGGTGGTTAATATAATATCACATTAAATTGTACTGATGTTTCCAGGTTAGATCAGTACCTCAGAGCTCATACAGTAGGGCCAGATGGACAGCCAAATTCTGGAGAAACCTTGCTTGAATTTGCATTAGAATCATACATAGATTATCATGCTAATAGTATTTCAGCAGACAGAGATGATCGGAGTTTTGCTTAAAACTGTTGAAAGGAAATCCAATTTCTGAGCAACCAAGCTAACCAGGTAGATAAATATGCATTGGCCATCATCTTGTTCAGCTCTGACATGGAGATTTTGAACATCATCAATGAGGAAATGATGTTGCTTGTTAGTAACGTGAAGAAACAAAGAGTGTGCTGTTCTGAAGCAGCCCTCCTCCAGGGGCAGAATGGGTCAGATGTTTGTGCTTTCTGTTTCACTACCAAGAAACATTCGTAAAATATTGTTCTCAACTGCCTGCTGGGATTTATTCATGCTGGATTTCCAAGGATCATATGCCACACTTCATCAGAAAAAATGTGGCATCTATAATCGGGAATATCCCTGCTACAGACAAGTGGCTCCAGACTTTAACCTTATTCTGTTTTCAGTATATTGTAATGTCTAGTCTATATGTTGTTATTCACATTTCGTTTTCACATTATTTTATTATTTTCAGATTGCCTATAGATATTGAATGATTTGGCTTTTTTTGGTCCTCATCCTCGATAAAGTACTTTCTTATGGAATAAGAGAAAGTGTGAGGTGGGGTTTACATACTCAGCTTTAATAATTCCAAACTAAGAGGAAATCAAAGGGAAAATAGTTTCAGTGAACCTTTCAGGATTGTATCAAGACAGAAATGGCTAACAAACACCTGCAGTCATACTCGCACTGCATGTAATCCTTTAAATGTCATAATAGTGAGTCTGTAACTACAGGTGTTTTTGTAAGTGAAACAGCAGTGCAAAATTTTAATGAGTAATAACACCAACGCTTGGTGAGGGCTCAGAGTAGATTCATTTGATTTTAATATACTGTACAGCTTTGCTAGCAAGTACATTATGAAGACTAGTGGGCTCTGATATCTGTGTGTGGAAAAAAGAATTAAGTGAAACCTTAAAGCAAAAATAAAATACATGGGTAATAAGTTTATGTATACATGTAAAGTACTTACAAAGGAATTTATTATTTGTAGACGCAAAAAATACTCAATTTTCTTAAGGGAAATTACAAACATTTTTGTAGTAGATGCACTGATATTTTATTAAAGAGACACTACACAGGTGAATTTATTTTTCTGATTAACATTTGTCATCAGCAGGGCTGATCAACAGGGGCAGTACCGAGAAAGTCACAAGCTAGTAGAGTGTGGCTACAAATGTTCAATGGGGCTCAAGTCTGGCACATTGGAATGTCAGGTGGAGGCCACAGAGAGGGCAGCAAGTGAGGTCTTTGGACCTGATCAATGTAATGCCATGTAATCAAGTTATCATTAACCACTACAAGTGGAGTTCTGTAGTGACAAGACCATGGGTGACTTGTGGAGAACCACAATCTAGCGGGATTATAGGTCATGTAGGGTTCCCTTAAATCTGCAATTTGCAAAGAACACATAACATTTGATCAGTTTACTTTATTGGTTCAAGTAAGTAATGAAGTAAGTAATGAATAGCCATCTGATCACCTGAATATATGATAAAAATATTTTTTCCAACTGCTTTAAAACACAATGACTTAAAAGGTGACCAGACTATTGATCTTGTATAGGTGTGATGACTCCATGTCCCAGATTAGTGCATATTAATTTGACAGGCTGTCACTGGCTGTAACCTTGCCATGCTAGAAATTGCTGGCTGTGACCACACAGTGGCAACTGACAGTGCACTAGGTCCACTATCCAATATACTGTACCAATGGCATGAAGGCATTATTCTCTTGATCACATTGGTTTCTTGCCGGGCTTATCTTTCTTGATTTATACCACAATTGACATTAAACAGGTTAAATTACCACATCACCTGTGCCCAATCTCTCACTAATGAGGCGATTAATGTTTATTCCTTGATCAAAGTCATTTGAGTGTGTTATGATGAGTCAAAATGTTGGTGAAACATTTACTCAACATCCAAATGCTGTATTCTTTATTTTTCTAAAAACATGTGTAAACAGTGATACAGTTTAAGTTTATTTTCTTTATGCTATGAGCTATTATGCTAGAAATCAATATAAAGTAGGAAGCATTTAGCTGAAATGTCGGGCTTTTTTAGGTCTTCTTTTTTTAGGCAAAAGGATGTTGTGCATTGGGAAGGCTTCAAAGACTTCAAATAGAACAGATGATTGTTGATGAACGTTGACAGATGATTAACATTATGTTTTCATTGGAAATCATTAGTAATCTTGAAATCCTGTAAAGTAAACCAGACAAGCACTTTATCAATCAGCCAATGTTACCAACACAGAGCTAGAGTATGTATCTCATTGGACCTGTGTGGGGTCTTCAGAAAATTGATTTGTTTACTTACGCAGACGCTTTTGGTTTCTGCTTATGTAATTTTTTCTGTGGCACCTTAACTTGTTTTTTCCTCCCTGTGACTCCAAAACAAAAGAAGCACTGGAATTCATTTGAGCAAGTTGAACTCAGCAGGTCAGCTAATTCAGAAAGAAATCCAGAAAAATCATGTTGTCCAAAAGTGTTTAGCCTTAGCTTTTTTTTTTATTTCATTTGAAAATGCCCTGCAAGGTCTCTTTGAGTAATAATAGAAAAAAATGTTGACAGTAAAAGTTATTCTATTTAATTCTTATAAATGTGAATAATAAATGTATCTACTGTTTTCTTACTGTCGCCTTTTTTTGGCAATTTGCAATGAAGTAGTTAACTTGAAATCTACCTCAGTAAAAAGAAGATTAATGGACTAGTATATATACAAATAGTGCAGTTACTTTAGGGCTAGTTTGGAGACTGATAAACTGTTGTAAGGCTTGCATTGTTTTAACATCCCTTTACCTGCACCAGGTTCGTGATTCTGCAGTGTCAAAAAAGTGCTCTGTTCCTAGCTGAATTTTTACAACACATACAGTTTTTTAAGAGAGAGACTTTTCCTGACTGACCACAATGACTTGTCATACTGTAGAGGATGCTTGGCTGAATTCTGAACATTTGCTGACTCTCTGTCTTGCAGTCTTCCTAGTAAAAGCTTACACTAACAAGGTTGACTGGCAAAGAGCCAGCAGATACAACACCACACCTGACAAGTCTGATAGGTTCCATTTCTTACCTGCTCCCATGCTTTTCCACAAATTGCATGGTGCAGTGCAGCCACACCTGCAAAGCTCATAGGCATGGATTCTCCCCAGAAATGAACTCTGTGCCCAGTCAAGCATAGACTAGATTGTGCTGAGCCTTGAAAGCTAGGGAGACTTATCATAAATCCCCCTTTCTCATGAGGGTTGACCTTGTGTAGAGGTGACCCGACACTGACCTAAAGCTGTCAAAGCCAGCCAAACCCAGTTAAAAATGTGAAATAAACCAGACAAACCAAAGCAATGGTCATTATTTGTCCATAAATCTAGAAAAAAAACTAAAAATATTATCAGTTGTCATAACCATATGGATTTTATTCAGAAATTAAGTAGTTAGTGCCTAATACTGTTCCAGTGAAAACATATTTCAGATCATTTTGACAATTACTGTATAATGTCTACAAGGGTGTCTGCTCCAAATACTTTTGCTTTCTGTCCTTTTTTCACGTGTGAAATAAATCGTCGAATGTACCAAGTAGCCAAGAAGAAACGACGACTGCTTAGCACTGAGCTGAGATCTTCTCTAAGAGAAATTTGATCTAAATTATATTGCTGGTTTAGATGTAATGAAGAGTCAGGGCTGATTCTTTTAAGCGTTTGCTCATTTGAAAAGTGGACATGATATTTTAATGACAATAGATGTGTGAAACTCCAAATATCCCATCCACATACTGTAGATCTATTGAACACCTTTATTCTTTGTTTTCAAAAGCATTTGGTATAGAACACTTGCATGTGAGCTTGGCTTGTTTTGAATTTATAAATTAAAATGACAAATACTTAAAAGTACTGTAAGCCTTATAATGTCCAGTAAAGAGTGGGGTCTGCCTTAAAAACTTTCTTGTGAGTAATATCACAATGAAAGTATTAAAGAAATGAGTTGTGCCATACTAAATAATGAGCAGAGAACCTTTACACCCACTTTCATGTCCTCACTAAAAAAATAAATATTTGAATACAGCTTGTAGTTGCAAATTCAGAAGATTACACCTTGAGCATGCTGAATTTTTATTCCTTGAAGCTCTATTTCAATTGGTACTTAGTAATCGCAGTTTGACAGCCATCTTTCATGCACACTTTTCAGCTATGATAACTAAGGTTCTCTCCATGATTTCCTCCGTAACGTTCATCTTGTCCTCAACTTGTAAATAAAGGTATAGTCAAACAGACACCCAAAACACACCCGTGTGTTTTTCTGATCTTTTCTAGAGATTTTAAAATCTTTAATTGGATTTCATTCTGTAAATAAAAAAGTTGAATGCATTACACCTATTGCTCATAAGGATTGTGAAAATGTCGTTGCATATCTGGGAAAAGTATAAAGTATGAGTGCAAAAAAAATGAAGAATTCAATTAACCAGGAAATAGTAACGGAACAAATTAAAACATCATGCAAGACATCTCTCTCCAAAAATGTTTCCCCGCATAGCATTCCTCAATTACAGGATGTAGAACCATTGGAACAATAAGTCCAGCAAGTGATCATGCCAGCAGTATGCAATACTTAAGTCATAGTACAGTATGTACTGTATAATATTTAGACATACAGTACACATTCTCTTTCTTTGGATCATTAATGTATTAAGCAGGCCATTTTCCCAGTTTCAGCAGTTAGGAACATGATTTACCAGGTGTCAGTCTTGCTTAAACATGTGAGCATGTGATCTGATTAAAGAGAGAAAGATGACAAATATTCGAGGGATCATCTCTTCAGCCACAAATGACATGGTCTTGCAGCATACTCTCAGTTCCTTCCCATGGGGTCAGTTTAGATTAGTTCTTTCAGCTAGTGAAACCTTTATTGATCTTTTTCAAACATAACTGAGTATTTTGACCGTTTAGAACTGACCTGTCCCAGGAGAGTGCTCAGAGCTGGCTCTGATCGCGAACTCAATTTTCTCTCTTTTTTTCCCCGGCTATCTGAAATCAGGAAAATAACAATAAATGCACAATGTTAACAACATTTATCATTCTCCTTTGCTTGGAAATAATTCCAAAATCCGTTGCGGAAGAAGAAGAGTGTCCAGTGTGTTATAAATATTTTCAATTTAATTTTCTACAGTGACATACTATTTTCATGAAACAAATGAAAAAGTGTTGTTCTTATATTTTTATATAACTGAGAAATGTACAGTACATGTACATACACATACGCAAAATGCTGCTTAAACACATAAAATCTTTTGGGAAGAACATTTTGCTAAGAAAGCAAATTACCAGTAAGTAGACCAGTAACAACAAAACATAAGGTAATACATAACGTTTCCATAAAAATCAATGTATAAAAAAAAGAATTATGTTGTCTCAAGAGTGTTCTTCCTTAAAATATTTGTCCGTTTTCAAGAGGTAAAATTACTGTTTCATTTGCAAACCATACATTCTCCTGGCTTCTATGAGCTCTCCAGAGAAAAATAATTTTATGCTGCTTAAGCTTGTAAATGATGAGAATGTTTTTCAAGGAAAAGTAAATTAACTCACCATGGGAATGTGATTTGCTCACTTCAGCCCAGATTCCTGTACCATGAGAATTCCAGTCATTATCCCTGGGAAACCTGATAAAAAAGGAAAAGTTCAGGTTTAATAAGCATCAGTACATGGTCATTTTAGTGTACATGCTTTAGTTGTTTTTTTCATGTTATCTTGTGGTAGTGTGTGGTAGTTGTCTAACACAGAATATGATGCCTTTATTTTTTTCCCAAGCTTCTCAAACCATGTTTATCTTTAAGAACAAAGCAGCACTTTTGAAAGGGGAACTGGTGTTAATAATGAGCTTACCAAATATTGTTCTGGATTAAATAACATCTTCCACCCACTAAGCATCAGCTAATTCAGAAACACTTCACTGGGTGGTGGCGTTTGGATGGACAAAAGCTATTTCTATCTTAGGTGGAAATCTCCTTTTGAATTGTAGTTTTTGGAGCTTATGGTTGGTACATGGCCCATGTTTTGTTTGAATCTACGTTGCTACTAAAAAACATTCTCATTGATTTGATCAAGTCCAGCAGATACAGGAGGTATAACTGGGAAGCTTATATGTTTTTGTATTTTTATTTATTTGTTTTATTTTCTACGATGGACTAGTGTCCCATCCAGGGTGTATCCTGCTTTGCTCCCTTTGCTTGCTGGGAGAGGCTCCGGCTCTCCCACAGCCCTGTATTGGATTAAGCAGTTAGAAAATGGATGGATGGATGTTTTAATTTTGAAAACTTTTCCTCTATGTACATCTATAGAATCGATCAGAAGAGATGAGAATCATGCGTGATTTCTGTCACATTATGCACTGTCAGAACCTTCAGAGCCATGCACATCCACAGCCATGCACAGTACCCACAGCAGAATTGACACTGACTGCTCTCACTGACATCACTACAAGCTCACAAGTATTTGACTAATTCCAGAGAACAGAGGATATTCTGGTTGACTCAAGCCCACTAAACCACAGTAGCTCAAAACGTATTGTATAGAACTGCTTGTTGATGCTGTATTCCCTCTCCAGGCTGTACAGTGTTTTTAATTGAACTAAAGTTGCATGGGGGTCTGTTGACCCATATGTTTTGCTGTATTTTTGAGTGTGTTCCTGCATTTTGTAAAGTTTCAGGGTTGAATTTAAATTAGATTAGGTCTTTATCAGTTAGTCCCAGAACAGACGAAACAGAAGTTTAGAAGAGCATCAATGGAGTAAATCTGTACCTGTCTGAGACAGCCTGTCATTTTAATGGGAGCAGAGTAACGCATTAGGCTGTCATTCTCTACGGTCAACAGAAAAAAAGCTTACCACAATACCAAAATAAAGTTGTTGCTCATTTCTGTTTAAGATTTAGGATCTTTGTATTTATCCAGCAGTATTCATGACATTGGTGGTGGAAGGCATTGGTCTGAAAATGAAACGGGAGAGGAGTAAATGCTAAAAATAGTTTGGGTCTCTTTGTAAAGGTCCTTCCAGCTAGCATCTGCAAGTTTCCCATACAAAACATGCTCTCAAATTACAGACAGGCTGCTAGCACCAATTTAATTTAAACAACATACTGTACTGTAAGTACTATCATTTGTACAGATCGCATTACATGGACAACACAGAAACATGGGATAAAGGGAGTCTGTTACCGTATGAGCATGAGCTGGATAGCTCATGTTTCCAGATCACTTAGTAGGGTCTGATTCATCATACAAAAATACAGAAAAATACAGCTAGGTAAGACACGAAAGACTTTTCTACAAACTGCTATCAGATTTGTGACTTTTATTATGCCCTGTTGATATCTGTTACAAAAATACTTGTTTGGTTATGTAATAACTACAGTAAACGTCTTACTTCCTGGTAAGGTTGGGCATGAAAGTAATAAAAAGGGCTATCCATCTTTTACAGTGAAAGTGGGAGATACATTTACTATATCTGCTGCATTGAGTGGACTGTAAGTGCGAATACACTTCATGATTACAGTGTATAAGCTACAGTTGGAGGTGCAGTAGATCTTAAAAAAATAATTTTCTGTACTGTATAAAGCCACAACTCTTTTTACAACTTACAGAGATGACTGGGACGTCAAATATACAGTACCTGTATATTGCTTACAGTGGAAATGCATAAGATATCTCTATATATTTATATTTAGATACATAGTGCAGACATCCACTACAGTATTATGTGTTTCAGACTAAATAAGCAGTAATGCAGATCTGGATAGTTCATTAATAATTCTTATGGTAGGTTAATGATATTAAGCTTAGATGTGTTTCCAAAACACATGGTTAAATATAGCCAGTGCCTGCCAATTCAAACACCCCCTGCATAGCTATATTGTGGAATACCAACAGCCTGTAAAGTTTGTTGTAAACGAATCTCCTTGGTGACCACCATGAGGATGATCCTAAGATTTTCCAGAGCTTTATGTAAGAAGCATCATGACCAGTATCGACCTGTCCTGACAGCACTTCCCCTCTGAAGGCTTTGTTTCCATCAGCAGTTGATTAAAGGTGCATGTGTGGCCCACTTGGATGAGTTACAAATGTATTGACTTGTTTACTTAAAGTGGAAACAAACCTTTTGTGACCAGGGTCTTAGAAACACAAGGTCCCTCAACCGTAAAGTTGTTGTGAATATGACTGAGTTTTATGGTAATATGTAACATCGTTGAATGCCATTCCAGAAGCATGCCTTAAAAACAGACAGCTAAAGGAGCACTTAAACGTACTGTACTGTAGCTTAGCTAATCAAGAACCGCACACAAAAAAATGCTCAGCAGTTTTGAAAATAAGGAATCATATCTAGCATTGTGAAAATCTACAGGTTTTGAGAAATCATATGTTTTGTTGTAAACTTGTACTGGATGCAGTGTGATCCAGTACATCCAATGCAATAGAGTGCATCAGAATGATGTATAAAAAATGGTCTTACTTCTTAAATATTACCTCTTACTTCTTTACTGCACATCCCAGCCCATGCTTTTTCTGGGATTTGGATCACCACATCTATCCATGTTCTAACCCCTTTGTTCCATACAGGGTCATAGTGGAGCCGGACCCTGTCCCAGGCACAAGGCAGGATACACCCTGGACAGGATGCTAGTCCATCGCAGAGCACACACAGACGCGCACACACTCACACCAGGGCCAGTTTTTCCCAGAAGTCAATTAACCTACTTGTATGATTCTGGACTATGTGAGGAAGCTAGAGCACCTGGAGCAAACCCATGCGAACATAGTAAGAAAATACAAACTCCACACAGATATCACCCCAGGTCCAGATTTGAACCCAGAGCCCCAGCGCTGCGATGCAGCAGTACTAAATTATTACTTAATTATGTGGTTGAAAAAAAAAACCTTGACTGGAGTGGATTGGAATGTCCAATGGTATGGAAGATCATCCAGCCATTTTTAAGACACAGTTTACTGCTGTGCCGTTGTTAGTAATCCATTATTACAGTAAATAAGTCTAATTATAGCAGTTTCAGTTCCATTTATAAATGCTGCTCCTTATCCGAGAGGTGATGCAATGTAAATAGCTGACCTCTGACTTCTGTAGGATATTGCCTTGCTAGAATAGAACAGGGCATCTGTCTCTTGGAAAGAAGGCTGCACTCTCCCTCTGCAATCCTGACACTTCTTTCTGCTGAACGCTGATCTCTGATGTCAAGTTAATTTTAGCACCTCAATGGAGTTAAAATTAACCCATATGGGGCTCTGATCTTCTAGGTGCGCAAAAGTCAGAACACAACAATGTTTGTTAGTTTTTTTTCATGTACATGTCTGCTTTCTGCGACAGCATTGCCTTCACAACCCCAGCACACTGTCCACCTAATCACCTAATTTAGTTACGAGGAGCTTTTTTTAGCAAGCTATAAATGGGAAAGGGAAAGGGGATACTGCAATCTCGTGGAAAGGCCATCCCTTTCTTGGTCGGGAGTGAAATATATTTAAACAGTGGTAACAAATGTGTTTCACTTGGCTACGCTGCATGCATCCCTGCTGTCATATACATCTAGTCATATAGTCCACTAGCTAATCAAGGACTGTACATAGTTTCACTTGGGTAAATATAGCTGTTTATTTATATATATGGTGTATATATATACTGTATGAGTGGAGCTTTGAGTCCTGTTGTATGCTGCTAGAGTTTTTAAACTACATTCCTGCATAATGGGAACCCAATACAGCCGGCTAAGTACACAGATGTTACCACGTTTGTTTGACTAAATGGAAACGTGGAATCAAACTTTGAGTTTATCCGTAATTTCAGTCATTCTTTTTAATCCTGGCAAAAATACTGACTTTTTTCACATAAATAGCAGATTAACAGCACAGAATTCTTGGCCCATGCAGTACACTGTAGGTCAATGTTTAGAACCTCTTACTGACTCCCCCTTTGAAAGTGTATAAATGTCACAGTACTGTACAGAATTAAAAATATAATGATAGGAGGCATAAATGACAGTTACAGACCATTTATATTAAGGTATATTTTAAAAGAATTCCATGTTACATTTTGAACAATGTTAACAAAATAGTTAAATTTTAGAACAATGCCTTTTAACATTCCCATTAGTGACATCAAACACCAGTGACGTCTATGGTGTAGCCCAAGCTGTTTTTCAGACAGTTTAGGACAACCCAACTGTGTTCAAACAGTGATTTTCAATTTACTGAGGAAATAGTACTTAAATATACAGTAGGCCTCCTTCCACTAAAGCCTTCATTCGTTACTGTAGCTGCCTTAAAATGGATTCAAAACTGACAACTATCCTTTGCAGAGATGTGAACACTGGTGTAAATTGTTCAGATAAATGAGCACATGAGTAATCTAGCATCTGCATTCTGAATTTGCATTGTATGTTTTTATTGCAGGCATTGTCCTTGATTCTTTATTTGAGGGTCTTCATTAAACTAATAATAATTAGCTTTAGTTACCTGTAGTCATTAAACATTTAAGTACTGCTACTGGAAACACAATCAGCTAGTATTCCAGCACTCACACACTTCTGTCAGTCTGCTTGTGGCCTGATGCCTTTCTCTTTCTCCACCTCTTGCAGACAGTGAGATTGTGCCACCAGACTGCCTGCGCCCACGCTCCTTCACTGCTGTGCGGAGGTCTTCTCTGCGCAGAGAGGCAGATGAGGCCCGGCTCTCAGTCAGTCTCTGTGACCTCAACCTTCAAGAGGAGCATCTGCAGCTGACTTCGGCCGCATGCCCGATTCCACAGAATTCTCTCAACTCCCAGCAGTCCCACCTGCTGCCCTCTCACCTGGACAGTGACCTGCACTTCCACCAGCTGCGGGGAGCTCACATAAAGACCCTGGACGAGCAAACAGTGGCGCGCTCTGAGCACACCCGCGAGGAGAGGACTCTGGTGTTCACCAATCGCCCGCTCCACATAGGGGAGACCATCTTCATCAAAATCGCCAAATCCAATATGGCTCGTTCTGGCTCACTGTCCTATGGGGTTACCTCCTGCGACCCTAGTGTCCTGCGGCCCAGCGACCTGCCCTACAACCCCGAGTCCCTGGTAGACCGCAAGGAATTCTGGGCTGTCTGCAGAGTACCCACCCCCCTCCATAATAGCGACATTCTTGGCTTCTTGGTTAACCAAGAGGGCGAGGTCATTCTTAGCCATAACGGCACAAACGCTGGTATGCAAGTCTGCGTGGATAACTCCCGTCCACTCTGGATGTTCTTTGGGCTTCATGGTGCAGTAGCACAGCTGAAGATTTTGGGTAAGTCTGATGAGGTCTCTATTTATGCATTTAAAAGCTCAAAAACTTCAAAAATTTCATAATCGTCTGCAAAAATCATAATTTGTGTGCAACCATTTGTAGTCTGATAAAGCTGTTTACAACATTAGAACATTTATTTTTCTTAATTCCTGAATGAGTGATCATGGCATTACTGGAAATAAGTCAGGAAGTGGAGGGGAGGAGGGGTTGGTACTGTGGCTAGGAATCAAGTTTTTCATTTGATTTCCATGCCTTTTTAAACGCCATAATCTACAAAAGCAGCATTTCAGGTTTTATTTTTACATTGGGCTGCTGTACACTGGCTCCATTGTTTTTATTAATTTGAATTGAAGCAATGTGGTGATGTATAAAACACAACTGACTATCTACCGAACTTCAAATTGCTAGTTTGAAAACGTAAGGCTTTTAAATTATTAGCACGTGCATTTTATTGTGCTAAAAGCTGGATAAACAAGACTATGAAGAATTCAAAGTGTCTATCCTTGTGTCTATCCTTTTATGGCTGTTTCAGCGCCAAAAATCATTGCACTGTTTGGCTAATGCAGAAAAACAGTTTGCCTAATGACAGTCCATTTTTGACTGTTTAATATAAGCAGTGCCTCATGACTTACTGAAACAGCTTAAAACCAGTTTAATGCTTGAACATTTGCTGAAGGGGAGAGTGAGTCAGCGCTCAGGGTGCGGAGGGAATTTTCAAGAACAAAATGCAGACTGACTTTTTAGTAAATACTGTATTATCAATATTTTAAATATTGCTATACATCCATTATCAAAAGTGGAAAGCAATTATATTTACATTTGTACCAGTCCGTGACAAGGAATAACAGGACATCTAACCTTTAAAAATCAAAGTGGAAGACAAGATTTTGGCCTAAGCCTCAAGGGACTCCACACCAACTTCCAAGGGTTGATGACAATCTGTAAATAAGAATTGCTCTCTACACTCACCTTCTGACCTCTGGCATAATGCTTTTTGCTAGTATAACAACAAAGTCACCAACACAGGTCAAACCACTTAGTGGTACTGACATCTTCCCCTCTAGTGCTGCCACGCAAGCATGTTATAGATATTCCAGCAGACAGGCCTTTTATTAATGTCACTGGCAACCTCACTGACTCTGATCTACATCCACATTTGCATCAGTATAAATGTCAGTTGTGGGTGGAAGACCTGGCCATATAATTGACAGATTGTCACCATTGGCAACAGAAACAAAAGAAAGCACTTTAAACCCCCTTTTTGACCCACGGTTTTGCATGAATCAGGTTACTTAGGCTAAAATTCCACTTTCACCTTTAATGAGATTATTGTATAGTCAGCACATTTTTTCTTGTGCCTGTTCATGGTTTCCTTTATTGTCTACATTTAGTCAGCAATGAAGTTAATCTAAGCATAAAAAACATTTTTTTATTACTGTAATAGAAATATTTTATTTCCTCCAAAACCTTATCTTAGTCATTGTATGCAAAGTGTCCTTGCTAGTTTACTGTCCTTTATCCATTTCCTAATTTCTGAAACTTAAATTGGGAAGCATCCTAACGACTGATTTCTTAAGAAAAATGTAGCTACAGTACTTGAGAAGAAAAATCATCACGTTTGTTATTTAAATCTTCATCCACTTTACAATCCTCTGCCTGTCTATTGAAACTAAGCTAAAACTACCGTTCTCAAAGGCAGGTACTATTGCATATAGAAAATGTGTCTTCTCTATAAGTTCATGATTTAAGGAAAACATGTAGTAACCACCTTTTACACCCTTTAAATGTTTAAATGGTAAAAGGTTTAAAATTAGAACCCTGAAAAACAGACTTTTCTTGATTATAGGAGCCCATTGATGTGAAGCTCATCAGGGTCACATTTTTGAGTAGCTCAAGGTGCTGGTCACAGTACTCCAATACTGTTACGGGAATCTGAGGTGTTTCAAGAATTTGATATCAGCAAAAAGGTAAAGTTAGCCCCTATGAATGATACAACAGGAGCATACTTAGAAATATGCTTAAAATGTTTCCAGAAATAATTAATAAAATCACCTGAGATCCTCACCATTAACATGTACTCTACTGTACATACACAGGCACACATGTACAGTAGATATAATACATAACTGGAATCCATGGAATCAACTGAATTGCAGTGTAGATAAGTAGTTCAAGTAGGTAGCTACATCAGCATGCGTAGACCTCAAAGGAACAAGTAAAGGTTTATTCCATGCTGAAAAGAGACGAAAAGAAAGACAATATTTCATCTGTGGAGCCTTCTTTGGGTGTCGGGTGCAAGAAAACCTTGTTTCTTTTCTTCTCTTTTCAGCATGGAATAAACCTTTACATGTTCTTTTTTAGATACTGTATGTAGTGCCTGTATGAAGGAACCAGCCTGGCTGTGGCTACACTCTGATAAATTAAGAGTGTGGAGGTTTTGTCCCCTGATGGTGATAAATATGCTAGAATCTGATGTCCAAAACTCTTGTGTGTGCCAAGGAGCACAATGTCATTCATTGGGAAGAAAGTGTCTAAAGTCACCCCTATAGAGCCTCAAAACATATGTTGTGTGTTGCAAATACTGTAGGACCAGTATGTCTACAGTGTCACAGCACTACATCAGGTACATCTACTGCCCTTTACTTTTAGGATGAGCATTTGTTCTGTTATTAAACCTTTTTAATAAAGATGCTCTTGGACCAATAATAAAGTCAACCCTGTCAATTCACTCATATTGTTAAGTGAAGTGTTTTAAGAAGACTTGATATACAGTACCCAGTAAATGTCAGAAAGGTCATTTTATTTGCCATTTTATGCCAGAAATGGGGAAACTGCATTCTGGTGATCTAAAATCACTTACACACAGAGATTAAGTTATTTAAAGTGAATTGGAAGGTTTTCCATACATGCTGTATTGGACAAGAAAATAGCATTGTTGTTAATTCCAAAGTGACAGTGTTTGCCTTTTTAGTAGGCTTCATGATCCTGTTAGCGAGATGTGCAGTAAGAATTCTAGGGCATGATGAAGCCAGTCAGTGTGTTTAGTGGAGTGCAGCAATGTAAGCTTCAGCTCCTTCAACCATGCATATTCACAACTACTGTACAGTAAATCTTTTCCCTGGTTGGTTCACTGAACTTTGAAGGTCGCCTCATACACACCCACAACCTGCACTTCATTTGTTTTGAATCTGAAACTGGCTCTTCTCGTTCTGCTCCTGAGCTGGTACTGCGGGTTAATCTTGTGAAGGGTGAAACGTGGAACCTGATGGAAACCCATGACAAAAAGCATCACACAATCTTTTTTGCTGAGACAAGTCTTTCTAGGTGCAGTATATTGTACTTTAGGACCTCTACAGGTTCGATAAGCTCTTTCTGTAAAGTATGTCATAAACAACATTCAAGAACTCAAAAATCTCTGAGTTTCTCAGGATTTGGAAACATTAGTGTGATAAATGTTTGTTTTGTCACATTTGCTCGGGCTTTATTGTTTTACATTGTGGACTCATATGTAATATTAGCATTAAAAACTGTTAGCAGTAGGTACTGTACAGTATTTGTTTCAGATAAACCACAGGTCTAAATCAGATTCCCCTGAGTTCAATCAAAAACTGACAGAGGCTTCCACACTTCTCCTTTTTCCTAAGGTTTCTTCCCCGTGTCACCCAGAGGAATCCAACTGACCTATTGAAAAAAGCTTGGTGTCTGAAGTCTACATTTTGCTAATGGAGGTTCCTATCAGGGACTCCAGTAGTCACCTTTTTGTTAACTGTTCATCTACTCTGCCTTTGCATTTCAGATTTCCAAATTATGAGGTAGGCCTGTGGTTTATGATATAGGAGGGATGCTATGCAAATGGTAAGAACACACATTATTTGAAACTCAAAACCAGTTAATTTGGGGCATGGCTTTTGTGGAGAGGATTTACACTTCTGTCTTGTATCTGGCGTCGGTAATATATCACAACACTGGAGGCAATTAACATTCAATTTGTCTAATGATTTCCCATTCAGCAAAGCTAAAGGGAAATGGCAAGAGATGAACCATTTCCAGGCTGCAAAAAAATGAACCTTCTCGAAAGCTTGTGCGTTAATTGACGCCAGATTCCTTTATTTGATTAAAAAGCTAGCATTGTAACTGTTGAGTATGGATGAGCACAGTCTGCTTGGAACACATCCATGATAAAGACAAATATTAAAGTAAATAAAATCAAAGACTAGAAAAAATTGACAATAGGCGTTATTGTTGAAGCCTATGTATTGCCAGTATGTTCATATCAAATGGTCAATTAACTGTAGAGCAGCTGTAGAGTGGCAGTGTTGAGGCCTCCTTACATTTGCTGGGCCTTGTACCAATTATTGTTGTTAACACTGTGGTCAGGCACACTTGGCTTCCTGAGACTGCTCAGTCTTAAGGGGAATATTGCACAGTATTAGTACAGTAGCTGTGTCAGCATGTGTAGACTACAAATGAACAGGTAAAGGTTTTTTCTGTGCTGAAAGGAAAAGAAAAGAGACAAAACAGTTCAGCCTTGGAGCCTTCTTTGGCTCCGCAGCCAAAAGGTTGTGTGTCTTTTCTTTTCAGGCAGTGTCATATCTCCTCAACCTGATAATAATAATAAAATTGCTTAAACTTACTGTATGAAGGCTTTTCTGGACACTCCACTCAAAGCTCTTTATACAGTAGGTAATTGGGACTCCCCTCCATCACCACCAATGTACAGCACCTGGATGATGCAACGGAAGCTGTAGTACACCAGTATGCTCACCACACATCAGCTATTAATGGCAAGAAGAACAGAATGATGAAGGCAACTCATAGATGGGCATTATTAGGAGGCCATGACTGGTAAAGACCAATGGGAAATTTGGCCAGGACACTGGGTTTAACACTCTTTCCAAGAAACACCCTGGAATTTTTAATGGCCACAGAGAGTCAGGGACACAGTTTTACATCTCATCCATAGGATGGCACCTTTTTATAGTATAGTGTCCCCATCACTATAGTGTGGCCTTAGGGCCCACACAGACCAAAGGGTGAGCACCCCCTGCTGGCCCCACTAACACCTCTTCCAGCAGCAACCTTAGTTTTTCCCAGGAGGTCTCCCATCCAGGTACTGACAAGGCTCACTCCTGCTGAGCTTCAGTGGGTTACTAGTTGTGAGTTGCAGGGTGATATAGCTGTTCTTTGTCCTGTTTCAGAGTTGAGCTCATTACATTTACTACATAAACCACTGTAGTGCTTAAAACATACAGTACAGTATATCACCACTATTTCATGCAAACCTGTTTATCATAGAAGCAACTTTAGCATATAGCCTGTAGCGCTATACATATTATCCATATATTGTTCCATCCACAAAACAACAAAATTACTTGTAACTTAAAAATATATATATATATTTAACATGGGTATTTTACTTTCTTATGCCTTCTTTATTTATTTTTGTTCTGAATTGTTAAGTTGAAGGTCCTGGCTAGTGTTTTAAACCTTATCTCAGCATGATTTTTTAGTACAAAGATTGCTGTGAGGTCTCTAACAGTTATCCTTTACTTGTAAGAAATAAGTTTTCCAGATTCATTAGACATCTAACTAAAATGTAATTTCATCAAAAAAGAGTAATGGCTGAGTTTAACTTTTTAATTGTGTCTCATAATAATACAGTAAGTGCAATGAACATGTGATTCTGCAATTTCAGTGATATGGGACAAAAAGTGTTTTGACCTTATAAAACCATAAAAAAAAACAATTAATTAGCTCATACGCTGTTGGTATAGTCAATAAGGAAAGCTTTGAAATTTTGCAGACATCACTTTTCATTGCTATTCACAGGATTTGTGTGAAACTATCAATTAACACACAGAAGTATACTTGGAGTGAGATAGTAAATGTGTTTTTTAGCCGTAAAGCACCCACTGACCTTTACAGCTTTTATTGAGATACAAGAATGTTCCCTTTTAATTTGGTCTTTTTGAATTACCCTGCTTTTTCAATCTTTGTTTTGACAAATACTGAGATAAGAAAAATTCTCATAGGGTTTTCTTCTAAACAGTGCCAATCTTTTCGTTTTGATGTTCCTTAAACATTATCTCAAGAAAAAAGAAATCATTGACAATATCCACTATGGAACATCATTAAAGGTACTTCAAAGGTCTTCATCGCCCTCAATCTCAGGCCACTAGGCTGCAGAGTTTATATCTGGGCTGCAGGGGAGGTGAGGCAAGTTTTTTACGAGGTCTTCATGGGTGCATTATGTATTCCAATCATCTTTGACACTGTCCATGCTCACTCTGCCACCTACATCTGCTCCAGAACTTAGAGCTTGTCTTACTACCTTCAGTTTTGCATCTTCGCCCACATCTCCTCGACAGCTTTGCTCTGCTCTATCCTGCACTGCGGGGGAGTTGAAGACAAGTGTGCGCCTGCTTGGCTTCCTGTGTGGAGATGCACAGCAGCACACACAAGCCCTGACTCACGTTTTCTTCGCGCTGAGATCCACTTTCACAGATTGATTCTTAAATGAAGATTAATGGGCCTGGATGACATATGAGATAAGGCTTCTAAAAATATACTAGAGGCTCTCTTGTTGATGTAAATTATGACCTTGTATTTCCAGAGTTAAATGCAGCTACAAATCAAGATGGAAAGTCCACATTTTTATTGGGCTTTCAATGGTCAAGTCCAGCTTGTGATAGTCAATTATTTGCCAAGTGTATTTAGGCATAAGTTAGGTGCCTAAAGAGATTTACAGGACTAGATCAAACTGTATTGATCAAAGTCTTGTAAATTAGGATGATGTGATGTATCTATGGCAAAAAGACTACTGAAAAGGCACATTCCTCTACAAATGGAATAGGACAAAATCTCATAAGACTGCATCTGCACCCTGGTGTAGGCCATATGTTGTGGCTGTACAGTAGAACTTGTACAGTATCATTTCCATCAGTGGCCACACATGCTACTAGCCTGTGATGTTCAGTACTTTGTAACAGATATTGTTTTTCATTGCACTGTATTTACATTGACTTTGAAAAATTGACAACATAGAATTAGGAGCCAAGTAGTTTGGGACCTTGATTTGAGAAGCCAGGACTTGATTTTGTTTCTGCCCAACACCAGAAAAGTGAGAAGGTTAGGAAATAGGAATGCTTATGCATAAAATGCAGAAGCACAAGTCAGGATTTTTTTTTAGATCTGACCAATTGCAATCACAGGGGACAGAGAAAAAGCCATGCAGCTTTGAAAGCAGCTGTGTCATGGGTACAAATTATCTGGTACATGGTCCAGAATTTGCTTGTGTCTAAGGGGCACTGTGTGGGTAGTTGTACTCGTGTGTAGATGATTGTTGGAAAGAAAAGCCCTACAGTGTTGTGACACACAGCACGCCACACCTAAAACTCGAGCTGTGCTCAAGCTTGTGTTGACAGTTTATGTTCTATGTACTGTATTTTTTAGCCTTTGGGAATGGTTACAACTTGGCAGTTAAATCCATCTCTGGCAAAGGAGTGAAAGTCTTCCAATAAAATGCCTTTAGTACATAATGGAGAAAGGGAAAGATGATACGGGGGGGATTATAACTGAAAAGAAGCATCCCAATCCAATCTAGGCAGCGGGATTTTGTTGCAAGCTTTGAGAGAGAGCCAAGGTCCCTTCAGGGCTTACATACTGTAGACCAACAGATGAATGTAGAAAAGGCTGTCAGAAGAGGACAAAGGGTAGTCACCTGAACACTAGCACTGTTTTCAAAACGTTCAAAAAAGTACCATGTGATCCCATGTTCAGCTTAGTATGCAGTTAGTGTACCCGCAAATTTCATAAATAAGTCTTCTGACACAATCCATTGGGGCATAGCACCCTAAAAACCGACCATTGGGTCTTATTAGTTAATGAGTCAATCTGGTTGCCACATGACATTTTTTACACAAGTAGCCATTAATTGTATATTATGACTAAAACAGAGACCAATCAGGTAACTAAACAAATCAGCAATACTCGTATAATAACATGTAATATGTTGGGGCATATTGGAGTGGCACAGTGGAGCAGTGGTTAGTATTGCTGCCAAGCATTTCAATCCCAGACCTGGAGTGCTATCTGAATGGAGTTTGTACGTTCTCCCTGTGTTCATGTGAGTTTCCTCCAGGTGCTCCAGTTTCCTCCAACAGTCCAAAGACATACAGTACAGTACTGGTAGGTTAATTGGCTTCTGGGAAAACTAGCCCTGGTGTGTGTATGTGTATACACTGTGATGGACTGGCATCCAGGCTGGGGTGTGTCCTTTCTTGTGCCTGTCGCTTGCTGGCATAGGCTCTGGCTCCCCTGCTACCTTGTATTGGATAAAGCGGTTAGAAAAAGAATGGATGTAACATTATAAGCAATAGCAATATAAAACATGAATACAGATTCTGCACTAGAAGACTTTGTTGTGCTGTATAGCTGCCTCTTGTTTCTGTGGAAAGCAGATGTTTAAAACTACTGTTAATTATTGAGGAATATATGTATAAGGTACAGTTTCCATCTCATGTTTTTAAAAGTTATGCTCATTTTTTTTTGCCTTTTCGTAAACAATTTAGGTAAAATGAGGGAACTTCCATCATCTGAGGTTTCAAGATTCAACAAGACAGAGCTTACCAAGTCAGTTTACTATTGATTTTAATTTGTTGTTTTGGTACTTTCATGTCCATTAGTCCAAAATAGAAAAGTTATTGTCTGAAGTTAGATGTGAGCTCTCTTTTGGGGAAACAGGAGAACATTTAGAAACAAAAAAGCCAGACAGTCTCTTACAGACTCCTGACTGTTACTAGGATCCCCTATCCTAAATCTGTGTATCAAAGCAACAAAGACAGCAAATATTGCTGTTGCATCCCCGAGTGTCAGCTGGTGTCTTGTGGGGAATGAGCTCAGCCATCTCTAAAAATATCATGGAGCCAAACTGTTTAGGTTTTTGATTTGATCAATCAAATCAAAGGCAACAAAAGCCACATCATCCATTTGACAAAAAATGGCCATATCTTTAAATTCCTACAAGAAAGTTGTTTTTGTTGTCTGCAAACCTTTATTTTTAAAGTCTCTTTCCATTGGAGAACAAGGGTTTCTATGGGAAACATTCAGGAGAAAGAAAAATGTCACCTGTGGGTTAATGCATTAAAACACAAAAAATAGCTTCAGCCCAGAAGATAATAAATTATTAACTGCAAATCTTGCTTACGGCATGCTCTCAACACATAATATTTGTGCACTCGCATGCTAATAAATAGATTATACAGCCATCTTAGTCCTCTTTGATTCTTGTGTTTTAGATTGGCTGGGAGCCACTTCCTGACTGGCTCAGTGTTGCCTTTTCTCAGGTTTGAGTGTTCACGAAATGAAACGACAGCTGTAGGCTGACCTAATTGAGGTCACCTTTGTTGGCCAGGATTAGGACAAGGCCTAGTGTAAAAATGAATACAAAAACCGCATTCAGATACAATTTTATAGTTATCATGTTACCAGAACAAGCCACATATTACCATAGGTAACAAGCCACACCCTGACTCGGCAGCAGTCAAGAAATATAAACAAAAGCACTGTTGCACTTGGAAGGTACTGTAATACCTCTAAGGGGATTACTGTATGTTCAGGAAGGACAGGAGTAGTTTACCACTTAAACTGTTCACTTGCAACTTTTCCATTAAAACTTAGAAGGCACCAACAATGTGCCCCCTAAGAGTTTGTAACACAAGGAAGCAGTCATTAATTATTGAGAAAAACATGGAATTTCTTTTTTATTATGAAGGGAAAACAGTTTGGCAAATATTTCCTGTGTTCTGTCCACCGATTATTAAAAATGAATGAATTGACAGTACCAAAAAATGAGGTAGGTTGGATAAGGGAAAGAGGCCAGTAAACCACAGTTAACTTCAAGCCCTTGAAGATACTTGAGTGACTTTTTCAAGTTATTATAGTACTATATAAATTATAGTATAAATGGTGTTGCAAGGAATGAACCATCTATCTGGTTCATTAAAAGTCTTCTCAACTTATTCTGTCCCATCATTATACCATTCAGTATTTATTATACATGTTTACTGTACATCACATTTACATTCATGCAGTTTGCCAAAACTTTAGGTGGCTTTCAGTCAAGTGAAAACACACTATACTTCAAAACTGTAAGATAATCTATGCATTGGATAAACCTACTGTATTTATTTCTTCTGTAGTTTTGAAGTCTGTCTTCAGTACGTTTTTTTATACTGTATATTTTCTTTCTGTAGGAAACACAATTGGGGGATAGAAAACCTCACCAGCAGGTTAATGCATTAAAGAAAACAGTTTAAGAGGCCAAAACATAGTGAATTATTAGTTACTAATCTTGCACACAGGGGGCTTACACTCTGAACACAACGATATTACCACATTTGTATGCTAATGAATGAGCTACACAGTAGTAGGTTAAGGTTTTTGTGGCATTTGCACACTGTTGAAAATTTGGAAACTGTGCAGTTTTGATCCATACTTATCTCGGCTCATCACTTTTAGAATAAGGATACATGTAAAATTGGCCTCATCTTTCAAAATGCCCTCAAACACATTCTACCTTAGGCACCTACTGTATGCTGTATGTATTCTTCTAACAACAAATACTTTTTCTCACCAATGGTCAATCCCTATTCAGAATGCACCTTGATGGATGTTCATAGCTCTGTGCTCCAAGTTGGACCATAAACTACTTTTTATTCCAATTTCAACTAGAAAGAAAAAAAAAACATTTTTAGGTGTATTCTAAAAAAATAGTTTTTATTTTATTTATGTAGTGTAGTGTAGTGACAGTGTTCAAACAATGTACTGTATTTGCTAAACAAAACTGTGAAACTGCCTTGCAGATCTGCACTGTGTAGCTTGAATTCAGTGGAAATGAAAGAACTGAGCATTTATTCACATACTGTAACTCTTTATCTGCTTGCAGAGCCCAGTATCAGTTTTGCTTGGAATGCTATCACACAAGGAATCCTTCATTAATTAAATCTTGTCACAATTCCAATTCATTTTATGAATATAACCGTTTATCCCCAATCAGCCTGAAAGTGCTCCGTGGTAACTTCTCCATGGTAAGACAGTTTGATCAGTCTTACGTTTCCTTTCATTTGAAGATCTATGATTCTTAGTTGACTGCCAAAGCTAAATTATACAGTAACTTCAAATAGTCATGGTCAGTTTTTCTTGTTTCACTCATACTGCACCTTAAACAACATGTAAAACTTACCCAGTGTTCTAAAATAGGCTCTTCATCGATTCTTACATTTGTGTCTTTTAGCAGTTCTATCTCATTTATTCCATTAAAATGCTCTTACTGTATAAAGTCAGGATATTTACAAGAACAAACCTGACAATCAAACACATCTGGACTGTTTTTATTGGATTAGGTGGTAGCTATCAGAGAGAGAATACTGTAGGAACTGAAAAACAATTCTGTCATTAAAGGCTAGTGCCTGAATTCCTTCTGCAAAACAAGATTAAGTTACCTTCTAATTTCCTCATATTTTCCAAAAGTAATTTAGGCAGCAGTCATGTGTCAGAGAATTGTTTCATTTCTTCAAAATCCTGCAAAATGCTACAGTGGTTGAGTAATACATAGACATACTGTATCTAAGGGTCAGCTCCTTTTCAGTCATAAAGTGCACTACGTGTGAAGGTGTTTACAAGCATGTTTATGCCAAGCCCTAGAGGCACTGCTACACAGTATTCTGCCTGTGTCAAAAAAAGACGACATGTTCCTTTGCAGAAGCCAGCAATGACTACATCCCTCTTTAATTTTACCAGGAGCTTGTAGAGAAAAGCAAGTGACTGCTTACTACATACTGTGTAAAGAACATGGCAAATAAAGTCAAGATTACATCTGCAGAAATTTGCAGGTCTGTCATACAGGAGATATACTGGGTGGATTAGAACATTCTTTATGTAGACAGAACATCTAGACTTCAGCTCTATTTCACTTTGGAGACCTTCAACTGATGTACACCACAAACCAGTACTTCCTTTTTTTATGCATTTTAAAAGAAAACGCAAATCAACTCCGTTGGACTGCTCCTCTTGGACATTGTAGCTTTATTGTACAAAATAAGGAAAGCACTACGTTCTTCAAATGTTGAACACGCAAAAAACAAATCCTTGACTCAAAGAACATTTGAACCGTGACCAAGTATAACATGAATTCAGGTTAACACACTGTATTATGGAGTGCAGAACATTGGGTTAGTGTGTAAGGCTAATTCTACATTGATGTGCTGCATTTGTGCTTCCAGGTTCTACACACTTACCTGATCCACGAGGCCCCTCAGCTCCCAGCTCCCCTTCCTCCACTCCTAACACCCCCACAGGGCTATGCAGTGGCAACTCAGACCCCACCCTCAATGCCAGTGGCTCTGGCGCCCTCTGCAGCTCCACAGGAGGTAAGTACAGCTGGTTCTCCATTTGGCATTTAGGAGGTTTTCATTCAGGTGAAGCATCAATGTCTGTAACAAGGTCATGAGTGGAAACGAGACTGATCCATGTAAGTCAAGACATGATACGTGTCACTTCTATTTTTTACTTGCATCTCTTTTTCTCTATGCTTGCCTATGATTTGCCCTTAGGGGCGAAGTTTTCTGTACACCCCAAGCGCAGTCAGATGGATTTCAGGGGCAGAACAAACCTTTTAGGTTATTATACAAACATTTAGCTGTAGAGCCACACAGTGTTAGTATCGGGAACCAGGATTTGACTGTTACGCAAGAATTACTTTTCTGGTCCATTACAAGTTCAGCTATCAAAAGTCTTTAACCTCAGTTCAATTTTCTTCACAGACTGTACTTGACTCCTCATAGATGCTGCTATAATGAATCTTGTCCCCAGTATCTGATGTGCATTTTGTCTATGGGATGCTATAGGTAACTTTTTTCACATGTTTTGGGAGATACGGTAATGTTTTAGAAACATTTACTCGTGGTTTCTTCTTCATCTGCTAGTCTAAACAAAGCTATTTTTTGCTCTCACCTAGTACACTAACCAAATGATAACTCTTCATGCAGCAAGAGAAAGATCTGGTTGACTGATCTTACTGCTGTTAAAAAGATCCCCTCCCCTGACATAATTGGATCACTCCTTATCGCAGCATTGTTCATGTGGAACATGCTACTGCTCAGATCCTAGAGTGCTGCTGTTGACACTGTCAGATCGTTATTGCACATACTCCTACAGTACTATAGCTGTCTATTTTAGGATTCCCTTTGTTTCCAGAGGGCTATCGTTGTATTGTTCTGCTATGTTTTTAGAAAATTAATCAAAATTGCTTTACAGAAAATACACTTTTTTCAGACTAAGAAACAGGATCCAAATTCTTATGGTTCTTATAACATTGTCACAATCTCCTTGAGAGTTATCAGTAGATAACTGTACTACTTATATTGTACTACAGTACATCGCTTTAAAAGATGTCCCACTGCAACAAAAAACACACTAATACACACATATAACACATTATAAATTGACAAGCACTTATAATACATAAGAATATCAAAGGGTACGAACAAAACAGCAGTACAATATTATATGTATATCAAAACAAACAAAAATTAGTGGGTGACACCCCTGGATTGTCACTTTTAAAAGAAATATCTTGATCTGAGCTGGGTTAATTCTCTGAAATGGATTGTATTGCTCCCTTACATGCCTGCCTACACATGGTATTTAGCATTTTCCTGGTAAATTATGACCAGAAGGGATCTTAAAGGATTGTGGCAATATGTTCAGTCCAATGTGTGATGTCATGATGTCGGGGTGTTTTCCAAGATCTCTTTAAAACACTTTACAGACCAGTTTCGCTAGAAAGAAAACTGGCTTAAAGGATTTGAGGACTTCTACATCAACCAGCTGAAACAAATTATGGAACAGCTCAATTTTAAGGATCACCAGATATTTTGTTTCTTAGACACTGATGTTTTTTTCAGTACCAATGCAGCAGAAAAACCTTTATGTCATTTACAGTTTTGCTAATGCTTTTGTTTTTGTAATCAGCAAAAAGGAAAGTGGTACACTAATAACACCTTTAAGCAAAAAAAATACTAACCTTTACTTTGAAACCAAAATGAAAGATATCCTACAAAAGAATAAAACAATTTGTCAGGAAAAAATGAGTAACATTTATGTATCCAAAAAGTTTTTCCAGGGTTTTTCTGTTGGTCATGATATTATTTTTGATGATTGGCATCCCAGGTACACCTATTTTGCTGGAATGCTGTCCTTAACATTTCAGAATCCTGATTTTAAAGATTTATTGTGTTTCCTAACCCTGTAGGTACAACTCCAAGCTCCCCCATCAGTCTCCCAGAGTCCCCAACCTTCCCATCAAGCTCCGGATCCTGGACTGATGAGTGCACCATCTGCTATGAGAACATGGTTGACACTGTGATCTATGCCTGTGGGCACATGTGTCTCTGCTACACCTGTGGGTTAAAGTTGAAGAAAATGTCCAACGCCTGCTGTCCAATATGCAGGAGGAGCATCAAAGACATCATAAAGACCTACCGAAGCACATAGATGTACATCACTATACATTCAGAAAGCAAGATAGAGAGAAAGACCTGTATGTTAAAGGAACACTCATCTGGTACAAGATGAGCCATTTCAGTTACTGATTTATTATTAAGGAAAATGTTCTGGGTTTGATAAGATAAAGTAAGGAATCCACTAAGGTCCTTAATTTCAGTAAGATTCAATTTCTTTGGTTCTCTATATGTTATGACCTGGAAGATCTTGGGACAGAAATGCATCCTCTTATGAATACCACCATTACTGAGGGTACTTAGTGCTTCAGAGACACTAACCAGGAGTATCCTGGTGTTGAAATGTTTATTGGTTATGCCTGGGCTGGGTGAGCTGGACAGTGGCTCTTCATCTGGAAATAGCTGCATTCTTCAGTAGGCATAAATGTTTGTGAATTCCAATGAAGTATGGATGAAGAAGAAACATTATTTTAATTCCTTTACTGAGCTATGTGCGTCCCTCCACACCAGTCTATGGAATATAAACGGAGTCTCACAGAGAAAAGGAGCTAATTGGTCAACTTCTCAGCCGCAAAGGGATACTGCCATCTTATAACAGAACTTCTGTTCTTGTGCAGTTTTGGACAGTTCCACTTAAGCAGCAATTTGGAAAGCAACAAACATTATAGCAAAGTGGGTAATACTCAACACTAAACAAATAGACAAGAGTGCTACGAATAATGTTACTTAAACAGTCACTGTACTATAGGTGTCCATAGGGTTCTGCAGAGATATTATGCCAGCTATTGTAAGATTCATAAAGAGTTGGTTTGCCTTTCATACAGCTGCCTGAGAGTGGCTTGCCATTGAATGGCACCACTGTTCATTATGGCATATCACAATGTGGCAATTAAACCTTCCTGAGTGTACCACTGCTTCCAACATTATCTGCAAGTCACCGCCAACCATCCATCCATTTTCTACATACATCATCCACTTCAGGATCTTGAGGAAGCCTGTCTTTGCAAGAAAAAGGTGCAAGGTGGGGTACACCCTGGGCAGGACACCAGTCCATCACAGGGCACACACAGACACAGAAAGACTCACACACTCACAACCAGTCTGGCCCAGCACTTCGAGGCAGGATTGCTAACCACTGCATCACTGTGCTTCTCTAAGCCACCATCTGTTGTACTGTATATCAATTTAAGACAATGCAAGCTTGTCTGTCTTGATAACATTCACCCACCCCCTAAATCTGGGAGGTTATATAATGCCTAAATGAAATGAAACCTTAGAGTCTGAATTTAAGGCCATTTTAGATCTCAGTTATTCTAAAACATTAAATAATGCAACTTTTATCCTTCACATGAGAAATGTTCATCATGGTCAAAAAGGGAACTTACTGTCATGAGAGTCTGAGTCTGAAGTGCTATGATTACACATAGACTGTGAGTGATGTGGTGAATAGACATGATGCATTGTCTGAACTCTGAATTTCTTTTTTTTCCTGTTGGAAATACATTTCTTCCATGTACAAACTGAACGTGAGCAGTTTTAAAAAAGGTTTGAAGTGCAAATCATAACAACGCTGAAGTGGACAGGCAAGTATAAAAGAACTGAAAGGAATGATAGCCAATTGACTTAAACTAAGGTGCATTTTCCTCTCCCTGCATTTACCATCTCCCATATGCTATATTCATATATATTCATTGCTTATTTTACTATTAGTGAGCTATTAAATTCATTATTCTATGATCACTCTATGGAGGCCTACTGTACTGCACATACAGTAACAATTATTTCAGAAAGTGTTGTAGTAACACAACTGGACTGTTGGAAATATATTCAAAATGTTTAGGGGCTGAAATAATCCTGATTCATTAGTGTCTAATGAGCATGTTGCAGGTTTAGGCAGTACACCATGTATTTCCAATCCTGAATTGGATCCATGCTGTAGTTTGAATGACTGACACCGAAGACTATTGCACCATAAGTCGTCTTAAAATCTGTTTCTGCCTGTATTAGACATACCCAATGAAGTCAGTCAGTGCTGAAGATTCCGGAGTGGTCTTCAAACACTCCAAGCACCCAAACAAACAATATGGTTCAGTATCTACTCTGAGTATTCCTTGCGTACTGTTCACTCCCACCTTTTCTATTAGAACATAGATGGCACCATTTATTTTTTTAATTATTGTAAAAAGGAAAAAATAATATTGAGAACCCTTTCTGAACTTGTAACATGGGGAAACAGCAATTGTTGATTAAGCCGGAAGTGTGGAATGTTTCTGTGCAATGTTTCTTTTCTTTTTATGAAGGGAAAACATTTTGCAGAATGTTTTCAGTATTGCGTTATCCAAAGTTAAAATGTATGAGTGAGTAATTATCTAGCAATTATGTTTTTAAGGGAAACATAAAAATGCTTCATATTTTACTCTAAAGTTCCATTAGGCTTGTTTTTGTCTGAAAGAAAAAAATATGATGGTCCATTACAAAACACAAACCTTGTAGCTTGATTACTTTGGTATTATGAAGATATTATTTTAAGCAAATAGGTCCCAAGGCAGCCTGGATTAAAAGCTTGATTAATTACTTTTTTTCTTGCAGATGTCTAATTATTTCAGAAAAAATAACAAAATCTCTCTTCTGATATTCTAAAGGTAGGTAATGGGCATATAGACACTGGCTTTTGGAAAAGCTTTGGTTAAAGGATTTTAATATGGTATGAATTAATTGGATTTTTAAGCACAATCTAAACTAATGTTTTACTCATAAATAGTAATAGTAATAACATCTGGAAATCTTTCTGTGTACTGTATATGTAGACTATAGAAATAATGATAATAATATCTGCAGGTGAATATACTGTATATAGAGGTGGATTTAATGCCTCTAAGTATATAATGAAAAGGACTATTGACATACATAAAATATAATGTGTGTACAGGGAACACAAATATACTCACAGGCAGTAATCACTTTTCATAGTATCTACAGTGCTGATACAAAGACATGCTTCTGCAATGTAAAAAAAGGTCAGGTTTCAGATTTCAAGCTTTTAAAATTATTTTCATTTCTGCAAAAGTTTTTTAAGTTTTGGAAGCTCCACAATCAGTGAAATATTTTCTGTGGTAAGTGCTGGTTATTTTGTCTGAAGCTCTACAATCCCTTGCCCAGCTTTATCATAATTTGTGTTTGAACGTTCTTGTCTAGACATCAGATTTTTCCACTATGAATCTGAGACAATTTGCTGTGCTTTTACAATGGCCATCAAAGTTTGATTACACCTTCAATAAATGGTTTAGTAGACCTTCAATTACTGTATGTCTCAGATTGGCTGTCACTAACGTGTAAATCAAAAGTCAATTGATAAGCAACATCTAATAGACATAGACACTCCTGGGTTGCATGTCCATTGACTATTATCTACTGTACATGTTATTGAATAGCCATTTACAGTCAATTGAATGTGTATTAAACCTTTTTCTGGGATAAGGTAAACATTAGGAGGGATAACTACAGTAGCTTATTGTATTGTATGCTGTTGAAAAGCTTTTGATTTCAATTTGCGCTGCTGAAGTTTTCACTGTCTTCACAGTAACCGATCTTCATTCATGTTCCTAAGGTTAAATAATAAAAACACAAATCTGCTATTGTGTATGTTATTTATTTGTAGTAGAATTATAATTTATGTTTAATTTTGAAGTTTTGTTTTCAATTTAAGCAGCTGCAGTGTCAGAAACTGTGTGTTCTGTAAACTTGCTTTAAATGTCTATATATTATTTGTAAAAACATGCTTAGACTATCATTTTGTAAGTGTATTACAGATTCATAGAACTCAGATAAACATACATCGATCATCTCATACCTCCTTTCATGACAATAGAATGGGAGGTCTTTTGCTTTAAAATGAATATGTAAAGAAAATTGAAACTATTTTTATATAAATATATTGTGCCTTTGGGCAGTTCTTTAAGTCTGTTGGATTATTGTACTAACACATCATGCTGGAACCTGTGGGAAATGTTGGAAACACTGATATTTGTCCAAAAGAATTGTCATTCCAATTACAATGCTTATGGTTAGAGAATATGACATTAGCTCTGATGGTTATTATACTGTACTGCCCTTGGTACAATACGAATAACCTCAGTATTTCAAACAGGTACTGTATCTTCCTGCGGTCCAGCCCACCCGAATGAGTTTTCTATTTTTTTTAGGACTCTTTAAGGGTCAACTTTCCAGCTTCTTGCCTAATTAATTTTTTAAAACCTCAAAGGTAAACCTCAACAATCCAGGACCAGCTGATCCAAAGCTGCCTGTCTTGTGTAAATGATGCCAAGTCACAACAATTCTTTAATTCATACAAACCATTTAGAAAATTATTCTTACCATGCTGGAATTAGATGATTTCTAAAGTATAGTCACATATTATCTATTAGTTCTCCATTATCTTTGATATCTGGTTGTCTAATTTATTATTTCCTTGCAATATTCCAGCTTCCTAAAGCGTAATCATTTCTCTACATGCCAGAGGGTGCTATATTGGCTCAGTGTGTAAGTTACTCATTTCCATGATGATCTGGTTGTCAGGTGGGTGGATACTGGTTATGCCAATAGCTCTCTTATCAATCAATATCCATATCACCCCTTTCAATATGTCATTCCTCCACAGCACAGATTCACAGTACAGTTATTTGACTAGGCCAAATGAATTCATAAGCACCCTTTGGTTTAATGATTTAACACAAAAAAAGCTGTCTGAGAAATTAGCAAGAGCATGATACTGCAGATATGGAAAGTTGTCTTTTCAAAGTGGTATAGTTTCTTTTAAGAACATTAAGTGGTCATTTTTTTGTCTCTGTAGTAATTTACTTAATCAGAATTGAGACCTTGTTCATGTACACGTTTTTTAGATGAGATTTACAGGACTTTTTTCAGAATATGACTTATATTGCCCTTCTCAGAAATCATCTAATACTGTTTACAGATGAAAAATGTTGTAAGCTTGACAATCTGTAATGTAAAAAAAAAAAACTTTTTTTAAAAAAGCCCCTACATACCCCGCCCTGCTGTTAGTTCCAATTTAGTTAATTGTTCATACAATCTGGAAAAAAGATGGGACCAAAACAGGATTAAGCCACCAGTGCTGTAGGCAGCACTTACATTGTGTGTTAGAGATTCTTTTCCTTTAAAAGTAAGGTGAATGTTTTTTTTCTTGTCTCATATTTTAGAATACTGTTTAGCTTGTGTTTATTTATGATTAGTTGTAAGTGATCTGTAAACTCTGTTCATTGTGCAAGTCCGATGACTGTGGCTGTCAATAAACTTTTAAGATGTGTTTCCATTATGTCAGTTTTATGCGAGTGTTTTTCTGTTGCACTTGAAGTTTCATTATGAAATATTAGTTTCAAGCATTGGACGAGAGGTTCTTCTTGATACTCTGGATGTGCAGTGTAATGGTATTAATAGTATGATTTCACCCTATACAATCTGTTTACAGCCTATATCTTGAAAGGTTGAAGCTGAAGCTGAAATAAGAAAGTGAAGGACATTGTTTGCACCAATTAGCAGAAAACCTAGCCTTCTTGTCTGCTTACAGGAAAGAATTGTACTCACATACTGTATGATAACATAGCTTTGGATCCAAAAAGATAACATGAACTATGACTGTTTAATGGCCCACGAGTTTCAGTGTCAAATTCTGAGAATTATGCTTGATTAGATAAACTTTTGAATACTCTATACTGTGCCTAGAATGAAACTGAAAGGAAGTCCTAGTAACTTGTTGGAAGCTAGGGAGCACCACCTCATGGAAATAAGTGGAATAACAGGCAACCTCTGGATTTTCACCCTAGAATAAATCCTGACACTTTCTTTGTTTTTGTAGATTTTGTAGTCAAAAAGCACCTTATAAAATATTTTTTTCTTAGCAGATTTTGAAACTACTAGGACCCTGTGCTTATATATGTAAGAACTGTGGCCACTTCACTTCACTTGAGTTTATTTGTGATTAGCACACTTTTTGTGCAAAGAAGCACACAAATGTAACAAGTCTTAAGAACTAGGAAAATGTTACAAGGATAAATGAGGAAAAGTTTCAACTTCATCAGCATGGACAGTATTTCTTGCATTTATATAGTACTTTTTATACTATCCATTTTCTAACCCCTTTATCCTATACAGGGTCACCGAAAGATCCAAAAGCACTATACGTACAGGAGGGTACTTTATCCACCATTGAATACCTACTGAGGAATGCATGGCAGCAATTATGTGCCAGTAGGAACACATACAATACTGTTACAACACAGGCTGAGAAATGAGAAATTGCCCCAGGCAAGTTAGAGTGGGGTTACTATCCCTACTCTTGACTGTAAGTGGTTTTCATCCAAAGGACAGCACTTCTTATAGCCCTTGGTCACCATGCTGGACAGTCCTGGTTCAGAGGGAAGAGGGTCATTAGTGGTCTACTTGCAGCTGCCTGCTGGTTTTTCCTTGGAGGTCTCCCATCTGAGGACTGGCAAAGACTTTGCTTAACTTCTGAGATCAGGAAATAAAGCAATCTCCCTGCTGCCAAAGTACTTAAGCAATATATTATCAAACTGAATATCAAAAATATATCAAACCGAATACCAGAAAAAGATGTCCCTCCTATTAAAAAATATCATTGTCCCCAAAACCAGAATTATGTCATAAGTATATCTGGGACAAATAAATCATAGGTATTGGTAAGGACCATTATTTGTCTCCAACACATTTCGGTAGGCAGCTTGGATATCTAATTGCATTCTGCATTATCTAGTTGAAACTGGAAGATAAATGAGTGAGATATGCTCCTCAAGGGAGCCAAAAATTAGATTGTTGGGTACTGAGCTTAATATGGTGTCCTACAGATATAATGAATGGGAAATGCATCCCATAATTGAATTGAGCACCTTCTTGTTCAGGGATTCAGGGACTGTTTGCTTATCAATGTATTATTTTCATTTAAGTGTCAGTCGAGAACTGCTTGTTAAGCCACTCTGCCAAAATACAATGTAATGAAAGTTTTGAGTTTACACTGCGTGCCGACATGGACACCGATATTCAGTGTTAAAGCAGCCAGTGACTGTCAAGCCACCATGCAAATGTCTGCTCCAGCAACTGTGTGTAATAAAATATGTGACATGAAATCATGACATCATACCTGTTCACATTCCTGGAGGGTTATGGTGTTTGTGGTTCTGATTTTCACCTAAGAATAATGTCTGACACTTTGTGACACTGTGTGAGCACAAGGAAAGTCATTCTGGTGAAGCAGAGTGAGGGATAAACTGGTGGAATAGAGCTTAAGCACAAGAGGGACTTAATAAAAGAGGTACTGTATCTTCACCTGATTGAACTCTACACTATTCAATGGTTTCATACAGGAGAACTATCCAGGCTATTTGATAATGAGTACACTTCTAGAATCATGTTGAATAAGTCAACATCATGCTTCAACCTCGTATATAAATGGTGATTGTATGCAGTTCTTTTTACTCTGTCAAGGTCTCGATGGATAAAAAATAATTCTAAACAACCATTTAGGTAACTCTACACTGGATTTACAAAACCACCCTTGAAAATAAAAGACATAAAAGTAGAAGTTACCATTTTTTTCACGATGTCTAAAATGTAGCCCCATTAAGAAAATAACGTTCAAATCCTGATTTCCAATTACTGGAAACCATAGCAACAAGACAAAAAGATGGAAATAAACTACCATGACAGCCATACATTTTATAGTGTTTTTCATTAGGGCAATGCAAGATACAATGTAAACATTAACAAAATATAAAAAAGAATTAAAAACAAAACAAAACAAAAAGATTTACCAAAGCAAATGAAAAATGCAGCACACTGTTTGCAATAGAAAACCTTCCTTTTCTTGACCATTAACTAACTAATTAATGTTCAATCTACCCATCATTCACATACCCAGGAGAACCAAGAACATAATTACAGTATCAGGATTAACATTAACCAAAATTATATTGAAGTGTTACTAGGGTAACAAATGAAAGCAAAGGCTCCCTTCAAATGCACTGATTTGTACCCATGCCCACTGCAAGCCTTGAATGAAGAGAGGCTTGAGTGAAGTGTTCACATAACTTAAAATGTCAGCTCATGCTTGTGAGATGTTCACATGCGATTTTGACATTATTTATTGAATGGGGTGTTGTTTTTGGCCTCTTTTGGCAGTCTTTAATTTTTTTCTTCTTGGACTTTCTCTTAGAAACAGATGCTGCACATTTAACAAAACATTGCATAAGCATAGTCAAAAACTTGAAACATTTCTTGTCATACAAATATGATAGCACCACATTTGGTCCGCCTTGAGTCACATTGCACGATGGTATATGGAGCTGACAAGCTGGGGAAGACCACCATGAAAAATGTTTTGTTTTGATTGAGAGTGAGACCTGTGCTAGTCAGGTTTTGACCTTGGTTTCTGATTAAGAGTAACTGAGACTAACTGTACTAAGAGTAACGGAGGCTAAAAAGGCACCACTCCTACAAACAATCTGGTGTTCACATTGCATTTTCAAGAGAATTCATTTTTATTAAAAAATGGATATACTGTATGAAATGTCTAACTTGATGACTAATTGATAAAAAAAAACTTGACTGACCGCTGTAATGTTTTTCAAGAAGCATACTGTAAATGAATTATGAAAGTCTACTGAAAAGGAAAGGTAATGGTTGTCTAACTAAAATATACTTTTCAGAGGATTGGTAGTCCTTTTTTGGCATTAGTTTACAGTTGAGAAAACAAAAATAGTAACCACAGAATGAACACGAATCCCTTCTAAGACTAAAATGAAACGAAAATTAATCTTGCCACACAATGTTTTGTAACTTTAAATTATCTAGATAGTTGTGACTCAGTCACACAGAAAAAGCAGCCTAATAACAGCAAATCTGTCAGTACTGCTCAGGACAAGAAGTTAGCCTAACCACCATATTCCTTTGCTTAGCCTCACACAGTCAACATACTTTCCATTTGCAATTGTTTAAATTCAAACAGCTTAGCACAGTTACATTCCAGCGACAACTTTTTAAAACAATAGCGCTCATTTAAGCTTTCTGTCATCTTTCTTACTTCTTTCAACAATTACCAAATCCCCTCAACAGCTAAAATAGAAACCTGCAAATTCCCTCATGCATCTACGACTACAGCCAGACTTACTATAAACTTTCTACTTACAGTACTCCCTCCTACTGCCTGTCTCTACAGACACTTGCTATCCTTACACACTTCAAATAACTAGGATAGAAATTTCAAATTACAAAAGGCACATAAGAATTTTGAGATGAGCACACATTTACACTACTTAAACTTTGTCAAGCAGGCATAAAACCTTTAATTTAGTAAGCTATAATTGAGTTATTTCCAGAAAACAATGCATTTAAAAAAGCTCTGCCTTAGGTATTAGTCTAAATGTTTTAATTGTGGGACTACTAAACTATGTTACTGCATGCATTACTTCCAAGTGGGTTTTCTTCTTTTAAATGAATGCCCACTCCCCACTAAATATATTTTTGCATATCATTTGCACAACACATCATCAAAAAGCCTGTCTCTTCTCAGAATCAGCACACAAACCATCATTTCACACTCTCAGACCACTGCCTCATACACAGTCTCTCTGAATCTTTTCCACTCTCTAAAAGGAGCAACTTGTGTGCATGGATTAAATGACTAAGCACATACATTATGTGGTTTTCACAAAGGAACATGGTAGCATAAAGCACAGGAACTTCAGAAACTACTAGGCAAATGTAATTTGAAGCCAACTGAACTTCTACAGTAGAATATTACCTAAAAGAAGAAACCATGACATATACTGTACTGTATAATGGTGTTAAATGAATTTTGTGTCTGGCAAGATCTTTAACCTACAGTTTGCTGTGCAAAAACATGGTTACTAGCAATATTTTTAGGATCAATTGGCAGAACCTTGCAGTTTTTCAAAATGAGTAATTTATCATTCAAACAGTTTCTTTGAAGTATCTGTGACTTCATATGGCCCAGTGCACATATGACAAGTCCTCAAAGAATTTGTCAAAATAAACCAAAGTCAAAACCTTTCATCAAGGGCACAGTTTGTAATACAAGGTTTTCCTCTTGATTGTTCAGCTTAAATAATAGAAGGCACATACAATCTAGCCCATCTCAGTCTGGCTTCTGGGCAAAATTGCAAGAACTTAATGAGAGACACTAAAAAACTTTCTATAACAGAGTTACTGGGAATCAAGTCTACTATTTATAAAGTATGTTTCATATGCCTCACCCTACACTATGTGAGCTTATTTCCATCAGTCCCATTTTTGATGAGACTCATCAGTTACTTGAAATTCCTCACATTTGAAGTGAAGTTGGAATTATACACACAAGGTCAGGACTGATCAGGCAACAACTTCACACAGAATCTAATTTCCTGCTACAGGTTTGCACATGGTTATCTCACCCCAGCTGTACAGTAATACCAAGAAACCAAATATTCATGTTGAACAGCTAGAAATCTCACCATTGGGTAGTACTGGCTTCTGAGCACTACGGAACTAAAGTACACTCTTGTCAAAAGTTGAAATAGGAATTGTTTGGGAATGTTTTGGAGCTTTTATACTAAAAGAGAAAAGGATAGCTGGATCTAACTATTAGTATACTGTCTACTCCATTTTGATAGTTAGCTCTACCCCAATTACTATTGCTTGACATTAGTACCCATACATTTTGCTTTTAAATTTAGCATTTTTGTCTTTAGTAGATGTGTTCTGCAATTCTAACAAATTTTAAAATATTTATTTTAAAGACTCCAAGAATCTCTTTAAGATACAAGATATGTGGTGACTTTCCGTTATGCACAAAAATATACATATACTGTGTCAGCAACACAATACATTTTTCCAGAAAAATGTTTCTCGTTCAGTGTTTGGGCAATCGTAAGTGCCTTTGTTCTGCAAGTTCAAGCTTTCCTATTTTACCTTTTTAAGTTTAATTGAAAAGACAGACATATTGTCCAGGAATATGTGATACAAGGATATTATTTTTCAAAATATATATTAGAGTAATCTTAAAGAGACTTAAAATCATGGGAATTTACACTGGTGTGTTGTGTTCAAGAAATCCAGTCATTTTCTTTTCCAAGAAGCCAGTGCTCATGTTGTGTTGAGAAGCCAGTTTCCTATTGCACATTTCCTCATCCCTATGACTTGTGGATTATGTACATTACAAAGGGGAAAAAAAGTAACATATTGTGATAATGCATCAGAGAAAACTCAATTAAGAAAAAAAATCACTACCACTACATTATAACTAAATAGTATGAAAATGTCTAGCATGACTACTTACTATAATTCCCTTGTGATCTTAGAGATGCAAATAAGCAAGTGTTTTATTTAATTAACAAAAGCAATGTAATTACCATTAATATGTGCTGTACTAAAAGAGTGATTTAACACTTTTACATAATGCCTTCGTCTGGATATCAGGGGACAGGGAGTGGAGGCAGAAACAACAATTTTTAAAACAAAAGTAATCCCTTATAAAACACTGTGAATACACACCGTGTAGATTAATTTGGAACCAGAAGACTTTTGGGAGAGTCTTCCAAATTCCACTTGTAGGAATGCTCCATGGTAGTCTTGCACATTTCCGGTTTCTCCTCAGTTTTCAAATATTAAAAGCTTTGTGCAATCTTCTTGTTGTTGTTGTTGTTGTTTTGCAATGCCTGTTTCACAATCGAATTTTTCTTTTATAAAAATCATTGCTCATTAGTGGAAAGGGAGGATTTAGAAGATGGAAAATGATTGTCTAAACCAAGTCTCATTTCTGTTATAAAAAAGTATACATATCAGGCATTATATAAGTCCCAATAACGACATAGGAAGTGTCCATTATTGTTAAAGTTGCAGTATACAGCATTAGAACAGTAATTTCATGTTTTAAGGTGAAAAAATAAACTTCTTGTTACATGGTCGCCAAATCAAAATATACAATATTTGTAATAATTATAAAACTAATAACGATAATTTAATTGCATTGCCATTTGGAAAACATACAATTTCTGTACAGTTGTTTTGTTACAGTTTTTTTGTTTTGTTTTGTTTTTCAATGGAAACACCATCAGGGAAATTACAAGCTGCAGTAACAGCTGTCTATCACAAGAGGCCACTTTTGCTAAGAATTACAGCAACAGATAAAGATGTCAAGATTCAGAACAGCACCAATGAGCAGCTTTTATCCAATTGTATTTGAGGTCGTGACCAATTGGTTGTACAATCATTATATTTAAAAATTGTGGACATTGTATCTCAGCCCTAAGCAAAACGCCTATTCACTAATGCTCTCACAGCACACATGCTTCTCTTGTGACGGACAGTGCTATAATTCTGTATAACAGGTAGACGAAAAATGTATTTAAATAACTATAAATAAAAAAAGATTTTTTACTTCAATAAATAATGTGCTGATTTAGAGTTATACTGCATCTTTAAGTAATGCACTCAGGTAAAAAAAAAGTTTTAAAGTGCATTAATTCACAAAAATGAACCACTTCATTCATCATTATTGTTCACGTGTTATCACACCACAAAAACTACTTTCTGCTAAATATAATATAACTGCAATCTAGCAGGTACTTCTTTTACTAATACTACATGTAATACTGTCCAGCAGAAATTATAACAAAAGTTAGTGCTTAACCCAGTTGCAGAGCTCACACTGTTCGTTAGAAAAATATTTCAGCAGTCTTGAACATCAGCCATTTGAAGTAGTGAATGCTGTTCGGTACCTTGGCAGAAGGCATGCCACTCTTGAGAAAAACACATCTTTTATGAAAGCTTTCGACCTGGCTTCAGTGGGGCTCTGTTAAAAGCAAACCAGTGAAACCAGACTCCAGTTGATACCAGTATAAGTCCAGTTTAAAGCAGCTTTTACTGGAGTCTTCTGGACCTTTCAATCTCAGTAAGGGCAAGAACTGGCTACTTTTTTAGAATCAAGAAAAAGTGTGCCATCAAAGTAATATCAATAAAATAAAATTAAAAAAAACTTCCCTGGTCTGAAAATTCAACTAAAAAATAATACTGCGCAGCAATATTATTAGTTGTCTTGAAATGAACCCTGTGCGACAACATGTGCTTTTATTTGTCTAGGGGTAAGAATATCAAGTGCTTTCAGATATCAATACTACAGCAATCTTTTTTATAATTATACCTTTTCTTTCCTACAATTGCCAATTGCATTTGGATATTGGAATGAACAAGTTCCATGTACCCTCCAATTAAATACAAAAGCTATTACAGCATTTCCTTTACAATGGCATTCATCTCTTTGGTTTAATCACATTTAGGGCTTAATGCTATACAGCTACATCCCTGGGTTTTGTCGGCAGTTATCAAGCCTTTTTTTTCCAGTATGGTTTTGTTTTCCTGGAAAACTAATTCCCACTATCCTTCCCCACTGCATCAGCAGATGGGTGTTAGGAGAACACATAAAGCAGCAATATATACAAATGTATTTTTTTTTTTTATCTGGAACTACTTATAAAAAAAAATAAAGTCTTTTATACACTGTAAACCAATCACTGCCCAAGGGTAGAGAAAGCTCAGATTAATTTCACCAAGGGACTAAAATTACTATCCCCAATGTTCTCCATGAGAATTTGTCTTTTGTTTAGAAAATTTGAGATGAAAGAATTTCAAGTTTTTCAGACAGATTTATTCAACTGGATTTGACACTGAATTTTTAAAACATATGCACTGAAAGAAATGAGATAAATGGCAAAAACGTAAGCCAATTGTGACTTTCTTTGCTGCAAATTTTTCATAACAGAAAATCTGCCAGAGGGGCTAAATAACTTCAGGCTGACAATGCAGAATGGATGTCACAAGACTAGAGCAGAAATACATCTCTAAGGAAGTCATGAAAATAACATACAGACAAAACGTACAAGAATTAAGAGGAAAAAAATCTAAGGTGTTTTTTCTGATCTCAATGGGTGATCACTGAGTCACTAATACCCTTTTGTCATTGTTGTGTTTTCTTAATGTAAGTTTTAAGAACCCAAGGCTTATTTATAACTCCTTTACTTACTTGTTTGGGTCACTTCTTTTCCTTTGAATTATTATTGAAACACAGCTTGGATGCTGTTACATACTCATATTCCTATGGCACCAAATTGAATAGGCTGTGATTTTTTTCCTTCTTTTGTTTATTTTTAAAACCATCTCGAAAGGCATTCTTTCGGCAAACCCAAACAGTTGGGTGAACGGGAGTGATGGACAAAAGTGACAGAAAAGGCCCGCACATTTTTACCCCTTTCACAAGATGCAATCATCTTCTTTCTCTTTTTATCAAAATTATCAAAATAAAACCCAAATGTTGTTTAAGACACTGGGGTGGCCACCCCAAATCTCTTGCCAATGTTATTTTTTTTAATCGTAACATATCACTGACAATTTATACTGTCTTAATGTATTTCTTTTGTTTTAGCAAACCAGCACTAAAAGTGTCTCGTTCATAATACTACATTGCATTTAGATGTCTTTAAAAAACTGTTTTATACAAACAGGTACAATGCTAGTTCTTCCTTTCCAAGTAATTAGAGGGCACCCAGCCCTTTTGGGGTCGCCCACTGTCAAGCACCTGACAGTACCACCACCCATTGGGGTTCCTTTCAAGAACTTCCAAGTTTGTCCCTTCTGGGAATCCCATGGTCTCTTCATCGCCATGGTAATCAGCTATGGAAACATAAACTTCTCTGAGGTTGTTCTGTATCAGCTGAGATTTCTCAATGGGTTTGGGTTTGACTGTGGAGACCGGGATCCCATTTCTTTGAGAGACCCTTCCCAAAGCTTCCGTGCTGCCCATTCCCACTTTATCTGGCTGCCTCAGTTTGCTGTCAACCTGCGGCCTCACGGAGCTGAAGGAGGAGTTACGGCGGACTGTCACTCCAGATCTCAACTGGTCAGTGGAGTTAAGGGATTCATTTCTACGCAAGGACCCTGAGAGAAGGTTGGTGTCTTTGACAGGTGCTGAAACAAAGACCGACTGAGGTCTCACTGCTAACTGGCGCACCCCATTCCTCATTTTCACAGAGCCATTCACCATTCCTGTTGGTTTAGAGAAGCCACCAGGAGGCTTTGATGGAATTGGGGGAGTAGTCTTTTTCATACTCTGGTTGATGCTGTTCAGGGCTAGAACTCTCTGTTCATTCTTCTCTAAGCTGTTGGATTTACTTCCACTGCTCTGTTTGGACATGATACCTTCAGACTCTGATCCTGCTCCATCTCCCTGCTTCACAGGCTCCAGGTAATAAGTTGGAGCCCAGCCTTCAGCATCTCCACACTTGATGTACCACCATCCACTTTCCTGCTTCTCCACCACTTCTACTTCCACTCCAGCAGCAAAGCTGATCTCAGAATCTTGCACTTTTTCATAGCTGTCTGTGGTCCTGTAGATGGTGGTTTCAAAGTCTGAGTCTCCTCGGCTGCCCTTGGAATAGATGCTGGAGAGATCTGAGGTGCTTCGAGAGGACACCGAGTCCTCTGATGAGATCACAGAGGCAGTTTCTGAATCCTCGCCTTTGGAGGCCTTTAGCCCATGCTTCAGCTGTCCTGTTGGTCTCAGCTGACGCCTCAGGGTACTGATATCCATCTTTTCAGGGCTCTGAGGCTCCGATTTGGTCAGCAAAGGCTTGGGTCTTACCAGGGGTTTGGGTTTGGTAGAAGGGCTTTGTCCAATTCTCTGCTCTACTTCTTTCCTAAGGCCTAGCTGTTTACTTACTCCCTGGGTGGCATCTGAAGAAGACCTCAGCTTGGTGTCTTCAGTTTTGGTAAGAGACTGGCTTCTGGCTAGTTCTGGCTGGACTTTTTTCACAGTCCTTGTGTTTCCCAGAGATGACCTGGAGGATGAAACTTTGTGGGCCGTTGACAGGGTGTTGCTCTTTGGAGAGTCTGAGTCACCACTCGACTCTTTGCTGGATGCCGTATCTTCACAGTAAGGCCTGAAGCCATCGTTCTCGTATATAGTTTCCTCTTCCTGAGCAACGTCGTCAGTAAACTCCCCCACCTTGAATGAGGCTCTCTGGAGGGAAGAAACAGGAGAGGGCTTGGAAGACTGCTGGGAGCTTTTCCCAGAGGATGCATCATCATTCTTACTATCAACAGACGTTTCTCGCTTGACATGGTCTGGCTCTGGCTCCAAATCAAAACCAATGGCAGGGACATCATATTCTGGCTCCTCATACTTGGGCTTTTGAGGGGAGTCTGTGGCTTCAGCTGGAAGGGTGCTGCTTGTAGGGCCAGCCTCTTCTTGATCTTGCTTTTTGGTTGGTGGAGCTGGGGGAGGGATCTTTGGCCTAGTCAGAGTGCTGGTTCTTCGGTTTAGATTGGGTTTCTTCCTTTTGTCAATGTAGGAACAAGGTGCCCAGCCTTCCTTTTCCCCAATCTGGACATACCACCATCCGCCAGAGTTCTTTTCAATGACCTAGGAGTAAAGAAAACTGGATTAGACAACTTTGTATCTGTTTAATGTTGAATGATCTCCCTCTTTCTTAAATTAGAACATCATTTTTAAGTCATACCAAATATTAAGATTTAAAAAAAAGGTATAGGTCCAAATAGTCCTTCAATATAATTTATAATATTATCTAGACCAGTGGTTCTCAAACTGTGGTACGCGTACCGGGAGTGGTACATGGAGTGCCGCCAGGTGGTACGCCATATGACCCTGGAACTGTGTTGTGTGCGCTGAAAAAACGGGACGGGTTTTCATATTTTCTATTTTAATACGTGTCGAATACGCAGCCTACGTACTACGGTACAGCGCGTGCTAATATTTGAGTGGACAGAGTTACGATGTAATTCTATACCACTCTATAGGAATGCATGCTATGAAGTAAGTGACCAATTGTATTTAAAAAAAGCTATCTCCAGCAAATAGGGAGGAAGGAGAACGTGCGTGATCTTGGAACACCGCCAATCTTGTAAGCGTGGGAAAGTATAGAAATGCATGCTACGAACTTAAGTGACCAATTGTATTTAAAAAAAGCTATCTCCAGCAAATAGGAGGTAGAAGAACGTGCGTGATCTTGGAACACCGCCAATCTTGTAAGCGTGGGAAAGTATAGAAATGCATGCTACGAACTTAAGTGACCAATTGTATTTAAAAAAAGCTATCTCCAGCAAATAGGAAGGTGGGAGAATGTGCGTGATCTTGGAACACGCCAATCTTGTAAGCATGGGAAAGCGTGATAGATAACAGAAAAATATTTAAGGACTGTTCTGGGTTAGTTTGAGAAAAATACATCAAGTATCTCTGTTTCGCATCCATGCGCATGAAAGAAAAACTTCTGAGACGGACTTTTGACTGCCTTTAAAGGGGAAACGGGAAATATTTCTCCAACAGCGCCACATTCGTCAACAATTGATTGAAAATGAATACCTCGCAAAAATCAAGTATTATGTCCTGGCTGAAAGGAATAGACACCAAGAATAACGATGCCAGATCCGACAGATCACGCACACCTGTTGAGATTGAGGAGGATTATACATCGGCCACCGACACAAACTCTGCTGCTGAACCTGCTAGTGTTAGCAAGCGTCGGAAGATGGCTACAAAGCGGTACGATCCAAATTATCTAAATTTTGGATTTACTTACACCGGTACAGAGGAAGAGCCAAGACCACAGTGTGTCGTGTGCTGTGAGATTCTCAGCAATGAAAGCATGAAGCCAGCACATTTAAGGCGGCACTTTACCACGAAGCATGCGCTCTTGAAGGATAAGCCTGTTGATTTTTTTCAAAGGAAACTTAAAGATCTGAAGCAGCGCAAGTCCACCATAAGGAACAGTGCCACTCCAATTTCCAAAGCCCAAGAAGCATCTTACTACGCAAGCTTGTGGATTGCTAAAGCAGGTGAGCCCCGCACTATCGGTGAAGAACTTTGTTTACCGTTGGCAAAAGAGCTGATACTTATTATGTGTGGAGAAAAAGCTGCTAAACAGCTCGACCTGGTGGCCCTTTCGAATGACACAGTCACTCGTAGAATTATTGATATGGCGGATGATGTCAAAAGTACGCTGATAGAGCGCATTAAGATGAGCAGATGCTTTTCACTGCAATTAGATGAGTCTGTAGATGTCATCAATTTGGCAAATTTTCTTGTTTACGTTAGATATGAGTTTGAGGGCATGTCGCATGAGGACTTTCTGTTCTGCAAGCCGCTACCAACAAGAACTACAGGAGAGCACATATTTCAGCTTCTGAATGAATTTATCGAAGAGAAAGGCATTGACTGGAAAAAATGCGTCGGAGTTTGTACAGACGGTGCTAGAGCGATGACAGGCAGACACAGAGGTGTAGTCGCACGAATTAGAGAGGTTGCTCCAGATATGAAGTGGACCCACTGCAGCATCCACTGAGAGGCCTTGGCAGCCAAGAAAATGCCTGAGGATTTGAAATCAGTGTTAGACTCTGCTGTCAGAGTTGTGAATTTTATCAAGGCTCGACCAATGAATTCACGCCTGTTCAGTTTGCTTTGTAATGAAATGGGCAGCGAACATGTGCAGGTTTTGCTATATACTGAAGTGAGATGGTTATCAAGGGGCAGAGTGCTCACGAGGCTCTTTGAGCTGCACTCTGAGGTACAGATGTTTTTGCATGACCAGCAATCTCCCTTGACAAAATCTATTTGATGATCCAGTGTGGCTGGTAAAATTGGCCTACCTGGCTGATATATTCTCACGCTTGAATGAGCTGAATATGGCACTGCAGGGGCTCTCTTTAACAATTTTTGATGTGTCTGACAAGATCACTGCTATGAAGAAAAAGCTGCAACTTTTTGTTAATAAAATCAACGCAGGTGATAAACAATGTTATCTCCAACTGGTGGCCAAAGAAATATTCCAAATAAAGGAATTAAAGGTCAAATATATATATATAATCTATATATGGGTCATAACCCATTGGTGATTGGGATTCAGTGAGTATTTGTCCAGAACTATTTCAGCATGGCCAGGCTCAAGTGGTTTCCAGTGAGCCTCATTGTGCTTAGCTTGCTGTGGAAAAGCAACTAAAAATTTTTTGGATGATCTTGAGGTATTGTTAGTGAGTTACACATCTTTAGATGCTAACTCTGCTGTTGGTGCTGTGGGACTTTTAGCAAGTCAGACTCTAATGCTGCAGATTCTGGAGGAAAGTATAAACCATTCTCACCACTCCCATAATGAGAGTGACAGCAGTAAAACTATGTTCATCAAAACTAACCAATTCCAATTTCCAGACATTTCCAGACATAGTCTACAACATTAACTAACTAAAACATCTGACAAGGGATATTAGTTTCACTTTGTCAGTCCTGAGGTGCAGGGCAAAGCAGTTAATATTTCTAAGTTAACATGTTTTGGTTCTTTCCTCAAAAATATTGATTTATATAAATTAAGATTAATTCATATCCAGGATGGTTCTGTTATAATAAAAAACGGGAAAATTGAACTAATGTAGATAATTCAGCAGATTTTCAGGGTGGCACAGTGGCGCAGTGATTAGAATTGCTGCCTCGCAGTGCTGTGACCCTCAGTTCAATTCCCTCACTTTGTAATGACCTGTTTCTTGTTTGACATTTTTTTTTCAGTAATAAAAGGGTTCATTTGTTAGAGACATAATGGTTTCTTGAGTCATGACAGGAGGAAAAAAAATGACTTTTCTAATAATTGTCAACTGCTTCATTCAAAAATGGTAAAAAATAGCTGGAATGTGCAAAACATAGATGGTTTAAAAAACTTACATCAGCCTTCTGTCCTCCACGGAAACTGATTCCATCTGATATACATGACTGGAACTCTGCTATGGTGTAGTATTCAACTTCAACAGTAGGGGGCTCAGGAGGCTTTGGCAACTGGAATCCCTGAGAAGGAGGAGGATAATTGAAGATTCAGGAGCCCATTATGGAATCTACAAGGCTTACTAAAATGTAAAATTAATTTGCTTTTGTAAAATATTCAGAAACTAATTAACCATAAATGGATTTATTACTATTTGGTTGTTGACTTTCTCCAAAGCAACTTACACTAGTACATTCATACCCGTTTATAAAACTGGGAATTTTACTGCAGCAATCTGAGTGAACTACCTTGCTCAAGGGTTCAACAATAGTGCCCCACCAGGATTTAAATATGCTGCTTCCGGTTGAGTGTCCAGAACCCTGACCAATTTCCCACACCTTATTTAAAGGGTGAAGTTAACATTCTTCTGCGTGTAACTCTTTAGAAACAAATGACGGTAACAGATATTTTATGTAAATAAATCCTGACCTTTAACATGTTCCTCTCACAAATATACACAAACAATTTTAAGTAAATATCAAAACACTTATAAGAAAAGCACTTCCAATCCAATGCTAGAAAGTATCACCAGATGTAACTTGATTATTTCCACACAAGCAGCTTGCGTAAGGCATTGTGTTTTTTACCAGAATCCACATGACTCGATATTGCCGAGTCTTTCTTCACAGTAACATGGAACTGATGAACTACAGTGGAAATGAGTGGAATGGAATGCCATGTTGTGACAAATGGAGGGTAAAAAGAATACTGTAAGTAACACTAACCAGGCTGGCCTCTCTCCTAGGTGGGGGTTTCTGTCTCAGGTTAGGAGAACCTAGGAAGGAGAAAGACAACTATGTTTGCACTATACAGTATATTAGCACTTTGCATGTGTATCATGTGAGAGCCTAAAAACCTTCTGTACATAACAAGCAATCACAGCATGTTAAAATATGTTAAAATCGTACAACACTCTAAATGAAGCATTTCAAATTTAGTTGCAAGCAGAAAAACAGAAAAGAAGCATTATACAGTATCGTGTTTACTGATGGCTGATTTTTTTATGAAAGGGTGATGAAATTAAGCATATATCAAATATTCACTTCATTCTTTCTTTGTAGAAATGAAGTCTGGCAATATTATTTCAAACCAGGGTTATTCATTCTCAAAGCCTGGCACAGGGGCATGGAAGATACCACTGATGCCTCACAGTTCTAAAGTGCCAGGTTCAATTGTGGCTTGGAGCACCTTCTATGTGAAGTTTGCAGATCCTCCTGGTGCTCCAGTTTCCTGCCAAAGTGCAGAACATGTTGTCTCTACAGGTTAATTGTCATTTCCAAAGTGCACCCTGCATGCATGTATGAGTGGTGTGTTCTGCAATGGGCTGGCATTCTGTCCTGGGCGTAGTCCTGTTTTGCACCCTGTGCCACACACCAGGCATTTTTATATGTACAGACTTTATCTCGGTGATAATCATTTATGGATTTTGTTTTAATTGAAAAGGATATGGAATACTTTTCCAGTGTAACTAGTTATATAAGTAGTCTAAGAATATAAATACACTGTAACAGTTACCAAGCCATTGACAGCTGGTACACTGGTACACTGAAGGTTTGACATTAGCACCCATATTCAAGAGGTCCTTATTAACATCTTTAAAAAGAGTTTTTAAATTCCTTTCCCAAAAAATCGCCCGTATTGAATTTTGATTTGAAACTTCATCAATCTGTGCTATTGTTCCATAAGTATAATGAACTCATTATGCCAGTTGAAACTGCTAGGGAGTTATATGTAATGAAACCAGTCCCAAATCCTTTGAACCCAAAACCCTAAACAATGAAGCCTGTGATGTTGATTTATTAAAGGGAGGGGAATTAACTTGGTTTAAAAGCCATTATCAATCAAGCTTTTCTATCTAAATGGGATTTTGGCACACTTCAACACAAATCATTATGTATGCAAGGTTTAAACATGCTGAAGTTTAAATGTATATTAGTTTATAGATGAGAAACTTTATTACTGACAACATTTTAGAATAGTATTCCATAAAAGAAATACATAAAGTGTACCTTAACAGAGATACAGGAAAAGACACAGGCACTGACTGCATTAATTCATAATTCCAGTCAAAACTATATAGTATGAGCAAAGTAAGCATATATAAAAGGATTTATAAGCCTCTAATAGGTCTTCTTATAAAGGTAGTCATTTTCAAATGACTTTTGTAGCTTTGACACTAATTGTCAGTAATACAAGGTATTATTATAGCTCACAGACTTCCTTAAAAACTACAAATAATGGGTACAAAATGTCAAAATATAGAACTTTATAATTTACTAACTCTTAACATCAAAATAAAAATTGAAAACTTAATGTGTTCCGAAACTGTGGAAACTTGGAAATAGAAATAATGAGCTAAAGGTACTGGAGGACAATTCTGATCATGCAGGGAAATAATCTAGTCCAGGGATACTCAATCTGTGGTCATTCCAATCCTCTTCCAAACCCATTACAAAATTTCAATACAACCAACTTACGAATTCCTGAACTGATAATTAGCAAAGTGAATACACCAATTAAGTAGATGTTAGCCTCCATGTACTGCAATGGTGCAGATTGACAGGGCTGCAAGGTGAGGTAACCATAAAAGAATTTTACTAGGTCTTTGAAATTCCCTTAAGTCATCATCTAGATAGACAAGTAAACAATTTCACTGTAGACTAATGTGGTAAATCACAGGCTTGGTCATGTAACTGAGCCCTTAATTCTTGAAATAAAACCAAAAGACAACGAGGTTGTCAGGGACTAGCCAGAGAGGTCACAAGAGGCAACCATAACATTGTAAAGAATCTGGGACCCGAACAATGGCTGTTAGGCAGACTCACCGATCTCTGCTCTCTGTGGGGCGATCCTGGCCACAGCCGGAGAGCCCTGCTCCGTTTTTCCCTTGCTGTCCTGCAGGGTGACGCTGCTTCTCCTTTCATCGCAGGGGATGGGCAAGCTGATCTCCTTCTTGGCCATGTGGAGCTCCTCGGGCTCGTTGTCAGTCTGGACGTCCTTCTCGCTCACTGCTTTTTTGTTGAGGAGGTTGCTGATCTCCATGATGTTCCCAATGATCTCCACAGGGCCGGTCAGGGTTTTCTTGCGAGGGGAGAAGTCGTCTTTGGCCTTCTTCAGGTATGACGCAGGAGCCCAGCCTTCTTTGCCCAGGTACCTAGAAGAGGAACCAAAGCCAACTAGTTAGTCAGTGGACATCAAGCTGCAATCAATGTAAGCAAGCATTTCCTCAGAGAAAGTGGATGTAAGAGCCCACTTTAAAACCAAAGAAAAACGGCTGCATCAGCTTTTGTACTTGTACAGGACTAATATTTATATGAGCAGAACAACCAATTCTAGTGAAACTATTTTTTTCCACTTCATGTTAGTACTTACGAAAACTTTTATTTCTGCTGCAACTAAGGCAACATGTTTCCAAAAATGGTTTTCATACGTGCTGTGTGTATGTTTTTAACACGATTTAATATTGACAACAGAGAATATACAAAGAAGAGAAATGTGTCTATACAATATATACATGTATAGGCCATGAACAATGAATAGTAAATGTCTATTGTTTCCTATGTTTTACATTTACACACATTGCACAGTGTTTTAACACTGGAAAATCCAGAAGTCATCCCTTCTGCACATTTTCTACAAAGCCAATGTCCTTGCAACCCCAGCAATGTAATGCTGCAACACAATGTATGACAATCACTTCCTCTGTCAGACCCATGTAAGATACAGTAATAAGCAATCTGCACCACACCTGCATCAACAGCTCAAATACAGTAGGTGCCATGTATCATATACAGTATACTGAGAAGCAAAGAGAGGTCTGTATGCTTCTCTGTATATGCTATATGTGACAAGTATGCTTATTTTACTTTTACAATGCACTGTAAGTTTAAAGAAGCAGAATGTTGATGTTTGTTGCAGATCTCATCAAAAGAAAAACTGTTGTGGAGCAAAAGAAGTGAGGTGACCTAAAGGGGAATATTTCATGAAAGAGAAGAAACAGGAAAATATTCTCCATTTGATCATCTACACTGATTACGATCTACATCTGTTTTTTAATTCTACATCTTTGGAGATACTCCAGGGATGAGCAAACTGAGGAGAGAAAGCATACATGAAGGAAAGGAAATGAGGGCTCATTTCAAAGTAGGTATCTGGGGAGACAACAATGCAGAAGGAATCATGATTATGGTTAAGGAGAAGCGAAATTTTCTATCAGCTAATGGGCATGTGCACTAGAATCTTATGAGCTGATTTTTGGAATAAATGTCCTTTTGTTTATCTCAGCTTTAAATATTTAGGATCTCGAAGGGTGTAAAAAGCTACACTGTCAATATAATGTATTTTCGGTTTTGTAATTTGTCTCCTAAGCACAACCACCACACAGAAAAAATTCCCGTACTCAGTATCACATTCCAGAAAACAAAGTGAGATTTGTGCAATTTCTAACAGACAAAAAGCAAATTTAGTTTGGCAAAGCTAAAACACTGCAACACATAAGCAGAGGCTTAACATCAGCATAAAGTATGCAATAATACAATTTTTATAAATGTTTCTTTTTATAATACTCTGATACAAATTAATACTTAAACAAAAACTCTTCTAATAAACAAATGTTTCACATAATACCCAATATAACTTTATCCTTTCATGAAGAAATGACAACTTAGTGCTGAGCCCTGAGACTGACACTTGCTGTAGAAGTAAAAGTCAGTATTGTGATGCACTGCTTCTTTCTGTTTTCATTCCTTTAGCTGAGACAGTGAAAAGTGAAAATCAAAATGAATACTGTGGTGTGTTTGGGGATATTTTCTTTCAAATGTTTTGTGACTCCAGGCGCATACATTTCATCCTGGTTTGCTGAGACATAGTGGATGGTGTGCAGGAGAATTTCTGCAGAAATGAAAGGGCTACAGAACCATGTCACACATATCATGAACTATAAAGCCCACAGCCGTACAGATAAAAAAAGTGACTGGGAACGTCTACAAGGACTGATCTGAAGGACGCCTCACCTGATGTACCACCAACCTTCCAGGTTCTTTTGGATTACCTCCACGGTGACCCCTTTCTCGAACCCAATCTCGTCCTTGCCTTGGCTGGTGTATGGCTGCACTGTGATGTATTTCTCCTCTTTTGCCAGAAAGAGAAAGGTAAAAAGAATATTATTACTGACTGCAATTGCTGTATAGCAACTTTCCCTTACTCCTTTCTTCAAATCAATCACCTGTTAGCATTCAAATTAGAAACTGCCATATATGAATTTGCCCAAAAAGCAGCATTTACATCCATTTCTCACACCTCGTATGGTATGTTTTATGTAATATGCATGAGTGGTACAGTACATGAATCCAAAGCATTATGGTAATGCAAAAAACATCTTGTGGTTAACTTAGGTCAGCAGTAATGTGAAGTAGAGGTTAGGGTTCTGGATCAACAGCAAAATCTAAATTGATCTAAAATATTTTACCAAACTGCTCCAGTAAAATACACAACTGCATAATAAAGTAAATGTAATTTACTTTGCATAAAGGTTTAAGTCAAATAAATTAGTGATAACTACCCTGTTCTACCTCATCAAGTGAGGCTGCTTTTTAGAGTGGCACTGTTTAATGTTGATCCTTCTGTTTGACTTACAGTATATTGGTGTGGTAATTGCATAATGCATTTGACAAACCTACAGACAAACAATCATGACAATTGTCCCTACAGTACATCTTGGGTAGTTCTTGTAAGTACTTTTTTCTTTGCCTACTGAGCAGTTACTGCAGCTACAACCCTAAAAGCACATTTCCTGAAGGCAGACATAAGCAGATCTCTATCTTTCCAGAAGCCAGGCTAGTTTTTACAAAGGTGCTGTGAAGAAAATTCTGAACAATTTCAAATAAAATCCAATCTAGAGAACCTATAGTAGCTGTTACACATACTGTACATACAGAGAATACTCATAAAGCTAGTTACAATATTTTTGCTGACTATACTCCTTACATAAGCACTGACCAGATGCTAAAAATCAAGAGAAAAAAATCATTGTGTCTTCATTAGTATGATGAAAAACATATGAAGCAAACTAAAATATTGTGACTAATAACTAAGATCTATGATCTCCTGTGTTTCTTTTGATACCTGGCCAGCAATGTATTGTGAAGGTAGGTTTGAATAAGTTAAACATTTGCATGAATCCTTGTCGTGTACTCAAGGGTGGAGAAGACTGCTGGACACTGGGGCACAAGTAAAATATTATTAGATTTCAAAGTAATACATCACATGGCTTCGGAAGGCTGTCACATTATGTCACAGGGAAGATGCATGGTGGGGAGGGTAGTTCTTTACTCAGATTAAAGTTAAGGAGTGGCCAGATTTCTAATCTCCCTGAAGACCAGACAGAGCCAGCATTCGTCCACCTGCCAGTTTAAGGAAACTGAAGGAAATTATTTGTGGCTGAAAAACATGGACAAAGCCCACTTGACAACGCAGGATGGAAAAACATTGGTATCTGCTTAAGTTCAGCTCAGCCAAAGAGCATACTAACAAATTGTCATACTGTATATCAAATTATTAATCAGAAAACCAATGCAGAGTGAAGAGAAGGAAAAGCAAAGGGGAAAAGAGAGCAGCGAGAACAAGCACACTTGCATCATGCTGTTGGAATCATATGGTAAAAAGTCTTAGCAAACATACTACCTGATAGCACCGTCAGAAACTATTCTGCACCTGTTCCAACAAGCTCAGCAGACATGGCCATGGCATCACAACATTTTTTAATCACTAAGATGATGTGCTCACAATCTATAAAACACTTGTCTAACTCAAAATGGCTGATTGGAAACTAGGTAGGTGATATCCTTCTTAAAAAAACAACTGCCATTTCATTTAAAAATAATCTAAGAAACATAAATGACAAAAAAGTTACAAAAAATAATGTAATTAAATTACAATACAATACCATATGTCTAAAGGCTAGGGATAGAAGTATTACAGGATAAAATCCCTATATACAGTAAAACAGCAACTTCAAGAAAACAAGTCTACATTTTTGGCCAACGATTTACCGAAATGCATTCTTAACTAATTTATGTTGATATGTTGATAATTGTAAGGAAATTCATTAAGTTCCCTAGCTTTATTGAGACCTTTCTTGGATTAATCTACCAATGACTGTTGTAACAACTAAACAAAATGTCAATTCCTAACACAGTGTACAAATTTTTGTAACTAATTGGCTAGGTTAAAATTATTTTGGTCTCATTTCTTAAAACAATTAAAAAGCACCAAAGTAGTGGAAAGACCTTATGTTTTACAAGTATTAGTCAAAAGAACAGTTCCAAATTCTGTATTTGTAACTTCATTTGACTGTGGCATATGCTTATTCCCTGCAAGGATACCTACAGTACACAGTGTAATATAACAACTTGTGATGTTCACCCATCCAGTTTCGATTTCGCTGTTTTGCTTCACTTGTCTGGTCTGAGGTGTCATTCAGCTTTATCACCTTCCTCTTTATTCAAAGAAATCAAATGGTGATATCAAGAAATGGCATGCACCACTACCAAGAATTAAACTAGAAAATAGTAAGATTTCTAATATTGTATAATATGAGGCACCTAGAACCTCCCTGCAGATTTTAAATTTTTTTGTGAAAGAAAAATGTGCAAAAATGAGACCAAGTTCACTTAAACACAACATCTCTATCATCAACCCTGTACTCATCTAACATTTCATCATTCATGTATTCCCTACTCCATGAAAGACAGTTTAGTTTGAGACTTAAAAGTCTGAAAGCAAGAAAATGAACAATCATTAAAATCTGAATTACAAAAGAATATCTACCAATCTGATGCTACTGCAGAGGAAAAAATCAAATACTGCATATGTAAGAACCAGCACCCTGTAACTGATCACATTGTCTGAATGATAAGTATTCGGTTAATTTATTGATTGGTCATAGAAAGCTTTTTTAAAGATCATTGGACATTAATTCTAGAAAGTGGTAGATGAAATGTCCAAATGAATAATTTTTAAGTCACAGGTTGTTAGGATGTTTGCAACTTACAAAAAAAATTCAAAATTGCAACAAACTGCAAGTATGAGCACCTGTTGCAATTAATAAACTGGTGAATAAACATGTAATACCCCAAAAATTATTTGTAAATAGTAAAGATAGGGGAAATGTTGTTATTCTAGGGGAAAGGTTGTTATAGTTTCTTCAACCTCTATTTATGCTGTTCCTGTGCGGTTTTAAATTCAACCCTGTAATATACAAGCTATCATCCCTTATCTCCACAGTTTGCAGAAATAAATGCCTTTGAAAAAATACAGCAAAGGCAGATATAACAATATTTACTTTTTACTCCCTCTCAGGAAGATCTGTATCTGGTGCTGCACTTTGTGTCATGTCACGACAGTAATGAGTTACAGCCACACCAAAGCGTTATCTACATCAAACAAAATGAGGCCTGGGAGGAGACTTTATATAGTATCTGTACTTTCCTGTAATTTAATTCCACAATTGTTGCATATCCCATTATAGATGTGGTATAATTTTCTCTTGTTTTTGTCTGCCTAGATGTCATTTTTGCTTTATGCTAACCATTGCAGTTAAAACAGCTAATGAAAAAGACATTTCAAATCTCATCACCATGAAACACATAGACAATGCACTTAAAAGCTAAAACCCCCACTGTTCTTAGCACAGCACTGCAATGATTGGACATGTTTAATTCCTACCCAATTTATGATTGCCAATTGTTTCTGTGTCTCAGCTCATATAGCATCAACTCCTGCATTGCACAGGAAGAAGCCATTTACATTATCGGTGCAATGTGAAATGCTGAAAGATCAATGTATTTCTGACTGACTTCCCTACAAGTCCACAGACACCTGTGAAGTCACAGGGGCTGGAAAGCCAAGAGCCAGCTGGCTATCTAATCCAGCCCTGTCCTGGCAGCACTTTGCCAACTGCGTGCTGTCACTTGGGGTGTCCTGGTCACAGTCAGCTTGTGATGTACAGTAACTTCCTCAAGGGCCTGGATCACTAGCTATACAGTATGAGGCTGGTGACCAAGGCTCTAACACAAATCTCAACCTGCAATTGAACCAGGTACCTTTCGGGATGCCCTTTTTTCCATTTTCTTCCAAATTCTATTAATTCTTCATTAAATTGGATAGTTTTGTGTGAGATAATATTGGACAACTAAAATACTAAAGTAAATTACAGTAGTGTACTCATTTCTTACTGGCACAACAGGTTATATATTGTAACGCATACGGCCATCAGGGTGTGTAAGAGCCGGCTTACCAGAGCAGGTGACGTCACCGCCCTTCCCTGTGATAGCAGGACTACAGCTACTGGGCTGTGGAGAGCTCTCTCTTTAGCTCACCGGGCTGGGTCCCTGTTGAGTGACGTGGGAATCCCCGGTTCGAGCCCCCGACAGTGGGGGGCCGACCTAATGCGGCAAGGGCACCCACCTGAACCCACGTTGCATTACAATATATATCTATCTATAAAGCTTTTCCTCCCCCTATTATTTCACAAAAGAGACTTTAGATTAACCAAGGAGCACAGTTTGACCTTGGAATCCCTGTGCTTTCAGTTTTGCCTTGTCTTTTTAGGAATGTTTTCCAAAGGGGAAATTCTGAATAGGTTTCATGTTAAGACGAAACATGCTTGAACTGGCACATAGCAAACTTTCTCATCTTCTTGACCGCAAGACAGAAAAAAGAGGAAAGAAATCCTGTATAAATAATTTTCCGAACATCAGCAGTATTTTCATGGTTGGATTATTTTCTATGGTGGAAAATGTCTCTTACATCCAGAAGACATTTGTTTTCATACTCTGTGGTCAAAGTTGCCAGCAGCAACTGTGAGCTGGAATTGAAATGTCTTCACTTCCCCGTCTGTTTTATCTGCCTCCTTGAAAAAAAATAGTATTTTACAACTTAGCTAACTACAGGAGTTAAGAACGTGTATAAACAAACACTTTTCCCTTTGGTTTCTTAACTGGATGCATCACACCATGTGATATTCCAAGGAATTTATTGGGGTCGCCAGTCAAGAAATGGCAGCTACCTTTCCACACCTCTCTTCATTATCATTGTAAAGCTCCTAAAAATCTCTAGTCTGAACATTATTACAAATTTGTACCAGCTGTTTCTCTCTCATTCGCTCAAGATATGTGCCCTATAAACTTTAGACACTTTTAAATAGACTTCAGAGCACCAAAACTGCTGATTTTTCTCCTTTTTAATAAAGGGTAATGCCTGTTATGTGACGCATTCAAGCAGATTCAACAGTAATGAAACATAAGTTTTATGTCCCTCCAGTCAGAAGATCACAGAAATCTGTGGACTTTCCACCACTCGGTTCCAATGGCACATCATTAGCTCATGAAAACTTTGCTGGGCGTTTTGTGAAAATGAACAAATGCCTTGCCCTACTATATCTTTGCCAGAGTGTATTTAAACACCAGGGAATTAGACTTAAAGATCAGAAGAGAAAAACATTAGTTGTTTCTGCTTTACTTCAGAATTTGGCTTTTAAACAATGTTATTATTGTGATTATTCTCTAACAGCAAATTGAAAAAATCATTTTTATGTTTAGCTATATTTGAAAGGGGTAAAGATGGACATTTCGAAATACTCCATTAATCCCTGCCAGTATGTTTTCATAGAAAATAGTAAACAACACATACAGTAACACATATGAATGCCACCTGGAGCTTGACATGCTGATTTAAAACAGCCATAGCAAATTATCTTACTGGGTATTACAAACTCCATGCATTTACTAAGCATGCTTTTTCCCAAATGTCTATGACCTGTTTGATTTGCGAGTTCTGCATTGTGCCAGACTGATTATGCAGGGCTGTATTCTAAGTTTCAAATTAGTTAGGTAATGCTTTCAACTCTTATTCTACTTTCACTTGTTCCAACAAAGCAGAAGCAAACCACCGGAAACTCAATTTCCTAACAAGCTAAAAAGGGCAGAGGAATGAGGTTGTTCTTGTTCATATTACAGGGAAACAAAACTACATCTCAAAAACTACCTGTTATAAAAGCTAATGTTACTCAAAAGGGCAATGATTCTTTGCAAATTTGTAAGCCCATTGCATTAATCTATTTTTAATGTGTGCATAATGCAAACATGGCCTTTTTATTTTATGTGTCTTTTTATTACTTATGAATTTTAAAGTCTTGTGAAAAAGATCTTTGGGGGTTACAGTATATGTCAAGTTTTTTTTTTACTTTTCAGGGACCACCTGCTTTTTACTCAAAGCCAGGCAAAGAAGAAAAAATGTGTGTGTGTGGGGGGGGGGGGGGGGGGCACATTTAAATTAGCCATGTGTACTGACCCAGTGGGATTCCTGTGCAGTATACTGTGAAAGCCCCCAATCTGTTCACATGTAAAGAGAACCACTTTAAGAGAGATAATCCGTGTGTCCTCAGGTTTGACGTAAATGGATAATGCATAAAGCTCTTGTTTACAGATGGACTGTGCCTGTTTTTTTAATGCTCTCTTAAAATGCTGTCACTCACACTAGCTCATATAACAGTTATTTAAATACAGGCGCTCTTACTATCTGCTTTCCATACTCCAAATGTTGAAACCTGTATTTGTATATTAAAACCTGCAAATAAATCTAATAAAGCTTTATCCATCCATCCATTTTCTAACTGCTTTATCTAGGGTGGGTACACCCTACACGGGATGACAGTCCATTGCAGGGCAGACGGACACAAACACAGACACGCACACAATTTACCTGGAAGCCAATTGACCTACTAGTATGTGTTCGGACTGTGGGAGGAAACTGGAGTACCCAGAGGAAACCCAAGTGAACATGGGGAGAACTTACAAACTCCACATAGATAGCACCCCAGGAATAGCCCCCAAGCTCCCAGCCCTGTGTGGCAGTAATGCGAACCACTGCTCCGCCATGATGTCCCATTAAGGCTTTATATTAATTTAAAATAAATTGTGTCAAGTACATGCCCCTCTCCCCAGAAAGCAATGAGCAACTGGATCAAATCATTAGTTTGGATATTCTCAGCTACTTGTAATCATTTCACATATTTTTGGCAAGAAATAAACCTGAATGTGAGAGGAATTTAGGTCAACTGCATAATAACTGACAAAATTCAAATACAAAATTAACGTAGCTGCCATTTCCAAGTTAATTGTGGCTTCAGGGGAGCCACTTGTCCATGTTCGTTCATTAACATTTTTAGCTACAAGCGTTGTTTTTAAATTAGGTGGGTAGAGGTCTTACGAACATTCTCCTGAATCTGATTTGACAAAGCAAATTTTCTTCTTTCTATCCCTTTTCCCTGAGTTTTCCTTTTACTTTTTACAGATCTTTCTGTGCATGCAACTGCTTTCTATAAAATAAAATCTAGGCCAGTGCTAAAAAGTAGACCCGGTCATTTGATGTTCTCTAGCTCTCACAAGAGTGGTCCCCTGACTCTTAAGCAAGACACATACAAGAAAGGAGCATGGTTGTTGTTAAAGCCGGCGTCACACTACATGACTTTTCCTAGGATTTTCAGTTGTAGCCTTCATTTACATAATTGTCAGAAAATCACAGCGAGTTGTAGAGTGTCGCAGTGCGCGCCCGTTACCGTCAGGTGTGTAGTGTGACACCCCCAGCGACTAAGTCATAGTGCTCATGATAGCCACTACGACTCTCTGCAACTCGCTATGACAAAATCAAACTTGTTTGATTTTCTCGTATCGAATTGCAAGTCGTAGGGGTGAGCTCTTGTGTCTGTGACAATCAACAGCCAATGAGCGCTCAACTGGAAGTACAATGCATACAATGTAGCTGCAAGGAAAGAAGGAAAGTGAGTGTTTTGGACTGTGCAAATGGAGGAGAGGCTCGTCAAACTTTGGAGCCAGCACAAATGTCTGTTTGATGTTTCATGTTTGTTTACTTGTGCTCCACGTTGATTGGCTGCCAAAATGAGGCAACATCATGGTACTTTTGCGGCGCAATATGAGATCTGGAACCGTGATGAAAAGTCCTGAGGGAATTGTGTAATTAGTCACCCCCTGCGATTCCTAGTCATATAATTAGACACCCTCTAGGACAGAAAAGGCAGCGAGATTCGGCAACTGCAGTCGTTAAATTTGACATGTTTTCCAACTAGAAGTCGTGTCGAGTCATGTAGTGTGACAAAGGCTTTACTGGTAACATGGACATTCACAATCTGAAGCCGTGCATGCAGAAGGCATTTGTGCAAGGGGATGGGGGATGGGGGATGGGGAAACGGGGTGGGGTGGGGTGGAGAGAAGTGAGGCCTACGTCTCTCTTCACCTCGACTCTGCTGCCGGTTGACAATCCCCCCCAGCGTCCATCGCCGGTCCAGCCTCTTCAGGTGAGCCTTGCGCCTCTTAGTGACTAGTGAGCACGGATGACGATGAAACAGAAATATGAGACAAATGGGGGAAAAAAACATGAGTAATGAACGGGGGGTGAAAATAAACAAGAGACAAAACCAATATGGCACTTGAAAGGGTTAATAGCAATAGTTGTTACGTGAAAAGATAAAGAGTGATGCCTAAAAATGGGCGAAATACAATGTTGACCCTTTGAGTTCAAGAATTGTTAGGATTTAATTAGTTAAAAATGTCCAACCATAAGTATACCAAGCATGGGAGCCTTTTGCTAGTGTCTAAAATGCTGAACTTTCCCTTCATTCCAACATCATTGCTAGCCCTAATTAGTGATTAATTTGATAATTCAGTTAATTCTGAATATATTTTTTATAACAAAGCTTAAAACTGCAATTGATTATTTGGAAGTCCTGGTCTAAGGTCATGAACAGGATTCTCTCAAAATATTGAACACTCATTGATATGATGGCTCTCAAAGGGTTTTCATTGTTGTATACCAGTTAAAATTTAGAAAAAGCTTCACCTTGCGGTTTTTCATTACAACGCAGCACTCTGATGAGAATTAGAGGTTTGTTAGATTGATGAAACAGTAAAGATGTAAGTGTAAAATGCCTTTCACATCTGCCATCACAGTCTAACGACAGGGAACAAAATAATTACTTTATCTCTTGTGAAGTGATCAACGGGATCTTTTGTGTAATTATATTATAAAAGTTTGATAGGTATTTTAATCTAGATATTGCAACTTTCGAAAAAATAAAAAAGTAAATATACAAAAAGAATAGTTTCTTCAAAAAATAATGAAAAGAAATCCATAAAAATGATATATCTATAAATGCATACATAAAAACCCACAGAAAAATGGGTCGGGCTTCCAGCTCTCAGTTCCCATCACATTAAAAACAAATCACAGTAAAAATATTCATTATGGCTTCTCTGTGAAGAGCTGCACTATTAATGTTCTTTAAACACTCTCCATCACAGGATGATTTGGGAAATAAAATGCAGCACTTAAACACATATACAGTAAGAGAAGGATTCAGTAGTTGAGCGCCAGGGTGCCTTTACAGACCAGTCACATAAATACTAATCACAGTGACAAATCATTCTTGTATTGCTGTGGGAATCTGTCTGGGAGGATCAGCAGTGACAAATACCCATGTCTGAAAATGTCCAAGTCCAAGTTATTGTCCTGTTGATCACAGATCATCTGCCATGTGAGACTCTTATACAAATAAGTCTATTTAGACTTGAAGTTTACAGTTAAGGTTGGAAAGGTTAACAGACTTAAAAACTGGTGAGCTAAGCATCATTCATCCTAAGTTATCCTTCTGCTCCTCCAAAAAAATGGACCCCTCCCTTTGATTAGCAATCCTTAGCTGTCTGAAATTTCCGATGTGTTGAGGTTACTTCTTGGCCTGGATTCTCACTTTTATTTTGGACTTGAAGTCGTTTTGGACTTATCACTAAAACACAGTCTGTCCCAACTGTGTGATCCTGACTCATTTTTTAAATGGAGGAATATTTTGTTCCACTTGACTGAAATTAACGTTTATGGTGTAATTATTTTGAATGTTTTTAACTTAATAAAACGTTCTTGGTGAGCAAACATATTGTGGTTTCCAATCTTTGCAGTGTGACATACTGCAAACGTTTGTAAACAAAAATTAGGTTGTATACTTAAATTGATAACCTGAGGCCAAATATTTACTTTGAAAAAAACACTATCCAGGCAGAAAAATAAATACACCAGTAAGTATCTGCTTTAAAAACTGGAGAGAGAGAATGCTGGTTTCTGTGGTTTGGCCAACAGCCAACATAAATTAGTGTACCCATTTACTTTAAAAAGGGTCTAAAAAAAGTTAGTTTTAACTTTTGAACGCATACAAAATGTTTGAACATTTAATGTACTCTACACTGTGGATATTTAATTTGAAATGTATTAAAGTATTAAGTCCCCTTTTCAGCAGTCCAGGCTTTGCTTCTAATGTTTGTTTCGTATTTCTTTATCAGCGCAAAGTAGACATGATTATCCTTTTTAAAATTCAGAAAGGTACTCTACATTCCAGCATACAGAATGCTATAGAATTTAATAACAAACACATTCAACCATTTTAACTTCAAAATGGACAAAGAAATCTTCCCTGCTGTTCAGGTAAGAAAACACTGAAGTACATTAAAATTGCTCTCAAATGCTGGACCATTGTGGTTTATACTTCTGCTTGATGGAAAACCAAATGACATTGGGCATACTATTATGCACGGTGAGGGAATTAAGGGAAAAAAATAGTTGTAATGAATAAAGACAGAATGAACTCATTTTAAGGTTGCTTTTTTCCTCCTTGCCCTCCATAAGTGATATCTCAGATAGGTAATCCACAGAGGAAAATACTCCTTAATGACAAACACAGAAGGTCCTTTTGGTTTACTTACAGTGAAATGTATTAAAGCGAAAAAAGTAATAGCCAGAGATTGCAATGTGCTAGACTGCAGACATAAACACTAATGCAGAGAATCCCTGATATAAAACCGGTGGTGCCACTGAGAAAGGGCATTTGGGGGGAAACCTCAGAGCATTAAGGACACAAGAAAGCTTTTTCCATTCTGCAGAAGACAGATGCAGGAGATTCTAGCACTGACGGAATGAAAGAGAGCTGCAGTTTGCTCCTATCAAAACTCAGTCTGGCTCCTGATCACAAAAAAATAACAATGAATTACCTTGAAGCAGTTGCAGCTGCAAATGGTTTATCGACATTTAAAGCACAGCTGAGCAATTGCATGCAAGTTGCCATGTGTTGCTGGCAACTGCATGGTCTTATTAAACCTCAATGACAGAGAAAGGCCAGTAATCCACTTATAAATCCCTTTTTTTTTACTCCAGCTTTCTTTCCATCTGCCACAGTCTGGATAGAAGAATGTGTTATTTCCCCCCTTTCTTTATGGATCTGTAAAGATTCCTGCCATTAGCTCTTCAGCTACTGGAAATCATCCATAAATATCATGGGGTCCATATTATCAAGTATTTACAATGGAAAAGGTTCAAACCGCCCTAGCATTAAAAATCTGATTTTGGTACCGGCAAAATTAAACAAAAATCGTATTTTCAAAACTGAAAATAAACTTCCAAAACATCTTAAATGTTTAATTATGCATATTGAGCATCAGAAGAAATGTATCACCTTATCAGTATACAGTTTAGAGATACTCCATAAATAGACGAACATTCATTAAAATGAAACTTTGGGCGCAGTTTTGGATTAACTGATGACTGACTGTGACACACTCATATAACCTATTATGATGGCCACAAGCGATGAGATCAAAAACAGAGGAACAAAAACGCCCCATTTATCACTTCCACACCACTGTTATTTTGGAGGCTAGTCTAAGTCACGAGCAGTGGAGTCAAGCCTTTGTTCGTGGGAATTTGTGTAGATCATTTTGATTGTCAGAGAGTGTGTTATTGAGTGTGCAGAGCTATAAGCTAATTGTTGTATACAACAGATCAATCAATAGGAAGGTTCAAGTGTTATAGTCTTGGCAGGGGCATCTAGTTGCTCCTGAACTCCACTTGTAAGGATTGATGGCAAACTGACTTAACAGCACTTCATCGATCAAGTCCTCAGACTTGCAGCACTTCCTGAGGGCACAAGACAGCAACTACAATCTGGTGCAAAACATGCATCACAGATGTACACTTTATATTGCTTCCAATAGTGGCTGCATGGCTATTAACCTGCAACTCACGTAGTTGATCATAAATGTTAATCAGCATAATAACTGATGAATTCACCTACGTCTTGTCAGTGCACCTGCCACACACAAAGATGGTCACTTTGAATCAGAAAATGATATATAGTAGGACTGATGAAAAAAATCTCATGTGAATAAACTAATCCTTAAACAATTTAAAACAGTTTTAGTTTGAGCATGTTGCCATGCAAAGATGATCTCCCAAAAATCTCTCAATAATGTCAAGATTGCACTGTACAGTTTATCACATTCTTAAGAATGCATCTCAAGAGAGAATACAGGAGTTTAATGGGTTTTCTCTTGGAGATGAACTGTCTGCACATAGAAACACTCAGCTGGGCTCTGAAATGAAATTTTATTGTATCATCTCCTGGCTTCAATCTGAATCCCAAGGGAACACAACTCAGAGTGTCCGGGTCTGTCTAGAAAACATTTCTGGTGATTATGATTAAATCCAGATATGCTGGCATGTTTCTTCTCAAAAATTGTTCTTGGATGATTTCATAACCTGTAATATTCTACTGCTTGGGCTGGACAGTTAAACTGAAGCTGCCATTAGTTTTGGTCCTGATGATGATGTCATCTTGACTATTATCATTTCTAGTTTGTTAGTTTTTATATATAATATTTAAATACATTGGGCTCATTACTCCAAAGCATACTTATCTGTGACAAAATATTGTGCAGACTAACTAAATTGTATTCCATTTACTAATTTGGTTTCTGTTAACAAAATCAGTGTTAGATACTGTAGGTTCTGCAAAAGGCCATTTGGATTTATTGTTTTTTGCAAAGGAAAAATTAGAATAAAACAGAATAATTGGATTTGGGATTTGTTTCATTAAAGTTCCTACCTTCTCCAGTCCTAGAAGTGCTCAGCTCCAAATCATCTCTTGTTCCATTCTGGGAATCCAGGTACGTCGCCGGTACCCATCCCTGCTCTTCCGCTGTGCTCACAAACCACCAACCTGCAAGATTGAAATTTACTTCAGTCCTTTAATTCCGAAAAGACAACTGGAATCTGTTGTGACCAGTCTACTTTTGTCTGTACTGTGCTGCACCAAAAGAGCTTACAGCAATACAACCCATCGGAAAATGTACAAGCTTGTCAGTTCAGTGATAATTGTGTGAAATAAATCAGTCAGCAGTACTTTTGTTTTCCACAAGGACACTTACAAACCACAGCAAAGCTGAAAAGGCCAAGATACAGTATCTCTTTTGCAAATGTCTTTTTAAAAGTATTTGGACTTCTTTTTTTAAATGGGGAAACCCCTTGTGGACCTTCATAGCTTGATCTCATTTCCACTCATAAAGAGCTGTGAAGACCACGCTATATTCTTATGCTTCACGTGGCTCACAACACTGAAAACTATAGAGTGAAAGAGCAAGACTTATTTCACCGCAACATTTTTTTATTTTATTTTTTTTAAAGAAACAATTCTTTAAAGGAAAGAGCCAGTCAGGCAATGTGTTTTTAGCCTCTCAGAAGCCTTAATTACACTGATATACAGTAGGTGATAATGGACAATAATTCATTTAATTTAGTTAATTTGCCTCCACCATAATACAGGTAACTTATATGTCCCAGACTCATCCAGATATGTTAGAGAATAAATAAACAATTAGCTAAATCAATAATAAAATACCCATGTGTTTTCATTCTGTGTACATACAGTACAGTACAGTGTATACACTGTATATACAGTATATATCAGATTAGCGCCTTGTGAATTACAAACAGCAAATATCTGAGGTATTTGCTTGCTTCAAATTGCTCTATTTGTGAGAAAAAGAACAACCCTTTCTCTTCTATGAATGAGAAAATATAACTCAGAATTTGCCTGGTCTTTCCTGATTTTTTTTTTTACCATTTCTGAAGAAAGCCATTTACACAAAGCCTGCTTCCCTTTCTGCTAAAGGCTCCCTGAATAAAGTGGTTCCCAGAGACAGGCATTTCCTCTGTCATCTGTGTTGGTTGAGGAAGACTAAGCCTTGATACAGCAAAAGGCTACGAACTGGTATTTTTGCTAAAGTTATTTGCTAAGCACACAGCCTAAGATTTTCCAAGGACTCACGTGTTGTCTAAATGTGTTTACAGTTATTAATGGAATGGCCAAGATATTATTCACACTTCGTTTTATGTGTTTATTTTTGTTTGTCTTCTTCACATTTCGATAGGGAAAGGGCCTGGAAAACAAAAAGCACAAGGACAAAAATGTCAGTCCCCCAGAGATCCGTCTGAAACAGAGACATCTGCTCGAGTCATAAATGAAAAATTCCTCAGCTTGGAGAGAAGAGACATTTCTCCCAAAAAAACAGAGACACCCACAGAAATGTGTTCAGCAAGCAGAGCCTTCAGACAGTTGCAAAGCTATTCAGACATTATATGAAGAAAATATTTCAAGTTGGGAATCTTGGATGTCTTCAGGGACAGCAACTGGGGGAGCAGGATATTTAGACTGCGATTCATAAAGGAGTTGTAGCTCAGAGCTGCACGGGTGGCGATTGTGAATTGGATTGGTACAAGGGGGTGAATAGTGGAACTGCAAAGGGCCCAGGTGTTTAGACTGGGCTTCTGAAGTATTATAAAAAAAGCAATGAAATTTAGTTTGTATACATCTGGAACCACTGAGGAGTGGACACTGAATGCCTTCATGCAGTGATATGGCTTGTCAATCCATGCAAGCTATGCATTAAGGACATAAATGGTCGAAACATCGAGACAGCGTAGTGACCTCTGCTGTGTGCCAGTTGCATTCTGTTCTCTCGTTGAATCTGTTAACAAACTGTGCACTGTTTTGTAACTACTTTTGAAGCTAATTTAAAAACCACCTATGGAGCAAGATGAAAACAGTAATTTATCAACACAGTGGAGACTTTACATAAACTTTAGTTGGCACTGTTGTACTTGTATGCTGAGACCACTGTTTATAACTAACGTCCAGTGTAATATAGTGCCCACTTAATTTGTTTTTTAAAATATTTTTCTCTTTTTGAAACAGATTCCTTGTATAGAGGACTTGAACTGCTGTGAACAGCTGTGTTTCTGTGTATTTGGATAAAAACCTATCTAAATATCCAATAAGAGCCTAGGATACAGCTCAAAGGCCCATTTGAACATAATATTTAAAAGATCAAGTCTATGTTCTTTTTAATTCAGCACATTGTTGATAAGTGATACTTTATTTGCTGTCTTCTGGACATTACACGCACCTCTGCTCTACTGAAGTCAGATGCTGAACATTTACTTACACTACAGCAGAGAAACAATAATTTAAAGATACAGTTTATAAAAAAAACTGAAGAATGTATTATTTTTCTTTTCTTTACAATAAGAAACTACATAAAACACAATGATTAACATTGTCAAGAATTCAAAGTTAACTTTCATATCATATACTGTATGTATTAGTTTGGCTACCAGGCTTATTTTTCCTGTTTGTGTTTTAAATGTATAACAACATTTTTCAAGAGGACAGAGTATTGTTATTTTGTTAAAACACTATTCCAAAAATGAGCTCAAAAGCAAAATAACCCCTTCCTCCAATTTGTCTGATTGGAGACAGACAAAAGATCAAACATAAATATTGTCCCCACTGTATAAACAACCTGCTCCAACCACAAGGGACAAAACTCAATGCCAGAAGGGAGAGGCTAAAAACATTCCATTTGATGGAATTCAGATTTCTTTCCAATTACTCTTTCTACATTTGTTAGAAATCAATTAAAAGCATCAGCTCTGCCCATCTAACCCAGTGCAACCAATGAGCCTTGCCTGATGCTGATGGCCTGAAGACAAAACGTGGATGCCAACAACGGCCAAGAATACCTCTGACTTTGTTGTCAGAAGAAAGCAAATATTTGAAGTTTTTATTTTGGTCTTGAAACGTAAGATTCTTCTGTTTCGGCTTGGTTTTAACGTATACGAATTGAATTACTGAAACGTCTTTTAATGTAACTGCAAACACTATCTAGTAGGCAAAAAAAAAACTAAATACGGTGCTTGTGATAAGAAAGTTTTACTCAAACTGCAGAAATTCAAATGAAAATATCCCAGCAAGTATGACAGAGAGACACAATCAAGGCGGAGCATTTCAAGTTTAAAGATGTCATACGTGTAATATTCACAAAATTACAATGGCAGGAAGAGTAACACAACACTCCTTTTGTTTTGGCTTCAAATTTTATTTTGAAATGGCCAGAATTCCCTTCACCTTAGAAATGGGCCAAAAACATTAGAAGCAGATAAACTATCGAGATGAAGAAGGCCAAAAGCAGCAAAAACCCTTGTTATGCACAAAAAAATGTTAATGCACATACAGCACATTGCACATTTATCAAGAACACCATGTAAATAGTTGTACTACAGGAATCCTGTCATAGTTCCCAACAGGCACAACCGGGTGGGGTTACAAGAAAAAGACTGGCTCTCAAATTCCTTGTCCTGACTGCACAAAGAAAGTATAGATGTTGGGGTGTAGGAATTAATTAGAATGACATTACAGCAACGAAAATCAACCTGTTGTCAACACAATCAACACAACAAAATCAACACAAACCCCCAAATATTGCCTTTTTTAGTACTTTTTGTCCCTTTGTCCTGATGTTATGGGCAACCAGTTGAAAGTTGATGGGACAGGAGGTTAAATTATTCAATATTGGTGCATTTTAATTGCTGTGATTCACTGCCAAATAATCTACCATTGCATTATGTATTTTCATAGACCTAATATATGGGATATTGTGCATTACAAAGAATACAATTAATTTACAGCTCAAATTTCAGTTTAGTGATTTCTATGTGAATTCAATAGGCTGTTTAAATCTATGTCTTCAAATATCAAAGATAGAAGGGAAAATATGATTATACCATATATTGGAAACTACAAACTAAAGAAACAATCACATAAAACCCTTGCTTCACCCAAAAAATAATTTTGAATATGTTCTCTCTATTTATTGTGACAACACCAACCATCTAAGTGATTTAATATGGACAGTCTTTTCCAGCTAACATTTTCAGAAGGACAACCTTTGCAAAATAGAGATTAATTGAGTAATTACCTCGAGAGTAAAAACTACTGAAAATAAAAATAACGCTGCCATATAAAAAGACTATACCATCATGCTTTCCATTTCAGAAAATAGAAACACACTCACTAGCACTAGAAACAGGAATCATGACCTAGAAAAATCAGGGAATCTGGCACTTTTACAATTTCACTGCTGACTGGCTCAAACAAACGACACTGAAGGAATCTGGTTACCACAACAAACATTCTTCACGGGTATATCACTACACTGGACGCCTGGATAGAGAAGCTCAAGTCACTTGCTGTCCAGAGAGATAGAGAAATGGCTTCAGGCAGCTGGGCAAAATAAGGGAACGATGTTGAAAGTTTCCACATAAAGTAGAGCAAAATACCAAGGGGGCAGAAGTTGTTACATAGAATCCCTGACATGTGTTGAGAGGTACCTGAGTTAATACAGCTATTTATTTTAACTACAAGATACTGCAAATGAAAATAACCTAAATGTTAAGGCATTTTGCTTTGTTTTGTTCAGATGCAGTCAAAAAACTAATGAGGCTGCTCTCTTATTGATGTAAAGACTTTAAAAAAGATTACTAGAAGTAAAAGTCCAACATATATTGGAACAGTCAGCGTTATATTGACCCTGAATAGGAATAAGTGACTTTTACGTGATGAACACAGGGATGCACTGATGTGTTTGTATAAGATGAGAAATATATTCTAAATATGCATATGGAGTATCTGAACAGAGCAAGGGACATTTTCCCAGTTATTGAACCTCTATTTATATTGTTTATGTTTATGCAATTAGGAACTTTTAAAACTACATTTTGTGGCTAGTGATTCTTGAAAACTCTTTTTAATTAAATCAGTACTGGTCATACACCATTCACATCACTGGAGTGCAAAGGGAAGAATTATGATTAAGCAGAAATGTCACATATGAAATACAAGCAACAATGCTTTACCTGACATTTAAAAATAAAAGGTTCACATAAAATGTAACTCCCTTATTTCATTTCAGATTTCTAAAACTCTCAATGACTCTAAAAATAAATCCGCACAACTAACCTGAGACATCTGCCAAGCACAGATTCTTAGAAATTCACAAAAAAATTCTAATAATATCTGATACGCACAACTAAACAGGCAAATAGGAACATGCAAACTAAAACTTTGGCGACAGAAGTAGTGAGATAAAAAATGATTTAAAAAAACTGACAAGGACAGATGACAATCTACAGTAGCTTCAATATCCACTGAAGCCATTACCAGCTCTCTCATCCTAATGAACATGATGAGACATAATATGTATTATATTATAATTTTTATCATATAGTTTTATTAAACTACAATCCAAATACAATGATTCAAATACCCCTCTTTGTTGCAATAACCAAACTGAAATTCAATTTTTCAACATAGCAATTGCTTTCCAGACCATGCCTGTTTGCTCCATTATACAGAACTTCAGATATTATTAGTTTTTACTTTGAAAGATGGTCAGGTTTATCATAGTACCGGTTTTATTACCTGCAAAATGATTTCAAGCATTTCCTCCATGTAACTCTGGAATCAATGAGCCTTGTAATTTTTTTATTGTAAATACTGACAAACTGACTTTGTCCCTCAGGTTTTTATCAGCTAGCTACCAAAAAACATTTGAAATGGACTAAATTATAATAATATTTTGTTATTTCCTATGTGTCCCTTTAGTAGCTGGAAGCTGCCAAACCTGACAGTTTTTGGGCCTGGAGGATTAAATTGAAGGGGAATGAGAGTGTGTTGAAAGATTGAATAACATGTCCCAGATCAGATTTTTCTAAGTCTTCCATCATCTCAAGTCCAGTTTTTGCTTCCAGTTTCATTCAATGACAAGTATATTAAACGAAAAAAATAAAAAGCAGTAACTGGGTTCATTTTTCTACAATGAAGTGAGAGTGGGTTCTGAACTGGATTATGGGTAAATGGGATACTAAAAATAATGCTGCTTAAAAAAGGGGGAAAAAAAGTTTACCTGAAATGTGATACCTTCAGTGCCTTACTCGGAAAGTACCATCTGCATTTTCATGAATATAGGCGTTTAAGTTCTTACTGGAGAGCTTCACAGACTTAAAAGCACGCATACATCTCTGAATACTGTATAGTGATTAAGCTTAGATTAGTTTGGCCTTTTTTCCTTGCAGCTAAAACATTACTCTCTAAGATTTGTATTTTACATCTAATTGAAAATTTCAAATATTAATTAGCAATTTTCACACAAATTACCAAAAAATAAAACATTAAATCAGGACAACTGCTTCTGATCTTTTAATCATCTTAGAGTTGCATTCTCACATTAACATGTGCACTTTTTTAGTTTGTTCACCCAATAGATTTTAGACCACATTACACTCAGCACACATTCTGGTTCCATATAGTACAGTAGGTTACATAAATAGAACAGCCAGGTGTTGGTGCTAAAGAACTGTAACACAGGCAGCATTAGTGAAATGCTAGTTCTAAAGCGCATGAAATATCACTGCTATACGTCTATAATTCTCAGAGCAACTAAGGCTAAGAAAAATAGAAATGTAAAATTCCTATCCCTCCCAGAAATCTAGGGCCAGCCTCCAGGTCCAGACACAACCAGACACATTCATAGTCATGCCACCCTGAATACAGCAAATGTTGTGATCTCTGGGGGCAAACCGATGCAGACCAAGTCTGTAGTTCAATTGAAGACTGTCTGCAAATGCCTACATCAGAGTACCCTAAATACACAGAGTCTTGTCTGTATACAGAGTTCAATTCAATCAAAAGTAAACCAAACTGAATTAATTACCATGAGGACGATTTTCTTTTTCCAGATTTGCCCTGATTGCTTCTCTGTCTAAATAATTGCTAAAAAGAAATTTCCTGTTCTCCTGCTACTAGTAACAACATTTCTGGAAAATATTTGGACGACATAACTGGACTTTAGGAAATAAAGGAGATTTTACTTTAAAATAAGTATTATAATTATCATTATAATCACAAGTATTATTGCACTTGACTATTACACACTACCTTCAAATTATATCCTCAGCAAATTAGCATAGTTTCAAACAAGGAAAGATGTTAAATACTCTGAAAATATGGAAGATAGTTTCAATTCAAATTAGATATCATCAATCCATTTTCTATCCTCTTTATCCAATATAGGGTCGCAGGTTAGCTGATGCTTATCCAGGTAATCAAGGCAGGATACACCCTCAATGTCCATTGCAGAGAGTGCACAGACACACAGACAACAGAGCCAATTAGCCATAAATAAAATTATAATTACTGATGCAACACTCAGCAATTCTGGAATAAGGGTAGAAGTTAAAGTATTGTGAAAGGCATACACTGCAATATGTATCTCTATGGACACATTTTTAGAAAAAATAAGACCTTGAAATTAATGCTATGGCCATTTAACCTGTATTTCTGGTGAGATTATGTGTTCCTCTCATTTTAAAGCAAACTGAATGATTAAAGTATTTTCACCCAGTCTGGTCCACAATTATTTAGCATACAAATCAAGCCAAGCGGGCAGGCTGGAAAACATCTCAATGGACTAAGCCTTCTTTCGCACTTTTCATAGCTATCACACTCATTAATAGGCATTGGCTAGTGCCTAACTTAACCTTACAGATAGACAGAGTTGAGAAACCACACTCTGTCTACAAAGACAGATGACAAGAACGTTGTGCTGTTCGTATTTGGCACTTCGTCAGTCTCTGGCATTTGGTCAGGGGCCTAACAAGCCATGTAATGTGTTCAATCTTTCTGCATTAAAAGAGAAGACTTGGCAGTGTTGGGCTTTCAGAAAGTAAGTCTTTGAAAAAGGTGTATTTTTTTTTTTTAAAAGCAAACCACGCTCACAGCTCTAATGTACCAGGGCTATTTAACCCCTCTCATTTTTTTGCTTCTGTGGAGTTTCCAAGGCCTCTTGCTTCTTTGAGAAGTTGTCTTAATTTTACATTTGGTAAAAAGCAGAAATTTAAGCACATGGGACTCTCTACAATTTTGGGGATTTTGTTCCTCCACACGGACAGAATACAACTTCTTTTTTCACAAGGATATCTTCCCTGTATATGGCTAACGATCAGATTTTATATCTGTTTTCACAGCAAATCTTTGAACATTTTGGGGAAAAATGTACTTTTTGACCACACACACACTGAGTACCTTGTCTGTATATACCCATTAACAGTATATAGTTCTTTAAGTGTTAATGCAGTGGTATATATATAAACATCAACAGTCCATACCAATTTCACAGTCATGAGATCTCAACTCCATCGTAAAAGCTGATCTTTTCATTTACTACATTGAAATCCAATGAATGCTTTTTATGTTTTTTATGTGTTTTGTGTTTTCTGGAACTGATTTGTTTACAATTGTAATCAACAGTCAATTAAAAATATTTTTGTCATTTTTATTATAATTATTAGCTCTTTATTTCGTGTTGTACTGTAGATATACTGTATAAAATTTCCTAAAGCATATGAAACACAAACATCCACTGTAAGCAATTGATCTTCCTCCACGGGACAGAATTGATATGTAGTATTTTTTACTGTGTTTTATTTTTGGTTGGTTTTCCCCATCATTGCAGAGAAAGTCTGGTACTACTGATTTTATAGGCAAAATTACCGTTCGGCAGACTTTGTCCGTTAAACCCGAAGTCCGTTAAAGTGAAGTCTGTTAAACCTAGGGCTTACTATAAATTTTGCTTGCTGATGGTGACATACTCTGTCATATGACCTATAATGTTTTATTTCTGCTTATAAAAACATCAGTAAAGGCGTTGTTATAGTTTTGGAGGTTGGAGGAGAGAAGCATCCCCACCTCGTAAAGCTGGTTTGGCACTCTCTGACAATTCCATTGAACTTCGCTGATGCAGATGTAGACAGAGCCTCGTCTAAACACAGACAAATATGTTCACCACAGCAACAGAATGGCGAAAGAAGCCATTGCAGAATGATCTGTGCTCCGTCCATGCTGAAAATACTGTGACCTGCTATTAACAAATATTTCCGAACAGTTGCATGTTAATGGCAACAGAAACAAAAAAAAGTGTTTACAATTCAATTTCATATTTAGATTTTGATACAACTTCATGCAATTTAATATTTAAACTTTGTAATCCATGTAATTCAGCCATTTTTAAATGCTTTGATTGTGAAATTTCCAACAAATACACATGAATTTGATAGGCTCTAATTATACCTATGTATGTAAATATAGAGAGCATGAAAAATTAAACATACCACTTCTGAAATGTACATTTTCTTACATAGTTCTTAAATACTGCATGGCTTAACACCTATTTGCATTACTTGCAGTCATTAGGATTTACTGCCTGATACTGTATGCTTGCTACCACAAACGTTTTAAAAGCTCTCCAAATGCACACATTTAATCACTGATACTGAAACGTATACATGAAAGAATTAAATATTTTATCCTCAGCTCAATGTGCTTAATGCACCAACATATAGAATTTGAGGACATCTTTGTTTCAAATAAAAATCTTCCATATTTATTGCCATATTCACTTGGTGAGGGGTAAACTACCCAATTTTTATTTTCAAACTAGTTTTTACTATATTACTTGCCTCCAGAAGAATAACAAAGGGACTCTCGATTGGCTTCTTTAGTACTCAGGTAATAGATTTTAGGATGCTTCACTCCACAGCTGTTGTCAAGAGCTACTGCATTGCAGGGGAAGTTAGCCAAGGGATGGACTTTCTGAAACATCTGGCACTGCCTGTGAATCTGTATTTGTTAGTTGCTGTGTCTGTCTCTCAGCTCACACTTCAGCTCTATGTTTCCATGCTGGAATGTAGTGTGAATTGAGATGATCTAGAAACTACTGCTGCTTAAGTAGCAAACAACAAAAAATGTATGAACACATCCACATCTGATTCCCCAAAATGACATTTTTTTAAAAAATGACAAGATAGCAATTGTTGCTTCTGTGTTTCATGGGTTTCATTGCTTAAGAGTTCAAACTTCTTGCTCCACGAAGTACACTTTTGACAGAAGTGAGTCTCATGCTATTAACACTAAAACGATGTAATATTTCTGTGCTACCTGCCTAGTCATTGTTCTAGCTGAAGGACTGACAACGGTGTGCTTCTATGTGTAAAAAAGCAACTCCAGTATATCAGTGTAGCTTCCAATCCGTGTCCCATTGCCAACAATAACCTTAATAAATCACATGGATGTTTTCGTTTCCTGCTGCAGTTATTAGGATGCTGAAGGACAAATGTGAAAAAAGAGGATGCCTGTCTTTGCTGCAGTACAGCATGTACTCCCATCTGAATCACAGATTAATATTTTGTTTAAAAGCAAGATAAGTCTTTCAGAACAGGCTGTGCTACTAATTTACACTGCTCACATCTATGCCATTGCAATTAGCATACTGTTTGAAAGTGAAACAGTAAAAATAAAAAGATAGTTTTTCTGCTGGCTGAGACAATGGAATGCTGCTCAAACATTAGAGATGACTATAAATCAAAAACACATGAATTGGTAGCATTTACTTGTATATAGTGTTTCAAATGGTGCTGCTGAGTCAAGAGAATTTAAGGACTTTCACAGCACACTGAGCCTAAAGACAAGGCATGCTGTATATGAGGCCCAACGTAGTCTCTCACAAATAAAATGGAAAACATGACATATCTGTGAAATACCATAAGAGAACATGACTAAGCTTTCTGCTCCCATTCTGTTCAGTCAGTACAAGGGCTCTGAAGTCCACAGTATACTTGTGCTTTAATGTCAGTTTCTTTCCAAGAGATATTAAACTGAATTGAGCCAAGTTCAATCTTTTGTATTCACTACGAAAATATAAGATAATGTACTGTACATCTTTCTGCTGATAAATGTCTAAATGTGTTAAAGAAACAGTATATTATTAATTTATATAAATATCATAATGTAGAACTACCTATCCATGTAACGTTTTTTAATTAAGTATGAGCACATACTGTACTATTTAATTATAAAATCAGTCTATTTAATTATCTAAAATCAGTCAAATTTCACAAAACGTTTGAATCTTATAAACAGTACGTCTCCTACCAGATCATCAATTTAAAAAAAACACTGAGCAATGTGATTTGCCTTGTGATGTGTGCTTATATTTTCACTGAATGTTACTGGAAAGGAGGGATTCCATTCTCCATTGCTGTCAAAAGCTTAAAATGAAAACTGCATATGTAGCAAGACATGATAATGAAGCAAAACTGATGATACTGCTGACTGTGGAAAATCTGCAGTGCACTGAGCCTTTGGTTAGGTCTAATGGCTAAAGCACTCCACACTGAAGTAGATATTTGTAAAAGCAGAGAGCAGAGAAAGTCAACAGATGTTTGGCATAGACATCAAAGCTGGAGTATTCCGCACACAACCCCCTTTCCAGGGAAGAGACTGGCAAGAAATCTTTATTTTACATTTTTTAGTGGAGAATAATAGATACTCAATTTTTCAGGAAGGCCTAGATGCAATTTGTTTCAACTTCCCACCATGTGTGAATAGCTATATGAAAAATAATCATTCTTCATACTGTATAGTCTATAATGTACAACAGCTTTGCTACCGACAGCGGAGTGGGGAGCTGCCATCTTGGCTTCACATTCACTAAATTTCCATATTTACAAAGAGAAAACTGCAATAAGGGAAAAAAACAGTCATTTTAAAAAACATTTTGCTTTCAAAACCATTTAAGATGAAAAATCATATGATGCCCACAGAACACATAAATGGAAACCAGGTCTGTGGAAATTCATTAAAGTTTAACCTAACATTCAGTTTCCAGTTCTTTTAATACAGTTTGATATAAAGAGACACATTAAAGAATAAATATGAATTTACTACTCATTAGCAGCTTTCAGACAATGGAAATAAAAATGCTAGGTTTTAATTGTCCTGACACCCCCTTAAGTTTCTTGCTATTAATTAAGTAATTAATTTTGGATTTATAAAAATCATTTTCATCCTGTGATGTGTGGCAGCCATTATGAACCAGTAGACCCCCAGCACAGTACTGTATATTAGGTAGGGATGTGAGACAGTGATTCATCAATTAAGCTTTAGGCAAACCAGAATGCATAATCTCCAGGTGACATTTAGCAGGAACATCAGGTTCAACACATCGCACTGAAAAATCAAATCTTTAAAAAAAAATCAGGACTTGTTTCACGTCTCATACATAGGACAGCATCTCCTAAAGCACAGGGTTCTAGGTTGCTATAGTGAGGCATTTGTTTTTGGAAAAAAAAAAACAGTAACCACATTTCCAGAGGGTAAAAATTGTTACTGGTCTACCAAGAACACTTACAGCAGCAGTGTGGTGTTCCCCAGAGGTCTATTGTAATGACCAGGCACGGCCTTGCTTGGCTTTAGAAATATGACAAAATCAGGGTACAAGGTGGCAATCCTGTTTCCTGGGCTAGTTGTAAGTAGGTGCTCACTTGGTCTTTCCTCCAAAATTTTTAGGGATAAATAAAGGAAGTGGAAACATGGCCTATTAATGATACTTTAACTTGCTGTTTTCTTGAGCACATCCCCCTAGGCAAACTCATTCTTCATGGAAATGGATTTGAACTGTTTTAGCACCCATAAAGTATCTATTACTTTTGGATTCGTCAATTTTCATGTTCTGTCCCCCTCTCCCCCTGTTGAGTGCACCCCTTTCTACAATAAAACTGCAATTCCATTGGCCCTGCTATTGAATTTCAAGCCATTCATACACATCTTTCTGGCCAATGAACAGGACGTTTTGGACTGCTCCATACAGCAGAAGTTATTTTATATCCATGCTTTATTTTTGTTCAAAAAAATTTACATTGCTTAGAATTGTTTAATGTAACAAACAGGGCTAAAAAGCAACTATATATACCCTTGTTGAATCTCAGCTCTTTCAGGTTTCATAAAACATTGGATAAAGTTACCTTGATTGCTCAATACCACTGAAAGGTGATATTGCTATATGTGATTTACTGATTAACTGTTATGTGCAAGCCATCCTTAACATCCTTTCTGCTAATAAGAGGGTATTCCCAATGTTCTCTTTGCTCCTGGCTTATTGAATCAGGCTGTTTTCTTTGTCTTTGCACAAGGACAAGACTATAGCTCAGCTGGCCAGGGGTGGAAAGATTCAGGCTTCCTTTTTAGCAGGGGACATTCCTAGAGTTCATATGGCCCATACTAACAATTTAAAGCTGATTCTAAAATGGATTCAGTGCCAAAATACATCAAGTCCAGTCAGGAAAGATTCAAAACAGATTTCTAAAAGGGTAGTTTGGCTAGGGTGGCAAGGTCAATCCAGCATTGAACTTGCAAGGGGGAATAATATTTCTAATTCTTTTTGTTGAACACTGCGAGCTAAATTTAAAACGTCTTGGACATGTAAAAGCAATGTAAACTACAACATTTACCTTTCAGGCTACCGAACACTTTAGCACACACATGTTAGTCTTATTACTCTTTTTATTACTATCCTTCACCTCTCTGCTCAGGAAGCATATTTCTGGAGTATCCATTATAAAAAGAACACCAATTGTTTTTTAAACTAAGTTTTGGCACAAATCATTTTTTCCATATTTTTCCTTGACTACTTATATGTATTTGGAGTGCCAGAATCTCCTTCCATTTGGCAAATCCTTCTCTCATTTCAATTGTGGAATTTTACCAATACTGGCTCCAGAAGTGGTAAACTCTCAGTAAACAAGGATTTGAGTCAGTGGTTAAAGCAGTTTATTACAGAAAGGAAGCACTGAAAACAGAAGCACTGTCTGTTATGCAGTAATCAGTTGCTGATGTGGAAATGGGTATTTAGCATTACCAAATTAAACGCAGCTCGAACACTGAAAATGTCAGACCAGAAACTACTGTGTAATTCAGCATTTCCCCCAGGTCATAAAGTCGTAACCTTAAAATTCAAGAAACTTTACAACTGCCAAATTAAACCTATAAGGTTATGACTTTTAAATGGAGAATATAAGGGATGCATTCAGAGACAACATTAAGTACTGCTGTTGTGCACCTAGCATACAAACACCTGTTGGAATCATTGTGTGATTCAGATGTAGTTTAGGTACTAAAAGTGTGTTGCTAATGCTGCTTAGGAGTGAATGAATGTAACAAACTACAGTTTGTACCACAAATGAGATCCTTTATAAATCCATAATATAAATGCAGGCATTTATATTAAAGAAGAGACGACACATTGCTGTCACAATAAAAAATGAAACCTATGAATTTATACAGTATTACTGCATATATCTATGCATTAAACATGATTAAGACTAACTGCTGGTATGTGCAGACGCTCATAGGCCAAATGCACCACAAGAAGATGCCATCACTAATGGGACTATCAGATGAACTCATCTGCAGTAGTGAATATTATAGGATATTTGAGCACCAGAACCACATTTTACAAAGACTGATCCAAGTACACTCAGGACGAAAGAAAAACAGTTGTTGATTTAATTTTTTCGTTTTGGTTTTAAGAAAGAAATGTCAGATCAGTTTCATATCTGTATTCAAGAAAATGTCTTTTTCAGTTCATTTTCAATGTAATGCTTTCTCCAGAAATGCAGGTATGTTCCAATCCAAAGAAACAATGGGTTAAACCTTGATCAGGGCTATGCCAAGGTCTGGGCTTATGTGAGGATCTGGCTCAGTCTCTCTTAGTTTTAATAGTTCTGGCGCTGACACAATTCGGTCCCTTATAAATTTTATTTTACTAGATGGTAACTCATAAATCCCTATAGATTTGTAAGAAAAATAAATACTCTGGGCTAAATGCATTCACATTGCATCAAATCAGTCTTACTGGCTTCTTCCTTTACGTTTTGTTTTAAGAAACAACCCCGGGAAGTACCATTCAAAGGGCTGGAGTCTAAAGGATATAGTTTTTATTCTTTTTGTAATTAAAGTCATATGACATGAAATTTTAACAATAAACAAAAAAACAGTAAACCCATAATAAAGAAGGGCTGATTTTTTTTAACAGAAGCCAATTAACCAAAGGAAGAAGCTGACCAAAAAGGCTCAATTCACTCCATTACAGTTACTGAACTGAACCAAAAGTTTGCTTACTGCAGTTACACAAGACTCAAGCACTTTTTGACTTAAGCTAATGTGCAGCCTCTGCAGAACACAGGGCATTTGATTTCTAGAGCTTGACATTGCTGGCAAATCACAGAACTAATGCCAAAAGGGAGGGAATTTCTTAAAAGAATGTCAGCACAGTGCCGTGTTAAAATACAAACTGTTTACCTCACAATTTGCCAGAAGAAAAAGTCAGTTACACAAGGGGTGACAAATACTGTGTGGATTAAATTTCAATTCATGGCTTCAGGATTTTTGGGTAAATATCTTCCCAAAATTCCCACATCCTTTCAAAAGGCAAATTTTAGATGTGCTAAATTAATAGATAAAACTACTATGCTGTCACAGTTTCCTTAAACTCGTCTAACTCAATTTTTCAGAAAATAATTAAGTATCACATGAGCAAACTTAAATTAATTTTTACTTAAATTAGACCATATATAAACAGGAGATCAACATTGTTAGAGTCACTATAGGGACAAGTTCAAGAAGCTGCCAAATAACAATAAATGGATGCTGGAAATATGGGGGAGATCCAAAGTTTTTTTTTTCTTGCACCTGGGCTTGTTTTAATTGGCATCAACTTTAAGAATTATGTCACTAATGTTCCAGCTAAACCTACCTCCTGCCTAGCACTGAGGTGTTTCACTTTGAGCATCTCTTTACAATAAGCTTAACGTTTTGGCAACACAGCATTTTTTAACATTAAAGTTATTTAAATGTCTTTAAATATTTGAAAAGTTTCTCCATTCTCTCACCCGTGGCGAGTGCTTGAAACCTATGTTTTCTTTAACTTAAGTGCCCCTACTGAATGCAAATTCCAGTCCTGACATTTTCCATTTGTAGAAAACTGATGACGTCACTGTTATTGCATATTTCTAAGTGCCAAAACCCCAACAATGTCTACAGTAAACGATAATTTGGGGCTATGTAACACTCAAACCACACATTTTTAAGTCAAATATACTAGGCTGCACACCTCCATCTCTTCTCATCATGTCATGACTCTCTGCATGTTGCCAAAAAGGCTTTGGTGTGGTAATAAACTATGGGCCTAGAGTGCTTAATTTTACACTTCTACAAAGTCACGTGTGGTCTTTTTAATGTGTTTGTTTTAAACCAAAACACATTACCATTTAAAACACAAGGGAGCATAAATAACAATTTAATAAATCTTCAAGATTGTATTTGTTGTATTTCTAATGTGCAGTTATTCTACTTATTTGTATTAGGATTGACAGTGATTGGTGAAGCTTTCACGTTAAATAAAGTCTAAGCCCTGGAAGAAGGGAGTAACAACAAATGGTACAGCCAGGTTGAGGTAACAGCCACATCATCTAACACTGTCAAGTTGTTCAGGACCAGAGCATTTTTCATTTTGTTGTGATGTTAGATATTCTGAAGGAGGGTTGACTTGCTGTTCTTATCATTGTAACAAAAGCTTTCCAGTTATCCTCAAAGTAAAAGGTCAAATACTGTACACATTAAATACAATCTGACACATATTAAGAAACTCATTGAACTTTAAAGTGTAGCTGTCCTCCAGATTTCTAAAACGTATTGTCTAAAAGGACATTTTCACACACCGCATGTAATCACTGTTTAATCACTATGGCAGTTTTCACACAAACTTGTACATTGGGAGAAAAAAATATTAAGTACAATTCTGGTTATATCAATGTATTAAGTGGAAAAATGCTTTTCTGTCTGATGTTCTGCACTAAACAGACATTAATTAACATCCCTTTTAATAAACATCTATCCATTAAAGGTAACGTTCCATATTTATTGACTTATTACCATTTCCACAGATGATCAGTTTTCCTCATCTTTTCTCTGCTTCCCCTCACTCTACTTATCTTATCTCCAACATTACTAATGATCTTCAACTTTTTCACTTTCTCATGTGTCTGGCCAGGATATACAGCTGATATTCAAGCCAAGGGATACAGAGGCCAAATATTATGCCTCACCACCTCATTCACTGTGTATATCAGTGAAACAAATATACAAAATCACACTGATATACAAAAAGCAATAAAGCACAGTTTTTCCCCATCGTGCTCCTTCCTGGTAACATTTTGACCGTTCTCTTATTCTTATACTAAGGTTATATGAATACTTATAATCATTGACAAATACAACAAAACTGCTCAAGGTTAATGACAATTAACAATTAACTCGACAAGCCAAGTGACCCAATAGATTTATAGTAAAAAATATTCAAAGATGAGGAAAGACAAGGAAGAGCTGTTTATCACATCCAAACTCCCACAAATATCCTCCAAAAATCTAGAAACTATAGTCTCATACAAGCTATTGCAGACTTCAACTTGGGAATGCAATGATATAAAATGAAAATCTGAATTTTGGAGTTTTGGAGAATTGACAACACTTTGTTGAAATATTTTACCCAGCTTGCCCAGTATTCAAAAGCCAGCAGAAAAAATGGGAAACCTGCACATCTAATGGAAATCACATGTTTCTTCTCCCCCCCATTCTACCTACTATAAGTTATTTTCAATTTTTTTCAGTTTCTCATCCATCAGAATATAGAACAGAGTGACAAAGCCAAGGAACAAAGAGGCTGAATATTAAGCTTCGCATTGCATTCACTGTGCCTTAAAAACAAAAAAGCAATCCAAACTGTTTGCAGGCCACAATGAAGCACAAATAAAAGTATCCCATAAGGATGAGGAAATCATAGTTAATATGCATTTACAGCTGTAACACAGGGGAGCACAGAAAAAACAAGAAATTGTGCAAATATCTCTCACTTTGCTCTGTGTGTATCTTATCTCAAAGTAAACAATGGGAGAGTGGAGGCAAGGCTCAAGGTGAACTAATATTATTTCCTTCATAAGAACTTACTGAAACCATTGAAATAAACAATGGTTTACTGTAGTCCAGCCATATTTATTACTGTAGCCATATGCTGAACACCTAGCATAACATAAAAGGTTTCAGGAGAATTATGGCACCTGGAGAAACGTCTGTGTGTTAGCAGTGCATACAGGTTTATACATAATTCTTCCAAACTGGTGGCACAAGATGCTTTTAAAACTGTTTTGACAAATTGAGGTTTTAGCTTGAAGTTGCTTCTGGCTTATGCAGGTGAAGCCAATTCATTTAGCAGTCTGCAGTCCAGTCTGTTTATCAGTGGTTCGATCCAAAGTAACTAGGGCACCACTAAATACTGTACAAATTCAGACACTTAGAAATTAAGACCCTGTAATTTGTTTGAAAAGTTGAGTGCAGGATGTTCTACCTTGAACATTCGCTTTCAACCTTTCATTCAAGAGATAAAAAAGATAAATCTTTACTACAGAGCAAAGGGAAGATTTAGCTTTTCTTACATACCCGATGAATCTGTCGCAATATTCTTTTTTATTAGCAGTTATTGACTTACCCTTACTTTAACCATATTGTGCTCGCTTTAGGGGTTTTCACTGTTCTCTAAGTTGTTAATTTTAATGACTTACAGTACAACAGCTGCATTTCTCTAGACCAGTATTATTTATCCTTACACTAATTCTAAGTGTGGTTTTCCCCTAGGTATGCCCCTTTTATTACCCTTTCCAACTACAATAAAAAGTATCCTGCAAAAGACTGTGAGTGACTAGTCTGAGAGCCTAGTTCAGATATGGGGCTCGGTATTAACCCTTCATGTGCTTAACTAGTAGGAAAATCTATCTGGCCCCCACTTTTCCAGCAGTAAATATCGAAGAAGCCTGCATGTAGAATCCAATCAGAAATTCCATCCCTCTTCCAAGTCCACATTACAAACCTGAGCTAAATAGTGACTTTTTTGTTTACATTGGCTTCTTGCTACTACACAAAAAAAAACCTGCCACCGTGTCCTGGGTGTGGAGTTTTTTGATTGCCAGGTGGGATAACGTTTTGATTAATGTGGGCAAATGTTGAACTAGTTCAAATAGGTAGCTGCGTCAGCTTTCATAGGCTGCAAAGGAACAAGTAAAGGTTTATTCCATGCTGAAAAGAGAAGAAAAGAAACACGTTTCAGAAGAAGGCTCCGCAGCCGAAAAGTTGTGTTTCTTTTTTTTCTCTTTCCAGGATGGAATAAACCTTTAAATGTTGAACTTGTTTGTTTTGTCGAGAAAGAACATTTGCTGTTTTGTCATTTAACTGACATTTGAAAAAAAACAACCTTTTCCATCCAAGATGATGGACCAGAAAACCAAACGCATTTCAGGAATGCAATCAAAAACTGGGGTCAGTAAAGGACCGAAAACAATTTTGAAAACAATTTCCAGGAAGGAAGTCAAATGTTTAAAAGACAATGCAAATCATATCTCAAAATAGCTTCCCCGTGTGCTAATATTCCAGCTGCTGTACAAATTAATGAGGTTCTTGAGAACACTTCAAAGAAATCATGTTCAATAAGCTTTGCTAAGGCCCCAAGGTATGGAGTTTCACTTGCAGACTGACATGAAACAAGACGTCTCTTGCTTTCCTAATTCTAGTCTTTCTCTAACGAGGAGGTACAGGAATGATGAGGTGGAGTTACATAGATTAAAACATGATTATATAGTATTTGGATTTGAATTTCAAACACTTTAATTACAGACATTCTTTTCTAGACCTGAGCTTTTGTGTTTTGTTGTAAACTTTTCCCTATTTTAAGATGTATGTTAAAAAGGGAAGACTGTAACACTGTAATACAGCTCTGAAAAAAAACACAGGTGTCTAAGAGTATTAAGTAATGCAGCCTAATCTGACTGCACTGTAACTTGAGCAGATGTTTAATGAACCATATAGTGTATGCTTTCATGAACAGTATTCATACTGGCTAACATTTTAGGGATAAGGGGTTGCAAATTTACACTTCATATCTGGTTAATAAGCCAGTTAATATACAGTAATTATTACAGACAGAATAAGATCTAACCAATCTAAAGATCTAAAGAAACCATCTAATCCAAGGTTTAGAGTTTGATTATTGGCATTTTCATGACACTACATCAATACTTTATTAATATATTCCTTGGAATACAATAATTAAGAAATGGAATCTGAAATCCTTACTAAAAAGTGTTATCTTATTTCATTAGTAAACTGAAATCGTTCCATATTTTCTGTATTCATTTTCCCATGCCTGGCTTTCCTGTATCAAAATTTTATGTTTCTTCCAGGAAAAGTCTCTGAATAGCAACATATGGTTTCATAATTGACAGTAACAATTCACAGCAGCTTTTGATCAGCACAACATACTGTAGCATTCAAATAATGAAGCCAGTGGCCAATCTTAATGTTTTCTCTTTGGAAGGCACATTTTTTTCATATGAAGCTGCAGCTACATCCCAAATACAAACAGCCTTCCAAACATTGTTGCACACAAGACAACCGGACTGTATACAAAACATAAAAAGCCTAAGGGAAAATTAATTTAAATTCTAGAAACCATAGCAAGTAGGAAGGAATTACGAAGAGAGACAAAGAGAGAGATCCTCAATTCCTGAAAAAAATACTGACTGTAGAAAATGTTAGAGCTGGTGGTTAAATTCATCCAAAAACGCAACTAATGAAAACCTAGATTTACTCTGAACTATGAAAATTGCTGAGCAATCTTATCCTGGTTCTTGCTTACAAAAAATGTTCTTCACAAACCTGCTTTCTGTGGCTAGTCTGCCCATGTATAATGATTGTAAAAGCACAGTTCAGCAAATAGAGGAGTGCAATATTGCTCATATATACAAAAATATCACTGCAAATAAAATACTTAAAAGATTCTAGGTAATGACTGAAAAATCTTCAGCTACGATTCACGAAAAGCGTGAATCTAAAATTGTAGCAACCCAGACACACACACATTTAGACATGGAAATGATAAACTTGGTTCAAAATGTCATCAAGCTTTAAACTCAGAGTTTACTTTGAGAGTTTACTCTGAAAGTTACTCTGTAAGTTACTTACAGAGTTTTCTTACTGTGGTAAGAGAGTTGAAAGGCGTTTAATGATGTGTCCTTACCAGAACTTCTATTTGTATGTGCAAATAGCACCTTTTTCAAATTAAAAGTAAATTTAATGTTTTAATTCTAGATCTTTTGGGCCTTCCAAGCAATAAAAGGCAGACATTCACAAAGAAACAATACAGACTAATAAATAGGCAATAACACACTTCCTTTTACCAAATATCTGCATAGCTCTAATCACCGTACTGTATATCAGCAAAACTCCTTTGTTTTGCACATAGAATGAAAAAGAATAGGCTAACATTAGGCAGCTTCTTTACTCTGTCATTTTATTAAGAACACAGTTATTGATAGTATCAGTAGACATGGAATACAAGCTGCTTCCACACAATTCCAAAGTGTCCTTCTTTCCATTAAAGTAATCTGGATAATTAATATACAAGTCTAGGAGACATTCTTGCTGCAAAAGGCAACGCTCTGGCCACTAGCCTAAACCAACAGGGGGAAAAAAAGGCATGGATTGTTGGCCAAAGTGAGCCCCCAGATGGAGCTAATGCACAGCTTCGGGATTGCGGATTGTGGAAAAGGAAAGGGGGGGGGGGGGTTGTTTATAGACAAGGGAGAGCAATAAGAAGACTGAATGTGCAGCACAGCAATAGGAAGATGAGGGTTTGGGGGGTACTCACCACTCTCGTTCTTCTCTATTACATCCACCACCTCTCCGGCCTGCAGGCTGATCTCTGAGTTCTCCTGTTTCTCATAGTTGGCCACCACCACATACTGCTCCAGCACCATGGGATCTGAGTTGTCGGCTCCTGGGGAGGGGAAAAAGCAAGCCGTCAGCCAGCTTCCAGCCATGGCTCCCCGCGAGCGACCACCGGGCACCCGACACGCCATAGGCCAATTCGTCAGTGGACCCCAGCCAATCAGAACACAACCTCGGCTCAATGCATATTCCCAGGCGTCTGGCCATATAGCTGAATCGTCCTCTGGCCCACACTGAAGCACAGAGGAACATTTGAAGAAAGAAAAGAAAAAAGGGTGAAGCGTTGAATTATCTGGGATTCTTTAGCTAAAGGGGTTCCATGTTGGCAGTTTGGCCTCCTCCATAGTCCAATGGGCGGCAGAGAGAAAAAGAAAGAGTGAGCCACAGACAGCTGGGGATGTGACTCTGGAATGGAAGAAAAGAAAAGTTTCCCCTGGAAAATAAACAGCCTGCTAAAAGGCTCCTTCTCCTTTCCGAGGCTGGAGCTGGAAAGCGAGTGGGGGGTTGTGTACGCCAATCATAAGAGTCTACACTACAGCCCTTAAATAGAAACATATGAGTGGGACGGAGTTCTAGAGAGAGAGGCTGGGCCTCTGTTTATATGAAACACAAGAGGAAAGCATTTTACTCGGGTTAGCCAGTTGAGGGCTTTTTTTCCGTTTCATTTTTAACCTTTTGAGTGCTGGGAATTGATCTAGCCAGTTTTTGTTCTTCACTGTTACAACTCTAAGATCAGTAGCTGTTTTTTTAAGATAATAACAAAGGACCTGTAGGATATTCAAAGGATTTTTGTGTGCTTGAAGAGGTCTTGCCTGCACACTGGAGGTTTGAAAGAATGGATAAAGACCCACTGTGAAGCAGACTAGTGACAACTGGGGTGAAGGAGCACCTTTGTAATCTAAAATAACTCAAATATGACAGCCTGAGATTTGGATCTGATTTCTATATTTCTATATTTAATAACCTGCAACAAAGCTTGTTCTTAAACTTAGTTATCCAGCAATCCGAGCAAAAGAACATCAAGTGCAGCAAAAGTAATGCTCATATTAAATCTGCATCAATATATTCCTAAAACAAAACAAACAGTTTTCACGCACTTTTTGTGGGAAAATTTCAAAATGTGTGAATTGCATCAAAATGTCTTCAAAATGTATACTTTACCTAGAGAGAATACAAAAGAAGTCCAGGACTGCACATGTGCTTTTTAAAAGAGTGGAGAAAATTGTTGAGAAAATTCATATAAAAAATATTGCTGGGACAAAATTGGACAAGCTTTAAACCAATTATGTTTTACCACAGTCACACACTTTTTGGGATTATCAAAGTGCTCATCCTTCTCAGAGCTCAATTCAAATAAAACTGGCAAATGACATTCATTTTGTACATTCATTTTTTCCCCATCACTAGACAGCAATCTAATCACAATTCCCATCCCAAAAGTAAGCAAAAACATATATGCTGCAAATCAAATGAATCTGAACTAAGATATGCATGCATCCAACAACTGGTTGTGGAGGTGTGAAACACTACATTTTGTGCATGTTTTTTATGCAGACATTTATGAGAGACTTTTAAAGCCGCAAAAGGAAACTCTTGTGTCGAAGCTCTGAGCGTGAAGAGCTGTATGGAACTTCAGGCTATGCCTTTAACAGACTAAGTCATGTGACACTATAAGATCATGTGAGACAGTCAGAGGATTGAAGACATTTTGACAGTCTGAAATATGTCGTGGTAAAATATATTGAACATCTTGAAGATCTTGAAGAAATATGTCTCGCACAGAACCTTTTAACAACTTCTTGTAAACAGCTGGCCAAGATCATTTGGAATTTTTGACATTACTGAAGCTTGTGAAAATTCAATTCCCTTCAGCTTGGGTTAAAAAAGTGTCCTACTCGTCTAAACACTTATTATAAATACCACAAGAACTCACACATTGGGCAACATCAGGGTTAAGACAAGCCACAAACTGGGCACAAATATTAGGATCCAAATATTTTCCATTTGGGCTGGGATTTGAAATGTCCTGTTAACAAGAAAAACACTAAGCTAAGCAGCAGAAAGAAGGGAGACAGCTCCCCTTTAGTGGTACAGTATATCAAACATCCTGTAGACCTCTCTGACTCTACCTCAGGTCTCTACCTCAATAGGAGGCAAATGTGCCTTAGTCACTTTAAAGTAGGGTAAAAAAAAATCAATACCACAGTTCCACTTTCTTTCCCATAATTCAAAATTATTTCAATAATAATACATCATAGTAACAACGATGTGTTGCAAAGTACCAGGATGTTCAATAAGAAGACAGAGAAAAGATTAACCTTTAAAAAGGATCTGCTTGGAATATGTTAGATCTAGATTTCTGGCTCCAGGAGCCAGGCTTTGTAAAGTAGCTTGTGGAAAAATGTGTTCATTTACCAAACAGTGATGATTAGCTTAGATTTTATACTTAAGAAAGACGATTGAGAACATTTACAATTACCACAGGGTTTTTAGTGGGGTAATTGGCATTACAGATCTTACTCGAGGAGACAACAGCCGTGTTGCAACCACAAGGTTAGGTGTTTAGAGTCTTACTTTCTTCTGTCCTCGGTCACCACTAGACGGCAACTGCTCTCCCATTTTCCAGATACTACCATACATCTAACAGCCAACTGCAGAAACATCAAGAGAGTTAGGCCCCAGTTCAACCTCTTCACAGCAGCAAACGTGTGTGAGTTGTGCAGTCTTCATCATGCACAACATATCAGGATCACCTCATCAATAAAAAATCCTGGCAACAAAACTACTTACAAGCTTGGAATTTCATACAGTGAAAACCCAGCAGCTTACTCATCATCATCTTACTATACATCATATTACTATACATCTAGTCTATTACTCAGACTTTTCCCTTGAACTTAAAGTTGTTTTTTTAGAAAAAGGAAGGCCCCATCATTTCCTTATCTGAAAGCCATAATGATGCATCTTTGGGACTGGATACTATTTATTAGTCCAAAGGCTAATTTAAGTATTCATTCACGAAAACAGATGTGTGAAGAGAGGTGTTTTTCATCAGTAGGAACAGAAAGTTGAACATCCACATAAAATAATTGAGAATAGGATGAGGTCAGTGCTTAAGAATGGTTTTGAGTACAATGTGCCAGACACTATGAAATGTCTCCAGGGAGAGAACCTGAGATCTTTCAGTCCAAAAAAGCCAATTCCAGCCACTCTTTAATTAGTCGTGTGTCACCCTATTTAGACTGGCAGAGTTCTCACAGACACAAGCCTCCTGAGAAAACCATGTCTGTTATAAGAAGCCCAGGAAAATAAAAAGCCCAAACAAAACTGCCTGTGGTGGATTTATAAACTCTGCTACAAAGGCAAGCTCAAAACGTGGCCAGCAAATTAATGCACAGACAGCAGTAAACTTCACACAACAGAGGGGCACAGCTTTGACATTTTATTTTGATTTACATTTACACAAATAAACAGCTGCTGTCACTTTTAATTTCCAATTCTTTCATATTTACACTTTTGCAGTGTACATTTTAATTTGTTAGCTTTCCACATAGAAGAATGACTCCGCTTCCTTGAATGGCATTAATTATTTTTTAGTCCAAATCTACCAAGCACTTTGAACACATTATTTTTATTGACCCTTCTGTTGTTATTATCTTCAGGACTGTAGTCATACTACATTGGCATTTCGCAATGGAATCTCCAAGCAAAAGGATTCTGCTTAAAGCAGGGTTTTGGATCAAAGAACAACTACAATTACAAAGCTTTGTAGTCAAAAACAAATAATTTACTGCACTCAGTCTTTGGAAATTGTAAAATAACAACTATAACTACATCACCATTTTTAAAGATTAATAACTTTGATTATTACAAGTTAACATTTCAAAGGCTTTCAAATTTTACAGTATTTGACCACAACCTGGGTGCCAAGTCACTTCTTATAAAAAACATGAGAAACAGAGATTATAGGCAATGTGTAATAATACTGGACCTTCAAAGTACCTCTTTCCCATTATGGGCACTCTGAATTCAAAAAGTACATTCTGCTTTCTATACAGCCACAAAAGGTTGTAAATTGAGTCAAATATATTTTGTCCAGAATTGTCTAATGACAGGAAGGTTCTTCATAAAATCTATAAAATCTCATCATGGCTAATGTCTCTAGCCCTATGCTTACATTTAATTTCTGTGAATTTTTCAAATTATTAGTTATAAATCTATTTCTGCTAACCCTAGACTGTCTCTCTTTATGGTGGCAATCTGCTTTTTTGGTCAAAAGAATTCAGCAATGTGGGAGAACGTAAATTATCGTCACAGCTGACCTGTACCTAGGCCTGTACGGACAGATAGTAAAGGAAAACATCTGCCTCACTCGTAAGACTTGATGGTGTATTTTACTGCAAGCCTTCATTCACATCGGCCATCTGTTTCATACACAACCACAATTTTTGGCTGTCGCCATTACATATTAAAATTCCATGCACTATTAATCCATTCACAGGTGGCTATAGAAACAGTCTATTTGGCAGGAGAATGGAAACAGTCTTTGATGTGAATAATAAGTAATTGATGTTTTTTGAACATTTTCACCCCCCACAAGAAAAGTTTAATATTATATCAATGTTTCAAGCATAGCTAGAGTCAAAACATTAAATGTATTACATTCAAATCATAAATGCTACAAAAATCATGGGTTTTAACTCTCTTTACGTGTAAGTAGCTTTTTTGACCTGTTACCACATGACTGTTTTCTGCCTATGAGAAATTCGGAAGGATTCAGCTTTCCCAGAAATTGCAGCTTATGTTGGGCTTCTCAAAATCATTTGGAAGCTGAGTGAGTGAGAGAAGCGAAAGTCGACGGACATGTTTGTATTCCCACTGCACTCGATCCCTTCCATCCTCTCTTTCAGAAAGTGGAGAACGTAAGTTACTTAAGTACTTAAGAACGTAAGATGGTCACAGTCAAGCGGAGGCCACTGGGCCTATCTAGCCCATTAGACAGTTAGCAGTTAATTGATCTGAGGATCTCATCCAGCCACTTCTTGAAAGAAGCCAGTGTATCGGCTTCAACAACATGGTAGGTGCTATTCCAGACTCCCACAACCCTTGGGGTAAAAAATTGCCTCCTGATCTCAGTTTTAAATGTACGGTACTTCCACCCCCACTTCCTCGTCCAAGTACTCTCTCCAAAGGAAACTGTTGAGACCCACCACAATGGAGAACAGCCAAACAGGCCAATAACTGACAAGTGCCCACGGTTGCAGCAACAGTCAATGCAAAGGGATCCCTGGAGGATGCACAACAGCTATGAGAGGTGTAGCATGCCAAGGCCTTGCGTAATAGCCAAAGCCTGCCTGGCATTTCTTGGAATTTAAGCTCAATTAAACATTGAACATGTTTAGAGAGGTTTAAATTGAGAAGTATATTAAGACTAGGCAGGAACAAAATTGTATATGCTGAATACTTGAGAATAATATAGCCATAAAAAGCTACATTACTAGTAAAATATTCTAACTAAATGGAGGACGGTAACAAAAGATTCAATGCCAACAGATACTCTCCGAGTTTGTTAGTGAGAATTAGGCTTACTTCTTAATAACTATGGCCTGGATCCTCACATAAGTGGTTCTACAGTTATCTGCTGTAGTTATCCATTACAAATTCATATATTGTGTAGCTGTACTATATATTCATAACACTAACGTGTAAACAAAACCACCTGACTCAGCAAGTAGAAAAAATGAGACCCATATTAATTTTACCATACAAGATATAATTGCTCACTTTAATATGAAAACTATTAATTGCAAAAGACAAAAAGGTTATCAGTTGTGAAATGAGCTTACCCAGTGCATTGTACTAATTAGTTAATGATCCATGTCTTTAAGCTGTGCTTAATGAAGCAATTTAATGCTGATTAATGTCCTATGATAAAGAAAGCGCAAAAAACAACAAAAAAACACCAATCCACTTCTTCATTTACAATCTATTGGAGTTCTGCTTGAGTCACACAGGCAGACTCTGTGGAGCCAAAGACTAAAAATTCAAGAGTTTTATCACTCATTCCTTCTGGAAGAGTTGGCAGGCACTACATTAGAGTTTAGTCTCTAAAATCAACTGCTATCTGTTTCAGAGAATGAGGACTGGAGTAAAAACAGGAGCAAATATGTTGAGTGAAATCTGCATATACTGTAAAAACGTATTAAAAAAGGGCTTGTTTATAGACAACATTAGACAGCAGCCAGAGGAGCCTGGAGCAGAATCAGACTAATCATTTTGTGACCTAGTTTGTGCTTGTTTTTGAATCTCACTCAGAACTGCAGAAAACAAGTGTTGGCTTTTTTTTTACTGCTTCCCAGGGTTTCTGCTTTTTATTATGCTCTGACATCAGTAAGATCCAGCAGGAAGAGCAGCTCAGCTCTCAGTTCATTGTGGTCCTTGGGCTCATCTGACCAGGCACGTGCCCACAGCGTGTGAGAAGACAGGGCAAGCGCAGATCCAGGATTCAGGTTGTGCAAAATGATGAAGGCAACAGCATTGGCAAGAAACGCAAAGACTAAAATACAACTGGATTAAAAGAAGTAGAAACAAGGGAAAATATGAGAGGGATGGCTGGCAACCAGGAGGCAGGTTTATGTTAACAATATACATGTAAATGCCGAATAATTTAGCCCATACTTAGTCAAGTTATATCTAATTCTGTCCTCAGACCTTTTTATGATTTTTGAAAAGGCTTTCTTCAAACTTGAAAGGCTTTGTTGATTTACAGTGTTTATAGTTGTACTAGCCCTCTCCTTCGTTTCCAAAGAACTTTTGTTTTTTTTGTTATTCATTCCCCTTTTTCAAGTTAAGCAGCATGCACACAAATGCTAGACTCTAGATGAAAAGTAGCCAGGTTAGATCAGGTCATCTCTTATTCTATAACTTAAAAATTCACAGGTTTAATCACTACCAGCGAAATCTCTAGAAGCCTTATAAACTAGTCGTTTCGCACCTAGAGACAGTTATACTGTTAGGCTTGGCTTGGAGGAGGGAGACGGGCTTTAGTCATTCCAATTACATAAAACATTTTGTGGATTGTATATATACAGTACCTGTGATAATCTGTGGTGATTACATCTCTGTCACAAATATACAGCATGAATGATATTAGTGACTTCAGAGACAACTGTTACAAAAACACACACCAGAGCGTATCAAACCTAAACATTCACCAGGGCACCACTGCTCATATGCTAAGCATCACCTAGTTTAGGAACAAACCATGGTTTAACATAAGGAATTCAGCCTATCTGGCTCATTGCTTATTTAGTAAATACTTGATCCAAAAATCTCATTCAGCTTTTTCTCTAAAAAAAGTCATAGTTGACATATGTGTTCAATATTGACAAGAAGAAGTACAATTGTTTGTGTGTTATTAGTTCAAACAGACAGTCATCATATTATTGTGACTTAGTTGAAGATCAGACCACATTTTTATGAGTAATTTTATGAGTAATGCCGAAATGCAGGTAATTCCAAAGGGTTCACAAACTTTTTCTTGCAATTGTAGAATACTTCAAAAAAGCTTGAAAACTTCTAAGTCTTGCTATTTAGAATGAGATGAATCTAAGAATTCTTTCAAAGTTTTTTGTCCCATTTTTAAATCAATTTCTTTTGTTAAATTCTGTATTTATCCAGATAAGTAAATTGAGAACAAAATCTCATTTACAAGCTGAAAATTACCCATTTGTATAGTGGGACATTTAACAGAGCAACTTAGCTAACTTTCCTGGCTCAAGGATACAATATCAGTACCGCACCTGGAACTTGACTCTACAACTGTCACACCCAGGCTGGGAGCAGCTCGCAGCTCGCAGCTCGCATAGGTAACTGAAGCATTCCCATGAGCACTCGCATTCCACCCAAGACTGTGAGGACCAGGACAGTCTGCCTGTCTCTGCAGCCGTCTCCCCTTCAAGCTTCCAATCAATTCTCCAATTAGGTACTGCATTTAATTCCCGGAACCCCATTGAACCAGTGCTCTAATATTTAGCTACCTTGAGTAGTGCAATTCCCTGCCTGCTCTAGAAACCTGCTTTTAAGAGATTCCAAATCTCAGAGACGCCGCTTGCCTTCAGCTTCCTGATCTTCTTCAGCAGTCTGCACTGATTCCAGCTGCATGCCTTGTCCTCTAAGCCTCACTGTGCCAGGCTCCCCAGTCAGCCTCAATTCTCCAGGCTCCCCAGTCAGCCTCATCTATCCAGGCTCCCCAGTCAGCCGTAATTCTCCAGGTTTCAGCCTCTCCACACCATACTTCCCCATCTGTCTGCCTGCATCAGCTGGCTCTGCTTCTCTCACCCTTTGGATTTCCAAACCGTCCTGAATCAACCTGAGTCCCGCAGTTAGATCTCAGACCACAGCAGCGTGCTACAATCGGACACAGTGACACGACAACCCTCTGATCTGGAGTCCAGAGCCTCCACTCCACTCTGCCGCCTCATTTCAGTACTCTCAAGAAGAGAGGGGCAGTGTAAACAGAGCAAAGAGAAAATAAAATAACCCCCCCTACTCCCACCCCCCGCACAAACCATCCACTTAAGTATAGTTTTGCAAAATCCAAGCGAACACATCTGGAGTGAGATGAAGCAAAACAAAAACTGCAGTGGAGCAAAAGAACACAAAGCTTTGACAGTCAGCCTATCTACGTATCCTGAGAAAACATGCTTCACGCCAGTGATGAAAGCAGTTATGATTATGTACATTATAACCAGGCTAAGAAGTGACAACAAATGAATCACACACTGCAGAGAAAAAGAAAAAGGTGCATGCTGAGTGCGAATGGGTTACAAATATGAACGCAAACCACAAGAGCCATGAATATACCTGGTGCCCCTTTCTTCGGACTCTGGGACAGACTGTACATCCATACTGCACAGCCCCAAGAACAGCAGAGGGGAAAGAAAATAAACAATTATTGGCCCATTCAGGTTAAAACACCTCATTTGAAACATGCATTAAAATCTGCACATATCCAGGTTTCGCAAACCAGTCAGAATGCTGAAAATGCACTACAAAAAAGTATTCATGGTAAAAACTCAGTTTTCAAAATGTTCTGCACTCTTGCATAATGCTCCCAACAGATTTTTTTCAGTACATTGATATTCTTGTTAAAGAGGTTTCATTAGGATGCATAAACTTAACAAGCACATTATTCATCTAACACCTGTAACATTTTATTGCTTTGGTATGATGACTTTTGATGTCTAAATCCATTCTAGAGATTAAATTTGTGTGAACGAGACTTAATTAAGGAGTGTGTAGTGTATTTATAATGGCTGCTTTTTTCTACAGATGAAAATGAAACAACAATGGCATAAAACCATAACAACAATGAATTAAAGCAGGAAAATTTAAATCTAAGTAAGAATTCAGAATTTGAGATGATTACTTTTAACCACTTTCACAATGGATTATTGTTTTTATTATTCTTTATGCTATATCAACAAGGTTTATATCATTTTTCTATTGTGAAAGGAATGCTATTTTTGTGCTGTGCTGAACAGGAGGATTAAATTGGGAAAGAGTAAATTAATATCACCCAAAAGGGTACTGATAGAATCACAGCTGTCATCTAAACATAATGACCTATAAACTATGGCAACTCTTGCAATTATTGTACAGCAACCGATCAAAAATAAATTAGCGAAATGAGATATTCCCTAAAAAATAGTTTGACATCGATTCCAACATGGGACAGTTTAGTAGGCGCTGAGATAAACTTGATGCTGAATTAGTCCTCGAAAAAACATTTCAGTCTCTTGAAATGTTTTACAGCTGCTGAAGAACCTATGTATTGCCATCCTGATGGATCTCCTGAGGCCCAAGCTGAAAGGCTGCAATTTTTCAGGCCAGTTCAGGAAATCAAACGTCATACATCAGCATGCAGCTAACACAGGCAACGAGAAAGAAAAACACTCGTGAGCAACGCATGAAAACTATAAGGAAAGTGGGGCCATCTACTTCCACAATGAGGCATGACGTCGGAAGAACAGGGCTTCAATTTCTAGTGCTTACCATTTGTCCGCTTTCTGAAAGCCATTACAGTACCAAGGCAGTTCTCCAACACTGTTGTCAGCAAGTTTAATTAAATTAATGATGAGAGATAAAACAAAAGCAAAATACAAAAACAAAAATAATTCTGGCCCGGTTGTCTTTTCGAATATTTGATCCTCTTGCTCTCCCTGCTGCCCCCAACTGTGACCAAAGTAAACAAAAACTACATTTCACATTACAATATGTTATAGTAGTTTTAAAACAACAAACAAAGCTATAAATATTTTGGCAAATTCTTTAAATGCCTCAGGAATGTAAACAGCTTGTTGAAGGTGACTGCAGTTAAACTTCTTCAATTGGGCACACAGGCCTTTTTTTCTTTTTGTACAGCTCTCGACATCTGATTGATATTAGCCCAGACCACTGCACCCATACTGTTGGCTAATTCCTTCCAGGTTTCTCTGACGACCAAAATGTCTCATAAACGGCAATGTTTTCTCGTCTGTTTTGTGTCTGCGTTTTGATTTTTTTGTTCTCGCTTCTTAAACACACAAGCTCTCATTCCCCCTCACCTAGGAATGTGGAGATGGCGAAGACCAAAGTGCCTGGTTTCACAATCCCTGTTTGTTTGCTGGGTCTCGTTTTTCGGAATTTCGACTTCAAGGCACTATTGAGCCAGCTTCCTTTTTTTTCATTGGCTTAGATTTAAACTCCAGCTTCCTGTCTCAACCCCCACAGCCTTCACTGCTTCATATCTACAACTAAATCCCAGAGTGGACAACAGTGAGGAGTTTTGCAAGAATGCATTTCTTGGACAGAACACAAGAAAGCATGAGATTTATGACGGATGTTGGTGTGCTTTAGAGAGACTTTTCCTTGCTGACAAACAGTTGGTAACAGCCATGGGCTTGAAAAACATTTATAACAGCAGAACTGTAAGGTTTCTGTCAGAGCTGATGACAAACAGGAAACTAACTAGCAGTTCATTTCTCTGTAGCCAGTGACCTTTGCAAGCTACCTGTGACAGGTCATTGAAGAATTGCATTTTGAGATTTAGTGAGAATATGCAACACGGTGACACAAGAGATTAGTTTTCTGCAGCAATGGTGTGGGTGGATGTCAAACAGAATTTAAGATATTCTACAGCTGTTAAAGCAGCGCAGTCTTTTTTTGTAATTCACCATATTCTGACTCACACAGAGAACTGTTTGCTTTCTAATATTTCTCATTTTATGAGGGTGGAGTATGAATATGACATGAGAAGAAAAACTGGCACCTAAAGTGATAAAATATTTTAGTCAATGTTAAACATTAAAAACAGATTTTTGTATATGGGTTATCTCCTCATTTTCCAATTGGCTCAACTTTTTTAAATCAAAATAATAGTTTGGAGATACATTTTTCTGTTTACTGCCACATTTCAATAGTGTCAAATAGTGTTATTTTATATCAAAGTATTTATTCCACCTTAAGATGTCTAGAAATACAGTTGTATCTCTATTTCTGAAAAACAGAACACCTACGTAGTGGACTGAATACAATAATCTATATGAAAAGCTACTACTTTCCATTTCAAGACTTAAGAGAAAAAAAATACATATTTTTTTTAATTTTAGAAGAAGGTTCAACCAACAGGAATATTCATAATCATAAGAAACTGGAAACATTAGTGTCCAATGTTAAAAGTTAAATGTTAAATGTTAAAAGTACAAGTAAAATTCTGTATATTTACAATGAATGTACAGTACAGAATAAAAAACAGTTGAGCAATTTGGTAAAACACTGCATTATGTAACTCTGACTGAGAGGAAGAAAAATGTTCCATTAACTTAGGAACTATAATAATAATAATAATTGCTTACACTTATATAGCACTTTTCTGGACACTCCACTCAAAGCGCTTTACAGGTAATGGGGACTCCCCTCCACCACCAATGTGCAGCATCCACCTGGATGATGCAACGGCAGCCATAATGCGCCAGAACGCTCACCACACATCAGCTATCAGTGGGGAGGAGAGCAGAGTAAGGAAGCCAATTCATAGATGGGGATTATTAGGAGGCCATGATTGGTAAGGGCCAATGGGAAATTTGGGCAGGACGCCAGGGTTACACCCCTACTTTTTTTTTTTGAGAAACGGCCTGGGATTTTTAATTACCACAGAGAGTCAGGACCTCGGTTTTACGTTTCATCCGAAGGACGGCGCCTGTTTACAGTATAGTGTCCCCGTCACTATACTGGGGCATTAGGACCCACACAGACCACAGGGTGAGCGCCCCCTGCTGGCCCCACTAACACCTCTTACAGCAGCAACCTTAGTTTTTCCCAGGAGGTCTCCCATCCAGGTACTGACCAGGCTCACACCTGCTTAGCTTCAGTGGGTTGCCAGTTGTGAGTTGCAGGGTGATATGGCTGCTGAAGTAGGGAAAATAATGGTCCATTATTTTAAAAAGTGGAATTAACTCTTCATTTGAATAAATTTGTGGAAACTAATGTATGAGTAACACATCAGTAAGCATTTTGCTTAATGAAGAACAAACACTTTTTCCCAGAAACCTGAAAAGTGTAGAAATGAGCCTCCAGTTCTCAGTTTTAAATACACTCGCCCATAATTGCCACTTGTATCCACTAGTTGTGTTTTGCTGTTTGAGGAATCTGAATGGGTGAATTGAGTTCCCTTATAGTCTTCTCTATTCAGGACTAAGAAGGGTAGTCCTTCCCCCCAGGAACGTATCTGGTCAATCTTCTCTGGACTAAGCTTTACCTTGGTAACTAAAAGTTTACACAATATTCTAAATTAATATAATTTATCAAAATAATATATTATAATTCTTAATATAATATATACATAATATATATATTGAGATATACATGACACCCGGAGAATGACATAAATTGCAGACGCAGCTATAAATTCAGAAGGATTTAATGGCAGGTAGAGAGAGCAGAAGTCTGTTTTAACCACTTTGTGGCTCTGGCAAAATTTTCACGTCAAAGCAGAGTTCCATTAAAACTTTTAAGGCAAGACCAACAACATATAATTATGGAACAAGTAATAAGTTTATTCCATGCTGAAATGAAAAGAAAGAAAACACAATGTTTTGGCTGTGGAGCCTTCTTTGGCTGTGACACAGCTGAAACGTTGTGTTTCCTTTCTTCTCTTTTCAGCATGAAATAAACATATTACTTGTTCCTTTGCAACCTACGCATGCTGACACAGCTACCTGCTTGAACTACTTCAGCCTACTTCTGCTGCGACCCACTATGCCTTCCTCTAAATCTTTTTCCAGATCTCTCCATCATTCCTCCTCTTCTTCCCTGGGCTACTTGCCTCCTTTTCTAACTAAACCAGCATTCCGTCACAGTGATCTGTTCTAAGACCAGGCTTTCTAACCACCTCCTATATATATAATAATAATAATAATAATAATAATAATGATGATGATGATGATCAAAATTCTCAAAAAACCCTTAAACAAGTGTCAGTGAAATCACAAACAACCCCCAGAATGCAGGGGTAAAGTTATCCAAATCTACATTTCACAGAAGACAGAGAAAACAGAATTACAAAAGCTATGCCTCAAAACGTAGATCTCTCATCTGAATCAAGAACACAAAAGCCAAATAACAATTTGCTCTGAAGTTCAATTTAAGCCAGGAGAGATTTGGAACAGTAAAATGGACAGATAAGCCCAAGATAAACCTTTACCTAACTGATGGAAAGGATAAGGTAGAGACATAGAAAGGAACTGCGATACCCCAAAGGACATAACCTTCTCGGGAACTGGTTCATTAACCTTTATTGATGATGTAACTTATGAGCAGCAGAATGAATTATGAAGTCTAAATGCTTCCATACTTATTGGCCAGTAAACATATGCAACACTTCACCATGTAGCAAGACCCAAAACATACAGCCAATGTAACCAGAGAGTACTCAGAAGGAAAAATGTAGAAAATCTTAGACTGGCCAAGTAAATCTCCAGACTGACATCTATCTGGGCATGCTGAAGAATAAATTGAGGTCAGAAAACCCCAAGAATTGGGAAGAACTCAAAGAGGATGCAGAAAAAGAATCTCAAAGTTTTATACAAAGACTTTAGTGAGGTCAATGAGTCACAGACTTCTGCTGTTACTGTTACTCAGAATGATATATTCAACCAAATACGCACACAATGAATATTACTTAACATGCTTTCCTAGTCACTTGAAATCACTAGGCTGAACATAAAGTATATTTATGTTTGAATATGATAACATGTATGAATGGAATTAACCCTCCTCCAGCCAAAAACATACATTGTACTTAACATTCATATTAATTTAATGATTGCCATGTTTTGACATGAAAACATACCAAATGTTTTGCCCACACTTGTGGAGCTCTCAAATCACCCATGTCACTTGGAAAAAATGTTAAAGTTATGTATTGTTCCTCCTACATTGTTTTTATGTACTGTATATATTAAATATATAATTACCACATAAAACCTGCAAAATAATGATTTTCTCCAATAAGTGCCTCACTCATTCCACTGTAAAAATACACTGAGTTATAAACAAAAGATTAATGAAACAAATCATAAACAAGGCCTCATCAAAAGGAAATTTCATCCCCCATATGAGTCCTCAATGATTACTTTACTATTATAATAAAGTGGAATGAGTCACACAGAACAAACTTCTCCTGGACAGCAATATCTCCAAGAAATTTTTAAAGGAAAAAACAAATGTTAAAGAGTAGTTTAATAACAACGCATTAGGATGCATAATTTCAGACCAAGACAGATTACTAGTATTTCCTTGTAGAAATGACTGCTATCTTTTCATGAAAAAAAAGAGGTAAATATATTCACTCCATGTAATAAATACACCTACTGTCTTCTAAACGGCAACATGAAGAATTGACATTAGAACCATTGTGTTTCGTGTGAACCGTCTCAGAGATGCCATCTCTTCAGGTTTGACTCTGAGCATCATGTGACTCAGGTTTTTTCTGCTGAGAGGCTTAAACTTGGGCAATTCCCAATTGGAAGTAAAATATACATCGTTCATGAGCGAATCAAGACATGGCAAAGAAAAAAAATAAAAAAATAAAACTGAGGTTCAAAGAAAAAAACATTCATCAATAGATAATTTTAAATAGAATACAATTTAGAAGAGGAAGGGTTTATATACATCTGATATTTACAAAATTTTCATTGATTTTACTACATAGACATGACTTTAGACTCGGAAGACAAGGATGTTGGCCAGACTGAGCTGCAGTGTATGCTAGAGGCATTCTAAACAGAGATTTTCTTGAAGAAAGATAGAGAGTGGGTGGTGAACTGTGGATAAGACATTATAGCCGTCAGAAAAATACCTGTTTGCTCCCTATTTGATGCACTATAGAAAACAAAAGCAGTGAAGAAAAATTAAACTGCTCAAAAGGGTGACTGCATCCTTAAATAAGTGTTCTATAATTCAATATACAAAAGATGACACTCTTTGACTAGAGTAATTTATTTATTTAAAATATAAATTACAATTTATTTTGGCTGATTAAATACAAATGGATGGTGATTTTTGGCTAAAGACACCGTGAAAAACGTATTGGACTTCGAGATATCACCCATAATAGATATACACTGCAATGGAATGCAAAAATAATGGTATCCAGTTCTACCAGAGTACAGCATTAAGAACATTTTTTTCAGTGCATCTGCTCCTAAGAACCACACTGTCTGTGCAAACATTGTCTGTCATTTACAGCCATTCATTATTTGACATGCAGCAAACTCCTCAGCACCTGACGGGAATCCCACAGGCTGACTAACCCTGCCCCTGGTGCTGTGCTGTCTATATACCATTTATGGAATCCTAGGCATGATCAGCTAATGACATGATCTAGGCTCAAACTAGCATATCTAGGCAATGTCAACTCGATCAGTGCACTGTGTTCCAGTAAGATCCTTTATGATCTCTCCACAATTTGGAAGCCCAGCAAGGCAGGGATAAAAAGTTTTATGAACAATTCCATACACTACAGGGGTTCATTTTCACAGTAAGTGTTTATTAAAAATAATTACTGTATAATCATTTACGTTCAAAAGATGCCATCAGAACTGCCTCTGAAATCCTGGCTCAGGTTTCAGCACCAAAACAAACACCTGAACTTTATTTCTCACATCTCCAACAGCCAGGGCTTTGTTTATTAAAAATCAGTCTCGCCTCCCCTTGTTGCACAGATCCTGTCAGCTTTCCCACCAAGTGCTCTGATACCTTGTTAACACTCTGATCTACACTCGCCATGTATCAGTCTGAAATGACTTCCACTTGCCACGTAAACATCATTGCCTGACTCTCTCAACCCCCACCAACCCAGTTCACATCTGGCCTTCACATGCACAAAGACCAATGCACGCAGAAGTATCTGTGCACTGCTCCTCTGCAAAGACAAGTTACAGTCTATAAAAACTGTAATGAAATGCAACCTAAAAGACAGGACTTGCCGAGTCCCACTATAAATCGATTGCTATTTTTCCAGTGCTTTCAGTCGATACAGGGAGTCTGATCAGAGTTGACAACCTCTGCCTCCATTCCTTGGGTCTTCTGCCAGATGTTTGGGCAAATGTTATGATACAAAATGACATGGAAGGATCATTCACTGGTCTCACAGATTATCATGAACTTTTATTGTCATTTTAAACCTTAATGCTCAAATTGCTCTCCAAGGACATCTTTATCCTTAATCCCGGCAGTGACAGCGCTCAGATCATATTTCATTTTCCAGATTAAATGGAAAAGACTGAAACTGAACCTCTATAGGGTGCAAAATAGAAATATAAGCACACTGTGCATTGAAGTGCACAACATTCCAGTGGTGTACTATATTTCATGTAAGGATTGCAAGCTTTTGTCTTTTAAATCTGTAGTTTTACCTCAATATAGCTAGAACAGCACTGTATCTCTGACTATCAATACAACATACTGTAACAGATGTTTTCTCTTGTCACATTTTGCTTTTCTTTTTGATCCAAAAGAAAGAATATTTAGAGAATAAACAGCCACCTCACTCTAGAAACAAAAGTGGTGATGTGTTCCAGTCAGTTCTGCTTAGCACCGACAAGTAAGGATTCATTAGAGTTCCAGTGAAGCCATAATGCAGTTTTAATGTATGAAATAAATGGCATAAATAGCAGACGCAGCTGTAACTTCAGAAGGATTTAATGGCAGGTAGAGAGAGCAGAAGTCTGTTTTAACCACTTTGTGGCTCTGGCAAAATTTTCTTGTCAAAGCAGAGTTCCATTAAAGCTTTTAAGGCAAGACCAACAACATATAATTATAGAACAAGTAATAAGTTTATTCCATGCTGAAAAGAAAAGAAAGAAAACACAATGTTTCGGCTGTGGAGCCTTCTTTTCAGCATGGAATAAACCTACAGTATTACTTGTTCCTTTGCAGCCTACGCATGCTGACACAGCTAGCCACCTGAACATATAATTATTGTTATCCTAAGTCGAAGCTATAGCACAATATCCCACAGATATACTGTACAACACTTCCCTGTTTCCCTGTCATTGGTTTTAAATGCAGTGTGCAGTGATTTCAGAGGAACTGGACTTTTTGTGCTGTAAATTATTAAATTAGTTGGTGGTGGGAAGTAAATTAATGAATAGGTTTTGAATCTGTACATATACAGTATACATATATGAAGCTGCATATGCCTCTTTCAGATCATATTTCTGAAGACATATTAACATGACCTGTAAAACAGAGGTGCTCCAGTGGTATACAACAGTAGACAGTCTGGGGACAGGGAATAATCTGGAAGTTCAAGTTCAAGTTTATTGTCATTATACTCATATACATGGTATATGGTATAACGAAATGCTATTTAGCTAGCTCTCGGACATAAGTAGTACAAAGAAAAAAAACAGAAAAAAAACAACAACAGCAATACAATTGTGTAACAAAAGAAAGACAGAGACAACAGGCAGTGTGCTGGTCACAGCAACAGTCTCCATGGCAGTGCCAGATGGACTTAAGTTACTTAATGAAATTGCAGGATCAACTTGGTCTGTTTTTTGCCAGCCAAGTTCGTTCCAATTAGAATTAATGTCAGCTTGATGAAATGCCACCACCTGTTTGAGAGCCAACTGCACTATGAGACAACAAGTTTTCATCTTAATCTACAGTATGTGGACATTTAGAGAAAAAAAAAACCTTAAGGGCAACACAGAGGCCTATCATGTGCTTGTTAATTGCTTGTTTTACAACTTCAGTATTTTAGGATTTATAATATATGGCCAAAACCAGTACATTTGCATAGTGGCAGTACAATGTGTTCCCAGTGTTATTGATCTCTGCAATGACTCAAAGAATACAAAAAACATTATAGTCATCAAAAAGGACTGATATGTTAATTAGTAGTGGTCTCACAGACTGATCTTAATAAGTGCTAAATAATTTCAGTAGCCATTAGGCATTTTATATTACAAATGCTTGAGGCATTTGTATGACAGAAATATCCCTATTATCTAATTAAAGAGTATTTTTATGATACTACAAACATTAGGTTTAATTTCAAAACCTTGTTTTAAAATGCAGCAAAAACTAAATACATTTTATTTCATTTTTTTCATTTATTTTGTTTTAATTTCCTTAAATTTTTTCGAACTCAACCATGATTAACGCATTTTATCTTTGGGAGGCAAACTGAATCATTCAGAAAAATTAAACCTGTAGGTGATTAAACATAACCTAGTACTGGATTGAAAAATCACAACTACTCATAGACATTAATGAGTCAGTGGAAGGTAAAATACTTTATCACAGCAATAGTCACTCATTGTATATCAGCTGTGATAACTATTATTGAATCGAATATCCTCGTAGATTCTGATTTATTAAGCAGTTAGCCGACGCCTATTCCTTCCTGCACTTTCATCTTTACTATATAAAGATCAGCATCATAAACTCGTGAAAACACAGACCAGAAAAATGTATTTGCAATAAGGAACAGTGCTCAACTGGGAAGAGAATTATGATTACAAATTGGTTTAGGTCCAAAAGTACCATATCACAGTTCTATTGCAGTGAACAGAAGGAAGAATGTGTTTTTTTCAAAAAAAGAAATTATGAGACTGAATCACTTTCAACATTCTATTCATCACAGAATGTGAAGTTTGCAGCTTGTATCTGTACATGGCTGTAGAATACTGACAATGGCCTTTTTATCCCAGTAGTTCTTGACAAATGGCCTTCATTACACTATCATTGTCAATAAATCATATTTATATACATATAATTTCTAAAAATAAGCTGATCCTTTGTATTACATTATTGTCACTTTTAAACAGACTACTAAATAAAAGTATTAGCAGGAAACTGTACATACAATTTACCCCTCTAGACATTAAAGACAGACAAAAGACAAGGTAAATATACAACTACAGAATGCAGAATACAACTGAACTAGTATTTTAAGTCTGTAATTATTTGAACTCTTGCAGTTTAATGGACTAAAAGCAGAACTGACATTAGTCCACTTCCTCTGACAATTCCTTTTCAAAATCCATCTAGCTAATTGCTAGAACTTTCCACTCCTTTCATGCAACCTTCTGCATACAATGGAAAAACCTATTAATATTGCCTTGCGCCTAACGATTGGTAAGACTGAACAGATGACACCCCCCCACACACACACACTCACATACTGTACAGTGCATACAAGCACACACCCAAACCCTACACCCACAGCAGTTGTCAATATTATTTCTCCACCCATCCCTGTTTTGACCCAGTGGATCAACACTGCATAGCTGAGCAAAGCAGGTGCAGTTCTTTCACGCCCTCCTTTCTGTTTAACCCCTTCCTCTCTTAAAGTTTTGTTCATGACAAAGCACTGCAGAGTGCTTTGTAACTGCTGCTTCTATGGCTTTGGCATACCTTTTAAAACATTCCTCAAGCAGGCATTGTGGAGAAACTGAACAATACTTCGGTCAAGAATATATTAATGCTGACAGATAATGGAGGACTTTCGGTCCTTCAGAACTGTGACTGCATGTCTGATCTAGAGACTATAAAACAGGACTCTGATTGCTCCCCTGATATTTGAATTCCAAAGCCAATAATGTGGGACATCACAGTACAGCAGCTTGTGGTGAAGCAGAGTGCCAAAGAATATTCCTTTTAGGGCGGTATAGTTTCTGAAATAATGTAATGCCAAGAAATCCAAAATGAAGATAAAACAAGAAGCAAGTGCATCCACAGGAAGAGGGAGACAAACAAACACCCATCCACATGCAACAGGTTACAGGACTTTAAGGCTGCCAGCAAACAGTAGCTCAAATGTTATGAAATCCAGTTTTCTTACCTGATTTCCGTTTCGAGGTGCCATAGTCTCTGAAAAAGAAACAACAACAGAAGGACATGGTTAGTGGAAGACAGAGGGCAGGATGAGGAGGGTGTGCACCCACGCTGGGATCCTATCGTCCCTATCCCTCATGAAGACACGGACCCAGGCAGCAGGAGAGAGAGAGAGGCACTGCTGTGAGACAGAGAGACCAGGAGATCGGGGGAGAGAGAAAGAGAGAGAGAGATGGGTAGGCCAGCTGCTGCTGTAGCACCAGACACCACCACATCATGTGACAACACACCACCACTTCCACCGGCTCCCTCTCACTCACTCAAAAAGAACGAGCCTCCCCTAGCTAGAAGAGGGAATCCGTAAACTCCCCACACTTAATGGATCGTTATTGGATTAACCCGTTAGCCACGGAGAGCATGGGGCTGGCAGGTGGTGCACTTGCTGCTAGGTAGGTAGGTGGCTGATCTGATGCAGTCAGCAGCGAAAGGGAGGTAGCAAAGCAGAGAGGCACAGCTCCAGTCTGCAGGCTCTATTTATAGAAACCCCTGCAACTGCTGCAAAGGCAAACCCCTGCGATGTGCAGCAGAATGACGGGCACCCAAATAGCTGTGTTCTGGGTGCTGGAATCCCATGTGGAGGAGGACAAACATTTCAGAAAGAAAAATGTTACATAATCTCTAACTAGGTTATAGCAGTACCAGCGACATGCAGCAAGGAAAGGCACCTTCTGTTTCTAACACACAAATCACACAGAAGAATATCTTAAGATCTGTTTAAACAAAATAAAATGATCACCTCCAAATTATTAATTGCAGCATTATACTGTGCAACTCTTATTACCTTGTGTTTTTTTTTTACTTTTTTTAAAGCTTTCAAATGGAAGCATCAACTACTATGAGTCAGCTATTCATGTTGGAAGCTGCCTATATTCATATTTTCTGTAACTACAGCTTTCACGTACATATATTGATACAAGAAAATTGTATGAGCTGAAAGTCATGAGCATGACAACCTGATTTTGCATCATATACATCAGATAAATAAATACAACAGCCACTACTTTACGACCACTGACATCTATTCTATTGCCTCTTGTCAAAAGAAGACAACAGTGAAAGTCAAAAACTCAGAAGATGGTATATAGCTATACTGGTCACAACAAGAGACATTTTACCACTCAACAGTAAATTCTATTGTCAAATTTTCTTGTGAAACATAGGAGTGTTTATATATTTATTTGCAGATCACAGTTACAGTACCTAACTTACCCCCAAATTGAAAACTCTTCCTAACATGTTTTTTGGACATAGAGCGTAAATATAATTTTCCCGGCTAGTATCTACAATGACAGACTTGAAATGTGTTTGCTACCTTCATAACTTTGTCTTGTGTTTGTCTACAAATATCACAGGGATAAATGTCCAAGCCCAAGAGACAGCAGCTGTAAAAGAATTTATTTGCTCCCAGTCCTGAGAACTATACTTCTCCCTCAGCATAAACAAAGCTGACAATTCTGTCTGACATCCACTGGGGTCATCTGATCAGTTTACAGATGAAGCGTGCTCTCTCTCTCACACCTAAACTCAAACCCCTCCACTCCAGGATTTCAAGAATAGCACATGGTGTAGACACTGCAAGACAATGGCGGAATATGTCCAGGCATCTCATTCTAAGCTGTGGATACAAATGGCCCTTTCATGTTAAGCTTCACCTCTTTTTCACTCTCCCTTGTCTTTTGCTCAATCTCAGTTATTGTGGGGCCCTTGAAGATGAATGATGCTCTTTCTGCATGCGTCTGTGAGATCATTCTGGAGACGCGAGAATGAGCTCCATTGTGAGAAGGAAACAGGGAGAGAATCAGTCCTGTGCCATCACCCCAGGGTTTACAACTGGGCTGATCTGCTAGTGAGGGAACACCAGCTAGTGCTGAAACAGGGGGCTTTTTTGTGAGATACATCACACATACTATTAGGGTAAAATAAAGTACTGTGCACTCACACTCTTCTCCAGACATTGTCAAGACTGCTGCACAAAACTGCTTCTCAGACAGATCAGTCTTTAGCCCCGCATTTTGAATTTTAATGCTACTGCTTTTCTTTATCAATTGGTTCTTTATTTATCTGAATGCTTTGAGACAGTCTCACGACTAGAGAATTTTAAAAAATAATAATCTAATTTTTAGATCATAATAATGATCTAAAAAAACTCAAGTTTTTTTTAGCTTCTATCACACTTACCCTAAATGAACTAAGATATTACAAGCATTGTCAAGCATTTTAGTTTCAAAATACCCTTCTTTAAAACACACTATCAATAATAGAAATGGAAACAATTAAATAAGGTTTCTTTTTTGAGAAAACTCCAAAAAAACATTAAAACATTTCATCAAAAGAAAAATGAATCTCTCCTTGCTTTATACTGAGCAGTAAAAGGCCGGTATATCTATCTACACTGTAGAAGCTAGAGACACCGAAAAATCTCTGAGAGGTTACCCACTGCACTTTCATTGTTTTTGAGGTCAGAAAACAAAACATCTGCCAGATGAACCAAATTCTGCAGCACAGGAATAAACAAGTAAACACTGCAGTAAAGAATGCTAAATACACTGCACTATGCCACAAGATATAAATAGAGCAGTTATGATCTCCTTAGGCCTCTTTAGTGCTGAAGTGAACTATAATCCTCCATCTTTGGCTATTTTGAAACCCATTGTAGAATATATTTAAGAAAACAACATAAAGAAAGCTCATTTTTATGAACTCCCCCAAAAGACATTTACATTTTCTCCCATGTCTTCAACATCTCGTGGTTTTGTTATAGCTAAAGGGAAGAGCAGAAGCTGCTTACTGTATATGGCAACAAAAATAAAATGACATTTTAGCATGGAATCTATCTGGCTTCTATGTAGCACAAACAAAACCAGGCAAACTATGAAAGGTCATTTCCCACTTTGCAATGTTAACTCGTTATTTTGCAAACAAAGCTAAGTATTGTTTCCATATTTTAACTGTGCTGGTGGAGCTTTGAATGTGTGGATGTGTGCATTCTCTAATACTGCTGAAATCAAAAGAAATGACAATAAATTGTAACCGGTTACTTTTGCTATGCCATAACGCCAGATGACTATCTCCAGCTGAGCAGAAAATAAAAACCTCTGGCTGAGCATCACCATTAAAAGTCAGGATGAAAAGAAAATAAATAAATGGGAATATTTTAATCATAAGTATTTCTTTTAAAATATGTAGAAAAAAGAATGAAGTCAGACCTATAACATTTTGCTTAGCTAAGCAATTATAAAAATGCTCTGAAAATGAATTTCCAAAAACTACTGTGGGATTAATCCTTTATTGAGAGAAAAACACTTTGTATGGGGGGGAAAGTGAATATTGAGCAGAATATGTACATTAATTTCAACTAAATTAACTTCAGCCTAACTCAGCTTTAACCAATTAAACTTGAGAGCAACAAGTGAGATATGTGTTGTTATTGCTGGCTATTTACTGACAATGGTTGGGAAGCATCTGAAAGACATTATAAAGGGGAAAAAAAAGAAACACAACTGATGTGTCCACCCCTTCTTGCAAATGACCCATGTCTCTGAGCTGAAATAATACTGCACCCCTGAGAATAATGTGCAAAGTTTTGGCAGTCAGCACTCATCCTATGTCTCGTAAAGAAAGATATGTGGTGTGAAGGAGAGGGAGGAAAGGGGGATAAGCCATATACTGTAAAATATTTAAGAGGATGTGCTTTCATAGGTAGAATTGCTCTGTTAACCATCTGAAGGCCACAGCGATTAAAGGAAAAGAAATGGCACAGTACATTTTTGCCATTTTAAAGCTACTTTAGCTAATGCCAAGTTAATTTGATCAATCAGAAGTTAATTTGATTCCAGTGATTCATTTAATTATTTCAAAATGGACGGAAATTAGATTATCCAATGTTATTTTGTCGCTTTTGCTTTTTAGTCTCAGATACAAGAGTCATTTCTTCAGAACTATACATATGGACTGTGTATTAATACATTACCATCTTTATTTGTGCAGCACCTTTAATCATAATGAAACATGCCAAAATAATTGGTTACTTTATCTCCTTCATTAAAAAACTTACCACCGTGTTTTTGGGACATTTGTCTAGAATCTGGAAGAGTGCTTGAAAAAACACCAAATGAAGAATCCAAACCTCAGCATAATATTGTGGTATAAAAAAGAGGATGCTGTTCATACCTACTCAAGGAAAATATCCATTAACAATCTAAGCTCAACATCAGTGAACCTTCAGGTGTGAAGATACAATCTACTATCACTGTGGTGTAAGAACACCAGGATAGAGAATTTGGTTATTGTGGTATTTGGGTCTCAGATTCTCTCCAGCCTACTAGACTAAAAAGACTTTTACTCCAATTTGAAAATTTCTCAGAATGGAAACTGTTGACAACACTTCTTAAAAGTAGCAGTTCTAAGTTGAATTGAATTTGCTGATAAAAGCAATCTTCTCATACTATTATTCAGACATAAAAACCCACAAAAAACAATCTAAGAGAGGGACTCTTCCAGTCCAGCTGGCAAAAATTGGACATCGTCTGAATGACCCCCTTCAATTTGTTGAGCGACAGCCGTCCCAGGAGAGAGCTGGTAGGAAAACAGGCATGAACTGCTGATTGACAAACAGGCTCAATTTACACTACACCTCACAGGGAGGTCTAAAGCTCAACTACCATCAGATCCTGGAAAACGAGAGTGGCAACTTTGATCTATTTATTGGACATCAAGTTTCTGTGCTTCCTATTTCATCAGAACACTTTAATTGAGGGAATAAGCTATTTAAATATAAGCTATTTAAATCAAGATCCTTGACATAAAACTACCTTCATCCAACCAAAAACCCCAAAACATTACAGGTCAAAGAAATGCAGCCTGATAAAATACTAGGTCACATATTAAACCTGTAAAACGTATCTTATTTTAAAGAAACAAAGTTGGTTAAACAGTACTTAACAGTCATCAAACCATGGTAATTCAGATATAATATGACAAACAATGGAAAACATCCAATATTTGCTCAAACTGCCTCTGAAATGACTGAACTACAATCATTTTTTTCATTAGAAGGATCCCTTTCAGTTATTAATGCGCATTAATATTATTCTGAAATGCTGTTTAAAAGCAAGAAACTTGGATGGAGATCATTATGCCAAAACACTGAACACAAGGGTACTTTGAAAACTCAGATGAAGCCCCCATTGATATTTTAGGTGGTTTAAAGGATGTGGGCATGGTGGCTTAAAGCTAATCTGGATTCCCAGAGTCCCTGCTGATGGTTATTAAGAGCCGTCTCCAGGCCCACCATCACAGCTGCAGACCACAAGCTGATTAATTCCTCACAAAGCCAGTCTGCACTTAACTGCTCCCCACCAGCTCAATCTACTCCTCCTCTTCTTGGCCTATGACATGCCTTCATTATCTGAGATACTGGGTACTAAGGAAGCCAATGACACCCTTATTTGCAAGCAGATAAGAGCCTTTGCAAGAAGCTGCCAAGGTTCACATTAGTCTAGTCAGAGCACACAGTAAGATTTTTGTGTCTGCTGCCAGTTGTTTAAGATTTAGTGCTAAGATTTAAAGCAGTTTTGGTCTAGCGCACAGCCACTTTCTGTCCGTCATCATGCAACACCATTCCCTGTTTGAGAGGATTCCCCTATAAACTACCTTACCTACCTATACATCAGTGCTAATTGCAACCCTTTCAGGTTGGAATGTGAAAAGAGGAAAGGAAAAAAAGGCCAGCAAAACAGTCACCAATGTAGAGTTCTGCAGGGCAACTTGCATTTTCCTGGGTCACCTTGTGACAGGTGGCATGGTGGTATGACACTCAGGAGGGCTCCAGGTTTGATTCCAAGTTGGGGCCGAGGAAGTGAGTGAAACTGACCTCAACTCATATTTCTGTGCTTTTTCCTTGGTGATCCAGCTTCTGTAGCCTTTCCAAAGAATATCTGGCGAGATGAATTGCCATTTCTACATTGCTCTTGTGTGCCTATGTGTATTTGATGAACAGCTATCTTGTGCAACTTGTAATTCTGCCTTGTGCCCTGTTTGATGGATTAGAGTCAGACAGGGATGAATTCTTCACAGGAGGAAGCAGCTACTGATATGGGATGCATGGATCTTCTGACACTGTACCAACATGATATTTGAATGCAAGCCTAAATGGTGAAAAACAACTTTTGAAAAAAAAATAGTACCTTTGGTCAACATCTAATATTAATTAGTTCAAGAGGGTAGCTGCGTCAGCATGCGTAGCCTGCAAAGGAACAGGTAATGGGTTTATTCCATGCTGAAAAGGGAACGCAACGTTTCGGCTGTGGAGCCTTCTTCAGGTGTTCCCTCTTCTAATACTAATGATCAATATGTTAGCAATTGGCACTCAGAAAGGACATGTAAAATATGATAGACACAATATAGCACAGAAGACTATTTTTCCTTTCAGAGTTCAGTTTCCATGAAGTGCAAGAAGGAAAGAATAATATAGCTCAGGAGTTCATTAAAATTGTTAAAAATGCACTGCTAATGCAATTAGTCATCAAAGTGAGATATTTCAGCAAGTTTCAGATGGTGTCAATTTATTTTTCTTTAAAAAAGCAAACTGGTATAACAATGACACGTCTGAATCAACATTCAAATAAGAGTGTGAATGCTTTTTGGCATAGTCGTGCTAAAAGTATGTGCAGAACTGAGGTCTAAAGTTTCCTATATTCTGTAATGGACAAGAAAACCACATCACAGGCCTCTCGGTGTGATCCAAGAACTAAACATGTACAAGTTGTGCATGACTGGAGCCATTTCAGACTGAAAAGAAAAGCTTACAAAAGCTTACTGATCTACACAACGCACCATCACATAAAACACTTTTAAGTATGGATACCCAGTGTTCCACTAGAACAAAGTGTTTGGGGAAATTCCATAATGCAGAAGAAAGGCCTGCACTTGCATGCACAAAAGGCTCTGTGCCTCCAAACTGGGGCATAGAACAGACCATTTATGCTCTGCATTTCCTTTTTTGCAAAAGATCGGGGTGAAATGATTGTTGATTTTCAGTGCAAGATTCTGTGGGAAAAAATAGTACCATCATCACCCTTATTCCAAACTAATATGTTCTCTTTATCTTATTACTCTGATAAGGAATTTAATTTATTACAAAGAGAATATTCTTGTGATGAGTCTCGCCTTAAAGGATGGCCTCCTCTCATTGGGACTTTCTTATAATCAGACAGGGAGAGTGAGCTAATGTGGAAAGTATAATTAAGCCATCAACAAGCCTCAAACTAAAGAAAGCTAAGAAGCAAAGGACTCCATCAGCAGCAAATATGCACAGAACATCTGTCAGTTAACAAAATGTTAAAATTTTTAAGCATAATTAAACGAAAAAACAGAACAAAAATATATGAAAAACGGAACATAATAACGATGCAGATAGACCCAAAAAAATAAAATAGTAAAGTTTTAGCAAATAAATAGAACAAAAGCTGCAACCAATTAAAAATGTGGTTGTAATCAACATAGTAACTAAATGGCCAAATGCTGATGCTAACAAAAAAGAAAAGCAGTCTGAATTCATTGGGAATTCATGGAATTCACTCCACTGGAAATCTATGATTCACAGGAAAAGTGCTGGGCCAGAATGTATGTGTGTGTGTATATATATATAGAAAAAATTCCAGACACTGGACACATTTATCTTAACTCTAATCTCCATATGAGAGCCCTCTCTTCATGCAGTTATTAACACAGGAGCATTGTCCTCCAGTCTACTGCAGTGCTGCCCCTTTTGTACATCCGGTATAACTGGATTCCAGTAGGAAAGGACTGGCTCCCCCTAGTGGACGCTTTTAGACAAGCAAGTGCTCTGTGCGCAGCAGGAAGGCAATCGTTTGGCTGCTCAGTCTCTCAGGCTGTCAAGCCTCTCAGGCCTGTGTGGAGTTGGTTAGTAGCAATAGTGGACTGAAAAAAATCAACACTATGGGAAATTCATGCTACCAATCAGTTATCATCATTCATAAAAGAAAAACTCATTTTTTGGTTTTGTGATCTTTATCATTCAATGTCTCTATGGTGCAAATCCAAACCCAGCTAAATGTAAATGATTTAATGTGTTTACCATATTTTTGCAGATCTAATTAAATCAGTGAATCTGATCCACTGGGCATTTTGAGTTGAGTATGGTTGTATTGTGCTTTACATATGTCTTGGTGCTACACAATTGCTAAAAAGAGAGTAAAAAATAGCCTTGCAATTTTATAGACTGCCCAAAACATACAATCAAATTCATGCTGTCATCCTTCAATAGAAATAAAAAGAAAAGAAATGTAGAGAATAAGGTAGAGAAAGGAAGAATAAGGTTGGTAGACTAAAGTTGATGAAAACCTGCAGAAGCCAAAAATAGATCTTGAAAACTGGGACTTTTAAAATGCACTGGACAGGCAAATTGTATTCACTCTAGCAAGCCGCGCTTTTAAATCTGTTGAAAAGTGCCTATAAATAAAACGTAATAATAATCAGTGGATTTTAATTGACAGTGAAAGAGTCTGTACAGAACTGAATCACCTGAGGGAGAGTGCTATTGAAACAATGACATGAGAAAGCTGCAGAATGGTGAGTGGGCACTAGGACAGCTGTATTGAGTAGTAATTGGGGATTTACTCTTGTTACTGGGGCATCAGTAGGAATCTGTTGCTTGACCAATGTACTACACTTGAATATATGGGTACAAAAAGTAATTTTGGATAAGAGTGAGACATTAATAATAGCTTTGAGGTACAATACACAAATCTGCCAGGAGGTGTCGCTAAATGCAAACAATTTCACTTGCAGCTTCTTTTAAATATTCCTTCGCAACCTAAAGAATAGGACAATATTAACATTAAAAAGTTACAAACAAGAGCAAACCCATCTAGCCCGTTTGGTAGTTAGCAGCTAACTGATACATTAAAGTGACAGGCTGCAACATATAAAGCCTGCAAGCTTTGAGCTGTGAGGCACATAACTCTTGCCTTTTTCTTAATACAGTACATGCAAAATTAACAACAAAGGTGAAGGAGAAGCAGTAATTGGTAGAAGTGAAGAGTAATTCATAATGTGTGCATATTCTCACATATGTTTTTTGAGTGAATTAACTACTCTATTGAACAAAGGTTTTGAGCAATATGCTCCTGCATTCTTGCAAGGATTTGCATTACACTGCAAAACCCATGTGTTCCCAATGATTCCATAAAAGAAACAACTTGAAAAATGCAAGATATTTTCCAAAATACACCATTACATTTCTTTTTATAGCATTTTTGAAGAGAAAGTGAAGGGACAAGCTTGTAACTGCTTTTGTTTTAAAGTGACATTTACAAATAAACTAAGCAGCCAGGTTAACCCATATGGGTTTCAATCACAATTCAACAAATTGTGTATGTTTAGCCCCCCCAAAAAAATGTAAAAAAAACATTAGTAAAGTTAGTGTTCCCTTATGAAAACTATGAACGTAATGAACTTTCTTTTTTCTATTTTCATCTTATATCTAACTTGAACTTTTCTCATAAGCGCTCAGAACTATCTATAGAAAATCACTATATACTGGAATTGCCACATGGCTACAAAGGCCCAAAGAAGGTTCAGAGTTTATCAACAGACACATCCGGAAAGACTCTGTATCCAAGGACTGATGGCATCTGCAACTCTGGTATCTTAGACTACAAGCCAGACTGAAACAGCAAGCTTTTCACAGGACCTCATCATCCTACTTCACTTAGACAAGAAAGAAGAGGATTCTTGTCTTGACTCTTGGAAGAAAACCATATTTAACATAACCTGTAAAGAAATGAGTTATGAATAGTTCAAGTGAAGTCAAGAGATTTTAAAGACAACATGTCTAGGTCATTTTTAAGTTACAAGCTCAGTTTAAAATTGCTTCTTCCTTCTGATAGCTTGCTGGCAGGGTAGAGGTTTATGCATTTAACAAACTTCACATACAGGAGATTTAATGGGACAAAACCATTAGTTCTGCAGTTTATTCTGAAAAACTCTAAAAGAGCAATCAACTGATGGAATAAAACAATTCAGGACTTAAAAAAGCAGTGACTATAAACCAGTTCATTGTGGACAATTTTCCACCTGTTATTTTTTTATACTGTATATTTCTTCTTTCTCCACATTTTGTCCCCAAATTACAGAGACTTGTTTCTTCAGATCATATCAACTTTGATCTACAACACACATTTCTCATAGACCATATGCTGGATAAACTAGTGATCATTTTTCAAACTGCAACCTGGAACCAATTCAGGTGAGTGTAAATGGGAAAAAAAGGCACTTTCAGCACTGCGCTTTAATGTTCATGCTTTTGCCAATTCCTCTGCCCTCAGTCCACTGGCACTTAGCCAGTTCAGCAGAAGTCCCAGCCTCACCCCCTCTATGGGTCACAGCTATTGAGACTCACAGCCTTAATTCAAAACACTGGCATCCGTGTTAGATTTCCCACTACAGGCAGAACAGAGGTCTGATCACAAAGGCATTCATTTCATGTTTTCATCTATCAGCCTTTTTTGGCTGCCCCTAGAATAATGTATGTTAATGAAAACAAAACGCAGTACAAGTGTAAGCTATTATTTGTAATTGAAAATTAGCTGCTATTGGTCTCTAGCGTGAATGAGCACTTTTTCATTAAATATGTATAGAGTAATTAATTGATGGAAATGTACACAAAATGATCACATTTTATCAAACAAGTTCAACACAAATGACAAAACTTGACTGATTTTCTTGATGCTGTGTCACACAATTAGATGGTCTCCTTTCATCAGCAGACCTCTCAATGCTGCTTTTAAAGAGTTAATTACAGCTTCAGAGGCAATCCCATAACCACAAACATTGTTTTCAATCCACCCACTTAAAAAGGCCCCAGTGTCTGAATATCTATGGTTTGTGCAGTAAAACTGTGCCAGACATGTTTTAGAGGTTCAAAGAAGTCAAGAATCTTCTGGGAGTTTTGTTAAAATGGCTTCATCAATTAATCTTCTTTCAGTATACAGCATCATTAAAGGAACTGAGACGGTCGAAAAGATTTTTTTTTCTGTTGGCCATGTCTTTATCACAACATTTTAACTGTTTAATAGCTGACAAAAAACCAAGTGGTTAAAACGGTTTCTTACATTTAAAAATTGTAACTACAGTTTCTACAATCAAGGAATAACCAATTTCTCAGTTAACTTCAGTTGTAATTTCTGTTCAGTAAAACATAAAATAGCAAAGAGTTTACATTTCAACCTGATTTACACGCAACTGTAAGTCAGAGAATGAAAGATATCCTTATATTTATGTGCAGCAAAAAGGGGAAAACCTGCAAAGAAAACCTACGCTGCAAAGTTGGAGTTAAGTTGAATTTCTGGCCACCATGTTAAAGTAATTTGGAAGCAGCCAGCTGAGAGTTGGAATGCTGTTCAGAGGCTTGTTATGGTTCATTTTATGAAAGCAGCAGCATCAGTTCCCCCAGGACTATTTATATACGGGCCTGGTTGTAATTCAGCACACAGGCCTCAGCATCCACAACCATATGGTATACTGTCAAGCAGTCAAAGTTTTACTGATGCTTTGTAGGTGTGCATTTGCTTCCATTAAAAACACATTTTCATATATTTTATCCTTATTTCATATATATGTAGACAGTATACATCAGAGCCTACATCAGAGGTAGGCACCAATACCTTTCTTAAGCCACACTGGCTTGGATTTGCTTATGCTATGGATACTGAATTCTATGAGAAACTCTTTTAAATGCAAAAATATATTAATTTCAAACATTAAGTGCATTTCATTAGGTGTCATTCCTTCATACTTTTTTGAATCGCCTCTAAAAAGTGTCCTGTCTAAAGTAATACAAAAAAAAACTGCAGAGAACAGAATTTAATTAGTAAAACAAATATCCACTCTGAATCAGTTTGTTATAAACAAATGGGCTGCTGCAGGAATTTCCCTAGATGGGGGTGTAGTAAAAACAAGAAGGATGGCTCAATCTATTTAATTAACGTTAGTATTTAATTCGTATATTTATGGAGCATGGTGGTGGAGTGGTGCGCTTTGCAGTTTCATAGCACTGGGGCTGTGTGGGATTTGCTCTCACTGTGCTCTCGTGGGTTTCCTGCCACAGCCCATAGACATGCTAGGAGTCTAACTGGCTTCTGGGGAAACAGGCCCTGGCGTGAGTGTGTGCTCTGTGAAGGACTGGTGACGAGTCCAGGGTGTACCCTGCCTTGCTGCTTTTGCTTGCCTGAAGAGGTTCCCGGCTCCCCACTACCCTGAATTGGATGAAGGGGTTAGAAAATGGAGGAACGCTGTATTTACAGTATACTACTGCTTAGTAGACCATTATAAACCACAATATTTTGATTATTTATTTTACATGAGAAAAATATAAGCATAAAGCAACACACACATGCAATACCCACTAAACAAACGGGCAACGCAAATGAGGTCAGCGTGTCTGAAAACACACCTGCACCACTGCCTTGATCGCTCACTTTCCCCCCCCCCCCGATCCTCACAGTGGTTTGCCTCTCCTCTGGGGAATTCAGTGCTTTTTGCAAGGAGAGACAGCTGATCCTGCCCTGATTGCTTCCTCTGCAGTTCAGCACACTGAAGTCACATACTTGCTTTTGATCAGCGGTGACTGCCAAGGGAAGCGGGCTAGCCTTCACTTTGTTATGGCTTGGACACTCCTTTCGTCCGGAGTGAGGAGAGAACGGCACACTGGGAGATGACTTTCAGGGTTAAGAGAGGGAAACCACCACGCACAGGCCTGCAAATTTCTGCTCCCACTCAAAAAAGGTTCCCCCACTGGACTCGGCTTACATAAGGTGTAAAAAAGTCAAATTAGCATTTAAAAAATGCCATGTCTGCCTGGTCCTTGCATGAGTAAAAATGAAAAATCCCCTCCAGATAAAAAAAAAACATTTTAAGACTGAGGTAAAAGCACAATAAAATGAATTCACCCAAAAAAGAAACTGCTGTGTTAAATGACAGATGTTTTGTGACTGAACGATAAATTTGAATGCATACTCCACATTAAGTAGCTCAAAATGTAAAAATTCTTGACTGTGGTGCAGTGAATAGTACAAATTTTAGGTTCATGCCAGTGTCGTTGCCCTTATCCAACATCAAGGCGTCAACTTCTAACTCCTCAGTTTTTCTAAATCCAGTGCCTCTGCAGCTCTCATGTTTCAGACACGTTTCACAATAGCCTGCTTGTTCATTGATTCAACGATTGAAGTTTCTGTTGTTTGCTTTCCTGTTTATGTGGCAATTACTCTTTTATTGGCATTTCTTGGCTTCAGTTGGTGCTGAGCCTGCTGGAATGGATGTTTTCACCAAGGTGAAGAGATCTATTGAAATCCTGAGGAAAGGGGTTGAGCAGGCTGGCCCACCTACTGGAGCTCAACACTCCACTTCCTTGCCATCAGACAGGCAGGAGAGGTGACTGGAAGGCTTTAGCATGCTCATACCCATTTTACGACACACACCACAGTCAGTTTGTGACCTGCATTGAAACTCATTATTATCATTCACAGCAGTCCCCCTGGACCACAAAACTTAAAGGCAGCCTGTAAAATCTGCCAGCCTCAGTCCAAATTAAATGCTTCCTGTTTTATTTTTCTTTTATCACCTTAACTTTATATGAGGGCTGAAAGTTCTAACCTATCTCCTTTGTAGGAACTTTCAAGTCTTGCCATAAATGCCATGTTTTTGCCAGGCCAAGCTTGTGGTAAATGGCCAAGCTCATTCTATCCAAAAGCAAGCCCCTTTTTAGCATTTGAAAATGAAACCTGCACTTTAGTATAGTAGTATCAGTCAGAAAACTGGTGTTCTTCCACAGCCTGTCTGTGAACTGAAAAGATTGAGTAATCCAAAGGGAACCTGAATATTCCCAGAGCAGCCTTTTCCACCAGCTGGACTCTGTACATCAGCACTTGCTTACTAATATATCTGCCAGAAGATGTAATCAGGGCATGAATGGCATAAAAAAAGTTATAGCCAAGTCCAAATTTCATGCAACAACATGTGGTTTATCTGCTCCATTTTACTTGCAAATCTGATGCAAAAAATTACTCAGGTCATTGCAGCTTTTACTTAAATTAAGTTACTTAATTTATTGTGTTAAAAACTAATGTGCAAGCAAGCTGAAAGGTAAGAATTCTTCGTGCATGATTGAAATATTACTGAAGTAAAGGGACCGATTTTAATCCTTTATTAAATCAAGGAGCCAGTTTCAAAATATTCTTTTAACACTTGTGTCATCCAGCACACCGGTGTCATCTCTGGCTAGAACCTGACTTCTTTTACACGTTTGAAAAATGCTCGAAGCACAAATGACATCAGCTTGTGAGAGAGGTACTCCACCCCCGTTAAATTAATCTCGTAAATGAATCAAGCCAAGACAGCCATCATCATTTGCTTGATTTTCAAAACTCCTCCCAGCTCCTCAATCCCAGAGGCTGATATCAGCCTTCAGCTGATGAGAAAGCAGAAACAAGGTCATACACAAATATGCTAACATAGCCATGAGATTTAAAAAAAAGGTGTCTCAGCTGGATAAAATCAGTTTTGAAGGCTCTTGGAAGGGTGTCTCTCAGATGAATTCAGAGTGTATCTAAACACTGCAGTGAAAGTGTTATCGCCAAGCACTACCATTTGCTATTCATTGGGCGTCTGTCCATAATTCATCTTAAACTTCATTTTTCTTCTGTTCCCAACTGCACAGCGAAAGAGATTACCAACCTTGCACACTGGTTCTGAATCTGTGCACGCACAAGTTTCTTCATTTTCCCCAGCTGGGGAGTAGAAGAACGAATATCATTTGCCAAGATCAAACTGGGTAAGAAAGAAACATTTTAACAATTCTATTCTAAAATTTGTTATTGCACCCCCAACACCAAATGGAGACGTTTAAGTGCTCGCAAATTATACCAGAAGCAAAATAATGGAAAGCAAGAGTTCAGTGCAAAGAGCATTTTGGTTGTATGCATTTAAGTCTGTACTGGTATGAAAGCTAAAAACACTGTTCTAGTGCTCATAAATTCCTAATGGGTCTCACAGCTTCAAAATGTGTTGTGCTCAAGTAAATGTACACAGAGACCACCTATGTTGTTATTTGTAAGCCATCTGTGTTTGAGTAATAACTGATGAAAATTAGCCTGCAAATCAAATTAATTAGCAGGTTACTAGTACAGAACATCTTTTCACTCTAGCCCAATTACTGACAAAGCTGTGCCATTCCAGAGGTGCAATGAAAACACGTTTCTGACATCTGACATGTTGATATGATACTGATAAATTCAAGATGGCTTGAATTGAAAATAGGAGGAAGAACTTATAAGTTGAGAAGAAATGCGGTCTCTATATGGTAGGGTCACAGTCCTTGGCAATGTCTCTGAATTGCATCATTACTGGTTACATTATGAATAAAGACTATTTACACTCATTTGATTGTTTTGGTAATAAAATGCCATTAAAACATCTGCAGCTGGTTTTATATGAAGCTGGAAAATGCCTTCTGTGATGTCATTTATTACACTTGATTTTCCTGGCTCAGGTTGAAAACACTGACTTTTTTCCTTTCTGTTTAATGTGGGTAGAATAAGGAAATGTGGAGTGTTTAGCTAACATAAAAAGGCTGAGTTATATTTGCAACATTTGCTGCACAAAAAGGAAGAATAAGCAATACAATTTGATGTTGAAGCATATATCCACCTTTTTCTCTGTGTAATAAACTGATTATGTTGTGCACACCTGTAGTAACATTCCAATATAAAGCACAGACAAGCTGCAGAGAAGGACAAATTACTTAATGAGAGCAACAACAACAATTTTTAACACTATTAATATAATCACATATACTGATCCATTTTAAACTGAAATTGGATTTTTCCTTCAATGTATTATATATGTTCTTCAGGCTTTCTTTTGGAGTACATCAATTTAAACTTTTATTCAATGGGGTTTTATGTTTCCATATAAAGGATTTTCTTGTCTTCTAGCACAGACTTTACAGGCATATCATAGAAGCTGGCCACCATCACACTTTAAGAGAATGAATAGAGGCTTCTTTCTTTCTTACATTTTGCTTAAATACTACAATTGTGACTGTCAGATCTTCCTTAGTAAACTGAAACATGCGTTAGTGCTATCACATGGCACTGTAACAATATGTTGCCCAATTCTCATTTCATTTTTTTGTACCACCCACCTCTACACACTTCTCCAAGAAGCAGAACTCGTCTGCTTTTTTTTCAGGCAATGCAGCACTCAGTATGAAGCTCTCCCTTAAATATGATGTGTTTCTACCAGATAACTCCCAACTCTTACATTTTAATCTATGCCTTTGAAAGCAATACAGTTTGCGTCTGGAAAAATCCTAATTTTCAGAGGCCTGAAAGGCTATCTTTGTCTGGAGATACTTCTAAAGCCCCAAGCCATTCCTCGATCCTCCTCCTGATACTGTAACTGATGAAGTGGATAGATCTGAACACAGAGACAGCACTGTTCTCAACACACCAGAAAACACACTTGGCTTAAATGCTCACTTTCACCTTCCAGTATTACCAAATTAAAGTTATAGTCCATCAGAGTGGGTGGGATTCTTTTTTCTGAGTTCTGCTGCAAATCATTTTTTGCTCCCTTGGAATAAATTGATCAGTATAAGTAATGAAATTCAGAGTGAAAGTCAGTCTTTTAAGCTGGCCATTTTACAAACGTGGAAACCATAGAACTTCCAACTTTACACTAGTTTCTTCATTCACTAATCATACAGTTCAGCCTGCTTGTTCTCCTCTTAGTGCCCAACTTTCCAGAGAAGAGTCAAAAGATTAGAAGGTAACTGATTTAATTATGGGATTGTTCTCTGAGCATTTCCTGTAAAAAACAATGACCATACTTTGCCCACTGCTTACAAATAAGAATGGACGTCTTCTTTTAAATGGTGTTCTCCTGAAAAGAACATGGAATTACAAGTATTTGTTTTGCAAATTAAATTTACCCTGCCTTCTTTTTTACACTTGTGTTTTGCAAAGAAAAATCTTGAATATTGCGGAAACAAAAATGTTAAAGGAATGGAAAGTCAAGTAACATTTCCAACTATAAAAAGTTTGAAGGAAAAAATGCTTAGCAATAGGCGACAATCAACACTTTATCATCAGAGAAATAAACTTGTAAGAGCAGCTATCTGAGCCTTGCCTGATCAACAATACCTTCTCATAGTAACATAATGGAAACAGTGCCTGGAGGTGGCAGGATTGTGTGAAAAGGTTTTGATTTCAATTGATGTGAACCACATTCACTCTGCTATATGCCAGCGAACAGTAATGCAGAGCTCCTTTTACTACTTAACACTGGCAAGAATTCTAACTTCATGAAAGGCTGAAAGCAAGATGCTATAATTATTTCATATATACATTTAAATAAACATCCACCAAGTACAGGACCTCCAATGACTTTTGAAATAAACCACATTTGTCTTGGTTGTTAAGTATATTTTCTACAAATGAATTAAAATTGATACATGATGATGACAGTCTTAGAATTAATTCTTTTTAATAAGAAATGAAATAAATAGGATCCTTGGGTTTTACAATACAGTACCACAAACACTCCACTGTGCTGTGTCTGATCCATCACTGACATTATACTATATGGCCAGGTACCCAAGCTAGCGGTCCTATTTTGAATGGCTTACATTGGGTCACAGTGAGGTCATAATAGTCATCCATCAAGATGAATACAGCACAGCTACTGGAAGCCCAGCCTTCCATGCGTTGTTTTACCCCTATCGATTTCAGCAGCGGTTGGGTAAATGAACAGCAGTCATGTCAATGGACATGATAATCGCAGTCCTGCAGCCACTACAGCCCCGCAGATGCTATTGAGAAAACGAGTGCTGACATCCCCGTCTCTATTTCAGTAGGTGTTCTCTCCTGCATATCACCAAGATCAAGCTGTCTTATCTAAGCTGATGACAGCTATGCATCTAAAACCCCATCGTATCTCCTCTTAATCTGTGCCCCCAATGTTTATTTTGACTGTGACCTGTAAAATGATCAAGCACATATATCCAACAGGGAGAAAAAGATGACGCTTTGTGTCACTCTTCAATATTGTGGTTCGGGTTTCATAAAAATGTTGGAAGAAGTAGTTTAGCTCTTCTGCCTGCTCTGCAACTTTATTTAGTCATTTTTGCATGCTTTACAATGTCTTCCTTACTGTTATCCATCTTTCTTTCTGTGTTTCTTTCTGTGCTTATTAATTGGAAATGTTGCCTGTTCTGTTTTAACTAAAAAAACAAACTTAAAAATTAGTAAAATTGTGTCTTTTTTACATTAATATTTTGTTGTGACTAATATTTGGATGCAACTATGTCAATTTTTATTTATTTGACAGTCACTTTCATACATTTTCAACAGGCTGAAAGACCTGGAATATGCAGTGATTGGATTTGTTTTGCAGATATGAACCATTTGGCAGCTCCTGGTAGACCAATGAAACTAAAATGAATGCTCAAAACGAATTTTTGGCCCCAACTGTTTGTTTATTTGTACAATAAATATCTTACTCCTTAATACCAAAATAGAATTATCTTCTTTCCTCTCCTCCAGCGTTAGGCCTGAAGAAGAGAGAAAGCAACTCCATTTACTCTCTCAAGCACAAAGGAAACATGCAGTGTGAGAAAGGTCACTTTTCCCAGGCTTTCTCGTTTTTTTCTGACTGTTTTGTTTCTATTCTCAAGTCCTTTTATCTTCAAATGCAAAGTTGGGAAGAGACCCTAAAAAATTACATCAGGCCCAAGATGAAAATGTCCAATTCCATGCCAATGTGTTACTTTTTTGATAGCAGCTGGAATCAAAGATGATCAAACAAGGCCTTAGGGGATCTGGCAAAATCATTCTTTTCATGATGACTCAAAAATAACAAAATAACAAAAATTTCAATATTTGAAAACAATCTTCAATCGTATTCTGTAGTTAAGAAATCCACACACAAAAAATGAAAAAAAGAACATATGTATTTACGAAGATTTACACTCTGGCTCCACACGTTGTGAAGTTAATTCAAGTCTTAATTAATTGGGTTTAAGTGTTTTTTTTCAGCCTGTCTCATACATATTAGAACAATATGCAAAAACATCTGAGTCTACACACAGGACAAAAGAGAAAGTGACTGAGATGTTAACTCTTCCAGAAATATTACTTTTTGAGAGGTTTATAAGCATTACTAATGCAGGAATGGCTTGCACGTGATTTTAACTCTGAGGAGCAGTTCAGCCATGCCGTCTGGTGCAATTTATCAAAGCCAGCAGCTGATGTAAGTGTAAGTTATACAGTACGTGTTTAATTTGATTTATTGTTCATAAAGATAGTGTGGCTAATACATTACATTAGCTATGCCTGGAGGTCTCTGGTCTGCTTTAAACATGCAAAGTCAAGCAAGGCCAGATATTTCTGATTGTACAAACTGAAGAAAATGAATTATTTGAATAAATTACTAAAATAATCTTTGATGCAAATAAATGCAAACTCTTTCACCTCACATGAGAAGGAAGATGCTAAAATGCAATTAACTAGGAGTAAAGACCTTTCACTCACTCCTACATTCCTCATTTTTCATGCTAGAAATTGTTCTTTAGAAACTGTCACAAGTAGCCAAATGTCAGCTGAGTGCACTGCACGGAGAATCATTTGTTTGGTTAAGACATACTGATCAATGACTACAGGAAAAAGAAATAACACACCTATTAATACACAAGTAGCATGTAAACCTAATCATTAAAAGGTGCATAACAAAGTGTTATAATTTATCAGTGTATAAGTGTTTATAACACTTCACATTTTCTTATTTGTTAAGAATTAAATAAAAACAATGTTTGTGCTACATGCTGTCCAGCTGAAATAATTTGGAAAGTACTCTCCAAACCAAACATCAATAAATATCTAATGAAATCAATATACTGTACATTCTTGCCTCATCAGTTCAAAGATTTGATTAACACATTTCTCCACATGAAACTTAAACAAACAATAGCATTTTTGCTTTTGAAAGAACATTGGTAAGTACAAATTCAACTGGCCTCATACGCAGCAAAACAATAAACAACTAGAAACAATAACACAAACTAAATATATTGTGTGTTAGATGTTAGACATTCTTACTGAACTTCCCAGTAGCACAGAGTAATATTTCATCAGCATGACTAAGGTGACTTTTGAAGATTATTTACCCAATTAAAAGTCACTTTTCAAAGTCTCAACGATAGTTGATCTTGTTTGGCGGTAGTATTCTCCATTAAGAGAACATTGTTTTACTTATTTCTTCCCCATCTTTTTTCTATGGAATGTTAATCATCCAGGTGGGGCTGCACATTGGTGGTGGTGGAGGGGAGTCCCCATGACCTGTAAAGCGCTTTGAGTGGAGTGTCCAGAAAAGTGCTATATAAGTATAAGCAATTATAATAATTATTATTATTATTATTATTATTATTAATGTCATTCCATTATTGGTGCAGATAAACATATTTATGTTTTTTAGCTAGCTCTAAGATATTCTTCACTAGATATTTGTTATGAATAATAGTCACAGTATAATTACATCAAGTGTTTAGATTAGGTTGAAGTACAGAGTACAAAAAATAACGTAGGATAGGGATGTTAGGCATTTCAGATAACATTTACGTGCAGGAGCAGTTTGCAGCTTTACCTGTAAAAAAATGTCACCAACAGCACATTCAAGAAAGCAACAAAGGTTTAGCTGATTACTTTGTGCAACATACTGTACAGGAAGCAATAAAATAACTACCACAGCATTTCCAGGTGCCTAACATTTCAATACCAACAATCACACTGCTGAAGACATCACCATCTGCTGAGCAGTTGAGCGAGTTGATGTTATGGTCAAATGATGTGCGCAGACCAGGAACAAGAACTGATCTTCAAACAGGAAAAGTCTACTGTACCATGTTTACATTTCTTTCTCAGCAAGGGACATCCTAAATGTCCTGAAACTAATGTTTTTTTCCATCAATTGTGTGCAACACATAAATGTTTCTTTGTAGATGTGCAGGGTGGTGCGGTGGCTTTGTGACTAAGGATCTGCGTTGCTGGTTTGAATCCCGCGGCCAGCAGAGGAATCCTACTCCACTGGGCACCGGAGCAAGGCTCTTAAACCCAATTGCTCCAGGGGTGCCGTATAAATGGCTGACCCTGCGCTCTAACCCCAGGCTTCTCTCCCTGTCTGGGTATCTCATGGAGAGCAAGTTGGGGTATGCGAAAAGACAAATTCCTAATACAAGAAATTGTATATGAAAAAAAAGTGATCTTATCTTATCTTAAAGTGTATATCACATGCATGGTTGGTGAAGATAGTCAAAACCCTAGGTTATTGGATTCTTCATTCTGTTTGTCTGCTCAGAAACAGGTTGAGTTCATGACAGTTCCACCTCAGCTAGTGTAGCATGAGGAACACTCACTCTTTTAGGGGGTTCAGATCTTCAGGTCTGGTCTCAAAGAAGCGCAGTACATCTTCACTCTGAGAGATCTGGGGAGGGAGGCGCACCAGGGCCTGTGGAGTAAAATGAAGCAAAAAAAAGCTTTGAGAAATTTGTGGGTAAACATGAGAGAAAGTACCCATTTATACAGCCTCAGTTTCCAACTAGCTACTTGGAAACAGGATCTGTACAGCCAAGGGCTAAATGAAATTAACTTGAAATACTGTATCTTTAAATCCATTCTTCTCAGATAATCTGAGATGTGCAAATAAACCAAGCTTAACTACAGGAGCTGTTTCTCTTCTCAAGAGTATTGTGTATGATGCGCTGTTTTACTTGCAGTGGGGCTAAAACTTTTATGTCTTAGGTTAACATGTTGTTTCACGAAGCTACCCACCTGAACTACTACAGTATGTTGTTTAGATGCCATCTTTAGTAGTAGATATTCAGTTGCTATGGTATTTGCAACACAAAAGGACTACCATCAAAATAATAAGGAGCAGAAAAAATACACAAGCCTAACTAGAGAAACAGAGGAAAGAAAAAAAAGGACAAAAGTTAAAAATAAAGAGGTTCTGCATGTGCCACATGTAGCATTCTAATCGCAGGAAAGAAATCTGTTTACACAGCGTGGCAATCTGAACGTGCACTTCATCTCCCATTTCCCGAGGCCTACAGCCAGCAGGCACAGAGGGGAAAGAAAAATGTGTTTAAGGATGTGATGTGATCAGAATGAGTGTTTTCTTTAGCAAGATGATTTTAGATCTTTAACTTCGCACACTCCAGAAGCCCTAAGTAACACTTTTTTTGTGTTACTTAGCAGCAAAAAAACAATGAAAGAACAAACATTAAAATGTTTTTATTGTGTGCCTAATAGGGAGCCAACATAAAGATTTGAGAGTTTCTACTTCCCAGTACTTTTCTAAAAAGGGCTAACACACAGTATCGGCTGCATCAACTAAAATAATCAGTTTATATTGGTTCTCTGAGAAGCTGGCAGCATTATTTAAAGCAAGACTGCTCTGCCATAATTGCACAATTTTCTTTTACTGAAGTGGTTGAAGAATTCAGAGTGTGTTGGTCATTTTTCCCTTCGTAAGACAATTTTCTTCATGTATGCCAGGATACTGTCTTTAAAAAAATGCAGGCAATTGAAGTGGCCCACCTTCTAGACTTAAAGCCTGTAGTTTGGTTTTTTTTTGGAAGAGTCAGACACATGCCAATTTGAAAAGCAAAGACAAAAGATGAGCGAAAGTCAAAATGTCAATGGAATAAGGTAGACATGATATTTGACTTGTGCCTTACAACCCTCTAAAAGCATTCAACACCCCAAAGCATCCGAAAATGGAAGGAGCAGTTTTAAAATCCTTTTCTAGTTAGAACACTACCTGCTCTTCCTTAATCACATTATTGACCTGAACAGCAGTTGCCTTTTGTTCTGTTTGAAATTTCCATTTGTTCTGCAGTCCTATTAAAAAAAGAACTGATTGAAGATCATGCCGCACTTAGGTACTGTATAATCTCATGGGCATATATTTTAAAAGCATGAGGGCTGTAGAAAACTGCCTCATTTTATCGATGGAGGTTCTAGGACATTAAAATTTGAGTCTGCTGTCACCTGCACTCTAACAGCAAGAAAAGAAAAATGGCAAATACATTCAGATTAATATTAATAAGAAACATGATATGCATAAATTAATTGGAATGAACCAACTAAATTAATCAATTTTAGAATTTGCATAACTGTAGTGGGAGTATGGTAATGCTGTGTACCCAAAAGCAGAGTCGTTAATTTCAGTCTTGGCCACAAGTGGAACTTAGGCAGCACATAGGATGAAGACAACGCTAAATTTCATTACTTAATGATCTCTGTCCAAGAGGCATCCAGAATCAGTAAGGCACTTGAAGCTGCCTTTCCTTCCTGTGTCTTTTTTTAAAAGTGCTGCATGTCATGATACTCTGCTTCTCAAGAAACTGCTTCACCAGCTGGCCTGCGCTGTTTGTTGACGTTTGTTTGCGTGTATCTTTAAGGATGACACGGAGTAGATCTTGGCAGGGTGTCTAGAGGAAAAGGGGGTGCCTTCAAGGAAAGCAGGGAGAGGAAGAAGCACAAGAGCCTCAGATAGATACAAGACAGAGGAAAACAGATGGTGGGTGATAAGACAATAGCTTGCATTCGTTCAGCTCTTTAAAATTAATGAAATGCACTTTGTTTTGAACATGTACATACATTTGGCCACATAAACCGTGTTTTAAAAGCAAGAATAATACAGCGTATTGTGTTAAATAAAAGAGAATTGAGTGATTATTTAGTAGTTTAGAGGACACACTTTCAAACCAGTGCAATTTGTGACTGAACCCAATAATTCACTATTGTGATGGGACTGAAACCCAGATAATCACAATTTTGTCACAAAATCACACTGCCAATGCAAAAGCAAACATCTATATGGCTATGTTTCTTAAGACTGAAGTTATTACTAGTTATTTCTTTCTGGACATTTTCTCATTTTTGCTTCTCTAAGGAAACAGAAAGTTTTGCATCAGTCTGTTCACATTCACAGAAGGAAATTACAGTTGTCGACACAAGCTTGTTTCCTTTTGAAAAAAAGAGTTTCCTATGAACCCTGGTGCCTCAGATATCACTCAAAGCCTGATGATAAAAACAGAAATACTGGTCCATTCCATTTAATCCATCTTCACAGACCAGAGAACATTTTACCCTAACCACTTTCAATTCTTTAAGGAATTGCTCAAGTCTTTTCAAAACAACAGAGGCTGTTGAACTTTCATTTTATTATTTTCTCCCAATTGAATTATTTGGAGTACAAAATACTGAATTAGACATACCAAATGCTTGCATGTCTATAATATTTTCTGCCTGGTATAACACCAAGGTCCTTTACCTTTTCAAAGCATGATGCTGTGAGTGTTAAAAGCATAATTGTATACTTATACATAGACCTTTTAGAAGATTGGCAACTATTTTTCTAATTTTAAGAAGCATTTCTGGCATTGATGTAAGTGATGTATATTTGATTAAATAAGTTAAACAAAACATCAGAACTCTTCGGATTTGCTGAGTACTCAGTACAGAGTATGCTGTCCTTTAGCAAGTTCTTGGACCAGTTCATCATCAATACACAAATACAGTTAACAGGGCTGTTTCTAACACACAAGTGTTAATGAGTTTTTAACAGCACACATCTGATTGCTGGCTAGTAAAATTTAATAAGCATTCCTCACTGCCTTGTTAAAATAGAAAGGAACCAAGGGAGGGTTTAATCAATACCATTTGAAATCAGAGGCATAAATCTAAAAGAAAATACTGACAGTGTTCTCCACCCTAAAGGTTAGATCATTTTCCATAATACACTGGCCTCTTATATTGTACAGCGGCCTGAGCTCATCAGTCTTGCAAAAAGCATGAGAAATGTACTGTACATCATTAATTACTGAAAATCTTTTCCTTCCAGTTACTTTAAGGCACCACCAAGATTCTGGGAGCTCCAAAGTCAAGTAAATCATGCACAATGCAGAAAACAATCTATGACGAGTGTCATACACAAAATCATGTCAGTAACGTGTGTCTGTAAATAAAACCAAGATCTATGTACTCTGTGGTGTGTGCCTTCACTAAACATTACCCACAAAATAACAGTATTATGATTTCCTTTATCTTTGTTATTATGTTATTTATTTTGACTTAAATTAGTTGCAGATTAATTAGGTATTAGTAACTGTGTTTCAGTATTGACAGATGGAGCGTACTTTCTTGTTTTGTCTAAATTTCAAATACTTGTGGGTCTCTATGAAAGCATGAAAAATTTGAGTGAAACCCCCCATCCTCTCTGGTAAACATTAAAGTTACTTTTTTGAAAATCCTGTTTGCTTGTGGCAGAACTGGTGTGCGTAGATCCCAGGAGGCATTTCATTCAAATGGGTGGCCTAAGCGTAAAAAAACATCCATCATCTGAGACACTGAAGGATCGATTCAATTAGCCAATATATCAGCAAGGCTAATTTCACTTCAAGGGAATGATCTGATTCCTGTAAACAGAAATCTGTTTTAAAATCACAGTCTATTGAAAGATGACCAAATGTTTTGGGAAGAACAACCTATTGCAGTTTTTGCTAACAATCCAGCAAAGCTGAGAAATTTAATTCACTGTGTAAACAATAGGACATTTACATCTTACCCAGTTTCTTTTTAATCTTCAATAAGATGGTTGGAATTTAAGGTTCAAACAAATTTCTTTAATCCGACATTTAAAAACACAATTGTGTCCACAGGCATCATACCGAGCAGGTCTTATTAGTTGGCTTAACATAGTAGTGTATGGACTATTTATTTAATCTACAAGAAATATCATAAATTTTCTTCTTCTAAAATAAAAAGTAACAGAAGAGGCAAGAAAAAAAATATAAAGGAATAAGTCAAGGCTAATTCCATGCTGAAAAGCATGATGTTTTGGCTGCTAAGAGTACTTCAGGAGCTCTTAAGTGAAAAATAAGTTTTTTTTCTTTCTAACCTTAATGAACCTTTAATTGTTCCTTTGCAGCGAACACAAGCTACCACAGCTCCTCACTCTAAACAAATAATAATACAATGACAGACTTTGAAGATACTGGTTGTTAAATCTATGGTTAGTGAACTGAAGATGTACAGTATGAAATTAAACTTGCATACAACAGCAGGCTGGTAGATTTCTTCAGTCCATGATGCTGTAACCTGTTTAGAAGTACTTGCACAATTAAACAAGGCTCTAAAAGCTTTTTCAATGCAAGGCTTAAAGCTGGCAAAAGGATGGGAAAAAGGACTGACAATTCAGCCATTGTATAAGGCTAATGAATGAGATACCATTATGTTAAAAATATCATTTCTCAAACATTGAATCATTCAGAAGAGAGCAAAGAATGGCCAAGTAAGATGAGCCCCATTGCACAGATTCACTTACAAGAAGTACAGTGAAGAAAGGAGATGATGAGGTTATGGGGCCATAGGTTAATGCTGATAGACCCAAATCCCAGAATGAATTATGGTCTCCACAGCAAGTTGTCTGTCTGATCACACTGTGATATTAATATTGTTTCTTAACTATATAGCCTTTAAATAGGGCATGATCTAGGTCTGTAATACAATCACATTAACTTTCATCAGAGAGGTGAACAATGTAAAATGAGAATGACATCATAGCAACCTCAGATCATTACCCCATCTTGCAGCATTGAATTATGGCTGGAGAGCAATGTGAAACACAATCACACAAGGTCCACATGCTTTTATGCATCAGTGAACTCCTGGAGCACCAGGAAACTGGGCAAGTAAAAGCACACTAGCGAATAGCTTATTGGCACTCTCTTGCCTTTTCATCATCTGGGAGGCTGATGAGCATAATATGGTTTACAAAAGAGAGAATGCCATTCTGCCCATCTGACTTGTTTTTTTTTGCTATTAGCTAACTGATTCAATCATTTTCATGTTTACCCATATACTCAATTTGAAAGGGCAACTTGATCTAGGTAGTCTTTGGGTGGCACATTCCACTTCTTAATTCACTGTACTCAAAGGGAATCAGTAACCTTCTTCTGATCAGTACCTCTCTACCACTTCCTGGCCAATTTGTTTCCCTTGGTCTTCATGGTAGATTTCTCATTTCACTATGTGAGCTGTGGCTTGAAATTCAAGGTCTGTCTGAAGGAACTGATGGGGACAGTGGCATTGAGTTCACTGTCCAAACACAAAAAACTCTTGGGTAGTTAAACATAGCAAAGGGGTTCAAATATTTGCAATTGAAAATGTCACAATTTTCATTTATTGACAGCATTCTTTAGATTCCTCAGTCTGGAATGAAACGTGTAGATTTGAAATATAAAGTCCTGCTTGAAAGCATCAGGATTTTAACCTTAGACAGCGACAAAATGTAGAACCTTTGTAGTGGGGTAAATGCTTTTGCATTTTTTTTTATGTTAAAATATCTCATAGGTATATATGGATCCTAACATTCAGTTTGCCTTATTTTTTGTATCCCAATATTGCCTAGAAGATGAAAATTGTACTGTATGTCAATTGTGACATTGTGTTTTTCCTGGGTAGCTCAGTGTTGCCCCTTTTATATTTGTACTGTTATATTTTGGGGGGTTTGAAAACACCTATAGGAATTAGTGCCCATTTGTATTAGCAAGTGACTCCCCCCCCACCTCCCAGGCAATTTCATTGGGAGGTACAAAAGTGATCACTTTTTTCAGTATCATCACACACCTCTTCGCCTTTGTCTTTGCACAATGTCTACTGTACTGATGATTTCTTGACCACAACATTGGACTGGTTTTAAAACACCATCAAGATCCGCACACCATAGAGGATGCCAATGGAGATTTTAGCACGCATAGCACACACACACTAAACATCACTTTGACGAACTTGGATATAGACTACCACTTCATCCATAGGTACTGAGAAACCTTTTAGATCATGGTTCCTGGAAATTACACTATATTTGTTTGAGACAGTCAGTGGTAAAGATCAGTCAATGTGTATACACTACAGTAAAGGCCAAAAGCTTGGAATCACCCAGGCATTGCAGACACTCTCTGTGGAAGATATTTCCTCTTACCCTGCAGTAGTCATCAATGGGCCGCAGTCTTTTCATGGCAACATCTCTCACATGACTTCGTCGAAAGAGGATTTTACCTGCCAGAAAAATTAAAATCGTTCATGCACCTACGGGTTGAGACATGATTGACTTGAAGCTTGACAGAATAAAATTTAGATCTCTGGATTCATTACTGGAAGGATGTGGTTTCAAGTCCAGACAGCAGACAATAGAGTTGTATCCTTGAACAAGGTACTTTACCTCAGTTGCCCCAGTTCACTCTGCTGTACAAATGAAATGCGAACATTTTTGGAGCAGACGCAATGATGGATTTACACAATCTCACACTCATTAATGGTCTAGGAAGTGGTGTAAAGTTGAGTTTAATTGATCTCTAGGCTAAAGTTCTGACATTTTCCTGTAACAAATGTAGCAATGTTAGTGTTAAATTAAGAAAGATTTTGAGTTTCTACAAAATAGAATGCACTTCATCAGCACTTTATCATACAAATCATCTAGCTGCTAATTTCAGTCTGCTGGGGGTTATATGCGCTTAAAAAATGAACGCGACTTGAGAGTAAAAAGCTTTTTCTCTTTCATCAGCAGCTGCATTAGCTCAGGGCTGGGTTTGAATTCGGGCAGAGAAGTGTTTTATCTTGTACCAAGCGGTGAGCCCACCACAGCTCAGGTTAGAGCACTGATGCCAGGAAAGCAGAATTCTGAAAGCTGAAAAGCTGAGTGACTGAATCAGTTCTTCAACTGAGATGTTTAGTTTTGAAGCACTGCCTCAGGAGCTCATGTGGGTGTCCAAGACTAAAATTTTTTGAACAAGCAAAATGGGTAGCTCAATGAAGTGATGCACTTAACAAAAGAATTTAATTTTTACCTTTCCTAAAGTTAATATATTTGGTAGGCTAAAATAGTGTTGAAAATTATACAGTAAGAAGTATACTTTAAAAAGATGAACGTAAAGAGCTGAAGGGAATGATGCTTCCTCGATCAAGACAATTGTTTGATATGAACTTGAAATCAAAAGCATTATGTAGTGAAGTCCATGATTATTGCAGTGTTGTAAGGCAAGGATACGGTGGTGGCAGAGGCAGCAATGAAGATTTCTCTTGCAGCTTGAATTAGAATAGTATAGTGTCCTGAAGCAGCTGGCAAGTGGTTCATCCAGTTAGAGTGTCCTCTTACATGGTTTTACGTGCCCTATAACCTGGAATTTGTAGATGTCAATCCAGGCTGTGCCACTACAGTCCAGATGCCTGCCTGTGGCTAGGTTAAAGGTGGCTGAGTGCTTATGTATGCATTGTTTCTTTGTGCTTTTATAAGTGATGTTACTCCCAAGCTGCTGTGCTCACTAACAGTAATGGTAATTTTTTCTATTCCAAAAGAAAGAAAGATAAGAATATCTCTCAGTGAGGGCCAGAATAAAAAGGAAAAAATAAAAAGTGATGGCCAGAATTAAAAAAAAAATATGTGCAGAGTCTTTGGGCAGTGAACACGTATTCGTCGGATATATAATGCGGACAGTTAAAGGAAATTAGATTTCCACCTCACTTCCTCCCATCTGGGGGATGCTATGCTTTTGCACACCTTGAGGCAGCATGACATGTTTGAAGTGTGTCCGCCCCTTGCTGACGACTGAGCCTGCTGATTCACACTAGAGTCAAGAGAGGAGCAGGAAGGAGCAAGCTCACAAGGGACCCCTCCTCCCTGCTAATGGCCCTGCTTGGAATCCAGTTAAGGAAGAGACAGCTATCGAAAAGAGATGAACAGAAACGTCTGTGAAAATGAAGGAAGAAAAATGGCCTTGGGAGTTAACATAAGAACTTGTTGATTGAAGCGAGAACTCTGTAGGTCAACTGACTGCAATGGATAGTGCAGCTGAAAACAACATTCCACCCACATGCATAATCAGATAAAATTTCCATATTAAAATATGATCAGTTATGTCTAAGTTTGCTATTAAAATTGTTTAACAACTGTTTATAGAGTGTAGAGTATAAAATTGTTTTCTACATATATTATTCAATGTTGGCTGCATGTTTAGCTATTCTGGCACAGTACCAGGATACAGAGTACATTTTGGAAATTATTTTCCAAACAGTACAAAACAGAGGCTCTGATTATCAACAGAAGAAAGAAACCGGAATTTGTGCTACACTATGCTACAAATAATTGCCAAAAATAAAATACAAGTGGAAGACGACTTGTAAGTACTGCAAAGTTTAATGAAATGTCGAGGGGGTGCCAAAACTAGCTGCTTGTTTGTAGTTAGTTAAGCAGTACAGAAAAACGTAACATTTGTCACACTGTAAAATCTTACTTATGCAATGTTTTAGGCTGCCACTAGATGACGGTGAAGAGTAGTATTAACTTCAGCTCCTGATACCAGATTTCATAGCTGAACCTGTTGCTATGGTAACGAGAACCTGAGAGGGTGAAAGCAGCACAGTAAATTTTAAACTTTAGTTTATTTGTAGTACACACTTTAAAACTAGTTTTCACTAGCTTAGAAGACAATGACTTTTTTTTTTTACGGGCAAGCACCTAACAGCAGCCAGAAGAAAAGGTACTGAAATAAATGCAGTAAGGCAGCTTTAAAAGAAAATTAAGAAATTAACATACCTTTCTCTCAATGTTTTTTTACATCATTTGAGCTTTTAAGCTATCTTAATATTCAAGTTGAAACCATTGCCCGTCTCTGTTGTACAGTAACAATAAAGCTCAACATTCAGCTTGCTGGAAACTAAACATATTTTATGTCAAAGTTGAAAAACATCACTTGCATTTCATAAACTATAAATTAATATTTAATTACAAGAAATAAATATTTAAGTGGGGTTTCATGTGAGTAACAATTTCATAAACTTGCCAAATCCACCTATTTGTATTTATTTTACAGGGAGCAGATCGAAACATCAATGCTGAATACATTACGGCTTTTCCCCCTTTTCCACTCTAGCAGGACAGATTCCTTTCCTGAGAGAACACCACACCCTTTGCGGTTCAGAAGATCCAGAGTGAAGCAGAAAGCAATCTGGATCCACACAAGACAAAAATAAATCCCTGATGCTGCAATACAGTAACAGCAGCACAGCTGGGGGAAAGGCTCATTCGAAAGACACTTCGGAAAAGTCTAGCAATGACTGGCATGTCACTATTGATAGTGGCAGATACTAGCAGACAGCCAGGGCCAATGGAGATATGAAGCCTGACAAATAGCATGGTGTATATTAAACAGGCATCCAAAAATGTATTTAGGTGTGTATTTAGCATTACATTAAAGAGCTTACTTAGCATGCAAAATGCATCCCATATTCAGGAGAAGTAAATATATGACATCTATAAATGTATCACTACTTCCACAGTTTGTCTTATTATCCTAGTTGTCAGACTCGTGGCTCTCTAATTAAAATTGGACTATAGGCATTTACTTGATGCCTTGAATGTATTCATTTATTTGTAACACAGAGAGTGCAAGTGATATTTTCTATTTAAAGCGAATATTTGCCATCCATACTGGCTTATCTCTTGCTTTCAAAAAGCATACCAATTAGTCTTACAGATAATAGTCTAATAAAAGCTTTTGATTAGTAGTGTCACTTTCCTATTCTGTACATTTTGTACAACAACTATTTTTTTTACAGATTCCATAAGCAGGAAGTTTTAAATGGTGGGTCTTTTTGTACTTAAGCTGAAAAAGGACTGACTGGTTATATTAGTCTGTAGCTTGTATCTGTGTAAACTGTCTTTGCAATTCCAGAATCAAAGATGGAGTTAACAGACAAACCCACAATACTTAAATCATTTGTAAGGGTATTAAGCTATTAATTTAGCCTTTTATGCAATCATTAGGTCTTATTCATTCTACATAATATTGACAATTAATAACCTAGTGGTAACATGAAACATATGTGGCAGACCTTAATCATTTCCAGCTGCAGACAGTCTACACAAACAACCATCTTCCTAGACCTTGGCTGTCTTGATGTAAAGATAATTTGAACATATATGGAAGGACAGTGGAGCCCTGAAGCAAGCCAGTGTCCTTCCAGATCCCACTTCGTGACAACCCAGTTCAAAACAAGGTGAGCTGAACAGGAAACAGACACAATACAGCTGATATCTCTGGTGGTTTCTGTACTGACGAAATACCAGCAATAACCTCTCACCCCAGCACAGACCTTAGAACACAAGGACATGAGAAATGTTACAGAAAGAAGACCATTTGAACCACCTAGCTTGTTTGTTTGTTATTAGTTATTTAGTTATTTTGTTATTGTTATTAGAGCTTTTTATTCAGCCTTTTCTTGAAGGAAAGAAGAAGGGTATCAGCTACAGGACTGGGTAGATTATCCCAGAATATCTTAATTCTTTATGCAAAAAGTAACTCCTGTTCCCTGTTTCTAAAGCACTTTCCCTTAGTTTCCATTAGTGACCTCTGGTACTTTTTTCACTGTTGATTCTGAAGACGTCCATGATGGTGTCAGTGCCTTTGAGGATTTTGAGGGTAGAGTCGAGCAGAGTAGAGTCTTTATTATCCCCAAGGGGCACATTGTTCACCCTACATAAAGTTATCAGCTCAAGACTAAAAAGATTCAGTTATTTAACCTGTCAGAGTAGGACTTTAAGCCCAGAAACTGGTTGATCTTCTATGGACTGATGCCAAAAAAGTAATATATTTTTTCAACACAGTGACAAAAATTATACACAATTTTGTAAAAAAAAACTGTTTCATGTTTTTGATACCTACATGTAACTCTGCTGCTGTCTATTTTAAATGAACTACCCTGTTCACCCAGTTTTGAACTTTGTGCAATTATATCTGTATTTCTTGTTCAACTTCTATACAGTTTGTGATTCCTCTTATTTGATATTGTGACTAATTAACTATAGCCAGAATCTAGATCATTGATAGAAATTTGGATCCCTGAGGTACTCCATGAAGTATGTCATCATAATTCTTGTGGTTATAGCTTATCTGTACTGTTTATGTTCTATTTATTAGCCAGCTCTCAATCCACCAACATGCAGTACCTTGAAAGCAGATTAATTTGACAATTAATCCCTTGTGAAGAATTTAATTAAGACTCATTGGTGTAAACTTATTTGATTCAATGATCAATTTAGTCATCCTTCTTACGGATTCTGCACAACCTGAAAATTTCTGCTCAATGGATTTGACCCAGGATCTGAGTGTTGACACTACTATTTCAACTCTCCATTTATCTTGTATAGAAGTGGCAAGATTCAGATATTCAAGCAAAACTCTAAAGTTAGAACCAAGAAAAATGATGGGCACCGAAGTATGCAAAATGTCCACAGAATGCAGGAGCATATTGAGACTGTAATTAGATCAGAATACTTTCTCTCAGCTCGAGCCAGCAGTGCAGGAACTCTAAAAATATATCTATTGAAGGATGTTTGGGAGACATGTGATTGGGCATGTATTTGGAGTGCCTTCTGGAGTGAAACAAAGCATCACACACCACATGAAACAGCCACTCCTGATTGACAGACTAGTACCAGCAGGGAGAAACACTGACAGCTAATTCCAAGGGCTCACAGAGAGGGAAAGGTTTAAAATTCACCCCTTTTTACACAAGATGCCAATATTAATGACTGGCATTACAAGTGGGCGTGTCCAATATAGAGGCGGAGCCCTGGTAGAAGGGCGACGCCTCACCTTTGTATTCCCAGCTGTCCTGGCTTCCAGATGATGAGCCCCAGCTGGGCAGGGCCTATAAAGGCACACTGGACACCCTCCAATGGGACGAGCAGGGCCACCCCCAGAAAGGAGGAGTTTACATCGACAGTCCCAGAGGGAATTGCAACTGCGTAAGGTTTTCTTTTTCTTTTTACCTGTCCCATCACGCACTTTCACTGGGGCAGGCATACACACGCATTTTAGTTATGCAACAGCTCTTGTTTTGTTATTCCCTAACGTGCCCTGCTCACCAGACTGGACCCCGCTAAATAGGGTCAGTCCAGTCGGGTCACCACTGCGCTAGCTGCTCTTTTTTTCCCCCACACTGAACCACTTTAAATAGGGTAAGCCCAGCCTGGAGAAAAAGCAGCACAGCGGTACTCTTTCTTTTTGCATTTTTGTTAGTTTTTCACTCTTTTTGTATTATTTCTGGTCCCTGCTAAGCTCCCACTGGTGCTTCTGTCCCCTGACCCAGGGCTTTGACTTTTTACCGGTGCTCACCGCAGCGCCTCCCATTACACACTGTCACAGGACATTCAGTACTGCTACAAATAGCAGGGTTAAGAAAATAGAGAATTACTGAAAATACCAAGCGGAACAATCAATAACTAAAATAAATAATCATAACCTCCAAATTATAAAGATATGCCAAGAATATATCAGAGCACTTGGCATAGTTAGAGGCACCTGAGATCTCTGTTCTCTGGCACAGCTTTGGCAAAAAAGTAAGGCAAAGGAGTAATACATCAGAGGCAAACTAAAATAATTTAAACTAAACAACATACAACACACTAAACAACATATTACATATGGGATACCCTATTTACAAACAAGGTGTCTCAGACGCCTACATCCTGACCAACAGGAAAACCCCAGATTGCTACCAAGTATTCAAAATCCTCTATAATGCCTAGCCGACCAACAAGAAAGATAAACCTCCCTTCTAAATAAACAGAATACAACCAAGTTAAATCTCTCTTCCAATAGACACTCCAAACTGAATAGGACCCTATCTCCCTATTTTAAAAATGTATCCAAAAACCAGGAGAGACCATTTGTAATCTAGGGATTCTTTAAAAAGGAAATCAGAGTTTCCCAAAACAATGAATGGGAAGCTCTCTTAAGCTTCAAATACTAAACTCTTGAAGGTCCGAACAAGGACCACTCAGCTGGCATATGCTTTCCCTCCCTCTGTGAAATTCTCTATCTTTTTATCCTGTGTTCCAGGACTGTTGATGACTCTTAATTATTTACTGGTAACTTAATTAACTAAGATAAACCAGAGGATTCCTTTTGAGCAATGCATCTCAGACTACCTACAGCTCGGCCAACACCTCAGTTTCTGCTTCTTGCTTTGAAGCAGAGAACTGCAAATACTGACCCCCAAGATTATTGTCTCCAGATCCTCAACTAGCAACTTCAATAGCTGTAATGATCAGTAAAAGAAAATTAAAGAGGTAGTTTTTGGTACTAAAATCATTATACATTTCTAAACATTTCAAGATATCCTGTCTTAGAATCTTTATACTTATTTGAGTTCTGTAAGCAGGTTCCAACCAGTCTAGAGATTTCAAAGTGAAGTACAGTACTTATTTAAGGTAGTGACTCACAGGTAGGGTGCTCTGAATCATAAACTACGAAACTTCATGGAGTACAAGGACATTACAGTGTCTGTGACTCAACATATTCCTATTAAGGTGTTCAGTCATAGCTTCAGTGACAGAAATTTGAAGCCAGACCTTGAGTTTTAACAAGTGCCTGATTTTCATAAATTCATAAAATAGCAAACTTATATACACATGCAGTGTCAAAGCCCTTAGGTTAATGAATTCATGAGTCCTTAATGTCTCAGATTTAACAATCACTTGCCAAAGACAGAATTGCTAGTACATCTTGCAAAAGTCTTTGGTTAAGTGCAAAAGTCTTTGGTTTAGCTGATGTGTGGTGAGCATTCTGGTGCACTAAGGCTCATCCAGGTGGGGCTCCACATTGGTGGTGGTGGAGGGGAGTCCCCATTTTACCTTTACCTGGACAAATCACAGCCCCCAAATAAGTAAAAAAAACTCAGTGTTAATGACAATGATTTAAATGACAAGATTTCTGAAAAAAAGTATTTCAATTAATGATTGGATCCTTCATGTGCATACTAAGGTGCAACAAACTGTTGAAACTATGTTTTAGTGTATTCACACATAACAACAGGTGATAAAAAACACAATTGTTTTAGTGCAATACAGTCTTCAACCATCAGTGCAAGAAGAAAGTGAGCAACCACCAAGTTCACCACAAGGAAGCCACAAAGGAAATCATTGCTGCGGTCTGTGTACTTCCTCACCTGGCAGAAAAGGGATGATACGCTGCTTGGGATCCTTCTGGCCTCCCTCAATGGGGAATTTATCCAAAATCTGCATCTGCAGAAAGAAGATAGATATACAACAACTTTTTAAGAATCGCTGCACGAAAGTCAGTATTTTTACAATTTCCATGCTGAAAATGCATCACCCTACTCATTTTTTAAATCAGAGGATAGATTGTTGCAATAAGAACTCAACTCAGAAGCTTAATGTATTTTTTCAAGCTTTTTACAGAAAACCTTCAATGTATCAATTCTTTTCAAGACATCACGTCCACACGTTCTATTTTTTTGTTTTTCCGTTTGACATGCAGTATAAACAATTTGATGAGACCAAAGCGTATGCTTCAGAATAAAAACTGATACCAGCCATGGTCACAAATGGAAAAAAAGGCTTCCTTTTAACAAATACACGCAAGAGGGGTTTGGTCCAGTAAATGCTTTAGTGGTTGGTGACAGGGCGGAAAAATTTGCCAACACTCTTCTGAACTAAGACAAAAGATCTACCTGAGTTGTATTAAGGTTTCTGTGGTGCTACCATCACCTGCCCCCAAAGAACATGATTATGTATAATAAATAACCTTAAGATATTTGTGACCTCTACATTACCTCCTCCTTAAAATACTAACACTATAGTTAAGTGCATGGATGGCAATAAATCTTCCCTGGACACATTTCAGTTTTCATAATGAAACCTTTGTTACAGGCTGGCTATCTGTGCTCAGAATAAGGTCATGAACCTTATTCAATTTGCCAGACTTACCCCTCTCCCTTTGTAAAAAACTACTGTAAGGCGCCTAATTGCAGAGGCAGAAACGTAACCATGCAGAGCCCCCACTCTGAAACTACTTTAATTGAAGATGGTCAAAATGGATTTTAAATCGGCAATCGGCAGCTAGGCTTCTAAAGTGACATACTTAAAAGCATTAGTGTCTCTTCCCACTAATGTCTATTGCCAAATATTGTTGAGTAATTTCGGTTTTTCCAAGTAAATCAAGCTAAAAGTGCTGTCTTTAACCACACTGTTGAGCTTAAAAACAAATCTGCCAATCTTTGTTATACTTTCACCACAGACGTAAAAGGTATGGCTTAAAAAACAATAGTTTATAAAATAATAACAAAATATAAATTGAATTATGCAGGGCAGCTCCAACAGATTGACAGAGAGCTCACAGCATACCCACTCAAGAAACACAATCCGAGAGAATGAAAATATTCAGAATCAAAGCTAACAAAAACCATCCTGCCTGGAGAAGGCTGAACTGATGTTCCCCATGACACATGGAGGTGGAAAAAAAAACAGTTTTTTTTATTCCTATAATTATTTTTAACAGATCTGACATTTAAAAATCATTAAAACAAGCCAGGCAAAATAAACACAAATGACAGCATCCTCAGTGTTAAACAGCCCTTCAGAGCTTCCCTCCCAGTGAGCTCTGCTAAGTCATACGCTGAGGACAGCCCCATGGACACACACATCTGGAGACAAGGCGGGGAGAGAGATCCAGAAACCTCACCCAGCGATGGGGAACCAGGTGAACAAACAACCTGGGTCCTTTTCAAGAGCAAAGTGCGACCCACTCTGTCTGGGGTGGGACATGTTTGTCAGGTTCCTTCCCGAGCGCCACTGGGTTTCTCTCCAGAGGGCAAATTTGCTGTTTCTTTCTGCTTTTGCAGCTAAAAATAAAAAGCGAGAGCTCCGGCTTTGGTGTGGTTTTGCTTTCTGCCAAGGTTTTAGCTGAAAAGAGGCTTTGTTCCCCTTCTTCTGCGTGCTTGTGCTGAAGAAATGAAGTACTGGACATCTGGTTGTGACTTGATTTTCTTGGGCATTTTTAACAGCTGTAGTGCACAGGGCCGTGTTTCTGATCATCTGATCAGTTTCATCTTGACAGAGCCATGGGCTAGAGAGCAATCATAAGTTATTTGGGAAAGCTAACAGTAAAAGTCTTTTGCAATTTGTGTGAGCAGCAGAAAGAGGGGGTAAGAGATACTGTAAGATGCGGGAAATATTAGGCAGGCAGATATTAAGATAGATAGAAGAGCAGACAAAAAGACACATTTGACAGATTAGTTCTGGGACGAAGTGTAAATAAACCCATCGTTCACAAAAACATCAGACCCTTGTCTTATTACAATCGACATTTCATTTCCATGCCAGTTACAGAATTTATATTTACAATTAATAAACACCACAAACCTCCAGATTCCCACCATTTGTGAGAAGACAAAACAGCAAACCATGGAACTATGGGTAATAGGGAATAATAAAAATGCCTATTGCATTTCATATGGTTGTAAAACTGTAAGTGAATACTTTGTGATGGACTGTGTATGGAACATATCCTGTACTGCTCGAGGAATTAAGCATCAGCCCATACACAGCTGGAAGTTTTTTACTCTACAGCTCAGACAGATTCTTGGCAAACTAAGCACATTCTGATTCAGGACAGATATGAAAATTTGCACTGGGCCACTCAGGCTCAACATCAAGACAGGTGGATCGAAGAAATTCATGGAAGCAAAGCAACAGGTGGGAATAAAACCTCCAAGTCAGAGTAGAAATCCTTCCTAAGCAGCACCCCAGAGGCTTAGATCACTGAAAAAGCCTCTAAAGAAACTCTATAGTTGTCAGTTGCTATGAAACCCAGACCTCATTAAATAATCTCCGGGACCCGACGTACTTTGTTTTGAAGATCAACTGGGAGTCTTTTTTTTTTCTCCTTACTAACTGTTGTTACAATAGTTTCCACTGGGGTGAGAACAATTTTTTTTATTTTCTCTGTAAAAAGGGGAAGGTGGAGAAAAATTTAGTTAAAATTCTGGTCATATTCTCCTCACAAACCCATGGAGTGTATATCCTTTGTAATATGCAGTTTTATGTCTGTGGGTTTTTTTTATTTATTCTGCATTTGAGAAAAAATGAAGTTCACCCTATTACTTAAATTCACCAAACATGAACCTAGGGCAAGAAAATAAAGCATACACACAAAAGAATTTTTACATGGCAAACAGAACAGGTAAAAAAAGTGTCTTCAGACATTGGCACCAAGGTGGCACTAAACACATTCAGAGCTGTCAGATTTAAAGCAGCAATTCCTTTCCTGCTCATACAGTTTACTTCCTCAAATTTACAAGTCCCTCTCGCAGTTAATGAAAAGCACGAGGAACACAATGAGCAACATGCAGTTATTCCAGGGACTGCCTACAAAAGGAATGCGTGACAAAGGATCACAATCACAAGACACATTCCGTTTTTGTCTTAACAAGGCTCCAGCTTCATGATTCACATACTGTGCCGCCATGGTCACCTAATTTCTCCTTGTTAGGAAAGTAACTTCACCTGGAAACTTCACTGGAAATGATCACCACCAAAGGAGCTGTGAACCAATACAGAGGTGGAAAACCAGCAGTGGATTCCAGAGTTTTGGGGGTTTCAAAATTGTTAGGTGACTGAATTTGAACAGCTTCACTTGAAACTTAGGTACTTTAAAAATTGGGCAAAACAATAGACTCCATTGAAGAAAACCTGCCTGGAGGGGGAGTAGAATGCTGGGATCTGACTGATGGCACTGAAACCATAGCAACACAACTACTGCTTAACTTTGTGTTGTGTGTCCATGTAAACAGTTTAAGAACAAGGGAACAAATGGACTCTAGGAATCAACGCAGGCTTTATATTAGTAACGGGAGTATTGTATTTCAATACACAGTTGGATGACAGCCATAGAGAACATAACCATATTGGTTTCCAGCTGTGCAGCATTAATTGACATCTCATGACATGGCCTCGACAACTCCTATGCTAACTATTCAATGAAAAAAGCACAGCACCACAAGGTGAATGACTTCTGAAAGACGTGAAAGACTTCTATTTTTTTAAAGAACCAGTTTTCCCAAACCATTAAAGAACAGCTGCTGCAAGCTGCTTTTTTACTGATATTGCACTTTTTTACTGATTATTAGTAGGATTACATGGCTAACAATTACAGCAGAAGAGTGACTGATGAACACTTGAGTCATTACAAAACTCCTCTGTAACAGGTGCAGCAATGTGGTCATGTCTGCCTCTCAGCTGCTGAAGACGTGAAGAAACCTCTTGACAGACATCCCACAGATACCAGGGAGAAGTGTTACTTTTGAAACATCAGCCTTTGCATTAGCCACATTACACAGGGGAGTTGAGAAATTGGAGGATAATCCCTGGGCATTGGTTCAGCAGCCAAGAGTGTCATTTTACCAATTCTCAAATGCTGGGGGAACTTTTTCCCCTTGTAATACTCATTTCAGTACAGAATAAGAATTTGGAAGCTTTTTGATTTTGCATGGCAAAACAAAACTTTGGCAAAAAGTTAGAACAAGTAGAGGCTCTGTAACAAAACCAGCGTGGGAAATGGGGAAAAGCAGCACTTCATGATATAGATTTTGGTAACAGGAGGAAAAAAAACATCAATTTGTTTTTTGTAGTGTATCAATGCTAGCCCTATATATGTAAGAACCTCAAACCCTTCATAAAATGGGTACTTTAAAATAGATTTTGTTTGCTAAATGCTTCATCATGCAGTGTGTATGAACCTCCCTAGGATCTTAAGTATAGTTACTACGTCAACACGTCAAAAAACAATTTAGTACACAGAAACAGTTTTCTCCCCCACTCTGCTTTGACAGGAGAGGTATAAATGACTATAATGTCCTGGGTCATTTTAATACAGTTCCTGAAAACACACCTCATTACTTGTTTCTTCTCAACCAAGCTAGGTCACAATCCTGAAGCACAAGTCTTAAAGAAGGCCGTTCTTTTTCTTTTATGTATTTGCTAGTTAAACTGCTCATTTGCTATCCCAACCTCCAAACACCAGCGACATCTCATGTTATTTAACCCTGTCTGTTCTTCACTACACCTATAGCAAAACATATGCTTTGGGGAATGAATGCAGCAAATTTATAAACGGTTGTAATATTTAAAAGAAATCTATTTTGCAATACACACCCAAATGCCACACAATGAAGATGCGGGAACATGTATTGAGAGAATCTGTACAATCCAATCTAAACCGACTTCCAAAATTAAATGACATTGGTTAGGCAATTCCTGATTTTCCATTCGATGAGCCAGAGCAGATGAGCACATGCCCTGACCGCAATCCCACTTTGGAACGGCCTCTCCCATGTGTTTATCATAGTGCTGAGGGGTGGGGAGGGAAGATGGGCTCTTGGACAACAACCTTCACTTGACTTTCAGACTAAGTGCTACTTGTAGTCAAATTCAACAAAACAATAATTAAAATACAAAATATTTATCAGTTATTAATAATATAAAAATAAAGATGTTCAAGTGGGGATTTGTGCCAGCATGTGTCAGTTGCAAAAAGGAACAAGTATCAGTTAATTCCAAGCTGAAAAACCGACAGGAGAAACACAACATTCTGGCTGTTGAGACACCAGAAGAAAGCTTTTGCTTTATATTTTTCAGTGTGGAATTAACCAGTGCTTGTTCCTTCTCATATAAAACTAAATGCATATCTTCTTATATGAAGTATGTTGTCCCTTTTTATTTCTCAGAGTGCAATCCAAAAATATAAAGTAAAGTAAAAAAAAAACATAGGACACCTAAATGTGAGTTATACCTTTTTTGGCTGTGTTTAAGAAAAGGGAAGGTTTGCAAAGAGAAAATTACTGAAACTAAAATTAAACAAGTAAATGACTTGTTCTGGCCTTTTAATGTCATAGAGCCTATTCCTGTTGCTGTTTCACTCCTTTCAGTTGTTAGTTTTGACCTATGTGTTAAGGAGCAGCCAAGAACACCCAAGGTGTCTGATGTGGCCCACTGGTGATAATAAGTCTGGCCTCGTTCTGTGCTCCTTTCCGCTGTCAAGCAAAAGAGAAACAATGAAAATAAAACACATCTTGTACTATGAAGGAAAAAAAAATCCTGTGGTTTAAAAATAATATTCTAAATATTCATTCATCCAATAAATAGCCTAGTTTATTTCTGCTTTTACAACTGTTACAGTTTTTCTTGGAAGGCGCAAAGAAAGGAAGACTTAGTTTCACCAGACAGTAACCATTTGGACAATGACTTTTCTTCCTCAGAATATGCGGTGTGAGGGGGAAAAGAAGTGGAAAAGACAGAAATCAACATCTTTCATCAATACTGTTAAACTCCCAAAACCATTAATGTTGGTTCAAACCCAGATGTTTTCATCAAGTTTGGGCAGCTTAAGCCCAAGTAAGCTGAGGTGAAAACTAGCATCATTTGGCTTGTTACTGAAAAATAGTTCTCAAAGCTTCAACCCTGAAGTTGCAGTGCTGTCAATGTGCCATAGGAATGACGCACAGGAGTCTTTGCTCTGACTCGCTGACCCAGGATTAGCAATTCCCAAACTGGAAGGGTACTTAACAAAAAGGAAGAAAAAATATTTCAGTTTTAGTCCATGGAAAATGAAACGACTGTTACTACGTGAACAATCTAGATGCATTTCTCATAATTCTTTTTCCTCTCAGTTATGCGTTTCGCTTCCCTCAAAATTGCAAAGCAAATCAAAAACAAATTTATAGAATAATCTAAATTGAATTTTCTCAATAATCAGCAGGTTGCTATGCATAAATTTAATTAATTCCGCCTTTTAATTCATAATATTAAAGGGATGTTCCTCAGGAAAAGAGGAAAACTAATCGAGAGCATAAATGAACGCTGTCCCAGACAGTGGAAGAAGCTTTGTTTGGGAAGAAGCTGCACAAATCTGGAGACCTCATTGGGATCAATACTCTTTGTACTGTAAGTGAAGATTGATCCCCGATCTGGACATATCACAGTCACAGTCTGGGGCTCAAAGCATTAGAGTGCAAACTCTCCAGGCAGTAGCTGGATAAACAGACCTAGCTTAATACAAATACGAGAATCCAGAAAAAAAAAATAGAAATTCAAGTCTTAAAAATCCACATCTCACCTTGTTGGATGGTGACATCAAAGCAAGTTTTATTGTCAAAGCCAAATGCATACACCTCCTACAAGAAAATTATGATTTGAATAGTGATGTTAAGAGCTTCTAGTTGTATTTTAAGCATTCATCAGTTAAATATTATATGCTCTGCTAGACTACACAGGAGTTTTGCAAATGAAGACAGTCAATGTAGTGCTGCTGAAAAATACACAACAGATATTTGTTATGTTATGGGGGTAATTGTTTGGAGAAACAGTGATGGAAAAGCATCAGGAATTTGTAACTCCTGGGGATTATTGCTTCACTTTTTTCTTCTGCTCTAATAATTGTGTCGTTAGAAGCACAGGAAAAGATTGTGTTGTATAATTTCTACTTTAGCATATTCATTTCAGAAAGCTTGTATGACAGTTCTACAGTACTGTATGTGCACTCTCTCTGAATTTGTTTTGGGAATATTGAAAAAGTCTTGCACACTTTTCAGTAGGGTAGGTAATAGTGTAATCTATCAGAAACATTACATTATTTTTTCAAAGTAGGATAAACTTTATAAGCATTCACTGAAAATCCAGACAGTGGTCAGTATAGAATGCTCATATGACATGTTATTTCATAAACATCATCTGACTGCTGAAGCAATTGTTAAAAAGTAATGAGCAACAGGCTACTGTACAACATGGTTAATTTCCCAATACACTTCCTCCCAAAAACTTCCCAGAGGAATATTTTTTATAAGCATTTTTTTGTTGTTGTTGGTGGTTTTGTTGCCAGGAATAATTCAATTCGCAATTAGATAGAACACAAGCAACAGGATCTGCAATAACAAGAATATTTCATTTGAATTACTTACCCCTTTTCACCTTAGTGAATTTTCAGTAGCTTGATGTGAACCTGCGTAAAATGGTCTGGGCCTCAAGCAAAAGTGGAGTGACTCATACAGCACAAAACAGTTTAAAGCAAAGGAAATATTTCATTGACCATATATCTTCAGATAGCAGAGAGAGAGATTATTGAAGCACGCACTCAGGAAGAGCCTACTTGTTCAGGAACAGTCATTAGAAATTTATTAACACTTCAAAGTGTTAAAAAGAGAGACTGTGAGCTTCACGGGTAGGGGGGCTGGCACAGACAGACCTTGAGGGAAATTCCCTTTATTTTGCAAGCATTTAGAGCTAGTTGTTGCCACAATACCATACACACCAGCATTTTAAATTTAAAAATTAAAAATTTAGCTTATTGCTTTACATGTGAGAAACCGCACAGGTAAATTTGGACAGGATATGAGGGATGCTTCAGTCCCTACTACTCCACAAAAAGTAAAGACTGACCGAGTCCTGACTGGAAACTAATACAAGCATATCAGCATCAAAGGTATATGGCTGCAGGAATTTGAGATATCTTCAGAACAATGCAGCTTTAATCTGAAATATGGTATCCTAACTTGCAGAATACGTTGGCATGGTCATTCTAAAAACTTCACTGCAGAAAAGTAAATAGATTAAAAAAATGCCAAAAAGTGTTGAATATAAAGCTTAAGAGGTATAAAAAACACAGATAATCCCATTTAAAGCAACAGTTTTTAGCACAACTCTCAATACTGCTTACAATAAAATTGCTCCTCTTTGAATTGCTCCCTATATAGAAAATAAAACCACAAAATCAGCTAAAAATCTAATTCTTCCAGGGTCTCTGGTATATGGGGAAAGAATGAATGAATGAAAATCTTACATATTTCATAACCTTCCCAAACGTTTCTTAATATCAAATAACATGAGGAAAGTTAGCAAACTTGAGGTGGATAATCAGCTCACCTAGCTTGCTTAAGAGTTTCATCGCTAATCATGAAGGTCTTATTCAGCAATTTTTTAATAGAAGTCAAGGCACCAGCTTAAAAAACATGCCTTTTATCTTGTTCTTGGGTCCCACAGCTCTTTGTGTAAAAATGTTCATCCTATTCAGTGTTAAATGCACTTCCCCCTTAGTTTGGCTTTGAACAGTTTGAAAACTGTTCTCTGATTCCTATTTCACTGCTGGTTCTGAAGAGCTCCTTCAAGAAAGACAGTCCTTTTACCCCGACAGCATAGGACATTCTTTCGAGAAGGAAATGTTTCAATGTCTTTAGTTTAGAAAATGGGAGATTAATAGGAATTCTAATGGATGCTTCCCCCTTAGTGGTGATTTTATTTTATTTTTTTATTTGGAATCACAACTGTTTTTCTAATACAGCCAACGGAATATGGATTTTAGCTGTCCAAAGCTCAGCTTTATGCTTAGGACTCTAGTAGTGCAGGAGGAGAATGAGGATCTGTGTACACGCTTATCTGTGAAAGCCATTCAACTTTAAACACTGCGAGTTTCTCAGCACCAGATCGAGGTGTGGCACATTTCTCAGTCATGTTATCACAAGACCAGGCACAGTGGTTGCGTGTTTTACGGAAAGGTGAGAAGATACTAAATAATATCCAGCTTACATTGGGGTGATCTGTCACATGAAGAATGCAGGTTACAGTCATAGCAACACTAGTGACATCTAAGCCATAGCCCTGTGCTCTGAGCAAGTGCTTTTACTAACTGAGCCACTCAGCAGCCCCTGAAATTTTTTATTATCCAGGGAGTGGATAAATAAGGGAATATAATTAAGAATAAAAAGACTGGTATTGATCTACTCTGCTGGGAAATACAATGAGTACAATCAAAAGTGCAAAAAAGTGTCTTCTTCATCAGTTAGTTGTACTGGGGTTGAAATGGAAATTGGATTTCAAGGCCAGACAAAGAGGAACTATGAGCAAATACTGACCTGGAAACAGTATTTGGTATTTAGTATAGCAGGCATGAAAAATGAATGACCTCCCCATTAATCTGCAAATATATTCCGTTTAGATTCATTCATATACATACAATACATAGTGAATAATCGTTTGCTTTAAGAATGTGCTCAGCACTCTAGTAAAAAAAAAACTTTAAACGATAGCAAAACCTAAAAAGAAAGCAAAACATTACAACTGCAGTAAAAAATATGTATAAGTTGAGTCTTTCTGCTGCTCATTCACATCACTCCATTGTATAACACTAATGTTATTATGCTGCCCTAAAGATGTACACTATTCTTACTTTTATTAAACTGTGGAACACTGCTCTTTCACTGTTGGAACTGTGCTCTTCTATACAGCTACAGCTGGGAACCAAAAAGACCTCCAACCCCCTTTAATCATGTATTCTTTCATAAGAAACAGTTGGTTTTTTATCACCTGGCCAGAACTGTGGGTATAGCTAAATATTTCTCAGTTTCTTCTCTCAAACAGAGGATTGTGCTCAGGGACAAGAAAAGAGCTGTGTTTGAAGTGTGGGTGTTTGGCTCCAGCCTTTCTCTATTGGCACAGACATTAAGATATGAATAGAACAGTATTTTACAATTTGGCTGAACAATTGAACTCCTAATAAAAGGCACAATATAGTGCTTTTATAATAGCATGTTTGAGTTAACAGGACAAGGCTTGTTACATACAAGGACAATATGCTACAAAAACAGTAATATGGTAATTATTTTGAGATAAAAGGTGCAAGCAGCAGTAAATACAATAATGATTCAGTTTTCAACTGATTTAGAGGATAGAGCACAGAATCTCCAAAAACCCGTTCAGAGCATCACATATTACATTTGTAATATAATATGTTTGTCTTTTAGAGTTTTGATGAAAACATGAGGCTGTATTAATCTAAACACAAAACAAAAGTGTAGAATAAGAGTAAGAACATTTAAAACTGTGAACAGGAGGATGTTCTTTAGACAATAGTTTAAGGGAATCTGGAACAACCTATCTAGTCATGTTATTGAAGCTGGTACCCGACACTGGCTTCTTTCAAGAAATTACAGGATGACATCCCCTGATAAATTAGCAATTAGGATTTAAATGAGCTAAATGGACAGAACAGCCTTCTCTTGTTTGTAACCTTCGTAATGTTCTGCCTTTAATTATCACGGTTCTTTTAAGACACACGGATCTTCCAGACAACAATAAACACATGGACCAAATTTAACATTGCTGTTATTCTGTCAACACGTCAATTACAAGAGCATCACATTTAAATTGAGACACTCCTGTCTTTACATTGCAGAATGAAAAAAGACCTAAACTTTCATATTAGATATGCAGTTCATAACACAATATAAAAAGTACCCAGGTTTGAGTCTGCTGCTTTCAAGGCAGACAGATCCATTGTACCTTTCCAAAAAAAGGCAAATATTGAACAGTGTGCTGTTTATTTTATCTTGTCTGTGACCAAGGTTGCGCAGGGCTGTAACGCCTTCCACCTTCAGTTTGCTTTCAGAAAAGGAATTAAACAGCTCAGCCTTAATATATGCTTGATTAATACATCAATAGAAGATGAAATAGCTAAGATACATTATTTGAAAATATAAAGAGAATAACAAACAGGGCTGAGGTAGAAATCTGAAACAGTGAGTCAGTTAAAGTATAAACTAACCACACAGAACTCACACATTTATTTAAATCAATATAGCCTGATGTTGACTTCACAGATGTCTTTGTGTGGAAAATGTTAAACTGCAGCAAATTTGGAGAGAAGTATTACTTTAGGCTGAAGATTCCAAACTAACTAACATGTGGCCTGACTGTCTTAATTTCCAAGTGTACAAAAAGTGAGTAAGAAACTGAAGGAAATTAGTCAGAATGTCCATGATACTTGTCAAGTTGCTTCAGAACTTTTTGGATTGAAACTGCTGCTGATTCAAGTGTCTATCATTCTCTAACGGAAACTAGTTTGCCAGAGCTTACAGTTATATACTCTTTGATTGAGCACGTGTATATTTCCAGTGCTTTGACAGTAACAGTATTTAGTTGGAAGATTTTTTGTTCTTCCTCACACTTGGAAAGCTCAGCTCAGTTCTCCCTTCACCTCTTGTTGTACCAGTCGATAGTCCACTCCATGAGAAAAAGGGCTTCACTTATAGATAACAATTACACAAGTTCAAAGCAAGATGTCTAATACTGCCTTTCATTCCATCAAGAAACTTAGAAACATTTATAGTTTCGACCTCAATGAGAAATGGTCATAATAAATCACTGCCATCAGCATTATGTGTATTTCCATGATTTGTGCTACTTTCAGATTTGGTCAGCAGCCATATGATATTGTTAACTCTGAAGAAAATAAACACTGTTGTCTTTCTTACAAAACATCTAAATCATATAACTTACTCTTCAGCACTTTATTATTAAAAAAAAACTTAGTATTGTTTGCCAGGTATCAAGACTTCTGAAAGAGACAATAGCCATAGTACCCAGACATCCAAAGGAAAATGAAGCACGTTTTACCTGCTTTTGAAGAAAAACTAATTCAGTTTTTCTTTTCTCTTCCTTTTGTTTTCTATTAAAATTATTTCTTCAGAAACAAGCGTTTATATATCAGGAAAACCTTTAAGATGGGGTTAAGTAAATAAAGGAAATAGGAAACTTCAATTTCATACAACTCCTTTTTGGAAAGCACATCTTAAAGGAATTTAATTAAAGATTTAACAGTTCCCCTAGAGACCACAACATTCTCAGCCAGCACATAAATTGGTCACATCTGAGGACCAATACAAACTCTGTGACACTTTAATGACACTGAATATGGGCCAGTCTACACACCAATTCCTTTTTTTCCTCTTTGGAGTTCCGATGGATGGAACTAAATCTTGTCTGGATGCCACTAAACCTGTTGTGAAAATAATTGCAACAGGAATACATCAGAAAAAAAGGAAAAAGGTAAATTTACCTACTGCATGCAAGTGGGGTGAACATCTGTTTTTAATTAGACATTGTGCTAAGTAAATGTCTCTGAAACCATTACAATACCCCCAAAAAGGATGAAGCTAAGTGTATTACAGATAATAATGAGCAACATTTAGATTATGAAATAGAAATAACATCTTACAATGATAAGAAAAGAGTAGTCAAAAATTTGGCAGATGACATTTAATGTGGACAATTGCAGGGTGTTACATTCAGGAGGCAGAAACACTATAAATATATAATGAGAAATGAAGAGCCTAAAGAGGCCATGTAGAAAAAAAAGTTTTCTATGTAGATAATGACGTTTTAATCTTGGAGAGAGTAGAAAAACAAAATGTTGGAATATATAGACTTTAAATGAAAGAATGTTAAGTTAAAGTTGTACAATGCAATCGTAACACTAGAGTATTGTATACAATTGTGGTCAACATATTACCAAAAAGATATTACTTTCTGCTCTGGAATCAGTGTACAGAAGATCAACCAGATGCATTCCAGAGTTCAAAGGAATATCCAGCTCTAGAAAAGATAAGATTACGAGGAGACCTAATATAAGTATTCAAAATCTTGATATAGTCAAGCAATTAAATTCTTCAAAATCACACTAAAACATAAATTATATGTGGAAACTATGACAAAGTTAATTTATAAAGGAAAACAGGAGGCACCTAATACAAAGGGTTGTGGGAGTATGAAACTAGCTACCTAGCTATGTTGTTATAACTGAATAAGATGTTTAATCACTTACCTAATAGCAAGCAAATGAGAGTCGTTTTACTTCACATACCCTCATTTTCTGGAATTGATGATTTAAAATTAACTCAACTCATCACAACAGCTGTCATGTCAACACCAAAGAGATAAACAGAGCATTTCAACATCTAACAATATGTGTTATCTGCACTAAAATATCCGGGTGTGTCACTTGATTTCTAACATCAACAACAAGCAATAAATCAGATTACTACTACCTAACAAAAGTCCACATAAAAAAATGCATTTTAACATATGAGAAAATAGCTATTTAGGAACAAGTTGAGGTTAATCCCACGCTGAAAGATTTCGTATGCAAAATTTCCTTCAGGTGTGACACAGCAAAAGTGTATTTTTTCTTAATTTTTACTTTCTGGCAAGCAATCAACCTCTGCATGTTCCTACGCAACTTGCTTGGTGATGCAGCTCTGAATCCAAAAGTTTACTCAGGTCTTACTCTGAAACATTTCTTATTGACTTTAAAAAGAGCCAGAACAAATGAGAAAAAAACTGTAACAGCTACTATGATGTCAATGAGAGTCATATAGGCTTGGACACCATATAAACTTGAGTCATTCCTTTACCACTTTAGGTTTTTACCCACGGTGCTTTAAAAATGTATATTTTGTTCCTCTCCTGGTGACTAGAATCATAGATTCCAGAAAAACTCCTTAAAAAATGTGAATCTATAATTAAGGATCGGTATCTTTGTATCTAGGCCTGTGGCCAAATGTTCCAACTCATTGGTGTTTTCTCAGTTACCTGGCAATAGGCTGGTGATCTAAGAATTTCCTGTGTTAGAAGACTAGGCATTATCAAATGACAGACCATTCATCCTTGTAATTGACTATGTGGAGGATTAAACACTTTTGACGGCACCGTCAGCCTTAAAAATAGAATGACAAATTCTATATATTTTGAGATCTTCAGAAGAAAGAATAAAATAAATACCTTTTAAAATTTTGCAGCAGAAAACACAATGTTTCGATGAATTCAATTTAAAAGAGGTCAAATGGCACAAATATATCCACAACACATTCTTCACTGTCTTCCTCGGCACAGAACCCATTTATGGGATATTTAAAAAGGAGGTTGATGTATTATTAAAGCTCTCAAACAAAAATAGAGAGACAAGGTTCCCCCCCCCCCCTCAACATCAGCAACCTACATGCACTCCAGTGCACTTTTCCTATACCGCAACTGGAGCAGCTTAATTTTACAATTAAGCTCTCTTTCTACTTTCTGAATCCAGGGGCTTGCTTGATTGAGCACACCAGAGATGGTATTAATCTGCTTTGTTCAGGAGAAGGGATTTCCAGAAGCCTCAATCAAAACACTTGTCAGGGGTGAGGTGTGAGGTGGGGGGAGGTGCAGGGGGAGGGGGAGTTAATTTCAACCTACAACAACCCCGAGCAAAGATCTTCACTGGATTGGGGGTTGGAGAAAGGGCAAGAAACAGTCCTAAACCAGTTATTTCTACAAAAAAGTAGTCCACCATTAGCATGTTTTTGAAAAAATGTTTTCTTCCAGAATAAATTTAACACGCATGGTCTAAAAAAGGGGGGGGGAAATAATTACAGACTTAAAGGGCTTAATCTCCCTTTCTTGAAATAATAATGTAATATGTCAGAAGCTTACTCCTTGTCTTTTTTAAAAATAAAAAAGGATGTTAAATGGAGTGCCGTGATATTCTCTTATGAATCTTATGAAGTGTGATTAACGTTATTAGATCTTTTCCAGTTTTTCCATACCGACTCAATTAAAACCACATAAAAAAGAACAGAACCTTAACAAAGCTTCTCCCAAAAGGTAGCTTTTCTTCAATCCATTTCTCCAAATGCACATATTTTCACAACAAATGTCTTGTGGCCAAAACGCAGGTGTTGAATCCTAAAACTTAGGAGTATCGCAAATCATGCTTGACCCACCCAGTTAGTTCTGCTACGATGGAAACCAAGACTTAGGTCTTCCACGGTACAATACAAAACCTCTGTTACTCGCAGATCACAAATTCCTTGCACTATGATTATACTGGTTTGTGGGGACTATGGTTATTTCCTGTATGTGCTCACTCATTTTCAGTTACACAAAGCATCAGAAGGATTTTGTTGGTAACAAGTAAATTATTAATCTGGAAATATAATGGCAAATGATTACAGACCTACTGCAAAATGATTCTCCAAGTGAAAAGTTATCTACCAAAGTGCTCGATGAATATAATTAGAAGCATACGAAGAATGCTGAGGTTTATCATTTCCGGTACTTAAACAATTAATGGTCCTCTTTCTAATTTGGATTGAAATGGTGTTATTTAAACAAATTAATTAGGGGAGATTAAATCAAGTACAGTCCTACGGGTCCGTATAAGCATTTAAAAAGCCCCATCCAGACATTTTTAAGAGAAAAGTTCTAAGGCAAAAAGTTAAAGATTTTTTTAAAGTTATAACTCTACAAGAAAAAATACACATATACACTACTTACGAATCTGTGTTAATATATTAATAAATAATGCACATCACCAGTTCAATTACACTTTGGAATCATGGGTACTGCCTTCAAATTAACCTGTTTCTTTGACAATTCCTTTGAACTTTTGAAGAAACAAATCATGTTTGACCAGGGATATTTTTGTCACAACCCCTAATCTCTGGTTCAGTGCAAATGACACACGAGCCGGGATATCCTGAATTATAAATCTTGGTCGTGTGCAGGCACATATTAAACTTGGGCATGTTTTCCCCACAGCTCAATGAATCTAGCTAATAACAGGGACTGCAATGAAATGAGACAGTGTTGCAACTTCTATTTCTTACAAAGGAGTGACTCAGCCACCAGCAGGGACTCTTTGCACTACAACGCGTTTACAAAAGTGCTGCTCCAGTTCCATCAAATAAAATGGAATGGAAATGGAAATGGAAAAAGGATGTTTCCTGCAAATGCCTCCACACAGCCATAAAACAACCCTGAATGCCTCATTAAGTACCTACAGTACAATTCCTCTTCTCCTTAATGGATAAAGGGAACATGGGATGGAAATCCAACCTCCACTCATTAAAGGCTCTTCTTCTTCTTCGCATTTTCCCACTTATGTGGGGTCTGCTTGTTTGCACTGATTTTTCCACTTCGAACGGTCTGCAGCATCTCGGCAGGTGACTTTTACGAGGCGTATGTCGTCTTTCAGCCGATCCAGCCAGCGCGTAAATGGTCGTCCACGGGGCCGGCGGCCTTCCACATTCAATTTGAGGGCGGTCTTTGCCATTGATGTGTCATTGCTGCGGAGCACGTGTCCATACCATCGCAGGCACGATTCTCTCATTTTCTCAGTGACTGGGGCGACTCTGAGTGTTTTTTGCACCCCTTCATTCATGACATGGTCTAGTCTTGTCAAGCCGAGGGTCCATCGCAGCATCTTCATTTCCATTGTATGGAGTGCCTGTTCATGTTTCTTTGTCGTTGGCCAGCATTCAGTTCCGTATAGGGCCACTGATCTGACCACTGAGCGGTAGACTTTGGATTTTAGGCGTAAAGGGATCTTCTTGTCACATAGTACTCCAAGGACCTGCTGCCATTTCATCCTAGCGGCGCCGACTCGCGTCTTGGCGTCTTGGAGGGTAGTACAGTCGAAGTTGACACATGAGCCTAGGTACTTGAACTGTGTCACTTTGTTCAGTTGGACCCCACCAGCTGCGATTGTGCCATCGGTTTGATCACCGCATTCCAGGTACTCCGTCTTCTTGATGTTCAATTTCATCCCGAATCGTTCAAGGCGCGTCTTCCACTCCTGTACTTGTTGTTCGAGGCCGTGTCACGTTTCACTTGCTATCATAACATCATCAGCATACAATATCGTCCATGGATGCCTCGTTTGGATATCTTTGGTCACTGTATCCATGCAAAGTATGAATAGCAGAGGAGACAAGGCTGAGCCTTGGTGGACGCCAACATTGATCGGGAAGGTGTCTGAGGTTCCAGCTGCGCAACGTACTGAGCTAGTGGCCTTTTGGTACAGGAGCTTTGTCCAGCTGACATAGGCTTCGGGAACGTGGTGCTGTCACAGCGCCAGCCAGATGAGATCATGCGGTACCCTGTCGAATGCCTTTTCCAGGTCGAGAAATGCCATGTGGATCGTTTTCCTCTTCTCGTGGTGCCTTTCCATCAGTAGGCGGGCTGCGTGTATGGCGTCTGTTATTCCACAGTTTTTCACAAAGCCGCATTGGTTTGGCGAGATATCGACGATGGTTCTTAGTCGTGCGTCCAGCACACACTCGAAAATCTTCATTGTATGGCACAGCAGCCAGATCGGCCTGTAATTGGAGCAGTCATTAACGTCGCCTTTGCCTTTGCAAATTGGCACTGTGATGCTGGTTTGCCACGTTTCCGGGGGTGCCTTTTCCTCAGTGATCTTATTGAAGAGGTCCGCGAGCCATGCTGCTCCTTGTGTTCCAAGGAGCTTCCATACTTCGGCTGGGATGTCGTCTGGGCCAGTTGCTTTGCCACTTTTCATCTTGTTGACGGCGGTGGTTACTTCTGCGATTGTGATGGTGGGTACTGGGCCGGAGATGGTATCGGCTCCTGGTAGTGGAGGATGCGGAAATTCCTCATTGCATATTTTCTCAAAGTAGTCCTTCCAGTGCCGGAGGATGTCTTTTGGCTTCTGCAGCATCTGTCCATTTTCATCTTTGATGTTGATAACGTGTCCTAGGTCTTGTGTGGCGCGGTCGCGTGCCCGGGCGAGTTGGTAGATCTTGTTTGCCCCACCAGGCGTGTCCAGTTGATCATAAAGGTCCTGGTAGTGTGCCGCCTTTGCAGTCGCCACGGTTCGCTTTGCGGTGGATTTCAGTGCGCGGTATCGTACAAGATCTTCTGGGCATTTTGTCTGCCGCCAGGTCTTGTAGGCGTCCTTTTTTGCCTTGGTTGCCTGCTGCACATTGTCGTTCCACCACCAGGTCTATTTGTCAATAAAGCGCCGGTTTGTCTTGAAGCGGCGCATGTCTTGACGCGTTCAGCCAGGTCGTTCCAATCTTTGCCGACTGTTGATCTTGGATTGGGCACCAATGGTCCTAGTGTCGCCTTCACGACAGCTCGATGTTCTGGTAATTTCCACCATTTGATGCGTGGTTGGTCGCGCCGGGGTTTGGACTAGGCGGACTAGACGGACTCCACTCATTAAAGGCTAAAAGCACTAAACTCCATAATGGTGGAGAAATACCTATCTGCAATCACTAGTCTTGGGTACTTTAAAAACCTGGTTTAATTAACATTGATATTCAGTGCCATTAACCGACTCAGAGGCTTATAATTACAGTTTTTAAACTTTTAAAATTCATCAGAGATATGACATGGCATTTTGTTTAAAGAAGGGGCAAGACCAGGTATAGTAAACTACTTTTGAAACATGTTCTTAACCTTAACACAGATAAGCCATCAAGCTAGTAACAACAATAACAACTAATCTAGTAGAACTAGCAAGCTTTAAACTCAAGACAAAATAGGACAACCACACAAGACACCACTGAAATAAGAAAGAACCAAAAAGCAAGGTTGTATAAGCAGTAATTGTATAGCAGTATAGCAAGACCTTTGCCAAGCTAGGAGACAAAATGAAATAAGGACACATATAAGATGATGGTTTCTTATGTTTGATTATTTTCACCTTGCCTTATACCTCTCTAGGAGTAGTAAGTGAACAAGTGGGGCTTTTCCATTCCAGTCAGGCCCCTCAGATTCTCAATGGGACCTTTCAGAATCGGCCTTCCGTGATTGAAACATCATTTCCTGTGGAGCACACTGACCCCATTGATATTCACTTCTCCTCTGCAGGCTGTTCACGTTTACCAGAAACACCAGGAGACCCTAAACACACGCTAACCCATACCTGCACACTAATTCCCACCAAAAAGAAAAAAAAAATGTTTATACTTCAGACTCCCTCCCAACACAAAAAATGATCAGGAAACATTTTGAAAGAGACAACTGACACAAAGTGGTCAATATCTGAAAGCAGTTACTGTGATTCCATTATATCTGATACCCAATTCAGAACCCACATGAAACTGATTTATAGGTAAGTCCAGTGAAGATTCTGCCATTCTGCCTGCCATTATTCCTGCAAAAAAAATGCACAACTGAGAAAAGAAAAATATAAAGATGATTGGTTTTGACAAGGGAAAACGATACCATATTTACTCAAATTTCAAAGACCAAGAAATAGATGGATTTTGTAGATTTGCCGATGAGAATTTCAATTTTGCCAGCTGATAAGTTGTGGAACAAAGGCTGAGCATGTACAGTTCTATAAAGAGCAGACACGTGCTGTGTTGTGGGAGAACTGTAGATCTGAACTGTTTGCGGGATTCTGAAATGCTGCCAATGTTTTTCTTTACCTGCAGGTCGAAGAATTTACTGTATCTCCTGTAGATTATCTGGGAGGTGGAATCGGAGTATGTGACATTGATGAGGTACACCTGCCAGAGAAAAGAGACAAAAAACATCACAGTTAGCCATTTAAAGCAGTTCCTGTGACTGAAATAAAAAAAGAAAATGTTCAAGTAACACCTCATGTTTCTACAGCCATAATCACACAAGGTGTACTCAAAAATCTCACAGAACCAACTGACAGATTAACTCAACCAACTGATTTCTAACAGAAGTCATGAGAGTACACACCATTTGACGGGATTCACCTCCAAATGACCTGCTCCGAGTATTGTTCTGTTACTTGGACAAATTTCAGAGGTAAATTTGCAATGTCAAGAATTAAAAGAGCTAAAGGAAGCTTCACAGCTATTACACAAAAGATCTCCAGAAGACATCAGGTTGAGTTAAGTGGGACAGGATTTTTCCTTCCCAGGAATGGGAATGTTGACAGTTTTGATTGGCAAAATACAGAAGTGGCATTATAAAAAAAAAACTCTACAATACAGTAGAAAAAAAATATAATGTTTTTATTCCCAAATCCTCCTATAAAGACAGATTTTATGATAAAGTAACTGCAAATAGATTTGACATCAAATGATGAAATAAAGAAAATGAAAAATAAAATCTTATGGTAATAAAATTGCATTCAAAATACTACAGGATTGGATAGACCATTTAAGTGTACAGATTTTCAGGGAATATTTTTAAATTATAACAACAGCATCATGTGACAGCAAAAAAAATACTCTATATATATTCATTCACTTGTTAAATTCCTTCTCCCTAGAGACTGTAGTTGAACACAATAAATAAGGATATTATCCAACTTACTTTGATCATATGTTTTTCCTGTACTGAAAAAGTTTAAAACTTTATAATAGGTCTGAATCCTTCTACTGAAGGATATTCCAATTTAAAAAGATCAGGTTTCAGACACCAGTAACTAATTTGAGTAAAGTCGATATTTAATTATTTGATCATCTGATTTCACCAGTCTAAAATCCCCTCCCTTTGTCTTCTTTGCAGCTTTTTTGTTGGGGTGGGGGTATTATAATGGAGATCAAAGCCTGGTACATTCCTAAAAGCCATCTGGAAAATGCTACACTATCACCTTGGCCACGTTATTTTTACAAACACAATACTGTTAGAAAGTTGGACCTTCCCAAAAACTTATCCACTGACTGAAATATGAGCACTAACATTAGTGAAGATACAATAACCGATCATCTGGACAGATTGGGGGGACAGACGTTTTGTGAGACTCTGTCCATCACCTTGAAACTGATACCTAGGGAATGATAGGGACACAGACGGTCACTACAGATCTCCTTGTCAAACATAAGCTGAAAGGTGTCTGGGACCTAAAGGCAGGCATTCAGAAGATTTTGCAAGTTTTTACAACACACATGTGCCTAAAAACAGAATTGAGTTCATATCTTGTCAACATTGTTCAAATAATTTTAAGACTATTCCCTCATTCAATAAGGCGTAATCCACTATATGCCTGTACCAACTTCCATCAGTTAAACACACCTGTTTAAGATTTTTTTTCAGCTACTAAGGTGACCGTTTTGAAGGGATGGAAGTTGTTATAGTTGTGACTGGCAGATCACATCTTATTGAATGGGGAAGAATAGAATCTTAAAACTAGCTAGGACAAGATATTCCAAAATCTTGCCAAATGGGAAATTGTAGAAAGAAGTCATAAAATCGTCATCAAAGCATCCAGAAGTATGGCAATGAAGATAAACAACCATGTTTATTGAGCTGCATTTTGGCCCACAGACTGATAACAGAATGGTACAATATGAAAATTCTTCCATCATTAAAAATAAGTGCATCAAGATCTCTGTTGGGTTGATATCTTGCAATTAATGAACGATTATGTTGTTAAAGTGCTGCCACCTTCACAACAGGAAGAGCACCCATAAAGTAGAGGATGTTGACAGTTCTGATAGGACAGGTGGGTGCAAGTCAAGGCCATTAGACTTATGAGTCTTGACTAACTTCCTTTTCCTGCCTCAAACTTGCTTTTGGGCTAATGAATGGAGGAATGATAGAGCACTATATTATAAATCACTGCCATTTTAGTGTAGATGTTTGTAATAACTGTAAGAATTTTGTATGTCAGAATTTGGAATGTATCATCCACAGACAACCATGGGAACACAGCTGAGTTTTTTTGTCAATGCCTTACATCCAGGGCCATAGGTTTTACTTTTATAAGTCATATAGTCATTTGATATTCCATTCATAAAAGGATTATACCATCATGGGGTTAACATTTACTCACATTAACCTTTCATCAATCTTATTTTCTCAAGATAATTTTGTAAGGCATATTTTCAGCTCACTTCCTATTACATGGCCATGCAAACCTTGGTATCCTGACACATGACTGCATTGTTTCTTTTCCTGTCGCAGCTGTGTGTTTTCTGTTGCCTCATCGCTTGGCATTAGCACGGTAAGTGAAATTAACATTTTGATGTCAGTTATCTCCCTCAGTCTCTCTCATCCTAGCGTTAATCCCGCATCAGCAGGATTTGGTGGTTTGAACAAAATCTTTGAGCTGACGCTGCCATTAAATGCAACCGAGAATACTCCAACCGGCGCGTCGCTCCGCCTGCCGTCAGAGTAGTTATCTCCCTCAGTATAGAGCACAAATCAAAAAGCCTGTATCCCGGGGACAGAGAAACCCAATGCATGGTAAAAGAAACACATTAAATGTTTAGTAATAGTCATGGATCAGTGCAGGAGGTTTAACCATACACATAAAAAGCAGAATTTGACAGTGTCTGACTGAGTGACCATTATTATTAGTCTGTACATCAAAACTTAATTTCCCATTTTAGTTAACAATCACAGAAACAACTGAGAACAACTGTAAGAAACAGTGCAGACTGGCAGTATTCCAGGTTTAAATCAATCCCATCTGACATGCTGGCTGCCGATTCTCCTACGTGACGCGCAAACACACAAGCCACTGCTTCAGCTCGAAGTGAGCGGGAGCTTGAGTCATAGGTTTCAACAGAACATCTGCACACAAACACTCACACAGGACTTTTCTGAGACTTGTTTTCAGTAGTGAAATGCCAATGAGCCTTCTTTTTTCTTAACAGCTTGAAGCTTCTAAAGACATGACTCCTTATTATGTGGGAAAGTTCAGTACTGCAGGCAGGAAGTATATGCACTGGAGGAATATGACCATAAACCACCATATTCTACTATTTTTTTATATTAACTCTGTTTTTCATATGCACATGACCATCTGTGTTTTTCCTGTCCTAGCTCATGGATATGAGCACTGCAAACACACACAGGAGAGAATGTGAAAGTGTAGGCAGACTCTTCAGACCTGCCCATGTTCGAGATCTTTTAACCCATCACAGGAAACATAGGTTCAGCACAGCTTGGAGGTCAGCAACGGCCTTCACCAACATCACCACATGCCTATAGGCACCCAGGAAGCTGTGGTGGCCTGTGTGTCATGAGGTGCCCTTGCCAAATAATCCCAATCTACCAGTCACAGTGCTTAACTTAAAAGGAAGCATGTAGCATGTGCTCTGAATTTTTACTGAACAAACGTAGTTTAGGGAAATTCATTGGGTTCATGAACATTTTGTCATCAACAGGTCTCATGACCCGACCTCGATGTCTACCGTAAAAGCCGCCAGCAAGAAGCTTGTGTGGCCACTGCTGGAAGCAATACAAACTGTACATCTGCCATACCAGGATTGCACCAAGCTGCCAAGGCCCTCTTGCGGACATTTGCCACATTTCTCCTGCAGAGCCTGGACAAGCTCGTGCTTGTTCTCAGACTCTGAGTCCTAGTTTCCAAACATCTCACAATGGTTTAATGGGGGTCAGGTCTGGCAAGAAGGCCTTCCACATGGCATAACTGTCCCAATAAAGTCTTTCAGAACACAACCATCTTGTGGATACGTGCTGCACTTCTGCAATGTTGCTTAGTCAGGTTTACCCAAGAGGAAAGGTAGAAAGTAGAGACTTGGTCAATGCAGCACCATGCTATTAGGTTGCCATCAATCACTACAACCACTTCTGCAACACCTAGACACTGACATTTAGACCTCCTAATTGATTGAGCTGTTGTACACAACAATTAATGTATTACTCTGCACGCTTTGTCCAGCACCCAAAATGGTAATGAGACAAAGGCTTTTTTTAAAAAACAAAAAGCTGGGCTGTTTGATCCATTTTTTGGGTGTTTAATCCTTGATTTTCAAAATGGAAAAAAATCAACTAATCACAATGATTGACACCCAAAGAAGGCTCCATAGCTGAAATGTTGTGTTTCTTCTCTTCTCTTTTCAGCACAGAATAAACCTTTACTTGTTCCTAATCACAATGATGCACACAATTAATTAACTAACTAGAATGACACAGAAACATTAAATTAATTTCAAAAATCAATTTTCTTCATAACACATTTCTCTACACATGGCTTATGGACATTCATTTGTTGAATGATCAAGAGAGTAAACAAATTTTAGCACAGAAACACCCAAAAATGATTTTTCCTCATGACTTTAGTATACTTTTAGAAAGAATAAATATCAACACAAAAGATGCACTTAAAATACTTCAAGTCCTCATTTAATATTTTTATTCAGTTTAGACACTTTCAAACTTTCAAAGCTCAAAACAATGATGGAAATGTGTTGCTGTTACTTATATAAAACAAAACACCAAAGGAAAAGGAAAAGACTGTTCAGCCCCCAAAACCCAGACCAAGCTTGGCGAGTTGTTTCACATTTCCTGCTTCCTCTTTGTGCCCTCCAAATCACCAGATTGTATTCCCGAAATTCAGAACCCATGATCTGTGAGCCATTGCTCTTACCATCTGTATAATCTGTACTAACGGCACGTTAGATTATTTACAGATAATGTTTCCAAATGCTAAAAAAATACACCAAAGTTCCAGAAGCAGAAATACATTGCAAAATTCCTGAAAGTGCACTTATCCATTTTCCAAGTTTATTCTGTGCCATAAAAAAAATGCAGGCACATCTGAAAAGCCTCATAATGGAATTGTTTTAAGAAGTAGGTATCTGAAACCAGGAGCCAAAAGACACTGAAGTCAGGGCCAAGCGTATGTCAGTCCCACACAGTATAACTTTTATCGCTTGTTTATTTAAAAATATGTTTATAGTGGTAGACCACCCTGGCTCCCAAGGAAAATGAGACAGAGTTGTTACAGAAGTGGTCAACAGTTATGCTCCCTCTAGCTTTTAACCTCCTTTTTTTAAGTAAACGCACTCCTTCTTCATCTAAAGAGAAAATAAAGTTTCCACTGACTAAATGGATCTGCCCATTTGTTTAATTAGAGATCACACTTTCAAGCCCATAACCACCAGTTCCACTCTGTACCGTAGGTCACAGATATGTTATTTTAAATAAAAAGGTAATCCACCAAAGCAATGACTTACAAACAAAAAGTGCTGCCAGGATAAAGCCTATTGTCAGAGGGGCTGTTTCAATTGGAGAAAGACCAGCTATTCCTGGCTGACCTCCACAGGGCAGTCCAGTGTCATTGTAATCTTCTGCTACTGTGGTCTTGATGAAGGATTATTTATGTTATTTGAATTTTCCATTTATGTCCCTTTGTATTTGCAACATGACTTATCAGGCTGCCTCTGTTCCCCTCTGAGCTCATGAGAACTCACTATTGAACTTATTTGAAAAGAAAACCACAGGTGTATCACATGTTAAGTCATAGAAAAGCTGTAGGCTAGGAAAAGAAAATTGTAAGAAAAATCACATATAGATGGAAGGAACATAAGGGAGAATTACCATATTTCTGTTGAGATCAAACCTTTATCAACATTAAATTTTGTAGCGGCATTGCTTATCCAATGGCACTGCACAAAGAGGGCTATACAACTCTGTAATTCTGTCTCTAAATGTATCTACATTTTAAAAGGTTTAACTTAATAATGAAATGCATTTATAGAGTGCTTTTCATTCCCAAAGTGCTTTACATATAGGCATGGACCTATAGTACTTCACACCCACCTGGGAGCAGCACAGTACAAGTCAAGTCAAGTATAGAAATTAAAAATTACTTCACCAGTTGAGATTAAAGTAACTTTAGGTAGGTCAGTTTGCACAATCCTGGGGTAGTATTTAGCCAGGACACAAGGTTGAACAATCCTGCTCTTACAAACAGTGGAGCCTTTAATAAAAGAGTAATGTAGACGTCTATTTAACATCTGAAGTATGGTACCTCCTACAGCAGTGTCCCCAGTCACCTGACTGAGACATTCGGTTTGGGGGAGGAGTGCCAGCTTCTAGGTGATCAACAGCACCTACAGATTTCCATTGGATGTCTCTTCCACCAGTACTAATAAGCCAAGGCTCTGCTTAGTTTCAGAGGTCTGCTGAAATCAAACTGGGAAGTGCAATGTTGTTAATCTAAATCTTTATGTACATTTTTATTTATATATCCTACAACTTGGACCTCTGCCCTGCTCTAGCCAGATACTTCCTAGGCTGTTGGGTTTTGTTCTATTGGATAGTTCCTTTTTTTTGGCATTGTTACTGTTTAACAGTACAGTGACACATAAATAGTTATAACTATATATAGTTTGAACTGAGCAGATGATGTATTTTTGCAAAAGCCTGATGAAGTGCTCGGTTGTGAATTTCAGAATGAAAGCCCTGCAGTTTATCTCGTTCAGAGCATTGTGGGTTCAAGTCCCAGCTATGCCAAGGTCTCCGTTCTTGATTAAAAAAAAGAGGGACCTAAAACTGGCAGGGGTTCAGTGGCTGGAAAGGAGAGAAAAAAAATCTTTTCAAAGCCAGCCAACTTGCGCACTACACACAATTTCAGTTGAAAGCTCAATAGCTATTGCACGTCAAAAGAATAATTTTGTTTAGATGGCGTTGAAAACATGAAAATGATATGTATGCAAGTCAGTAACCCAAATCCAAACAGATATGATAAGAGCCATTGTAGTTTGCTTATTAGCACACCTTCTGAAGCAGCTGAAGAGCTGCATGCAGGAAAAGGCATTCTGGCACTGTTCGATCTAAGATTATATGCCAGCTCTAGTGCCAGGGTTATAAAAAGACTGTTGACCTGAATGGCATGCTGAGATGCCATGTTCTCTTCCTTAGGCGTTTCACTTCTACAGCTGCCTGAGGTACCAGGGAGACAGACACTCTAAGAATAGAACATAACACACAGCTCTTTACTTATAGCACCCACTTACAGCAGGGCGTTTAACAAACTACAAACTGACAGCGTTTTCTCTCCTGTCAAGTAAATAGGAGCTCATAGTAGCACTATAGACAAGCAGTCCAGACACACATCGAGTTGCTTCACTGGTGCCTTTATTTTAACAGGAGCAGAATGGGGCAAAGACCCTTCTATCTCTTGACCTCATGACTCTCATCTCCTATTCTCTTGAGGCACTGGCCTCCTGAACCCCCACCCACAATGCTGTGAACTCTGATTGCCTCTCAGTGGTCTTCTGCTGCAGAAAGGACAAGGATAAGGCTGCACAAAGCTTGCCACTGACAGAAAAGTCCCTGGGATTCCACCAACAGCAATGGGCAACCAGCGGCTGTTGGCCAGACAGACCCATTTACTCTCCAGCACCGCACTCAGCATTTTTTTCACTGATCTATGGTGTAGTCCACAGTAGTAGTTTTTGTTATTTGGATAGGGAATGGTAAAAAAAACATGTCTTATGACACATACTTGAAGGATAAGGCAGAATGAGGCTCCCCAACATACACACCATCTCTCCAGAAAGTAAATAAAGCACAAACTTTCTTCACTTCTTATGCTGAACTTTAACAGCATGCCTCAGCACACTGTAGAAACCGTAGATTCTACACTCAAAGTCATTTTGTGGAGCTCTAAACTGAATGCTGGATGATCAGTGCTGCACAATAACACCATCTGCCAAGACTTTGAAAACAGGGCAAACAGAGAAGGTAAATGGTGTTTTTATAACAGCCAGGTCACTAGGTTAGATGCAGCTGATATATTTGTTGAGACAAGATGCGAGAATGAACAGGCACTTCAGCCAGGTATTTAACCTCAAATTTAACAGATGAAGTTAAAAGAGAGGCACTGGATATAAAGCAAACATTTTTCAGTTCTGTTCTGTGCATTCTGTGTAAACGTACTCTACAAGAATGCACAGCTGTTATTATTCATAATAATATCATCTCAGTCAAAGTCTGGTCCACTTTAATACGAAAAGGGTGGATTTTGTTTTTTATTTTAAAAATAACAAAGATGTACTTATCTCAAACAAGCTTAACATAATAAAGATTAAAGTAAAGAAACAAATCCAGTGATTCAACAGTTATTGTACAGACAGATTAAACAAGTGTCTCAAATGTTCTACTCCTTGAATAAAATAAAATAACTTGCAGCTTGAAATAAAATACATGGAAGGTTCAGTCACAGGACTTATCTTAAAGCACTAACTTTGAATCTATTTATGTTCCTAATTCAGTGGAATCTGTTCATTTAAGATGTGTCTGATCACAGTTCTTCACACAGTGACATCCTACCCACAGGGCCTCCAGTTTATAAATAACCCAGCTCACACATCCAAAAGGACCCTTTTAAAGCAGCTGTTCTCGGATCAGGGTGAATATGAACACAGAAATTGTGCCCCAAAAGAGACCACAAAAACAAAAATAAAAGGCTTAAGATGTTTTTTAGAGTCTCGCAATCTAAAGATTTTCAGTTTGAAAGGAGACATCTACCTTAATTTAATTTAAAACCACATTTTGAAATATCCAGCATGTCATACAGTTTCAACATAGCTTATCAAGTACAGGCTATGCCATGAAATGCTTTAATGTAATATTTAGAAAACTAAATAGCACATGAAGTTTATTTTCCCCATTCTTTAGAAGAGTAGTGCATATCAACCATAATTTCCTGCTATTTCATTCTGTAACCATTGAATATCAGCATAACTGTCTCCTTCGTCTATTATCATTAGTATTTTTCAGTGTTCACACAAACGAATTCCAGGTTTTGCTTTATGCTAAAGTGCTTATAGTTAAAGCACTAGTGTCATAGCTTGCCTTCATGCAACATCAGAATTCACTCTGGTGTAACGCTTAAACACTTCCCCAAGGCACGTCCTGTTCCTTAGGGTTTACAATGGACAAATTTCAGTAGCACGTCAAAAATGAGCACTACTAGAAGAAGAAGAAGAACACTTTATTGACCATATACAATTTCTTGTATTAGGAATTTGTCTTTTTTCACATACCCCAACTTGCTCTCCATGAGACACATAGACAGGGAGAGAAGCTTGGGGTCAGAGCGCAGGTCAGCCATTTATACGGCACCCCTGGAGCAGTTGGGGTTAAGGGCCTTGCTCAGGGGCCCAACGGAGTAGGATTCCTCTGCCGGCCATGGGATATGAACCGGCAACCTTCCAGCCACAGGCGCAGATCCTTAGCCACAGGGCCACCATAAGAAACATTTAAACAGCACACATATAATATGCTAAATGGAACAAAATGGAACTTGCATGTTCTCTATCAGAAAAAAAAAAATTAAAACAAATCTTAGCATCTGGAAAGGTCACACTGCGTACCAGCAGTAAAGTACTCTCCTGTCAACAGCAGTATAGTGCTGCTTCCTGTATTTTATCACATGGCAATACAGCTAAAACTTCTTGGGTTGTTTCATGTTTTAGAATTAGAAGCTGTAAATCTATAATTGGAAAGGCACAAAACTTTCAGATTTCAAAGAAACAACTACTGTACCAATCCTTTATCCAGGGACTGTAAATGCTTTGGAAAGTATGTGTTACCAATCAGTCCTCAAATGCCCTAAACAAACACTCATTATAAAGCCACCTCTTGCTGTAGACAAACAAGGCACGCCCCTAATTAGCCCCATCTGCTAGTGGGCATGTTACAACACCACACAGGAGACATTGTGATTCTCTGCGCCATACTCCTCGGCTTTTCTGCCCCACGGTGTAATCAAAACCCTAAGCAGAGAGATTGAAAGCACGTCAACAGGTCTCCACATGGAATCATGCAAAGATAATTGCTACAAAATAAGATATGAGTTTGTCTTCCAGCTACCTACATCTAATAATTACCTGATCACATTGAAGAAGAATACCAAAAAGTAGTTAAGATAGATACAGTACATCTAATTGCCAAATACCAGTCTAACTACCTTATGACATGTATATGGTACATCCAAGTTTTCCTTTTAAAATAAATGTTTATGCTTTTTCTCTGCGGTTTCCTTTCTTTATTGTTGCTTATTTCAGTGATTAAATGTTGCTCTTTCTTGTTTGGATTATTGGTAGCGATGAAAATGATTAACTGCAGGAGGTATCAATTTACAGTGCCAGCAGGCAACGTGGAGAAGATCAATGATTTAAGTTCACAAGCGTAAGGCAAAAGGAAGATGCCGAAATGTTTTCCCAGGACACTGTAAATCAGATCTGAACAGTTTTTGTTTCCCCCACACTAATTATACCACCTCTCACTCCTTTTGTTTTCTTTTTTGCCATGAATTCACACATAAACATTACCAAAAAGATGGAGCAAAAATAAGATCCACGATGAGATGGATGGATCTGTACCAATTAGTGAAGTGGAAAAATACTTTTTTGTGTCACATTTTTAAAGCAGTGGGCTTCCTCTGGAAATATTTTGCGGCACACCATAGCTACCTCTACTATAAGACTTAAAAGTCTTTTAAGAACATGTTTTCAAACTAAAAAAAATCACTAGAAATCAGTTCAGAGTGCAATACAACTAACATCAAGACAATGAATACAGATCTTTGTAGCTCAGAGATTAAGTGAATCTTTTTGAGCCAATTCCAATATTATTATGCTGCATTTACATCAAAATCTACAAAAATAAAAAGCCATTTTTGTTTCTATGCACTGGAATAGAATAATAGAATATAATCTAGAACATTACGCAGACTTTCAATTTCAAAGGGCTATCAAGCCTGACTTCACAGTAAAGCAAAGAAGATATGAAGCAAACAAAATAAGGCTTCACTTACACTGTATTTGCAGAATGTCTGTCCACAGGCTCTCCAGCATGCAAAACTGAACAGCCTTTAGCAAGAGAATTGGCAGAGTATTGTCTGTGGGTCTTTAAAGCTTTGAACCCCGCCTAAAATACTATATTCATGGAACTACAGATATAAAAAGAACATGAAACAGAAAAAAACACTTTGTGTGCATTAAAAAACAGTTGCAAGAGGGCAGAACAGCCCCTATTTGGAAGTTATGTTTTAACTTATCGTGTTTTAACACTCGTGTTTTAACTTATGTTTGGTAGTGCTGACGGGGGTGGGGGAGTGGGGGTTGTTGAAATAACTAATTTATCTTTGTTACAGACATTTAATTATCCCACAGCTGTTCAGGAAAATGTAAATTATACAGTTAAACATTCCGCAGCTACATTGTGTCACACCTCCTGCTCTTTATATATCTGGGGTCTGATTGTATCAGAGTTTGCATCAATGTGGTATGAAGAGGGTGTTTATAAAGTTAGCTTCCTGATTTAAAATCTGTAATGTAACCCAGAAAACGTATATAACCAGAGGGTCCTCAATGCTTTCACTGTTAGTTTCCAGAGGCTTTCAAGTGAGGAAGTACATGGCCCACAGATATTCAGACATGGCAGTCAGTGTAAGTCCCAGCGAACTATCAGGGCCCTGCTTTATTTAATTTTAGGAAACAATGCTATTAAATAGTTATAGGTTTAAACAATAACATTGTGGTCATTTAAAGAAATAAAATTATATTTGCAAACAATAGTGATGACGAAACAAGTCCCATTTTGCCAACTCAATTGTTGCCTTCCTATTTTAAGAGTCGTCTATCAGATTGCCTTTGCCGGCATTATTCAAAAGGAGCATATTCACAGCAGCGGAGCCCAGGACCAATTCAATTAGCTTGTATCCTGCCAGCAAAGAGACTAGACCGCACCGCATCAAACACTTTCTTTTAGTCAGGTCTTCCTATCTTTCGGGCCAATCTGAAAGATAGGAAACTGGGAAAAAAACACTTTGCTATAAACACAGGTGACAGCAGGAGGGCGAGCCTGAGGAAAGGTGGAGGGCACTCTCCTTTTGTCAAGCACTCGCCTCGACTGCCCTGCCCCTTCACACACGCAAATACGCTCCTTCTAATTCCGCTGTGGTCATTTCCAGCTCCCAACCCTCCCCTCCCCCTCCTGCAAAACGGCACAGGAAATATAGCCTGACGAGCAACATTTTCCTGAAGGGGGGTTTTAAAAAAAAAGGCGATTCAGCCAGGACTTCCTCTCAGTGCCCATTTGCTTTATCATGTTAAACACTTAAAGGACTCTTATTTTGCCCTCGTTCACATACATCTCCTGCTCTTTAGCCTCCACTCTGTTGAAGGCTCCAATCTGAGTTGTCCATCGGTTTCCATTAGGTGCATGAATTTTTAAAAGCCAATCTGTCTTTGCTGCTGTCACTCTGAATAATGGAACAATGTTACAGTAGCTCAGTACCACTCCACTGCTATCTCATTTAAAAAAAAAATCTCCTTAAGATGCGGATTCATCTTTGGAACTCTGCAAGATGTCACTGGATTGATCTTGCCTAAAGAAACGAAAAGAAATTCTGAAAACAGAATCTTACTTCCTTATTCATATTACTTAGATAAAGTAATTCCCTACAAAAAATATTGTAAAACAGTATACAGTGAAATAAATAAATACATGCAGGGTAGTATGAATAAGAATACATTATTGCACAACACATCTGACAAGATGTAATATTTTGGAATAGAAGCCTTAAAATAGACATTAACCCTAACTTACCAATTTATACACAAGTGTATGTTCCTATCTAGAGTTAGTCTGGGTAGATTACACCATCTGTCCTTAGAGTATTAACAGAAATCTATATCATCTATAGATGCAGACTTCTGTCTGTAATATCCAGACATCATAGCAGGCATTAAGACCCTGTGAGCCCCCTTTTAAAATGATTCTATTTTACTGAGATAAGGAAATCCAACCTGTTCTTTCACAACTACACTGCCACGTATATAACGAACTGCTACAATATTAGTTCTGGCTTGCCAGCTAGGAGGATTCTCAGTTCCCATTCATCACAGTTCCTAGCAGAGCCGCTTAGCACTGTTTAGATCGCTGCTTAAAAAAAGCAAAACAACATTGCCTTCGTGGGAAATTGTACTAAAAAGTTCTCATGAGAAACACATCTGGGTCAGATGCACTGCCGTTTATTCCAACAGAGTGAACAAAAAGCATACGTCACAGAAGACAGCTGAAAAAATTACCCGAAGTGGCATCCCCTTTTTAACGGAGGGTGTGCAAGTTCACAGCATCGCCCTCCTGATATTACGAAATCACAACTCTTCCCAAAAGGGAGCTTGGCCGGGTCTCTGGCACGGGCCTTGTTTTGACAGCGGTGACGAGGGAGATTGCGAGTTCAGTACATGGACTTCACTGGGATGAACGTCAGGCCTGGTTCTGACTCACTGATTTACCTCACCTCCCTGGACCCCTTCCAGCAGAGCAGGAACTGGCCAGTCCCCAGGGACAGTAGGCATCCAATAATTAACTAACATCAATCTACCAAACAGGGCTTTCCCCTTTAAGGAGGGAGCTGGAGCCTTTTGCCAAATTAGGAACATTTTTTTTCAGCATATGGTAAATGACCTCATTGCAAGGCCAGTGTTAGGACATAGAGTACGTAATATGGGATAAAGAGTTGGCTATGAGGTTGAATATAGTTATATGTACCAGAGACCCTGCCCCCATTTTAATGTTTCACCATCATTGACTTGATGCACGGTTCAAGAATGTGCTCTTCTATCTGTTGCTAAGTCTGGTTAGAGGAGTGACTGGAGGGGGACTAACTGGAATCCATTAGGTAGATGTGGCCTCCCTGTTTCACGCTGATGGCCACACACAGCCTCACTGCCTGTTTGAAACACATTCCGAAAATAACAGAAAACTATGTGAAAATCAAACTTGCAGTTACAGATAGGACTGCTTAATGGAGTAATGACATTTTAATTAAAGATTGTAGGTCTGTAGATCAAAGTAACCTGTTTCGATATACCCTGGGAATATTCAAGATTGTGGCAGTGCAGTTTTTGGATCATTAAGTCTCTAACAGCTCAATCAGGAATCTGGGCATCATTTCATATGTTCTTCATATTTTTAGAATGCTACTTAAAAATATAGCTTAATCCTGCTGGAGCTTGACCTTTTCACTGCTGTCAGTATAGGATGGAACTAATTTGCAACATAAGTGAACATAAGGCCTGTAATCTAGCCAATCAAAAACAAGTGCAAAGACATGCATCACATTAATCATATCTGTTTCACCAGTGTCCACGCAATACCCTCCCGAAGCATTTCTGCCAATGAACAGAAAAGCTCCCATGGCTTAATGTTTTCAATTTGGGTAAAAAGTTCTGCATGCGTCAGGAGATTTGTTTCACCAGTATAACAATTAGGATTTTTTTTCTTTTAAAAGCAAAGGACTGTGGCTTTTCACTCTCTCTCCCATAGGATAAGCATTTCCAGCTGTAGGAATAGAAACCCCAAATTAGTTTGAGAAAAGAATGGATTTTGCAGGCTGCTGAGTTTCAGTAAAGTAAGAGCTTGTCTCACTCCTGCCTAGAACATGGAGCAAGGAAGCTGACAGACTGGCTGTCAGGGAATGTGACCTGTCTCTTTGTAGCCCGAGTTAAGTCAGCAGTTCTTTCCACTTAGCCAGGAATCATGAAGGACATTAATCCAAATAATTTCTTTGTTGAAGGCACAAAAGCCCATATACAGTATATATATAGTTTAAAATACTTGTTGGACAATTAGATTTAAAAAAAGTCTAGTACATTGCTTGCTTGAAAGTGTGTCGATATCTGTTAAATAAAATTTTGGTTATCGAACCTGATAAATCACATTCCTGAGACGTATGTAGTAAATCAACTGAAATACAAAAGAGGATAACAATTTTGTTATATGTGAATTTTTCATTTTAATTCTCAACTTTACAGAATCCACAGTGTGTTTAATGATAATTACCTTTAAAAATACAGTTTTATTTAACACAGAAGCTACAGATCTTCCTAACCTGGCCATTCCAAATGGTAGGCTGATACATTGCATTTGAAGGGGCAGGCACATTATAGGAACACAGCCCTTTAAATTAATCCATTTACTCATTCTTCTGCAGCATATCAGCAATAGATATAAAGTATAAAACAAGAACCCACTAACCAAGATTAAATCTTCTTGAGTCAGGAGCTTGTTCAGAGAGCCACAGGGAAGGAATTAAACCAGACATCAGCATTTAATGACCCACTGTATTGGAAAAATAACCTGGAGCGTAAGACGTGTTGCTAACAGCTGTGTGAAAGCACTGTGCAGTAATCTGGGCAACTTTAACTTGCATTTTAAACACTTATCTGCTCTTCAGAAAGATTAAGAAATATGAATTCTTCTAAACAAAATCATGTCTGTGGTGTGAACTTTACAGGATAATTGCTCAATTTTGTAAGAAAATTCAATTTCTCAGATGGACTAACCGACTGCTGGAGACAAGACAACTCGGATTCATGTTCAAATCTCCGCTAATAAAACAGCTTAATGATCACTAGCGTGCATGATTCATGAAGTATGTTTCTTTATTTATCAGTTTAATAAATGCTTCAGAAAATATTAACATGATATGACAAAAGTAAAATAGTTATAAACGTAATTAAAACAGGATACTTATTGCTGAATTTCGGCAAAATATTAACTCCTCACCTCCACAGTCCCAGATTAAACATGGTAAGTACATTTTTTTAATGGATGGTTCTAAGATGGAATATTTTTCACTTTTTTAACCACCCATCCATCCACTCTTATTCCACTTCTTCCACTTCAGGGTTGCAACGGCGCCAGGGCATATCCCACCAAACAAAGCGGGCTACACCCTGGACAGGACACCAGTCCATCACTAGGCAGACAGGTGGGTACAGCCACAAACACTCACACAAGAGCCATTTTCCCCAGAAGCCAAACTACCAGCATGTTTTTGGACTGCGGGAGGAAACTGGAGCACCTGGAGGAAACCCGCGCAAACACAGGGAGAACATACAGAGACTCCACGTAGACAGAACCCTGGGTCTGGAATTGAACCCAGGGCCCCAGCGCTGCAACTCAGCAATGCTAGCCACTGTGCTAGCCTCACATTTTTATACACTGCATCATTTTTAGACTCATTTTTTTTGCTCACTAAGATATCCTTAACTGTCAGAAAACCAGAAGGAAACTTAGTAAGCTATAATGATACTGTAATGCAATCATACAGAGGTCTGAGTGGGGTGATGTGAACATCACAAAGATTCCTTCAAAGGCCTTATGGTTTACAGTAAGCAGAATGTTACATTACATGGGTCACAGCATTGCCTCAATGTAGAAAAAGTAAACGTGGAGCTACACACAAGAACCCACTTCTAAAGGAGAAATGTACTGCACTGTTAATTTAATCCCCTGAAGTGCTTTTCGTAACAAAATGGAGTTTCAATAAAGGAAATAGCTGTTTTTTCATAACTTCTAAAAGAACAAAAACAGCAGATAAATCCCATCCTTTTGATACTGAATCTGAGATAGATGCAGACTTATGAAAGTTTTAATTCTCAAATATTCTGTGAAAAAAAGTCTAATTCAAGATATCCATCTCCCCCTGCACAATGTCATTATTATATTAATTATTAATCACAAAGCTTTCTACATAGCTATACAAATATATAATGATAGTTATTTTTTATACAGAAACAGAAAACAGAAACACTGCAGAGTATATGAGAAAGTTGAGGAATCCAATATACTGTTCCTCACCAGCTAACAGATGCAAATTGTTTCCGTCTCACCTTGAACTCATGCTCTACCACTCTTGTTTACTGTACTGGCTTAACATTTTTTTCTTACAAAGAAGGTAACCAGTTTCCTCATAAGGTGTACAGTATTACTTGATTTCTGATTCGTGACAAGTAATGAATCATTTGTGTGCCAAACCTGACAGGTTAGGAATGACAAAACTCATAAATGGAAATAAATAAATTGAATAAGTGCTCTCCGGGATATTTCCTGTTGATTCTGACAGTGCACTCCCTAAACATGTTCCATTTACTCAGACAGGAGAAATGTTTCTAGATCTGTTCAACCTACAAAACACTGTCACTCAGTACAGCATGCAGGGTAAATTACTAGTAAAACCAGAGTTTCAAGTACATTTAGCATGATTAAAGGTCTTTTCTCCATTAAATGGCACACAACCACTCACTGAACAGAAACAGAACTCCATTCTTCATCATGTTTATTATACTGCTGAGCCAAGCCACCAGGAAGATGACTGCACCTACATTACTAGTGTTACTTAGTAGGCCTCCTAATGATATTATTGCAAACCTCTCCTGTCTGTCTACTGCACAGTATTTCCCCATAAAACTGGTGTGTGGTTCATTGAACTTGACCAGACTTATGAAGACTTGACCATTATCTGCCTAAAGAAATATAAATGGGAGTAAAATGATCTTAACTTTTTTTGTTGCCTTTTAAAGGAACTTTATGTTCTGTAATAAAACATTTAGCGCCATCTATTTAATAGTAAAACACTCAGAACAATGAAACCTTAACTGCATTCTATGTTCTTCTTTGAGTGAAAAACTTTGCCTTCTTGGTGTGTTTCTTCTAAAACACTGTAGACAAGTCCTGTGTGTCTGAAGTGCTACACTCTAAATGCCCTGCATTTTCAGCCTGATGCATAAAGGTTTTTTTATACCAAAGCAAAATGTACAAGTATCTGTGGTACACAGACATATCATTGGTATACGTTATATCACTACCACAAATACTTCTGGTTCTGCAGGTCTGTTAGCTGTACATTAACACAAAAAATAATGTGATTTGCAACATGCTACAACAGATCTGGACCACAGCATGATGCCAATGAGAATTGTCTACTGCAGGGCTCCCATTCTGCACAGCAGGGATTGCAACAAAGTGGCCTCTAATCATAAATTGCCTATTGCCTCCTAACAACATGCTCTTATCTTCTATATCACAGGTTCCCAGACCAGTCCTGGAGGGCTACATTCCTGCAGGTTTTATAGGTCTCTTTAAATCAGGAGTACTTGAAGACCAGAGGAAAAATGCTAAATTGCTCTAATTAAGCCACTAATTTAATTAGATTAAGACTTGAGTTGTAATGAAAACCTGAAGGGCCGCTGTCCTCCAGGAGTGGATTGGGAGCTCCTTTTCGGTCCTTTAAGCCTGAAAAGCCTTCCTAGAACCTAAACTGAATATACTAAATTTTTGGAAATAAATGTTAAGCTAAAAGAATGATAAACACTGAAACATATTAAATATTATCTTTGCAACAAAGGACATTAAGCAAAACTCAGACTGTAGAAGTTGCTATCCAGTGAGCAAAAAATCAATTATGAAGTCTTTACAAGGTTTTTGACCATATTGACATATTTGTTTGGGATATATACATTTCTTCCAGTCCAATATTAGCAAAAACGTGCTTTTAAGACTACCTAGAATGTTTAGTTCTGTGAGTGGAATGCACTCAAAGAACTAAACATGTTTAGAAAGTTAATGCTTGAATATTGTTACAAAACCATCATATCACAGCTTGACAATATAGTAAATAAAATAAGCAAATACGGACCAGCGCAAACATGTTACTCTCTCAGTTGGTCAGGTCTATAACATGCTGTTGAGATGGTAGTAGTAAGGGAAATATTAAACTACAGAAAAGATGACAAATGAGAAGAACCCAGGCTGTCCATCTTGTCTGTCCAGTTGCTACTCCCTTGCTGAATATTAAATCAGGCTGGTTTAAGAGGGTTACCGGTAAATGGACACAAGACCAACAAAGAGCGCTTTTAGCACCGAAATCACGGGGCATTTTTTTACACAAAGGCTTGTGAATTGAGAACAAAGCGGCGCAGCCACGTCATTGAAGCCGATTATCTGGGATCTCTCAAGGAAGTACTGAAAGAGTTCCTAGGATTAGTAATCAGCAATCAAATAAACACTTGACGTTGTTTTTGCTTTTTAAAAAACTAAAGTTAAAAGACAAAAACAAATTAAATTGTGATATGGTCTGTAGCAGTGACAAGTTACCAACAGAAGTGTGAAGCTGTAGTATTCAACCTATAACCTGAAAAAAGGAGGAGCGTCTTTCGTATACTATCTTTCAAAAGGATGCTGTTATTGGAAGCAGGCGGGCTGCTTCTTGAAAAGAGGTATTGTTTTGAAAGTGGAGTGAATCGTTTTTTAATAGCACTTAACTCCACTGTTACTGTCTAAAATGCAACGCCATCAGTTTCTAATTTCGAGTCTTTCCTTTCAAGTTAGGATTATTTTGGAGCTGTACGGCCAAGACAACGCCAACATAAACAAAGCTCCGTTTTCGGTACAAGTGCGACACGTGTCTTTCATTTGTTTTCTTGAAGTAACGAAAATGTTGCACAAAGATCTTTAATTAGCACCGAGACAGTTCCTGCAGACTATACTCACATAGTGTTTGGAAGGATTTCGCCTCTTCTCCACATCCACAACTTTGACATCCACTACAGTCCGAAACTGCATCTTCAAGCTCACTGGATAAATGTCAACGATTGTAAATGCAAGGTATCCACAATAGACGTTTGTAAGTGTATAATCCAATTCCCCAGTGCTCGTTGACGTTACTTTTCAATTAATCCGATTCACGAGAAGGTTAGTCTTTGGCAAGTTCCTCTGCGAGTTAAAGCCCTTAATTTAGTAGCCAAATTTAAAAAGGTGTAAATTATGTTGATTTCGGATGCAACTGATTAAGAGGCCATCAAAACGTGATCTACTTAAATCGATTTAAAGCTTAATTCCAACAGTATTCACGATCCATTTGCTTGCATTGCAACAATTCTCTAAATTTACGTCACTTCAATCGTAACACAGCTGTGAACATCACCTTCACGATCGAGTTTCTTTCTATGGATAAAAACAGCATGCTCCTGTGAGTTAGCCTGAAATATGCTTCTTTCAAACAAGTAAAATAAAAGCCGGGTTAAGTGGACTAAAGTGACTAAAGCAGGGCACACTGCCTTTGTAAGGCAGAATGACCACAAAGCGGTTTGGCCAATGGGATGGGCTTCGTCGTGTAGCTCCAGCGAGTACAATCAAACGGTTTTCCACCAGGAATGGCACAGAGGTCTTAACCAGCGACAAAAAGAGGGGTTTTCCTCCTCCCAAGAAGGGCGGCTCTTTTACAGGGAGTAGGTTGTCCCTTTGTGAATCAGGGAGGCGGGGGATTTATACCGTAGCGCAAGAAAAGGGTTGGGTCTGAAACAAACTCGGTTTGAGAAGGGAGGGATTTCTGAAGACCGCCAGAATACGAACACGGGAATCATTAAGATTAAATTATCCAAATAATAAAAAAAACCTCATTAGACACCTACAACAGCTGTAGTTTTGTGCTTTATTTTTTTAACGGACTCATGAGTAATTTCTCCCTTTTGTAGCTCGGTTTGCCAACTGGCACCGATTCCACCGGACAACTTCAGCCAGGGAGATTTCTCACCTCGCCGATAAACGAAAACTTAGAATTGGAACAAGAACTGCTTGCTAATTACCGTTAACTTAACTATCACTAAGTACTATTAAAAGTAAAACAGTTTTACAAAAATATTGACACTGTAAGAAATATTTTGGATTTCCATTATTTCTTACTTTTGTTGCTCATGTTTGCTCTGTTTCCCATATTGAACATGTGGTTGTTGTCCGCGGTTAATTCACACGATGCTAATTTGCACGGACTCTTTGCAAGACGTCTGTAAAGAGGAGCAGATGTCTCGACCGTCTGATTAGTGAAAGATTTGGTTGACAATAAGAAAAACCAACAACGTCATTTTGTTTATTTAACAAGTCACTTTGTTTCGGTTCAGCAATGTAAGGCCTGTCCTCTCAAATCGTTTTGTTGATCTGCAACTCTACTTTTAAGGGTAAAAAAACGACCTTTTTGAAATCTTACTTCAAGATATCTCTCCGTAGATATAAAACCCCTTGGGTCTACACATTGCGAAGTACCATTTGACAGGATAGCTTCTTATTTTATAGAGGTTCTCAAGACGTGAATAGGTTTGCTTTTAAGTAAAATCTAAAATGACACTACTTGGTGTCGTTGCATTTTCCTGCATTATCCTAATTTGTACACAGCGTATTTCATAAAGCTTGCTCACAATCCGTTAATTCATATAATAAATTAATGATGCCACACATGTATAATCGATGTAGCACTGGAGGGAAAGATGATGAATTCTTAGTCACAACAATTTAAATTCTGGATGGAATGTTTAATAAATGATTGTATAGAACATAACGGGAATTAATTAAATTTAGGTCAGTCTTGCTGACAAATCAGAGCTGGGTACATTTTGGGATTAATTTTGTAAAGTGATCAATTTAGCTATTTTAAAAATAGTATTAAAATAGTACTATTTTACAAATATTAAATATTATTTCTCCATTTCAACTTAAATATAAAATCGCGACTTTTACAAATATTTTCTGTCAATTTATTATTAAAAATATTTAAGTACCTTTTCCTTTTTCAAAGCCATCAAGACAAAAATACATGGAAAACCGATAAAGATCACATAATATTAGTTATTTTATCCTCTTTCTAACCGCTTTATCTAGATTACATTTTATTACATCATAAGGTAAGCATAAAATATAATGTAACTTGAAAATACAAAATAATTTATACAAATAAGCATATTAAAAAATTAAACAAAAAAATCTATCCACCAAGATCGACGCTCTTTTCCAGAGCCCAAACGTAAAATTCGCTGTCAAGCAGCGCCATCTAGCGTCCCAAACCCTTAGAAACCTGCTTCCTGTTGCAGGCTACGTTTAACGTAGTTTATGCACTGTTAACGCATTGGATGCACTGATTTCACTTAAATGAATGACCAAGCTTTGGCTTTCCCTCGATTAACAATAATAATTTATACTCCATGTGTTATTTGTATTTTGCACAAGTGATGCCATTATTTGAAAAGCAACAGGTTTAAAGTGCAGAACAACTCTGTCACAGTAATCTGTCTAACAACCTATGGATCTTCTACAGATAGTCTTTACTTTCAGGAGTGGTACTGCATGATGCAATAAACAGAAACAAGACATAAATCACTGGAGTCATGAAGTGGGACATGCCCTGTTTCAGACTCTGCTGCCTTTGTGCTAGTTTGACTTACATCTCCACTGGACCATTCCCAGTCTCTTATTCTTTGTACCTTGGCCATGGTTGTCAACAGGATACAGATTTGAAAAAAGCTCATTAAAGGTTCCTCTATGTAACGGAGAACACTCCTGTCTGACCATCGCCCACACAGATTCATGAGGGGTGGTGTCCTGTCAGAGGGCTGTATAGTGGCTGTCCGTGGTGCTGATTATATCACTGTTGCACTCCAGTGCGCTCAGGACCAGGCGCATGGCAGCCTCGCTGATATTGCGGCTATAGCTCTGCCTCACACAGGACAGGATATGCAGGAAATGGCAGCCCTTTTCTGCATCTGGGAAACAAACAACAGTAAGTTTTTCCAAGTCCTAAAATTGTGAAGTACTTAGGATCTTTTAAGTTTGCATCCTGAACTACGGGCATGTTCTCTGTCCTGTGCTCGACGCACATTAAGAAAGGAAATACTATTTCAATGAATGTAGGATATATTTCTGAATTAATGCATATTAAAATAAATGCGTACAAAAAAATACTGAACTATAACATTATTTTGAATTCTTCTGTACGTGCTAAAACCCTGTTGTTTTTGTTTATAACAGTACACCGAGCACGTTATCTTCCAGAATTACTATAAAGACAAGCACAACTGTGCCATCTCGTGGTTTGACTAGATAGTACAACATTCACCTCTGATTTTATAGTACGTATGCCATAGATAAAGCAATCCTCACTGAGACCAGTACACTGGCACGTAATCATGGGAAACGTTGCAGAAAAGGTGAATGTCATTACTCAACCGGAAAACTATTAGCAATAGTAATTAGCAATGATAGATATAATTGTTCACTACTTCCAAATCTTTCATGTTCTAACATTTTACGACTTTTCTCAAAAGACTCACATTTCTCTCGCCTAGAGTCCTCACAGATAATTTCTTTGGTCACCCTGTGTAGATCCTTATCCTGCTCAGTTACCTATTGGCAAATTAAAAACACACTGATTACAGCATCTATTATAATGATAAAATGTACTACAGTATATGGCAAACCTATTCTTTTACTTTATATCAATACCTATAACTGACTGATGATTTATACAACACAAAGTAAAAGAGTTCCATTTTATGGATAACAGTCTTTATCATACAACATGAACGTCATTTGCAACACTTCTTAAACTTGGCCAGTGTAAAATGTGAGTTAGCATACATTAATATAGCGCCTTTCATCATAACTAAAGCCAATTTCAAATTTATTTTAAAATTAGTTAAAAATATGGAAATACAAAAATTCACACTAGCAGAAAAAGAACAGCAAAAAAAAACACATCTAGGCTCTAAATTTAGAAGGTGAAATTTAAAGTAGTAGTCTCAGAAATCCATAACTTGCCAATGAGATTGCTTTAATCCTGTGAAGGCCTTTTTGACCAGCCCATATTCAGTGATCATTTCTGCAGACCAAGGAATTCTTACACCCTGGGACAGTGGAAATACCTTGTACAGAGAACACAGAAGTGCTCACCTGGTAGACCTCCTCTTGAGAACCAGCTTTCCGGAACAACAGCCCTTCTTCCTGCAGAACCTGAATGGCCTCTCTGAACACACTGTGTATTTGTTTTGAGGTTGACAGGGATCTGGCAGCTTGCTAAATCCAAGAAACATAACAAATAACAAGAAATGACAGATACCAAGCCAATTTCTTTTCACCTTTCTGAACCAATGTTCAGAAAAGACACTGGTAAAAGGTGAGCTTCACAAGGTAAATAATGTATCAGTTCATCCATCTTTGCACATTCATCCTTTACAGGCATTAAAACTGGAATTCTGAAGGTGATTGTGACTGACCCCTACGTTAAAGTTAAATTCCTAAGTTAGTGAAAAAATAAAACACAATAATAATAAAACAAAAAAACACATGGAAACAATTCTTACTCAAAAAGCTTACAGGGCAATTAAAATGGTAATCAAAACTCACAGACCTTAGTTTTATTAATTAACACAACTAATCTTTATAGAGCAGATCTGCAGAAACATGAAATTCCTACAGCCATAAGAAAGAATGTGGATTAATCAAATCTTTTTTTTTCTATGAAAATTCAATCAAATATCACAGACTTCAACATTTAACTCAAGGGAAAGATGTTTCATCTTATACTCCCCAAGCCTCTCTTTTGTTTTTCTGTTTGTTTGCCAACAGCTTTTCTTTTTGCCTTACAGCATACAAGGCCTGATTTTAATTAGGCACAAGTTTCTATGCTGTTTCCGGCATTTTAGTACTTGGTCCTGCTTATTGGAAGAATATCTCTAATAGTTAGCAGATGTGACAGCCAAGGGCAGTGAACCCTGTAGGTGGTAGTGGGCTGAAAGCTTTGAGAACTGCAGCACTGGAGAAACGATAGTGTTATGAGAGTCCCAGCAGGTCAGCAGAGGTTAGTCCCCTCAGCTACAAGCTCACGTAGGATTTCTTTCCAAAGGGCGATTGGAAATAGCTTTAAACCAAACATAACACCCAGAACAATGCCTGCCCTGTTGCTCTATCCACACTAATACAGTTTCTGTAAGAAAAAAAGGCCTATGACTTAACCTGGGAACTACTCCACCGCTGTCCCCGAGCTACCATTCAGATTTCAAACAGCCAAACATGAAAAGATCACAAAGACTCTGCCATTAGTTCTCTTGCTGAAGAACGTATGGCCAACCTTGATATACTGTTGAGGATTAAAACCTGCTTACCCATTACCCATAAAAGGACACATTTTTTTCCAAATATGAAAGAACACAGTACAGTGAATATATTTAAACATTTTAGTCTATATTCACAAAGCATTTCCAACAAGCATAAGAGTTTGTTACATTTTAGTTTCTGAAGGCACAAAATCACCACATAAGCTGTGAAATAAATGTAGAATGACTTATGTGTAAACTGCGCAACCTCTGGAACATAAAACAAATGAACAGTGGCTTACAGAACTTTAACTTCCATTTGCATTAAATTGCTTTTTATAAAACAGCACCAGTAATTACAATTTGATGTAGAACCCATTTTTAAAGTAGGACCTTACATGTTATTCACTCTTATTCCAAGCTGTTTTCACAACAACAATTCAAGGAAATACTAGTAAAAGTCTACTTTGAAACAGAGATACTGTAATAGGTAGATTTCCCACACACCCCTGCTAACTATCACCGTTTAAGAAAACAAGTAGCTCCAGCTGCTCACCTGCTGATCTGGGCCATTCTGAAGAGCGTGGCTAGCTAGTGACACGAGTGAATTCACTGTCTCCAGGTCGCTGGGGTGGAAGCTCTGGACAGCTTCCTTTCTCAGGAAGTCTTTCAGGCTTAAGCACACCTGTCCAAGCAGGCTGGGAAGTGACGTGACCCCCTCCAAACTGCAGAGAAACATCAAGTAACAACAGCAACCCAATCCAGTCAGAGCAGCAACCTTATGAAGAACATCCACATGGGACACCAATTATGTGTTACATTTGACAAAGTACATGTTTCACATTCACCCTCTTTATTTTCTCCTCAAATCTGCAATTGGTTGCTGGCAAGGAAGACAACTTGCATGCCACAAGAATACATGTGCAAAAATATATACTGATGAAAAAAATTCCCACAGTTGAGAGCAGAGATAACATCAAATTAAGGAAAATGTGACATAAATCAGACTCAAACTATTGATATGTGCATATCAGGATTCTGAGCCTAACTTCTGAACAAATGTCTTTATTAAGCCAACTGGAAGCCCGACTGTATTCATTCTAATACTCTTGTTGTTCTTTTCAACCCTTATTAACTGGGTCACTAAAGATGGAAGCCCTGACAGCATTTGCTTTTATTACAATGGCAACATTGGAGTATTCAAGAGTCTAGAGATGGGATATCCCATTGATCTTAAGATGTATAAAATACATGTGGATATGTGTCTTGCTTTATGCGCCCAATGCACTGTATGTTCAAGGGTTAGAAAACTGATAGTTGATATATGTTTATTATTTTAATAAAATAACCTTGTTCCTTGTTTTATCAGTGGAGGCCAAAGTAAAGGCATGATATTCTTAGACCCAATGTCCTTAGAACAACATTAGTAAAGCACATAAAAATGTAATTTTTTTGTTTGTTTTTGATTTTCTTAAAGAGGATATATGACACAGACACATTGCTACTTACTCACAGTCACTTGATCTCTCCTGCAGACCGTGGGGCACTTGGAAGGGTTTGTCATAGAACCTCCGATAGAGCTGGGGAACTTCCATCATCCGAGAGATCTGCACTGCCAGCACTGGGTCTTCCACTTTATCTGGAGAACCAATGTTTAAATTACTCTAATATCTTTCAAGTTACAAGACAGGGAAAAAATGTATTATTCTTCAACTTGTCTGATCACTACATTCCTGTATTACTCAAGGAAGAAACTTTTTTTCACACTGCAAAGCAGAACAGAAGTGTACAGCACCTGTCAAAGAATAAGCAAAGCTGAACAGGTGCTCCACACTGTCTTGTAAGTGTCTGAACAGAAACAATTGGCATACAATGAGAAGAAGTCCCCCTTAATCACACCTATCCCAGAAAGCTTTACATTCAAGAACATTCAGCGACTACTGGTCACTGCTATTTGGTGCTTCTAGCATAAGCTGAACTCTTAACCACACAATGAAAAATCACAAGAAAAAAAGTTCAACCTTGATCAGATACCAGTAAAAAAATAATACAAAAACAGAAAAATCACTGATTCCGCATTAGTAGGTATAAATCTATTATGGATACTGTATATAAGAAATTCAGCGAATTAAATGCAGATCATATGGCCTTGTTTCTCTGCAAATCTTAAGTTGTGAAGTTGTGTCCCTCACATAATGTAGAGACTGTGTTTCTTCCCAAGTCACTATTATAATGACATTTGCTGATCCAGTGGAAAATGTGCTTCACTCTTTCATGCCGGTGGTAAATACCAGCAGATGTTCCAAAATGAAAGTTCATGTTAGAAGAGTATTCTCTGAATTTCTCTGTTTCATCATCTGTGTTTCTTTACACAGTTTAAACTATAAGCTTGTGTGAAGAAATCATTTACCTTTGAGCTGAGTTTTTGAAGATAAGGGTGGGAGTATGAATTCTGCATTGGAAACAATACGTGGTACATGACTGAAGTGTGACATGCTTTTGATCAACTGTTCAGATGATTTAAATAACTATTTTCTCTTACCAGTTATTAAGCAAAAAATATTTTTTCCCTGTTGCCTTCTTAGATGTTTCTGAAAATGTAATTTTACCAATGGAAAAAAAATCCCCAATACCCATGTACATTTGATAGAATTAAAGAATCTGTGAAATAAAATAAAACGCTGAAAGTGTCATTGGAAGCAAAAGCTCTTAGTTTGAAATGCAGTAAAAATAACAGAAAGCCTATGTGCAAGCTACTATATGACATCTGTGTTCTACCTACAATACACAGTAACACACTGCAAAGAGCAAGTGTACCTGTAATTACTGGGCAATGCATTTGAAACACATACAAATGTAATACATAAAGAAACTGACAGAAGAGAAAACCTGCAATGTACCTAAAATATCAAGGTACAATTTTCTCTTACAGTAGACGGAGGCGCTGATTTCCCTCTGCTGTCTGGAAGTCTTGACAGGGCCTCTGACCCTCAGAAGGTCTCCAATCTCCAGATGGGAGCTTCTCCGCTGGGCCAGCTGCAGTTTCTGGAACTGTTCTGCCAGGTTAAACCCCCCCAGTGTGGGACCTTGTGGCTTGGCTACTGCTGGAGGCAAACCAGAGAACACAAAATCCCTCAGGACCCCTGATTCTCAGTGCATGGCAGCAGGTTTAAGAGCCCTGTCATGTGTAAATCTGTTGCTTATGTATGAGGGGCTCCCGAAGTTGAGGCCACAGAAATACAGTACATACAAGAATCAATGTTTTATTTTCATGGCAGTCCCAGAACACCATTAAATATAATTCACAAACACAGTAACACAGTAACTAACAAATTCAAAATGAAACAGTTTCACTTTCTTGGCAATTGCTTGTTTCACTTTTGTTTTCATTTGCTAGTTACTGTGTCATAGTCACATTGAGGAGGTGGTACAGAATCACACATGGGTCACACAAAACAACACATAGACACTGGTCACTTACAAAGCATGGCTCATTAAAACTTTTTATACTCCGCTACCAAGTTGGCAGCTTATTCTCAGAGAAAGGTTACATCTCCTATCAATTCACCTCATCCTGAAACATTAATGGAAACACAGGATATAGGATTTCTAGTGCTAACATAACAGATTTAAACCTGCAAACATGATCAGTTGACATCAGATTTCATTTACTTAGCTCCTTTAATTCTCAGACCATTTCATATAGTTAAAAGGTTAATTTTAGTTTCTAAAAAGGGCTTTTCCTTTAAAGCCTCAACCACAAAACTCAGCCAGGCCTATTGTCCAGTAGCTGATTTACTACTGCACAGAAATTTTCTGAGAAAATAAACAAAGTGGGGGAAAAAGAAAAAAAACCAACGAAATGAACATTTCTAGGTTATCCAGCTAGACAAGAGGGGCTGTGTATAGTATGAAGCTGAATTTTATTTTACAGTATTTCAGTAAGAACTTCCCCCAGGTTCTTTTTACTCTTCGAAACACAGGTTTCAATTAAAAATTAAAGCAATCTGACTACTAATACCTTCTCATATACACTCCACTCTATTATCTGATCTAACAGAATATAGTAACCACTTATAGCACATAATCTGCTCTTCTTTCAGACCAGACATGTAGCTAAAATACCCTTTCTAATCTAGAATGAGGATGGTGGACCATAATTCAGCACAAGATAATAAGTACTGTATGCAAGTCTAAGATTCTTATTGCTAGGTTTAAATTTCTCTTTGTTACAGATGAGTGATCTTCGACTCAGACATTAGGGGAAAACTATTAATGGACCACTTGCAGTCTTTCAAATAATAATAAATATTATTAATATAATTTGGCTGGTAATTATCTACCAAGGAGGTGATAATTTTAATTTAACAATTTTAAGCCATCCTGAATTGTACTGTTCTGTACTTAAGTCTGTGAAAATGTGGAAAGATAAATTGTAAAAAAAAAAACGTGAATATGCTTAAACTCATATATTGCCGATATAATGTAAGGCAGGTATTTTCTGAAAACAAACAAGCACATTACTGGTTTAATTTGTATTTCTGCTTCGGATAGTATACCTGATATGAATGTTACACACAACAGAATACACATTTTAGTTTAATGAAAATGGACAAAAACTTACATTTAAGAGCTTCAGAATCCTCTTTCCATTGCTCATCCTTCCAGCAGAGACAGTTAATGACCCCAGTGCCATCATCCACTACAATTCAGGACAAAGACCAAAGTCAGCCTCCCTTTCGCACACTTAGACTGAACTCTAAAGTCAGGATAGACCCATACTTGGGAATTATGAAATAATTGTCACTCATCCTGTTATTCTTCACACTGTTTTCAATCTGGCACCTCACTGCAGCACACATGGTGTGTTAACTTGGCAATAAATTAGGTTAACAATAGGAAAATATTGTTATTAAAAATAACTAACCAAAGGTTTATTGATATGAAGGCTAAGGTAACTTGGAACAGCTGTGCTAGCTCTTCAAGATGTGGAAATTAAAGAACCCTTTTGTTCTCAATCACTTATTGTTATTACCACTTGTTTCTTACCGAATCACACAGGTCCCTCTCCAGACCTGGACTGAAAAAGGTTTACAGAATTCCATCAGAAGTAAAGACAGGAGACTAGCGATTAAAACTTTGATTTCTGCTTTCATGTTTTGGCCTGCTGACTCATCACTTTACAGGAAATTACACAGAACACGCACTCAGTGCTTCAGACAAACTTTTTTACCTAGAGCCTCTTACTCCTGGATTAAAAATTACAGCTGTCAAATACATCATCTGGGGAGCACTTTCATTCATTTGTTGCACTTGTGCCTGGTTTTGATACAGGAAGGTCTTACCTATACTAGTGATCCCCAACCATTCCAGCTGAGCTCTTAACCTCTTTAGATTTTTATTAAACTTTTTCTTCAGTCAAAAATACTCTCCTTCAAGTGTACCATTTTCAACAACTTCACAACTTTCAACCTCTCTTCAACGTGCTTGCTGTTATTTCAGACACAGGTAGGAATGACACATGAGCCTTCTGCAGAGGTCTAGTTAGTTACATTGCAGGTAACACACACAAATAAAGGCAGTTCTGAAACTGCAACTGACAGAGAGTTGACACCAATTACAAATCCAATATGACCTTTTAAGAGCAAAAGCAAGTGTACAGACATTGTCCCGTTGAAAAATTCTGTGATTAAGAGCTTGGCTGGAGTAAAAACCAGAAGACACAATGTTCCTCCAGGACCATGGTTGGGAACCACTGGCCTATACTGTAATTACACAGAAATTCAGAGCAACAGTAAAAGGAAAAAAAAACATATTGAATTAATTTGACTTCTGTTGCATGAGTATTATTAAAGGAGTCCTAAGATGGCTACAGTACCATGCTATATTTTTTGACAGTACCATGCCATTTCTTAGCCTGGGACAAAAAGCCTATCGTTCCTTACCTCCATAGCAGAAGAAGTCCTCTCGCTCTCTTTTATACACCACAGTTCCTAAAACATCCACTTTGCAAATTGGGTGTGAGCAGTAGAAAAATATACCTGTGAAGTCCAAAAAGACAAATTGATTTTTAAATAAAAAGTCTCAATTTGAATCAAGCTTGACAGAGATTGATTATTTTGGCAAAAAAATCCAATTTAAAACAGTACTGTAGTGACAGTATCATCTGTCTGCCTACAATAAAATGTCTGTGTCTTACCTTGCCTTATTGTTCATAAATGTATTGTTAAAAATACATTTTAAACCAGAATTGATTCTTAAGATTAAAGATTGCAATGTAATGAAAACTAAAATCACTGCATACAAAATGTCAAAACCTTATTTTATAGATAGAAAGGCACTTTGCTTTTTAAATAATACTTTATTGATGTTCTGTAGAGGTTTCCTTCTGAAACGCTTTTCCACAGCTACAACAAAAATAGACCTAGCTTAACAATCATTGCTGAACAACTGTATCCATATAACAGGAAAGATAGAAATAGATAGGTATAATAGATATGAGAAATGTTTAGCAAGGGTGTTTAAATAATGCAGAATACATCTGAACTGTTCCTATATTTTCTTTGGTTTCTTGAAGAAAGGACACGTTTGTGACAAACCCTGCAAATTCTCAGTTCTGTTGATGAAAATGCACCAAAAGCTATATTTAAGTATGATGGACTGCAGTGCCATGTATAAGCTTGCCAACAATTATGGAGTACCGCAGAGGAGGAGGAGTGGAGCTCCTTGAACTATAGAGTATTTATGATTCCCATCTCAGACACTCAAAGTGCCTGGTGATTTGTGCTTATTTTCCCTCATGCTCACATGTTTTGGTGGAAAGAGGGAAACCTGAAAGCAAATACATTCTATTAACTAGGAAAGCAAGTACGTGAAATTTAAATTTGTAAGCCCTGCTGAATGAAGCAAAGTTCTTACCTATATATTTAAGCCCCCCTGATTCAGCAATGTCAATTTAAAGTGTTAATCAAGCTGACCGCTGGAGACCCCATTTCACTATTATTATGAACAGTACTGCAAGTCAACTCTTTAATACTGGAAAAAGAAATACAGTACCTGGGACCTGACAGGACTCCTTCATTTGCAAGATGTCTCTGATGTACAGTCTGGCAAACGTAGAGAAGATGGGATCTAGACCCCAGAGGAGAGAAGGGGGCTCCTCCTCAGAGCTTCCTTTCTCTCTCTGCATCAGATGGCCCTTCAGATTCATGCTGCAAAAACACAGAACACAAAACTAAACTTCTATAGGTAAAAGCTTTTGACTAGGAAAAGGATATGTTTATTTATGGGCTGTGTAATATTTGTCATAAATGTTGTAATATGTAAGCTTTTTTTCCAATCGCCTTTTATTCTCTTGTCTTTGAAAGAAATACAAAAAACAAAAATCCATTTTTTTGCTATAATGCTATAATAACTTGCACTACAAACACCAGTTTAGTACGCAGGCAGCAGTCTGGAAGGAAGATTCTTACACAATCCTGGCAATGCAGTGTTCCTACTGTCAGGCCTTGGTAAAATACAGTTGAAACCTAAAGATGTTCCTTAAAAAAGAACTGTCATAAAGACGAAAAAATCCACGCACTTTAATCTCACCGGTTTGCAAGGCGTATGCAATGTTATTTCACCAGCGTCATAGATTGCATGTGCTCCAAATGTGTTTAACATTCTTAAACACGCACATATGACTTGTAAATAAGTACATGAATTAAAAATGACTGACATACAGGGGTCAACTATGTACCCCAAGTTAATACAAAAAGCAGGTACTTATTCCTCAGACTGAAAATACTGACAGGCGTTCAATTTCAAACGTTGAAGAGAACCAAGATCTCGCCCAGACGACTGTATTCAAATCAACAAAAACGAATCGGTGCGATCTTTATTGCACTCAGATGTCTAGAAATACCTTTACATAAAACTACGTTACTAACCATCAACTCTTGCTTTCGGAGTTAACGAGTATTCTAAGGAATGATAAATCTACCTTTTATTGTACACTGTGAAATCCAAGCCATCACTTCTCAGTGTTGCTTTAGTTTAAATCAACAGGCATGCGCAAGCGGAGAGTGGCCAACCAACGTCATTCCCTGGGTTGACAAGCCCTCAGCCTAATCTTCCTGTTGTTGTATTTTGCTGTAGCCTGTTTTATTTTACTCTTTGTTCATATTAGAAAAAAATAATGCATAAACATTGTAGTATAAACGCTAAAGGGTTAATCGTGCTTTAAGTGTGTTGCGATATATACATACAGAATGTGTGTGCATATATGAACTACAAATTTGCATTCCTTTGCATGTTGTCCCTACATTTGAAAGAACAGGGGAAAGGTATTTGTTTATCCATTCATCAATTTGACATACATTTATTTTACACGATAGAAACAGGAGTACAGCACTTGCTAATTTTCTAGCAAGGTATATTGTACTATGTTGTATAAAGAAGTATTTGAAGTTTCATTCCCTTTTTTAAAAAGAGTTTCACTGATTCGAAAAATAATGTTAATGTTGCTTTAGAAACTAGATGACAATAATTAAAATATCAACCAAAATGACTGTTTAAATGACTGAACGACTCGGATCAAGTCATTCAAGACAAGGAGCTGCAAATGGTTAACAAGGTTGCCGTGCGCGTTCCCGAGTAACGTGTGGTCTTAATAAGAGGAGGAGAAGAGGGGAAGCTGAGGACTGCGCGGCCGCCCCTCCCCGCCTGGTTGATCAGATTTAAACTTTTTTTTAAATAAATGAATGTCCATGGCTTTTGTCTCACAATTCAGACGGCGAGCTGTACGTTTTGAGATTGTTACACGGCGGTAGAGGGCCTGGGTGATGCACAGCCTTCTCCATTAGCTGGTGGTGAAAGAAGGTACAAAGACAGACACCCCTCCTCTGGAGAAGAGGAGAGCCGTGGCCGGCAGGCGTGGAGCTGTGGCGTCGCAGCACGGCTGCGCGAGCCCGAGAGCGCGCCTCTCCGCCGAGCCCGAGCGACCAGCGGAGCTGAACTTGTTGTCTCAGGAGAGCGAGCGAGCGAGAGAGAGGAAACACCGCGGCGGAGCTGCCGATTCTGTGGGTGCGATTTTGAAATACACCGTCCGGTGAGAGCTGGGAGAGGAACGCGATCGCCGCTCCGGAGTTAAAGTCACCTGGGAACTTTGTTTGCCCCAGCCTGAAGGGGTCGAAATCACGCGAGCGGCTCTCGGGTTGGGTTTGGGCCGGAGCGTTTCCTTGTGTGGAGTCGGAGGGGCAGCAGCCGCTCCCCCGCCCGCCTGCCTGCCTGCCTTTGACAGCCAGAGCCAGGGTAGCGCCGACCGCGGACTCCAGATCTCTTACCGCTTTATTAATCGTTTGGGGAACTTGCGAAACGGGGGGGAAGGATAGTTTGAGCTGTAACGAAGAAGGGGAGTCTGTTATCATCGCATTTAATTTCGCCATCCGTAGTTCAAAACCGACGTCCTTTTGCCTTCTAGGGTTTTATTAAAATGAACATTTCCATTCGGGATTTCTGTTATCATTGTTGTGGATGATTGCGTTTTGAAGTGGACGGATCAATCGTCCGAAGTGATGCGCTGAAGAAAAGCCTTTTCGGATGTAGTCACACGAAAATGGTATTATTACTAGTTCAATACATTTGCCAATATACTGCTTCGGTTGAGTAATTTACACGTAAAACCCCGTTTCAGTGAATAAGTCTGGGCTGCGGGCTTACGTTCTAGCGAGAGGACCGTGAAGAAGGGCACAAGAAAATGTCGTTTTTTAACTTTCGTAAGATTTTTAAACTTGGGACGGATAAGAAGAAGAAACAGTACGAGCACGTCCACAGGGATGTGAATCCGGAGGAAGTGTGGGAGATCGTGGGAGAGCTGGGAGACGGAGCCTTCGGGAAAGTGTACAAGGTAATTGAGATTTTCTTTTCTAAAAAAAAACAGGTTTCTCCGTCTGGAGCTGGGAGCCGCGATCACGTCTTGGTTGCAGTTGTGAAGAAAAAGGGATCAGATTCTCGGAACTGGTTGACCTTTAACTGCGCTGCGTGTCCAGTGTCCATACTTTTCAAACCTGTCTCGCTTGTCCCTTTTCATTTAGCGGCGTTAACACGAAAACACGTTGAAATAATCGTTTTGGTCTTTGTTGTGTGCGACCATCCCCCCCCCCCTCAGCGCGCAAGAGAGGCCGTTCCAACTGCTGGGTTTTATTTTAAAGATCTTCTGACTCCGATTCTTGTTGTTTAATGTATCTTCTTAAGCACTAGCTATATCTAAAAAAAATCCGTCCCCAATCTTAGGCTGCTGTGAGCAGACATTGCCTAGCTATGTGGCTACTCAGGCTTGTTGGAGTTTCAGATTTATGTACTGTGGTCAAATGAAGACGTGCCCTGATGGCATCTTGAACGCCCTGTGAAACGCAATGATTTTCCACGGACAGGTTTTCCCCTTACAGTACGCCTTGAGAATGAATAACTTTTGTATTGGAGTTTTTCGTGCTCCGGGTGCAGTAACCCCAGGGTCTGGGCCGTACCCGGTGTCCGTTCGGAAAGTTTCACACGGTGGGCAACGCGGGCGCCGTGAAAGTGCTACTTCAGTAAAAGTGATGCATGTTTTCTGCAACGACAGTCAGAATCGCGAGTCCTGCCTCTAACCGCGGTTAAGCGTGGTAAGTATTGAAGCACCGCTTAACTAAACATAAGTACGCATTCTTCTAATTTTAATCACAAGTGACTAACAATTAGTCTAGCTTACCAGTAGACGTTTTTGTGCTCTAACCGCAGTCAGACCTGCTCATCGTTCATTGAGTAGTAGGATTCTGTTAACACTTTCTAAATCATGGTTAACAGTTTTTCACTCCATGATGTGCAGCCCAGTAATTAAGTTTGCTGCCCCTTCTCTTCCCTTATACGGTTCTGACTCGAGGTGGTTCGATGCTGTTATAAATTTATTTTTGATCACGATGCACTGCAGTACCTCATATAGCAGCATTAGTATCAAGCATCAGTAAATAAGGTGTTCATTGACGTACAGCACTTGTTTGCATTTGTTTCCGTCTGCTGGAATGTGTTGCTTCGGTTTGTAATAATTATTCAGCATATAAGGAGCAAATCTTTATAAAAAAAATATGGGCAGTTGTATTCCTTTCAACTTTTTTTTCCTGGCTTGTTGTATTAATGCAAATCGTTAAAAAATGTTAAACTTTTCCTAAATTAACAGTTCTTTTCTTTGTCACGCAATCGTGTTTTATCATCTGCTCTTTAACTTTCCACCTGATAAGACTGATTTCCTTTGGGCCCTGCATCAGTGCTGCAGTATTTTACAAACCCCTTTTAAATTGTGCGTTTCTATTGGTGTGACTCGGCCTCGCACCTGTGTCAATGCAATGTTACCCAGAGCTGCTCTTGCACATTTGTGCTCTGGTATAAACCTGATTGAAACTGGGAGAAATGTTTGTCTCCCAGTGGGGAGGGAAATTCTGCATGGTAAAAGTATATTGTTTGTTCTGAAAATAATTTAATCCTAAAGAACTTTAGTTCTGCATTTCACGAGAATTGTCTGACACAGGGTTATCATTTGTGAGCTTGAGAAGTTATTGGTTGGATGTTATCTAGTCTGCAATGCTAAACATGTTGTGCCTTTTATTTTTGTTCTAAACCTCATTGCCATTTGCTCAAGACTATCTTTGAGTTAGGTATTTAACAGCTATTGCCGGAGGACGACGTGGGTTTGTGAAAGTGGCTGGAGATGTTAGACAACAGTGTTGAGAATGCAGTGCAGATCATAATGCAGAATTACCTGTTGAATGGGATAGCCTTGCTTAAAAAATCACAAGGTTGTGAAAGGTGAGCAGAAAAATTGATCAGTACCCAAAATGTGTAGTCTTGGAAAAGTGGGATGAGAGTTTTGGACTTTGTTAAATACTGTGTGATCCTTTTAAGGAAGGTGTCTTTTTAATGGTTTGGATTTTTAAAGCATTTTGTATCAGTGGTGGTGGTGCTATGCACAATTTTCAGTTGCTTATGTGCATGTGGGAGCACAGCATGGTCATCATGTTTACCATAGAAATTCACTCTGGCAGACCTGCTGAAACAGAGATTGCCCAGGTTTCTTGATCACTTTGTGCCACATAGTAGCACGCAAATGTATCTCAGATGCTTGAGTGTGAGTCTGAACAACAGTGTTTGCTTCTAGGAGGTTACATGTTGAAAATGTTGAGATGTAATGGAAATAAAGTACACTTTGGAGCTCAGTATAACTTACGAAAAGTTGAAGGAGTGTCATGGTTTTACACGGTTTAATTTCAAGGTTAGACCAAGTTTACAACATGCTGGTTTCCCTCTAAATTCTGAAACTGACATCCCACTCACCCCTCTTAGTAAGTGTACCTTCTGCTACACTAGCTTTGCTGTGCCATGGAATATGAATAAAAAGTCAAGAATCTGCACCCAGCAAAATGTCTTGAGGTTTTATTTTTTGAAAATTACCATGGTATGTTTGGCTTACCACACAGCAGTGTGCACTGTCAGTGTGATTAAGATACCTCTTTAGATGTGCTGGTTGTTGCCTGGTATTTGATGCTGAAATTTTTTAGATTTCACCACACCCATTTTTATCATTGTTGGTATTAGGTTTTTTCCTTCAAGATCTTGTTAATCAGCTTTGGTTAAGTCTGAGTAAAAGTGATTAAGTTGCAGATATTACTCAACCTCTGTTTTATGCTGTTGCTTGATAGATTAACCCTTTTTAGATGCGCCTGAGCAATACTTTGTGCACTGTCATTGTTTTTATATTGGTTATATGTGGTTCATTTTGGCGTAACGTGCACCACAGTGGCTAGAGTAGTGATTTACATCTATTGTTTTCATTCAGGTATATGTTAGTAATTAATTTGACTTGTATTCAACATGCAATGCGTTGCTTAGCAAAATCTATCAAATTATTATTTACAGTTGATTCGTGAGTTATGTCCAACTGTATTTCATCCAAGTACCTGTCAGTAATTATTTTTGCTCGTGTGCAACGTGGACAATAGCCAGTCTAAATCAAACCCATTGCCTGGTTGGGAAAACATTGTACAAAACCACTTTTTTTTTTTGTTTGTCATAAACTTCCAGCAACCCTCCCAGTACTGTATGAGTGCCGTTAAACCTTCTGGCTGTCACCTGTACCAAAGATCACAGCAGAGATACAAGTAGTGTGTGCATTTTCATTTTGTGTCTAGCTTTTATGTGTAGTGTAGGTCTTAGACTTAAAAGGTTACCTGAATGATATCGACTGTGAAAACAGATGAAACTGACCTGGACCTTCAAATCTCAATGACAGTATAGAAAGGTAGTCAGGCAGTCCCTGGCATGGAAAGTTTTGAGACACAATGTAATAGCGGACCCTACTGAGCTTTAAACACCACAGGGAAGGTGTCCAATTGCAGTAATTGTAGCTAATTATTGACCAAGTGGCACATACTCTTTTTCATGACCTCTTACTGTACGTTATGCTCCTTAGCAGTCTGCTATATGCTTCACCTCAATATAAGTATCAACGCACAATAGTATACCCGACCACATTTTGCAATGTTCTTGAGCTAGTGTACAGTAATAGTAAATTTCAACTGTTTGTATTTAATTGAAAACATTAATGACTACAAGAAACTCTTCAGAACATTTTATTTTAAAATCGATTGGATCTTGCATTGTTCTTCTAAATCTTTGAGTTTGAGAGCCTATTTTAATGCAGGCAAAAACAGACATTTAAATGTTTGTACAAAGAGTTGTCACTGTTTTGTTTGTTTTCCTCTTCTGACATATGGAAATTCTTCTTCCCTGCTAGGGTCAGCTGAGTTGTATTTCTTGTTCTGTTCAAACTTCAGCCTTCCTATAAATGGAAGCAGCCCTGGATGTCTAATTCACGGCGATTTCTTAGTTTTGTGTGTTCATACGGTGTAAAAAAAAAAAAACAAATCTGAAGCTAGGAATAATAAAGTAATCTGTTTCCATGTTTTTAGTAGATTCCAGACAGTCCCTTGTACAGCAAGGTATTTTATCAAGCAGGGTGCTGTTGAAGCTATGTGGAGTTCATTTACAGTGCTGGCAGTACTCATTTCACTGCCAGTAATGTTTGAAACAGTTTTTTTTTCACCTGTATTAACTTCTTTGGCACTTTCAAGATTTTCCTCAGTATGCGACTTCATTGTCATGAATCATTCTTAATTTAAAATGTCTGTAATAGGTTTCAGTAGTTGATAGTATGTTTCATGTGCCTAGATTTCAATTTAGCACTCTTTTCCACTTTGCTCGTCTCTGCTGCTCTGTTTTGGTCTAGAAGACGTGTATTTCCAACACCTTAGTTCCCCGCAGAAAGGAGTTTGAGAGACACAGAAAGCGTCAGGGATGGCCGTTGCGCAGAAGGGTGAAGAACTGCTTGATTCTCTTCCAGGCCAGCCTGGCAGGGCTGTGACTGGTGTCCTGGAGATTGGTTTCTTCGGATACCCTTTGCAGCTCAGCCAGTAATGGCGCTCAGGAGAGTGCAAGTCCAGGAATCACTGCTTCAAGTCTAGGTTACACACAGTTCCACCCTGAATTTCTCATGCGGAGGCACACAGCAGGCCATGTGCAGCGCTGGGTGTGTCTGCCTACAATCTCATAGCCTGGGCACACAAAGCAACCCCAGAGACATGCCCAGTGAGCCTACAGTGCAGACATGCAAATCGATACCACCTTGCATGGTTCTTATCTGTGTTGGCATTTTGAAGCATCATTTCCATAAACCAAATTGATTAAGAGCTGGTGATCGTTAACGGAGGGGTCGACAAAGGAAAATCTCATGCCTGGTGATTCCAGATTTATGCAAAATCACTCAAATTTAAAAACAGAAAAGCATTTCTTGTGATCATACGATTGTAACGGCAGTAAAAGTTGTTTGAAAATGTACCTTTGGGGGTCATTTCTAACATTAACCTACTGTTTAGGGAAACATGAAATGGTAACTAAATTTAACATTTATCAGTATTTTCAGTGTTACTTGTAATATTCCTAGGTAAGCATGGTTTTTTTTCATGAAATTTCTTAAAATGTAGGTTTTATAAAGCATTTTTAATTAGGGCCTTGGTTGAGACTAACACTCCCTCTATGGATATACAGTATTTAAGACTTGTGCATTTATGTGGGCTGTTCTGAACATTTTGTCCTCCCCACATGCAGCTGTTCATATGTGAAACTGTTGGATGTGTTTCCAGGTCTTTCTTGTCAAAGCTTGCTAAACCACCACAACATGGTGAAGGAAGATGCTGGCTAAATGTCGTCCTTATGTAATGGTACTGTAGTCAGGCCGTCTAGCTTACACTTCACAGAACTTCACTAAGCCAGGTTATTATGACTGTAGATTAAGTACTTAGTTTCACAGCCTATCATTCTTTTCCAAAGGCAAATCTTTCAGATGAAAAGCCTGTTCTTGCAATATTGCTATTCCTCGGGACTTTTGCTAACTCAGATCACATGTTATGAAGATTCCCTTCAGGCGTTAATGTGACATGGGACCCTTCAGTTTTTCAGATGTGAAGGGTTCTAGGCTCTGTATCAACATACTTTGGCATTTATATTCCAGTTTAATGCTCCCTATAAAAAGTAAGCCCCTTGTCTCCATTTTGAGCATCTGGTTTTATGTTTTCATTTACAGAAGCATGATTGCTGACGTGTGATCTTCTGCTACAGTGGTGCTTGTCTGTTTAACTCCTTTTTGGAACATGGGAGGCAGGGTGAATTCAACAGCAGTACACTTGGCAACAAAGTGTTTCTGCCAGACTGTCAGTAATTTAGAAAAGGTGGTATTTTAAAACTAGTTTTAAATGGTCATTGGTGGTTATTGCTCTGGTGTCTTTTTGTGCACAATCATATACATTGGTTTAAAAACTACACCTTTTTTATGGATTGTATTTTCAGCTTCTCTTTAGATTTTATGTAAGTGCATGTGTAGTTATGAATCTATTAACACTGTTTTGAAACATGATCAGATCTCTTTATTGAACAACAAAAATAAGTGTGGAGAATATCCTAATAGCTGCTGTCCCATTGCCTGGGTGTTTTTTCTATTTCTTGGTATGGTCTGTTCTGAAAATAGACCACTTGATTGTGATTTCATTCTTAATTAAAATATCTAAATGAAACCAATAACTTTATTTTTTTATTAATCCACACTGACGTTCATGCAAAACCCAGTTCTCCGTTAGTCAGTCAATGTAATTGAATTTCATGTCACATTTTAGCAGTTAAACTCATGGTCTTTTTTAATAGAATGAGCTGCATGTTTCCAGTTATAACTGTCTAATGCCAGCGTCTTTTGAGAGTTGACATCACCAGTCTGAAATTGGCATGCTTTGCAAGGGCCTGCCACTGAAACCGACTCCCCCATTAATTATTATTTGGCATTCACATTCCAGAATGGGGTTTGTCACATTTTGTTTCTTTGTTCATCGCTCGCGTCACTTAAAGTTGCTTTCAGAGGAAAGCGGAATCTGTTTTTCCTAGTTCCACCAAATATATCGGGGAGTGCATTCCTAAACCATTTTGTCATTCCTGTACCGGGGATATTGCTTTAACCTGGTAGCTTTCAGGAGATGGGTGGGTCAGACAGGGAGTCAAAGCGACTGGTAAGGTGGAATCTCGGTCTCAAAGCTGTGCCCCCGTCACCTTTAGGGGTATCTCCATTCCCCTGACCCCTGACCCACTGCGGTCCAGACCCCACCAAGTCTCCTCTCCTGCCTCAGCCACGACCGAGAGGCCTGGGAGCCAAAGTCTGCCTCCGACACTCATATAGTACTCGGGGGCTCAGGTCCGATAAGGAATGTGTGTTGCGTGTCTCGCTTCCATTGGAGGATGAGGGAAGAGCATTCCCTCATCACCAAAAAGAGCCGGACTCCCATTCTCCTCTCCTCCGTCACCCCGGGGGGCTTGTCCTTTACAAAACCTAGAAAAGCTCAGCAACCACGACTTAATCGCTGGAGTGGTTCATTACAGTGACTGTGGCAAAATCGGCACTCAGCGCAAAGGTTTGCGCATCACAAGTTGTTTCAGAAGTAGAGCTAACTTGGACGCAGGTAAACGTTACAAAGTCTAGAAGAGCTCCTCATACAGCAGGTCTGTGTGCTTGGCCATTGCCCACTGTTCCTGTAAAGAAGACGGTTTCAGGCCGTGAGCAGCACGGTGTGGGTGGTGACACTGGGATGAGGGCAGGTCCCATCCCCGAGCACGCGGGCTTGTTCGGTACAAGACACTGGGGGAAGCAGTCAGTACTGTATGCATAACAGGGGTGCGTCCTTTACTGCTAGGAGGGAGCTGACTGGTAACCGACATAAATCAACATCACCCACCTGCAGGCGAGGCAGAGAGAGGTTTGTTTTGTCAGCAGAGCAGCGACGCATTTTTACCAGTTTCTTCCTACTCGGCGGTTAACTCCACATTCTTGTCGTAACACCGCTCAGAGCTGGAAATCCGATATGGTCACGTGGCAGATTGCCTTTTTTCACCTGCACCCAGCCAAAAACAACAACATGAGTGTTTCCTGTTTTAGGGACCCGTGTCTTATTCGAATGAGGTAAATCATTTTGATAAGGAAACCTGCAGAAGGATTTTGTTTTAATAATAGTAGATTTAATAAGAATCTCAAACTAAAGTATGTGAAGACCTGTGGTATTTGCATATATTCGGTAAATTTTCTTGCAGATTAATCCTGGTGCTTGTTGTCACAGCTCCTATCAGCAGCGATGCAGCTGACTCAGTCTGTAAAGCCACTCTTCCATCACAGCCGGTACTGCTTCTCTCATCTCTCTGTGAATAGTAAGCAGGTCTTTGCTTTTGCTCCACATTGAATGAAGTAATCTGTGTAATTTTTAATCTGTGAATGTACACGAAGTATACTTTACAAAGTGTTGGAATACAGCAACTTCATACTGTCATTTGCATCCGTTACTTAATGTCATCCAGAGCAACATGCCCCAAAAAATCTGTGAAAGCTCCTTTGACATAGTCAGTTTCACATCAATAGCTTTACCAACTGTAGCTGTTTAGCGTAAACAGGACAGAGTGAAACGATGTTTTTCAGGTGCGAAGGTTGTATCTGCAATATTTGAGAGTCTCATGTTCTGCATCCCTGTTTGTAAAACCCATATTAGGTAAGGCATTAAAAACATTTGACCTTCAGACTGGTGCCTTACTGTTGATAGCTTCCATAATTATGACTTTAAGGCTGTAAACCATGTTCATGTAATATCTAAAGTTCCAGCTCAAAAACTGACATGCAAAAAAAAATAAAGGTTTGAATTGGGGTTTTTGAATAGAATAGATATTTTTGCATGTCAGTGCTGAAGCAAGTACTTTAGTAAACAAAGGATCGAACCTTATTTGATCTTAATTACTGCAGTATTATAGTGACCGTGGCAAAATCTGCACAAGTTGTTTCATAAGTAGAGATGGCTTGGGAGCAGGTTAATGTTAACTGAATGTAAATCCTGTTTTACAGAAGTTATTTACAGCTGGGTTTACTTCTATCATTAATAAACTGCCATGTACACCCCCCTGAAGAAGCATATTTGCACTCTTCTGAGCCAAGCTTTCGTAAAGCATTGCTGAGATTCTTCTTTTCTCACATCTCGGATAAGGACATTTTTATTTTAGTACGTTTTAATTTAATAAAGGCTTGTGTGTTAAGTGTTTATGCATTTGTTAATGACTCTAATGATGTAACCACTCTACTGGTAATGAGCAGGAGTGTTTTTGTTTTCTTATCCATTGTTAATGCATCAGCTAAGGTCAGTTAACTAGGATTGTTATTGTTTTAATATTTGGGTACCATTATGGGCTGTTTTGAGGTGAAGTTTGGGTATTTGAGGAAACATTTTTGAGAATACAGGATTACTGTATATTGTGCTCGCATGTTCTACTGAATCTGGGCAGTTTGCATCAAAGCCTTTTTATTGACTGATGCTCTGGAAGCAGTATAGCTAATGTGAATACAGCCTCTCCCCGGGTTACAGTTACAGGTCTAGACATATGCAGTTTTGCCTTATATAAAAAAAACTCCTTCAGGCCCCATAATAAAGTGTTTGAGTTTCAGAAACTGTCGTGAGAAATGAAAAGGAGTAAGTAGTGCAGGGAGAGTTTGTTCTGTGCACGACTAGTGCAGAGTACGCATAAAGCAGTCGCCTCCAGTTTCCAACAGGGCTCCATTTTATGTTCCGTCTCGCAATTTCACGCCCTTTTGACAACCTCCGCGTATGATCTTGCGCTTTATCCCTGCAGACTGCGAGTGTCCCATAGTGCCGTCATGTCGGGCAGGCGTCCGAGTGAAAAGAAAAATATACCAAGAGAAATAAGTTCAGAAAGGCTTTTCTGGTATCGCCCCCTTTCCCTCCAGTTCCTCCTCCTCTTGCCACCACACACATCCGATTCTGAACCTCGTGTCTGGCCTGTTGCCGTCTCGAGCACTCTGCTCCTGCCTGGCTTTGGCCTCTTATCTCTCCTACACTCCTCTTGCACTCTCTCCTTTCCTCCTCTTCTGCCAGAATTTCTGTAACCCCCCCGTCCTCCGCTCCCTGCATTCTCTGGCACCACATCCTTTCGTTCTCCGCCCTCGCCCCTCAGTACAATGAGCTGCCCGTAGAAATCTTACCCGCTCAGTCCCAGCCCACCTTCTGGCACCTGCTCAGAACTCATCTGATCAGACCACGCCTGTAACCCTTATAGCCTTACATTCCAAATCTTTTAATCATAATGTTATTGGATAATTGCCTGTATTTACTATTAACGTTGAACACAAGCTGCTGTGTGTCCACTCTACCTGTATCCTGCTTTAGCTCTTGTCTCTTGTTTTGTACAACACATTGCAATTCCAGTTCGTCATTTCATTTATTTTTACTTTCATTACTGTTTTTCCTTACAAGAACAAACAATGTGAATTGGATGTGTTGTTTTATCCTGGATTATGGTGTTGGCTGTTGCAGTGGGCGTAAAGTTTCCATAACTATTTGCTTTTCACTTTCAATTAATGGCCTTTCTTTAGGTCTGTATAGTGATGGTTTTTCTGTTTTTTTATCCATGTAAATGGGGAAAAGGCAAAAGTGTTTCAAGTACGTAGCACAGGAGGAGAAAACATTGTGATTGAAACATGTTTAAGTTTCTGAAAAGCCCTTTCTTTAGTTAGCATACACATTTTATTTTAAAGTTTTTTTTCCATCAGCCTCAGTTTGAGTTCCTGTATCCTCTAACAGGAAACACATTGAAGTGTTTCCCTAATAATTGCAGGAATGAATTTGAAAGCAGCTGCCATGTCTAAACAGCCCACAGATAAAATGTTTTTTAGCTGGCTGTATGGCAAAAAACTCCCTTGTTTAAACAACTTAACACTTATTTACACAGTTTAGTACAATGTAAAGGGTAAATTACAAAAAAAATGGGATTTTTCTGTAATTTAATTGGTGAATAGTGCTGTTAACCACTTAATTACTTGCTGATGGAAAAGCATTTTTTTTAAACATTCCACATAGCTGAAATTATTTCTCTAGTTTTTTTGTATAGCTTTCCTTTCAGGTATGTGCAAAATGCTGCCTGGTACCATTTGGATACAGCAAAAGCAAATAAGAATACTGAGAGAAATAATACATTGGATGTCATGCTGACATGAGCTTCGTGGACTGGAATGAAATGCTATAACAGTCACAGAACATTTAGTTTTTAAGGACGATCAGTGTTGGCTTGAGATCAGATTAAGTTCTCCCTTAATCTGTTCATTTAGGTTCACTGCAACATTTTGCATCTAGAACTGGGGCTCAGGAGATTTCTGTGCACGGGGGGGTTGGCTTGTGTTCTGTGTTTCTAGTTTTTCTCCGAAACCAGTTCTTATCTCATGGTCTCTTGGAGCAGGGTCCACTAAGAGAACTCGGAGTCTAATTAGGCCAGAAGCTGATGCCAGCATCAGCCACGGTTCTCACGGTTCGGATAGAAGGCTCCGGAGACTGATTCTTGTCAGAATTCGGGGATGCACTTGTCTTTCCGGACATCTTCGTTTGCTTCTCCCCCAGGGCTGGGTGGCATGGACGGAATAGGGCCAGACTACTAGATTAAAGAGCAAGAGGGTAGGTCAGGAGTTGGCTGGTGTGATATGTAGCAACTGTTTATTTGTCAAAAAGTTGTGCAAATTTGGAATCTCTCTGGAAGATTATGTGGAAAGTGCGTTTTGAACTCCAGAGTACTCTTTCAGCTTCATAGATCTTTTTGTTTTTCCATCACCACAAGATGTTTGTTGATTCTATTTAAAAACATTTCTTACATGTCGGACAGGCAGCAATTTAATTATATGAAAGGGCCTTGTATGTGTTCAAGGCCTTTTGTCGCACTGTAGCTGGACTTTCTTTGGCTTTTCATGAAAACAAAACCTTCCGGTTAGTTCTGCTTCACTGAACTCTTTTCCCTTTTCTGGCATTTTTAATTCATTCTGAATTATGTGACCTTGACTGATAACAGCGTGATGGCTAATTGAAATAACGAGCTCCAGATGCAGCACGGCAACTATGTTGCCTCGTACCAGCAGGCAGTTCATGTCGTGCACGTGACTGTGAAGTGGCCCAGACTGGCCAGAGCTACCGGGAGGCGTTGGCCGACACAAAGGGAACGCCATAAGCCTGGGTAAATATAAAGTTGGATAAATATAGAATAAGCCAGAGACCCTCCCCTTCCTTCACTCCATTGAGTGCTCAGACTCTCCAAATAATAAGCCCAGAGCTTCGCTGAAAATAGCTACAGCTTTCTGCTGTAGATTTCAGGAAGTGAGAGATGGAATAATGTGTCAGTGAAACCTTGTGCAAGTTCCTTTCAGTCGTGGTTCCGGAAGATGAGACTTATTTTCTATTAAGGAAGACCTGCACAGACCTAGATCTGTTTGTATGAAATTTCAGTTTATTTACCAGGTGGCACAGTTCATGCATGCCCGTGTCTTTAAGTATCACTTCCAGTGGCGTAAACAGTGAAAAACACAAAATCCTGATGACATAGATAAAGGGCAGTGGGTTGTATCTGACCAGCCACTCGGAGTGTCATGGGTTGGCAATAGCTGTGGCATCTTAATGAAAATGTCCTCATGCATACTGGAATGCCCCTCAAAAGAATCCTTATTTTTTATAAGCCTGAGGAGATTTGCTTAACTCTCTTCTCTTAACAGCCGTTTGAAGCACACACGTTTACTGTGTTTTACAGAACTGTCTGATATTTAACTCTTTATATCCATACAGTTTTATCCGTTATACTGTATACGGATATAACTCTTAGTGATTGCCTTGGTTTCCATCTGCTTAAGCTGTTGCACCCCTGCACTCTGGTGCAGTGTTGTGCAATATTATAATCTGTCCAGATGCGCACACCGGCAGCCTCCAGGAACAGTTTGTAGAGCTCCAGTTCTGTACAAAATTGTTATCCTTTATTTCAAATTGTGACTCTTCTTAGCTGTTGTGAGGGATATGATGCAATGCCTTCCTCCTCTCCCTAAAAGAACATAGAGGATGTCTGGCTTCAGCAGCAGCATGGGTTTGGTTGGAATGGAAACATTTATCCTTTGATCAGGCAGGAAACTTGAATGGTATTGTGTTATTTGGAGTTCCGAGTGTTAAAAAGGCCTTTAACCTAGCTCAGTTTTGAATCTTCTGTTCATGGTTCAGTAATTATTTGCATGCCTTAGAATCGTATTTTCCTTCATAGAGACCTTGGAAGCTATCAACAAATAATATTCTGCATTTTGTTTGTGTTAAAGGAATTTCAGAGACTGTGATTGCTTTCATTTTAATGTTTCCAGATTCATTTCAGTGCAATCAAGTCCACATTGTTATATGTCCTTTCTGAAGCCAGTCACAAGGATAAGATTGTGATGTGTAAGCTTCCCTGTTGATCTCTTAAAACTAAACGCAATCTGATCAACCTTCACCTTGATTTCAATTTTAAATTGATTCAACATTTAAATGTCAAATATAAAAGCCAAATCTTTCACACATTTTAAATTAATTCAGTGTAGTTAATTATCAGAGTAATAAACTGAGTTTGTTTGAATTCAGTGCCTATGTGAACCTTAGATACAGGGTAGAATGTCTCATTGCCCACTTAGTTATGAAACACTTTTTCATAAGATTTAAACTGATCTTAAAAAAAAATCATTAAAAATCATTTTCTATAAAACTATTTTAAATGAAAAGTGTTGCTCACTAGCAAGGTATGCCATGCTGTATTGTCTTAACAAAGACACTTCGTGGTAAAAAAAGTGGAAGTACTATCAATTGCAGAGTTTCTTGTTATGCAGAGTAACTTTCAACTTTAAGTAGAACAATTTTGTAATATTTTCATAGCTAGAGTGTACAATTATAATTTTTAACTTTTTAACAGTTTTCCCATAAACGATGAATAATCCACCTAATTATCTGACTGTGACTGATCAAAAATGAAGGTTGACTACTTAGGATAACTGTTGATTTGGTTTCTTAATTCCCAGTTTTTTGCTCAGATATAGATCCTGCCTATAGCTCTTTTAGTTATTTTGTGTATGGTATAGTTCTTTTTAGTTTATTGATGTTGAGATGCTGTCCCTCCCTTCCTTCCAAAAAAAAAGACAAACCTTTATTTTATTTTTATGTATCCCAATAGTAATCTTTGAGAAAATGCTTTTAGCACATAACGGTAAGATCTCGCTCCTGATTTAACTCTTGACTCCCTAGATGACACTGGCTTCATTGTTACTTTATTTTAATTTTCTTTAGCAGCATTATGTTCTCTCAGCAGTTCAATAAGTTGTTATTTTTATTTTACAGGCTCAGAATAAACAGACGGGGATCCTGGCAGCCGCAAAGGTGATCGACACAAAGTCGGAGGAAGAGCTTGAAGACTACATGGTAGAGATTGATATTCTGGCATCATGCGACCACGCTTACATAGTCAAACTGCTGGATGCCTTCTATTATGAAAACAAATTGTGGGTAAGTACTTGTTTCTGAGAAAACCCTCCTTGTACCGATTTTGTCTACTCACATTCACCTTTTAAACAAAAGGACAGTAGAGCATTGAATGTCCCCTTTCAGTGGATGAAATACATTTTGAGTGAAGTCATTTTGCAATATCCTGTTCGGGGAGCTAAACTTATGAGTAGAACTGAGATGTGTCTTGAGAAGTGCATGTTCCTGTCCTTGAGAGTTGTAGAAAGTGCCACCTAACAATGACACAAGATTTCCGGACATTGGGGAGTTAACAAATTTCTATGATATTGCAGTTCTACTGTCTTTTCCTTCTAAAATAACTAATGAACCTGGCAGGTCTTAAATTTAACCAGGTCATTCTAAAAACAACACAAAAAACGGATATTAGCTAATACATTAACAAATGCTGTATTACCTTTTTAAACTGTAAAACATACTCTAAACAGTTTTCTGTATATCATTTCATTCAGTCATTCATATCATTTAATCATTTTTAACTAGATCATTGTAAAATTAGGTTTTGCCCTTGTCAAACTTAATCATGGTAGTTAACTTAAATTTCCGATAATGTCTAAAAAAGGATTTGTAGTTGAGGTAGTTTTGTTCTGAGGAATGATGGCATTATTGTTTTTTCAATTGCTCACATAATTAAATGCTCCCAGCAAAATCCAAGATTTAAGTTAAAAGGTCTTATCGGTAATATACTACTATGAAAAAGTAAAAATGTTTGTGACTTCATAAACTGCAGGCAGAAAAGCTTGCATACCACCTCCCTCTCTTCTCTGCCTGTCAAGGTATTCTTGCACAGTGCATCAAGATTTTATGCACATCATCATCACTTTGTGGTATCATTAGTCTATATGAATATTTAAGTACTTTGTATAAATTATGCAGGCCTCTTTTGAGTGACTGTCATCACTACTTAGTCTTCTATTAAATTCTCTTCCTGAAATGTTGCATACCAAATCGCAGGCAAGTTTTATACAGTGCTTACTAGAATGCAGTTCATTAGAAATGATTTGCCAAGAATGAGATTGAAATAGTTTCTGTTTTTGCATTACCAGCTTCTTGTGGTGTTGAATATGATGGTTTAGGCTTCTGATAGCTTGGTTTGCTAATGTTTGTAGTTTAAATAGAATCTCTTTAAAAACAAAATCCAATGTCGTGTTGACCAAGTGGTTTCAGGTAACGTCCTCTCTGGTATGCATACATGAGAGACCATGAGAAGATTATAAAAGGTTTGGGGAAAATGTTCATGAATAAATTAGCAGCACATTCAGTGTTTCATTCCCAGCTCAGCCTCGGAGTAATTTACATTTATCATCCAGTATTAAGAGACGTGATGAGCACACAGAAGTGTTGACAGTATAAAAATGTAAAGCCATGGTGTAGTTATCAGTAGGAATGTATCCGTTTACCCTTTCCTTTTACTTTTTTTCTTGTGTGCAGTTCTCAAGTAACGTTGTGCTTCACAGTGTATTCACTGCTGGGGTGTGCATTGATTTTGATGTGATCTGATACCCGAGGCATTGAATGGATCGAGCCATTGGCAGTGCTCCTGGGGATGTCAGGGCACGGGGATGACCTTGAACCCCTTTATTGCTTGCGCCTTTTGAAAGACTAGTATTGCCAGCGTAGAACAAGTATCTAACCTTATTTTCTTCAAGGATTGTCTTGTTATTCACAGACGTCACATTTTTAACTTTTCCAAGGAATGATTTTACAAACTTTAAACCACATTTATAAGTGTTTATAAGCATAGTGTTCAAATGCCCTTGTTTCATTTTCTGCGCACTGTAAAATATGTATGTTAATTGCTTTCATCTATCCTGCAGAGTATGTATGAATTATAACCTACCTTAGTCACTTTAAGACAAGGAATATACTGGAAGATGAAGGGTCTTTGTCACACTGAAATGTGTTTTTCTTTCCACTGGACACGACAGTGTTATTGTAAGTGATTCAGTTTTGTTAAGATGTTCAATAAATTGCAGTTCCAGCTATGCTGAAAAATATCTAATTCAGTCAGTCTTTGTGCCACCTGCACAACACTTCGATGAAAAGCTTTCTTATTTGTTGGGGGAATAAAACATACCTAATATGACAAGCTGAAATGTGGTAGTAAGAACATTGCAATGTTTACAATAAAAAGTGTCGATTCCTTCAGAGGAATTGCTAATCTACAGAAAATGGTTTACAAATCTAAATCTTTATTTTGAATTTAATGTCAGTTACAAGCATTAGATATTTTGGTAATTGCAGAACAATGTGTACCTTTCATTATAGTTTGCTTCTGGTTTCTGTCAGCTGAATAATTGAATTTTAAGTTTTATGTACTTAAGCAGAGGATTCACTGTCGCTTAAAATAAAGCTAGATAAAGTAGCAGTAGTTGTTTTTAAAATGCATTTGAGAAAGCAGTCGTTAAATCTTCTATGTCATTAAAAGTAATCGTGGTCAAATTATTTTTAAAGTAATTTATCATCGTTTCATCAGATACACCCTCAACGTTTAAGACTTTACAACAAAGTTTATTATTCATAGGTACAGGATTTTGTTTTAGGAGTTCTCTAGTTCTAGTTCTCAGTGGTGGTTGGTACCAGTATTTTAAGAATGAAAAATGTTAGGATCTGCAGTTTGCCTGGGGGCTTTATGTGAAACAGTTGTCAGTATTAGTCCTGAGGCAGCCATCTGTCTGATAAAGAGAACCTGTGCATTACTTTGCAATGGAAGTTGAACTGGAACTACTGTACCTTTTTGTACATTTGCCGCTGTGGGAGTCATTAGTGAAAAGTCTGTACTAGTTTTGTTTTTTAAGTAACTTGGGAATAAAAAAGCCTTTGTGCACAAAAAGGGTGAAAGAAAGCTTGAATGCTAATTAGACTTCACTGAGCTGTAGCTGCCTTCCCAGTACCACATGAATGGGTCTTAAGAGGTTATATCCACAATGTGGGTGAGAAAACCACAAGCTTTTCATTTCCCAACTTACTGTTGTGATTGAACTGTGGGAGCTATTGTCAGTGAAGTCAGTCTTGCTTATGATAGCTCACCCCATTGAAACAACAATGGGGAGCACCAGCATGAATAATTTGCCTGTTATTTCCTCCATAATGCTTATTACTCACATTTCCAAGAACCCTTTAAAACGATTGCATGTGGTTGTGGATCGGTAGAATACACAAGAATTGGTGGTTATTTTTTATTTCCTTCACAGTCCTATAGTGTGATTTTGCATATACAATTTCAGTTTTCTAGAAACATGTGTTTTTAAAGTACTGTATTTAATTTCCATTTTTAGTCACTTAAGAATATGTAGTTCAGTAGGTTGTGATAATAGAAACTTGCAATTTTTGTAAATGGAAATGCTATATACACCAATCCATTTAATCAAGATTGTCGTTGAATTTACTGCTTTGTTGTACTACCAGTTAATTCTTATCTGTTTTTTTAAACACTAAAGAAATTGCCTTCCTTCTTAAGAAAATGATAATTCTCTGAGTCACTGTGGTGATGTATCGGTGAGTCATAATGTAAGGGTTCAGAAAATATAAATGAATAAGCATGATCTTGGTTACCATTCTAAACAGAAGTGAAATGCAATTCTGATACAGATAAAAAGTGTTCATTATTTCCGTACACATCCACGAAAATAAAGAGTAAAATGAGTTCTGTTGTAAATACATTGTATAGATTACACTGCATGCCATGTTGGAGAACATTGCACATTTTCTCATTTTCTCTTTAGGACTATACTTTTAAAAGGAGGGAAATCAACTGCATGTGTTGATATTATACAACTTAAGCAATGCAAATACTGTCCATGGCTAATTTTAGTCTCCAGAACGTAAATAACTAGACAGGCACAGACGCAAGTAATCCCAAGACACTGAATTATGGTTAATTAATTGCTTGTTTTAATTTGTCAGGAACCTCTTACATTCTATCCTGACAATTGGTTCCAGCTATGGTATTTGTTTTAAACTTTTCTTCAAACAGATTGTAGTTATCTTCTTTGACAAGCCATTGGTATTTTAGTTAGTCAAAAGGGTGCATCTTGTGTTGAGGTTTATTATTGTATTGTTCAGGTATTAGCAACAGTGAGTTGGGAATGACTAACTCCCTATCTATATACTATTTTCTATATACTTCCAATGTTACATGTAAACCACATGGTATGCATGGAAAGTCTAATCCTATTTGGAAGCCTAAGTTGTGGCACAGTATGCTTTGTTAAGGAGCCCTCCTATAAACCCTCTTGCGTCATCAGCCATATTGAGAGATGTAAAATCTTTTAATACCCAACATGCTCCTTTCTTAACTGTCTCGGTCTTTAATCATTTAGAAAGCTTGTAAGGAAATATAATCATTAGAGTGGGCTGTTTTGAAAGAGGTTCCGCCACAATGCAACTTTAAATTCGCTGCTCAACTACTATACCCTTTTCTTACAAGGCATACCATGGCCTTCACATACATATGTGGTTTTGCATGTTTACATGCTGCTAATTGTAATAAGAAATTGATATTTTTTTGTAACTGGTAACTACAATCTATAGTTCAAAATGCAGTCATCTGTGCCTCATAACCTGCACTAATCCTGGTAGGGTCTGTCTTGGATTCTTTAAAAAAAAACAATCTAGCTGTATAAAGGAACGGCACTGAAAGAAAGATTATGACATAAAGTAATTTAATGTTTAATGAGTAGTATTGTTTTCTGTCCTGCAGATTTTGATAGAGTTTTGTGCTGGGGGAGCCGTAGATGCAGTTATGTTAGGTAAGTATTTTCTGTCCCAAAGATTCCTAGCATCTGAAATCATATGAAAATAAAATCCATAGAATTAAAATCTATATTCTCACACATCTGAACTTTTTGAACTTTATAGCTTCAAAATTATTTCACCTTTACACTTTATTTGAAACGCAGTTTTACAGACTAAGAGACCACCTTTTATCTATATTCCAGGAAATTCCTCACTGCCTTTTTCTAGACAGCTACACTTTTGAAAGTCTCCTTAGTTGTGCTTATGAAGGACTCCATATTCTGAGACTTCTCCAGTTAGGAAATGCATCCAAGGATTGTGGCTTTTCCTGCCAATGGATAAAGCCCAATGCTCCCAATTAGTATGATTCAAAGACATTATTGCTACCACAGAATTAAAACAAAAATCTGAAGCATTGCCTTTTCTTGTTTTTTAAACACATCAGCATTTTCAGTAGGTTACTTGGAACAGTCTAGAAAAGTCTCACCACAGCCTTTAACTGCTTTTTATTCTGCTGATGTTCACCGCACTATTTAATAACCACTTGTAACTAGACCTTGATGCCTGTCAACTGCCTGTATACCAAGATACTCAGCTGTCCAAGGTCTGGTGTTTTTCCCCCAGTGATAAACTGAAAACAAGTAACTGCATTTGTCCCAAAGGGAAAGATTTCTAAATGTAATGCATAGCTAAAATAGTGTAATGCAATGAATAATGAATGTTACTGTTAAACTGTATTTTGACGATAGATTTTTGAAGTAAGGTTTGAAATATTTCTTTTTTTTCTAATTGCAGAGCTAGAGAGGCCTCTGACGGAGCCCCAGATCCGGGTCGTGTGTAAACAGACTCTGGATGCCTTGAGTTACCTTCATGAAAACAAGGTCATTCACAGAGATCTGAAAGCAGGGAATATCCTCCTGACTTTAGATGGAGATATTAAACTGGGTATGAGCTCTTGGCATGTACTGTTTTTTTAATTTTGTTTGGGAAGAATCGCTTTTTGTAGGCTGTTCCATTAAAATTAATAGTTCCATGACAAGGCTTTTATTACAGAGCCAAGAAAAGATTTGTGAACCCCCTAGGCTAGTCCTTATTCTCATATTTTATACCAGAAACATGACTCAATCTTTGTGTAAGTCTTAATAAAAGTGGGATAACCTGATTAAACAGATGTAACACAACCACATAAGATGTACTTGGATTATTTAATTAACAAAATGCTACAAAAGTAAATCTCCTCCTGTGAATAGGAATGTAAACTCTTGCCATCTGTAAGTGTTGGCACCTCCTTCAGCAGCACTAACTTGAGCTAGACGTTTCCTCTAACCGTTTATCAGTGACTCGCATCAGCTTTTAGGAATTCTGGCCCATTCTTCTTTACAGAGCTGCTTCAGATCAGTGACATTTGAAGGTTTCCTTTCGTGAATAGCTTGCTGTAGTTTAATGGGGTTTAAGTTTTAAGTTCTGGCTTAACCAATCCAAAATTTTATTTCCTTCAGCTATGTTTCAGATCTGTTTGTATGTATGTTAAGGATCATTGTCATGCTGAATGAACCACTTTTGGCTCAATTTCAGCTGAGAAATTAATAGCAAATTCTGGAGGAAAATGTCAGGCTGATACAGTTCTGAATTTATGGCTCCATCAATGATGCCAAGTTATCTTACACATGAGGTAGCAAAGCAGCCCCAAACTGCAGTGCTCCTACTATTATGCTTGACGTTGGCAGGTAATTGGCCCTGGGTCGAGTCAACATGCTCTTATGCATTTTTCATCTGTACACTATCTATGTCACAGTAGACTGATGGAGCTCTAAAAGAAATGGTGTTGTAACTCTCTCCAGACTGAGCATCAACTACTCCTTTCTGGGATCCTTTGAAATCTTTACACAAAGTGTTTCCACTAATCTGTATAGTGAATACCAAACTCGCAAAGTTTCTGACCCTTTTTTGTAAGATGGGGCTGCCCAACTTTAGTCCTTGTTGAATTCAGTCCGGTTATTTAACCCTATTAATTTGTACTGAGTAAATTAGGGGTTCACTTTTTTTCTTTCACACAGTCTGATTCTTCCATCCATCCATTTTCTAACCACTTTATCCAGTACAGGGTCACAGGTGAGCTAAAGCCTATCCTATCCCAGCAAGCAATAGGTACAAGGCAGGATACACCCTGGATGGGGCACCAGTCCACCACAGGGCAGACACTCAGACACAAACATGCACAGCTGTACAACAGAGACAGTTTTCCCTGGAGGGGTCAGCACAGCTAATCATTGCACCCCCATGCCACCAACTCAGCATCTTAATTATTGTTTTCTACTTCGTACACCATTGCAGAAAACAATAAATGAAAAAAAATTATTTTCTTTAAGCAGAAAGAAACTAATTTCCATAATTACATTGGGAGTTTGCAGACTTTTCTCAGCACTGTACATCCACTTCTTCCCTGGACTTCACCTTCCAGGTGACTGTGCTTTCTATTTTTCTAATTAAAATTGAGCAGAAAGAGTTCAAATCCTAATGTTAAGTGATTGTTTTGAAACTTTTTAAGCTTGTCTGGGGTTTGTGATTTGTTTTATACCACCAGTTTGGAACAGGAACTAATTTTGATGTTAATTGGCAGCTAACATCAATTATGTCGTTGCATTGCAGCGATGCTTGCAAATATCAAGACGTTCTAATCTTTAATGTTTTTTTTATTCTCCAAAAAATTAGTTTTGTTTTCTGTTTCTATGCACATGATTATAGACTTCTCTTGAGATTTAAATAAATCTATTCACTATTTCATGAACGGCATCAACCATTTAACCAGGATCCTAAGCTTTGAATGTCATTCTTTCTGTATCACAGAAGTATCATGGCACACAAAACAATTGGAATAATTGTGTCTGTGCCCTAGATTACTCCCAAAGTTCTTCCCTTCAAAAGCTTGTGGTGTTTGTTTTCTGCTTTTTAGCCAAACTTGGCTCTTAAACAAGAATGATTGTGCTTTTCAGCTGACTTTGGCGTGTCTGCTAAGAACACAAAAACACTACAGAGAAGAGATTCTTTTATTGGGACACCATACTGGTAAGCTACATTTTTATTTTACATGATAGTTTTAAAGCGGTGCATTGAAACCTTAAAAAGTTTTGTTAAGCCTGAAGTAAAACTTAGTTGTTTAAAAAAGGCAGTTGTTTTTCAGTACTGTATATAAGCATGTGCAGTTGTTTATGACCTACTGTGTATATAATGTCTTTATTCACAGGATGGCTCCAGAAGTGGTAATGTGTGAGACTTCCAAAGACAGGCCCTATGATTACAAAGCTGACATCTGGTCTCTGGGAGTCACTTTAATTGAAATGGCACAGATAGAGCCTCCTAACCACGAGTTGAATCCAATGAGAGTTTTGCTGAAAATAGCCAAAGCAGACCCTCCCACATTGATGCAGCCATCACGATGGTGAGTTTTTCATTATAAATAAAGCTAATCTTCTTCTCTAAGTTAACTATTTGCTATATGCTGCTGTTGGTGTAAAAAATACTGTCGGGCTTCTCCGTCCAGATCCTATAGACTCCAGTGTCTGAAGGTTTTCATTGCACCTGAGCTCTTCATTACTTAATAGAGCCTTTCTTGAACTAATATTGTGATTAATATGGACCATTATTTTATTATCGGTGAAGCTTGGAATTTCTTACCATTTTGAAATGATCTCTGTGGTCTTACAGGTCTCCAGAGTTTAGTGATTTTCTTAGGAAAGCACTGGATAAGAATGTGGATAACAGATGGAGTACTTCCCAGCTCTTGCAGGTAAACATCAGACTTTTCACGTCCCTGTGTTTCATTTCATATGTAGCCTTTGGTATAACTTGTATGGTCAATTTCAAACATGCCAATTGCCCCTTAAGAAAATTAAAAGTCTCTTCTTTGCACAAAAATGCTCCAAGCATTAAAAACGTTCAATTTCCTGCCTTCTAAAATTAAGGTTGGTACTAGCTTCTCCTTTGCTGGAGCTAACTTTTTTTTGGTTAGGTAAAAATCTTGTAAGTGCAGTACATGCAGTGTTTTGTCTTCTCACTCCGAGTAAACCATGTTCTGCCCCCTGGTGTTCAGTGTACAAGATGAAGCCATAGATGGGTAAAAAATAAAATAGGAAAGCAGATGTTCCTGTTGGCCACCTGCTATAAAGGTACTGTGGCTGTTTACAGCAGATGCCTCTCCAGTGTGTCTGTTGTCTAAGGTCAGGGAATGTCTGTGCTTATCTACCTACGTCAGATGTAAGGACCCCTTATGCTCAGGGGTTTATATAGCCCTAGCGAAGTATACCTCTGCTTTAGTTCATTACAGACGCTGCAGGGAGACGCGGACTTCTGCACATTGCTATAAGCACAGCTGCTTAGAAGCAATAAAATTTGGTGCTTTGTAAAACAATTTTATAGCTCTGTGCAGAAAGATCCATTTATACATGGGCTGGAAAATAAAGCAGAAAAACTTACCTACAATGAAGATTTTGATATCCAAGAAATTTCATCTTCTTAGACCTGCCATAGCTTTTGTCCATCGTGTTGCTAAACACAAAAAGGTTAGTATTTGTTCTACATTTGTTTTATTTAAAACAAAATATAGCCTAGATTTGCTGCTAAGCATAGCCATTAATACAATAAATTAATTGATAAGTTTAAGGGAAGCAAAGCAAGAAGTAAAGGTTTTAATTTAGAGTTGCCAAGCTCTCCTGATCTTATATCATCGATGTGTTGTACAGTACTAAGATATTTTGTCTTTATTTACCTTGGGAATGTGTATGAACCGTCTCTGACAGGATGTGTACTGCTGATGTTATTTTAATGTTTTTGTTCTGTTTACTCCCTGTAACTATGTGCATTACTAGTGTGTGATTGAAAATACAAATTATTTTTCCCTTGAAGGAAATCTTATAAGTTTAAGAACATCTGTGTAAACCATGAAATTAGTATCATTTTTTTAATGGTTAAACAGCAGCTGCAGACATAGACCAACAATGTCTCTTCAGCTTTAGCATCCTGACTGACACAGATCTTACTGAGTTTTTAGGAAGGGTGTACAGTAATTTTAAAGGGCATCATTTGCTTTCCAGATTTTCTTGTTGAGATTTTGTTTATTGCTGATTCAACAAATAATGCATTATCCATTCACTTTTCAATGTGGTGCTTCAGAGAACATTTTGGTGTCATTTTCAGATCTTCTCCCATTTTCTTGAAAAAAACTGTGATAGACATTTAATTTACAACCTGAATATTTAAAATAAATATGTGCCTATTTTGGCTAAGTGAAAAACATTTTTGTAATTCACTTGTATTTCCCATCATGTATAAGGTAGACAAACGAAGGGAAAAAGACGGACAGGCAGCACATGACATGTACAGTATAATAAGTATCTGCAGGGCAGCTGGGGTTACCCAGGATTACTTGTAACAGTATGTTGATTGTGTATTGTGAGCTGCTTATTAGCCCATTGACAAATTTAGAAGGCATGATCTGTGCTAATGTCCATGTTAGATAAGAGCTTGGAAGAGTGGATTAATATCTCATCCTTACATAAAAGCAGTTATGTCAGTTGCATTATAAAAACACCATAAACTGAGTCATGGAAACGGGACTATAAGGAACAGGAAAAATTACCAAGCCTAGAGAAGACATGGAGGAAGAATAGCATCCTGTAAAAGGTGTGGAAGCCCATTAGAATGTAAGTATAGTAGGTGAGAGGGCTATATACAGTAGTAGTATGAATACTTAACGGGTGATTGACATTTGGCTTCAAAGAATTGCTGGATATCTGGAAATGTTTAGTATTCTAGCCCTTTTTTATGACCTTCCTCATGTGTAGCTAACATTCTTTAAATTTCATTTGACAGCATCCATTTGTGGTGAATGTGGCTGATAACCGCCCTCTTCGAGAGTTGATTGCGGAGGCCAAGGCAGAGGTCACTGAGGAGATAGAGGAGGGTAAAGAGGAGGAGGAAGAGGAAGAAACGGAGCCAGCACAAGTAAGTCTTTCGGCCCCATCAGAAAACCTCCACACAATCACATGCAGAGAGGACTTTGTAATTTACAGGGAAACAATTGATGAATGAATAGGTGTCGGATAACCTTTCAGTCTGGTACCTGTAAAGCATGACAGAAACCCCTTTGAGGAAAATTTAAAGAAAGTTGCACATAGTTTATTGAATGTATAATGGAAACCATCTTCATGATTATAAAACCATTCACTTTTAATTTTAAACAGCACGTGTCTGGCCACAAGAGAGCCCCTTCAGACGCCAGCATTGCAAGTTCTGAAGATGAGAAGCTCTCACAGTCTGCTTCCATTCTGGAGTCCGTTTCCGAGAAGACCGAGAACACAGAAGACCGGGCCAGTGACAAGCTCTCGGATGAGGGCATAGGCACTAGCGAGGCCGACAAAACGGAGAATGAGAAACTTAACGAGAACAATATTTCTGACACCAGCAATGAGGACATAGGCAGTGGGGAGGAGCTTCTCGTGGACCAAGAGGAAGCGCCGACAGAAAGGAAGGAGGAAGATCTTGCGGAGACACCAAGCGCATCGAAGGAAGATGACACTACGATCGAGGAGACCAAAGATTTGCAAGATGAAGAAGAACTGGAAAAAGAAAAGGAATCGGATATGAACGAAACGGCACTAGAGATCAGCACAAAGGAGGAAGGAGAGCCTGCAGAAAGCACAGGTGAAAATGTTCCAAAGGAGCCTGCAGTTAAAGAAGTCCCCTCACCAGGGCCAGATAAGGAGGCAGCTGTTTTGGTGGAAGATGGTGAAAAGGAGGAGCAGAGTAAAGCCTTGGAGGCGAAGACAGGAGAACAGGGCGAGCCAGAAAAGGTATTGCAGGAGAAGGCAGCTGAAAAGGAACCAGATACAGTGGAGAGCTCCACTGAAACTGTCCTGGAAGAGCACGGGTCCATAGAGGAGGCTTCTCAAGAGGCTTCTCAAGATAAAGCACAAGCTGCAGATGGGGATATCCAGCCAGCTGCTGAAGAAGACCAAACCATCATTGTTACAGTGACTGAAGCTGAGAAATCCATGGAGGAAACGAAGCCTCCTGTACCTCATGCTGTCAGAAGTGATGATGAAAAGGAAGAAGAGGCAGGGAGGAAACCAGAGGATTCAATCCCTCTCAGTGCTTCTGAAAAAGAAGGAGAGAAGGACAAAGATGTACCAGTGCGGCCTGACATTGAGAAGATTAAAGAAAAGGATTCTGATTCTGGCAGCAGTTCTGCAGCTGAAAACAACAGCATTGACCTGAATTTGTCCATATCCAGCTTCCTTACCAAAAACAAGGATTCTGGATCGGTCTCCATCCAGGTGAGTTGAAGAGACGAGGAATTACATTTTTCTGTTTGCCGCTGAGCTTGTTTTTAACATTTTCTTAACCAAGAAGATTTAACATAAAGGGAGACAAATTTCATATGCTTTCTCCAAAGGAAACAAGGCGACAGAAGAAAACCTTGAAGAAAACCCGAAAGTTCATGGTTGATGGCGTGGAAGTCAGTGTCACCACCTCAAAGATAGTCACTGACAATGACACAAAGAATGAAGAAATGAGATTTTTAAGGTACGGAGCTGTAGAGGGGATGTTGTTTTTCACAGGTTATAAAGCCCTGCAGGTATCTTGTTTAGGTTCTATAGATATCATTCTTTTTCTTTATTTTTTTATAAAGCCAGATCCCAGGTAAGGGTATAAAATTCTTAATTTTCAACAATGAAAATTCATTTTCGTTTTGTACAATGAAGTGAAAATTAAATGGTCATCTATTTGAACAACAATAGAAATCCAAGTGGGCTGTATCTCAGAGTTAAGAAAACAACTGTTTCTAATGTAGTTCAAGTAGGTAGCTGTGTCAGCATGCGTAGGCTTCAAAGGAACAAGTGAACAAGCTTGTTTTTAATGTAGTTAGTTATGTACAGCAGTGTTGTTGGGTTTTACTACAATGTGTATGTAAGCCTTTCTATTAAATAGTCACAGTACATGACTTGGTACCACTCTGCATTGATTTCCTTTCCTAGACGCCAGGAACTGCGTGAGCTGAGATTATTGCAGAAGGAGGAACAAAGGGCCCAGCAGCAGCTGAGCAACAAACTGCAGCAGCAGAGAGAGCAGATATTCTGCCGGTTTGAAAAGGAGATGACGGTGAGTCAGCCGTGACCCATTCACGGCCTTTCAAAAGTTAGCACTTACTGGGTGGGTAAGTGAAAGTCGATACTGTTACATCAGAAATGAATGGCCTTTCCCATGTGGTCTTCCTGCCTCTCCACGAGCAATATTTTTTTTAAAAAAGATCCCTGCTAACAATGTCAAAGAGTACATTCTACGTAGCTTACTTTCATAAATTGTAAAGCTCAATAATCTTGTCCCATTTTGACTGTTCCATTGTAGACATAATAGTTCTGATGTGTTGACAGGGTAAAAAACGTCAGTATGACCAAGAGATTGAAAACCTGGAGAAGCAGCAGAAACAGACGATCGAGCGCCTGGAACAAGATCATACCAACCGCCTGCGGGACGAGGCAAAGCGTATCAAGGCAGAACAAGAGAAGGACCTGTCGAAATTTCAGAACATGCTGAAAAACCGCAAGAAGGAGGTAGGAAAATTCAGGCTCCCCTAGTAACCATCAGCTACACATATGTGTACAATGGTCTGTAGCATCCCAAACTCGTTGCCATATTGATAAGCTCTGTATGGTGTCCAGTCAGGCAGTGTTGAGCGGTTTGCTGTCTGGTGCTGGTGGTCTAACTTGAACATGGATCAGAAACGCATCTGCTTATGCTTTTCTTTCTGGTCTAACAAATCTTGTTCTTTTGTTGGTAGAATTTTTTTTATAAAACTTTTGTGCATTTATTTCTTAGTAGGAGCACTAATATTCCAAACGACGCCCATATATTTGAACATTCAGCTTGCAGATATGGAACTAGAACTGCATGTGTTTTTATTATTTCCCTTACTGTGACATTTGCTTCAAATATTTGTATCGTTAACCTAGAAGCAAAGCTCAGACATGTTGATTATTTCCATTTATAAGCCTGCTTAGAACTGCATCTCAGTTTAGCTCATTTTAAATATGTAATATATTTTCTCATATTTAAAGTTTTCAAAGCCCCCCAAAAATTTGCAGGGCACTTGCAAATCAGGATTATATATTAATGACTTTTGTTTCAGTTTATTTAGTGGGAATCTTGCATAAATGTAAACTGTTCTCTTTAAAAACACGATCTAGTGCTCACAGGTGCTGGTGTTGTCACATTTTTCTCGCTTTTCTGGTAACTCTTCCATATCTTAATTCTGAGAACGGTGTGCTGAAGGTGGAACTTGGTGGTGCTTGATCTTAACATCTTTTGCTTCTCACTATGGATTTGATGTCAGTGTATTTCTGGATGCATTCAGATTCATGTAGATCAGTGGTCATATTTGCTATTGTGATGTCTGTTACAAGGTGTCTTGTCACATTTATTGAACATACCTTATAATTTTTTTTCACTTAAACATTTCCAATCTATTCAAATCTATATTCAACAAAATTAATTTGATACAACTTGAACATCAATTGCTTCAAATTTGCCATAGCAATCATTTAGATACTGAATTATTTTATTATAGTTCTTATTGCAATGGCACATTAAAGTAATGCAAAGAGTGTAGGTATTTAGCCAGTAAAACCGACCCATTGCCACAATGTTTTCTATTATTATGGCTTTGTAAAATTGTATTCAACCCATCCATGTTGAAAACACTTGAAAGCAGTTTTACTTAAGCCATTTGATGCAGAAAAAAATATCTAGACCATTTAATTAGAGTTTTGAGGCCAACAGGCATATTGCTACAGCATTTCCAGGATCTCTCCTCCAGTGAGAGTTTTGTCATTCTTCTTAGCATGCTGTATCCATTTCACGCTTGGCTCCCCTGCTCTGGAATGGCTCGTATCTTGCATTCATATGAATATGGCAACACTGATACTATATTTTCCATTCAGTTGTAGTTGCTCTTTCAAGCATGAAAGGTTTAATATATGAAATTGTGCATGATTTTATTGATTTTCCTTAGAATTTGGATTCATTTGTTTTATTTTACCACATGTTTAAAGTATAGTTTGAATTCCTTATCATATAGTCTGCATAAGGGAGCATTACTTTTACTGAATTGCCAGTCCTTCAGAATTGTAAGTATTGTTTTAAAATATTTGTATCTCAGTGTCGGAATGCTTTCATCTTTGGTTAAAAAGTATATTTCACATTGCCAACAGGTTTTCCACACCTGATTACATGCAGTTACGTATTAATACATCTTTTCTTCAGTAAGAAAGCTTATGAATGAAAGTGAGACCATAAATGCATTAAAAATATAATCTCATATCTGAAATAAGGGTTCTGTAAAGTTTTCAACATGCCGAGAAAATCATTTTCGCATGCAGCACATTAACGTTGTGCTAGAGGTTTCCAGCTTACATTTTTTTTAGAAAATAAGAAAAATTATATGAGATGAAGACAGTGACACATGTCTCCAAAGAAAATTTCTTTGTCTCCTTCCTGGGCCCTTTCCAGGGAAAATATTTCTTAACTTTTTCTCTACAATTATCAATTGTTACCTGACAGACAGTGAAAGTAATTTGAAGTGTCATAACACCATTATAAAATAAATACAGCTTGTCTGCCACATATGATAATATTTTGGTAATTGAATTCTAGTCTGTATTTTAAACCAGGACTGGCAGTTCAGTAAAATATTTTTGTTGTCTGTTATGAAGGCCAATAATGAAATGTTGAGTCTTGACTGAGAAAAGCAATGAATCCTGACATTTTATGGTTAAGTAAAATAGAGAATAACTGTTTTTAGGAGAATTAGACAAAGCCTTATTATTGCTATGTATTTTTTTCAACACGTTTAGTCCTTGAAAATTGCTTAAAGTATTTGTTTTCTAATGTACTGGTATTTGTTTTGTTTTTTTTACTAATATTTTGTGTGTGCGCAAGTGTGCAGTTTGATTTTGGTGGTGGAATACATTTTGAAGTGCTGGTGTGGGTTTTGGTTCAAACATTGACTTGAAGAGCCTTTTACATGAAATAAATGCTGTCTTCACATTGAGTTCATTTTTCTAGCTATCCAAAGGCAATTTGTGTTACTTGATGCACGCTGTAATCCCATACTTGCTTTAAATGAGGTTTGAAGTATTTCTCTCTTACCTGCCATTTCATGATGCACAGTCTGGTTTCTGCAGACTCTTGTAAACCTTATACAGTGTTTCATGCATTAAGGAAGATGATGCATGATTATAGATAATTGTACAGTAAAACTGTTAGAAAATGTGGCTTTGTTCATTGTTTTTTATGTCAGTTTTGATATGGACTTTACATCATAAAGCTTTTAGTAGGTAGCAGTGCAAGTTGAAGTGTGCATCAGATAATACAGATTCATTATATGATTGACCTATCTCATAAGGATGTGGATTTGGGACAAGCTGTGCTGGGGTTCATTTTAACATATTTTTCCATTTCTCCTTTCTGTCTCATCTGGAAACATCACTATTCTTTATTTCAGCACTGGGTCAATTAAAATCAGTTGCTTTATTTTCCCTGGCAGATCTTTTCGGGAAGTGCTATAAACCTTTAAATGAGCATGTTGGGGTTTTTTTTTTTTCAAATGGCGAGAAAAGATTTTTAAAATCAGACATTTTAACTTTGCATGCTTTTGTGACACTAACAGAAGAAAACTGGCTTTAAAACAAAACGTCCTCTAGCTTTCTGACTCAAAGGCTTGGCTGCCAATTTTCGGAGCGCGTGCTTGCTGTGAAAAGTATTAGAGAGCATTGTTTTCCCCATCGTCTGCATGCTTATACTGTAGGTGAAAAACGAAGTGGAAAATTCTCCCAAACACATGAGAAAAGAGCTCATGAAACGCTTGAAAGAAGACCTAGCACAAATCCAGCAGGAACAGGTAAAATCAGACACCATCTATGAATATCACTGCTTAGGAGTTTGAGTTACTGGTATCTCCAGCTATTTTTTACAGAGAATCACAAATCTGCACATGAACCTGTTTTATTTTTTTCAATATTTTTCTTAACGGTGGCCTTTCGTCAAGCACTTCCAACTTTTACAAAACAAAGTTAAAACCATGTGTGATATGCCTGTAAGTATGAAATTGTACAGCCTACACAGGACTATCTTCGCAAGTACCTTTGATAAGGTGCTATTCATTCCCCCCATATCCACTTGCCTGTTTCTAAATACAGCTGCGACACCCGGGTTCTAAACAATGCATGGACAGAGGTAAAGGAAGGCCCTTATTTTCAACGTACAAGGAAAAAGCTTTGGCATCTAACGTGAACCTGACAGAGCTTGGGCTCCATCCATCTTCTTTCTGTGCTCCGCTTTCCTCTCTTTTCTGTTAAGGACCATTTTTCAAACTCTCTTCACCCAGCAGCTCCTTGCAGTGTCCAGTGCGTGTGCCTGTGTGCTGTTGTTGGGGATTTTGCAAGTCTGCTGCTGTTGTGCCTTTTTGCTGACCTGGGAAGTGCAATCTGCTTTAATCCACAGGGTGTCGCCCAGGTTATGATACAGTCTTTTCAGTTGTCCTCATGTACACTCTTCAACGCTCAGATGCAGGATGTAAGTTTCCCTTCCCTCTTCAGCCTTTCTCTTGTTGCTCACATGTGCTGTTGTGGATCCATCACTAAGTTCACATTTGGAGTAAAAAGACACAATTTTCCTGTTCAGATCTGCAGGTTTGCCCCCTCCCCCTTTTCATTTCCTATTTTCATGCGTGCAGTAAAATGATTACTTTCGAATACAGTGTTTTAACAGACTTGAAATGATCACGTCCGACACTACAGTTTGCAAATCTTTGTTTTGTAAACAATAAGGGCTTGCAATAAGGGCTATAAAAAGTGTACAATTTTTAACCTATTCTGAGTACTTATATAGCAAATTAAATATAAAATATTGTTTAAACAAATTAATATATACTGTACATATTTAGTTCTGTTGGCTATAGTAAAAATGCAATATTTTTGTTGCAAGAGGAATATTGAGTTTATTACATGGTTTTTCTCCAAAATTCAAGTGTAGTTTTTTTTTCTACTGTCCCATTTAAAACAACAGCTTTTACTTTTGGTGAAAGAAAAACTTTGACAGCCACTGTTTCATAAAGGCTGATAATCAATTTTGATTTAATTTAACATACTGAACTGGAACCAAAAGATATTTGTGTTTATCTGGAAAGTAAAGCTAAAAAGTCACAGAGTAACATTTTTTCATTTAAAATGGAATCGTAGGATTGTGCTAGTTTAGATTGCTGTTAAGATCAAATACAGCATTAAGGAAACATTTAAAAAATCCCTTAGCATACTGAATATTGTATTAATTCCCCTGAAGGAAAACATGAAGCAATTACTCCATTGGATCTAGGAAATTACAGGAATTTTCCACTCAAAATTCTGTTTTTCATACTTCTGGAAACGCCTCCTTTATGTGCGTTATCTGTGACCAGGAAAACACTCTAGACATATATTATGCCATAATATTCATATTATAATGGACATAATGCTGGTCTGTGAGTTGGTGTGATAATAGTAATAATTTACAAAACAATGTTGTATCATTCTACATAGTGTTTACAAAAAATCCCTTATCTTTATTTTTCACATTTAACACAACCTAAAAGATTTCAGGATATTATTTCTTATAACTTTATACAGTACATTAACTTTTTTGCCCATAACAGTCAGTCAATATTTGAAGAAACTTGAAGCCCATTAATATTGATATTAGTGCTTGGAGTTTTGTGAGTACTGTGTTATCTTTACTTTAAATTGCCTGTGTACTCTGGAACCTATGACCTACTGTCCACAAGATTAAAGCCCGGCAGCAGTTAAGCGCTGGTTCAACGGATCTGTTGTATCAGTAAGACCTCTGCTTCAGTGATGTTGTCTTGAGTGGTTTACACGTTTGAAATTGAAGACCAAATTGAAACAAAGGTGGCACATGTGAGCATCTCTGTGGGTCTGTTTTGGATTGCTGTCACTCTGTTGGTGCATTAGTCTTTTTATTCAAGCTTTTCTCCTGTATGGTCCACTTATTAAATGGCTGTTCTTTGTTCATTGGTTTCACTGTTTACCAAAATGAAGTGCAGTTTAAAAAAAAAAGTGTAGTCAACCAGGGCGCTATAAAATAGCTTTGCATGTGATCAAGTTTTCTTTGAACAACAGCACCTGTTAATTAACAGGACAAGAATGGTAGTGAACATGAAGAATGTTTGACTGAGTATATAATTCTGAGGAATTTGTATTTTTTGAACTGTCAGCTCCTAATCAATTCAAGCATTATTCTCTAGAACCTAGTTTGAAGTTGGTCATTCGGCTAATTGATCTAACCCAGATCAAATCAGTTTTTTTGAAAGAAGTAATGGAATCAGCTTCAATATCATGGCCTTGTTTGCTGGTTCCAGACTCCACACCCTTCCTATTTTTCGTTTTAAATGCACTTCCACTTAGATGCCATTTACATCCTCAGATTTTGTATTGCTGTGTTGAGTCTGAGGGGGTCTGTGGGAGTGACTTTTCATTAAAGTCTTTGAGGATTTCAGTACTTGAACAGGTATGACTGCAAGAGACCTGATTCAATTTAGATATTTTAGCTGGTCAGTGTAAGACAGTCCTTTGAGTTCAGGAAGGTACCTGGTCGCTCTTTTCAGGACTGATTCTGAAGCAGCAATATATTTTTGTTTTGTGGTGATCAGAGTTGTACATAATATTTTAAATGAGGTCTGACTAGTGCATTGCGCATAAGCTGTATCCTACCCCATAATCCCAACCTGTGCACACACTTCTCCAGCCTGTCTGTCAGAGAAATTCATCGTTTTATATTCTGTGAGCTTCACAGTAGGACCGATGGGAGAAGTGGCACGTCGCTCTCTGACATCATGGGGAAACTTACATTACAAGTGCCTATTTGATCCCAATAACTGCTGTTGATTATGAAAACCAAGGACACCATAGCTGTCTGAAGCCCACTCAACTCTGGTCAGTCTACTAGTGACAAAAACCCAGGTTGGATCCCACACCATGATTAATCTGCACTCTGAGCAAGAGGCTTTATGGGTTAAGTCGCTCAGTTGTTATTTTTACTCTCATTGAAAGTTGTTGATTGATTTTAACACATAATTTAAATGGAGTTTCAGAGCAAAAGGTTTAAATGCTAGGAAAAAAATCAGTCAATCAAATTAATTTAAACCACAAGATTCACTGTTGATAATAAACCATTGCTTTCGTTTAATTCAGCAGTGGTGGTTATGAAAGGTTAGAAATAAAGATTTCTTCCTAAAAAGAAACAATGTTCTTGTTTTCCCTCAAAGACTGTTCTGTGTATTTTACATGTTTAATTCAGTTCTTCTCGATCTACATCCATATAGTGTTTGGTCTTTCATCTTTATTATTAAATGTGTCAGATGCCTTTAAAAAGCTGGCTCTTCTAGCTAGACTGATATTTTCTCCAGTTTGCAACTGTTGTTTTTTTCCAAGTGCTTGCGTTTAATGTTGCATGGTTCTCTGTTTGCGGCTCTGGCTGTCCCTGTCCCTTTGTGATGTGTGGAATGGGAGATTTACAGAGCCCTTTCTGTGCTTGGATTCCTATAGGAGCAGGAGTTTCTGCAGAAGCAGCAGCAGGACCTTGACAGTGCCCTGAAGAAAATTATTCAGCAGCACAAGCATGAGATTGCTACTATTGAGCGGGACTGTTTGAACAGCAAGCAGCAGCTTATGAGAGGCAAGCCTGGCTAATCGGAGAAAAACAAATTCCCTGTGTTTTGCGCGTTTCATGTAGTTACTCTAATCTTAATTTAATTGTGAAACTTTACTTTGTTTCAGAAATGTGAATGGGTAACAGCAGCAGATGAAAAGTTACTGTGATCACAAATGGAAGTTTAAATGGATTTTAAGATGTTATTTAAAGGCGAAAGAAAACAAATGGTTTTCCTTAATAATATATTGCTCAAATTGACACACAGTTGTCACAAATAGGCAGTTCAACTTTATTACATGCTGAGTCTTTTTTTCTCTGGAGGTAAATCTAAATTGATCACAAATTGAATAAAAGTTTTAAAGTTGTGATACATTTATTGGTATCCCGTAGTTAAAACACTGCAAAAATACTAGAATTTAAAGGCATTACGCAGATCGGGATACCATTTTAGCACTGAACTGTGTTTACTGTCCTATACTGTAGCTCGGGAAGCTGCTATCTGGGAGCTGGAGGAACGACACCTGCAGGAGAAACACCAGCTTCTGAAGCAACAGCTAAAAGACCAGTATTTCATGCAGAGACACCAACTCCTAAAGAGACACGAGAAAGTAAGAAATTGAGACTGCACCCACAAACTGTGTTCTGCTCAAAAAAATATCCTTTGTAGTGTGTTGCAGGTTTTTTTTGCCCATGAAGTATGTTCGCATTTTTCTTCCTAGGAAGTGACAGTTTCATTTGACACAACTCCTGCAGGTGTAGTGTGATTAAAGCAAGATCTGTGTGTTTTCAGGAAATGGAGCAGATGCAGAGATATAATCAGAGACTGATTGAAGATCTGAAGACAAGACAGGCACAGGAAAGAGGCAGGCTGCCCAAAATTCAGCGTAGTGAAGCCAAGACCCGGATGGCCATGTTCAAAAAAAGCCTTAGGATCACGTCGTCTGGAACTCCGGAGCAAGACAGGGAGAAGGTCAAGCAGGTAAAGTGATTTGAGGAAGTACAGCCCTTTTTCTTTCTGTATTAGGAAGTGCATAGTGTCACCGGGATTAATTTATGCAAGTTTCTATACAGACAACAGAACTGCCCACTTGAAACTTCCCTGCCCTCTCCCCCCTCATATCCCTTTGAGCTGCTCATGGCTTGCTTCACATGGAGTTTCTGACTACTTTCTTCATGCCAAAGCTTCAGTTTTGCAGCTTTGAGCCAAAGAATGTCTATAAACCAGATCCAGAACAACTTGCTGCATTACATTGGGAGGATTTAAGTTTGAGTCTCCTGAAAACATGGTGTGGTATTACCAGAAATTCAAAATGGCTTCCTCTCAGGACTTTTAGCACATCAGGTTTGTTTGGTTTATTTTTGCTAAAGTTTTAGTACTGACTGAACTAGAAACAACCCCCCCTTGTAAATCTGAGTTGTTATAAACAGGACTAGATTCTTTAGTCTTCTAGTAACAAGCCTCAAGCCTAACCTGTGTCTACACTGAATAATAATACATAATAATGGAGCAAATCAAATCTCTCCTTTGACTTTTTCATCACAGGTCTAAACACAAACTACCTTTTCTGTTGCGGATGCCTAAAGTCTAAAGGTAAAAAGAAATCCATCTGCTTATTTATGTTGTCTTTTTGTTTTATATGAACAGTTCGCTGTTCAGGAGGAGAAAAGGCAGAAAAACGAGAGACTTCATCAGCACCAGAAGCATGAGAACCAAATGAGGGATCTCCAGCTGCAGTGTGATGCAAACATTCGGGAACTGCAACAGCTTCAGGTAGGGTGCATACCTGTGTATCCACTTAACAGATGTGGCAAAGTCATTCATGAAGGGACATTTTTAGAGTTCAGAATCCTCAAAACTGTACTGATTCAAATTTACACTGCTGTACAGCAAACAGCCACTAGCTGGCAGTCTCGCTATACTGTAGCAATTCATGTTAGCAGCAAGGGGATTCTATTAGACCTAGGCTAGAGGTATAAGACTTACAAGTGCAAAATCATATTGGTGCACAGTTGAGGTTTAGTTACTTTTCCCTTCTCCAAAAATGAGTTATAAGTGAATCTGAGGTGAGTAAACAGCCATTTAATTGCCAGTATGTTGTACTAAGATTCTAATAGTAAAGTACTATATTTACCAGGACAGTTATCATCTAATACCCATACTTTGGATACTTGTAACAGAGCTCTGTAGAGTAAAGAATACAATTAATGCTTTATAAACCTGATTTTGGGGGCTTGCCCTGAAATTATTCTCAAAAACTCTTTGTGAATGGTGTGAGAATAGTGGCTTTGATGGCCTTCTCTCCAGCTTGTACTAATGGGCTACCTTTGGTTGTATCAGAATGAGAAGTGCCACCTACTGATTGAGCACGAAACCCAAAAGCTGAAGGAGCTCGATGAGGAGCACAGTCAAGAGCTGAAGGACTGGAGAGAGAAACTGCGTCCCAGGAAGAAGGTAAACCGGTCTTTTTTAAAGCGCTTTCACATTGATGGCTGTGCTGCAGCTTTATTGAAGCGCTTTACGAGATTTGTGTTAAAATTCATATTATAATATCTGATATTCAGTAGTAGGCATTCCAATGATTAGTCTTTGAAATATATTTCACATTGAGTTGTAAGTATAGTAATTTCAGAAGACAAGAAATTTTGATAGTTAGGAATTGAATAACACTTCATGATTGTAATCTTAATTTGTGTGTTTAAAATGTGATTTATTTGGCTATTCCTTTTAACAAGATACAAATTTAGAATTATTAGAAAAACAATTCCATGTGCTATTTACTTAGAATTTTAAACTGTTTTTAAGTAAATCAGTCCTCAAAATTTCTACACTAGGTGGTATATATGGGTGGGCATTTTTTAGACTTCTTGTTCAACAAAATCAGTTTGATATGTCATATTTGAATACGGATTCCTATAAATATATTTTTGTGCATGCGTTATGTAGTTTAATAAGGTCAATTTTTACAGTTAAAACATGTAAATAGCTCTTCACATCTGACCGTCCTTTTCTGGTGTGGTGAATCCCAACAGGCCCTAGAAGAAGAGTTTTCTAGAAAGCTGCAGGAACAAGAAGTGTTTTTCAAAATGAGTGGTGAGTCAGAATGCCTTAACCCTTCGGCACAGAGTCGAATTTCCAAGTTCTACCCTATACCAAGCGTCCATTCCACAGGATTCTAACCTGGGTCATGTTCTAAACCACACACAGACTCCTGAACACAAACTGGAAGGTGCTGGTTGCATCATGGAAACTTTTCTGCCTTTCATCTTCTCCAGTGATGACAATCGGCATAAATATCTGAACACTTGAAGTCACTATCTGGTCCTCTTTTTTGCTGGAATAAGAAAAGGCTACAAACTGCGGTCTGTTTTCCACAACATGTCGACAGTGAAGTATAAAATGGCTGCAGTTTGGTTTTAAAATGGTCTTTTACCATGTGGAACATATTTAAAATAAATCCAAGTGAAATGGGTTATGAAGGTTTTTTTTTCTATGGGTTTTGAGGCAGCAATTGAAAAAAGTTTGAAATGCAGCAGCATATTGGCACTATTTGAACTTTAAGTATTTAACTTAATCCTTCCAAAACAGCTCAGGCAGTTTACTGTTTTGATCATTGTGATTAATTTACAACAATTTAGATTTTTTTTGTTCCTCATAAAAAAAATCAGTGCCTAAAATAATTTGTTCCCTTGAGCTGGCTTTTTATACAAGATTATTTAAAAATATATATATTTGCTGCTTATATTTCCCTGATGTTATTTGCACTAAAAGTAGCTGGGAAATTGTATAAACGGTTATATACAGCCTAAAAATACATATATAATAGATCAGGTGGTGCTTGAATTAGTTCTGTACTGTCGCAGGCCTAATACTTGTAATTACATTTAAGAAAGAATGTACTTTTGGTAAGCTATAAAGTGCACATTTCTAAGATGAATCTTGAAATTTATTTTATATACTTTGTTTCTCATGTGTTCATTTGGTAATGATACATTAAATTCTATCAAAAGATAATGAATGAGAAACAAAGCAGTACTGGTATATACTGTTTGCCTGTTTGAATATTATTCAAAATGACTGTTCTGTTTCACCGGTTAGATGCATGTCTGTTTAATTTTTAAAACACTTGTTTCTTTGTATATACTACTGTGGCAGTTTTCTTTCACACTGGTGAAGGTGAACCTTTTTTTTTCCCCATGGACGTGTAGAAAACAAAAAGCCTTTTACTTATAATTTAAAACAAAATAACTGTTTGAATTAGAAGTTCAAACTTGCTGTTACCTTGCTGTAATGCACAAGATGAGAACCTTTTATTTCTGGCACAAATTAAGGTGAGGAGACAAACTAGTTTATTTTAGAGATATGGCACACAACCCAAGGGGAATTTCTTTCTAATGTAAAGAATGTAATCTTTTAGTCATATCATGCTAGTGTTCAGCGTCTGCTATGAATATGCAGTATAAAACAGTTTTGTACAAGAAAATCAAACTTGTGGCCTGCTCTAATAAGGACTTGCTTCCCCAGAGATCATTGGTACCTTTTCTGAGATTTTGCTTCTCAATTCAATTTTTTTAAAATAAATACTTAAGGAAACCTTTTGCAGGAAAATAAAATACCAAATGTGATTAAACTTTGGAGGGGCACTGCATGTTTTATTTTGTATCTATTTAAATATAAATGACTTTACAATTTTGCGGTTAAGATGTTACTAGCTTTTAACCTTAACTTTACAAGACTGAACATATATAGATAACACAGTATCAAGAGTAAAGTGATATGCTATCATTTATGCTTCTGTCCTTCGACATTTGTTATTTCTATTTCGGTCTTTATTTTGACAATTTAGATTTTGTAAACATTTATGGAGACTATCTTCCCTTTATCACTTGATAACTCATCATTATTGAAAACCATGTGATCTGATCTTAAATCTGAAGTTAAATTGTTTATTGATGATTATGTTACTAGATCTTTAAAACGGCGGTGTTCAACTGCCTTTAGTTGCTTGTGCTGTATGTCCCTCTCAAAACAGTGATATTATCAGAAGATATATCTTGTTCAATGAATAGATAAAACATTTTACTAGTTCTTTTCATGAAGCTTTATTGGATGGGCTATGGTTATTTCATTTTGCAGATTAAGAAATGCATTCTTCATGCCCTAATAGTCCTTTAAAATAATTACTGGACTCGGGCAAGACACAAAAGAGGTTTGCATGGCTTTGTCAATTTGATCCATAGGATCGGTGTACTTAATGTCCTAATAATCTGTTCCATTTAAAATGTTTTTTCCCCCATATTTAGGGTAAACCTTTAATAAAATTTATTTCGGACCTCGAAAAGAAAGGCAATGAATTTAAATTTGACGCATTATTCCTTAAATCTAAAATCCTTGCTGCTGGATTTTCCCGTGAACTGTGGGTAATATATCAATAGTGCATGTAAAGCATTTAAAATGTAGCTTGAAACACCTTGTTAAATTACTTGAATTTAACAAGTATTACTAAACAACCCGTTTGAGTCTGGTTTGTGAACGCAGCCACCTACAAACAGCTAGATGGACCATCTAAATCTGTTTGCCCTGAGCTATGATGGTGTCTGCTGTTACTAGATCATGGTGATGAGCTTATGGGTGTTGTGCCTCCAGGCTGTCAAATGTTCTGTTGAAAAATGATTTTCTTATGTTCCAGTCTGTAAACATTACAATGATGTATAATCTGAATGTCTCGAATTCAATGATTTTACTATGTAGATCTTTTGCATTTTAAAGGTCAGGTGATTTATAGAAGAAATATGCTTCTGTAGATTGACATTTTGCTGTAAATAAAATGTTTACTGTATATTTTAATATTGCATTTTTTATATAACTGCACCACGTGATTATATATGCTATTCTTTTCTCATTAAATAGTATATTTGTTCATTTCAAAAGAAGTTTTGAAAGAATGTGAGTAATCTCTCCACCACCAACCCACACACCCTTAATTACAAAGTTTTGTAAGAATTTAATAAATGAGTATAAAAAGACTTCCTTGATCTTTTACTTAAACTAGAATAAACCATATATTAAACAAAAAGGTTTATTCAAAATTTCATATTAAAAATACATTTCCATTATTTCTTGCATACATGAGTTTTATGAAATTTGTGTAACATGGCAGTGTCAGTACAAAGAGTAAAACTGACCAAGACTGATCAAAACCTTTTTAAAACCTAAAATGAGGATTTAGGTTTGAAACATTTTAGAAACCAATTTATATATTGTGGCAAATGGAACAAGTTAACAATTTGGCATTTACATTAAAAACAATCATCATAAAATAAAACAAGTGCAGAACCTTTGAGAAAAACACATTGCTTATGCTCAAATATAAAAAAAAGTATTGGAATGTAAGAAGAATATAGGTTCTACCCTAGTTATCTAGGGAAGGGAAGATTTTACAAATAAAAAGTTAACGAACCTCTCAAATTAAACTGAAAGTTATTGACTTCAGCGGGCAGGCAAATTGACCGTTTTCACAAAGTACAAAATTAGTCACAAAAAAAATGTTTTGTTCTGGAAACATTTTATATCATTAAGGCACGATCGCCAAATACTGCTTGGATCTAAGGAGTGTGGTAAAACAACTTGTAAAAATAATATGACACTTAACCAAATTCATGTTATACGTTTTTTGTATTTTACGTTAAGCATAGACCTGTGAGGAAATGGTGTTGTATTAAGGACAGTTACATGTGGTACTAGTTTTTACCTTCTAGGCGTATACAATTACTAAGAATGAAATATTAAGCCAAGAACAAGTTGAATATTAAAAAATGGTTTGTTTAAAAAAAAAGTAACACTTGCATACTATAAAATCTCCCCAAAACTGCATTTAAAATATTAAATGGAAAAACTTGCATTGCATGTACAGTAAGTATGATGCCGCTGAAAAGCAAGTAAGATTGTTGCTCTCTGTTATTCCCAGTTCCCCCAAGAGTTAGTTTTCAAGTACTGCTAAATTTCTTTAGATAAATTAAAAGAAAGTGAATTTTGCAGTTTTCCTTAAACGCCTACGCTTCTCTTTCTCCGACTGACGACAAGTCGCTCTCCTACAATAAAAAAGAAAAATGCAGTGGTGAGCTTGACGTCTTCCAGAATGTTCTTTGTCTCATGTTCAAACCGTTTTCAGCACTGTCCTACCTTTTTCACCCTTTTCTCCCTTGGGGCCAGGAGCAGCTGCGATTCCTGGCAGTCCCTGTGGGCCTATTTCACCTGCAACAGGAGATTATCAAAATTACCAGCAGTTGAAATAGATCTATGATGTTAAGGAAGGAGAAGCTGTGTTTCTGAAAAATTAGACTAGGAGCAAAATTAAGTAGATCCAATTGTCTTCCAAGGAATTGTTTTCATGCCAGAAAACAGATATTCTATAAATTTACACTATCATCTTTAAAAAATGTTCAACAGTCTAGTATGGGCATAAGTTAATATTTATAATATTAAACGGTACTCTCCAGTGATGGTTACACTATCCCTGATCTTGTTGGCATTATTCTGAGTGGGTCTCAATTCTCAAACTGATTGGAGTAAGACTTAGAGGGATGCCAGTGTCTACAGCATGCTAGCCTGCATCAAAATGCCTTAAAACTAGGTTAGTACCGAAACTGATGGTTGCTTGATGAAGCGCCACTTGGCTTATATCTGAAGTAGTTACATACTGGCAGATGATGGAGACACATTTTAACCAAACACTGCACAAATGTAAATTAGCATGTTCTCCAATACATACACTGTAGATAACAATTTTAACCAGGACTATGTTAAGTAGAACGTATCTGTAATGTTACTTTGTAGATTTAAAGCCAGTTCACATGCAAATTATCACTGAAATCTCTTCAGGTATCTATTTGTATATGTTTATATCAGTTTCATTTTATGTGTACTAAATACAAAGGGGAATGTACAGTACCTCGGTCTCCTTTTGGTCCAATGTAGCCTCTCTCTCCTTTCTGACCTGGCCTACCCGGAGGGCCTGGAATAGTTCCATATTCTGCAATGAAGTTGAAAGAAAAAAATATATTTACTGTATGTCAAGGCCTTTAATGAAAAGGTACTCTTACAGTTTCCAATACAGTCCTTCTAATTAAACTGACTTCACAAAACCCCCATTAAAATAATCCTATTCAAACACACACAAACAGGGAAGTGGAGAGGATGAAACCATCATGGTATTGTTTTAATGGTTTATATTTTAACACCAAGAATCAATTAGAATGAGAATATAGAGTGGGCTAGGGTTTCTTAGCTTTAATCATGATTACTAAAATAATTTAAAGTTATTAACCAGTGAAAGAGAGGGGAAAAATGCCTTTCTGTTATATTATTGAATTCCTCCAGTAAAATAAAAAATGAGCAGTGAAGAAATCCACTGTATAGCTCTAATCTATCATCCACTATAAATGACATTCTCAATCTCTCTGACTTCCTAAAAACATTTTTGTTAAACTTACATTGACATTTGGACCATCTGCTTTCAAGTTAAACAGCATTACAGGTTTCAAGTACAGGATTAACAGAAAACAAAATGTAAACAGCGAAAATGAATAGCTTGTCACAACTCCTCGCAATGAAGTTTCTCCAGCAGTCCCACCTCTGAAGAAGCTCATCAGGTCTGCGGTGACGTTGCCATAAGCTCCAATGACCCGGCTGTATCCTGGGGGCCCAGGTGGACCCGGAGGTCCGGGGGGCCCTGGATAGCTCACGCGCTCAATCACGTGCTCACTCGTGGTGTGGGAGATGTCCTTCAGCAGGCCCTGGGCTGAAAGAGGACGTGCAGTTAAGCTGTAGTTCTCACCAGCACCCACCTCATGCTGTAACAAGTGAGAAATCGCTAACATTACTCGATTCTATGATGTAGCTCAAAATGAACGGATACCTGACAGCTTTAAAGTACAAAGTGACTTTATATTTTTAAAATGGAGGATGTAATTCCAAAGAATGGCCCGAGTCAACAGTGTGCCATTTAATGCAGCTATCGCCAATTACAAACGTGATGGCCACTCAGTTCCCGCAAGGAATGCAAAACCCGAGGACACAAATGAAAGGGAAGTACCGTCTTTAGGTTTCAGGGTTGAAAGAGTTTTCTCCTCAAAGGTATCGGAGGAAAGCTCTGATAAACAGTATGAGAGCCGCCACTGTTCGGTCTCGTTTGAAGAATTAAAATCCTAAACATTCATTCTCTTCACTTTGTGCTTTTGTCTTATATTTTAATTGCAGGTAATAAAAAGCTATACCTAGTTTAACAAATCAAAAAAATGAGTTGTTGTCCATTAGAAATCTCACAAACGTCTATATTATGCTGTCTATTTTTTAATAGATTTGCTGGAATTTACCAATCTTAAGATTTGTTAGTCTTGGTAAGAATACTCACACTTTATGTAGTCAGACACTTTCACTGCCATAGTGGAGTAGTCTAGCGTTCCAGACCACTGGCTGTCCACACCCACACTGTAGCCGGGGTCACCACGCTCTCCTTTGAATCCACGTGGCCCGGGGGGTCCTGGGGGTCCCGAGATGTAACTCCGCACACTGTCACCTGTCCACAACACGTCTGTTATGACACTGCCAGCAACTCGATCCCATGTCCTATACTGTACTATTTTATATATAATTAATGCAATCCATATACAATGTTGAATTAAAAATATTGAATGAACCTTGGTTCTACAGAATTTGATCAGGACACTCAAAGTTCCATATTTTACCTTTCTCATCCATTGTTATAGAGAGAATCTTTTTTTTTTCTTTTAGGAGGGTCACAGAGCAGTATTTGAAAGAGGAAAGCTCTTGTTACAGATTCACCCAAGTACTTTTTGTCCACCTTCACCAACTGGATTTCTACTCTTCCAATCATCTGTTATACAGTGAATGTATGGTTGTTATGTGCTCACTTACAACTGCACTGTGCATCACGGTGCACAACTTCGATTCTAATTCTAACCCTACCCCTCGACCTTAAAATTAAGCACAACGTTCATCTTCTCGCCAGAATACTGTTGGTGTGGACAGAGTGCAGCAGCTCCAGTACATCAACACCTCTATGAGAGCTGGAAGTGCTGCTGCCCCCTGCTGTTAGGTACAGTGTATTGTAAGGAATAGAGAAGTGGAACGTCTGCACTCACTGGTGAGGTACTCGATGAGCTCTGTGCGGAAGCGGTCTCGTTGCGTGTTCTCAGCATACGACACCAATCCTCCAGACACTCCTGGAGGTCCCTGAGGGCCAGGGGGACCAGGAGGACCAGGGGGGCCACTGAACCCAACATCTGCCGAAAGAGGCGTAAGTCAGCAGCAGTATGTGACCGCGACACCAGGAGCTCAAAGTGTGAAGCAACCACTTTCATGGCTATACATTAATGTGGTGTATCTATTTATTTAACTATACAGGGAATATCAAACTGCAGTATCTGATTGGTTAACAGCCTTATGCATTCTTTTGAGATATTTATCTTTATGCTTTTGCTACAAAAACTGACACAAATTATTACATAGCATATTTGTACATAAGTACTTTCCTGTGGCATTTAATAACATGTTCTACAGTCATGTACTTATTTTCATTTTATTTTCAAGTTTTTGTGTAAATTACAGTAATCGTGACAGAAGTCCGCTATCCATGACGTAGCGTTAGATGTGGTTTAAGGGTGGTCGCAGTGTTACTCAGTTTCATTTGGAAGTGTTTTATTAGTAGTGTTTATTCAAGGGGTTATGATGCTACCACCACACAAAACGCAACAAAAACACGAGTACAAACAAAGCAGGAGACCTCCAAAGAAGAGAGAAAAACAGGAAATCAAAAGCTAGTCGGGACATTTTCCAACAGTGTTGTACTTCACTCAGAATAACCCCCATCATTCCAATAAGCTTGCTTCTCTGTCCAATATAACAAAGTAGTGTTAAGCCAGGCTTACTGTGCAGGTAGGTTCTGATGTCTTCCAGCCTGTAGCCTGAGCCACTAAAAGTGGCTGGTCCTGGGGGACCAACTGGCCCCTGGGGGCCCTGTCTTCCAGGAGGTCCAGGGGGCCCTGGTGACCCAACAATCCCACGAAACTCGGAGTCTTCAGAAGAAGAAAGCAAGAGAGAGAACACACCTTCGGTGTAAATACCACCATGCAAGAGTTCTGGTATTTACACAGCACCTCTGTGCACTGTGCCTAGGTTATCATTACATGTTTGTTTTCTATCAGAAATTGACCTGAACGTCCACACTTGAAGGGCATGTCCTTAGCATTAAGAGATTATAAATGAACTCTGAAGTGTTTTTAATTACCCTGATTTAGGACAAGTGAAACGTTAAGAGTAAAAGACCTCAGTGCTTAGTCCTTATTTTCCCTGTAGACAAGACTTCATAGTCAAAGAAATTAGAAAATGTACTGTATGTTTGGCCTCAGAGAAAACCGAATTTGGTTTTAGGATGAAATGAAATCTGGGAACATCTTAGGGCAGCTGAACACTCTGGTATTTCTTCTTCTTACGTTTTGCTTCCTTGGAATGATTTTTATTCAACAAAACCTTAAAATTAAAGAATTTCCTTCAAAGCTGGAGCTGCCATTCTGATAAACGCTCGTTAACTGTGGGATGGTTACTAAAACAGAGCGTCCCATCTTCAGCCAGGTTTGAGAGAGTGTTTTTTACAACCAGGATGAACATGAGATGAAGCCAGCAGGAAACTGAAGGTGTAGGGAAGCCGCAAGAAGGGAGAGCTGTGTGTGCGTCTTGCCAGGATTATAGGAGGGTTGGGGAGGATCAGGATTCAAGGGCAAATACGACTGAACTTCTGAGCAGAAATTGTACCGAGCATTAGAGTTGTGCAAACATAAAAAGGAAGGTAATGGCTGATTTTATGTGAGATTTTGTGGACTCAACCCAGTTGTGCTAAGAGAATACAAATACATTTTTCTTCAGGGTTTACTGTCCTTGAATGTGCCCAATTAGGAAATTGGGAAGATGGATATTTTTTGCACATCTCTAATACAATATTTATCAGGTGCTACAAAAGACTATGGATGAGGTGCTTACAAAAAGGTGCTTAAGATGGATTTAAGATTTAAAGTTGTAGGAAGCTTAGCAAACAACAGGACAGACGTGCCATAGCAGTGAAATTGTTGAGACATGAGGAAGCCATCAAGTGTTTAGTTAGACAACATAAAAGAGAAGGAAAAACAAGCTTGGGCTGTTTTTCTGAAACAAGTAAGAACAGACTGACAAACCAAGGCTTTGATTTCCATTGTAGTATTTTTGACAACATTGGTTTCAAGATTTCTAGATGAACCTTGAACCTTCCTCCTTGATTCAGCATCAAATACAACATTGTTTCAAAGAGCTAAAAATGCAAGTATAACATAACTACATAACTTGACCTTAATCATCACAACTTTATTTTAACCTGGGAAGTGATGAATAACAACGATTACCCTTAGATTAAACCTGCTACAGGTGTCCTCAGAATCTTTCAAAATGGCTTCTCATTAATATAGACAATACTAGCAACCATAAAAGAATTGAAATGAAGAAGAATCAAGTCCCGTGTTAATTCTTCAATGTCACCAGTACACATTTAATCTGCCATTGTATCATAAAATCTGGTATGTTCCAAAATGCTCAAGGAATATCACATTTTACAATTTTGTGTTGGTATCAGAATAGCCTGTGTGAAGGAGAACCATGTCAACAAATTATTTCCAAGTTTTCATTTTGTTTGGAAGATCCAGACCATCTTACCTCATAACTCCAGAATGCAAATCTAACAGGTTAAATCAGACTTGCTGTCTGCTGTCCATAATATCACATTGAAGCTGGCCAGTGAAAGCAAGATTTTATCCTTTTTTCCTGTGGTTTTCATTCTGTCTTTTATCTTCATTACTTAGCTAAAATTATTATTTGGGTAGGATGTCAGATCAAATAATAAGATCAGAGTATATCGATCATCAGATCAAGTCTTTATCAGATACGAATAAAGACCTTTAAAAATGGAGTGAGCAGTTTAAGATGGTATTTCCAAAGCGTGTCTTGGGTGGGAATTTCCTGAAACTTCAATACTGTCACCCTGTCTCGTGCCTCTGAAATGAGAAAAGGGCTGACATAAGGCACAGCTCTCATGTCTTACTTTGCAGTATGGCTGATATGTCTCCATATGTCGATCCTGGCAGTCCTGGGGGTCCAGGAGGCCCAGGGGGTCCCGGCAGACCTATTCTCACCCCCATCTCTGTGAAAAGGGGAAATTGGCGTCAGTCAACAGCCAAGAGCACGGTGTTTAAACAGACATTGATTCAGCAAACCTCCGTCGTTTTGGGACGCTCTCAAATAATTGAATGTTAGCGAGGGCTTCATCTCAATAAAGCCTTGAAAAGCCCTGTTGCCATCAGGAATTTATTTGGCACCCTAAGATTAAAATGAAATTCAAAGTGAATTTTCAACTTCAAAGGTATATGCTCTGCAGAACCTCTTTACATTCAAACTATAAACTATAAATGAATCAATATAAATATATTAATATAGACATAATTATATATTAATATAAACATAATTCTCCCATTTCAACATAAAAGAACTCCAAGTTTATATAACAAAACCTTTTTTCTAATTGCATTATTAGCAATTGCCTCCACAGGGCACATCCATATAAAGTAGACAAACATTATGACAGAACTCTAGTTTTCATTCTTAATGTAGTGGTACAATGAATTGTACAGTAGGTCTGTGCTGTTTCCTCCTTGAGAATGAAGATGATGTAAGTCCTAGTTTTCCCCTCTCTTCAGTAGAGCTCTGCAGTCGAAAGGTGGGCTGTTGTGGGAGTGTTGCGGTGTGGGAGCTCTGAATGTTGGAGACCTCAGGACTAAGATAATATCACTTTATTGGCCATATACTGTATTATTTCTTGCATTAGGAATTTGTCTTTTCACATACCCCATCTTGCTCTCCATGAGACACACAGATGGCAAGGGAAGCTTGGGGTCAGAGCGCAGGGTCAGCCATTTATATGGCACCCCTGGAGCAGTTGGGGTTAAGGGCCTTGCTCAGGGGCTCAACGTTGGAGAATTCCTGTGCCGGCCACAGGATTTGAACCAGCAACCTTCCACCCATAGGCGCAGATCCTTAGCCACAGTGCCACCACTCCCCACTGGATTAGCTGTGTGTGTAAGTGTAGCCCCTACCGGACATGATGCTGACGACTCGAGAGGCCAGCTCCTGCAGGTTGTAAGAGCCGGGGTCCCCAGAGCCCGAGGGTCCAGGAGGGCCTGGGGGACCCATCAGGTACTGCCGCACATCCTCCCCTGGACACAAGCACAGTGGAATCACATTGCTTCCATGTTCATTGTCACTGTGTTCTTTTTAAAGTAACAGCAGGGTGGGATTATATGCTGTCTCTACTGTAGTCTAACTTCCCCAGGGGGCCAGGCATCATAGCAAAATATCTTTTTTATAGGCAGGTCCCAGGAAAATAGACACAAATGCAGCTCTAAGGTTAAAACAAGCGCTGTTTATTTACAGGACAGTGAACTAAAACCTAAGCAAAACAAAAGCCTAGCTCTTCTTTAAGCTTCGCACTTAACATCTTCCGATTCCTTCACTATAACACAAACCCTTAAACTGAACATGTCACACAGACTTTCCAGTTCCTCACAAGCTCCTTCAACTTTCCACACTGGGGCTCACATCCCATTAAACTCACAATCCCACACAGATTGTGAGTTCCAATCTGTGAGTTCCCTCAGAAGACTCCTCCTGTGTCTCTGGAAGCCTCAGCGTCCTGGTTTTTAAATCATCACCTGGCCAAATGCCTTCCAGCAACTGGTCAGGTGACTGAAAGAGGGCGGATATTACCCACGGCTTTCTGGGTAATTCAGTTCAGAACACAGCTTGTCATTTTGCCTGTCCCTGTTGTCCTCACATCACTTAAGGGGCATGTTACTAAAACTAATGGTAGGAGGGCAAAGAGTTTATGGGAGGGGTCATCTACTATATTGGAGGCCCTGTGTAAGCAGCATTTATGATAGGTGACAGAAATGGAAGGGAGGGAGGCTCCAATGATGTTTTCAGCTGTTTCCACAACTCGTTGCAGGGTCTTGCGGTCTGCAACGTTGCAATTCCCAAACCAAACAGTGATCCAGCTGGTCAAGGTGCTCTACACGGTGCTTCTGTAGAAAGTGGTTAGAATGGGCAGGGGAAGGTTTGCCCTCCTCAGTCGCCACAGGAAATAGAGATGCTGCTGTGCTTTCTTGGCTAGGGAGGTGGTATTGAGGGACCAAATGAGGTCATCTGTAACGTGTACACTAAGAAACTTGGTGCTTCTAACTGTCTCCACAGGGGAACCGTTGATGTACAGTGGGGAGTGATCAGCATGGGCCCTCCTGAAGTCAATGATTATCTCTTTTGTTTTATTTACATTAAGAGATAGCCTTTTGTTTGTACACCAGTCCACTCGTTGCTCCACCTCCTCTATGTATGGTGACTCATCGTTGTTGCTAATGAGGCCCACCACTGTCGTGTCATCTGCAAACCTAATCTCCAGTTAGCAATTGGACTCCTTTAAAGTACCATAGACACTCTATTACACAAAAGAGTTGCACAGACTTTGCAATTTCCTGATGTGCATTACAACAAAATAATAAGAATGCACTTTTTCAGTTCTTGCCAATGCAGCATGCTTTTTAAGGGCTACTCACTCTGTAGCACAGCCAGAATATCATTGACAGACACAGACCCTGAAGGCCCTGGCAGGCCACCAGCATCTGAAAGAGGAACACAGTAATAAACACTATTAGAACAGATGCACAGGGTACCACAACTCCATGTCCTCTTGCAAGCAATCTGCAAGGTCTGTAGATACATGAGGATTGTTTTTAAATATGGCAGATTGTGGTTTATAGAGGTGGGATTAATGACAAATAATGACTACTTTAATTTCAGAACATTTTCAACAATCATTATATATATTAATATCATTATACCTTATATATATATCATATATACTGTATAATTAATGTAAGCAAAAGCTGTTAAATTACCATTTTCTGTGCTTATTCAGATTGTTTCCTCCTTTGATTCATTACTCACAGTTCAATCATAAGAAGTGTATATTTCCTTTTCTATATAGTATACTGTAAGATTATGAAACAAGTGTTTTATGAAGTAGTGAAGTGATTTAGCACTGGTTTAAGCCAGAATTGATCATATTTTGATGGCTTCTGATGTCAGGTTTATGTTTGCTAGAAGCTTTCTGACAAAGACCCATAGCTTTGTAATTCAGATCAAAGTTGTAACATAATATTCATGTAACCATAATCTTAGAGGTAAGCAAAGAGACTATTTGAGGGAACTTCTCTTCAGCGAATAATGCTTGCTGCTCCACATTTCACTAATCCCAGTTCTCCCCCAGTACTCACTCTGTATGTAGGCAATAACCTGAGTGGCCACCTCATCCATTGACAGTGGACCAGCTCCTGGAGGCCCAGGTGGTCCAGGTGGGCCCTGGGGCCCAACCATGTAGCCCCTAACAGAATCACCTGTGAAGACACCACACCTGAGTCACCACACTCACACGCTACACCAACAGAAGACATCACAGCACCAGTGTCATTGGAGTTTCCTCGCAAAACACAAGTCAGTGGAGTATTCCGCAATAGAGGAGGACAATACAATAGAGGAGGACAAGGCACATGATGACAGAACAGCTCTTATCAGCTCCTTTGATGTGTTGTCTTTGAAAAACCATCTCTAACCCTCATGACCTCTCTGGGAAGGCAAACGGCTTTTCAAAAATGCAATCGGGTCTGACAGAAATTTTCTGTGTTGCCATTCTTCTGTTTTTGTCCACTTACTCTGAAGGTATTCTGCGATGTACCCACGAACATCAGCTCCACCCGAACCTGGAGGGCCTGGAGGCCCAGGGGGCCCTGGTGGCCCAGGAGGGCCTTGATAGGCTCGTCCATTACCTGTACAAAAAAGCAAAAAAAAACAAAGAGGTTCATAAGACAGGACTCCACAGTTACAGGCTTCCTATCTCAGAAAAAAAGAAGTAGGAACTAAAAAGGAAAGGCAACACAGACTAAAAACAACTACAGATTAAATATTTAAAACTGGATGTGTCTTTTTTCATCTAGGTCATACTGTCGGTTTCATCACTTACATGGAAGCATGTCATTTTAAACCACAATTAAAACAAGTGAAGCAATTCCTTTTGGGTTTACTTCAGTGTATAAGCACAAAGAAATGGTAACTGTCAACAATCTGCAATCCTGTGCTTCACAAATGACACATTTTCCCTATACGGGCAAACAGTGTTGGGAGGTGCTGTACCTCTGGAGACTGTGGAGCCGGGAATTCCAGGAGCTCCAGGAATTCCAGCTTCACCTGGAGGGGTACACAACGAGAGGAAGGATACGCAATGAGAGAAAGGATACACAACAGGAGGGAGGGGTACACAACAGGATTGTAGAAGCTATTAATGCATAGTGGCCTTTCACCACTCATGTAGTGAAGACAAGACTCAGGGTTACTGTGGTGTGACCTGACGACAAATGAGCAAGTGGCAGGGTCTGTCAGTTTGCTGAAGACGACCAGGAAGAGCTCGACTCAGAAGGAGCACAAAAAATCTAGCAGAAGCAAACAAGGAGTGAAAGCAAGAACACTTCTGGCTTTATATTGTTTTGCAAATGTCCTCTATTAACATTAACTCTTTTACATTTCTGAAAATATAGTGTATTATACTAGGTAGCTGAACTTCAATAATGCCAATACCAACACCTATTAGTTTATCTTACTAATATCCCCACATACAAACAGGCCAGAGGTGATTTGTCACTTATCACTAGATCATAAGCAGTGAAAGCATTTTTCTGGAAAAAAAGGAGAACGTAGGGGATTTGGGGGCTCTGTGTCTATACCTTGATCTCCCTTGGGGCCCTCTGGTCCTGGGGCTCCTGGAGGGCCTTGGGGTCCTGGAAGTCCTGTGGTCAAGAAAAAAACAGCAGTAAAAACACTGAAATACAGCCAATGTTAGTGGCATGAACTTCAATACTTTGGCTGTTACACAACAGTAGGTCTTTCACATCTATCTCAGGTCCCATTTCTTTTACACTATTTAATAATATTCCCATCAGCCCCGCTGCTCACACAGCCTTCTACTCATACTGATACTTTTTGATCTTTCGTCATCCTCACTTCTGAACAGTGCAGTTTCCAATGAGAAACATTTGACTGAACAAAAGGATTTCTATAATTCTAGAACTCCTCTATACTTCTAGATCTCTCGAGCTCACCTATCCCAGCATCCCCAGGGCTGCCAGGGCTGCCAGGGCTCCCAGGTAGACCAGGCTGACCAGGTTCTCCTGTGGAATTAACACAACAGTAATTACATTCTGTCAGGCAATACAATTCCATTCCAACCATTGAAACCACTCAGAACCTCTTACACTTCAGTCAAGTGTGAAACAGCCAGCAACACTGCCAGCCTCATGTCACATCTGCGATTTGACATGCCCTGACCTGGGGTCACCTTTACACATACATATCAGTTTGCACGTGTCTGAAAGCACAAATTTCCATTTGTTTTCTATTCAAGAGATATCAGCAAAGGTAGCCACTGGTCATCTCAGTAAACAGTGGGTAAGAAAAGAGGTCATAGTACAATGATTGCACAGTTCATAGGCCTAAGGTTGAATTCATTCTTTATTTAACCAGCTAGGCCAGTTGAGAACAAATTCCCATTTACAATGACCCCCTGGAGAGTACCCTTTTATGTAGCAGGGCATGACTTACCTGGGTATCCCCTGGGTCCTTGGTCACCTGCAAGAATAACACATAAATCACATAAGACATCCATACAAGCATATATATAAACTGTCATGGTGTGTATTAGTCAAATTGTCAGATGAGTGTGGTTTAGAGGCTTTAAGATGTACTGGAAATCAAGTGTGCAACTGATGGAAAAATAGCTCTTTCATCTTCTCTCCTCCGTTTATGTTCTTCAGTGCTTCTAGTCTCCTAACTTAGGCAGTAGTGTAGGTGCACACAGCATGAACTCTCTGCTCCTACCATCATTTCCTTTGGTCCCAGGAGGTCCGGGAGGCCCAGGAGGCCCAGCAAAGAATGTTCCTGAACAGCACAAAACAGAAATGAGCCCACAGAGATGAAAACCCACTATACAAGTCAGAATCAGAAAGCCCTTCATTCAGAATTAATGACCACATCTACAGTACCCAAAACAATCTTACAGTAAAAATAAAGTTATTAATGTTGCAGATAACCTAATTGCAGGCATTGCGTTAGATAATATCATACAGCATGTTCCTCCTGAGAAAATACATGACAAGAGCATGAGATTTGTAGAAACGTCCTCTCCTGAAAGAAGATTTACAATGGTGAAAGCAGGTAAAAAGAGCTCACCTGAATTTGGCACAAAGCTCCCAGGCTCTCCCTTGGGACCAGCAGGTCCAGGTTTGCCAATGCCTGAAGAGAAACAATATAGGACATATAATGCAGATATAGGACACACCACAGCTGAATCTCACAGCTAGGGAGGTATCAGGGTAAAGGAATATTACAGTATATTTACAGTTCACAACAAAAGTTCTGGAGGAATAACAGGAGACAAAATGTCCTAAAATATAGTCATTCTTGGCGTCATTTCCTCACACCATGAAAAACTACAACATACTATCTATTTATAAGCCCCTTTTTCCTTTGCTTTCAACTTTTGCATCCCTGCTCTACCTTCGCAGCAGCCCCATTGTCACTCCCTGCTCCACATGGGAATCCTAGTCTCCTCATAATACAGTTATGTCCAGGGGACTGGCCCTCAGCCAAGCAGGTTAAACCAGATTTACTATGTCTACAATGCGCAATAAACATTCAATACACTTTCAATACACTTGGTGTTTTAATTCTATGTAAAGATGATTTTTGAGGAAAGAGACATGGATGGAAGAATCCTAATTGTAGTACAGTTTGGATAGCTATACACATGCACTAAACCGGATCTGAGAAAAGCTTAATGCCTCATCTTAAAGTAGCTTAGAGTTACTGTTTTAAACACTAGTATCTACAGCCTGCCTCTAAAATTAAGAGCTAAATACGGACACCCTTCTACTTGCATGCACCCTGAGTTCTAGCCAGTTACCTGGCTCTCCCGGGGGTCCTGGAGGACCTGGAATAGAGACACCTGAAAGAAAGAAGAGAGCTCTATAAATATCTTCATGTTTCTCCAGTCAATGAGCTGAAATTCAGTGCGGAAATGGGCACAGCTACTGCTAATGTGATCGCAGCTGATTTCTGGTTAGGTTTGTAAATGGTTAATTATCCCTTATTTTGCATGAAATTTCCTTTAACCTGAAAAATCTGAACTGCGCTGAAGTACAGGTGAAAGAGAAAGTTTAGATTTTGCTACAGTACATGCGGAGCTATAAATTATCATTTGAATGTCACTTACTGAATGGCATTTATTAAAGAATGAAGCTTTAACCCTCACTTGTCTTCGCCCTTGCCCAGCGTGAAAAAAACCTAGACCATGTAACAGATTAAGTTACCTGGGGGTCCCGGAGGCCCAGGTGGCCCTGGGGGTCCCTGAAGAACAGTATCAGAGCTTGACTGTTGCCCTGGGGAAAGAAACATTAGATCAGGACAGGTCTCTTACGTAATGATTTACAAATGGTTTACATCATGCCTTGGTACAAGGAATCTGAATAGAGTTGAGGTACTGTAGGTATAATAAATGCTTTTAAACAAAATATCAGGTGTTCAGATTTGCTGCAATCACTGGAACTACAAATACGTTTCTAAACACAAAACACAGAAAAGTAAAAAACCTCTTCTGGAACAACCAAAGTGCAAGATTTTGAAATTTAGGTCGAATTTAAAATACAAAACAAAGTACAAAATAGTCAAAATTAGTAAAGAAAGGAATATAATTAGTAAAATTTGCATCCTTTAACCAGGAAGGAAACATCAACCTCGCAGTTGTACTGGTTAGATTTGCAGGTAAAGAGAAAGTAAATGAACACTAACTCCCGGTGCTTGACAACATAACCCTGCGTGACGATTCCACAGTGATCCCTGGCTCTCCAGGTGGGCCTCTTTCTCCTTGGGCACCCTTAGTACCTTAAGAAAACAAAGAGGAGAGTACTGACATTGTATCCATTTAATTTCACTTCTGACTAATTCACCTCAGTGACACGGCCACCCTCTCAGTGTAGGACACTGCAGTCATTTTCTTTTCTGACTTCAACAAAAAAGTATTTTAGTCAGAGGTTGTTTTTTGTAGCTCAACGGGTCCAGATTGTCTGTGTTTTGTTTGTGTTGTGCATAATCCTACCAAATTCTGCGGCCTAGAGTTGCAGATGAAGAGCATAACTCTCTCTCTCTCTCTCTCTCTCTCTCTCTCTCTCTGAATGAACAAAAACTGGACACTCAACATGGTGCTCATAGTAGACGCAGAATCTCCTGGATGCAATGTACACCTGACACCTCATTCAGGGCACCATAAAGGGGGTTCATGATAGAGCGAAGCAAACATCACCCTGCTGTCTGTGCGGGTCCTAATGCCCCAGTAAGAAGTGTAAGAAGGCACCGTCCTTCAGATGAGACATAAAATCGAGGTCCTAACTCCTGTGGTCATTAAAAATCCCAGGGCATTCTCGAAAAGAGTAGGGGTGTAACCCCAGCATCCTGGACAAACTTCCTGTTGGCCTTTACCAATCATGAGTGATGAATTGGCTTCATCACTCTGTTCTCCTCCACACTTGATGTGTGGTGAGCATATTGTGCACACTATGGCCACCATCGCATAATCCAGGTATGGGCTGCACATTAGTGGTGGTGGAGGGAAGTCCCCATTTACCGTAAAGATTTTTGAGCGGAGTGTCCAGAACAGCGCTATATAAGTGTAAGGAATTATTATTATATTGTTATTCCAGCATGTCTTATCATTTGCACTATCTAATGGACATGAGTTACTTACCTGGCTGTCCTGGAAGTCCAGCAGGACCAATGGGACCTGCAGAGATACAAGTACAACAGAGTTTTTTGGGGAGGAATAAAAATAAAAGCATAAATTATCAAATTGCCACCCAACAGACCAGGGATCCAGTTACTATATGAATAATCTGAATTGAATCTATGTAATTGGAATCTGTTTTCTTCTTTTAACCCAAGACTATTTTGGACAATTCTGTATACATAAAGTGCGTTGTAGTAACTGAGGTGAATGGAGTGATGTTTGCTGGACACAAACTCAAGGTCTCTGTCTCAGAGTGTGAAGACGAGTCCTGCTCTCACCTGACAGTCCTGGGGGACCAGGCGGTCCGGGAGGTCCAGGGATCCCTGGGGATCCTGGGATAGCCACAGAGGAAGATCCCGCTGCAAAAAAGTCAGGAGCTTCTCAAAATCAGAGCTAACATTCCTGAACCATTCCCGAAGCTACATTAACTGCTACACAGCTGGACAACAAAAACACATATTCCTAAGACATTGGCGTGACACTGAGCCCTCACTTCCACCACACTAATTACTGAACAGTGCATCAGTTAAAAAAATGCATATCATAAAAACATATTTAACAAATTCTGTATTCCACTGTTAAAGTACGGGGACTAATCTGATTTTTAAAGTAGCTGTGAAGCATAATAATCATCATCATAATTGTAAAGCTGCATTTAAAAATTAAAAAAAATGTTACAGCAGCTACATTTGGCAATAGGGCAAATACAGCTAATTCTAATATTGCCGCTGTGGAGAATAATGAAATGGATTCATGGGAGGATAAAAACTATTTAGAGTCACAAGAACACTTCATCACTTATGAAGCGAAATGGAAACATGCCCATGTGTTCTCGATCGTCAGAACTGAGCCCCACACTGTTGCGGGTTCTGTTCTGTCCGTACAATTATGAAGTAAGATTTAAGTACTGTATATTCTTTTCTCCATGTGTCAAGGTGATGGTTTCTCCTCTCACAGTAATTCTGACGTCTGAGGTTTCTAGTCACGCAAGATGAGAATTAAGCTGCTGGTAAGCAGCCCTTTTTTCTTACCTGCATTAATGACTTTGCCTGGTTCACCCGCATCACCTAAAAGAAAGCATCAGTCTAGTCACATATCACAGCCAGTCTGACATTGACCTTGGCAGCCTTAATAACATTGTTGTGCTTCACTGATAAACCAGCTAACAGTGGACAGCAGGAAAGCACTGTGCACTTCCCAGTTAAAAACTGTTGTCTATTCAAGACCTCTGGTCATCTGGTAAGCCACAGCTTCATGACACACATACTTAAAAACCCCCAAAATGACATTCTGTATTAAGAATTTAAGATTAGCCTGTATATTATACACAAGTTCCTGGCCTCATTGAACATATAACATTTTCTGTATCATTATAAATATTCATTTGTTTTAAAGAATTGAGTTTGATAGAATAATTTAGGACAGCATAGGATAATTTCACATACAGTAAGCCACAGTAAAATCACTAGAAGGCTACAAAAATGTTACCACCACTAACAACAGTAATAATCAGCAATAATTACTCATATAAATACAGTAATTACATTAATTATCACATTACCTTTAGCTCCGGGCTGGCCTGGGTTTCCTGGTAGTCCTGCAGCAAGAAGTCATTTTCAGACTTGTTTCTTAGAAACATCAACCCTGAAGTACTCATTTAACCTTAATTTAAAGGTTAAATACCATTTTGTTTTCCATGGCAATGTGTTATTGTATATATACCGTACAGTGTGTTAGTGGCACTCTTTACTCTATAAAATCTATCCACATTATCCTTCTCTGTACACTTGATCACTCTGAATATTAATCTGCTAATCTGGTAATGATGATCTTACTGAGCCACATATATTTTACTTGTCTGGCCATCATAACATGTGATGAGGAATAACCCCTGTCAAGATCAAGGTAGGGACCATTCCCACTTCTTATGTGTACTGTTGTTATGGGTATTTATGTACCTGGTGGTCCTTGTAATCCAGGAAGGCCTGGCAGGGAAAGAAAGCAGTATCAATAAACAGATTCTCGAAATCACAAAACTAAGTACTGCTATAGAACTTGAAAACTATTGTCTCATGTGGTTATGAAGTTTTCAATTGGTCAAAATATACACATTGCTGTGTTTGCTTTAGAGTAACTCCTTTTTCATTCCTCAGCTAGAATTAAAACAGAAGATTCTTCTGTTTGTCTTTAGATGCTGTCAGATCAGTTTGCTTTGTTGGTAGAACTATTAAAAAAAGTGAACATAAAAATATTTTTAAAAAGGTTGCAACCAAGTCAATGAACGCAAATCTTCAATCAAAGCTGGATGAAGGATGGTTTATATACTGTATGTGTGGAGCTTATTTCAATTGTACAGTAACACCTTAACACACACAAAGGCTTGTGGGGCCTTTGGGCTGAAAACAGTAATACACCCAATGAGATGAGCTGGTACCTGGTTGGCCCACATCTCCAGGAGGGCCTGATGGTCCTCTGATTCCTGGCAATCCGATTGGTCCCTGGTCACCTACATGATGTATTTTAAAAGCCCATCAAGCTGTGTTCATGTTTCAGAATGTTGAGATTTTTCCAGTTAGCTTATAAAACCAAGTCTGACACAGGTGTATTTTCATCTAGAGGAGTTAAGCATAAAGTCAAACTCCTTTAACTTAACACATTGACACACCGATGATTAAATATTCTAAAAAGCAGACAGAAACATCAGTGTCCCTTACTGTGGGCACAGCTCACCTGGCAATGCAGTTCCTATCTGAGCAAGTCAACTGTGGTACTTTTGTTTTTAAGATCTAATAATATGATGCTCCATGAAACAGAATTTGTGCTTTACCTCTGGAGCCCTTGAGTCCATCGTTACCGGGGAGACCTGTGTGAACACCACAAAGAAAAAAAATACAATTGTGAAAAAAATCCAGAGAAAACCACAGACATTTCACACCATTTAGCTGTGGTTGTGAATAGTAAGTACTAACTGTCCTCCTTACATTAATTCAAAGAACTTGCACCAAAGTGTAAATTAACTGTATGAGCTGTTGCAAATCAGATATAATGTAGTTGTTTTGAGCATGACAACGTTTTCTTTTTCTTTTTTTAAATGTAGTTATTTTATTAGCACTACCTTTCGTATTTTTAGTAAATCAAAAATACCAAATTTAAGCTGCTTTAGAAGTATTCTTCTTAGCAGTTCAAGAATTAAACAAAATCTAAAACATTGCAATGTGGAGTCAAGCCATACTGTACATGCAGGTACTGTATGAAAGGCTGACTCAGACTCTGTGCTCTCAGTATTGGTTCAGTTCTCTCTTCCTCTTACTCACCAGCAGATCCTTTAGGTCCCGCCTCCCCAGTTGGTCCTGGGAGCCCTCTCTGTCCCGGGTCACCTGAGGGAAAAAAGACCACCGGCTCCTTTAGAGCTCAGCCGAAGTCCCAGTGAAGCAACATTATTGTGCAACACATTTTCCTCCTCACATCCGTGTTCAGATAATCATTCTGATTCTTGCTCAAAAGGTTTGTTTGGGACATCATGCAAATGATTTAATGGAAAAGGTTATTTTCTTGATTCTGGCTGTATCTCGTGTAGAATCAAATTTGGAGGCAATTCAGATAATTGGTGGAGTTTGCATTCTCTGTCATGTCTGGATTAGGACAAGCCTAGGATGGCATCACAGAATAGCTGGCATCATCACTACATCTTAAAGGGCATCACTGCATTTGTTTTGAGGTTAGGACTTAAAAAATTAGAAGCTCAGAAACAATTCAAGTTAGACTCTCCGTAGTTACATTCAAGTAACAGCTTTGAAGGTCTAACAATATCTGACTCACTGCCTCTGGGGGAGTGCTATCTCATGTAACATGAGTGCTTTATAATACAATATGAGGACATAAAATAACAATAGTGGCTGGCAGCACCACTACACACCTGTAGGTCCACGAGGTCCCTTCTCACCCTGATCTCCTGCACAAGATAAAGACAAATAAAGATTGCAGTAACAGAAATCAGTTACAGCAGGGAATTACTTCATCGGATCAGCCATAGCGTAAGAATAGCAAAATCAAGATAATACAATGGTGCTCAGAGTTCAACAAGCCCGGGTATCGTTTTTGAACCCTTAGGGGGGAAAGTGGGGATAGAGAAGGTCAGGTCTCTTGATACTTCATTTACTCATAGAAAGTTTATTCATAAATATTATGGCTTTGATTCAACCCATTGAGAATAAGGTCTCTTTCTGAGGGGACATCTAGAGTTCAGGGGAAGGAAGCAGATGTCAGCCTTACTTAAGACTTATTATTACTTATTACCAGATGCAGCACTGCAGACTGAATCTGGCCCATTAATTACACTAATACTCAGAATGTGTGCACTAATTCTTCACATATTGGAATGTGACCAAAATCCATATAGGATGTGCCTTAAAATGCTAGGAGACTTAAGAAAATTGTCAGACTTTTTATAATATAAACGTTAAATAGTATAAATTAACACTGACTGTAGATTGAGTTCTGAATATTACTGAACTGATCCATAAACCTGAGATGGGATATGACTGTTTATTTCCATCTAATGAACATACCCTTTTGTCCTGAAGGCCCAGCAGATCCCTTTTCTCCTGCAGAGAAAGGCAAGGATTTATGTTAGAACTGTACAAAATACCAGGACATATTCTCTCCTTTGTATGAGATACATATCACATTGTGTGTGGGATTTATTTAGGTATGTAAAAACAGAAATGCTGATATCTGGGCTTGTGGTTATTTTCTTCTTTAGCCAGAATCTCATTCAAGTTAACAAAGTATATTATTTTGTGAGAGCTTTTGCGTTTCTGTAAAAGTTTGAGTGTGGGTGAGAGACCACCAAGAGGGAGTAAAGATCATCTGAGTCTTTAAAACAATGTACCAACTGTACCTGCAGTAATTTAACAATCATTGGAAATAGTGCATGGAGTGCTTGGATTCTATGGCCACTTGAAAATGTATACTAAGGGAAAAGTGTCAAGAATGTGTGTGCAGGGCATCAATTTGGTGTGCAGAGTGAAGTCCAGTAAAGAGGCCATTAATCCCAAAGGAAATTGGATGGCAATTGAACATTTAGAAGTAACTGGATATTTGAAAGACAAAGGAGTTAGTTCAAAAAGGGCTGCTTAGCCTTGTGATACAGAAGATGTACTAGGTCCAATATCTTTATTAAAGAAAGGTCTGATATCCAGGCCAGTAATAATAGCATATTTTTCTTTTCCCAGAAACATGCTCTATGTGCACACAGCCCCTTGAAGGCTTGTATCAATGACCAACCTCTGGGACCAGGCATTCCCGCCTCACCACGGAAACCCTGTGGGCCTGGTGAACCTGAGAAAAGAGCAGTGCAGAATGTACAGGCAAACTGATAACTTTCAAAATATCTTCAAAATGAATTCACTAACAAATGAAGGAAATGAACATTTCAGTCACTCACCTGGCACTCCTGGAGGACCCTGAGCACCTATCGAACCTAAGATGTTGGGGAGGAAAGTTTGTTAGAGCAGGAAAATGTAACAAACAAGAGGAGGGCACTCAACTTATCATCCTCTTGAAGATGAACCACATGAAGATTTTGTTTGAATGCAGGACCAAGAACCAATTTTGACAGCTGACAAATAGCTCCCTTCTTTTCATCACCCTGAATTCATCAAACGTAATTTTTGTACATACACAGCTTAAGTCTTGAAGCTGTTTGAGCCTTGTCTTTATCCTTTGTGAAAGACTTACTAAAATATCTCAGAAGCTTGTTGTGGAACAAGAAGTGAATTCCTTTTATATTATAAATCCTGACAACACATACCAAACTTGTTCCTCGGAAGAAAATGATCAACTATCACAATGGAGAAGGTTTTACCTTTCTGTCCCATAGGACCAACTAATCCAGGAGGCCCTGGAATTCCTGGTTCACCAGTCGAACCTGTGAGCACAGAGGTAAGATGAGGAGCATTCTTAAAAGAGCAAAGGTCAAAGTTCAGAAGCCTCATGAAAGGTTCTTCTATATTTCCAACAATTGTGGGTGAAGAGCTTCAGAAGAGCCTTAAAGGGTATGAATACATTTCTGCTTTCCCTAACGGTTGTGTCTTGATAAATATCAAATCAAAACCTGCATGAATCTGCACAGATCGCACATCAGGTGTCAACAAAACCAATCAAGTTTATGTAAGTTTTTTATAGGAAAACCAAACACATCTGACATAGTGCTGTATCAGCACCAAACTAAGGCTTCCAATAAAACTGTACTGCATTTTTTAAAGCTGTCCAGTTGTTTGCCACTTTAAGTTTTAAGATCTCTTTAAAGTTGAAAAGAAGCATAAGATGAGTTGAGAAGCAGAATCATGATCCATGGCTTGTTCTTCGAATTCGAAGCTGAATGACAAAATAAAAACAACATGATCTGAAGAGCCTTCACGTGTGTTTGCATGTGTGAAATAATTCAAAGGAATATAAATGACAATGACATCTGGAATGGAACCTGTCTCAGAAAAAAGCATTTAAAAGTTGAGGACATGGAAATTGGTCAAGGAAATAAAAATTTGCTTAAAATCTCAAAATTTGGAAAAATACTTTGGTATGAGTGACTGTTCCTCTTTTCAGCTCCAGATGTAGTGTATCAAGCTCCCACACCATGCTCTATTAGTACACAGAACCTGTAGAAGCCTTTGAGAGGTCCATCAAACTCGTACCCTTGTCTCCCTTCTCTCCAAACCCAGGCAGTCCTGGCTCTCCACGGGGTCCTGCCGGCCCCTCACGACCCCTCTGTCCAGGTGGGCCTTCTGCTCCATGTTCACCTGCAAACAGGACAAAGGCTTGCTGCTTTGACCAGAAATGGGCTGCCTGGGATAAATCACTTTTTGGAATTTATTTACACTATGTGACTGAGACAAAGCTATTAGATCAGTACCAAAGTATGGCGGTAGGTTATCTGGAATATTTGGAGAACCTGCGAGATGTATTCATAAAATGACAGTTTTTCAAGCTAAAACCTCTGTGGCAAATATGGTAAAGGCAGTTATTTTTGTGGTTAAAAAAGAGTACTTTTAAGTTGATTCCTAGGGTGATTATATAGGTGATTGTATAGACTTTGCTCTTGTAAGGAACTCTATTAAAATGTAAGGTGAAAATAATGCACATTACTATACAGTAATGGTTTACAACAAAATCTGAAACAGACGCTGCCCTTCATTAAAGCATCCAGCTTTGCAGAGACTGGCAGCCGTCAGCTGTCAGCGTTCACCCTCTCCCTTTACCTGAGTTGCCTTTCTGGCCTTTGGGCCCTTGTGGTCCTGTGTGTCCGATTACACCCGGAAGACCTGGACATGAGATATAAGAAGTTAAATTTCTGTAGTCAGTAAAATACATCCTTGAAAAAATAAGCATGTTTCAAGCATTTCCATTGTTTCCGGCGTGTCTATAAAAGAGCGCATTTTAAATAAAGTCCAATATCAAGGCTAGAACTGACTGTGATGTTCTCACCTGGTATGCCAGGGGAGCCAGCATCACCTGCGGAAGACAGCAATATGGTAAATTAAAGCATACAATGCAAGTTAAAGTTAAAGGAGTTTCTGTAAAACAACTAATGCTGTACCTTAATACTTGTAAAAACTATACAAGCATGTTTATATTAAACGTTTATGTTAAAAATATCGTGAGTGTTCCTCCTAATACAAATGTGAGTAAAAAGCAAAAAATAATAGCCTTCAAAGAGGACTTTCCTTCAAAAGTTATAATCATTGCCTCTTATTTCCTCTTCGGTTTCATATTGTTTAGTTTTCTGATAAAAATGGTCAGATTTAACTATGCACAAACACAGCATTTGAAACTGACATACTGTAAGGCGGATACTGCACAGAGGATCTACAAGCAGACATACACGAAGCTGTGCTTGAATCAGAAGATCCCCTTTGGTAACAGGAGTAAATTAAAATGAATTAGCAGACTGGTTTACACAGCAGACACCTTCACTGGCCAGATGACAAAGAGAGAAGCAACACTTTAACTTTTGTGAAATGTGAACACAAACATTAACATTAGAAATAACTCACCTTTAGGTCCTGGGGCCCCTGTATCACCTAAAAATTTTTAAAAATGTAATTAAAATACTGATATTGTTTTGGAAAAAAGAGTTAAGCCATTTAGCTAGCTTCTTGTAGTAACAATAAACTCTAGAATACCTACTGCCTCTGTCTGTTACACATTGTAATTAGAAAAGCATCTGCGCATTGGAAAATCTGTGTGTCTTAACATTGCAGAATGGCAAAAAACTTATACTTAACATCTCTAACTTGCACTGCCACTGTTTCTTAATACTGAAATGTTATATTAAATATCTTCTTACCTTTGAGTCCAGGTTGTCCTCTCTCTCCTTTGACTACGGAAGCAAGTGTTGCTGGAAAATAAGTAGAGAGACCGTCAGCACGCATAGGCAGAACAAGGGAAAAGGACATAAATGGACTCTATTTCAGAAAAAAATGCTTCGATCGTTTACGAACTGTCAGCTCATATTAACAGAGGGGCAAAGCAGGCAGAGACAGACTGGATACTATACACATGGTTAGCGGCAGTACTTGGTTTTTGGAAAATGTGTTGCCAACACGCATATAAAAAGTTGTCCCCTGGTTTTCAGAAAAGCCATACCATTGTTAGAACAGCATTGTTAGAATAGTTGAACAGCAGGAGCAAGAAATGTCATGCGATGTGCTTGAGAACATCATAAATGAGAAATTATATTAAGCCAGCTGGGTCAAAGCAAGAAGGCAGGCCCCGTACGTACATCTCATTGATTCGGACTGCAGCTCGGACTTCAGCATCTGCTGGACTGTCATCTGCAATGACATACTGTCGGTGCTAGAGCCAGCGCCAAGGTTGATGCTATTGTCACGGTTGTCTGAGTAGGCCGGGTCTTGAGGGTCGATAACATTGACGGACTTCAAGTAGTTGGTACGAGACGACAAACCCTCCAGGGCATCCACGCGCGACTTCAGTTTCTTCACCTCGTCCGCTGCAGCACACCATCAGGGATACCATCAGCAAGGAGGAAAGTAGGGGAATTAAATCCCTCACAATTTCATGGCATGGAACCCAAACAATTATGCATATAATTGAAATTTTAAATTTTAAATCTGCTTACATTTTCTAGGAGCTGTTGAATGCAGTTCTATTCAGTTTCTTTGATCTGACCAACAGACGCAGCTGTCTTACCCAGAGCAATGAGTCCAAAGAGCAGACCGAGGAGCAGCAGGAGCCCCAGCAGCAATCCCAGCAGCCACTTCCACCAGCTGCAGCAGTCACCTCCTCCACAGCAGCCACCGCCACCTCCGCCTCCGTCATCATAGTCCTTGTCCTTGCGGATCTCTGGGAAGCAGGAGAGAGGGGGAGAGGGGAAATAAACACTATGTCATACTTAAAACGTGGTGCTGGCTTTGGAGGTGTATTTAGAGCTTTAATGCTTTCTGTAATACTTGTCCTTCAAATCTATTCCTCTACATTGCCAAAACCAAACGTCTAGGCTATTACTTAACTGTGAAATGTGAACTCTATTGAACATTAAAACAGCAGGTTGTATCTAAGACCTGGTTAGCAATGGATAGTAGGGCCCAGTGTTTGACTCCCTGGTTGAAGGTGTTGGATACTGACACATTGATCCACAAATCGGATTAGCTTTCCTTTTCACGTGGCTAAAGACATTGTATTCTTCACTCTATTGTTTTTTAGGTTTATTTGTCTGCTTGCTTTCTCAGCACATTACATCATTTAAATTATTTCTGCCTTCATCACTGCATTCAACACAAAGAAAACGTACTGAGCCAGATTTTATTTTCGAGAAAGAGAAAAACATAAAATTGTAGTGTAGGAGAAGTTTGTAAAGGAAATCATAAAGATGCAGGGAATTGATTTTGGTCTTGTGTTTAATCTTGCTTTAGTTTTCCTTATTGTTTTGTCCAAAATTTTAAAACAACAGCATTGTTATAGCACTTCATGTCCATAATTTCTGTTATGTACCTAGGAGAGACATACCTGCTATATTATCGGGTGATTCTATTATAATTATTGAGGACCATTTAAAGATAAAATGCAGGTATGTTCATAGCAATAAATAGTGTTCTTTTTAGTGACAATATCAGGTATTGCATGTAAATCATAAACCGATACGGGAATACAATCAACTGAATTTCAAACACCTTGCCTGAATCTCAAAAATATATATAACACAATACTGTATATTACATGATTCTCTTCTATAAAGGGGAAAATGTATATACAGTTTATATAAATTTGTATATATAGTAAGTGTAAGAAATAAAGTACTTTCTTCATGCATATATTGATATACAGTAGACAGAACATTCCTTACCTGCATATGTTGCCTTGTCTTTGGTTGATACTTTATGAGACCCATCTGAAAGAAAAAGTGTTTTCCAGAGGTTTACTAATGTCTTGTTAATGTTTTACTATTATAAACCAACAAATCCTTAACTCTAATATGAAAAAGGAACCTTTTACGGTAGGAAATAACCACCACACAATGCAGTGATTTTATCTGTAGCTCTATTTCAGTTAGTCCATTTTGACTTGCTAGAACATCACCAACTCTCTTTTAAAACACTGAGCAATTTGAACGTGACATGAAGTTCTTTTGGTGATCTTTACATGTAAGTTTTCCTTGCGTTAATGGGTAATGTTGTGCTTACAGTATGCATTTGTGTCAGCTTTCAACGCGGCAGCATCTGACGAGCTGGACACTACCATCTTCTCTTTCTTCAGGGAATCATCTGAAAAGGACCCTGTGGAATAAGATTGGCTGTCATTATTATCCTATTTCAGTCTTTATGTGTGCCTCTGAAGCAGGCAGTGCCCGATGAGCATACTAGTCTTTGAATGTGTGTGGCACACACATTTTCTGGATTTTATACCTGTCTGGTTTGGTCCAATTAAATAAAAAATAACACCTTGCTCTGACAGTCACCAAAAAAAAAACTCTCAAAGGAAAAACATTGAACAATTCTAAGATATGTATTATATGTAAAATATATTATATTTTTACGGAATGTGTTACACTGAATTAAAGCTATGAAAAAAGCATCATAAAGTATAAAGTCAAATGACTATCAAGAAGTCATAAGTAAATTAGACACACTCAGCTCTAATTAAACTTGAGTAAGATATAAGAAAGTAATAGCTGTAGTGTTCAGGGTCCCCTGTTTTACTTGACGTTTCTGAACCACAGTGAACAAGAGTGGGGCCGCAGCTCGTCAATGGCCCGTGGAGCTGTGCTCACCACCGCCTGCGATGGAAGTGCTGGTGAAATGCTTCCCGCTGTCTTTGGTCATAATGAGGAGCTCCGTGTCCTTCTTGGAGGGCACATTCTCCTTCTCTAACAGCAGGAACTTGTAGTCCTTCCGGAAGACATCATCATTGTGGGGACTAGCTGGAGCACCTGGAGGACAAACACAGGGCGTGAACCACTGTTCTCTGGGACTGCGGCCTTCCCTCACTGGCTGCCTGCACATTTTGGACTGACCTCAAACAGCAGTTTCCGTCCACTGCATTCTCCTCTCATTAAATACCTAACCATACAATACAAATGTGTGAGATTTGTACCTGTATACAGTAGTTAGTTAGCAACATTAACTATTCAAAGAAAATAACACCTTTTAAAAGAAGTTCTGACAGAAGTGTAGACATCCACAAGGGATATAAACCAGCAATGAATCCAGAGAGGGTTACATGCGGACGTGAAAAGGTGCACCACTCAGATGCTTCCCCATATTAATTCCTCTCGTTCAGCTACGCAAAAAGCAGATTTAACACAGGGACCACAACAGAATTAAACACTCTGCATAGCTTCTGACACTAACAGGATTCTTCCACCAGGTGGGCAATTGTTCTTCAACAGACCTACACTCAGTGCCTATGCCCTTTCTTCAGACTCACCAGAGGATGTGGAGACTCCAGTGCTGACAACCGCAGAGCCATTGGCTGTCTGCGACACATTCTTCTGCACCCCGTACACTGTGAGACAAGGACACACACAGCACCCATGAGAACAAACAGGTTTGTTCTAGTACTGCTGCACATTGAAGAAGACCTTTTTAATGGCGGGGCTCTTCTTAATACCTCTAGATTTTAATTAGCTTTGGAAATGTACTTTAAAGCAATGTCATATCACGCTTATTTTCAAATAATACTGTAGATCTTCATTCTTCTCTGTATTAGAAGTTAGATAGAGGAAATCTTATATAAGGATTTCAGACTAAAATTTTGCATGTATGCAAGAGATCTGTTGTTCTCACAAATGACTGCATTTAAAAAAACAGCATTTCATTCCAATTTAATGCATGAAAATGCAACATTATTATTTTATTTATTATATTATTATTATATTACAATTACATTTAGCATTTCACTCATTAACAAAGAAAATATATCATCTGGTGGAAGAGGACTTGAAAAAGATTTGAATTTTTATTTTGGTAGGCATTTACATGCATGATTTTCATTTCCATAAAGGAAAGCAAAGCTTTGTGTGGCTTGATCACTGTGGAAGTGTGTCAGTCACATACCTGGTGTTCTACAACTACAGTACTTCATCCCAACTTTACTTATCTCTACCCTAAGTAAGAGTAACTGAACAAAAGACAGCCAAACTAATTCATTTTCACATGTACTGTACCATTATAAAGTGAGAATGGATCATTTTGGAACCTTGCTTTAATTTGTATAGTATGAGAAAGCCATATTTGTTAAGGCTCAGCAAATGGCACTGAATCAGAAACTGAAGCTTGAAAATGTAACAATATCTACCTCACTATATTTTATTGAAAATCAATGAGACCGTACCTGGCTGGCTGTGTGGCCCATTGGAATTGGCCAGGACACTGGAGCTGTTTGTCAGGTTATTCTGAACACCATACACTGAGGAAGGATATGATACAGAAAGAAGAAAATGTGAAGGTGTCTTACTATACATTAATACAATTTTAGAAGTATATTTTACAATGTAAAATTACACCTAAACTTTTAGGATCCAGTAGAATATGGTTATGCTTTTGTCATAAACACTATTTTTTAACTTAATTATTTAAGTGGTTTGGGGAAGTCTACTTCTTATGCATCCACATATAAATTAATGACCTGACTGTTGTGACATATTGATTTTATCTTGATTTGCATCCTCCAGTTTATTCTGAGATATTTAATATTAGGTTTCGTGCAAGTTCAAACCTTAGCGATTATAGTTTAAACTTTAGTATTTCTAATTATCATTTTTAGTTCTACATAATACAATTGCAAATCCCCTGCATATTAAAGAAATCAGTCATATCCAACATAAATTATTTTAATGTACTGTTAAAAAATGAACCTTTTTTTTCCCCAACTGTGATCATTCTGCAGGTCTGGTTTTAAGCAGAAAAGTTGTTTTGTTTCTTTTTATTCCTCCTTTTTACTTTCAATGGATCCTAACCAGACATTAAGCTTTCATTGTAGGGGTATATAAGTGTATATCATTTAGAATTTCTCAGTTGAGAATTCTAATTGGAGCATAAGACCTAGGCAGTATGTGCATTCAATAATGTGTTTCTGCTCCAATGCTCTATTCTTAGGAAAAGCAGACGCGACTGAAAAGGAGCTCTTCAAGATCCCAGCGAGCTCCAGTGATACAGAGCTGGACACACGGTGGTTCTGCCAGGGTACAGAGCAGCAGCAGGACTGACCTGTGCTGCTGGTGGTCAGACTGCTGCTCAGCTGGGGGCTCAGCGCCAGGTTGTTCGGGACACCATGCACTGCAAGGATTCAGGCAAACACACAACAGAAGGAAGGGGAGTCAGTAATCCTATATGTTACACCGCGGAAAACCAGGCACTGAGGTGGACAGGTTTCGCGGACGTCTGCTCTTTATTTGTGCATAACTCTTCACTGACACAGAACTGAAAACACCCCCCAAGGTACCTAGGTGCCGTAAAGCGGTAACCCCCAAACCAAAAATGCAACAGCATCGTAAACCCCAAACAGACACTGTGTGCAACATACTGTAACTGTATGTATTGAAACCCCAAAGCCTTGCTCTGCACACAGAAATGCTTGGAAGAAGAACTGAAAGTGCAATTCACAGCACATTTCAACACGTTCCGCTGAAGGAATTGATTACTATGCGTGCATTATTTAGTTAATGAAACATATGAAAAAATAGTGGCCTAGGATTAGAACATTACAATAAAATCCTACTATGGAAAGCAGGATTCATCTATCTTCCTGCAGTCTCCAGCTGGACACTTTTAGTTTTCTGATAGAAGACCACCAATCACGAGACCCTGTTAGATTACAGTGTGGTGGGACTGACCGGATAAAGAGGAGGGGGCATTAGTATTCAGAAGCGACGATCCAGGTGACAGGTTGTTCGGGCTGGCCTGGAAGCCGTACCCACTCATGAGGGATGAGCCAGTGGGCAGAGTGGAGCTCGTCCACGTGTAGGAAGGCAGGGCAGATTCCAGGATAGTGGTGTCATACTGTCCTGAAACTGCAACACCAAGTAAAGCCATGTAGTTACTCTAGCAAATAACAGGCCTGCAATTTAAGAAACATCATGTGTTCAGTCAGGATGACCAAAACATCTGTTTTACTCTTGAAATAAAGAACACTTTCTACATTTTACAGGCCTGTTACACCTGTTCCTGTCTGAGCATTATGAGGACCTACTGTAAGGTCTGTTGGTTTCTCAACAGGAGCTGTGATCTTGTGGGTATTTGGAAAACAATATAGGAAAAACACTGGTGTTTTCATTTTGTATTCCTTGTAGATGCCAGCCATTTTCTTTCAATTTTCAACTTTTCTGAGTTAAGAACAGAAGAAATGTTACAAATGAGAGGAAGCCATTCAGCCCATCTGTGCTGTTTAGAGTTTATTAAAACTGATTTTTGTGGGTATTTTAAAAACATACCCCACAACCTTACCATGGATCAACCTTTTTTACATCCTTTGCTGTGCTGGGATTTTTTTCCATAGAATGAAATGGTTTCCCAAAGTTTTAAAACACTGATTTACATGGATTACATTGTACTCCACTGTGCTTTGCTCTGCTGCGACATGATGATCCACAGCAACCTTCATAAATGTTTTAAGGGTACTGAGTGACCTCCCAGTGGAAAAGTAGATTGAATTCAGTGCTCTGTGATCATGTGGAAATATCCACCATAAAGCCCTAGCTAAATTAGATTAGATCATTTTTCTGTCTCTATAAATATCAGAGGGTTCCTTTGGTCTGTAAAACCTGTTATGTGCTCACATTATTCCTATATAAAATCCTATCAAAATGTAACATAATCCCCTGGGCTAGCAAGAGCAGTAGGAGCCATTCCCTTCAAATGTAAAAGAACACACGGAAACAAGCTACTGCAGAGTTGCTGTTGTCAGTCTCCGAAAGACAAATTTAAAAAAAGCGAAGCCTGCTATAGTATGTTAAAGTCTAACAATTTCCAAAAAAGGAAACATAATTTAAAGTGACAATAAAGGAAGATCCAAATAAACTGGAAACTGAAATGTTTTTCAGGAGTTTTAGCATAATTCAATTCTAGTTTCCTGACCATCAAAAATATCATAGCAAGAGGGTTTTTGTAATATAACCAACACTCCAAATTTCTTCAACTGGCCCTCTAAATATTACCCTCCGTTCTCAACTGGGAGTGCTGCCTCAGGTCCTGCTTGAGACACACCTGTCTGGGAACCTTCAGTCACGATCCTTGTTTCCACAGTTGCCTTTTTGGGGATAGGCAGGGTGTTGGAGGGGGAACGCGTGGGGCTGACACTGGCGGACCGGCTTCCCCTCAGCAGCCTCTTCACATCGTCTAACTCAGTCCCTGAAAGACAGGTCCCGGAGGGGGGGAGGGGAGGGTCAGGCACACATGCTGACCACCCTCACTGCTGCCCCTATCTTCAAAACTCCCTTTCCTTATTTTCTCTGTACTTACATCTAGTAGATGGAGAGGCACTCTGCAGCCTTGCTCTGATTTCACTCTCTGAAAAAGAAGAAAGAGTTTCTGAACGCACACAATACGGGCAAACAGTTCGAATAAGTGTGCGGGTGGAATCCGTAGCCTCTTACTGTACATCCTTACAGCCTCTTACATCCTTAAATGGCCTTGTACCTTCCTTTACAGAAGAAAAACTCTGGTATGTTTTTGAAAGTGGGCAATTAAGCATTTTAAGTTCCTCAAAAAATGCTAAACTAGTAAATAAAACAATGAAAGTATTGGAAGATAGAATTATCACAGCATATTCCCTTTTCAGACTTACTTTTCAGGTCTCTTTCATTTATATCAAATATTTCTTCACATATAAACCTGTTTACTGGGGGAGAAACACTCCCTGAATATTATTCAGGCATATTATTATGTTATCACTGTGGAGACAACACCACATTAACTGAATTTGTTTCAGAAATTACACAATACACAAAGCTGTTTCGAAGCTTAATATCACCACCTTTACCTCTGCTCTGGCTCCTCCCTCGGGTGGCTGAGCTTCCTGTGGGTAAAAACAACGAACAGGTATATGTTACAATGGTATGAAGCTCACCAGACACTGAACATTGCACTGAACATGTAATCTGCCAGCTGCTGAAAACTTTCAATGTCATTTGACTTGCAGGAAAGGGAAACCACACATATAAATATAATACTAACTTCACTCATAACCTACATTTTTTTCTTAAGATTAGTATATGCATCATATTTGGTATACGATTTAAAAATGTAACATATCTTAAGTTAATATAACCTTTATATGATTAGGGATGTACGTTTAGAATACAAAAAATACTGTTGGTTTTAATAAAGGCTTACTAAGATTTTGTTAATATTAATATACTATCAGGTCCATGAAGTGGGTGTCTTTAATGCATGTCTGAACTCCTCCACAATGTTTATAGACTCCCTGTCTACACACAGGTGATTCTGATCCATGCTGCAGAATGCTTGGACAATCAATTTGTTCAATGTTTGATTGATTGCTAATTGATGCGTTTCTATAATTAAAGAGCTGTAAACAAAAACAACTGCAGTGCGAGGGACAGGAAAGGCTAGAGTCAAACAATACCTTTTTAAAAAACCTACTGGTACTGTTCTATTCCAGGTTAGCTATCCGTTGTCCATGAGATAACCAAATGGTCCTAGTAAGGGACACCTTGGACAGGATACACACATACATAGACATAGGGACAATCTGACAAACCAGTTAACCTGGTAACCTGGTAAGCACCTGGAAAAGGCTCACACAGACACAAGGAGAACATGCAAACTCCACACATAATCCCCCAAACAGGGAGAATGTGCAACCTCATACAGAATGGTTCCCAGGCTAAACTGAACATTGAGGCAGCAGTACTTACTGCTGGCCACCACGCCACCACACTGCTGTTTCTAATAGTATTGTAACGCAACGGGGGCTCAGGCGGGCGCCCTTGCCGCATCAGGTCGGCCCCACACTGTCCGGGGCTCGAACCCGGGACTTCCGCGTCTCTCTGCAGCGACCCAGCCCCGTGAGCTAAAGAGAGATCTCTCCACAGCCCAGTAGCTGTGGTCCTGCTATCACAGGGAAGGGCGGTGACGTCACCTGCTCTGGTACGCCGGCTCTTACACAGTGCCTGTCGGCCGTAAGCGTTACAGTATATACTGTGGTTTGTATAGTAGAAAATTCAGTATGTAAGATGTTTTTTGGAATTCTTACCAAACTCTTTTCTTGTGTACTCAGGGGAAGAGTTCCCACTGGAACTTCCTATAAAGAAATGTTAAAAAAAAACATCCCATGACAACCATAAGAAACCTCTTTTACAAACCATGTGGTTCAAAAGAAACACAAAAAGATTAAAGTGTAGCACTAACATCCTACTCAGTAATATCTGTTTTAGATTAAAGCCTGATATTGATCACACATGTATTTAATATTAATTAAAACAAACTTTAAAATTAAACTCAAACCCTATAAAAGGAAACAGAGGATGGGGTTAGTTTAACTTGTCTGATTTCACCAGTGAGTCACAGTGCATTTCTTCAAAATTCATGTGTGAATACTCCACCAGTGAATTTTTGATGTCATGTTGTTTTTGTTTTGCTTTAGTTTTTGTTTCATATTATCACAAGCAAAAGGACTGAGATACAGTCAGAATCACAGTTTTCCACACACTATATTATGATTTTATATACATGGAAACTGCCTTTTTAAATCCTAAAAGTTATTTTATTACTCATATTACTTTATTTTATGAATAATTCATTCTTGTACAATTAAAGTTAAAAGATGGGAAAAAGAAGCCTGACCTAAAGAAAAGTGAGTAAAAACACTTCCGCGGAGAAAATTCGAATTGACCGGCTTTTCTTATGCAGGTACCGCATGAAAACAACAATCCACAGAGAGGATAATTGTCACGATCGTTACTCCTCCTCTTAAGGGCGCTCCAGCCCTTCATCGTTCTGTCCCATTCCCCACACCAGTTCCTTATTCCAGCCCCTCTTTAGTTCCACCTTTAAAGCCAGACGCAGGCGTTTGCCCGAGGCTTCTCATTGATTTCCGCATCGTGAGATCCCGGGGTCCTGCCGCGTCTGGCTCCGTTATGGTTTTAGTTTCCTGTTCCTGATTCCCTGCCCCGCCGGTCCCGACCCGGTTCTGGTTTTAACTTCGGATGGATCCCCTGGTCTTGGACTAAACCTCCCGTCTTGGATTCCCCCTCTGGATTTACCCTTGGATTGTTTGCCCTGGATTCACTCCCCCTGGACACCTGCACTCCTCGGACACGCCCCCTATCTCCTGACCCTTCTCCTGCATGACTATTTTCCCAATTGTATCCTCACATTCCGGATTGTGTCGTCCGCATAGGGCCCGGAAAGAACTGTTCCTGATAATAATACAGATAAGTCCCAATAAGCCCATGAATACACTGAATCGGAAAAACCATGGTGTGCAGGAAACATCTTTTCAAGCAATTTGGTGTCTCTTCTTTGAGTACAGGTATCAGTGGGATAGTTCATTCCACACGTGTGAGGAGAGTCATGTTAACTGGCCAGCGAACAGAGAAGCGTCATCTTCTCTCCTTGCGGCAGGAAGCAGCAATGCGTAGCTCACCTTCATATCCTCCTGAGCGACTGGTCATGCCCCTCCTCTCCAGGGTGGACACAGGGGAGTAACTGAGGGACGAGGTGGAGCCCTGGGCTCTGCGGGAGGAGCCTGCATTCCCCCTCGAGCCGCCACCCCCTGAAGCTGAAGGGGCAAAGAGGGCACAGCAGGCCAGTCAGCCGTTGGCAGCAGCCAGCCTAAAGCACTAACCACAGCCAACAGTACTGAAATGGCTAACACATCTTCTGGATGAAAATCCTGCATACAGTTCAAGGTGAAAACTAAAAACTTATGAAACACACAAAACTAATCGTGACAAGCGTACATGCTTTTACCAAACTTTGGATTGGAGTCTGTGGAGTTAACTGGATGTTTACGCCACAAACCCGAGTACTAAGCTGAGGTAGAAACAGCTGTGAAAGCTTAGGGCTGTTTCTGAGGTATTTTCCCAAAGGGGGCAGAAATAATAAGATGAGATTTGCCACTGTGTGCTCCTCACATGATGTGACATAGCTGGTGCTGCTCTGTGTGATGAACTTCTTTTCCATTCCCAGACCCCCAGAGCTGCTGGAGAAGCCACTCCTCTGACCTCCGCCGCTGCTGGAGCCCTCTGACGGGGTGAAAAACAACAGCGGCAAACACTCAGTTACTTCTGTCCGCTGGGAAATCCCCCTAACAAAGACACCACTGATCTTGTCAAGGCAAACATATTGTTTATACATGAGCAGGCTCTGTAACAGTCAGCTGGTGACAAGACCAAGGCTTGAGTGCCTTTACTGTCTCAGCTGTTCAGGAGGCCCCTCAACTGCAAATTCAGCAAGTTTACAAATTATCTCAAAAATCTAAATCACTGATATTGACCAGAAAGAGCAAGTGAGCTCACTGCAAGTCTGAATGCCATTACTCACTTGGAGGTAGGGTTGTCAGTCTTGATGTTGTGGTTACAGACTCTGTCAGAACTGCAATAAATAAAAAAAACACTTTTTTTTATTGTCGGGAACAGTACTAGTTACTAGTACTTAAAAGTGTCAAAGAGAGGAAAACATGTATCTGAATATTGAAATACCACATGGAAATGATCAGTTGTGAAATTCATTAAAACTTCTAATCATCTAAACATTTAAAAAAATTATTGTGTACTTGGTAGGTTTCAGTGTCTCTTCTGCTTGTAGAATTAAAAGGTGTCAATTAGAGAAAAAATCAATAACATGATTATGTATGTCAAGAATGAAAGATTACTTTCCTTATTTTTGAAAATAAGCACCTATAATTTATGCTATTTTTATTTAGAAAGTAAACTGCTTTAGTAAACTGTTTTTGGTTATGCTCTTGCTGGTTCTTACTGGACGTGTCGCGCAAATGTTCACGTCTATTTAGAAATCACTGTTGCCCTCTAGTGTTTTACTGAAGTAATGCACAGGTCGCAAAAACAGCAAATTGAATTCCTATGGAACGGGAAAACTCACCTTTCCCAGATAATCCAAAACTCCCACCTGTATTGTTACTCTTTCTTGTTGTTAAGCTGTCCATTCCATGTTATCTATTCAGAAAGATAACAGAAATACTTTTAGAAGAATAAAACAATTAATAAAGGTCATACCCTATTGGTAATCATGTTTCGCCTGGAATTGGTCAGGGCTTCAAAAAAGACATTTCAGCAGCACACACATCTTCAGGAAATTACATAAAAGCAGTGTAAACAAAAATACTATTTACTTTTCTACTAACATTCAAAAATGACTAATAGCGAAATAATTTTGCCACAGTTCAGCAAAACCTTTTTTGGTTCTTTTCCCTTTTTTCACCTTTTGTTACATAACATCACCTTTTCAAAACATGAGCACTGCCCCCAAAGTATTTTTCAAGGAGACATGTTGCAGGAGAGAGCAATGTAAAAACAACACGACGGGGCTTGGATTCAGAAAGTACACACAACTATCGACCAAGTGACATATTTCATGCACACAAAATCTGAAATGGTCCCTGTGGAGAAATGGGCTATCCTAATGACCTACTGGAACTGGACTCAGGTAAGGGTGATAGAGCTGGGAAACAAGCCATCAGGGGAAGAGTAGCTGCAGTCTGGTCTCAGAAACAGCTAAATTAGTTGAAATGAACCCTGAAATAAAATCAAACCTGATACTGCTTTAGATCTATAGGGAGTTTCCAAAGAAACTTAAGGAAAGGAAAATACTGATATAATATTGGTAAATATAAAATTACATTGAAGGGATCAATGTAACACTGTAAGAGGATACTCTTCTATTAAGAGTTCAGGACAAACAATATTTCAAGAAATAACGGAATTATTTTATATCATGTAAGAGTGAAATTGCAATAGGAAAAAACAGTTCTTAAGCCTGTTTCCTTGGGACAGAGATGTCTTCCCAGACGGAAGTAGTGTAAAGTCACAGTAGAGTGGGCCACACTCCATAATGCTGTTCGCCTTCTTCACCACCCTGTTTGGCGAGTGCATTCAGCTGAATCAAATTTGCCCCAATGGCTTTATTACATATGTTTCCTTTTCTAGCCTCCTGCAATTTGCAGTACTGATGTTACCAGACTGTGTAACAGATAAGACTGTGTGATAAGACTTTCGATTAATAATTAGTAGAAAAGTGTTAAAATAGTTCTGTCACAATTTAAGAAGGTAAGAAAAAATTTGAGACAAAAATTCAAGATAACATAGGCAGCTACCAGTTAGTGCAGTAAATCCTGTGAGTATCAAGCTATGTTGCTGCTTGGTTAATACTACTCTTTTACTTTAGACTATGGCCCTGTTGGACACTGGACACAGGGGGAGCAGTTGAGACAACCTGTACAGAGTGTACAGGACAGGCAACAGCTTTCTGCAGTTCTCTCCAGGATAATTAGGAATCACAGTTTTTAAAATCTTTATTAAAAGCGTTTAATCTTCTTATTCTTTTCTTACTTATTAAAGAGACTGATGTGAATCATATGGCCAAGATTTGAAGGGATTATGACATATTCCTTTGGCTGACACTGATATCCACGGCAACTTACATTTGAATCCATTTAGACAGCTGGGTGATTTATTGGAGCACTTTGAGCAAAAAAACCTTTGAGCTCAGGTGTACAACACCAGTGTCCCAGCTGGGATACAAACCCACAGCCTTTTAGTTATACAGTAAGTCCACAACCCCAACCACAGCTCCACACTATTAGTGTGGAAACACAAAATGAGCCTTGTACAGAGCCTTTCACATTGTCGTCATGCCTTCTGTCTTCAGTCATTTCGTTGTCAGGTGCAAGAGCCAAATAAATTGTCACCATATTCCCACAAATTAACTTCAATTCAAAAATATTTTCACAACCAATGTTCCTAACAAAATGTTTCTTGTACTTACTAATGAATTACTGTACATGATGGCTTTATTCAATCATTTGGTAATGCCCTACAATAATGGTTTGTTTTTTAATATAATTAAATATAATTATATAATACAAATGACCACACAAGTCAAAATACAGTATATACATGACAAATTAAACATCAACAACCATACATTTCAAAATGCTATCACCCAAGTCACAAAAATAATTCAAACATGCCACAATTGAACGAGTACAAAAGAGCAGTATGGCTCTACTATCACATAAAGAAATCAGAAGAAGATAAAAAGGAGTGAAGATACCACACAATCCAAAACAGAGGTTGCCAGTCCTGATCCTTAGGACAGAAACTGACAGGTTTCTATTGCAGCTGATGTCTTGACTTAAATGGATGTTTGAATGAACCAAAAAGCTGCTTGGTTAGGGCCTTTGTGAGGTAAGGTTTTAAAAGTTAAAAAAAAGGCAAAAGGTAAAAGGCATCATCCTATGCTGGAATGTGTGAGGAACTGAAAACAATTCAATAATTCAAATTAAAGTTATTAGTAGGTCTCTTAAGGGCCTTTGATCCAAAGACTGGCAGTGTTTATGGACATTTATGGAATATTTCAGATATGTATTTAATATTCGGGCAGACATTTAAAATACAGTATTACTAAAATTATTTAAATTGGTACCATTTTAATATTGTGTAAACCTATTAATCCACTTAAAGAAACATTAAACACCACTAATCTGAAATGTTATCTACTACTATACTTCACAAGTGTAATTCAAATGCTCCTATAGAAATGTGAAACGTGTTCTCCCAGCGTCTAAAACAGTTAAAAAATGTTAACAAGTATTACGTACAGGTCTTTCGGTGTAGCAGAGACAGTTGTCCATTAGTGGGCAGTATTTCTTTACATCAGTGTTTCACGGTACAGCTCCGGGAGCGCCGTTGTGACTTCTGTTTTTTTTTTTATAACATGGGAGCATTAGTCTGAATAATTCAAATTCTTAAATTGATTGTTTATTTGTGGTTTTACAACCGTTTACGTTCTTATATGATATAATAAGGTAATAAATGAGCATGAATCCTTTACCAGATACTGAACTTCAGCTCTTGTCTCTCTCCATTTTTTGCAACGAATATACTAAAGAGCTGATTTATAACACTTATTAAGACAACGTGTTATACGTCTACATGTCATTAACTGACAAATTACTAACAATAATTGCTGTTTAAAAAAATATGACGCAAAAACAATTGTAAACCAACTTATTTCTGCTTAATATCTTGAAAATGAGTTTACACTGTATATAAAGTTTATAATGACTTTAAACTGTATGTAAAGATTATTTGTCTGAGCTGAATGCAGAGAATGTTTCAAAAAATGAATTGGTTCAATTAAGAGTTCAATGATATTAATTGATTAAACACTGTTGGAATTAAACCACTACAGAGAGTTATTTAAGGACCAATCTTGGAAAGCACTTTAACCTAAGTACAATGTTACCTTAAGGTCTGCTGCCTCGTAGCTCTTAGATTAAACTTGATTTAGTAAAGTGATTGATTTTTTTTTTTACTTGACTGAATTTCATTTCAAAGCCAAAGGTAAACTGAAACCTGCCATTAATCCCCTGTAACCTCTCTAATCCTGCACCACTGACTTGCATGCACACAAAAACAAGTTACTTCCAAGTAGCAGGGTTTACAGTATTTACCGGGGATTATAATGTTTATTTAGCTCAATCTCAATATGACGGGTATTGATGCAGTTCTATATCAAACCAGATTATCACCCATTTACACTCAGGTGAGAGTGATCTGTGAGAGTAATAGTTCTCAAAAACTCAAATACTCAGACTACTCTAAATTATTACTAATGTCAATTATTAATTATATTACTATTAAAGGGTACTCTAAACATTTCACTACATCTACATTATTTAATCAAATAGTATTGCAAATACCATTGCTGAGCATTATGAAAGACTGTATTCTAATGTATGCCTTATTCCTCTCTATTGTATGCCTTATTACTCAGCGGTTTTTAAAAGTGCAGCAAGTAACATTGCAATAAATAGACGATTAACTTCAGCATAAACCTAATTATATACTGAGTTCTTTCAACTATTGCAAAGATGTTTTGAGAGAACATCAGAAGATGTGAACTAGGACTCCACTGTGTATTGTAATACAATGTACACAGCAGGAAAAGTTCATACAGTAAACATTGTTATTTGCTCACTGTGCAACACTGTGTTTTTTCTTGCAGTAGCACAAAGCAGTGTAGCAATCCACCAAGACAAATAATTGTGTTTTCCCACTGTCTGGAAAAATTAACCACACCGTTTGTCCACATTGATTCAGGTGCACACCAGGTCTTCTCAAGCTAGCTTTTGTGGTTAACCTTAGCACTGTCCTGTCTACAGCAGATCTATAAGAATTGTTGTACATTATCATTACATACTGCTGAAATGTTCTTACCACTGTTATGGGCAGCCATAACAAAAAAACAGTTTGGAATGAATGTTCTTATAATAGCATTATAGCAACTCCACACTATCAAGTGCAGTTTTCCAGAGGAAAAAGATTATGATTTGACTTCTAGAAAATTCCTGCTGCTAAAGCACCAGACTTAAAGCATTCTTTAGATGTTGTTTTATCTCTGTTCATTTTTCTTTCATAAAGCACACAAATTATTATTTCTCCAACTTGTTGAGGTTTATTGGAGGTAATCAGTAGGTAAGGCACTTTTTAACAATCTGGATGGGGTTGGTATATTACTAAAGATATGAGACCAAAAGTCTTTGAAAACTTTGTTCTGTCTGTACTGAATTACAAGTCCCTTTGGACTTGTACAACAATAGATTGCAATTGTACTACTGGTGTAGTGTTCCAGGACACAAAGAGCACCACACCCTTATTTCAGATCTTCAATTAGATCCACAGGCAACCAAATGTTGGCATTCCATTAACCCAGTAATAGAAAATGTGAGCAGACATTTGGCACTTAACCAGTTCTTTCCTGATTTTGAAACCCAGCAGAACATTTAATGTGCTTTAGTACAGATGAGTCACTGATGGTCCCTTGCTTGAGAATGTGATGGAACTGATTTGAACAGGTTGTCACTGTGAAGACAACTCTGACATGTGGGTAGATGCTAAAAAACATTCAACTACTTACAAATCAATTAGAGTGTCATGCCATTCTGTGACATTTAAACTCTATAATGGTGTCACATACTGTACATTCCTGTGCTTCAAGAGCAAAAGGAAGAGTTAAAATGTTATATGTGCAGCATGCAGTATATGTATTGGGCTGATTTATTTATCCAAATACATTTACATTTACATTTGCACCCTTACATTAGCACCCAGTTATTAAGCAGGAAATTTTACTAGAATAATTATAGAATAATTCAGATGAGGGCCCTTGCTCAAGGGCACGACACCGGTGTCTCCCATGGGATTTGAACCAACAACCTTCTTGTTACAAATACAGTATTTACCTAGTTGCCTCTAGCAATTGTGAGCAAAATAAAAAGTGCCAAGTCAATTTTAGAAAGTTAATAGACTTTTTAGTGTAAGATTGCAACGGATCTTGAATAATGTGGAGTTTTTTTCACTCTGTTTATCATTTGTGGACAAGGGAGGGGCTCATTTTATGTGTGTCACTATGGAAATATTTTTTATTGTCTTCAATAGAGTTCTGTCTGGAGAACAACTGGCAACCAATTATTCTTTATAAAAAGAAGGCTTTTTTCTTTCCAAGACAAACTTCTGAGAACCGTATTCCCAGTGGGCAATCTTTCTGTCTCAGAATACCAGGATAGGAGGCTGGAGGCATACCCACACCACTTCAAAAGATGTTGGTAACAATAGTACAGAACAATGGATGCAACCCTGTAAAGTATTCACAGTACAAGGATTAAAATACTCCAAAAAACTGGCAGGGAGGCTTTCCAAGTGTACATGCAGGGACACTCATAAAATCCCCTTTTTAAAGTGAATAAACTATATATTATAGGACAAAATATAAAACAAAACGTCAAAAGGAGTGCACCTGGATACTTGTACTCCTCAAAATGAATTTCAATACTAAGACCTAATATTTGCTGCAAAGGCCTGTGGAAAATAAAATCATGACCAAAATGCTCTGAACATCGTTTTCCACCATTGCATTTCCAGAAAGCAGATTTCATGAAGGAGAATCTATGTGGCAACTGCAATTCCAAACTTATGTCTCACAAAATTTTGGTTCCCATACAAAATATCATACGATTCTCAGTTGATATTGGAATTCCAACACCTCCTTATAATGTGTACAGCACATTAATGTGAAAATATATTTTTAGAAGAACAGTACAATGAAATCATCATTTCCTAGGCAAGCTGTAGTAAGTATGTGATTTCATAAAATTCATTGCAGTGTGTTTGCAATACTGTATACATGTTAGTGTCAGAACAGATGACAGGTTTTAAAAGCAATCTATTTTGTGAAACAAACAACAACTGACTATTCCATGCCTTCAATGGCATCTAAAATCTAACAATGCCTAAATATACAGAAAAATTATTGTCTCAATCTATTCATTAATAAGATAAATCATGACATTATCAACATGGTTCCATCCAGTCCATCGCAGGGCACACACAGACTGTGTGCACACACACAGCCATACCAGAATGTCTGAGAGAGAAAACTGGAGCACCCAAAGAAAACACATGCGAACATGGACAGGACATGCAAACTCCACACAGATAGCACCCAAGGCCCAGAATTGAATCAGGTGCCCCAGTGCTGCAAGTGGTGTCGAGTTTGCATGTTATCCCCCGGTGGGGTTTACTCCCACCTTACAAAGGCTTGTTGGTTAGGTTAATTGGTGTCACTATGTACATCTGCGCGTGTCCCCTGTGATGGGCTGGACTGCTGTCCAGGGTGTGGTCTCGATTTGTGCCCAAAGCTTTCTGGGATAGACTCGGTGTTGCCAGGGCATTTCTTGGAAGTAAGAGGCCTTCTTGTAATGGACGAATGGCTGAACTTATGTGGTAAAGTGGATAGAATGTGCCTCAAGGTTATTTTACAATTTAAAAAATGTGCACAAATATTGGTGCACTGAAACGGTGTTGAAAAGGTAATTCATTTTATTTAATATCATTATAAAGAATACCTGCTCACATTTTAATAGATGCTACTAATCTTCTACTCCAGTAATATAAATCCAATTTCTTAATAAAAAGACACATACTAACACTGGAGATAATTGTGAAGTTCTCTAATTGTGCAGGGAGACAGTTATCTGCTCATATTGAGTTACAAGCTATCAGAAAACATGAACAATAGAGCCCCTCTGCAAAATACATTCTATAGTGCACATAAGGTGTTCTTATTTAGATTTATTTTTTTGTTAGTAATTATTACCATTCAGAATCACTCTTTTGAACCAATTTTGCACAAAGGGAACCTTTAAGCATTTGAGTAGAAACAAAAAAAAACATTTACTGTATTATGAATGGCAAGTACAAAACATGCCAAAATAAACAAGAAACATTATTTTGTGCTCATAATCTGCGTGCCTTGAACAGCTAAGAAAAAATTAGATGGGTTCAAAGCTGTGTGCTGAAGTTAAAGTTTTTTTGTAAATAAAAAATAAAACAATAGTTCTGTCATACTCTGGAAAATGTGTCAGTATTTTCCAGGTTTGGTATTATTAAGAATTTTTCAAGGATTTGTATACACCAAAATTAATCACTTATTGGATCAGAGCATATTTGTTTGGCATATACAGTACATTAAATTAATTTGACATACTGTACATTATCCTAATGTTTTAAATTAAACAGTAGAAAAGCTTTTGGTTGTGCTTCTTGTTTAGAATAAACAGATTTTAACATCTGTTTGCAATCTGTATTTAAAAACAGAAGAATCACAATTGATACAGTAATTGATACAGTACGTTTCGCACTACAGTATACACAGTATAATATAGTCACATAACGTATTATGTGACTATGTGACAAAACTCAAATCAAAAACCTCGAATCAGCAAGTGCTATTATTTCCCAATTTTCTCAGATGTTTTTCATAAAGTTTTATAATCTAATAAACCTATTCCCTACATGGGATTTCATTTATAGGTTACAGTATAGAAAAAGTGTCAAAACGTAATGTATAGGCTTGTAATCATAAAAATTAAAAAGAACAGATGAACAGCAAAATATCTACAGAAAGATTACTCGAAAAACCAACGGCTATTCAAGAAGCGCAGGAGCTACAGTTTTAAACAGCGTGGCAAAGAGCGAACAGGTGGACGACGACATTCAAAACAAGTCAGGCTGAGTAAGGCATTCTTCAAGCGTTTGGAGAGTAATGATTACTAAATACAGTACAACCAAAAAAAACATTAATCTGTAAATGCATAAGAGGAAACACAAATAGGCGCCACAAATCAAATTTCCGAAGCAAAAACAAATATTACATGAAAATGTATAAGTATATTGCTCTTTGGGCATATAATTAAACGACCTACAAAGTGCAAAATAATTCATACCTTTATCGCCTTAATAATCCAAGAAAATGCGTCCGCAGATGTCCGTTCCCCAAACCTATTTTATTTCTTATAGATAAAGATCCCTTTCCCAGCACTTTTTGTATCCCGTCCGTGGAAAGGTGGGCTGCTGCTGACTGATCTTGCAGGAATGCTGGTGCTTTGCCGTTTATTAATTACTTTTTCTTTTTTTCACTGCGCTTTCACCAACAAGTCTAAACGCAGTGTGGCGAGGTTGCGGTTACAGCCGCGCCCAGTTTTTTAGCTGTCAAGGTGTGCACAAAACTTAAATAAATGCCCTCGGGAGACCAACTTTAGGTAATAACTAAATCTGCTAGAGCAAAGGGGGGTACTGTATTTACTGAGATGCTGTAGATACGGTAATTACTTGTTTTTACACGTTTGACGTGTGACGCTTGGAAAGTGTCAATGTCCCAACAGTTTTGTTGTTTATATTGTGCGTCTCAGAACTTCTGCACAGTTAGAAGTTTGTTTTTTCCCGGAATGAACCGGTTGTCATAGTTACCTTTTTTTCCCTGCAAGACATGAAAAGTTGAAAAGTTATTTCGAATAATTTCGACTTGTGCTGTATCTTGTTAAACAGAGAAGAAATATTTGCTGCCAACGAAAAACACAAAATTAAGCTCGTGATATGCTAACCCAATAACCTATGTTAACAATAAGGTAGATGTTACAAAAAAATAAAACAGCTTTGCTTCGGTAGTAAATTTTCGATTTGTTTTCTAAAATACAAACTATGATTTTTAGAAGTACTGTATAATATCTGATTTTATTTACTTATTAATTGCATCTTTATTACAATAAACGTATCGTTCAATTGTCCAAACTGTATTCTTTAGGAAAAAATGTTTATTACATAGAGAAATAAAAATGACCTGACTTTCCCTCTGGGTAAATTGCCCATCTAATACAGTATGCATTGTAGAGGGGGGCATTTGCCAAACGGGGGGGAAAAAAGCAAGGGGTGTGATATTGCTACAGTGGTAACCACCAATGTGTCCATCCCAATAAGGAATACTGTATGATAATTTAAAAAAGAGCAGTTAGCATGGGAACTTCCGAAACGCTTTTAAGTATGTATAGCGAAAATTAAAAAATAATGTTTCTGTTTGTAAAGTGGGTGTAACTGACTTCAAAGCTTATCTATTTTTTCTTGTCAATTCTCCATTATCAGTTGTACCAAGAAAAAAAACTTTGCGTTGTTCTGTTCTTTTCAATATTACCAACTCGTAAAAACATTCCTGTTGTGATCTTATTTTAAGACTTTTCAGCTAAAAGTTAGTTCAGTACTTTTTTGTCATGCAAAAAGAAGTCTTTACGTTTATAATGTCAATGGCACGAAACACCTGACAACTAGACAATTCGATATTACTATTAGAAGTGATGGATTAGCTACTGCAAAACATAATTCTGTCTGATCACATTTAATTTAATTTGTATATGTTGTGATCATGTTTTGGAAGCTACTGATCAATATGAATTTAGAATGTTTTAAATCGCAGCCATGGTTTATCAACCCATACTAAAGTTTTCATAACAGTCAAAACACTCGTGGCAGCTTAGAGTCAATTGATTCCCATGCATACATTGTAACTATAGATTGTGTTTAACAATTGTACATACCAGTTTCTGTCAGTTTATTCTATATATACATATACAGTATACAGATACTTCTTAAAACCTGCTTTAGAAGCAAAAAACCTGCTGTGAGTTTTGAGTCTCATTCTTATCTAAATAAATGGTCAATACTAGAATCCCTTAAATTACATTTGTTACATTAATGTTGACAGTACTAAGTCCTACAGTGATTCTATTTCTTTCAAGAATATTACAGACCTTAGACATTTAATTTTCAAAACAAAGTTTTCTCTTTATGCATTATTGTGCATATAGTTAAAAAATCCTGGGCAAAGCCAGACATTTCATTTGTAAAGCACAGAGTTTGTAATGGCTAGTCATTTATGGGAATGCACATTAATTCAGACAGCACAGAAATGATATAGCTGCTTCAAATTCCACACTACATATCAAAAGGCCCTTTTACAGGATTACAGTTTACAGAATAAATTCAGTCCCAGAAAAATCATACAGGAGCCATGCTGTCTTATCATATCTGCATTCACTACAGGTAGCTAGACAAACAAAACCAGAAATATGTCATTTCCATTTTACATCAGACAACATCGTTTCCCAAATAATCTTAACAATCTTTATGTAGTTTTTTGTACTAAATGTAGTAGTTTTCTGTAGTAAAATCACTACTTTATGTAGTAAATGTAATACTTTTATGTATCACAGTTTAAGAGATATATTTAAATTGGATCTATATCTATATCTTTAAACCAATCTGTATCTACTGTATGTCTTGAAACCTGAATAAAACTTTATTTCCTATTAAGAAATGTACTTATTGAACTCTTATAAAAATAGAAGGATATTGCTGCCATGCAGGAATGAAGGTATATGAGTTTAACTCTTCAGATACAACACCATTACAATCAATCAACACAAAAGAGATTAAGAGTATGGCTTTTGTCACTTTCATAGCTAAACATTCTAAAATCCCACTTTGTAGCGCATATGAAAGTTTACATTTTGGCTTACGTCACCGCAAGAAAGCTAAATACAGACTAAATCTATATAAGAAACAGCAATGCAATTCATTCCTACAGAATCCTACTCATTATTTAGTAACACCATTTAACCACTTAATTTTATAATTAATCACAAACACCTTCCCCAGGATACAATTCAAATCCATGAACATGATCACCACAGAGATCACCACACCACCAATACATTTAGAAATGTATTTACTCAAGGCCTTTTACTACCTACAAGCTCTTGGGTCCCACATATTTAGCATACATACTGTAGAACACAATGCAGCTCTGTTTTGAGAAGATGTTCTGCAGCAGAGTACACCCAACAGTACAAAACAATTGACTACAGTACAATGAATCTTACATCCGCACAGACAGAACAATTGTCACATTCACTAACAACACCCCCCAAAAAACTAATAGCACCTAGAAAATATTTTCCACTACAATTGGAAATCCACATGGCAATTCAATTAGCACCACTTGGTGCCACTTTAAATAGCTGGAACTCAAAACTATATTGTACAGGGCCAGGTCAGTTCATATCTGCTTGATGTTGCTTGGCAATTAATTTAAGTAAGAAAATACCAGCAGTCAATCCCAGTGTGTACATAACTTTCATTACATTCATTAGCAATAAATTGGAATCTATTTAGGATGAACTGCTCCTTTAAGGTATGGTTGAAAAATTAGAATCCGAGTGTTTCTCTAACCCCACAAAGAAATTGTCTTCTCACAGCCCTCTGCCTTGCTTTCTTTTGTTTTATTACACCTTGCCTGTACATGCTCATAGCTCCATTAGCTGAATCTGACATGTTATATACAGTATATAACAGGAGCCAGTCCAGGCTCCTGTGAAGTGTAGTTCAGGACCCTATGCAGACGGTATAATCCGGAAGTAAGTGGAGAAGGACATCAGGGGAAGGTACAGCAGGATAGGATGGGTAGACAGACGGGGGGGGTGACGACGGTGATCCGGTGCTCGGGGGATGTGACAAGGGCAAACAGATCCAGACAGTCCAAAGGGGGAATCCAGGGCGCAGTCCAAAGTCCAAAACCGGGGGATCCATCCAAGATGATACAAATAAGGTTAAAATCCAGAACAGGGACAGGAAATAAAGCTAGGGTAAGGAGGTCAGGCGCTCTGAGCCCCGGACTCAGATGGTCAGGATGCTGTGATGAAGCCTATGCCATCGGGTCACTCCAGGACGTGCTGGTAGGCGGGCTTCCGGGCGTCCATCTCCCAGTGCTAAGCCAGGAATAGCGAGAGCATCAGGCTTAAATACTGAGACAAAACAGGAGGCAGGTGCACATAATCAACTAAATACGAAAGGGCCGGAGCGCCCTTAAGAGGAGGGATCCCGATCGTGACAATGTAGTCATTTCATTAGAGGTGTCAGTGCCAAAAGAGTTTTTGGTCAACAGTTGTCCACCAACAGGGAGGGCTGCTTCCGCCCAGTAGGTGGGTTGGTGTAAAGGATCTATGGATGCATGAGTAACATTGTTTATCGGCTTTATTGTTGTTTGGTTTATGGTATCTTTGACATTTTACAGTACATACTGTATACTCACATGAAAAGAACATATGGAAGGCAACAAACAAGAGAAGGCCATTTCTCCAATCTAGCTCATTTTGTTTCTGCAAGGCATTTTATCAGAGGATATCATCCAGATATTTCTAGAAGGAAGCCACAGTATCGGCTAATGTGTTCCAGAGTCCCACTTGACTGATGTTCATGAGAACTAAAACTCTTCAGAGTAGGTTAAGCATGTGGAGCTTCTCACTCCTGGTGGAAATGGGTACAGTTCACATTCCCAAGAGATTCTGATATAACAACTCTGCCAGGTTAAAATCGAGAAAACAAATAAATAAAAATAAAATTTAATTTTTTTAAATAAACAGATCAGACTCTGATTACTTGAAACTCACCACATGCCCTGAAGGATGACTCTGTAGACTCAACACAATAATTTTAGAATATAACAGGCCCATGGATTTTTCTCAATAATTTATTTATATGTAGTATAAGTGTGTGTGAGTCTTTCATGGTATATATTGATTAGATCATTAAAGTTTTGCAAATTACAGTAAATTATTGAGACTCAGTAATCATCAAGATACTGAATAGCCAGGTGAGATTTCAGTCCAAAATCACATCCCATATTGTACAAGGAGTACAACTGCAGTAAATTTGTGCAAACCTGTGACACATATATTTATGAAGCACATGTGTTCGGGATAAAATATTTCAAGCCCTAATCGGCCAGATAACGTGAACAAGGTCATATCCTGAGGGGAGAGTTTAGAGAATCCAATCAAAACTAACCTGCATGTCTTGTAAGGTCTTGGAAAGGGGGAGGAAACGTGGGTATTTGGTGAAAACCAACAGGGGTACATGGGGTACATTCCACATAGAAGATACCAACCCAGGAATCGGACCCAGAATCCAAGAGCTTTGCGGCAGCAGCAACTATGCCATCCACTAGGCACTAATACTGATAAATATACCCTGAGGCTGTAAATGATCAGTTTAATAATACCACAACATTTCTGTATGTGAGATTCACATGATGATGAACAATTCACTGCTGCTGTTGGTTTAAGTTACGGTAATTCCTCAGGCTGAGTCAGAGCTCTGTTCAGCTGAAGTCGTCAGTTTTTTCCACTTTATTTACAGGGGAAGAAGTTATACGTCAGGGCAAACATGTCCGTGAACAAGTACTGGCACCATTTAGGTCAACTGATTTTTATCCCATTTACAGCAAGATTCACACTCACAGAGGAAGTCTCACATGCAATGGTTACTGTACTTGCATGTTTCTTTAACCCTTATCCTCACAATGGGTGAGGATGATTTTCTAGACTATTATATATTTTGAGTAATTATGTAAGTGGATAATAGTAGACGTTTGAGGATGCTGGAAAAAATTATTAGAATTTCAATTCTACTTTATAGCAGAAAGTGCAAGTAACCATTGTGTCAAGGTTAAGTAAATAATTCCTTCAGCGACTATTATACAAAGAGATGTGGTATTGCTCTGGAATAAAATCAGTAGTACATTTGTTTACAATTATTTATTTTGTGGTAGCATTTCAATGTTATGAAATCCTGCTCACAGTATGAAATGGTCTCTTAAACTCATTTTAACATTTCACTTATGTTCCAAACCAAAGTAAAACAACAAGCAGTTATGCTGCTGTATCAGGAGACACATATACAGTAGACTGTTATTACTGTATATCTGAAAGGGTCAGGTAAATTACAAGGCACTCTTCCCAGTTCATGATGTTAGAATAAAAATGGTTCAAAAAGTTAGATTGCCTCTCCACTGCTATCTAATATCCATCTCTTATGAAAATGTCTAATTTATTGATCAAAGAGACACACTAATGAGAAAATGTCATTGCTGGAGAAGCACCGTACCATCGGGAAGTAGTAAATTATAGCAATAATCACTAGCACTGGAGGATAAATATCAGTTCCACCTCAGCAGCTAAACAAACAAGGAATCCATACAGTATCATTACAATAATTAATACATACTGTAGCTGTTAAACCAAACCATAGCGAACACAGTAGAACTGTTCTCCCTCTGCAAACAATGTTTTACCACACAACAGTGGAACATTTCACTATTAAACATCTACTGCCCAGAGACATTTAAGAAGCACAGAGTCATGTCCATAGAAAACCTAATAAAATATGTTTTTCAAAACGTCCGTAACTTTTCAGGATTCCTGTTTTGAAGGTCTCTGTGTGTCTTGGCGATACCAGCTCTAGGACATTTAGGGAGAAAGAACACCATGATGCTGTCTTAAGCCAGCTCTTCCATGCAGCTGATGTTCTTGACTAACATCCTCGCCCACACCTCCCTGAGAAACAGAGCCCCTACATCTGCCTTCCTAAGGCGCTCACAGGCTCTTCTCTACTCTTCCAACAGGTAGTGGCACATCCCTTGCCACACCCTGGCTAAATATCTGCTCGGGGATTAAAGACTGCACAAAGCTCTATTGGCAGTGTGTCCTCACATTACTAACTGCGTGATGAGGCAGGAGGGGAAATCACAGCTGATAACCGCATCCCCTTAGCTGAAAAAAAAAAGCTTTGGGGTAAAAAAAAAAGATTTTTCCTTTTAAGAAGTCTGTTTTAAAGCATTTTAAATGACCTCATCTTCAAGGTGTGTGCTATTTATTTAAATTCACGGAAATGAATATATCAAAATTGTTCCGTAGTAAAAAAGGTAAAGGTTTTTGACACACCAAAAGCTATAAAGCATCATAGTCAAAATATGCAACTGGGACACAGTGATTCATACTGGCACGTTTGGCTTGGGTGGATGGAATAATGCTTCTCAATGAAATTCCAGAAGGACATCCATCTCGCTTGGGTAATAAGAAAGGCAAAGTATTCATCTGAGAAACTGCAGGGTATTTCCTGGCATTGTGTGAAAATGGCTTTAAAGACCTGGCAACCTTTTAGTAGTTGGTTTTGTTGCAGTTTAAATGAGTGCACCACAACTGTGCATGTACAGTAAATGTGAAAAAATAAGTACTTTAACATTGTGGTATAGTTAGGAAGAACATTTCAGTGTATGCTCACACATCTGTTACCATTTTGCTCCTTTACTTCCACAATCATGCCAATATGATTTCTTACTGTATGACACGGCTTTGCCAGTACAGTGAAGACAAGAAAGCTTTTCAACATCTGTTGCTTTCAGCTGCCTAAAAATGATTTTAAAATGCCTTCAGTCAGATTTGAAAAAAGTAAGCTTTTTCAAGCCCTAGGCTTTCACTGAAGGACTTCATCTCGGCAAATCTCTTATTATTATTGTGGTCTCAAAGTATTGTGTAAAGAATGTACAGAGATGTAAAATTGAATACCAGTCCTGGGTTTCTATAAGGGGTTTGACCAGGTCAAATGAAGATAATTTTGAAACTGTACTACAGCTGGTGCTTACACATTGCTGCATATAACTTAAGAGTGCTTACGGGAGCTCCCGTGAAGGGTAATTTAGGACCCTATGCAGACGGTATAATCCAGAAGTAAGTGGAAAAGGACGACAGGGAGGAGATGATGTGGATCAGGAGGGGTTGACAGGGGGGTATGACGACAGTGAACTGGTGCTTGGGGGGGCATAGCCAAGGTGAACAAGTCCAAGGAGTCCAGGAGGGGAATCTGGGGCGAAGACCAAAACCGGGTGATCCAACCGAGACGTGACAAAACACTAATAAAAACGGGATGACAAGGCCAGGCGCTCAGCTGGGTCAGAACCCCGATAGGAGGCCTATGCCATCAAGCCGTGGACGTAGGGCAACTTGATGGTAGGTGGGCCTCAGGGAGCATTTAGCTCTTCCAGCACAACTGTAACCCCTTTCAAGACGTTTAACTCAGCCGGTTGAATAATCCTTCACAGACATTCTAAAGACACCCTCAAGACTTCACTCTGCTTCTGTGGAGGCAAAATAATATTATTGGAACACATTTACACTACTGGTATAGTATTACATTTTAAACAACATTCAAGTTTGTTATGCTACAGATTCAAAACTTGAAACATCGGGTAAAGGGACTTTTTGTCTTTAAGGTATTTATTCTACCCTTCAATATTTTAATAAAAGTAATAAAATAATGCATCAGGTAAAGGGACTTTTTGCCTTTAAGGTATTTATTTCGACCCTTCAATAGTTTCATAAAAGTAATAAAAAGTTATCCAGCTTTGTAAATCTGACGCATGAGTTTGCAAACCCAAAGCTGTACCGTAAAGTGCCTGAACAATTGAAACCTTTCTCCTTACACAGATTCATTCCTGTTCATCTCATCCCACCGCCCCCAGCATGATAACTCATCAGTGCCTTTGTTTCACGTGGCATCACATCAGGGCAATGTCTGGTAAAATCATGCGAGGTGTGTGATTATTTAACAGCAGGCCATGATCGGACCATTGCCCTCGGGTGTGGTGCTATCAGTATTATGCAATGTACTAGTCAGAGATGTTTCGAGAAATAATTAGCCCTGGGGAAATGGCGTGGCCTGCACCCCTGCATCCGGAGCATACCAGCAGAACCCTCTTCACTAAAGAGCCCAAATTCCAGGAACGGTTCTGTTACGTATAGTACTGGAAAACTAATATATAATCCCAGACAAGTGTATATTCACTATTTTGTACCTGTTTCATGCAAAATTGTACAAAAGAAATGTGAAGAATATGCCCCAGTTCATAGAAAGAGCCTCAGTTAATGAGTAAGTATTTTTTCAGTTTTGAGTCGTCTGGCACTGGGTTCCTACAAGACTTTTTCAATTGTACTTAAATGAGAAGTCCAGAAAAAAGGAAGACAAAACTGAATCAAGAAAACCCAGACAAATGAGGTTTACTTTGTTACTGGGAAAGTTCTGGAAAAGATAGCTTTGGTAGTATCAGGCGGTTAAGGGCACGAACAATTCAAGATTTGGATTTAGCTTTAACCCGTTTGGCTGAGGGATTGACAAGTTGGCCACACATGTGTGAAGATGCTGGACTCCCTCATGTCTCCACTAAGTGGTGTGAGCCAAGCAGCTTCTGTACGGGCTGGGCAGAAGGATCCGAAATAATGAATGCTGGCAGAGGGGGTGTTGTGACCCATATCTATACAAAGTCAGTCTGGCAGAAGCCTCAGTTATAAAATCCATTTATAGTTTGGAAAACTAATCCTCCAAAACTTAAAGCTGCTAGAATCTGCAAAACCTACAGTATTGGTATTCCCCTAACCATCTCTTCTTACCCAGTAGTTTGTTTTTGTGCGCCATTTTTATTCTTAAAAAAATTAATAGTATCACTGCAAACAGGGCTACAGTTTAAAAATAATCTCGTGACAAATAAGCCCTGGAAGCAAAAATAGGTCAAGAATTAATAAAATGTTTGTTTTAATCTTCTCCTTTCTTATGTACTGTATCCAATACAAGTATCTAAAACATGTTGTAATCAAGGGTAGAATAGAGACCCTTCTTTCAGCCTTAGAATAATAGTTACACTTCTTGTGGCAGATCAACAGCACTAAACCTCCCAGTAGAATAGAACCCCCTCAGTGTTTTGGTGTTCATCCCAGTAGTTTTCAATTGAATCAGAATCAGTGGTGCAGAAAGCTTCAGGATTCTGTCATTTTTCTCTTCTTTGGTTTCAACTGCCCAAGCAGAAACTTCACCGTGAACAAAGCAGTGTCAATATTTCTGAGCTTAATCTTTGAAATGTGTGCTCTAAATACAGTATTTTGATTCTAATTGTTTTCCTATTATATACAGATTAATTTTTTTTAATCATCTTTGTTGGTTATTAATTTAATTTTCTAGCACAAGAAAGCTTGTTCATTTATGAGGTGAAGTACAGTAAATGCTAGATATGAACTCTTAAATTCCATTGACTGAAAACTTGCCTTTTGCCATAGCTTTTCAGAGATCTCTGATACTTTTAACATTCATTTTTGCAGAACAATACTGTACATCTGAACACCATACAATACAGACCATAACAAGGAATTATGCAACAGGACGAGGCAATATTTATGATAAAAAATGTAAAGAAAAAGAAACTTCCAAGTTCTTTGAAAGTCCAAACAACATTTGCTTCTTCTCCAGAAATGGATTTTGACGTATGTTGTTTGGGCAAGATGTGTTTTGTGCTGTTTTGCTTTTGATTTTGGGGAGTGGAGGGGCTGGGCTAGTATACTTTTGAGTCTGTATAACATTCTGTACGACAAGATAACAATGTTTTTTCATCTGAGTGACCATCCAGAGCAATGGTTCACGCCTACTGTACATGCACGCCCTGACAGATAATAAACACTTTGCAGTTTTTTTTTTCTAATAACTCAAGAAACCTTTTCTGATGCCTAAGAAACAGTTGTCTCAGCAACTGGTTCAATAACATATCATTATTCATAACTTGCTAACCAGAAATGTACCACAAATGCGTTTTCTAGCCCTGTGCCAGATCAAATGGATCCCAGGTGTTCTGGTACACACCCAGTGCTGTAACAGGAGTACAGTCAGGAGAATGCACTCTGAAAATGCTTTGTGTTACACTCAGTTCTATGGCACCACAGTATGTTTATCATAAATTAACAGAAAATCCTTTCAGATTGTAGTGACTCACTGAACAAAGGAAGCCTTTGTTGGAATGTCTGGGACAGTGTATAGGTCAGCTGCAGTTCTGATTTTTTTTTTCCTGCTGAATAGGAGTTAGGAAAAGAGGCAAGAGTTTTTTTAGAAGCTCGGGGTGTCCTGAGCCTTTTGTTAACCTAACTTAATTATCTGGATTGATTTCAAAGATCTTGCTCATGGTACTGTGACCTAGAAGTCAGACTGGTTCTCAAGTAGAACTGCACAAAATGAAAATGTATGTAGAATAATTATTAAGGTTGTTTGAGTGTAAAATTTATATTTATGGGGATGAGACTGAAAACATTGCTTCACTTAAAGACACTGAATAGCCAATAGGATGGCAGACCAAACGTACATTAACTTACGTCATATGGCCACCTAATTCTCACAATGTCTTGTCCTGTTGCTGTTCAGGGTAACAGGACATTAGCCACTGACAATGGACCTGAGCTCCTAACAGACCAGAAGGCATGATACTGGGCTATAACACTCTTATTTATCCATACCACACACAGTCTGAGGCTAAGCCTTGACTTTAAAATGAACAGTCTGTTGATCTGTGAGCTTTGAAGTCTGCAAAACCTTCTATCATGTCTATGCAAATTGCTTAAATTCACACTTCACTTAGAAAATGAGCATGTCTGTACTATAAACTGTATTATGCTGGCAGTTTCTGCCATAAACTTTAATCTAGTTGCACGACATACAATTATAACACAAATGTTAAGAGGTAAGAAAAATAGATTTGCAACAATTTTCACAATATTTTTTTCTTTAATAAACAAGAACTAACTGCATAATAAGGAATCACATTCATATCCATGTTTTCTAAATCTTCACAGCATTGGAGTGTTTTAATGGAACCTATACTACATGATCAGGGCAGAAAGCAGACTGGTGTCCTTGAATGTTGTGAACAGCCCACATCGTTTCCCTAAAGCAGTTTGTGTGGAAGACAATAAATCCTTGCAGCATCATCATCATTTCATTCCTGGAATGGTTCTTACATCCTGGAGTGCCTGTATCTTCTGGTTTAGTTCCTCCCAATGCTAAGAGGCACTAGCTTCTGGCAAGTGGATGCCTTGCCTTGAATAACACCTCTATCACTTCAAGTGGTGTCCAACACCCCATCACCTGCATATATCGACCTGTCAAAATCGCGTGCCAACATTACACACGTCCACAACTGACTAGTCATCATCATACCATCCTGTACAGATGGAGAACTTAATATTTAATTAGGTGAATAAAAAAAATAGATTTTTATACTTACAGGAAGAGAGGCAATTTACACTTAAAAGGTTAAAAAAAACAAATTGGTAGCTGAAGAAAGCATTGCTTTCATTTTTTAAATAAAGATTTACAGATCAGTGCTTTCAGGGTTTTGGTATTCATATCTGGCAAGCTGTGACTTCAAGTGTCTTCAGGTGAAATGATTATTTATGTCAGCCTTGCTGTTCTTTTACTAGACAGGAGCTGAAATAAAACTTGTAAGAGCAGGTACTGAATACCAGGACTTGGAATTTACAGTTCAGTAATAAGAAAGCCTTCACATTTCATCTGACAATTTTTTTTCAGCTGTTTGTCCTATTTTCACCTGATTCACAATTTCGAACCTGCTTTGTGTAATACTACTTTGTAAAGAGGCTTTGCTGTCAACAGTTCATGAATTCCATGTTACCTTCATCCTTTGCTCACCCTCTAATTTTTTAAAAGACCACATTTCGGAGACTATCTCAGTATTGTTAGGAGAGCAATACTGTTCACATTTCAATTATTTGGTGTAATTAATGAACGTTATCTGTTGTGTTGCACAGTACCTGTTAAAATATATGTACATGTAAACTTACCTGCAAATGAAAAAGCATAATATGCAAATATAAAAATAAATAAACTGAAGAATAGTATAACTTCTCAATTTTTTCTGCTCTAACACTAATGCTATACAAGCACCATGTCCCCACCAAAGGAATGTAAATACTGTGCATAAAGACGCTGCACTCAGTATACAGTACATACATGTGTTCAGTACACATACAACGTTTTATGTACTTTTATGATTTGTTGTTCCATTCATTAGCAGATTTCATATTAGGTACATATGATATAAAATACTTTTTTAGTTTTTTACATGCAAAATTATTATTTGCAGTCATGGGTGAGGCATATGATCATCGACCATAACCCTAACAGCCATGTGTCTTGCAGAAAGTAAAATACAAAAACCACCCAATCAGATGGGTGAAATATGTCCATTCAGTTTCACTGAGCCTGACCAGGAGTGAAAACAAAACAGTGAACTGGAACCTTGCATTCAAGTGCTTCACTTTCCATTCATCACACAAAGATGACTCATTGTTTTAGAGCGAACAGTAGGAGTCTACATGCATGAACACCTTTTTTTAGTCATAAACTAGAAAACTCCAAGCAAGCACTTTTGAAGCCCTCAAACCAATCCCACAACACAGGGTACCTTTAAACCTGTGTAACCCTGCAAGAGCAAAAAATGTAGACTGTGGAAGAGCTTGAAAGACGAAGGCAACAAGGAGATAAAAGTCTTACAGTATCTTACTGGTACTAGCTAGATTTAAAATATAAAATGTAGCACATGTAGTAAAACTGAAGTCTGAGATGAAGTGGCTCAACAGCTTTTGAGTAGTAGTGATGGGTGTGATGGGTCATGTTTCTCAAATGACCATATCAACTTTTCCAGGGAAAACTGATAAAGCTATACTTGTTTGTGTCAATAGGTGCTGCAGCACATAATACTTAATGGACATAACTGTCAGGCCATCAGCTGTGTTGACACAGGTAATTTTTGTCAAATGTAACAGCTGATCTGTCTCTGTATACTTCACTAATATGAAGTGGCTAGTTCACCAGGCCTCCGAACACTAGCAGGTGGGAATTCTAAATCCTCATACTACCTGATAGCCTCATAAACAGCCTGTCTACTTTCACACTTAAAACATGAATTAATTGGTACTGTACGTGCAACACACCATAAAATACACAAAGCTACATTCAAGCTGGTTTTAAAAGGAAAATGAATAAAAACAATAAAATCAGACACCCCGAGGTACTGTAGGTAAAATGAGTGTGTTCAAACTATGAAATTCAAGTCAAGGCAGGGCAAGGTTCCGATCCCCACCTTTCTCCTTCAGGGTATGAAAAAAACACTGACTGTACCACAGGAAAACAGCACACTATCATTGTGAGACACACAGGGTGTAAATCTTTTGGCGTGCAGCAAAAAGCAAAAAGTCACTCAAGGCAAAGAACAGGCAACAAGTCTTCCTCTCCCACCGATTCTCAAAATTTACGAGCACAAGAAACTGTGAACTTGGGAGCTATAAAATTGATCTTATTCCTTAATTTTTTACTATTTTCTAGGTAATTATCATATACATACAGTATTCAAAAAATGCCTCTTAATAAGGCCCATATTATTTGAACGTATATTTTAATTTTAAGAAAAATTGCTAATGCTGGACCAGTAATGGTTGACACCGAGGAATAAATGTCCCTCTTTTGTAATTCTCATCAATTTTGAATTTTGAAGATAATGCTTCTGAGAGTTTTCCAGCTATAGAGCACTAATTAAGAAGTCCAATATTTTCCCTTTAAAGAAATACCTGTGGAATGCGTTTTAATTTTCAACATGTTCAGACTTTGCCTTTATTTTAGTTCATAGGCCCATAACTAAATTACCACTCTGTGCATTGAAATAGCATGGAAGCAAAAATTTTTTAAATTAGAAAGTGTAATAATAATAATAACTGCTTACACTTATATAGTGCTTTTCTGGACACACCATTCAAAAAGCTTTACAGGTAATGGGGACTCCCCTCCACCACCACCAATGTGCAGCCCCACCTGGATGATGTGATGGCAGCCATAGTGCACCAGAACGGTCCCCACACCCAGCTATCAGTGGGGAGGAGATTGAAGCCAATTCATAAATGGGATCATTAGGAAGCCATGACTGGTAAGGGCCAATGGCAAATTTGGTCAGGACACCGGTGTAACACCCCTACTCTTTTCAAGAAACACCCTGGGATTTTTAATGACCATGAGAGTCAGGACCTCGGTTTTACATCTCATCCAAAGAAGTCCCCGTCACTTACTGGGGCATTAGGACCCACATGGGCCACAGAGTGAGCACACCCTGCTGGCCCCACTAATACCCCTTCCAGCAGCAACCTTAGTTTTCCCCAGGGGGTCTCTCATCCAGGTACTGACCAGGTTCACACCTGCTTAGCTTCAGGAGGCTACCAGCTGTGAGTTACAGAGTGATATGGCTGCTGTGTAGGAATCCCTTGTAATTGTTTTTTGTTTTAATTATATTTTTTATCGAATTTCTATTTTTTAAAACGTTCAAGAATAAAAATGCATTCCAATACTTTTTTAACCAAAGGTGCAATTGTGACGTCAAACTAAGTACAAAACCAAGTCTGATTTTTACAGTACATAATTCAGTTTAAAGTGATATATAATAATGCAGCATATAAAGATACCATAAAGTACTACTGTATTTCCCTTATAAAGTAAATTATGTGGATGGTCTTGGTAGCAATGTTTGGTTAACAAGCGTATTGCATTTTGTGAGGCACAATCATGAAACAATGCACCTCTTTTTTTTATAAAGGGCACTCAAATTGTAGACCAAAAATATTTCCGGTTGGGTGCTGTCATAAACCAGGTCGCTTCACTATATTGTCAGATATCGTAATTCTTGTATTTTCTCACTCAAGGGATGGCTTGTTATCTTAACCCTAACGAACCACAGGTGCAGTGAGATTAATGTTATTTTAATGACGATTTTAATAATATTCCAGATAAGGAGAAAAATTTTATGGAGAGTAGAAAATGTTTGCTCTTTTCTTGAATCTGTATAATTATTAAAATGTTAAATAATTGATAAATACATTGTATTTAAGCTTTTATAAAATTATGTTATTTTATTTTTCTTTTTTGAATGAGAATATTTGCCCGAAACAGTTTTCAAGGAGAAGTGCTTTTACTGGTAGGATAAACCAACGTCTGTTCTACACATATTTTTCCTTTCAAATCTGTCAAATACATTTTACCAATTAATAAAGCCACCAGCTACTAAAACATTAGACGTTTATTAACATTCGAAACTGAAAACTATACAAATGTCATAAATAATTACAAATATTATAATTGTGGTGAAATGTTCGAAAGAAGAAAGTAAAAGTTTCTGAGTAGTCTAATCTGCGCCAAACCTTTTCAAATAAAAACTACAATTACCACAGAGCAGTGGTATTTGGCGCATGCGTTCCCTCAACACCGGGAAGTAGCGGCTAATTTGAAGGAAGTTACCTTCGGGTAAACAGTTGAGAGTTGGGTTTGTGTTTTGGATTATCAGTGTCACGGATAAGATGTGACATTTCTAATTATTGATCCACTAAATCAATATATGAATAGTACTGTACGTATCGTTTGTGATAATACCGACTTTGTACTCCATTGATCGTGAGGAATATGCAGAAAACTATCCTGTTTCCCAAGGAGAAGCACAGCTGCTGGTGTTTTAACGAGTAAGAACGCAAGTTAAAAAAAGAAATATTAAAAACGTATAATAGCACTTATTTACAAAAACTTTACAAAAATCAGTTTATATTATATTTATATTACCTTGAATTACAACTTTATAAGAAGGGCATTCGAGGGGAGGTAGCAAGTGGTAAATTATATTAAGATGAGTTGCGTGTTTATAATCTTAGTGTAACACATTTTGTATGTAAGGCGGGTAAGGTCTTATGTTATTAATGTCAGTACTTCAAGTAGAACAAGAGAATTTCTAGGTTTATTCGCAAACTACCTGCAAGGTTTCCTGGAGATAGAACATGCCGTGATATTTTGTACAACAACTTGGGTTATTAAGTGAGGTTTTGATTGTCAACTGTGGTATTGTAAGCAATCTTATAATTTGACATTTGCTTTTTTTAGGTAACCTTGTATAGCTCAGCATGGAGACACCAAACACAAGGAAAACAAAGCCTGTGTTCTGCACGCCAGCCAGCACCTTGAATTCCACACCCCATGGCCTCACTGTAAAACAGGTGCCAGACCTAGACAGACGTGTGCGGTTTTAAACTCTTCCTATGAGACTCTATGCTCCTTACACTATCATACTGCCATGGCTGAGGTATTGGTAGAGCTGTTTCCACCAACTTTATTGTCCCAGAAACAGAATTGTGGCTTCGTGTCAATGTAGGTTTAAAGGCAAACCACTATTTACTTAAATTGGTGTCACTCCTTTGTGTAACATCCATTTCAATTATTCTAAAAGCTTACATTGATCAATACTGAGACAGAAAGGTCTCCCACCTTACTGGTTAATATAGAGTGAGTCTGTATGTTGTGCTGTTGTGATCCATTTAAATCCATTTTACCTCTGGATTTTCAGAGGTAGCTGTTTTAAAATAGTCTGTTTAAATTACATTTGAACCAGCCCTCCTCAGTCCTTTAATATATTGGTCAGTTTGTAGGTCTTCTTGTCAGAACACACTGCTGAAAGAGTCTTGAACAACTGGGTTAGTATTTACAGTATACAGTAGGTCCCACACTGTTGTTCATTTTGACAGGTCTTGTAAATAATATTTATTCACTGCATTCTTTTCTGAAACGATGTCTGCCTTTAATGTTTTTCAGCAGCGCTGACTACCGAATGTAACTTGAAGTTATTTTTGTTCTGGTTTTAGCCGATGAGTGCTTCACTGAAAGAAAGACTGAAAAGAACAAGGCGCTCTTTTCATTCCCCTTTTACGGTGGCAAAACGACTTAAAATCGATCCCCCCGAGGAAGAGAATGACTCGAAGGTGAAGGAAGTGTCTCCAAAGTCCGTACGTGACCTGGACAGTGCCAGCGGGAACACAGTTAGCGTTAATAAAGGGGGGCCCTGGGAGAGCCCAGAGGTGACCGATACTTCCAGACATCGGGATGTGCGCAGAACCTGCACAGAGAGTGGAAATGAAGCAGCACAGGGCAGTTCCTCCAGAGAAAGAGCTGATCCTCCCGCACAGATAGATCAGCTTCAGCTGAGAGACAGGCTAAAGAAAGAAGTCAGAGAAAAGGAGGAAATGCTGCGGAGACTGAAGATGGTTAGAATGTACAGAGCAAAGGTATCTCAAGCAATATGTCAGATAACCTTCGATGTACTGTTCTGTAAATTGATCAGTGAGTGGATGTACTTTCTCATTGTGTGAAGTCATGTAATAACATGACTGAAAACATGACATTAAAATATGCTATAAGACTATAGTAGTTCAGGTGGGTAGCTGCGTCAGCATGCGTAAGCTGCAAAGGAACAAGTAAGAGGTTTATTCCATGCTGAAAAAAAGAAAGAAAACACAATGTTTCGGCCGTGGAGCCTTCTTCAGGTGAAGGCACCCAAAGAAGGCGCCACAGCCGAGATGTTGTGTGTCTTGTCTTTTCAGCATGGAATAAACCTTTACTTGTTCCTTTGCAGCTTACGCACGCTGACTCAGCTAACTACTTGAACTACTATAAGACTAGAGATCTGTATTATTGCATTTAAAATGAACTGTAATTGAGAATTGGAACTAAAAAATAAAACTTCAGGACATTTTGCGATATTTATCCGTGCCGGTTCTGTAGTAATAACTACGCAAATTGCACATAAAACGTGGAAAATATTTCCATGGTATTTGATCATGTAAATTGTTTTATTTCTTGCCATGTGAATTAGCTGAAAATGTCTTTTTTCATGTTTAGAATGAAAAATCAATTTCAAGTGAGAGGAATTCAAGTTATGGTGACATGATAAATCTCTGTAGAAGCTGAGGAAAAACCTCAACAGATCTGGCGCATTTTGTACACTTGTGAAAATGGAAGTATTTACAGGCCATATTGTATTTTTCTTTCCAGAATGACCTGAATAAGCTACAGTTTCTAATCAACAAGTGGAGAGGCAGCAGCCAGGCAGTACTATATGAGCTAAAGTCAGCCTTCTGCACTGATGGGAGACAGCTGAGTCTCACACAGCTTATAGATCACTATGGGCTGGACGACCGCATTCTGCACTACGACAGGACAGAGGAAGAGTTCTCAGACCAATAAACTTTACAACATGGAACCATTTTTTTCTCCTGAAACACTTAACCGTTTTCTTGTACTTTACATGAACGTTTACTCTCTTTAAAGAGTCTGGTTTATCAATTCTGTGAAAAAAACAGATGGTTTTGAGATTGATCCTATATTTTTCAATGTTTTGTTGACTGATTAGTTCCACTAAATCTTTAAAGACACTATATTAATGTTTATATGTGGGTCAAGTCTATTTCAGTTTGTTATAATGTAGGCAGTGTTGTTGAAATTATATCTTGTCTTCCTAAAGTCAATATTTATTTTTTTATTTGAGAAGTTAATAAGCACAGTACTTCATTGTGTACCTTCAGTCTTTATTCTTAGAAGTACCCATCTCATGCCCTTTAAGATATAATAAGATTGTTAAAGCAGTCAGTTACAATTAAGATTTACACAAAAAAACTATTGACATGTTTAATATGTCTATGTATTTATTTTATGAAAAAAAAATGTAATTGAAGTGTTTGGCTTGAATGGATGGGACTGTGCTGATGCTGTGATTTCTAGTAAAGCAGTGGTGTAAAAACCCAGTGTCCTGTTTTGTCATGGGCTTCCTCCCGGCGTTCAGTGTTCCAGCTGGACCAGGGCTGGGAATGTCTTCATTCTCAGTCTCTCCACCTCTGCTCGGAGGATGGCCACCTCCTGAGCTTGTGCTTTGGCCAGATCCACCAGCTTCCTCCTCTGGATGATGTCTTGATACCGCTCTTCTGTGGTAGTGTCCTGGTTTTGCTCCACAGCTGTTAAAGTTAAAACCGTCTATAAAGGAACTGAATTTCAAATAAACAGGTAGGATACACAATAAGTGAGGGTGCGACAGGGGCTTACAGAGAGCACAAAATCTGCTGCCACATACCAAAAGGAAAGGCCCAAAACTATTAGATAGTAATCCTCATTGTACAAGTGCCAAATTAATGAAAAGGAAATTATGTGTGTCATGTTCATAACAGAAGAAAACTGGAATAAATGGGGTAGAATTTCATTGTGTGGACCTTTTCTCTGAATATCATACCAATCCAGTGAAGCCCTTATGGGTCCTCAAAAGGATCAGTGTTACCTCACCTATAGCGTCGTAGATGTGTCTCCTCTCTGCCACGGTCACCATCATCTCCTGCAGCTGCTGATCCAGGATTGCATTGGCCTTTGCCTTTTGTGTGGTCTGCCTGTTCAGTTGTTTGATCAGCTTCTTGGTATTTCTCACATTCTTCTTATGATTCTACAAGGTGACATGATTTTTGTGAAACCGTTTGCATTTTCTGTGTTAATCAGGTCTCTTTCCAGTTTTTAAAAGAAGCATGTTAACATTATTTAATTCCTGTTTAATACATACTGTATGTGGATAAGTAAAAGTTTCATATTTTCTTTCAAATCAGAGGTGATATTTCCTAGAACATTCTGAATATAAGTTATTACAGATCCACGACAGATATGTTTTGAAAATAGATTTGCAAAAATAATAATGGGCTATATGGAATTGTATGTGCTTCATGTGTGTTATACTGGTTAACGAGCTTATTTATAATGAGTGCTCACTGAAGGGACAGTCATTATAGAGAAATGGCGGCTGAGACATGGCATGGCAGTAACTACCAACAGCTCCTCTCTGAATGACCGTGAGCAGTCTGTGCTTTAAATGATTTAAATACATTTACAGGTAGCTTCCCCCGCATTAACTTGCAATAACAGCCATAACATCTGGAGATGATGATAGTTAAAGATTTGCATGTTTACCTTACCTTTTCTTGCACAGAAAGTGTTTTTTGCAAAGTTGAAAGCTGTGTGGACAGACGGTTGTCATGATCTGTCTCATTCAGGTACTGAAAAAAGAAAACAGCAAAAAAATATGGTCACTGTTAAAATGGAAATCAGTCAGACGTCTTTTTACCATGCCAATACTTTTTCTCCCAAGCAATTTCAATTTCAAAGCTGCTAGAGGGATGAAGAATAGCTGAATCGGTATTTAATTTTTCTCACTAGAAACTGTGGTTTAGACTAAGTGTAGTCTAATGATAAAGTAGTGGCTGCAGCAAAATCAGTTAGAAGTAATTATTTCATATCTAATGCAGTGAGTAGATCAACACCAATTAGACTGGCATGTATTTTGTTTACTAACGTCAGCTCCTCAGTTGCAATCTTATAAGGCTTTATTTTAATTAAAAGTTATAATTGCCAAGACTGATGGTCATTAAAGTAACATACTGCCTGCAGTTCTTGGGTGACCCGCAGCATCTGGATATCCCGGGCCTTATTGTGCAGGTCTTCCATCTGCATTCGCAGCTTCTTGTGCTCCCACTCCTGCTGGATGATGCCCTTTCTGAATTCTTTACTTTCCACCATACTTGCAATCTTCTGCTCTCCTAAAGTCTTAGTGAGGAGACAGAGATTGAGACATGAAATGAATCACCCTCAACCTAACCAGTCTGTTCAGGCTGAAGGTATTTTGTTCCATTCTGTTCTGGAAGACCAGAGTGGAAAAATACTTAATAAGCCCTAATGAAAGCATAGCAAAGTAAAACTATGACATTTCTGTAAAGCATAGAGGGATATACTACAGTAAGCCATGATATCAACCATGAGAAGCCATCACACAGAAAAGTCAAGTGAGTATGATGCTTTAGAACTGTAGTTATCACCTGGGAGAAATACAGTTACTTTTGGCAGCTCATTAAGATTTACTGTACAGTATTGCTTTTTTGCACCTGAAGAGAAGAACTTTAATTAAATTGTAGAACCAGGATATTCCAAAGCACAAAGTAAAAGAATGTGCATATAGATTTAAAGCATTTAACAATTTAACCAAGTCTATTGATATCGATACATTTACTGTTGTACATGTGTGATTGGTGCACAGAAATGCACAGTCCCTACCTTGATAGTTCCATTAAGATCTTCCACTACACTCCTGTGCAGTAACACAGAGTCCGAATAGTCTGCAATGAAGTTCCCTGTCTCCACTTCCACCTGGCCTTGCTTTATGAGGAACTGGACCATTAGATCCAGCTGGAATCTCATCTTCTCATCACGTGTCCTGTGTAGAAACAAGTCATTCATTTGTCAGGAGGTAGAAGTTCAATTCTCAATCAATGTGCACAATCTAAAACTTTCTGTGATTCTTTTTACACAAAATTAAGGTATTTTAAATCCAAACAACATGTCATGTGGTTGTAGTAGAATAGCATGGATAGTATTTAAATACAGTATTTGTAAAACAGAACAAAGCCTGGCAAGTGAAAGTTTAGTTGTTCCCACTCCTGTCACAACGTACCTTCCCTTCAAACTGTAATCTTACAAACTAAAACATAATGCTTGATAACTATTTTTTGGGGAGATCTATGACAATAAAAAGGGAATCGGTGAACTCTATACCATAGAAATAATGAGGTTCCCATTGCTTTACAGTTCCTGGATCCTGGGTTGGATTCTGAGCTAGACAACTTTGTGTAGAATTTGCGTGTTAGTGTGGCTTTTCTACAGGTGCTCTACTTTCTTTGCACTTGGCAAAGATATGCTGGTCAGGTTAACTGGTGTCTCTAAAAGGTTCAAGTGTCTGTGTGCCCTGGTGTGGATTCGTGTCCAGTCCAGGGTACAGTTGCACATTGCACACTGTGTTTGCTGGGACAGCCTGTAGATCGCTGTGACTCTAAATTAGATGATGTTGCTTTGGAAAATAAATGGATGGAAATACAATAAAGTACACAATGCTCCAGATATCTCATTAACAATCAAAATGACTGATGCTGAATAGTGAAGTAGAATCTAATGTTGAGGATTCTATGCAGACTTCATAACAAAAAAGTTGAGTCTCATCACTGAAAAATTCCAGCAATACCATATGAAGACACATTTTATATGTAAAAGGTTGCTAAGCCACTTGCAGCTTGAATTGAAAAAATGTAGAAAATACTAGACGTTTAAGAAATTACAATTACAATTTTTATTTAATTATTTTTAAAAGTAATTAATTGAAACTAGTGCTACTTGACAATGTGTCACACTGAAAACGAATTGCCTAGATTTACTGAGGTTGAAGGGGCTTCATAATTAAATAACTGTACGTGTTCACAGAGAAAAGCATAGGGTCCAATATAATACATTATGTATTACACTATATTTCATACAATATATCCTTTACGGAGTTAAGTTAAAATGTGACCTTCAGTCATTCTGGTAAAAAATATTTCATTATAGCCCACCCCTCAGTTTACAATAATTGGTATTATTTTTAATAACTGCATTTCAAGGTCTCACCCATTAAGCTCATCTATGATGTTTTTAATATCCTGTTTCACACTCTCATCTTCTTCAGTTCTCTTTTGCAAAAAAGCTTGCATCTCAGCAAGTGTCAGAGCTTTTTGTTTCACCTGGAAAAGGAGAGAAATATGTGAAACATGGTAGCTTCATCATTATAATATACAACAACAATCTTTGGTTTTCAACCAGAAAATCTGTCTTAAGTATGAGATTTTTTTTTTGGTTTACTGGGGAAATATTCAGATAATGCATTTGACCTCAAACACCCTTATAATTTTAAAACATACGTTTTGGACTACCTGAGCTAGATAATACGAGGCTACAAAACTGTTATAAAGGACTTTTAAATATTTTTATAAATTAAATAAACTGAATAATAAGTTAATAGATTTTTGCATTTCATATATCTACATTAAAATGGTCTTGTATATATACAGTACTTTTCTTATGCAGAGGTAGATGTTTTGTATGATACTGGAGTAGGATCTTGTGCACTAATCTGCCCTTCAGTCAGCTTTCAACTAGACAGCAAATGGACTCCAGGCAATAATCTGAGAAAGCCATGCAGTACAGATCCAGCAGCAGTGATGGATCTTCATTGGCTCATGTCAAGACCAGTTGTGGCATGTTGTGTGAATGCAACTTGCTGATCCAGCGGAGAATCCTCACCTGTTGTTCGCTCTTCACCTTGGCTCTCCTGGTCAGACAAAAGCGTTCCCACACTGCAAGGTCTAGACCCTCAGGCATGTTCTCTACCGCGTCCAGCTCATCCATGGCCTTCATCAGCTGCGACTGACCTTCGCTGGCTGCTCTAGCTGACTCTGGCCGGTCTTTGAAAGGACTGGAGTTGTCCGTTTGAGTCCTCATTCTCTGGACCCTGTAAAAAGCATTAGCTCACATGAATCAATTCACTTACAGTACTGTATGTCATTGACTAATCCACACATTGGCTAAATCTCCAGCTGCATGCTGACCAGTTGCCAGTACCCTCTGGCAAACACAATGGCTGCAATACTTATAGGCCAAGAAGGGACTAGTGTATATGTACATTTCATAGGGAATTTCCTGCAATGCTGACTAACAGGATTTTTTTTTCTTATTAATTCAGTATTTTTGCATATTGAAATCAATTATTTAAAGGTTCCACTGCTGCATTGATTGGGATTCAGATTTTATTCAGATTATGAAACCAAGCAACCAGTGATACATATATATTTATCACAGTGTTTATAGACAGCCAAAGATAACTTTATGTTGGTGATTTTCAAAAGTGACTGATGTGAATTTTAAGCAAACATATCAGTACTAACAGAGACAAAACTTCTATACTGTTCTGTTATGTTTTCACATTCATACACTGCAGTGCATGGTCTATGATTAATTTATGTCTCATTGCGCATGCAATTGAATACTGTCTGATATTTCACCTGGGTCTGCGCTTATACAGCTTGTACAGCTGGTCAACTAAATGGGCAGGTACATCACCAAACTCCTTCCTGAACCCGCGATCAAGCAGCTGAGTGGGAGAGAAGAAAAGATATTTTCATTTTAAAACAAGGATTTCCATTAAAATGTACAACTAATCTACAGTTTAAATACATATTTTCTACTAAGTAAAAGCCAGAATCACAATGATATTTGACTCAACTATGAAATACAGTGACTTTGTTTTAAAATAATACATTGATATTCCTTTTAACAGTTGTCAAAACTGTTGTTTTAATAGAAGGGATTGCACACAAGCTTTGATGTCTCAGTACTGTTGCAGTAAGGAGTCTTGTGGCTATCAGATCCATAATATACAGTACCAACATATTTCAGGACAACTTTAAGGTAACTTGAAGAACCTGGCAGTAAGTCATGATTTGGTAAACCTGGAATAAACTCAAAGTCTTACTTTGTCCTCTGCAACAACATTATCATAGTTTTCTCGGAAGGCATCAACGTCTTCTTTGCATTTCTTTACTTCTTCTGCAATTTCGTTCTGTCAGCAACAAGAAGCCCATATTTTAGCTATGTCTCCATATAATAGCCTGCATTTTAAATACATTCAATCAAAGATCTGGAAAATTGACATGCAACATACTGTAGTTTAACATCTCGTTAAAGTTTACATTATAATATGCAACATAGCTTACCATCATGTTTAATGTCTATAAGAGATCACATTACTGCTTTGCTAAGCAATGTTCAATAAATATCCAGTGTTCAAAACTACAGAGCTAGCTCATACTGTATAAGGATTAAAACTAGCTTATGGAATCAGGTCTTAACCAATAAAAGTGAAGGTTGTTCTTCAAAATAAGGGGATACAAACATTCTTGCATCCAAAGGTGATGTAGGTTACACAAGTTTGTTCTTGCTAGAGGTGACACACCCTTAAAAGTATAAGAGCTGCAGCACAACATGAAACATTTATATTACTGATCTCTTACCACCGTTTTTCTCATTTAAACATCCTTTCTATCAATTATTAACGGTTTTCAATGAATTCATAGTATTAATGAGTAAAATTTTATTTTTTTTAAATCTTAAAACAGATGAAGTAGAGACATTTGAGGTCTCTGGTGTCTGGTGACAGATTGTTACCCTCATTTTCCTTGTTCTTTCAAGTTTGTAGTTGAGTTCTTTCTCTCTGTTCACCAGCTCTTCCTCGATGAGAATTGAGTAAACCAGATTTGCAATCTTCAGCTCCTCCTGAAAAACACAGTGGAAGATTGATCGATGAAAGGGAATTTTAAGCTTAATTTGCCCTTTGTGGTAAGCGAGACTTAATGTACTGTATTTGATCAAACCTCCATCACGAAATTCATTTTTACCTCCTTTTAATATTTTGTGATGTTCTTCTCATACTTTTATGCAACAAGATTATAGCTTTAAGTTAAAATGTTCAAATGACACTAATATTAATTATAAACTACACTTCGGCTTTGGTATTGCCTTAGCCTTTCAAACAGTCAAGACCCAGAAAGTAAAAATGCTTAGCTCCTGGAAAAAGTGTTAACAGCTAATGCATTAACCAGCTCAATAAGCAGTGATTTAACTGCTTTAAATGATGAATCACAACTTTTGTCAAAGCTTTTTGTATCATAATAATTCAGGAACATGCTGCAGCACACAGTGTATATATTTTTTAAGACCTTACAGTCACAAAAAATTTCCCTGATAACAGAGTGGGTGTAGACACTGGCAGGTGCTCTATAAAGTTCTTCCTGTTTGTTCAGAATTTTGTGGTTAGCCACCTGGTATAAAACAGCTGTGCAGTTGTGTAAGACTACTTAAATACTATTTAGACATCACAATTTAGAATTGATTTTCACCTGATAAATCACCATTTCAGATTTCACTTTCCTCTCAAAAAGTCGGGTTAAGGCTTCATCAAAAGCCTGTGTGGAATCCTTGATGGAGGTCTGCAGTTTCTTCATTTCTGCTTCCAAAGCCTTAAACCAATCAGAAACAAACATGAGATGTATGTTAAATCTGTAATTGAATATATCCGTTATTGACTACTTTAATGAGTAATAATATTTTTGTGATATCATTAAAAACAGCTGTAGTTTTAGAAAATTACATTTATTTCTTGAATTTTCTACCGGATTCCTACAATCTGGAGAAAGTGGGCTATGTTTTTTGTTTGAAGAATAGTATTCAGTGGCATAAATCAATACTCTGACATGTTTAGAAGACTTTGTTCTTTCACCAGAAAAGTATGCCTTGCTGTTTCATATAAAATAGCCTGACGAGTTCAAACCTTAAATAATTAAGTATTTCAAAATAAGGCCTATCTGATGACACAGATTGCTTAGAGGCAAAGAAAACTGTCTCTTCAATATATTTTCTATGTAGTTTGCTGTTATATATGTACAGAAATATTTAATGTGCTCTTAACCCCACATACCCTGAAGTATATGATTTATAATATTGAGACTGTGTGTGATTTTTTTTTATTTTAACCTATATACGCTGCACTGATTAAAACAAGCCAGGTGTCAGCCAATGGATTCAAATTTCCTATTTAAAAAGCTCAGATCTCTAAATCCTAGCCCTTAGCGGAAACTGTTATGGGTTCTGTAAGTTTTATACCTTGCAATATTTTTCCTGTTCTTCATGCAGCTCTTTCACTTTCTTTTCATACTCTTTAAAGCACTTCTTCTCCTCTTCAGTCCATTGCAGGTCTGGTTTAGACATAAACTCAGGCTGTGGAATCTCCTGGGACATGACAGGGCAGGGAAACCATGGAATGAGCAAGAAACTAGGGAACTTTCCCCCACCAGGCACTATGTTTATGTCATGGTTTACTACTAAAAATAAAAAATTGTTTTCTTTATACAGTTCTGTTAAAAGTCCAAAAGCAAATAATCTTTTTCTGCTCATTAACAAACAATCTATACAGTTGAAAATACACAGATAGCAACCAAAACCTAAAACGATATAAAGATTAAAACCAGAAAATAAAACTAATTTTATTGAGCAATTTCCAAGAAAATTAGAACAAAGAACTGCACTGTTCTGCATAAATATTTGTATCTATTATGAAGATCATAGACAAAGAGCTTAATATTTTTAGACAATATCCCTATACTTCTAGTATCATCCACCTTGGCCTACGTAATCACTAATGAACAATTGTTTGAGTGTTCTTTCTTAGCACCATGTTTCAAAGAATTTGGGTTCCAAGGAAATGAAAAGATAATGCTCACTATGCAACACTCTATATAAATAGTTAGTAGGTCTTAAATATCTCCCCCTTGTGAATATAAAGGTTAAGGAATCCTTCAAGGCCTAAGTTGGCAACAAAATTTTCAGCTGCAATTTCACAAGCTCACAAATTTAAAAAGAGTGCCCATTTTTCAAACTAACAGTCACTAAAAACAACATCACCCCATTCGAACAAACGTTTGAAGCTCCTGACCATTTTCAAAATGTCCTCTTTTTTGACTTCCAGGACTCCTCCCATCATGTCATCCAGGGCTCTCTCTCTGGCATTGTCACCCTACAGGGAGAGAGGATTGTCTTCAGTTCTGCTTCACCACTCAGATCCTACTGCAGAATCTGTACCCATTCACATCTAAGAAAGTGCCAGCAGGCTTTTTAAAGCATTATATATAACCTAGGGTTATTTTTATTAAGAAAAGATTGTGCTAGAAACTGTCTTCTCATGTTTCACTTTCCAAAATGCAAAACAATGTATATTGTTCTGTGTTTGGTTGGGTATCCATGAAATGCAACAAAGGACTGGTTTTTAAAATCTAAAATAACTAAGTGCAAGTGTGAGATTGTTTTATATAATTTAATTCCTTTTCCCTTATCAATTTAAAATGACTAACTTTATTTTTATCTTTCTTTCTCATTGGAATTCTGTGCCAATTCCTTTTCTTTGCAGAAAATACTGTAATTGTAAATGTAATTGTGAACATTTGCCTTTGGATTTTCCAAATGAGACCTTTTTTTTCCAATCTAAAAGTTCCAATCTAAAAGAAAAGCTTCTCTGTACTCCTAATTCATATGTGGCTTACCTTAGAAGCCAGTCTTTTTTGTTCCTCAGTCTTGGCTAGCTCCTCTTCTTTCTGCTTCTGCTCTGGGGTGAGGTATTTTTCAACTTTAATCTGGAAAGATAATAACACATCAATTTAGATTAGTCTCTTCAAGTACTATAAATCATAGACCGATATCTGATGAACCCCTGAAGCTAAACCAACTTCAAAACACTTTATACAATATTTAATGAAATAAGACTTTTTAAAAGCAATATTCAGTTATGTCTTATATTCCCATTAAAAATAAGATCAACAAAGATCAGAAGCTTATGCTTTTGGTTATGTTTTAATCATATGAGTGTTACTGGCTAACTCTTGCTCAATAGATACAGGAGATTAATCCCCTAATCAAATAAAATTGTTCTGTTTTGTGTACTGTGAAAATTGCAGATGAGAAAAATATAATCTGAGTTGAAATTCTGATGATTGAAAAAAATGGAGTTAGCCTTCAACAGTTCCCTTCCATGCCTCATACAGCAGGTAGGATTTTGAGATCTTTCCAGACTAACCAATGCAAAGACAATGGAACAGTGGGTCAGCATTTACAGTATGTGGCATTCCTTGTGAGTACACAGACAGTCCAGTCCTGCCTGGGAAAATGAATGATCCAGCTGACTGGCAGAATTTGAGGTTCAATTTAAATCTTGATTACTCAATTACAGCTATCAACCCTAATTGGCTACTAATAACAGGCTAGATTCCAACTACAATTTTCAAGGTATAGGTCTGGCACAGTTCAATGCCAAGGACTTACCGGCTGCCAAGTGGAGTATTATTTTCTGTGAATAACATTTGAGTTTGGAATCAAAAAAGAAAAACAGCTGATTCCAGCTGTGCTGTGAACTGGCTAAACTGAGTTGGCATTCTTTAAGAGGTGGAAATGCACTATAAACAAAACCAAGTTTAACAGCACACAACTTATTACCTCTGCATCCTCCACTGTGAGAGCCCTCTCAGGCTTCTCACTGTAAGACAGGGTTGGTTCCCACAGTTTCTCTTTCAGGTCCAGTTCGGCCATGATCTCCAAAATCCTCTTGTTCCTGTCCTTCACCCGGTTTATCTCCTGCTCCTTCTGTTTATACACAGCACTGAATTCCTTGTTGAAGGCAGTTTTAATATTGTAAATGACATCCTGGGGGGCAAAAAATGGATTCCAGTAAAATATTTGTCTTTATAAAACCCCAAATGCTAAAACATTGGAAACATTGAACTCCTGAATGGCCTTCTTGCAGTGAATTGTGCTCAGATAAAATATATAGCCAAGGCTGACATTCCAATTTATATTTTACTGGTGTGAGATGCCGTGATTGAGTTCTTTGCAAGAGGATCTGAAGGCCGGTGGTTCATTGCCATACCTGAAGGAGAATGATCTGGTTGATTTTTTGCTCCCTGGTGTGTAGTTCAAACTGGCTGTAGAGGTGAGGGTTGAGGCCGCCATACAGAGCACTCAAACTGCCCATGAGAGCAGGACTCTCAGCAACTTTCCCCCCCTCCTCATCTCCCTCCTCCTCATCCCTCTCTGATGCCCCCATAGACCGGCTCTCCAGGATCTCCTTTCGGATCTGCATTTATGGCAGTACATAAGAGAACATCAGATCTATGAGTTCATCTCTCACGAATGCCCTTCAATTAAGTAAAGGCTAACCAAAATTGCACTACTTGTCCCAAACTTGTTTAGTGATTGAAACAATGCTTTTGAATAACAGTTTGCGCCGTGACCAGACAGTACAAACTGGTAACTAGTTGACATCATAAATAATAGCCTTTAACTTAAAACACAAAAATGGAAAATGCCAAAATGAATGATAACTTGTCGTTGGTTTGTAAGGTTTTTAAAAACTGTTGGACATGAGCATAACAGTAGTAAACGTTCTATCTGATAGAAAATTTTATAGTTACAGGATTGCAATTTTAAAGTTGGTGGATCCTCTGTATGCTATGTAGGGGTAAATAGTTAATGAGGGTGTAAATTACACTGAGGTCAGCCTGTTCAATCTTTCTCAGACATAGAACTCTCTCCAACTCCTCCACTTCTTTGGGTGTGCGCTCCTTCATAGGGTAGTTCTTCACCTCATGCTCTGTGTGGAAAGCCTAAAGCAGGGACCAGGACTGGTTAAATTACACCCTTATCACCTCACACAGCTTATTCTAATACATTCAAACACATAAAGGTTTATTCCATGCTGAAAAGAGCTCCACTGCCGAAACGTTGTCTTTCTTTTCTTCTCTTTTCAGCATGGAATAAACCATTACTTGTTCCTTTGCAGCCTATGGATGCTGACGCAGCTACCTACTTGAACTCTATTCAAACATTGCCACTTATTTCCTCTGTTCTGCTCCCATTAATTTTTATTAATCTGCTGCTTTGCCCACAAAGGTAAATGTTTTGCTTACTCATTCTATGACGTCAGAAACCCGGTCAAACTGAAAAACAATTTAAAGTCTTGAAAATATAAATCCAGCATAACAGATTTGTTATAAGAGTCAAAATAACTTCAATATAAGAGTAGGTTTGAGAACACTGTACACTGTAACTTTTCTTACTCTAAAGCTCTTCTAGATACCTTAATGGCCTGCCCTTTGACCTTCATGGAGTCCCAGCATTCCTTTTTGATTACATCACGTAGGTAGCACTTGGCTAGGTTCTCCAGTTCAATCTCATTACGGACCTTACAAGTAGAGAAAGGAACCAATAAAATTTTCAAAACAAGAATAGTTGAGCGGGGACCAGAAAAACAAATCAATCCTGCATTGTCATTTAGAATTACATTAGTTTAAGGAATACTAGTTTATGTTTTTTATGTACTGCACCACTTATCAAAGCAAAACTACAGTATATAAATAGGTATAGAAAGTATTGATCCCCATTGTATGTATTTTGCCACATTTTGTTGTGTTAAAACTAGAAACTTGATAGATTTACATATTTTTTAAATATGTACATTTAAAAATAAAAACCCTAAAAATATATTGACCTCTTTAGCATTAACACCCCTTAATAAGCTCTGCCTCAACCAGTTGCCTTCAGAATTTGTACGATATGTTGATTGTGTGCAATTAAAGTAGTCAACCATCCAGGTTGAACGCACTTGTCTTTGTAAATTTAAATGCACCTGTCTGTGTGAGTTCCCATGGTTGGACTTTGCATACAAAGCAATATGAAGACAAAGGAGCTTCCACAGAATTGTAGACAGACACAAGATAGATGTGGCATATAAAAAGATTTTAAAGGCTCTGAGTATCCCCCAGAACACTGTTAAATCAATTCTCAGGAAGTAGAGGACACATGAAATTACTCAGAATCTTTAACGACCAGGGCTTCCTCCAAAACACAGCAGCCTGGCAAGAAGGACATTGGTCAGCAAAGCAGCTAAGACACCAAAAACAACCCTCAAAGACCTACAATGTGTCATAATTGAGATGGGAGAAACTGCGGGTGAGTCAACAATAGCTCAGGTGTTCCAGAAATCTGGGTGGAGTGGTAGAGTGGGAGGAAACCATTTTTGAAAAACACTCATCTGGAATATGCAAAAAGGCATGCAGGAGTCACTGACTGGAAAATGGGCATTAATCAATGGAGCAGAATTAATAGAGCAAAATATAGGCAGACTGTTCCAGGTTATGCTCCAAAGTCTACAAAAGATGTGAATAATGGACAGAGCATACATATTTCAACAGGACAATGACCCCAAACACAAAGCCAAAGGAACCTTTTAGTGGCTTAAAATGAAGAAGGTGGAAGTGCTTGAGTGTCCCATTCAAAGTCTAGAGTTAAATTCCATAGACAATCTGTGGGATGAACAGGAACTGAAGTTTGCTATACACCAGCGCTCCCCCAGTAACTTGCAACAGCTAGAGTAATTTTGCAAGGAACAGTGAGTGAAAATCAAACCTCCAAGACGTGAAAAGCTGGTTACAGTATATGGCAAAAGACTTGAGGCCATAATAACTGCAAAAGGGGAAGCAACTAAGTGTCCTCATAATTTGCTTAAGATCTCAGGGGGGGGTGAATCCAAGTTGCAATTTTCTTTACTTTATACTACTGTAAAAGCCAGTTACAAAGGTGAACATGAGAAAGGTTACAAACCTGCAGAGGCCATTCAGCCCAAAAAGACCATCGGGTAGTTAGTAGTTAGTAGTTAATAAGAACATAAAGAAATGTTACAGATGAGAGAAGGTTTTGTACATGGAAACTAGATGGAAGCCAATGAAAGTGATCTTCTTAAAAGGAAAAAAAAACATGTAATGCCAAACTGCATAATTCTGCAAAGCAGTATTGGTTTCAGTCCTTTTGGCTTTCTTATATAATTTAAGCCTAGATGAACATGCTCATCATGCCTCACCATTGCACAGCTTATTTTCCTTTTACCTTGTTGACTTCTTCCTCTCCCTCGGCTTGCAGCCTCTTCTGTTCTTCCACATCCAGGTTAAATTCTTGCTGCTCCAGCTTCTCTATCTCAGGCAGGGATTCATTCTCACGCATCATTGCCTGTATCTGCAAAAGAAAAAGAAAAAGATTGTAAAACAAGTTCTAAATTGGAGTGAATTCTATGTACTGAGTATCATACAAAACATATTACTTTACTTATGTAATTTCGATTAATCAATCATTAATGACTTATTATAATACATTTAAGTGACTGTGTTGTAAAAGCACTAGATTACTTCATTAGTGAGAGAGCTGATTGGGTATAGCTGATGGGGAAATTTAACCTGGTGATTTTTAAGCTTGGTGAAAATCAGGAAATAAATGCACAGAAAAGAACGAACAAAAGCTCCATCATCATCAAGAGATCACGGTAAGAGAAATGACATGAGATGGCAAATGGCATCCCACAAGGTACTGTAGCATCTGCAACCTGATGTAAAACATGCATCACAGATCTACAACATACTGTATATTGTTTTGAAATGTGGCCACATATGCTATACTAGTTTTCTAGTCTGCCTTTCACAGTAGACCTTCTGTTCATTATCCCTGTTGATGACAAATGATAACCAGCATCCTGAGTTTACTTGTCATGTCGGTTTAATAAAATGTTTGTGTACCACAGTGTACCAGCTTTACAAAATATTTAGTTATTTTGCATTCATTGTTTTGTGTAAATTTGCTGCAGTTCCAAATGCTAAGCTTCTTGTGATGTTTGATATAGTACCATGAGAAGACGAGCCTTGGAAATTAACAAGGAGCAGTGCTCACTGGAGTGCTTGCTTACTGTTTTGCGCAGCTGCTTGATGCCTTTTCTCAGACTTTTTTTCTTTTCTGCAAACTGCTGGCTCTCCTCTTTGATTGCCTGTAAGAATATAAAATGTCTGAGTAAATCATCAAGCATGGATGTGACACAAGAACTTCCAACAGTTTATAACTTTTATCAGTTTTTAAACAACTGAATTAGGTTTTGCATTGATCAGGAATCTAGTAAAAGCTTATCTTTGTATAGAATAAACCAGAGGGTTCTCTAAATTCTAATAATGTAGTCACCTAGTCAAAAAGAGGTTAACTTCTTTTTAACCTCTGTTCCTCATTTGCACTGGTCAAGCCACCACTGCCCATAACTTGATAAATACCCTGCAGTCATCTACTGTTGCAGCCTAGTTCTAAGGAAAATATCTTCACGTGAAATATCAGATGGGGTTCTTGATAAATCTCTGAATAGTTATGCAATCAAAATATTTAAGTTTTTGATTTTGTGTTCAATTTGAGCATTCAAGATTTAATTAAAATTATTCATTTTAAAAATATGTATACATATTGTATACATTTTTTTTATGGTAAAAATAGAATTTCCAAGGCAAACACCCTCTGTCTTTAATCGTGTAATTTTTTTCTCATGTTTTTCATATGCAATAGTATAACATTTACGAGTTCTGCAATTCCATACTCCTGTTTGCTTTCCAATCTCAGGAAAATGGTATTCTTTTGCTCCAGAGAAAAACGGATCCTGTGTTACATTCAGTACAATCATCCTTACATTATTCTGTTTCCCTACATTTTCTAAGGAAGCCTATCAAACTATGGTGCACAGTGTGAAAAGTCAATATATCTTTATTAGTATCACAGAGACTGAAAACAAAAATTGTTTAAGCTTCTATTTTGATATCGTTTTGCTATTTTGCTATCAATACAAAGGTTTCCAAATCACTATATCTAAAGGTTTTGAAATCACTATATAGGCAACACAAAGGCTACAGAAAGAAGAATGGAGCTATTGTCAGGCTGACCTCCTCCAGTTTTTGGTCAAGCCAGGTAGCATCTGCAGGTGAGACAGAAGGGATGCTGGTGTAGCTCTCGTCCTGCTCAATCAACTCCACACTCAATCTCCTGGAAGCGGCCTAATGAACAAAAGTGATAGAATCAAGGCTAATCAATATGGCAGCTTGATCATTAAACCACATCAAACAATGTGTTGTATTAGCAGAGGATGTACAATAATGATGATCAAAAACTTTCCATACTTATGGAAAGTTTCTGTGTGTTTCCTTGTAAGTGTGGAGCTTTATAAGTGTAAAGAAAAACAGTTGCCTTTCCATGTGTTGCTTTACAAGTGTGGTAAAGTGCTTCAGAGTGATTTATGCTCTGGGAATTCCCCATATCAGGTAATGCCTCAGCCAGGAGCTTGATTTTCTTTTTTTATGATGCTTGAATATAATTCCATTAGTGACACACTCAAATGCATTAATATAATAGGCTGCTGGTGCACAAACACCCATAATTTACAAAGTGAGGAGTCATTAAAATGTTCACAGCAGATGTGTTACTTTGTGCAAGCTGTTTTAGGGCGTGAGACAACCCGTTAAAGACGAACATGTACTGTATACTTACAGATGTGTGACATCCATTTACAGGATGTAAGCAACACTTTCTTCTTGAATGATGTTGCATTTCAGTATAGCACATTTTGTATTATACCACACGATGCTGCAGCGACCAGCAGTTTACAAATAAGCCAGAGCACATACTGTTTATGCAGGCATAAAGATGCTGCCCTCAGGCTCCTTGAATGCACAGTGTTATACCTCTTCCTGCTGCTCCTGAAGTGTTATTCCAGTGGGTGACTGGGACTCATGGATCCATGCAGGCAGGTCACTGAGAGCCGTGTTCTCTGAGGACATCGTGCGCTCCAAAAGCGATTGCATGGAACGTGCATGCTCCGTGGCTGTAGTTGCTTTGTTCATACCGGCTGTCTTAAAACTGCATTAAACATAATAAAGATACTGTATTATATAGAGCACTGATTAAGGTGAGGGCTGATGTTACTGTAGGAGCATGTAATGGGTATGAATGGGTATGAATATTGATTAGCTCTTTGTCCTATCACAATGCTAGAGGAGACAGAACTGTCTTACGCCTTCTCTTTCTGTCATCTGCACATCTAAAATGAAGCTGTCACTCTAATTCATATATACTGTATGTACTCTAGTGGCACTAGTCACAGTTACAGTAGCTATGCAATGCTAATGACCCCTAAAAAGAGGCAGCTGTCCTTGTCTGGTATAACCTTTAACTTTACATTTGTAAAAATGTAGAGTCAGAGATCATACAAAAGTCTGCTTTCTGGGGAATTGAGATTGGACAGACTGATAAGTAATATTCATAACCACAATAGATAGACAGATGAGTGGATAGATGTAGAGACAGATAGATTGTAATCTGCTACAAGAACCTCTGTGCTTCCTTCAGACATTTACACAAGCCGTCCTGTCAGCACCTGCAAGTAATTATACTACCTATATAAATATTTCATCAATTTAAAACAATGTATTTAAAAACAGAACAAATGCAAAGTATGTGCTAGTAAACCTTTTAACAGCACTGTGTTTCTAGAAGAGTTGGTTCTTTTAATAAGTATTTTAGATTTGCTTTCCATAATAATGATCAAAAGGCATTTTCTTTTTTTAATAATACAAGCAGACCAAAGGCAACATATGCAGAACTTGCCCAGTTCATTTAACAGAATACAGTGACTCCATTAACAGTAATCCCGTAATGACAGAAAAAAGGTTATAGAATGTTTTTGATGAAAATTTACAATATGTTCACTATGGATGTGATCAACAGGAATGCATTGTTTCTCCACTTCATTCATTCTCTGGCATGTGACCAGGTCTGTGCTAGTTAAACATGGGTTGAAATTGCATCCTCCTTGTGAAATTATTATTATTAATTCTCTGAAGTGCCAACTTTTTAAAAACATCTTATTAAAATGCTTCGAGGGCCTGCATCACAGACGTACCTGAGCTGGACACAGACAAGAGCCCCGTCTGTGAGGCCTGTGGTAATAAGGGTCTGACTGTCTTGAGAGAAGGAAACTGCCCGAGCCCCAGCTGTCCAGCAAGAGTGGCACTGCATCTGGAGGTACTTCTCCTGTTCACACATAGACATACAGTATTAAAAGCTGGAAACTCCAAGCTACTTTATAAATGACTTAGGAGTCTGCTATTAGACCTGAAAATAACCTGTTATTATCATAACTGCTAGCAATCTATCATATTACCTGCCTGTCATTATTTTCCCCTTTACATAGACATTTTTTTTGCAGATTGCAGTCTATCGTTTGAGCATAAAAAGTCAATTTCTCAATCACTGCATTCAGCTCCCAGCCAGCCCCGTATGCTAGGAAAGCAAATTAAACTTGCTCTTTAATTGCTTCTAAATTCTACTTCTAAATTTGGATTTTAGAAACCTTATTAATTCCAGTCATTGCAATCATTTTAGCTCTCTCTAAATGTTCTATTATATCTGTAGGGTCCACAACTGTCGGCTAAGTTGTTTTACAAACTCCTACCATTTGAGATGTCTCCCGGATAAGCAGCAGTCCGTCCCTGCCTACAGACGCCAGCCATTGCTGGTGGGGAGACAGGAGGAGAAAAGCCGGACCAAGAGGATGTCCTTCAACTTCCTTCTCTGGAGTCAGTAACACAACATCTTTAGCTTTTGCACTCCCCTAAGAAAAGAAAACGTTCCTAAATCAGATGAATTAACTGTGAGGAATTTCTAAATTGTATTTATCTTCCGTGAATAAAAACTATGTGCATAGAGATGTCTTCAGTACAAAATATTTACTTAAATAATTACATCTTAATTAAAATAAATCAATCTGGATGCTCCAGTAAAAATGACAAGGTTGATTACAGAATAAAGAAAATCCCCATGTTAAACAAACAAATAAAATATATACCACTGATTAACAGGTACCTCTGTCAAGAGGAATTTCTGAATGGACTTAGTCCTGTTGCAGTATCCATAGGCCCTATTGTTAGGTCCCAGGACTACAGAGGAGAGAGGTTTGCCGACTTCATAATGACGTTTTTGCAGAATCTCATCCTTTAAGCAGCCACGCCGGTCAGCACAGCCCACAGCTCCTTATAGGGGGACAAGTAAAGGGAGTGACTCACTCCAAGATGTGCATTGGTAACTTCAAAAGGCTAAAAAAGCTAAGAAAATACTTTTATTCTTTTATCTCCCTTTTTATTAATTAATGGATTTTAGCAAAAACCAGTTAAGAAAAAAACTGTCATTAACTTATTATTTATGGTTTAATATGTAGGGGTTTTGTCTTCTGGGGCTGTGCACATATTTGTGTGAGCCTTGAAGATGACATTTGTACTTCACATACTGTACTATTAGTTGAAGGTGTGTAACACTGAAACATCAAAGTTTGGTTTTTCAAGGATGCAAGTGTTTTGTAAAAACTTCAGCTGAACCCACAGAAAGTGATGAGATCATCCATGAACATCACCATGACTTACAGCACCATGCTTTACATTTAGACAGGAAGCATATGCAGAGGTTTTACTGTATTAAAGAATGTTACAAATGAAATGAATAACAAAAAAATTCTAAGGAGACACACTGCTCTTTTCACACGTGAAATCAAAGAAGGAATCAGTCAGAAATATCTGTCTTTACCTATCATGAGTTGAGCTTGTAGTACAAACATTTCCAGGTGGCTCTCTTCCTTCATGCCTTCTTGTTTATTCACAGCAGACAGCACTAGGACTTTCACGTGCTTGGTCTCCTTGTTGTAATGAACAGACAGATCTACAACAGAGCCTGCTGCCTCTGAAACGGGATTGCACAGCTATTTAGTTTTTCCAGAAGTGGTCAGATTTGTTTTAAATGCAGATATTCTAAAATATTTTCTACATTGCATTACTATAGTGATGGACCAATAAAGTTGACTTTTTATAGAGATTTGTGTTTTACTTAATCAAATAATTGCTTTTTACTTTGTTGTGTTGATTGTGAATAGAATAGAATAGACCTGTGTATCCAATAACTTCGAACATTTTGGATGGCCTGGCATCCAACACAAATATGTACGAGTCTGAAGCTCCACTGAGAAGAAAAGTTCCTCCCTGGTCATACCTGTAAAAAAAGAAATAAAGACTGGAACAGGACTCATCTGTGAAGGGTTGGAAATCTGTGTATAAGATGTCTTCATAAACACACTATTTACTATACTGTACACTTAAGTTACTGTAAATCTTACACAAAAGAAGCAGAGAGACTGGAAGACATACTTTTGTATCTTGCCATATTATTTCAGAGCAAAAATTATTATTTGGCTGTGTTCATTCACTAAGGTCTGGATTAAACCACCCACCAATTACAGTTACTAATATAAACCCAGTATTGTACCTGGATTTGTCTTTTCAATGGGTACAAGCAAGATACAGTCCCTCTAACAAACAAAAAGACCCTACCAAGGACTGGGTTTGTGTTTTGTACCTTTGGTGAAAGTATTCACTAAATCTAATAAATAAAACTTTATGAAACATTGCTTGTGCTTTACATAGTTCTTTAGAAATTTTCATCATATGTACAGTAAAAGTAAAAGTAATATTCACTTAAAAAATGGACAATCCTCCATTAAAACATATAATTCAGCATCATTTAAAGATATGGTCCTTTATTTTCTCACACCACATTCTTACCTGATACATTAATATGTATAAAACATATAACAAATAAATACTAAATTATAGGATACTAGATACTAAATTAAATTAAAAGTAGCATTTCTTTACAGCATTCAGATAAAATATATTCTGATACAAATTAGGACATGAATGTCTATATTTTAGATCAGTAACACAATGGGCACATACATTTCATTTCATTTTTAAATGAAGAGCACATAACTTTGCTGATTATTTGTGTGTCACTGTTCCTTGAGACAACAAAATACAAATCTCAAGTCATGTATTGTATACTCACAAAAACACCATGTGCTCAGTGCATTGTAAAAATTGTTAAAATTGACAACATAGGATGATTATGAATCAGCATAAATAACCCTTCAAAAATACATCATTTTAATTAATGCAAGAGTAGTAAAAGATAAAATCATGTCCCAGCTGAGAAATTAACAAGCAAGGCGAAGTCCAGGAAGAACTGTGCATTCATGCATGGAATGACTGTATGACTGTAGTTCTGTAGAGTGACAGACTGTAGACAGACTGTAGAGGGACCAAATGACTGTAGTTCACCACCTGCATGCTGGAGGGCATTCAGCTTTCATAGAACAGAAGATAAAGTATGTGGGGATATCATTGTCAATGTTGTGCTGATAGTTTTGTTGTTAAACCAGCTGGTGGAGTGGTGGACATGTAAGAGTACACAGCGCTAGGATTACTCAGTTCCACTGAGTCATACCAACAATACTGAGATCTTGCTGTAACCAGCTTTTTCACCTGTGTCTAACAGAACATCTGTAGAACCAACCGGCCAATGCTCTGAACAGGAGACCACCACAACCAGCCAACCCTCCCTAGCTCACTGCAGCTGCACAGAAGCAATGGCAGAGTGTAGCGGAGCTAGTTCAGACACGGTGACGTCATCGCCCTCCCTGCGCATAGCAGGGACCTCAGCGACCTGGGCTGAGGGAGGTCTCCTTAGCTCATGCGGCTGGTTCCCTGTTGCCTTCCACCAGAGACCCGGGTTCGCGCCCCAGGTGTTGCGGGACGAACCAGCGGGATGGAGCGGCAAGGGCACGAGCCCGCGCGGAACCGCGACGGTCATAAGAGCTTCCTAACAGCTGTCGAATCACACTGTACATTTATACCTCAAGGCTGCCAGGATTGTGTTCATGCTCAGATCATACTCAAACTACTAACTATACTATACTTTATAAACATTTTCATTTTGACAGTATGTCATGTTAATCCCAAAAACTTATAATGATTCTGTGCTCTGTATCTGTGTTGACATTTTCAGGGTTTTTTTTTGTTGAATACCAATCTTTAAAATACAAGATTTAATTCCTTAGACATAATAGAGTTTCTTCATGAAAAAGGAGTCACCACAGATAAAGACTTACTGGAGGTGTTCCACAGGCACATGGTAGAGGTGAACCCTGTGAACTAGGCGTGGAAGGTGCTCCTGGGTCAGGTCTATGAAGCAGATGTGCCCAGAGGCTGTCCCCACAGCAGCACACTGTGCAGCTGGGCAGCACGCCAGGCTTGTTGCCTGCATTCAGAGTCAGAAAGAATAACACGGAGTGTCAAAAGAGCAGACTTGGAATGAACCACAAAAACACGCAGATGTCTGTGTCATATTTTAAGAGCTGACTTTTATTTTGCTGTTGTTTTCTATAAACAAGTTTCTGATTTTTCCAGACCCTGATCTGGATTCATTATATATAGCAAATGCTATGAACTCATTAATAATATTTAAAGATTTTCTTTCTTCATATACTGTTATAATTTTGCATTTTTTGTATTTCTTAAGTAGGCCTTTCTAATCCATGACACTGCTACATGTTAATATTAATGACACTGTACGTAGCACACTTTTAGGATTTTCTTTTTTAATTATAACAATTTTTTTTAATTTTAATTATAACAATTGTTTTATTTTAATTATAACAATTTTTGAGGTTGGATTTTTTTTTTGCTTTTATCATTGTATGTTATCTTGGATAAAGATGTTTAATTATCATTATCTTTCTTCTGATTGTTGATTATTGTTATTTAAAAAAACACTATGTACCAAAAAAGAAGTTAATGCAAAAAGTTTTTACTGACTAGAAATAAGAAAGACTGGGTATTTAGCTTGCCTGTGAATAAACACATGCCATGTTGAAGCTCTTAATTTATATGCATGATCTGTAGTTAATGCATGGGGAGTTGATACTGTTACAGTTAATGCAACTGACTAAATAACAGTTTAAATTGTTTGCTCATTAGAAATTCATAAACACCCTACAGTACCATACTCCTACAGAGCAAAAGAATGAAACGGGTTCTGTATGTTGCATGTAGCCGAAATCTTCATATAGTCTCAAATTACTTTTTGATAGATTGGCCCTACATGTTAAAGCATGACTTCTAACAGTTTTTTTTTTTGAGTGCTCACAATTTAAAGCTTAAAAGAAATGTTTTTAATAGAAGTATCTGCTAGGCACACACATTTTTTAAGCAATTTAACTTGCTTCAACAGATGTTGCTAAAATGATCTCAAGCTGACCTAATAAATAACAGATCTTGTCATCTGATTTAAGATCCATCAGACTGAGTAATACCTCTGAGTATGTAAGGCTCTAATTTTTGAAGGATTACTTTATATACCTTGTACGGGTAGTAAGATACTCAATGTTAAAGGTTATTCACATGCCTGCTAAAGTCTGTTGATGCAAGTTTTTAATTATACCCCTGCCATCATGGGGAATTCCATTCTGAAGGTTTTCAGAGACATACTGTAAATTAATATATTGGAAATTTTTATTCCTTACTTGTAGTTGTAGGGAGCAAAATGATTTTATCTTCAAATTGTACTTCTGCATTTATACTTCAAATATGTACTGAGATGTAACTGAAACAGTTGTCATATTTTAACACTTTTATTTTCTTTAATACACAGGCATTGAAAAGTCTGTGTTTTCCTCCTTATTCTTAAAAAATAAACAATACATACCTGCACTTGTAGACTTAAAGAGCTGATGCAGCTGCCATCTTTCATTGACCAAACCTGCAGCAGCCCGGAGTCTCTGACTGACTACCATTCAGAAATGAGGAAAAAAGAGAGGAGGAAAAAATATTATAACACAGTAACATCTTAAACTGAACAATGAACATTCTAGTTTTCACACTAAAAAGCCATAACGACATCATACAAAAATCAGACTTTTTATATTTCAACTTTGACTCCTGACAGATCATTAGAAGCAAACGCCTGGGAATTTTGCTTTTGAGCTGTTTTTTTATTTTATTTTCTGCAGCTCATGTTTACCAGTTTGTGTTCAGTTTGCTTGAACAATCATCACCTTCTTGGCCCTATAGTGTAACCATAAAGCTGGGGTCTGGACAATGAGAGGACAAGGATGTTCCTTATTAGCAAATTGTCTTTCCACACGCTTGTGTTTCAGCTTCTGAATCCCCAACAGATGTTGCCTAAGATGATGTTCTGTTGCAATATAAAAAGGGTTATTTAAGGCACGTCAGGCAGGATTGTTAGATGAAGGCGAGAGAAAAAGAGATAACTTTGCTGTGCAGATGTTACCACACAGAATTTGCTGCTTGGATACAGGGAGGCTGCAGCCACAAAGTCTCCAGTGAGAACGTCAAGCACTCTGGACATCTGCCCTGGTTGGCTGGGGCTGTACCTGAACAGATAACCCTGGAAATAGAAGGAATGAGCATTTCCCTTACAATGCATTGCCCTTGTCAAGTATACTATAGGTTTACTACATAAAAGCACACTACCTTGGAACTAGAGCAGGTCTCACCTGCAACACTGAGAGAACTTACCAAAGCTTACCCGATCTTGCCAACGCCTACCTGCATCGTAAGCAGATTGTCAAAAGACTGAAATAATACCTCCACCAAATTTGTCTGCTTCCAGACAAACAGGCAGGGCACAGGCCACTCTTGTCATGAATCTACAAACCCAATCCATTACATCAAAAGAAAATGTCCTACTCATATATTATAATGTAATATATAAGTACGGTGTTTTCCTATGTAATTTATTATCCTCATCATTAGAAATTAAATCATTTCTGTAAAGAAAAAAAATATTATTTTTGTCCACTCTAACACTGTATGAGTCACCACCACAATCAAATGCATGAAGACATCCTTTTTCAGCAGAAATAATCTTGTTGCTTTGCTAATACTTATTTTCACCACCAGGAGTCATCCTTAGACTGCTAAAGTCAGTTGAACTGTTCAGTACTTTACTCCAGGAAAATAACCGCTTTGTTATATCATACAGAAATATATTCAATGTGTATCAGTAAGAAAATTTATTTGCTACAATTTGTTTTAGGTAAAGTTCATTATACTTACATTACTTGTAGTCAGAACCAGAGACTCGTAGTCAGGGGAGAATTCAATGGTTTGTATTGGCTCCTCAGTTTTGCAGCACTGGGTGACTTTTACGGTTTTGCCTTTGATGTGTAAGCAGCGTAAAACACCATCCTGTTAGATAGGTAAACAATAATATTTATGTGTATATTGAGAAGCTCATCAAACTTATCCTTAACATAGAGTTTGGCACAGACTAAGACTTGTTTGTATTTAACATACAATGACATATTTCTGTCACTGATCAAACAGAAAAAAAACAATCGTCAGGGATACCCTAAGCTATCTCTTATGAGAATGCTACTGTATATCATATATCTTTAACAAATATTTCCTATGTAATATTCATATCTTTCTGCCGACATCTAAGGCTTAATTTCCAATGATTTAGTGGTACTGTATAGAAATATTCCCAACCAGAAGAGGTAGCGTTAAAAAAGAATTAAAATAATCAATGTCCACATAAAGCCCCATTCTTACATTTCCTGCTGCAAACAGGCCGTCTCTGTATAAAGCCAAGCTGTTGAGGTCACCTTCCTGTAGAACTTCGCTTTCTTCACCGTCTAGATCATGAGAACAACAGCATGGCACATGAGAAACTCTGAGAGAAAGCTAAAAGACCGATATCACCTACGTTCACATAGGAGGGATAAGCAACATACTGCAAATAAACTAGGCAGCAGCATGGAAACGTACTTCCGACTCCAGATTGAAGGCTTATGTGTCCTAATCCTAGTTGAGATGTCTCTTGGTTGTCACAGTAAATTGACCTACAGTACATGTACCTAGTGAAATAGATAGATAGATAATACTTTATTAATCCTGTAGGGAAATTGATGATAAAGACCTACAAGACTAAGTGCTGTACATATTAAACATACTGTATAGTATGAATATTACATGTGAATATTACATATTAAATAGATATGTTTTTGGAGTTTTCCAGTTGTTTATTAGCATTTCATGTTCCCCCCCTTTCCCCTCCATTTGTCTCAAAATGTGAGAGTTCTGTGCTACATTCCATCAGAAATATGATTTCATACCTCCAGCAGAATTAATTTGCTCGGGCCTGCTGAGCACAGTGACATCCTGAGATTCAGGATTCACCAGCAGCAAGTGACCTTCTTCACAGCCCACACAAAGGTCAGAGGTGGTGATCCAGCAGAAACAAGAGGGGTGTACCAGGGCCTTCATTTTCTCTATTGGCTTTTGAAAAAGAAAAACGTGTTACTGGAGCAGGAACTACAACTTACCCAAAAAAGCTTTATGTTCTACTAAGCCCAGCAACTACTGTTCAAGCTAAACAGGATACTATAATGTACAGAATTCTCCAGAAGACAGAATGGTGCTATTCCAAGATCAGTAAAGATTGAATATATCCTTGACACTTTCTAGAAGCATCAAAATGCACTTCCTATCCCCTTTATTTTGAATGTCTTTCTTAACCAAAGCAAAACCACTCAAAACATTGGAAACTCAAGTCCTAAAACTGGAATAGTTCTTTCTCCTCTAAACGTTAATAATGAATACTAGAGATCTGGGGCGTGTAAATGGTTCAGTTTTGTCTCCTGGTGAAAATGTACCACAAATGTCTCCACTCTTTCTCCTGTGAGCCTCCCCATGGATGAGACTGGCATCTGAGGTCCATAGTAAGTCAGTCTGCCACTGGGGACCAATGAGGAACCATCTTTTCTCTCAGGAAGACTACCATCCAATGCTGGAAGGGGGATTTCTCTAAGGGACACATACCAGGTAATGAAAATAAATACCATTGGGAAAGATCATTCACTCATATCTTTACTGACATTTTAGAAAATTCTGCTTGATCTTCGGTATTGACATCAATCAGCCATTTTAAATACAATTTACATTGTCACCTATGTCAATTTGATGCTGCGAAACCTTGTCAGGGAAGTTCAAAAATAGTACATGGCTGATTTTCCAAAGCAATAGGGTGTGTTTTATGGATCTACATTGCCCTGTGCACTTCAAACAAAACCGCCCCTTCATTATTCAAGAATTATGTGATAAGAAGAGTAGATATTTTATCTCATAGTGTTTAGAGATTACAGAGTAAATACACACTGAACATGAGTACAAAGCATTGTGTCAGTAATGGTAAAATGTATGGAGTAATTGAGGCTAGTTCAGCAAAGAAATATTTCTCAAAGCTATACCACAGGAAATGACAAGAGACTGCTTTTTGTTTTAGGATTTATTCCTCACTCTCCTGTGCCAGCAATAAATTCAGCAGAATCTTATGCTCTTATAATAAGTAATGAAGCAAATAAAACAAAACATTTAAAAAACACTTACACAGGCTTCATTATATGAAAGTCGTCACTTCTCTCAATGTTCCATACTGTAAGTGAGTTCTGGTTTGCTGCACAAAATTGGTGCCAGTTCATGGGATTAAAGATCAGACTGGAGCTCTCCTTTCCTGCCTGGGGTTTGCTGCAAAGTGCAATTCCATCTTCCCAGTTCCTGAAAAAAAAAACAATGCAAAAAATAATAAGATCCAGTACAGAAATTGAATCCATTAGATACAATCTTTATGTTTCAATAGGAACATCTGCCATTTTTTTTATGCTGTGCTGTTTTTTGAACCTGAGTAAGAGATAATTGCATTGGGATGCATATACTGTACAGTAATAATTTGTTATTCCTTGATACACAGCCTTACCACATGGGCTCCAGCTTGGCTATTTTGTGTACTTTCAGGAATATGCTTCACATTTGTTTTGATAGGCTAACCTTATAGAAATATTTGAATAATTAAAAAACAGCACTTCATTCAAAGAAATACAATAACTACTTCAAGAGTAATTCACGTTGAAATTACTACTAGAAGATTTTATAGTATCTATGCAGACTTTTTACGATGGGAACCTGAAAACTACCTGAACCATATACTGTACATACAGTAAATACCACATGTTTATAGCATATAAACATTTCTAAGAACAAAGAAACAAGAAGGAAAAAAATATAAACGGAATGTACTCCTGAATTTTGCCACCTGTAATGGCTTTCTATACAATTTTAAAAAATAGCAGAATATCGCTTAGAAAAAAATATCGCACATATCTTACCATACTGTCAAGGTGTAGTCTGGAATAGAGGAGCAGGTGGCCAGATAAGGACCTGAATAGCTGAATTCAAGTGCTGTGTACTGCAGCTGGGTATTACCTACAGGCAAAAATTAGATGTTTTGCTCAAGATATGAATTAGATTTATATTGTGTGTCAAATACCATTCAAATATTTACACAGAACTACTTCAGTTTTTTTAGGAATTCCAAAGATTCCAAATTAATGCATCACTTAGGTCTACTCAAAATTTGCTATTAAGTGCATATTGCATTTAATAGCAATTTTTTCTGTCCTATAGTTTTTAGGAATCTGTTTGATTTACCTTAAAGATAAAGCACTTACTACACACATTATCATCTGGCAACTGGTATTACCCATCTAATATTAGTAGCACCAGCATTGTCCAGTACTATTATTGTAATGGTAGGTTTAAAGTAAATTAAAACGCTAATGGCACAAGACCGCACAGGTTACCTTTCATTTTGCTCCTCATGACCAGCTTGGGGTAGGTGTACACAAAGATGGATGGATTAAGCCTCGTCTCGGAGAAGGCAACCACTCTGCTGTGGCCATTGGCTGTGAAGGCCCCTATGCCCCGCCCCGGGCCCTGCAATATGCTCTTCGACTTTGACGCCAAGTCCAGGAAAATGATGAAATTCCCACAAGGGTAGCATACTGTCTTTGTGTCCACAAATCGCATGTGTTGACTGGTGAAACCCTGCACCCATCTACCATTGACACATAAAATAATATTATTGCATTAATATTTTTTGGGGCATACACTTATTAACATGCCTTCAGGAGTTAAGCTTTGTATCCATATAAGTAATGGCCATAGTACTTACAGGTTCCTATTGATAAGGCATATGATTTTTAAAAAAGATTTAGTTACACATGTGTAATCTTCAAGACTCATCTGTAATGTAGACGATTCGTACACTATTTTGTTACATTTGTCACTAAGCTTCTGTCTAAGGATTTTACAGAGGGCAGGCATTTGAGCTGGTTCTAACAAAGACCTATCTTGGTTGGTCTTTTAGTGACTAATTGATTGGTTGATCTCATTCAGCAGTTTCTTGAAATAAGCCAGTATATTAACTTCAACAACATGAATGGGAAGCTTGTGACTTGTTCCCTACTCCCACAAACCTTTGTGTAAAGATGTGCCTCTTGTTCTCAGGCACTTCTCAGCAGTGACCTCTGATTGGTGTTTCAATTTCTAAATTCAATTGGGCTGATGATGTCAATGTGTTTAAGGAACTTGAACAAGGTCTCCTTGTAGTATTGTCTGCTGAAGACTGAAGTGATGAAGCTGTGAAACTGAATAACTGAACTTCAGGGATCATTGTGAAAAAGTATTAAATGTACTTTGTGATGCGGACCCAAAATATCAGTTATTATTGGTCTCTTAAGAGTGAAATTGAAGCATGCTGAAGTGACACTTTCAGTACTGTCCCAGAACTATTTTAAATCAGCATGCGTAGGTTTCAATGATTGGTTGGAATGTCAGGAGTAGAAGGGCTTGAAGTGACAATTACAGTGTTGGAGCTATACAACATATTGTAACGCAACGGGGGCTCAGGCGGGCGCCCTTGCCGCATCTGGTCGGCCCCATCCCGACTGAGGCTCGAACCCGGGACTTCCGCGTCTCTCTGCAGCGACCCAACCCCGTGAGCTAAAGAGAGATCTCTCTACAGCCCAGTAGCTGTAGTCCTGCTATCACAGGGAAGGGCGGTGACGTCACCTGCTCTGGTACGCCGGCTCTTACACAGTACCTGTCGGCCGTAAGCGTTACAATATAGTTTCAATACTGTATGTGACACACACAGATGCAAGAAAGGAAGGCATACAAGCCCTGCGCATTCTGTTCTGCTCTTTTTTTATAAACGATGGATTAGGGCAACACACACTTTTCGTCTCCGAATGCTTTTATTTAAGTAAGAACATACGTTTCAACCTGGTATTACGTATTAATTACAAACGACAGTAGTAGTCTAAACTAATTTAAAGCTAGTTGAAGCTTTTTAGATGTTCATAAAACACGCCACGGCTTTTTATTTTGCCAAATGGCTAATCTCACCTGGCTTCCAAGGACCCGTAGACTTCCATTGGACAAAATTATAAAGTCACTGCAGTCGATGATATTAGAGAGTCCCCGCTGTACGGACAAGGCGATTGTCATTATGCCCTTCAACGTAAAGTTTACATGCGTTTCCTTGGTTACCAAAACATGTTTTTCATTGGCTGTTTTAAAAAAAACCTATATTACCGCCCCTTCATTCTATCAAGCCGATTGGGTCAATACGATTAGTGACGTGTGTATTGAAGTCGTCATAAATAAAGGGACAGTTCAATCATGTTAGATCAATGTTTTACAAATAAATAAATTTGTATGTGTCCGCTTAAGGTTTTATAATTAAGGAATCCACGAATAAGGTTACACATTAATGTATATAAATTGTAAGAATACTTAATTTAGCTAAATTTGTCTATGTATATCAGGCACGCACTAACCAGCATATTGCATACACTCATATAGGCAGCTACAGTATCAAAGCAACGTACGCGCGCCTGATTCAGTCCGCAGCTATAATTGTATACACTTCCGCTTTAACAACAATGACGTTACAGTGGGTGTGTTTAAAAATATTTTGCACATTGAAAGGAGCATGCGTCACCCTTAGCTCTCGAAAGTGCATAAGAAAAGATTTAGACTCTGAATCGAAGCATTATTCAGCTTTCGTTGATATCACTGAACGTTTTGGTTTTTCACGGTTGAAGAAGGTGTACTGACAAAATGGCTACATCTGCAAAGTGCCTCAGCCAAGGTAATTAATATATTCATCTTAAACCCCCAGTGTAAGATTTTGCAGTACAATGATATTAATTAATGTAGATTAGTAATTAATGCATTTGATCTTTCTAAATGTCCAGCAAAACCTCTGAAGTTTTTTATTTATTTTTTAGAACAAACGGATATTTCGTTTTTTAGTTGTATTATCAAATCTTATGCAATTGTAGCTAGCTGTGTATACTGAAGTAGTTCAGGTGGGTAGCTGACACCTGAAGAAGGCTCCACGGCCGAAACGTTGTGTTTTTTTTCTTCTCATTTCAGCATGGAATAAAACTATTACTTTTAGCTGTGTATACTGTTAGGTTTGGAGACTATAAATTCTAGTGGTCTTAAAATATAAAAGTGAAAATGAAACTCTGTTCTATATTTTATTTAGGCTGTCTTTGCAAATTAAAGATCGACTTTTAAGACAAAGGAACGTTGCAGGCTAGAGTCGTTTCATGTCACTATGGAGTTAAGGGCGAGTAGCCACCTGATAAGAAAAAAAGCATTTTTGCTTAGTCACTGTAAAAACAATGCATGTGACTTAAACACGCAGACCAACGACTGTAACGATGCTGCTGCTAAGCAATTGCAAAACAACTGGTAAAAAATCAGCATTATCCTTTAGTTGTGCAGTAATGACTCAGCAGAGCTTCACCTGCTACAATATTCTGTATATGAATACAGGATCAGTTCTCTGTTTACTCTCAGAAGAAGACTAAATTCTGTGTAAATAATGTAGATTCATTAGGCTCCCAGATTCTAATTTTGCTGTTCTTGAGGTGACCCTGCCACAGTTTCACATATGACATTAGTTCTTGATTGTGCTAAGCTGTGCAGCCCTGGTGCTGTTGAACATGAACTTGAACACTGAAGACATGACAACAGGCCGTTTAGTCCAGTCAGGTCTTCCTTCAAGAGCCCCAGGGGTTCAGGTATTCATTCCAGCTAAGATCCGAATGAATTTATTGGATTAAGTGATTAAGTAGTACTGGCTGACATGGTTTCTAGGTCTGTTCTTAATAACTGTTTTAAAGTTACTGTATGTTTAAATTCTACTGGACTGCTGCTCTTCAGAACATTTTATTGTATCCTCTGTAATAAGAAGGTCAGTAACGCTGCAAAGCAGACGGGACCATTTGAACTAATATGCTTGTTTGAATTTTGATAATTGATCCCAGGATGTCATCCATCTGATTATTTAAGGCTCCCTGTGGAATCAGTTTGTACAACCTGACCTGGCAGATTTTTCCAGACACACTGGGCTCAGTGTAAAGATGTCCCTCTTGTCCTTGTTCTAAAATGCCACTTACTCATCATTTCCACACCTGTGCCTCTGGGTCCTTGCTTTGTTGCCGAGCAGTCTGATTTCAGTCTGCCAGCGCTGCTCAGTATCTTGAAGCCACTTGTATTCAATCTTAGGTGAGTTAATGGCCTGGTGTGCTCTGTGGCAGCTCTTTTGTTAATACAGATAGATGCTGTGCTCCACAGGAAGCCCTGCTCCTTGTCCTGTGCCCAAGGGAAAGATTCGGCTGTACAGCATGAGGTTCTGCCCCTTCGCACAAAGGACCCGCCTTATCCTCCATGCCAAAGGCATCAAGTAAGCACGGCTGTCCAGTTTCTTCATCATTCACCACATTCCTGGATCTCTCAAGATTGACTTATATCTAGGGACTCCAACCCTGGTCCAGGAGAGCCTTAGTCCGACTAGTCTCTTACATCTGGGGTTCCCAATATTTTTCCTGGAGAATCATAAATCCAACTGCTCTCAGAGGTCAGGGTTTGCCATCCTGGTGATAGAGACTTGCACACCAACTTGTTATTGTTCCAGCAGAGTTCTCAGCTACACAGCTGAACTCTTAAAAGGCATTTTTTTATAAAACATTTTTGAGCTTTTAAACTTGTTAAAGGTCGCTTTTGAACTATTGCATTTCCTAAGTAAAATAAAATCCCAATCTTTTGAATAGAACAAAAGGCAATTAAGGCATTAATTAGGTAAATATACTCAGGTGTAATGAAAGCCAACTTTTTGTGTTGGGAACCACTATTAAAGGTCATGCTTAATCGCCTGTTTATTTAAGGATTAGGAACACTTGAACTTATTGAGTGCTTTAGTAGGCGTTGTGCTCAGTAAGAGAATTCTCGTTCCTGATATCTGAAGTATATTCTCATTTTTGTCGGGATTACCCCAAGCGTCTCAAAATTTACTGCATTTAATAAAATAACTTCTTTTAATTGATTAATGTTTAATTGTTGCAGGTCTTTAGAAATTGATGATTTAGTAGTGATCTATCAATTCTGCTGTTGGGGAATTATAACCTGTATAATTTGTGTTATTAATAAAAATTGGCATAAACACAAAAGTGTGAAGTAGAACTGACCTAATGACTTTCTGTTTTTTGTTTTACATGTGTTTACAAAATGTGACCTGAATTTATCAATCACAGGCAAATGCTTTCCAAGTACTGTATGTGTTGGCATTTTTTTACAAAAAATTGTTGCTTATAAGTTTACTTGGAGAAAAGTCAACCTTCTGTGAACCCGTTGCAGAAAGTGCAGTTGACAAAATGAAGTCTTTTTTTTATAGACATGACACCATCAACATCAACCTGAAGGACAAGCCTGATTGGTTCTTGGAGAAGAATCCCTTTGGTCTTGTCCCAGTGCTGGAGACTCCTGCTGGCCAAGTGATCTATGAGTCACCAATCACATGTGAATACCTGGATGAAGTGTACCCTGGGAGGAAGCTGATCCCTTCAGACCCATATGAGAAGGCACAACAGAAGATGCTGCTGGAGCATTTCTCCAAGGTAGACACAGCCCTGTTACTGGACTTTAAATGAGAGGCAGTATTGTAGGCAGAACTATATTGTACACCCTTACTATTTAAAAAAAATACAATTCTGAACTAATTGCCTGCCTATTTGTATGCAAATTTGTTGTGAAAATTTACTTTACTTAAAAAAATGACCTTTTGCTTGTCTGTATAAACTTGTGTATATATATACTGTATATCAAGAGGATTTCTAATTCTAAGGCAGCACTGATATTAGAAATTGAGGACTGGGGCTCTCTGGGACCAGGGTTGGAGTCTCCAAATATAAGAGATCATGGAAGATGTTCTGTTGTGGCATGTGGTATATGATGAAGAAGCTGTTTGGACTCTATTTAATCAGAGTTCCCTTAGAACTAGAAATCCCTTTGATATACATATACAAGCTTTACATGAAGTATAAAATTCTTTAGTCTGACAGATTTTGTATTTCTGTGATAGATTGGAGTAACCTTATATGATACGTTATTTGATCCCTACCACCATTATATGGCTATGGATACTTCGATGCTTTGCTCTTTTTCAGCTCACCCCATACTTTTACAAGATTCCGATGGCCCAAAAAAATGGTGAAGACACATCCGAAATGGAAGGGGAACTGAAGCTGAAGCTTGCAAAATTTAATGAGGCAAAAATATTTAAAGCTTTATTTTCCATGTTGGTGTTGTGACCAGTAAAGGTTTTGTGCAAAACAGCTAGAGGTGAAGACACCTGATGTCTTTTTTGAACCAGTGAAAACCTTAGGTGTGAGACTTGCATAAGACGGCAAATTTGCTCTTAAAGTCACAAGCAGTTTAATATAGCAGGGTGTTTGAGAAAAAAAGTGCGTAGTGTGTTTTTCATTTGCTACACCAGAATAACTATGGTAATGAGGGATTAGTTCAGGAGGGTTGCGACTGATTTTTTTTAGCCTAATTTATATGTTAACCCAACATGTGTAGATATGACACAATATTTGTCTATAAAATACTTTGTAAAATGTTGCAGGAGTCTATTGGATTCCTATGAGCAAATCACCAAATTGTAGAAGCAAAAATAATGTTAGTCTTGTAACATTATACTAAAAATAGTGTTAGTCTTGTAACTGTATACTGTTGCTTAATTGAACTGTTTTCTATTGCTTATTAAGGAAAACTCTTTTCTAAACCAGATCTCTTTTGTGTAATATACTATATTATACTGTATTCACTGCACTTATAATAGGCTACCCTGCAAATACAAATAGATTACAAAAGACTTATTTAGTCTTGTCAATATAAGAACAGTGAAGTATTCATGCATTGCAAAACTGTTACTCAGTGTTTGTGATGGCAGAATGTTATCCGATGTGGTTAAATGTTTCCAGGGCATAAGAATGTTTGCGTGGATACTGACAGGCAGTTTACACACAGCTGCTTTCTATTAAAGCAGTCTTTAGTGATGTCATTTCCTGTTTTGCCAAAGAAGAATTCCTGCTAGTTGGAAATTGTTACCCTGTATTAACACACAGTTCAATTTCAAGGACCAGTGGTTTAGAGAGCTCATTTGAAATTTAAATATTTAGTAACTGGAATATAAAGCCCTGCTCTTAATACATTTGCAGGTTGCATAACCCCTTGTAGGTGGCCTTTATAAACTTCTAGCTCATAATCTGTTCTCTTCCTATTTATTTTAAGGCAGGATAGAAACTAGTGAAAATGGAAATGCAATTATCTAATTAAAAATGAGAATTTTTAGTATGATTTCAAAAGAGAGGAAACAATCTTTAACATTATTTTCATACTTCAAGCACTGATGTATTTAGTAAGGAGGACCACTCAGGGTAAGAAAAGGAATTAAAGTAGGAGATCTTTGCATCAACAAAACAGTAACAGTCTGTAGCTTAATTGCAGTGTTTCTTCATGTTCCATTTCCGTTTTATCTTTCAGATCCTTTCCAAAAAGAAGAGCAAGTTCTTTGGAGGAGATGCTGTATCTATGATTGACTACATGATCTGGCCTTGGTTCGAGAGAATGGAGATACTCTCCTTGAAGCAGTATGTATCATTAGCATGTCCAAGGCAATCTTCTCCTTAATGATTAGTCTTCACCTTAAATTCTTACTCCAGTCAGTGAAAACTTTGCCATCTGGTAGAGTAGCAAACCATGATCCAAATGGGGCTTTTTACCCTGAGTGTATTTTCATCTTTGCAAAATTGTACCATAAAATGCACGAACAACTGCTTTAGTACAAAGTCTCAGGACTGTTTCTTGCTTAATGATGTTCTTTTTCCTTCAGCTGTCTCGATAGCAGCCCGGAGCTGAAGAGCTGGACAGAGCGAATGATGGAAGATCCAGCAGTGAAGGCTGCCTCAACTGACACAGAGACTTGCAGGGGATTTTACAAGACTTACACTGAAGGCAAACCCAATTACGATTATGGGCTGTAGGGAGGTGAAATACCGCTAGAACACCAGCTTTAATATTTTCTGCGTAAATATCCGCTGTGTCAATATTTTGTGTGTCACTTGGTTAAAAGAGATGTCTTGTGAAGGTATACTTTTTTCATTGTAAACCATCAGATGAAAGTCCGTTTACCTGTGCAGGACTATGAAGTTTATTTCCCCTTTAAATCTTTTGAATGTATACATTTTCAGCTGGTTCACAGAGTTGTGATAAAGGAATACAAGGTCATGGATGAAGATATATTTGGTATTTTGGAACGAACAAACCCTCTACATCTTAAATTAACCCTAACATGAAAAATATACCGTACTGCTGGCAAATTTTAAATCTGTGGGAAATGTATAATATACTTTAAAACGTGGGCAAATCAAATGACATGTGATAACTTGAGGAACGTGTGCAAACAGTCTATAGAAATGATCTCCTTTGTTAGTCTTATGGGTGATTTTTTTGTGATTTTCTTCTGCATCATTTGAGTAAAATTTTTGATACACTGCAAAGTAAGTTCTTTGAGTGTTTGTTTTGGGAATTTGGTGAAATAAAGTCCTTATAAAGGCCTTGCTATTTGTTTCATTTCCTCAACTTACTAAAGATTTTTTTGATTTGAGAAGCAGGCCTCTAGGTTTTTGTTGGTTTGAATTTAAATGGATTTAACTTTATTGATTTTCTATAGATATTATTTAAATCTGAACATCCTTCCAGTTTTTACTCTCCAGGATATTTACCTACACCTTTCAATGTACTGTATGTATATTGAATGTGTTTTTCAAATGTTTTTTTATTAATTACACTAAATGCTCAAGGTTCAAGAATACTCAAGTTTCATATTTCATGAGTCAGAAAGTTGAAATTATCATGCACAGGATGTGTATACACAATTGTTTAAAAAATCTACAGGAATTGTATGCAAACAATAGGTATCTAGTTTTAGAAGCTAGGAAAGAATTTTACAAACAAATTTCAACAAGATGTCCTAGTCCTAAAAAAAAATAGAAATGCTTCCTTCCATTAGTGACAGTCTGAAAGGAAACTGGCTGTATTTCCAACTGGACCAGAAGGGTAGTACCCATTGAGAATTAAAACAATGATGCAATCAGAGGTTTCCAAACTGAAGTATTTCACTTACTGAAGACAAGACTGAAGGCAAAAAGCCCCCAACACAAGCAGCAACTGAAAATGGCTGCATTACAGGCCTGGCAGAGCATCACAAGGGAAGATACCCAGTCTGGTGCCGTCTATGGATCGCAGACTTCAGGCAGTATTAAATTACAATGAAGTACTAAAAATTACAATTTTATTTATAACATGACAATTTTATGTAAGATTATGTTAATGTGTCCAATTACTTTTGGTCCCCTAAAATGGGAGGACTATGTATAAGAAGGGCTGTGATTCCTATATGGTTCACCCAATATAGATGTAAATACCCTCGAATTAAAGCTGACATTCTGCACTTAGTCATTGTTTCGTTTCAAATTAAATGTGCTGGAGTACAGAGCCAAAACAACAAAAATTGTGCCACTGTCCAAATACGTATGGACTGCACTGTATGGTGGAATATCTGGTCATCTTAAAATACCTTGGTGAGGTTCAGTGATGTCATTTATTTCTAATTTATTTTTAACCAGCGCACTGCAAGAAGGGAACTTGAGCAATGGAGGCTCCCAAACAGGTGGCAGTTAAAGTAGAAGTGCCTTATGATGTCATTTCCTGTTCTTTTTCTTTTTAAATGGAAACACAGTTACATTAATGTTATAATTTCAATTATGGTACAGTTCTAGTATCCTAGCCTGAATGCATAAGAAATAAAAACTGATTATGAATTAGTATTGTTTTGTTGAAAAACCACCTACAGTACTGTTGTTATACATTGCCAAATACTAGCTGTATGAAATATAAAAAAATTCCTTGGACTTTTTACATTGTGTCAAAATCACCGCACTTACATGTACAGTAACTGTTGTTATACTTTAAAATATCTTTTTATTTTGGTAAGTTTAAAACATTCATTTTTAGTACAAAGTTCTTTCACATTTCATATCACACATCAGGTTCCTAGGTGGGAAAAATGAAAAACAGATATCTACAAGAGGAAAGCCATGAAACTTATACCACTGTACCTGGAAATACTGTATGCAAACTGATGACTACAAGTGGGGTTTTATCTTTTGGGAAATGGGTTTAGAAAAAGACTGCTGTACTGAATAAATGACCATTTTCCAATACAGGTACTTGAATACAACGGACACCATACAGATTTGTTGTTATTGCACTTGTTTTTAATACATACACTTAATTGCATTTATACAGTGTTTTTCATTGCACTCCAGTCAATTGCTAAGTGGAATTTATCCAGGACAGCAGGACTAATGCAGGGTCAATAGCCATAATCTCATAATCTTTAATAGCCAAGTAGTCAGGACCTCACAGTCTCCACTGAAGGATGACACCCGCAGCAGCAGAGTGTCCTTCTTCACTACACTGGGGCTTTGGTTTACATTGAAACCTACAACACCACTCACCACAGCAACATGGCTTTACTTGGAGGATCCCTATCCCACTACAGACCAGGCCTGGTCCTGCTTAGCTTCTGAAATCACATGACACCAGGCTAGAAAACAGCAACACAGCAGTGTCAGGCTTTATATTCTGTGTTGCCATCACTACATTGGCTTCTATGGGCTACAGGTTTAATCTGGTGACCAAGGAATGAAAAACAAATATTCCAGATAAAGTCCAGAAACTCACAGAATTACAGAATATATTATTTCAGAAATTCTATTTCTCATTTTCTAAATGAGGTGCAGCATAAAAAACAGTTCCACAAAATATTTTTTTATGTTTACACATTCCCATTTCAGATGTTTCTGGCTGCTATTACTGTACACACCATTTTTGTGAAGACTATCGGTGTCACAGAGTTACAGCACAGCTTTTAGGTACTACTGTATGTGCCTTTATGTCATTGTTCTCAAACCGAAAGCAACATGAAAACAATGCGTGTTCAAACAGAGAAGGGGTGGGAAACTGAGTACCTGGAAAAAAACTCACATGGACACATGGAAACCTTGCAAACTCCACACAGACAATAACCCAGGACCCAAAGATTTGAGGCAACAATGATAATTGTCTCACCATCTTCCAGCACAATACCTGTACACTGTAGATAAATACATTACAGTTTTTCTATAGTCCATATTCTGAAGACTACAATGAACTTGTCACTTATGAAAACAAGCACAAATGTGTGCTTTAACTATAGAATCTCTCAAATTTCATCATCTATTACCTCCCATTTCTGAAGCAAATGAAGCAAACAGAAAAATCAGGAACTGATGGTGCACTGCAAGGAGGGAAATCACCAAAATGAAGTATGTTAATTGCTATGAAGACAGCAGTCTTCACAAGAGAACATTACATTAACATTCCCACAAGAGAAACATTAAAGCCCCCCTTCTCCTGTCAAAGATCTATCTGATAGCTCAAAGTACCTTTTAGATAACAAGGTACTGATCAGACACTAACCCTTCTCAAGAGAATAACACCATGCCAGCAAAGTACAGTATATCATGGTTACATGAGAACAAAATACTAAAAAATGTTACAGTGCACAAGGTTTAGAAAAAAAGCATACAGGAAAAGTTTAAATTGTCACAGCCTTTCTAGAAATGATATCTACTTGCAGGAAAGAATTTTGTCTGAAGAACAGTTTGGTCATATTATAATATCCAAGGCAGATCACATTTACAGAAATATATTTTTCATGATTTATTCGGTTTGGCATCTTCCCTATTATTTCAGGGAATTGTCCTCTTGTAAAAACAAACATTGTCCATTTGATTATACAATATTAGAATGTAAACGGAATGAAAGTGCCATTGTCCTTTTCTAAAGTGACACAGAAGACCACCAGTTTAAATTAACTGCTTGTTTTTACTTTTTAATTATAGAATAGAACCTTGGATGAATGAACCCGATTGTATGCAATTGGTTCACAAGTATTTTTTTTACCTGTGTACGGCCAGTGAACACAGGACACAGAAAACGTGAAAAACAGTGAAAACAATAAAAGCAAAATCAGAAAAAAACAGAAATCACGTAAAGGCATTTCTTCCCACTTACACTATACCAATGACAATTAAAATGACCATTTACAGTGCTTAAATACTTAAATATTGATTCATAACCATTCTATACAAATATAAAATGTACAAAATCTTTCTTTACTCAAGCTCTAAAAAAGAAAGCTAACATTTTTTTAGATTTTCTAAGGTTAAACACATTAGCAAGTATAAAGCGCCTTACCAGTTAGATTTATTCATTAAAGTAACTGGCATGTAGTCCCTTCTGAAGCAAAGCTTAGAAAATACCTACTCTCAGTGCAAAGAGAATTCCATCCTAGTTCATCACTGAAGGGTCTGATGTGGGGTTATCAATTAATATTTTACACAAAAATAAATGTTTTGTTACTAAAAAATGCCTAATGTTCACATATTGGCTTTTAATAATTAAGCATGGCCATGAGGCATTTGGTTTCTGCACTTCTTTCTGGGCCATTATTCTTCATAAATCTTAAATCTGTGTGCTTTAAAATGCGCAATGAAAGACGTCAGGATGCAAAATATGAGTCAGATGGATGTGGACCTGAACACTCTTAGAACAGATGATACAAGGTCTGTTTCCAATAGTTATATTTACACAGAGTGCCCTTGGGCTTTTCTTTCTTCCAACAAGTACGATAGCTCTACAGTGTATATTTAAGGTACTTCTTTCTAATAAAGTTGTGTTATAGAGGAAAGGTTTAAGACGCTATTTTTGTCTAGCTTATGAACTAAGGCTACATTTTGGCAAACAGCAAACTGAAAAATGTAATATTATTTATTCAGAAATCATCCTCATGGCTTTAGATCTGTCCTTGTCTGGGACAGAAGACTGAAAATGTACATTTCATGTAATGTCCATGTGACTGTGCTATTACTAAGAGTGCTATTTACAGACATTTCAAATCAAGCTAGTATGTTTTTTTTTCTATCTATGGTTTTAATTCATTAAGCAAGATTCCTTGGATCAAGATAACTAGAATGCACTTAAAGTCTCAATTCAGTATTATTTAAATATCAATTTGAGATCTTGGAATGGTGAATACCAATGAGCTTCCTTCTCCTTATTGCTTTGCTTTCGCCACACTCTTTATGTGAATGCAGCTCAACCGTCTTCTGTATGTTGAAAAAAAGATCAGATCTGAATCTGATGCAGAATTCCTATGAATTCAAAGATCACTGTTACAATTTAACAACAGGCTCATGTTCTATACCTAAACTAGTAATACTTGGCAAAATGTTAGAATTCCATTAGAAACCTGTAAGAAATATTTTCTTTCAGCCAAAAAGATAGCTTTTGCCTGAAATTCCTTTCTAATTTCAGAGGTCATTTTTAAACTTCACCTTTCAAATTCCCAACAATGCAAACAGCAGTTTTTTGCACAAATGAAATAATAAACCTGGTGTTGTTATTTTAAAAATAAAACAACACTAAAAAGCTTTAGCTGCAGCGTATACTGTTTAAAAATACTTATCACGTGGACATATCTTGTTTCCTACAAAATTCTCCCATAATACATACAGTATCAATTACCTTCTGATGTGTTATTTAAACTTTGTTGGTGGGTTTGCCTCCTGATTTTCTTTTCAAATTTCCTGTAATGATTTCAATACGTGTTGTATTTTTTATACTTTTGCAATGTTGGTTTTAGTTAGTTTGTAATCATTTTTCACAGAAAATCCTTGGACAACCCAGCAGCGTGTATAAAGTTGGTTTTTGGTCCCCATTTTTAAAAAGGGTTGTGAAAATATGTGTTCTCAAGACATGACATGTATTAACACAACTGGGGAGTAGAAATGAAAAGCCAAGTTTGTAATAAGCATTCCTTCAAAAGTGTTTGTTACAGTAGGTTTGTCTCTTCAAACTGTGCTCCATGGTTGAAGTCAATGCGATGCTGAAGATTAGAAACTTGTGTTGAGGGAAGAATGTACACTTCCGTTTGGAAAGAGTGGGGTGTACTCCTGTATCAGCACAGGGGCATTTCTGACCATTTCCTGAAAGTGCTCCACCGTTTTGGCATAAAGATCCCGCTGCAGCACAAGGGGGCGGAACAGATTCAGAGGTTCTGCAGCTTGGAATACCGGTGGAAAGTTAATGTGCTTTGGAACTTGCTTGTTCCCAATTAGAACGTGATACAGCTTCTTCTCCTGAAGGCATTTCTCCAAGAACCTAAGGACGTCTCGTAGCCTCTTCTCCAGGTATTCAGCACGCCAGTCTGAAGAAGGTTTGCTCAGAAGCAAGTGCAGCAGAGCCGTCTTCAAATGGTAGTTAGTAAGGGCACTTTCACCAGTCAGGCTCGTTTGCTTCTTGTGCAAGAAGGAAATAATCTGAAGGCAGCAGATATGGCAAGAACTGTCTGGCAGTCTCTTGACTAGAACTTTCATCAGGTTTTTCTCATAGACAGCAAAGGAAAGGGGCCAGTAGATATCTGAAGGGTTGTCGTTATTAAAGGCAAAGTGCGAGACAAAATAAGCATCTGTATCCCCGAACTGAACGACAGGAGTGATGTTGAAGATGATGGTATTTCCTGATCTGAATTTTACCTTTAGGGCTCCTGGAGAATCTAGGTTACGGAACATGAGCTCAAAATCATACTTATGGGAGATGCAGTTCCATGCCTTGGTGATGGATATCAGGAACCACTTCATGACCTGGTCTTTGGCCAGGTAAGGTGTGTTTTTGGAGCACAGCAGGTCATCCATGGCATCACTGACTTTGGGCCTCTCGTTTTTGCTGTGCAGCAGGCACAGCATGTCCTCACCAAGGTCCGTCTTTCCACACACGCAGCCAGGTCCATCTTCGTTAGCTCTCACAACTTTGATTCGGCCGTAGCCCTGTCTGTCGGGGGGGATGTCATTCTGGGAGTTGCACCAGAGCTGAAACGTGAAGCAGTATGGATCTGGAGGGGCAAATGAGACAAAGAGATCGCAGATCAGAGGTTTGCTCACCCTCCAGTTCTCGTACATGCTGCCCACACCAATGCAGTCCTCAACCTCCATGTCCGCATCCCTGTTGCACACACTCCGTAAAGCTTCCAGGAGGTCGTCCGCAAAACCCTCCACAAAGTTCTGCACTTTCCAAGTCTCGTTGGCCGAGATGCGGATGCACCTCTCGTAAAAGCAGTTCAGGACAGCTTTGTCCGGAAGAGGGATCTTCAGAGAGACATTCCCAAGAGGCAAATTGTCCTCCTCCTCATAAGTGGGATCCTGAGCTGTGGTGTCTTGGTAGTCTTGTCTCCAGATCTCAATCATGAGGAAGATGATCATGGACAGAGCGCTCCAAAGGTCCCAGCTAGAGCTCTCCTCGACATCCGGGCTCAGCTGCACCCCCTGCTCCGCCTGTGAGGCCTCCCGCTCTAGTCGTGCCTTCTCGGCTAGCAGCTTCTCCTCGTGTTCCCGCATGCGGGCAATGACCTGGTCGTCCCGCTCCGGGACGGTGGTGTTCTCCCTCGGGAACAACAGGGGGTGGTTGAGGATGGCGGCTGCCACCACCACGCATACCCGGACAACAGTCCCCTGCATACTGTTTAATCTCTCTGTAAAACAAACAAAAACAAGTTTAAATTGTCAGTAGGTTTTTAACAAACCTATTTTTGTCATTTACTGCAACCATACCTCAAAAGCCTTATCAAATGTCCTGCACCATGCCTCTGAGACTGAGCTACAGTGCAGTGCACTCTGCATTTCTACCAAGAACTGCAACCCAACTTCTGGTAAGCCAGATGTACAACTGTGTGCTAGCAAGCATGTTTTTTTTAAACCCTGTGCTAGAGTTATTTCAAAAGAGTATGCAATTTTGCAGCAATTACTTATTTTCTGAAGGGATTTATCATAAACCAAATATGTTGTGCTCAAAATCACACAGTTTAAAACTGCTATGCTATGCTATGCTATGCATTAAGAAACATGGAGGAGTATAAAAACTTGCACATCTCCTAAAGACATAGATTCTTCACCTGTATTCTATTCACAATGCTGAGTAATTTTGCTCCTCCAAACAAAATATGTATGTCAAGCAGTATCACTGCTCTTCAGGGAATGACTTTCGCTAAGAAAATACTGAGAATTGTTTTCTGATCATAAAATGTAATGGAAAGTGCTTTAAAATGAATCGGTTTGCGTATTTCACTCTTATTCAGGAAATGTTACCAGGTTTTGATTAACTATGAATTTCTCTTCTAGCTTAATTAGGTTGTGTCACGATCGTAAACCCCTCCTCTTAAGGACGCTCCAGCCCTTTCTAGTTCACCTCAGATTTCCTGCACCTGCCTCCTGTTCCAGTCTCCCCTTTAAAAGCCAGACACTCCCACCATTCCAGACTCAGCTTTGGAAGATGGACGCCCGGAAGCACCGCCTACCAGCAAGTCCAGAAGAGGCTCGGCGGTATAGGCTTCGCAACGGCTTCCTGACCATCTGGGTCCGGGGCTTGGAGCGCCTGGCCCCCTTACCCCTTTTTATCCCCCCGACCCTTTGCCGGATCCCGCTCTGGCTTTTAACTCCTGTCTTGTCTGTCAAGGATGGATCACCCGGCTCTGGACATTAGCATTCTCTGGATTTTCTTACGGACTCCCTTCAGACTTGTTTGCCTTGGCCACGCCCCCCCCCCCCCCCCCCGAGCACCAGCGCACCTTGGACAGGTTCTTGTTCTTCCAGCCCTGATCCTAGTCCTTTTTTCCTTAGTTAGTCTCACTCCACTCCGGATTTTGCCATCTGCATAGGGTCCTGAAAAACGCTTCCTGACAGGTTGTTTATGCAATTCAGTACAGAACTCAATTTATGTGAAACTTCACTTCTTTTAACATAGAAAGTTGCATAGCTTCTATGAAAAAAAATATTTACAGTCAATATAGTACTGTGGTTTCATGTTGTGAAGAGATGCAAAGTTCACGTTTTTTTTTTGTTGAGACGCATGTCCAATACTAGTCTTAGTAAGTGTCACCTGAGTGTCGACACCCAAGAAGAAAACTCTCAAAAACAACCAAAACAATTCTTAGACCTGCTTAAAATCCAAGTGAAATATGAATCCAACCTCAGATACAGTAACATCTCCTTGGTTCTTAGGGGTTTCTTGTAAAAACTACAGCTACTGTTAAAAAAAATCTTTATTTACATCTGAAATCAGCTAATAATTGAACCTGATTAACTTGCTGATTTCTTTCCCTTAGGGAATTCAAAGAAAAGCAAATCTGCATAAGAAGACCCATAGCACTTACAATTGTGTCACTTTAGAGTTTATAAATAAACCTATTCTCATTTTTCCGCAGCTGATGGAAAAAAAGTATTTCATTGCAAACGGTTGGGTTTTCAGGTGTTCTGAAGGGTTTGTGTCTGATCTTTCAACTCAAACTTGATGCACTATGAGGGTGCAACTTACAGGGGAAGTGAATATCGCCTAGGCCTACACTTTTCCTGTTGCATATCCTTTTCTACAGTTTGTAGTATTCTTTCTTTTCTGTGCGGTGTACTTTGTCACACTTGCAATGTCACTCTTTTGGATGTGAGGTCGGTAACTGCTCATGCTCCTCTGCATAGCTCAGCTCCTGTCTCTCTGCTTATGTTACCAAAAGCGCTTATCTTAAGGCACTTATCACAGTGTGTTTTTTTATAGACACTAGAGACTCATTCTGCGTTTTGTCTCTTAAAATTCCCTGGAAGTATTCTTGTAGGTTTAGGTCTGGAAAATGAATGATTAGTTGACCAGCGGAGGTAAAGTTGGGCGCTGTACCTCATTTACAACAAGAAAATTCAAGGTTTAACAAACCCCCATCAATCAGACAGGTCTCAAACTGTAATTGTACAGGCTACAGATGTTTCCAGTATCACATACTGTAACTGCTCAACACTGATTAGAAACATTTTTGTATTTTTGCACATTCTGCTTACACAGGCTGTTAATAACCTTTAAGTGCACCTATAGTTAAGTAAGTGCAAACCAAACTGAAAATGCTGAGCCAGAGAGTAAAGGAACATTTTCAATGTTTAATGCAGATAACCTGGAGATCCAAGATGTACTGTACAACACTACAGTATGTGAATGTTATGAACCACAGATAATATTGTGCAAGCACAACTTTAAGTAGAAATTAAACTATGAACTTGGAGGTTTCATTTAGGAAGTTAAGATGTTTTCGGAAGCATTTCCAGATAAGACTTGTTTCACACATTACCATTTAATCAGAAAGACATAAAAGATCACAGAGAATAAATTAATTAATTGATTACCCCGTAGGTAGTTGCTTGTCTCCCTAACTTCCATACCATTTGATTCCACATCCATAAATTTGCTGTCTTACATGTTGAGGCAGCAGAGCTTTTATCTAAAACATTTAAACAGAAGCTCAAGCCCTGCATTATTTATAGAACGCTTACAACGTTACACAACCCTCTGGTCTCAGTACAGACTCTATAAGGAAGTCAGATAACCTTTTCTAGCTAGTTCCTGAACTGCTATTTCAGGCCTGCTACACCAAGTACACCCTGACTTATGATGCACATTACACAATGATTAAATGTTTAATATTCCAGCAACTTCTAAAGGTGTTGCAGATCTTATTGAAATGTGTACTATTTATTATATTTACAGAATACTTGATGTGCTTATCAGATGTGAATACCAGATTAGAGACATTGTGTAGAAGCAGAAAATACCTGCTGGACTGATTATGCAATAGTGGGTCAATTTATCAGCTTTATAATGATCCTTTCATTGAAAGGCAATTAAAAGCTTTCAAGATTGTGAGTACACAAACAAAGCATAATCTATTCTGAAAAGACTGATGAATAACATTTCCTACACTTACTAAATGTAACAGTGTTTAAACAAAGATTTATCTTAATGTATTGTAGGTGGTTTCCATGTGTCAATTTTCTGTCTAATCTACTAATTAAATGTACTCTATGCTTGAATATTTTATAAAGAAGCACATTTTGATAGAATGCTCAGCTGACATTATTATTCATTACAACAATGCAACAGATAATAGTTTTCTGAAGGAAAAATAATAGAAACCATTTTCTATTATTTTTCCTTATGACAACTCTATTTCTCTATTATGACTAAGACATTACACAAGCATTTCACAGTATACACAGCAGCTGTCTGTACATGTATTATCTGTCAGCAGCAATTTTCTTCTTTTATTTCTAGATACAGTACAATCTAGACATAGATAGTATAGTCTTTTAGAGTCAACACTTTCTCATCATCTCAACTTGTGTATGAGAAAAGTTAATTAACAAAGTTAATTAACTTTTGTGGGAATGTAGGTCCTGGATAAAAACTTTACTAATCTTTGACAATTATATTAAGCAATTTGCTGTTGCTTTTTTACTGTTCTTATTTCAATGTTGGGCTGGACTCTTTCCATTTCTTAGAGAGGAAGGAAATTGCATGAAGACACCGTTTTACCTAGTTAAGCAGTGGCAATTAAAAGTGAAAATGGGAATTTTAAAGTTTGTGTTGATGTTTATAAGCTGGATTTATACAGTATACTGTATATCTCTGAACACAAACTTGTCTCATTTATATAAAATACTGCAGATTGACCAATGTTGCAACTGATTCACAGAAAACTGTTGAATCTATATGCATAAAGTTCAAGTCCACATTCAATCCTTCAGTCCTTACCAACCCCTTCTTATTTCCCCTCTGAGAGGCTCACTGGCTTCACAGCAATCGCTCTGGTCAGCCAAACTCAAAACAAACAAATTAAGGCTGCTCTCTCCGGTCCTACATGGTTGCCAAGGTTTCTATATACAGTATGACGCTGCAGACTCTCATTGGACATAAGGTCAGAAACCCTTGGAATCCAAAAGAAATATGATTAAGCAGGTCGAATTTCCTTGGCAGTGACTGCATAGCTTTTGCAGGCATGCTTTTTTCCCATGACTGTGATGTCATTCAGCTGTTCTCAGGCAACACAGTAAAAGTGGCCAGGATATGGAGAATTGAGCACTGGAGGTATTTCTGTTTTACAACTCATCTTAAGTAAGACGACCTCCATATTTCCAAAATCCAAGTCTCCTTGGAAACTTGTTCTATCCCAACTTGAACATGCACGATTCTGTACTTTGCAATATACAATATCAGTGAAAATATTGTTTGTAGTTTAGCAGTGCAATTGGAACGCCCAAAACAGAAATGAAACTCAGTTTGGTTTCATCAAAAGCGGACAGCCTTCCATAATCTCAAAGAAACGGTTAACTAAAAAATAAACAAACCAACAAAACAGCAATAATTATATTTTTACCAAATATTTTCTTCTACAAAAGGGAGTAAGTGTGTGATAAATAATAGTCGCAAGGTAAAGCGTGCGTATGAACTAGAGCTAAGGTAAACGTCATATAAACCATTTTGAAGCAGAGGAAATGCACAACACGCCAAGCATATTAAAACGATTAAAAAGACACAAAACGCCATGCAGTTACCCCTGGGTAAATATCACAAGGACTCTTTTGCACCAAACTGTATTTGTGGCGTTTTCTTCAATATGTTTGGAAACTCAACATGTCATTTGTAATTGGGGGTTTTACTCCTTACAACGATATGAAACGGTTAAGCCATCGCTAGCTTCCTGACATTGTGAAGACAAACGCACGTGTGTGCTGAGCACCTATTGTGACTGTTTATCCGTTTTAGGAAAGTCATCTGGAACAAGACAATCTCTCAGTGAAAAAAAAAACGGTTCTTTACTACTAGGAAATGGGAGTTACGGATACCAACACGTGTTAAAATACTTAATTCCTCCAAAATGAAAAGGCGGTAACTCGTGAATCGACGATTTTGCACGTATGCCACTGTACGGGCGATTAAAGCATCCGATTCTCCTCCAGGTTATAACGGTACAGGTCTTTCAGCATGTATCCACTTTCACCCATATTAAAAGAACTAAAAACTACCGGAAATAAGAATATTTTGTGAATATACTAACCTGTGAAGATATAGCACACTCGTTCACATATAAAATCCAAATAAAAAGTGCATTTTCCCCGATATTATTCAACCGACAAAGATGAGTGATGAAAACAACATTTAAATGATACAAAAGCCCGTACCCAAACAAAGCAGCAGCTTCTTCCTTACTTTCTGTTCCTTCCTCTTACTCGTGTCTCTGAGGGTTGGTTTTTACTCATTTCCTGAACGTTTTATGCCCTCTGATGAAAAACTTTTTCCTCCCATCTCACCAAGAGCTTACGCTAGCAGTAAAGACACCCTAATAACCGCTGGGGACTTTCCTTAAAAGGTCGTACGTTGTTTTGCAAATAAACTTGATCGCTTCAAAACATCCTTTTACTCGAAAACATGTTAACAGTAACATCCATCGTTCGTCTGTTACCGCTACCCTTGTGTCCAGTGTTTGTAAGTGCTTGAGCACTGGGGTTACAGAATCTATGACATTGTTAACGCACATGAGAAGGGGCTGGGTGTTTCTACCGGTTCAGGCGACAGGGAAGTCCGGGTAGATCTCAAAGCAGCAGTCGCTCAACACACAATGCCTTATTATCTCATAAAATAGCGCGCCGCACAAACAGTACAATACAGTACGTGCACTTACGCGGTTGAATAACGGTTTTCACAAGGTTAAATGAAAGTCACTTCATCTCACAACACGTAAAAGGTACCGTGCAAGAAAAAAGAGGACTTCACGGAAAATAAAACCGTGCTATGTTTGGCGAAACCATTATGCCTGGGGAAGTCACTAGGATAGCCATGTATTAAGTATAGCTAATTGAAAATGGTATTTTCCTGAGATGGAATTTGCATGTGCTAATTGAGATACAGTGAACACAACTTAAATAAAAAAAACTATATTTTTTTATTCTTTTTGTTTGGTCTTTTAATATTTATATCTACTTGTTTCCCTCAATATTAAAAAGTCAATAAAGCCATTATTGAAAAATAATGTTAAAGGATTATTTGGCGTTTTTCAAGTGCTTTATTAAAAAATGCAGCACTTGACCACAAAAAGAAACATTTTGTATAGAATGTCAGGTGGAGTACTACTCAGCATTTCTACCTGTAAAGGAATTATATTCTACTCTTCCTCCATATTAACCAAAAAAAATAAGAATCGCTGCTTTTCATTAAAGACTGAAATCTCGTTTCAACCGGCGAACAGTAGGGTACAGATAAGGTCTTTAATATACTGTAGGAGTTAACAGATGACTGTCAGTATGTTATTAGGACCAGTAAAGTAGTCCGTTTAATTTATTTTCCTAATATTTAAATTCTAGTGTGTAATGAGATCCTTCGGGCTTTAACAATGGTTTTGCCCTTTCTTCGAGTCCTACAGTATCTTGATTATACAGCAGTTACTTTTCTGCCTGCTTTTTTCTTTTTAACCACAAGGGGGAATCGTTATTTCATTCTTTCCACAGAATGTGCGCCTTTGATCACAGCATACAAGAAAATTCCACCTGCATCCTTAGCTGTATGTTAATATTGTAACGCAACGGGGGTTCAGGCGGGCGCCCTTGCCGCATTAGGTCGGCCCTGCACCGTCAGGGGCTCGAACCCGGGATTCCCGCGTCACTCAACAGGGACCCAGCCCGGTGAGCTAAAGAGAGAGCTCTCCACAGCCCAGGGACTGTGGTCCAGCTATCACAGGGAAGGGCGGTGACGTCACCTGCTCTGGTAAGCCGGCTCTTACACAGTACCTGTCGGCCGTAAGCGTTACAATATTATAGTTTAATACAACTATTTATTATAAGCCAGTACCGCAAAAAATAATATGTGAATATGATCACAAATCTATTCATTTTGACTTTAAAATATTTTCATGTTTTAAATATGCAAATATCCGCTTCTTATTTCCAGTTTTCTCCCTATTTTTCTCGAAAGGTGGAATGAAATGCGGCTGTCAGTGAGAATATACGAGAGAAAATGAGATGGTACAAGGTTTACTTAACAGTATAAAGTGTATGTTTTTGTAGCTGTTACTCTTTATTGTTTGACATATTGTCTATCAAACCTATATCCATAATTCATGTTACAAAACAAGTTTAAAAGTTGTACTTTTCAGATCAATTTACAGAACGTTTTAGTGTTTGCGTAACTTTTTTTTTGCTCAGAAGAATAATGAGTAACGGTGCATAGTAATGCGTTTATAACATTATATGCACAAATCGCATTGGATTTATTGACAGAAATCCTACCTTTTATATGACACTTCCTGATCAAAAGGACGTTAGCATTTATCACAGGCTCGCTTTGTTTGAAACGCGCAAGATGACATTGCACTTTCCAGACAAAGGCATGCAAAATGTATTCGACTGAGTTCAGGAAGAGTGAACTTCTCAATGAAATGGAAATCTCAGTTTGTTGATCCTTGTATTGATGTGCTTCTTTGAGCAGTAGGTAATCCAGTGAATGGGAGGAATTTGGGTGGCGCTTCACACAGCTGGTGCGCTTTAGCTGAGATTTGTCTGGTTCATTGACACTTCGGAAGTCCTCGGTAAAGCTTACTTTGAAATAAAATCAGAAAAGATTAGTAATTGAGGTTAATTGCGCAAACCTATCCGTCACAATTCTGCCGACGAACTCTTTTCAGAGGAACCTGTTGTTCGAACGTTAAGCTGACATTGTACTGAAGAAGTCTCCGTTTACGGTACAGTAACAACATCAAAACCCAGCTAGATTGTTTTAAAAGTTTCTTTACAAACTCTAGGATATAATATATTTCTATTTTAACGTGTTTTACACTGAATAATTAAGTTTTTATATATCGGCATCTTATAGTGTTAGATTAATAGTAAAAAGCGAGAAATAAAATAGCCTAGAACTAAAAATAATAAACTAAAAAAAAGAGATCGAGTGCAACAGCCTCTGAAGACATTTGCCAGTATTTATCTCGTAATATTTTTTTTCAACCTCATTCTCTACTGTATCATCCTCAACTGCCGAAACACCTATGGATCGTCTCAAACTTGTTTTGCAATATTTTCAGTCAAATTCGGAATCAATTTCCAATGGAATCTGTGTTATACTGGCCTTGGTCAGTGTGAAGTTGTACACCACCTTCGACTTTAACTGCCCCTGTCTGCCGCAGTACAACAGAATCTACGCAATGGGAGTCATGTTCGTCCCGCCTATAATACTATTTTTCTTGGGGGTCCTAGTAAATCGACATACAGGTGTCATGATGGAAGAGTGGGCGAGACCCGTCGGCAGGAGGTCGAAAAGCCCCGCTATTGTCAAGTAAGCGCACCCTTTTCTTTGCGAACTGTAAGATATCTCACCCGTCTCTGCTTCCGACATTCTCCGCTCAGAACTGCATACATACAGGAGCAGATTTGTTGATCTTTACAGTAGGAGAAGCTACACTTCTGTGGGGATATAAACGTGCTGATTCTGTAGTCTACTGATTCGGGATATGCAGAAGGAAATCGCCATCTTCAGTTTTCATTCAAGTCCCTTCACCAAAAAAAAATGCAAATCGTGATGTATTTGTTCTTTAGTCTATACTGTTTATACTGTACATACGTATATAAAATAGACCCATACAATCTAACATTCTGAAATATTGCAGATGCTGGTTGGAGATTGAAATGACTACCATTTCTTTTTTTGTATCATTATATTATTTAGAATCTCAAAATGGGGCCTGGTAAGTCCCTGAGCCTAAGTTTATGTCTATAATAGGAGTGCACAAGAGTTCCTGGAGGACTGCGGTGTCTGTAAGGTTTTATTTAACCTAAGACTGTAACTGATCTAATTGTGTGGCTTATACTGGACCAATTGAACACCTTTGCCCAGTTCTTTAGGTACTGGAAACCTGTAAGACCTGCTTGCACAGTGACCTTCCAGAGCTGGAGTTGCATGTCTCTGGTGCAGAAAAGTATGGAAGAACCTTCACCTGTAATCTTTCACATTATCTCTGAATCAAGAAGCCTTACCGTTCATTCCTTCTCAGTTGCATCCATATTACTTAACTCATACAACAAGAATGAATCATTTATGGTGTGAATTATTCTCTATCACTGGAGAGATGTACTAAATACTAGTTACATCTCTTTATTAGGGACTATAGTCACCTGCCATATGATGACAGAGGGGCAAAGTTCATGTGAAACAGACTATAATGGCTTAAATCAATTGACTCTCTGCTTAAAGATCTTTGCACCTATCAATGGACATGTTTCAATTAATCCACTGTGAATCTGTTGCCCTTAACCACTGCTTTTAATTCCTTATTGATATCACACATTAGTTATTATTAATGTGGTTATGTGAATCTGCATTGGGGAGGGCATGAGGGTGGGAAGAGACTAGAGCACCCAGATAAACAACTTGAAAGCACCCCAGTCTAGAACTGAACCCAGGAACTGAGGCAGCAGTCCTAACTAACATGTGGGTGTGCTGCCCTTCTAGTACAACGTTAAAGAAACATTGATTAGATTCTACCAAACTCTCAACAAAGAACATCTAGTAGAAAATCTAGTAGATTAGAACAGTATAAAGAATAACAACCTTGTTTATGTTCTTGAATACTGTCATGAGTCTTGCACTTAAGAATAATTTGCTTGTCCGAGTCACCCTGGGAAGCTCTTTCAGCAGTTGGTGGCTCTAAACCTTTGCATTTTTCAGGGCAATTAAGAAAAACTGAGGCACCATTAATAATCGTTATGTTCCCAGGTGACTCATTCTTTTGCTCTGTAGTCTTTCAATATGGATTGTCTTCACTCATTAGTCATGGTATGATAATGATCTCTTTTCTGCTGCATTGTTTTTTATTCCTGTGCATGGTAGGGGGTACTTTAATATGGTAAAAATGTAGGTTATCGCTTTTTTAATTGAAGGGGGAGTGGGATGATCTATGGCGTGTTCATCTGTTAACTGTACAGACGAAATGGATTCTTAAGTATTATCTTTAGATCCTCAAGTATTTATGTTACTTTTCAACTGTACAGAGGGAGTCATGATTTGTCTAGGTCTGTGACCAAATTATGCTGAAGAAAATCAAGCATAAATGAAATCTACTGTAATATGCAAGCATGACGCCATCATCGAAAGGAAATATTCAGATTAACAAGGTAATCCTCAATGTGTTGTGTGTTTTTAAAAATGGGGGAAACTTTCAGGACTGTTAAGTAATGGGTTTGTTGAAAGTCCAGATATTTATTCTATGTGTTTACAAGTTAGTTTAAATAATTATAAAAGCTAATTTTTCACTACTGGGGCTGCATGTGTTGCCAGTGCAGTTAAAAGGGAGGTCCTTCAGTAAACATGCATTACCTTCTTAGTGATTGAACAGTAGAAGAGTGAGGAGGAATTGAGATGGCCAGTAATACCAGCATACAGTAGATCTAATATGATAATTAAAGCTCTTTGTGATAATGGTGTACTCTCTCATTTTCAAAGTTCAGGTGGCACCAATCACACAACATGCTCTGAAACAAATACTGCCAATTGCCGATCCTACTTTCTAAAGAACTCCTCTCTAACATTTGTAAAAATACAGAATGGGAAGCAAAACAGCTAGTTCTATACAATTGATACTGATAAGAATAGCTCTATGAAAAACATCAGTGAAATAATGCATTGCACATTACAATCTCTGAACTCCAAGGCTTTGTTTCAGCCATTCTTTTCAGTTAAATCTGCTTCCTAAAAAATCATCATCACCCCTACTCTTCTAAAAAAATATTAAAACCGCTGGCCACCCTTCAGACATGTTGCACTGTTCTCCTGACAAACAGCACTGGTTCTTAATTCAGGTTGGATACACCTTTGCTTCTTCCCATGAATTGCAGCTTTCAGCTGTCTAGGTATAAAACAGAACCCTCAAACAGGTTGATTGAATTCATCCGTAATATTTCTAAAACTGCATTCAGTGCCTGTGACCCCAGACATCATGGGAGATGGTGATGTGCTGCTTTTGCAGGTTCATGTTTTCGGCCATGATGCAGAGAGCCATGCTTGCCCCCATGGTGTGGATACTAGTCACACTCCTGGATGGGAAATGCTTTGTCTGTGCCTTTAGCATCAGCGTGGACCCCAAGCATTTCTCAGGCATGCCCAACAACACAGGTCTGGATGTCATCCGCATTTTAGCCAAGGTGCCGTGCAAAGAAGATGTTATTTTCCAGGACAACACGTTTCGCAAGGCTGTGTCCCGCTACCTGCGCTGCTGGTCACAGGTGAGCAAAGTTCTTTAGCCGTCCTACAGAGGCTATTGGCTATCTTACCTTGACTCACACTATGAAATTTAAGTGCCATAAACGTGTTAAGTTGCAGAACCGTATCTGAAATTGATTTAACATAAGTAGTTGTCCTTCCTGTGTTAAAATAAAGACACGCTTCTTCTGCCATCCATTGTGAAAATAAGGCTGAGGACCCATTCCAGTTACTAAGCTTTTGAAATACAATGAAGTATTAATGAACAATTTGGCAGAAACACTGTTCAATAACATACAACAGTGCATTTTAGAAATACACCTGTGATCTCCTTGGTCTGTGTAATGGATTTGATTTTAGCTCTGCTTTGTGTCCCAGTTTACTCTAGAGTTTAAAGCCAAATGTATTTATGAAAAGAGAAGGTAAATGAAGAGCTGAAAGTTTTTTTTCTTCTTGCTATATATAAAAGAACTGACGGGCTGTCTGCCATGAAGTCCCCATTAAAATTCATCTTTGTAGTAAACAACTTGTGGATAACATTCTTTAAGTCCTACAGATGTGTGAGGAATGCCATATGCTATTCATTACCATCACTTATGTTGATCATATACTTACCATTGACATTTCTGTATTTGCTGTTTTAACTAGCTATCAGCTCACATGAATCAAGACATTTCTATATTACCTAAGCAAACTATGTGTATGGTTAGGCAATAAAAACATGCAGTTCTAACAAGAACGATAGTATCTTGCATTATGCGCTTCAGGAACTGATAAGAATTTATTATACCCTTAACTTTAATATAGATCAACAAAGGCTTCTGTACCACAGTTCTCCATTGTAGTAGCATGAGCTTGTAGCATAAATAAAATTTAGGACAACAACATTCTGGTGTTTATTTTCTTTTTTTACTTGTTTCACATCCTGTTATATATTTAAATATTTAAGCATAATATTGTTTGTTGTTTTTTGCTTGAATAAAAATAGGAAGTCTCAGGAGTGCAGAAGAATGTTTGTTTTGTTTTTGGTGTTAAAAATAATCCCCAACACTCATAAGCTTCCAGTGACTGTGGGTGAATTGGTTGCTCCTTCTTAGTTACGCCTTTCAAGCAGAGCAGAGCTCTCTTGTCCTCTTCCCTGCAGGCCTTCGGCTGGAGTATACTGCTCATCCTCATCGTTCTGGGGGCAGTGGCCCGCACCATCAAGCCCTGCTTTGACCACGCCACCTTCCTGCAGACACGCTACTGGAGCAACTACCTGGACATGGAGCAGAAACTCTTTGACGAGACCTGCTGCCTGCACGCCCGCGAATTTGCCCGCCAGTGCGTCATCCAGTTCTTCGAGAACATGAGCGACGAAGCTCAGGTTGGTCTGCCGCCGCGTCCCATCAGCAAAGATGAGGACGAGGAGGACTACTTGCACGGCGTCACAAAGCAAAAGGAGGTGAACAAGGTACTGGAGACCTGGTACTTCAGCAAACCTGAGCTGGATGTGACCAAGATCGCCACCCGCTCCAGGAATGGCCTCACTTGTGAAGATGCCAAGGGAAACGCACAGAATTCTGAGGTCTAGTTTTGTGCTTTTAGATATGTGTACTCTTCCTGTAAGCTAATGCCAAGACCTGGACTTGTTATTGTTCCAAACCAAAAGGACTGTGTAAAGAGACTAATCATTACTCTGATTCACTCAATTCAGTATATGCAGTAGTGCTAATACAGTACATTCTGCATTCAAAACTGGGCTGTGGAAGTACTTGGGAGGTGTGGAAATTGGTTCTTAGGAAGTGGCACCAGCTTGACTAGCCATCCAATGTGGCAATATTCTCAGAAAACAAAACTTAAAAACAGGATATTGATGATGGCACAAAAGTATTTCAAAGATCCAAACAGGACACAAAGCCGGATGTGTAGACAGAGTTGTGAAGTTGAAGCTGTGAACTTCTTGCTTGATGCAGACAGCAGTAAATGCTACTGCTACTTGAAAGGCAAAGTAATAACAGAGAGTCACAACAAGTACATTTTTAAAGAAGCTGCAGCACTCCAAAGGATTAATGGAGCTGGTGCTTACACCATGTAAACATGCAGTGCTCCTGTCCCGTCCATACATCTAATATCCAATAAAGAATGAAACCCGATGTGGAGTAGAGGCAGGTCAGTCCGTACTACAGCTCAATGGGACGGCTTTTTTTAGCAGCTTTAAACTCAGCATCTGAAATCCATCTGACAGTTAGATTAATATGAAACAATGTGTGGTCTCATTACCATGGATTTAATATAGTCTGGAGAAAGTAGCAGTTTCCATGTTGTCTTTTGTAACGCAGTAGCACTACTGTTAGATACAGTATAAGATGAGTAAGCATTTGATTCAGCAGGCATTCATATGGTTTCTTAGGAAACTGTGATCTTTGAAATCATAGCATCTCTGAGCACTGTCATAGTTTTGTGTTTTAGGGAGAACAGTAATATAATAGGCAAAAAGCTGTCACAAACTCTAAACTACTCTAAAATTGACATTTTTAGTTTCCAGTGCAATGTGAATGTGTGCTTCTTATCATAGGGTTTCGTGATGATCTGTGTATAAAACCTATTCAGTCCAACTATGCAGTTATATTGTACATAGCGTACACTATTTTTTAGATCTCTTTCTAGGATCACAGTTCTCTGAATTTTATGTCTGCCTCAGCAGAGCAAACTTTATTTGGGTTCGACTGAGGTCATTTGTTTGTTCCGTGATTTTGCTTACCTCATTTTGCATAGCTTATTCACTGTCCACTTCTCTAATCTAGAGAGACAACAAGTTTGCAAATGAGGGAGCCAGCATTTTTTCTAGAACGAACAACTCAATATCTCATCATGAAAAGTGTCTACAGAGAGGTAACAAGTAATTCATTCTTCAGGGGAAAATTGTTCATGTACTGTGTCTTGGCAAACTGTAAACTGTAAAACTCATTAACTGGCATACATTAATTTGTTCGTATTAAAGAACTATTTTTGGTTAAAATCTATAAAAATGAATGTTGTCAGCATTAACATTTTTATAGCTTATAATAGAAAACACTATAAATCACACTAAAATAAATTTTGTGTTTACAAATGGTAAAACAAAATTGAAATAGAACAGTAAAAGTTTATTCCATGCTGAAAAGGGAAGAAAAGAAATACCTTTCTGAAAAAAATGGAAATAAATACTGGGTCTATAATGAAGTTTTGCCATCTCATATTTACGTATCCAATAAGGAATTATGAATTGTCTGCATAGCAAAAGTTTTAATTAACTTTTAAGAACATACAGATAGCATACAAATCTTCATTCCTTTTGACAGCTCATGTGCTAGGAATCCACATTTTAAATGCAGTAAGAGCCCTAGAAACAGATCACAAGAATCTCAACAGACACGAAACATCACATTCCAATGTATACCATTGCAGACTCAATATTCAGGCAAAATGGAGTTGTCATTGTGTTTAAATACATTGGGTAGATACAACTAAAATGCAGGTGGGTGATCACAGCATATTTCTCCCCTGAAATCACAGCTTTGTTTCTTCACGAAATAACTTCACTTTGAAAAGACAGTTGCCCATCTGGTCTGGTGTGCTAGAATCTGCTGATGCATACCCACCAGCGTGGGTGATACTGTGTACACTACTGTTTGACAAGATGAGTCTCCACCTTTATGAAATATGAGATCCTTCTGGAGGAAAAGCACGACATAATTGCATGAAAATATCACAAAGCTCAAATAAATATCTCAAATAAAAGGAAATTTTTATCTTATCCTTAAAACATTTTCAAAATAAATGTCAAATGCCATCCTGTTGGTTTTTTTATACCCTCAAAAAGAAAACTATTTTCCCCCTAAAACTGATACATGATGTATGCAAAAACATATGGGAATATCTGCTCACTAAATGCTAGTTTTCTATGTGGCTGTATGTACAATTATACAATTACACATATACAGTACAATTACAGTCTTTTGCTTGGGTAATGGATTTAATCTGTTGTGTCTTGATCTAGAGTACAGTACAGTATAAGTCAATGTATGGAATTAGTTCATACAGTATGTATCTTATGTGTACTAGATATTCATCATGTACAGTATCATTATTATCTAAGACTATTTGGAACACTGATTTATGGGTTTTGCCGAAAAAGAAAAGCAGAAAAACAAAGGCACAACAATGAAAGAACAGCAGGCTTGTATGACTCACGTTTCATTGTATACACAACAATTGCTGGACGATTAAATATTGCCACAGTCAATTCGAACTGAAGTACTGATTCTAACAGCAAGGAACAACTGTGCAGGATGTAGCACAGCCACGCCCAGTTTCAGAAAATTAGGTAAAGCTGAGATTCTTTCATTGAAAAGATGGAAGACTGTCCTGTGAGTCACCCAGATCTAGATGAATCACACTTTTAAGTCAATGGAATTATCCATCCTAAGTACAAAGGAAAATTGTTTAAATATAATAATATATTATTTTATATAATATGTACTGTATAAAATGATCCTCTGTGATAACATAAAACTAACCGATCTGTTTGACATTCCCAATATATAGTAATATTCCAATATGATGTGAACCGTGTAATAATAAATCTAATCATGGACATGAGGTAATAGTGCGCGTGATATTTCGGATATTTGAAAATCTTTTGAGCACTTTATTTGGATTCTCAGAATGTTTTTGATAAACCCCAGGATTTTGTGAAAAATCTGATATGGCTGCCAACCTGCACGATAATTCACTCTGATCGTTCACTTTGTCCCTCACAATGCATGTGCTTTGGTTCGGGAAAAAATTCGGACACCTTCATTGCTTGGTCGCCTGATAATAAAGAATAATGATTAATTATTAGTCTGTACTGATTCTAATCAGTAACGATATTTTTTTAAGCATTCTAACTATACAGTACGTGTACCTCTTCTATCAGCTGTTAGGGTGATCTGCAACCTGATGATTTTAGATTGCGTGCGATAAAATATAAATTTAAAACAGTACGGGGCGCTGGTTTTCTGTCTAAGGGCACATACAGTACACATTGTCATCAGAACACTTACTAGCCCGCGGGGACTTGTGAATGGTAAAATAGCACATACTGTAGATTTCAGAGGGAGGAGCGATGTGCGAGGTCAGGTGCTTTTAAGTGTTTTCCGAAGGTGTGCCATCTATCATCATTTTGTCTTGCCTATTTTTGTGGAAAGAAAAATAAACGAATGACACCTGGAACTGCACAGAATCAAAGCGGACTCAGAGAACACCTGACAAATTGGTTAACAAAAGGCAAAAAAATAAAAGTGTTATGGATTTCCTAAGTAGTTTATTGTTTCTACAAGCAGTCTACAGTATATGTTTGCCAGGACTATTCTGCAAAACAGAAGTCATATAAAAGGATAGATCCGAAGGTAACATCTGGATCACTGCCTCGCTGTGCCTCTCCTTATTGAATGAAGACAAGCATAAAATAGGTGAGATTTTTTATCTGGTGGTACGTAAAATATTATTAAGCTGTAAAGAAATTGATCCATGAATGACTCATATCTCTCGTTTTTTTCCAGAGCTACGGGAAACCAAATAGTACTTAACAGGAAATAATTATAAACCTGAACAATATAATCAATACGGTTTTAGAAACCAGAACATTAAAAATCTTTGAAACAGCACCGATATATAAAATTTTAAGATTGGAAGCAAGAAGAAGTAACAAAACTATTATAATTCTTAGCTTGTTTGTTTTTACAAATATACCTCTAAAATTCAGACTTGGAAATATCACCAGAAACGTTATTAAGTTTAATTTCTAATGTGGTGCTAAAAAATATTATATATTTTAATTATATTATATATAATAAATATTATATATTATATATTTTGGAACGCACATATAATACATTTACATAGCTAGCTATTGTAACCGCCGTATATACAGTATATATATTTCGCGATCATTTGAAGAAAAACAAATCCGAGCAAAATGGATAAATTCCGTATGATGTTCCAGTTTTTGCAGTCTAACCAGGAATCTTTTATGAATGGCATCTGTGGGATTATGGCACTGGCCAGTGCGCAATTATACACAGCTTTTGAGTTTAACTGCCCCTGTTTACCGGAGTACAACTATGCGTACGGGATTGGGATTCTCCTTCTTCCGCCAATCATACTTTTTCTAATTGGATTTGTGTTGAACAATAACGTGTCCATGCTGGCGGAGGAGTGGAAGCGCCCGACGGGGCAGCGGAGAAAAGACCCAGCGGTGCTGCGCTACATGTTCTGTTCCATGACGCAGCGCTCTTTAATCGCTCCGGCTGTGTGGATATCTGTGACTCTGATGGACGGGAAGAGTTTCCTCTGTGCTTTTAGCATCAATTTGGAGTTAGAAAAATTCGGAAACGTCAGCGACCACGGGCTTTCCGAATATGAGCTCCAAAGATTACTAGCCAAAATCCCCTGTAAGGAGATATTTAACGGAGGCGCAGTGATTTCCCGCGAAGCAGCGGAGAGGTATCTTCGCTGTATTTCACAGGTAAACCAAGATTTTCATACACACTATTTAGGAATATACCGTTATTCGAAATCACTTATAATTAATATGTTTGTGTAATCATTAAACTAGAAATTTCACGGCATCACAAAAATGTTGCCTTGGGCTTTGGCGGTTTATGGGCATTCACTACACTGCTTATTGTGGTTTGAGAACTATTGGAATGTTTACTTAGCAATCCAGCTTGAAGTTGTCCACATTTGTTCTAAAGAAAGACAAATTACCTGGTTACGTTATGAAATCAATTCGTTTGATAACACAGTTACAGTTATTAAAACACATCACTTCTCCATGATGGCATGTATGGAAATAACATTATGAGTAATAACATTATTTTGTTGTCTGAACCTGTAATTTGGAGAGACCTGTCCAAAGTGTTAATAATTCTGAAATGTGAGAACTGTATTGATGTCCAGGCTCTTGTAACAAATGGAGGCCATGAAACCGTATACAAATCCTGCTACATTTACACAGATAAAATGCATGTTGTTCTGTAGTAATGGTTTACTGTGAATTAAGGACAATATAAAATCAGAACATCAATAAGGCTACACATGAGAGGAGGCCATTGGCCCCTTTTTAACCCAAAAGCAAGTACCGACTGAACAGGTACCAACTCTCCCAAAGTGTCCAATACCCTTGAAACCCCTCTGGAAAGGGAAAATTTGAGAGTGACCCATCAAACCTCACCTTCATGTTTTGGGAGATGGGAAAAAAATCGAACAGCTTGAAAAAATCTACACAAACACAAGGGAGGTCATGCAACCTTCACACAGACAGATGCCCCTAAAAGTGGTAAATCTATGTGGGTACTGTATGGCCCAAAGCAATTACAGCCAGACCGGGATTTGTGGCTTCAGTATTTGGAGATTCTGCTTTTACCACTTGACAACTGTGTGTATGGCTTCAAAAGCACAGGGACATATAGTAAGAAAGGTTACAAACCAGACAAGCTATTTGGATTATCATACTTGTTTGGCTTGTAGTAGCTAATTGATCTGAACATCTTATCTTGTCTTCCTTGAAGGAAGTCAGAGCATTGGCTTGGATGAGTCAGAGTTCCACAGCTTTTTGTGCAGTGTAAATAAGTTCATTCTCTTCTCAGTTCTGAATACACTTTCCATTAGTGTATTTGTCAGTGACATTTTGGGGTGTTTTAATACTTGACTCATGTATATCAATCAGCGTAGGACGTTCTTTTAGGTCTGTGAACATTCTCTGAACCAATTCTAAAGGAGTAATGTCTTCTTCAGAACATGAGGATCAAAATATCACACTGAATCATAACTACAGACTTAGTAATACATTGTGCAATTTGTACAAATCTTTGCTTCATTTGAATTTTACATTTTACATTATATCCAGACATTTTTGGTCTACTTATTACTTCTTATTTTCACATTGGCACATTAATATTTTTAAATAATAAAAACAAGCACCAAATACAAAGGATAAAAATTAAATAAAATACAATTATATTAGATTATTAAAATCACATTAGAGTTTCAGAAAGTCTGATAAAGTTTCCTATGAAAGGGTAATAGGAAACACAGAAAAGGCGACTTATAAAAAGACTTTGGTATTAGATGTTGACACACAGTAGCCATAAAATAGGCCAACAAAATGTTAGATGCTATATTGACAAAAATGTAGAAATAGTTAGGCCTGTTTAGAATACTTTGTACACTTTGGTCACCATATAAAAAAATGCTAGTGGAAACAATGTAGAATTGCATTTAAAAATGAAAACAACAGGCACAGTTTTACCCAAAGGGTTGTGGGAGTATGGAACAGTCTACCCAGACATGGGGTTGAGCTCAATACCTAGACTTCCAACATGAAACACCAGGATGACATCCTGGGATTCCGAACCAGAGGGGCTGAAGGACTGCCTCTCACTTGTCATCCCAGCTCTGCTCTCTGTATGGCTGAAAGCAAAGGGATAGGAGAATTCAGTTTCCTGACTTCTGCATTATGCACATAGTACTAATCTGACTTTATCTTTTAAGATCATCATGCATTATTGCATGCTGAAGTTGGTATTGTCCAGTTGGAAACAGTGTGGTTTAAATCACCCGTTTGCCTCTGATTACCCAAGCTGCTTTGTTTTGCCTTAAAATCGAAATACCACTCAGTGAAGCCCATAATACTGCATATACTGTAGTAAACTAATTGTCTGTGGCCCTTAGAATCTCTTGTAAGAGAATTGAACCTGTCGTTTGCTGTCCAGTCAGTGTTTCATGTTTCCAAAAAAAAAGGTTAAAATACAGTTTAAACAAACAGTTCATTTCATTTACTGTGAAATTGTTGGGTGCATATACTGTAGTCAAGTGCTCAGAAGCACAGATGTTCATAAATGGGGAACAGAAATCCTGTGTATGCAAATCTGTATGTAATTTGTACATAATTTACATGGTTCAACTGGAGTTCAAGGCTTTGCAGAAATGCGAATGGTGCGTTTTTTCTTTATTATATGATATTATATGAGAACAGAGAGACTTTGCTGCAGTCACTTTCAATTAATGACCAGTTCTGTAAAGACTTTTTTTTCATTTTTAAAATCGGTTGTTTGACATGTTTAAAACCACAAAAATCTATGCTATGTGAATGAACGCAGATCTTTGGTCCCAAAACCTTGATAATTCAGATCCATTTTTGGGGATATTGGGGATATTTCATTTTTAAATTTAAAAATGAAAATGACACTAATCTATCACAGTGTACTACATGAATAGATAACAATGACTTTTTATGTTTCATTAAGCATAGTTAAAAGCTATCAGTCAGCTTAGCATTAGACTGAACTATAAATTTGGAGGCAAGAAGAGCTGTTATACTACTATTCACTTATTCATACTTAGAATCTGTTGACACCTGCAGTCAACTAGAAAAATATCTGAATTTTTTCAGATATATATTCAGATATCTGAATTTTTATGAATTTTTAGTAAATGATTCTATTATTGTTATAAATATGTTATAATAGACTAAAATGTTAGTGTATTGTGTTGATGTGGGTAAGTTATATATACTGTACAAGCAAGATATACACAGTGACAGCTATTCTTTGCTGGTGAACCTACAATGTATAGTACAGTATGTGAATCTAAGATGTACAGTATACAGTAGATTTAGATTTTGCCTACTAACTGTAGTTTGTTTTTGTTGTAGCAACATAATTGTTGGGGCTAAGGGGTTTATGACATGCAAGAATAAAGTTCAAGGTCTCTGATATTGATACAGTGATTACAAAGGAAATATTTATTTTGTATCCAAAAATATAAACACACTTGGATACCAAGAATCAAAGCTGGTGAGCCCATTCCTAATCCTTGTCTTATTTCCCATGAAATCAGTACACCCCTGCCATCTCCACTGTCCAGTCATCTCATTTTGTTTTGGAAACAGGAAACGCTGGCTGGACAGAGAAGTTCAATACAATTTGCACAGGACAAAATGACTTGTACAATATTTGGTGTGAATTGGTCTAAACCGAACCAGCCGTCCATTCTGGCTGCCTTTACATTACATAGACCTATTTCAAGCCAATTTGTAGTGTTTTGGTTCTAGTTTTTATTGTAGAAAAATCATTCTCTAAATTAAATATCTGATTCACTTATAATAAGTATATTTCCCCCTGGTGGTTTCTGTGCAGAATTGCATGCATATTGAAGAGGTGAAAAGAACAAAATCAAGGGATTTCATTCATTTGTTCATTCGTTCATGTTAAATGAATGAAGTGATAAGTCTGCTGCCTGTGTTTCAAGAAGAAAGTCAAATGTAATTACACGTTTTCAAAACCCCTTGACAAATTTTAAAATAGAGATACTTTCAGCTCTGATGCATTTCCCTCTTTTGGTATAGTTTATTCATTTAAAATCACATTCGGAGGAAAGGATCTTTCAGAATTAAAAATGAGCTAATATGCTATTTTGTTTTGGTTTATATGATCGTTTAAGTGAGCCAGGCAAATGCCCTGGCAATGAATTCTGAAAGACCTGTTAATCATCCTTTAATGGTTCTAACTCTAAATGCCTGTAAATCGTTTTCACGCTTCTGCTATTCCAAGATGTGCTCTAAAACATCTATCTCCTATTTCCAGGCTTTCGGCTGGATCTTTTTGCTGATGATCACCTTGCTGGCTTTCATGGTGAGGGCAATTCGACCCTGTTTCACCCAGGCTGCCTTCCTGAAGACCAAGTACTGGTCTCACTACATTGACATTGAGCGCAAGATGTTTGACGAGACCTGCACGGAGCACGCCAAGAGCTTCGCCAAAGTGTGCATCCAGCAGTACTTTGAGAGCATAAGCGGAGAGATGCGCCAGTTCCATGGCCACAACGGTAAATACGACGACGACGACAACGATGATAAAAACGAAAGCGAACAGGACAAACTCCTGGGCATCAGGGCCCAGGACGAGATGAACAAAGTGCTGAGGAACTGGCACACCTGCAAGCCTCCTCTCAACCTGAAAAAAGAATGCCAGAACGGAAATGCCAACGGTCACGCGGAGATGAACCACACAAATGAACCCTTCCCGCCAAAGAAAGAATGGGTGACTTACTACAGCAAGGTGTGAATGTGCAGGGCAGGTCCAGTACAGTATAGACTAGGCACAGGTATAGGCCCAGATGGAGAAAGCCCCTTGACTGGGAGGATTTCAGCATGGCAGGTCTTGGCACTGCGTCTTGATGCCAGATGTCATTTGTCCTCTGTGTCCTAGCACAGCAGACAGACAAAGAATAAATGTGGTTGTTTCCAGTGCCTGAAGCACTGACTGCCTTGTAGATCTGAAAGCCACCAATAATTGAAAAGCAGCTTCCCATGGATGACAAGGACGCATTATCATGGCAATAATATAATAATACAACACTGATCCAAAAGATACAAGACTGAATAAGACATGATACACAAGTAGGTTATCATTTTCTCTCTATATATAATAATTCTCCTTATTGCCAAGGAAGAAATACGGTTCACTCTCCATTACTTTCTTAAGAAATTACAGACATTGAAGGTCAAGAAAAGTAATTGGGAAACATCGCTAGTCCTATGGACTGAATTTATGGAGGAAAATATATATATAAAAAAGGGACAAAAATAGTGTTAAGATGTCTTTAATATTTAAATGTATTTGTAGAGGTTGGGTTGATGTATTGTCTTTTACATTGTATTCTGATGCTTTTTAATACCAGGAATGAGACTGCAAGTATAGGAAACCATACATAATCATTAATGTCCTCCACTCACTTCTGTAGATATACAGGTATACCCATGAGCCTACCCATGAGCCTAACTGCCTTATAATCCTTCTTAACCACTTTTATAGTTATTCATAAGATCCTTTTTTTAAATCATACTATTATTATTGGTTTTCAGTTTCCATGATTTTGACATTATTTGTATTTATAGATGATATCTGAGAATTGTTATTATATTACATTATATTATGCAATCCAATAGAAATTTAGAAAATGGTCACACCTTTTCTCTACTCTAGACCATATGTTTCAGATCTTAAACCAACAAAGGCAGTAAACACAAGAATCCAATAGAGAACCCATTTGAGAAACTGCATGTCGAACACTACTGACAGTGTGCTGTACATATACTGAGAAGCAAAAAAACATTTTTTGGAATTTGCTTTTAGTTCCAGTCCCCATTTTTTTGCCTTTTAATGCCTCTCAGTATATTAAGAATAAATAAATGTTTTAATTTCATTGTTTTCTTACTATCTGTCCCTCTCTAACGTCAATCCTATACTTCAGTTATTTTCTTTATGAGAATGTACTATAGGATGGGGTTTAAAACTAAGAGCCCAGGTCCCAGTCTTCTCATGTTCTATCGTATGAAAAGATGGTATGTGCCAAGAGTTTCTGGAGGTGATGGGGAATATCCTATTAGGATCTGCATTCTCTATAGGAAAGGAGTCACCCCAAGATGTTCATTTTTAAGTAAGCTGTTGCATTTTCCATGAAGAACCATGAAGAACAGTTTAGTATTCCTTATTAGCCATGTTAAGATTGTTTTGCACCTCAGGCTTGTATATTTGTTAATTTATATAATTTATTTGTTGTGATATGAAAGTCAGACAGTCCTCTTCCAAAATTGTTTGTATGGAAAATCTTTGTTTCAGAAAGGCTTTATAGATGAAAGAAAATCTTCTAGTGCCTTGTTTTTCAGTGTGCAGGTTTCATGTGATAGAAAGCATAAGGTATGTAACGTGTACCTTTGACGTTTTTAGGTTTTAATGAAGGAATAATTAAGTGATACAGTATGTTTTGCATGTAATAAATATTTTATAAGTACTTTTCAAAGTGCTTTCTATTTGAAAAATGCACCTCTCCCTACCTAGTGATAATGTTAAAACATATATTAAAACGGTGTTTATGTTACAAAACACAATTATTTAATAAAATAAAAAATAACAGCACTACAGAAAGATCTGATCTATTTTACTACTCTGTTGGGCCCCTAAGCAAGGCTCTTAACCACAGCTGCTCCAGAGGCGCTGTACAATGGCTGACCCTGCTCTCTGACCCCAGGCTCTCTCCCTATCTGTGTGTCTGTGTGTCTCATGGAGAGCAAGCTGGGGTATGCGAAAATACAAATTCCTAATGCAAGAAATTGTATAGGGTTAATAAAGTGATGATGTTATTATTATATTATGTTACTTGCTGAAGTTTTCTCATGAATGATCTTCCTTTATGACAAATGACGCATTCCATGAGTACAGATTATTATTGAAGTGAATGAATGGAGTTCTTTATTACTGCTTTTCTCAATGTTTTTTTTTGGGTCTGGAGGATGGCAACCAATCATGAACAGCTCATATAAAAAGGGATCTTTTTCAGGTCAGATGACACTCCATCTCGGATAAACAACAAAAAACACTTAGTAACACAAACAAAATGGCAACTGCCCAACTGAAGAAATCTGTGTAATGAAATTTCGTGGCATATCCTCAGACAGGGACTAATTGTGTAAAATGAATTAGTATTTTGGAGATCTAGGTCTATGCAACAAGAAAACTGCTGAATAACTGAGTCCATTCTTTTTAGTCATGAACTGGGGTTATACAATATCAGATGGCAAAGGTGCAGATTCAAGTAATAAATAATAAGATCTCTGGTATGTTCTAGAAGCCTCCACATATAAGGGTTAAGACAATTAAGACATTTATAACTTACTGGGACAGTTTGGCTTGACAACTGCTTTTGTAACATTCTTCACACACAGAGCTACCCTAAGGCTTCAGAAGAATGCAGTTTTTCCAGAAAGCATGTCCCTCATGCACTGCATGATTGGAAACACCTGTTATGACAGACAAACAGTAGAAAAGCATGATAATTGTTTACTAAATCCCTTTCTAAAAGATGTTTTTGCTGCTCGATGATTCAGTACAGTTCACTGACCTCTTAAATGTTGTTCTTCCTAATTCTCATATTAGACCCCACTACAGAAGACGCCTTTAAAAGGCATCACAATGGACCACTCAACTTCCACTGCTCTGTACAAAACGCTGTGCTTTTATGAAGACAAATACATAGAAATAATACTGAAATAGTGACTTAATATCAATTCTAGTGCAGAATGTCTAAAATGAAGCCATTCTTTTCAAATAAGTAATTGCACCATTACTTGGACTGGAGCAGCAAAGTTGAGTGTGATGTCTGCAAGAGACTTAGAGCAATGTATAATGAATGGGTGCTGTAGTCATCAATAACCCTGTGTGTTGAAGGAGCCAGGCAAAGTCACAGTCTTATTATTGTGCAGTTAGCTTGCCTAAGAGACAATGCACAATTAACTGAGCAGTGGCACTCAGTTAACTGTGCATTAACTCTTTCAGGACTCGAGGTTACAATCAGAAGATGACCTTTCCCATATTCGAATCAGTGATGTTTGGGCTACAGGGCTCAGCCCGTTACATTGGACACATGAGTCAATGGGGTAGTTCATGAGATTACTACAACCTTGGCCTGGGACTCCAACAGCCAGTCCTGGCCCTGATAGACCCGTGCACATGAAGCAAAAGATAAAAAGGCTGTATGGCCACCCTGAAACACCCTGAGGTGGCTACATTTTGGTATCCAAGAAGCATGGTTTGTGGCACTCAAAGAATGAAAATTACTTACTGTTTTATCTTTTCTGAAACTCTTTGTAACAATGTCCAACAATCCTTTGTTTTAGCTATTATCCTTATTATTTACTTAATCGTCAGAACCCATTATGATATAATGTCATATCTTTGCAACACAAATTAACAAAAGAAGCAAAAATGGCTTAAAAAAAAGATTCCTGCACCTTCCCTAGTAAATATGATTGCTATGGACCGGTACAGGAATACTAGAATGTAAACAAAAGGGCCTATAATGTTTGCTGGTGGACATTTTATGTACACGATTACAGTACACTGAAGAAATACTTACCTGCGGCATCCTCTCTCATCATATCTTATTCATATCTTCTTATGCAGAAATCATCAATGCTTATCCAAGTTAAATTAGAAAAATGCATCGGCAGAAACAACATGCAATAACAAAATGCATTACAACAGTTTACATGTCCAAACAGTTTAAAACCAGCACATACCTTTAAATACTACACCTATCTAAAAATGTCAATAGAGATATGAATGCAATCCATCATGTATTTTATGTGATATTTGTAAATACTGGAAGATATTTTCCTAAACACATTTCTACAATCTAATTCTGTTCCATGTGGACCCCTAGTGAATTCTGGAGCACAGGCTGTGTGAATGCCTTTTGAAAAAGCATTTGTATGGTTTTTCATATTACAGACCTACTGAGTTGATCTCTCAGCCATTTACCTTATTTACCCTAGCCATTCCCTATCTGGCTTAGTGTTCTTCACTAGTCTACTTCTCTATTAATTACTTTGCCTATTAATACAGCACTTCCCCATCCCTGTCTGTGTGGTTTTCAGGCACCTGGTGAAAGTGATCCTGACAGCTACTGTATGTGATTGTTGCCTTTAGAGAAAATCCAGAACATTCTCTAAATCAGAAAACACACCTCCTAATTTACATAGACGAGGGGAACAAAATCATTCCTAGTCACGCAAATCCATGTGCTGGAAGAGAAACAAGGTCACTATTTGCATCTTTTTAAACTTGTTTCTCAGAAGTTCTTTTCTTCTGTCTGCAAACAGACATAAATTCCACTCCAAAAATGTGAACATGAAACGCTCAAAAAGGAGGTCAATGGTAAGACGTTAATCACATCAAATTGCAGTAGCTTTAAAACTAATAGAAGTGTTATACAAATATACCTCAGCTTTTTGTTTGAATTTCCTTTGAATTTGTTCAAAGGCTATAATAACAAAAACCAACAACAGCAATATCATAATAATAATAATAATAATAATAATAATAATAATTATTATTATTATTATTATACACCCACAGTACAAATAACACACCCACAGGTTTTTTAGTTGTTATTTGTCCTTCACTTTGCTGCTGTTGAGATATTAGGGTTTTGAAATGAGGTTTTACTCAGTAATCCAGATCACAGGGACAGCTGGGAAATCCCTTTAGGCCTTGCAAACAAAGAGATCCTTCAGAGTGGTTATACACTTCTGTGAGTCAGTACAGTGTCAGCATGGTTTCAGCTTCCAAAGAGAGAGGCCTACATCGGCACCCAAAATTCATATTTTGTTAGTCTTTACGAGGGCTGAAAGTACCTTTTGTCAAAGCATGTGAAATGAACATCCTGAAAACTACTTGAAGTGTTCCTACTGTATAGTGTGGCCATATGTGTGAAACAGATATCAGCATTTTTCACTACCATTATTTAAGGCAATTGAACTTTTGTATCGGGCATAACACCAGGCCAATTACCAGATGTTAATGGGTTTGAGTCTGCTCCATTTTGTGCCTCATTGGAGGTAATAATTGGATCATGTGTTAGACTGAGTGGTATAAATGAAGATTTAATGGATACTCTGTATATAATTTCCTTAAATGAGGTTCTAAAATTGTTAACAAACTTCCATAAATATTCAGCAGAGGTAAGGTTATGGTTAGTTTATAGAAAACTTTGTGTGTTTATAGATCTTTTATCAACATCTAATAGAACCTAACTTCAATACTAAACTAATCAATTAATAAGAATATCAATTAAACCCTCATTTATACAGCTTAATCTAAGGCATTATTAATGTTTGTTACATTTAAGCTAAGGCTGCTCACTGATGGTCACTGAAGAGCACTACACATCTGTTTCTTTTAAAATTCTAAATTGTATATTAACAGAACTGTAAAAAAAATCTTCCTTTTACTTTGATTTTTAATGATTGTGCATCTTCCTATTATAATAACAATTAACATTGATAATACAACCATGCCGTTACATCACACAGTTACGGAGTTGTCCCAATATATCACAGGCTGTGAGAAACCAGAGTTCATACTTTTCAAAAAACAAATGTATTCTGTCCATGTGATGTTTGCTTTAAAAAATAATCAAATAATTTGAAACAGTTAAAAAAGAATATTTGTGTAAGTATTTCCAGTAATTATCCAATGATTTAACAGTAAAAATCCAATAACTAAAGCCTACTAAAATGCTTCCTTAAATAAAAATGTTACAGTGTGTTTTAACTGGAGTTAATCATGTGAATACAGCTGACTGATTTCCAAATGGCACAGAAGAAAAGAATGTTTATTCAAGCAGATTGTTAGAATTCACATGGGGGAGAAGAGTTCACAGTGATAGACGTGCCTCAAGAAGCCATCTAAAGAAAAATGAAATCCTACTTTTTTCAACATGGGCTCTTCTCTGTTTGAAGAGACCAGGCTTGGTCACATGTGCTGTGCAGATAAATGTGAATCAATCATTTTCATCAATAACTAAACATATGGCAAGCATATAAATCAATAAAAATAAATAAATAACCAGAGCCTGAGTAAAACTAAGACAAGAGGCTGGTGTTTGTAACCTATACTTTTACAGTGCAAAGCCGCACTTGGATTCTCCAGGCCAATTCAGCTTCTGCAGCATCTCAGAAGAGCCAGGGAATTTGATCAGATCTACAAAGGCGTCTGTCAACAATCAGGTGAAGTGTGGGTGCTGGACTTTTTTGATCTGTATAGTACATTTCTTTGAAAACTCAAGGGGAGAACAAGGCTGACATTAGGCAAGGCTGCGACATGCTGTGTTGTGTACATATGAATTGTATCACTATGTCAAGAGTCTGGATGCAAGAAAGGCACTAGAGAAGAAAAATGTATAATGCTGAGACTGAAAACTATCGGATACAGACAGGGTCAGGTCACTTTGTTACCTTTACTTCTTTAAGTTTAAATACAATTAAGGTGTAGGGCAGGTGGGTTTCAGTCTCTAAACTATGTATTATTGGTAAGTTTTGGAGTAGCTGTATGATCATGTCAAATGGAAAGACTTCTTCACAGCTACAGTCTAGTCAACTAACAGCAGAACAGGTATACTAGTTTCCCATGTAGACTTCAACTGGTTACGTGCTACAATACAGAGGTCCTCAGGTAAGTACAATGCTTTTGAAAAGATTAAAGGGAAGTAGTAGAGAATTTAAATATGTCTATTTAATAGTCTATTTAATCAAGCAGCTACTTGGAAACAGCCCAGAAGGTCATGTCAAAGACTTTAGTACATGATGCCAATTCAGTATCATTGCAAATGTATTGAAAAGCATTCAATACTGTATGTATGCAATGTCTACCTAGAGTATCTGTCAAAAAGTAGTTCCCTGCTATATATATATATGTGCTTTTTTCATACTCTGGCAATAAGTACTGTATTTTGAAAATCTTTTCAATATTTTTTAAGCATTTCACAAGTGATTTTCAATCACTTCTCCATGCAGAATTTAAGGCAGTTGTGTGGTTTGTGCCTGTCACTTGCTTTCTTTAATTCATGCTAGGAATATTCAACTAAGGACTGTGAAGACTAAACAAGAGCAGTGATTTTTATCATCTCATAACCATATGGTCATTAACTTTATGCAGGCTTTGTGATGTTATCATATTATAAAGTGCATTTGCAGCCATGCTTGAGCTTCCTGACAGAAGGTACATGTTTGACTTTAAAAGGGATGGCATTCTTCACCTTACTGTGCTAATCATACTCCTTGTTAGACAGTCCAAAACCTCTATTTGTATTTCACATACAGGAGTCATTTAGGTGTTACTTGGCAAACTCATATAATTTCATTTTCTGCTTCATTGAAACTCTACTACAGACACCATATTCATGAGGTCAACTTCAGATGGTAGTCTTTGAGACACTGAGTCTACCAGACTTTTTTAACATTCCAAATGGTTCCTTTTGGTTTTGGGTTTTGGTTCCTCCCAAACCTGTACTCGGACTATTAATTTAGGTAAACCTTTTTCTTACAACTTCATACTACCACAGTGTGGTAGCAAACATCCCCTTAGACGTCTTCATTATGGACACCACAGTCAAGATCGGGATGGCCTACTGTATGAAGTTAATAACTGTCAGTTATTAAGCTGTCAGCTGCTGAGGTCATTAATCTTTTACCATAGAGCTATACTGAATATCTCTGGTTTTTCTCCTGATGATGTAATATTAAGTGTTGTGCTTCTCTATTTATTTGCCTTCAATATCCAGTGGTAATCAAGGTGACTTCCAGAAAGCATTCTAACTGTTGTGAAACTACCAGATGAATTACAAACATCCACCTACCCAGTAACAGGAAGCCACTTGTTTCAGGTAAGTGCTTTGGCAACCTCAAACCTAACTGGAAACCACAGGGTGACTATGACCTGGGTGACTAAAGCAATTGTAAATTGCTCCTCTGTGCTTTTAACTGCCATTGCACACAGGGGCAATTTAGAATCCCAATTAACCTAGTCTGCATGCCTTTGGAAGTTGGGAGGAAACAAGAGTAATATAAAATGTAACATTATAAAAGTTATGTTTACCTTTATTTTCCACGTATTTACGAGGTATGAATACTTTTGAAATACTTTTAAAACGTGTATGTAGAATTACATTGAATTATTTTAAAGGTTTTGCTCCTTTTCATTCATTCATGTTGCATTTAAATTCATAAATACTGAAAAACATTTTCTTAGCTAAATATAGTTTTAACCACACTTTAACAAGGTCATGAATACATTTCGAGGCAGCTGTAGAATCAATGCCTTATCCCAAACCACGAACACTCTTTGGCTGAAGACATTGAAGATGGTCTTTGGCACCTTTGCAGAAAATCATCTCTGTCAGGATCAGTGCACCAAGAGCGTAAAAAAACAAAGTGATTTCTTTTTCTAAATCATAGACAGACTTCAAAGCAGTCAGTCTTACAGAAAAAAATCTGTCACTCAAGAGCAGCTGTTTCTCATGTTATGTTGCAGTCAAATATTAATATGTTAATGACAGATTTTTTTTAATCTAAAAAACATCCTATTTCTGTTGCATGCTTGACATAATAAATATATGTAACTCTTATAACTAAATACCAGTTATTTTAACTTGTCTGGAAGGAATGTTGAAAAGGTTTCAGCAGCTACGTAGCACAAAACCCAAACAGTCTAAACATACAACATTGTCCAGATTTCATAATAATAGGGCTTATTTCAATCCAAAGGTACGTTTATCAAATAAATAGAAACAAGCTATTGACTTTGATAAAACTGTCTCTGAGTTGATGAGAGTACTGTTTACTTGGAGTTTGCACCAGCTAAAGTGTTGCAAATAATGGATGCAATATAATCGTTTACGTGAAGCCCAGAGATATCCATCATCAGAAAACTGCTTATTCCTATAAATAGTCAAAGAGACCCAGAACCCATCCTATACTTTGGATGTGACGATCCAATCCAGCAGATGCACACCCAAGCTCAACGCGTGGCAATTTTCCACCCAGAAAAAACTCACACGGCTGTGTGGAAACACATGAACTCCACATAGACAGACCCAAGAGTTGTGAGGCTGAAATGCTACCAAAACATTTTATAATATAAAATGTTTTTTTGAAAATTCCATAAAAAATAAATGTCATTTCAAGGACCAGTTTTGTTCCTTAGTATTTAAAATACATTAGCATATACAGTATAACCAATTAAATGATGGCATGCCATAATTTTAAAAAATCATATATATAAATGAACAACTGAATTTAAGAAGAAAATAGGAAAACTGATACTTGAAAAAACTTAAAACTTGCAATTGATCAACATATATATCCAAATGTGATTTCTCACATGTCTTTATTTAATTCAGTTTCCTAGTGTATGACATACTGTAAATAGTCAGCTTGACTGTACACTTGGGTGAAAAATATTTGCCACTACAGTTTCCATAGAGACTGCAGCCATGTTTTCAGTTCTGGTCCCTGCCACATGTTTGGAGTAGCAGTGAAACTTCCTGATTCTGGAAACTTAAATTAAACCCAGACTGCAGAATTCTTCATGAAGAACCACAGCCTGCTCCCAGAGGCGACTGAAAACAGGAGCTGATGTATAACTTCATGTTGGTGCTGACAACTTTCGTCATACTCAGTAAGATCTTTTTCTATTCTATACAAAAATACTACATTTTTAGTCACTAAAGTCACTATGCAGGGCTAAAACATACAGAGTGGGAGTTTTACGCAAGTTTGGTGGAAAAAAAAAACAGGATGAAAAGAACCGCTTTTCCTGACTAAAAATAGTACCATTGCATGACTCTTTCCTGCTCTACAACATTCTTTATGTTGCTTTTTCAAAACAGAAACATTGTAATGTAACTATATCTGCATTTTAACCTAAACTCCATTAAATTATTTCAGGTAGTGTGCCTCCAAAGAAAAGCACAACATTAACCATGGAAAGCATGTCAAGACATGAAGAGATGAGGCGGATGGCTTTTACAAGCAAGGATTGGAATTCAGTGCCTGAGCAATAAACAAAGCACAGGAGATACAGTATTCCAGTCCACCTGGAGTCAGGGAAGAGTTCCTTACAGCCCCTCTAAGACTGACCACTTTCATTTTAAAGCTAGCTCTACTTTTAGGGTTTCTAAAGTTGGGAAAGTATTGGGGGTTTTATTCAACAAGAAGGACACCTCTGAGTGGGCTATTTTGGCTGAAGCAGGTAAAGGAAAAGAGCTGAAAATGGCTACCCTCATTAGAGAGAATTTCATGTTTGCATCTTTGTTCTTTAAGAGCAAGGATGTGATGATCTTCAATGGGCTGATTGCTCTCGGAACCGTGGCCAGCCAGGAAGTATACAGCGTCTTTGCCTTCAACTGCCCCTGTTCTCCGGAGCGGAACTACCTCTATGGGCTGGCAGCCATTGGGGTCCCTGCCCTGGTACTCTTCCTTATTGGCGTCACGCTGAACAAGAACACCTGGAACGTGATCTCCGAGTGTCGCACCAGGGCCTGCAAGAAATTCTCGGGGGCGGCAGCCTTCGCATTGCTGGGGTCCATCGTGGGTCGGGCCATGGTGGCTCCCGTGACGTGGTCAGTCATTTCTCTGCTGAGAGGGGAGGCCTACGTCTGTGCCCTCAGCGAGTTCATGGACTCCTCTTCGCTGGAGAATTTCCCAGTTGGCTATGGTCCCCTGACATTTGCAAGGTTCCCCTGCAATGATGTCCCAGCTGATGTGGCGAAATTCCGAGGGGAGATTGAGCGGCAGTTGAAATACGAGTCTCAGGTAATGTCTCTTACCTTGAATAAGGGAAATCAAGGACAAGTAGAACACTGTGTTTATTTGGTGCAGCAGTTTGCCCAGCAAATTGAGGTGTGTGTGTTGACTGTAATGCCAAGTCAAATCACTGAGTGATTGGTTATCTAGAGTGTAATATCAAATCAGACCACAAAAACAAGTTTTTGTTTTAGTTTAAACCTTCTGATCAAGGATTCATACACTCTGCATACTACTACAGAAAGATATCTAAAGGTTTCATATTTTACAGCTTTTTTTACAGTTTTTCCTAATACATATCACAATTATTTATGCGAGTCTACAGTTATTTGTCAATTCTGATTGTTGGCCTCAAACATTCATTTTCTGGACAGTAACCAAACAGCAACCTGCACCCCTTGCCCACCACTATTGTTCTAACAAGACAGTGACAAGGTGATAACTGTGGTGTTTTCCTGTCCAGAAAGTAAATGCATTTGGATTTTCTTCCATTGGATTTCTACATTTGTCACAACAGAAATTGTGTTCCAGTGTAAATGGTAATATGCAAATGCATACTGTAGGTTTGTTTTTTTGGCACTATAAATCCAGTAAATAAATACTGTGATGAGGATAGGCCTGTTCTCAGAAGAATATAAGAAAAGTTAAGAATAAGATGTCTTTTAGCGCATCCAGCTCTTTTGCCTGCTAAGAAATAATTGATCTGAGGATCTTATCCAGATATTTTTTAAGAAATCCAGGGTATCGACTGCAGCAAAATGGCTGGGTATCTTATTCCAGACTCTTGAAACTCCCTGGGTAAAGAAGTGCCTCCTGTGCTCAATATTAAGTCCAGATCAAATTGTATGATCTACTTATATGTGGATAGAAATAGAAAAACAAATGCTTTCAAGGGCAAATTTAAACTCTTCGCTGTACGTTTACATGATAAAACATCCATCCACATTGCACAAATAAATGTCCACAGCTGTAGCAAACAAAAGATTTTTTCAAATTCAATGATCAATCGTTCAATTAAAAAAAATAGATCTTAATAATTGGTTATTAAAGAGCCCACAAATTAATTGCAGAACTTGTTTTTTTGGCAGTCCATGCACATAATAAAAGCCAACAAAGGAACACCAAAATACCAAAATGATTGGGTGTGTGAATATTTTTCATATTTTCAGACAACTATGAAAAAAATTGGACAGGTGTAGTTTTGCTATATCCAGTACATGTAATTATTCTGATATTCTTATATTTTTTTCATGTTTTCACTTATTTAGACTGCGAATACTGAATATGCATATAATATGTATGTAATTGATAAAAGCAACTTTTGGTTCCATTATATCAAGAGTATGAATACATTTGAACAGCTGTATTTGCAGTTCTGGTCAAGGCTTCTTTTCTCATGTTGTTTAAATTATTTGTATAGACAAGAGTTTTCCCTGTGTCCCCTTATTCTTGCTGTGGCTAAAATACTTCAGCCCCAGAGTTCAAAGCCAGTCCTGAGTCTTTTCAATATGTTTGTGAATTTCTAATGCAGTAATGTCTGGTATCTCCCTCAGCTCCTGGGCTGGCTGATGGTTGCATTAACTGCCATTGCCGTTTTTCTGCTGTTGTGTCTCAAGCGTTGCTGCTCTCCACTGGGCTACCAGCAGGAGGCGTACTGGTCCCAGTACCGCTGCAGTGAGAATGAGCTATTCCAACGCACTGCAGAGCTTCATGCCAAAAGCCTGGCTGCTGAAAATGTCAAGCAGTTCTTTGGTTTTGTGGCAATGGACAATGAGGATAAGGAGCGGCTGCAGGAGCACCCAGTAAAGGACTCCATACCCAGCTCACAGTGGAACCAGATCACTGGGGTCTACCTGTACCGTGAGAACAAGGATGTCCCCCTCTACAGCCGTCTGAACAAATGGGCCAAGGGCATGATAGAGGACTGCACAGGGGCGAATGAGAAACAACAGGGTGGCTATGGGATTTGATAAACACCGTCCAATACTGTTTTAGTTCCCGGGAAAGACTCAAAGACAATTTCAGCCTACAGTCCTTCTTTACCTCAGCTGTTCCATTTTCCCCTCCAACTTGGAATTTTAAATTCCAACCCACCAGTAAGAGAGGCAGGTTCAAAAGTCAAAACTCCTCCTCCTATTCCAACCCCAGCTCAGGTCCACCTAAGTGACTTGGTGCTCTTTAAAGCTGTAGATTCACGCTACCTAAGGAGCACCTACAGTCTCAGGGCAACAACTCAGCAGCAGGAGCCGTGGCATTCTAAGGCAAACCCCCATTCATATTTTCCCCTTAGCTCTACCACGCACCACCATGGAAACATGCCAAGGTTTTGCAGAGGTCATACAAATATCCTAACACTATTAAAAAAGAGGGGAAGCAACATGGATGCCCTGTATCTCCAAATCCTATGTGAACTCAGCCTGCTAAAATGTTGATTATGCCACTTAACATGCAGCTTGACTTTTCTACAGTGAGGAACTCAGCGGCAGACCGTAAAATCGTGGAACGCAAAAGCATTGCAAAGAAAACTTCTGCCATCTGAACACGGCCACCTGACTACTGTTCACAGAAAGAAGTGCTTGGCTTCTGGAGCCTTGGCGTGATACCCCTGCACCCCACCTCCTCTCTGACATCACAGCATGTTACCCTGCCGTCCCAGCTGCTGCTGTCTCGATGAGGTAGCAGATTCTCAATATGTGTCCACGGCTGTTCCAAGTGTAATCATAACAGGATCCATCGCAAATACCATCTGTCCGCTTTTGATACACAATGAAGCAGAAAGCTTAGTTTTGAAAGAAATGCACTAAATTACACTTTTCATTAGCTGTCTTGACGTTACAAAGTTCTGTTATCACACCATTTGTTTCACGATTGATTGATGACTCAGTAAACAGAAAGCCCAAATCAAGTCTCAACCGTGAACTTCTCCATTACAGGCTAAACAGATTCAGTTCCCTTAGTCTGTCTGGGTATTACACTCTGTTCAAACCAGGAGCTATTTTGGTTGATCTCCTTTGTACCGCTTCTAGAGACAGCAATATTTTTCTTGTAATATGATGACCAAAACTAATACCAGCATCCCAAGTGAAGTATAACTGTGTAATGTATAATGTTATCATGACTCCTTGGTTTAAATTTTACACTCTTAATGACAGAAATAAGTCCTGTATTGACAGGCCTTTGTATTGCTTCCTTGCACTGTTGAGGTAAAGCAAGTGACAATTTAACATAAATACTGAGATCTTTCTCTTATATTGCTTTTTCTAGTTCAATACCACCCATATGGCGTGAAAAGTATATTCTTCCATCTTGCATGTAATACCTTGTGCCTATCCAAATTTAATTTGCCAGATGTCTGTCTAGCCTTGAATTTTGTCCAAGTCCACTGGTTTTGATTGTTCTGCCATTCTACTATTTGGAAATCTGACAATTGTAAAGACTATATCATTTATATTGATTAAGAATTACAACCGCTTTAGATCCGATTCCTGTGGTAAACTATTAATTACCTTAGTCCAACATGAGGTAACTCCTCTTTGTTTTGTCTTTTAACCAATTCTTTATTCCCACACATTAATGTGGATTCCTACACCTTTAGATCTGAGGATTAGTCTTTCTTGTAGTACTTTGTCAAAAGTTTGCTTAAAGTCTAACTTATACTACAATATATGATGTCATATGGCCTCAGGTTATCTATTGCTGAGGTTATCAAAGACATACATCAGGCGAGTCAGACATATACCTTTTTTTAAATACCGTACATGCTGGCCTTCTCCTAAAAATTTAATTTAGGAGTTCTTGCAGTTTTAGGTATGGTTGTTTGGTCTATTATTCCATGACACTTTTTTAAGTTCTGATTTTTATGAATGGGAATTTCAAGTGTGATTTTACACTTAGAACGTACACCTACAGTGTACAGGCCTCAGAGTTTTTCATGTACAGCTCACTCAACAATCTCTCCCCTTCCTTGCCATGTTAGAGCAAATGTCCAAGGATGAAAGCTAATAAAAACAATTAACATAACCAACACAGTTGTATAGTTTTTGGAGTATACTGCTACTTCCCCCAAAAAAGAAATGAAGGTTCTCAATTAATTCTTTACTTTTAAAGCCTACCTTTTTTTACCTGATGGTCTATCTTGAAATCTTAGGCCTGCAATTAAAGAACTAAAATCCACCCTACTGAGCATGTAAAGACCATTCTGTAACGGTTGCTGGATTAGGCTCCCATGGAAAGTGTAGTTAAGACCCGATGCGAGGTGGCAAATCTGGAAAGGAACTGGAGGCGGACTTTGGGGAAGACACACCAGGTCTATTAGTGCTCACAGTGGTAACAGGGAAGTCCGAGAATCAGTGAAGGGAGGTAATCCAAAAGCAACCAAGTCCGGACAGGTCTAAAAGGGGAGTCGGGAATCAGTCTGTTGATGCAATACCAGGGAATCCCTCCGGAAACAGACAGGAACGAAGACACACAGGGAACAGGATCAAAGGAGTACGGGGCTTGGCTCCATGCCCCAGGCTCAGGTGGTCAGGCCTATGCCCTTAGACTTCCCCTGAAGCCTGGTAGTAGGCAGGCCATCAGGCTACCATCTTCCAAAACTGAGCCCTGAAGGCAGGGAGGGGTAAACTTCAATAGGGGATCTAAACTAGACACACCAGGAAGTAACACGGGTAATAATTAAAAGGACTGACACGAGAGGATTGGAGCGCCCTCTGGAGGAGGGGATGCCAACTGTAACACATGCACTCTTTTCTCAAGCCTTGCTCATCCAGATTCAAGCTCAGAAATGAGTAGTAATCCTGTAAACCATGATTGTGGCTCTTGGTCACACTCTCCGCAGGTCTGTTGCTGCTTTTGTGTAAGCAAAATACCAGTACCACAAAGTAATAAGCCCATTATTATTGTGCACGTGCCATTCAGGGTTCCAGAATAAAGTAAAATAAAGGACAAGCTCTAACCCTGTGGAAAGTTCAATCCCATGAAGCATCTTAATCCTTTGTTCATACATGAAATGTTTGTACAATCAATACATACAGTCAGTTTAACTTTTGGAACCTGGCAATGATAGATCCATGTCTCAAGATATCAACAATGAACAAGGGTGATATAATCCTAAAAGGGCCATGTAGCTTTGGCCTGTGCTCACAGCCTGACAGGTTTTGACTGACTGACCTTAGTTATCTGCTAAGTTATTTTTTTAAAAAAGCTTACAGAAGGGGTGAAGAACTCCAGTCCTAAAGGGCCTGTAGGTCCTGTGGTTTTTGTTCCACCTCTGATCAGTGTAATCAGTTTACGTCTTATTTGACTAAGAACTCAAATCATCTGGTGTTTAAGGTCTAATTGCTAATTGAAATATACAGCATGTACTGTAGATCCTTAACAGACTTTGCCCTCTAGCACTGGTGTCTCCATTCCTCGTCTACATAATAAAGAATCCCCAAATACACTTTTACAATAATTCTTGCTGATTTCCCAACTTTATCTGAACATTAGGGCTATTATAAATAATAAAAGTCTTGCTTGTACTTTCACATCACTTTGCAAAAACACTTTCACATTGAAATATGTAGAAACAGAAGGTCCCAGTAAGAAAGGAAAGCTAAAACCAAGCTGCTGCCTTCTAGCTTAGTAAACAAAATCAAACTATGTGAAATGGATTAACCTATTCTGTTACAAGCAAACACAACTAACACTAAGGGAATGTACAGTACCTCATGAGAGAAAAGGTAGGCTACTGTATCCAGACAGGGGCACATTTGTTTGAAATACAGACACATATTTCATTTGATTGCAATAGACCGTATATTCCCAAAACACTTGATAGCTATATCTTTGCTATACCTAATTTTCACTAGGGCAGTGTGCCACCATATTGTATTAAATGCATTGAAACCAGTGATATAGATTGCTTGTGGCAGCCCCCAAAGGATTCTTCTGTGATATTACATAGCTTCTAACGGGCCTGTGAAACACATTCACTGTAAGTCGAGCAGCTGCTGTTTCTAAAGCTGGCAGAACAAGGGATGTGGGGGTGATGGATTTCTTTGTCGCAGCAGTGTTTGCCTGGCCTTGTCTTTATTCACCACTGTAATAAGAACGCATATATGTCCTTTTTAAAAAAAAATGATAATAATCAGGTCGAAAAAATCAACAGCCATCAGCCTACAAAACCACTCATTGGCTTACGCCCAGTGTTTCAAAAGGGTGCTATTTGTTGGCCCTGATAAGCAATGCTTAACCTTCCTCTCTCTCTCTGCCTCTCTCTCTCTTTCTTTGTTTTGTTTGTCAGTGCTGCAACACACATGTGATAGACCTCCCATCCCTCTCAACACACAGTCATTCGCATATTCCATTCGGCAAGGCCTGGCCTGCCTGGATTGCCTGCCTGCTGTCACTCCTTAATAGTTTACAGCTGGAAGGGGAGGGAGAGGGAGAGAGAGAGAGAGAGGAAGGGGGGAGCACAGGGCTGTGATGCAGACGCAAATCACATGAGCAAGGATCTGTTTACAAACTGAACAGGAGCAGTCACATCGGCTCAGTTATGAGGAACCTGGGCTGAGGACTGGGAATCTAGCTGGGCGTTCACTGCTGGAGGTTGGTGCACCTTATCAGTCTTTTCAGAATAAGCAGAAGCAGACGGCAGTCACCAGCAAAACATAGCACAATTGCTGTCACAGCTTGATGCCTGTTTTCACAGGGACATACAGACCGCTGCGTGGCAGCCAGTTCAGTCTTTTGTTTCTGTTTTGGAAGCAGCAAGTTGGCTCTGACAACAAGGACGATCCATGTGAAAACAGGTATCCAAAGGGGAAAATAAAAAGGATTTGGGAGTAGGAGGCAGTGGAGGAGGAGGGGTGAAGCTTGTGAAAATGTTTCTGCGTGAGACAAAGCAGTGACTACATTCAGTGGTGAGCTCAAGGAAGAAACTGTGGAGCTCTGACTGTGTTTAATGTGGTTTCATTTCTGGTGGTTGGAATAGTTTCTACCCCGCCACAGCTAAGGACGGGAAGACTTTTAGCTTTAAAAACAAATGGTGCGAATGTACTTGCAATCTATTTGATATCTGGATAAAAGGATACGTCGCTGAAATGATATTTGAACTGAAATCCTGCTCTGCAACACCCACATAAAAATACTCCAGGAGTGCAGTTTTTTTTCTGTGCAAATAAACCAGAAAAGTATATAAGGAGACAGTCCAGGCACGTCCAAAATTCAAGCACTCTGTGGAAAAGAAACCCTGTGAAGATGTTACAGGAAGAACGCTGCTTCTTCAGTCCTTGAAAGTTAGGATAACCAGTAACAGAAGAGGTGGTCTTGCATTTTTTGAAGGCCTTTTATAAGCAAAAACCTGTGTCGGCACCGATCTAACCGGAATTGGAAAATACATTGATACTTTTGTGTGATAAACAGTGGTATTTATTCACACATCCAGCAAAGAACTACAGCTGTATTTGTAGAGCTGCCAGCATTCACTTCAAGTCTTTCAGTCTGGCTATTCCCCTGGAGATCGACCAGGGTTGGCCTGCTGGCTCGGCCACAGCACCACAGCGTGATCCTGGAGACAGCTCACTCTGCAGCGCCTTGCTGAATTTGCCATAGCTCCTGCGAATCAGATTTCATGCACCCATTCCAGTGGTGTAACGGTGAGTAAAAATAAAAAAGCTAGCCCATGCAGACCATACAGTCTAGGTGGTCTTATCTTCTTACTGTCAGCACTAAAGGTTGTTCAAAGGGGTTTCAATGTTTCAGGGGGTAAAAGGCCAGGAATCAGCTCAGGCTAATCTGGTTCTTCCCCACAGTGGAGATAAACAGCCACAGTAAAGTTAAGTGGAAACCCACTCCAGTTGAACTTATTTCTATTTTTTTCTTATCTGTGGATAAGTTTCAGGGAGGTGAAAAGGGCATGAAGTCAGACATTGCCTTCAATGTAGCACGGGGTGTTATAGGAAGGTGATATTGGATCTTGGCATTTTAAGAATTAAGCAAGAAAAAAAAAACTGTCTATTTTCCTTAATTTATTGCTGCCAACCAACTGGGCACTCTTAAGCTTTCTCTTTCACCCCATGTTCTGAAACATGGTTCCTGCCCAGAATGTGACAGGAGTGAACAGCAGTGATTTCAGATGCACCCCTCCCCTGTAACAGATGGAGTTATGGCTTAAGTGGCCCTGCTGTCAACTCTATTTGTTTTGTGTATGGGCAATGGAACTGACTCTTCTGGGAACTGAGGATGGGAGTGCAGCCATGTGGTAATTGCTCACAATCAAATATTTGCTCTGGGTTTTACAATATTATGCTTCTAAAAGGCACAGCTTTCTGAATGCGTTATATTAATTTCCAGAGCTCTGAGCTTTATTCATTAAACTGACCTTTCAAAAGACCTCCCTTTGCTTCTCACTTCCTGAATAATATTCTTATTGAAAGCTGAGAAGGGTAAAACAAACATAGGTGATACAGAACCAAAGCAAAAGGCATCCTCTCCTTTTTTCTGTACTTGGCAAGCTAGGACAAGTTTTAAAATCCTTTTTTGTAAAAAGCCAACAAGGTACTTTTCCTCACTGGCTACGAGAGTCCAAGCTGAGGTACCAAATGTAATTTGTGCATAAAAAAGCAGATATTTTAGTTCTATTCCCTGCAATTTTTTAAAAAATAAGCAGCTTCATACTCATTATAACATTATACTGACTTTCTAGGGGCTTCTTCAAGACTAGTTACATACTGTGTCAATAACTGTCAAATCAGAGGACGTTCCTTGGTTTTATAAGCTGCTGAAGCTTTTATAAGGTATAAAATTACTTTTTGGTATCCATGTTAAGGGAGACAACTGAGTTACTGGATCTATATATTGTACTCTTTTCGGAAGATTTGTAGCCCATATGATTGTGTGTTCTGAAGGGTCTTATCAGACCATCTGCAGGGTTTGGTTTGAATGCTAAGATGGGGGAGGAGAGGAGGGTAGTAGATAGGGATCTCATCTGTAGGAGGTTTATTTCCTGCAAGTTTTCATTTCACAGTATAATGGACACAATTACTGTTATTTTAAATGTAAACTATTTATGGGAAACCTTATGGGAACATTAACACTTAAAAGTCAGCCAATCATCTGTTTCTTAGTTGTTTCTATTTGAAATAGCCTTGACTTTAAAATAAAAAGCAAAATGGGTAGACGACTCCACCATTATATTTCAGAATGCCCCAGTCTTTTAGAAATGTCATATTTAATTCATGCAGCACCCTGTAGTTTGGGGAGTGTCCCAAACCTTTTTTTTAAACCAATCTGTATCTCATTTCAGGTACTACAACAAATGTTCTCTAAAAGAACCAGATGAACAATTTCTTAAGTGAATTAATTAGGCAAATTATTACAAGCTGCCACCTGTCTTTCTATCTCTTAGTTATGAATAAGCTCATCTTTTTGCAGACTTATGCTCTTTACAGTCTGGCATTCATTTTAGATTAGAATCAGAAGCCTTAACCATAGCATTGCAGTTGATAGGAATCTCTTTTGGACTACTGCATTTTTTCACATGGAATGAAGACAACCTGTAGTTATAAGAGTCTGCGTTTTGTGAGGTTATTTAGGTTAGACTAGTGAACACTGAAGCAGCTAGGAAAACATTATATGAGATTTTTCACAGGTCTGGTCTAATTGTCTAAAAGTAGTGTCTTCCTTCTTGACCTACATTCTCTATCCCATGATTACGTTCTTTATATTACTAATTGAGCAAAGAAAACTGCTTTGTAAATAAAAACTTACATAATATGTATTAACTCCTAAAAACCTTGTTGTCTTTCTGAGAAATACATTTTCTACTCTGTACAACCTCATTAATGTGAATCATATTACACATTAGCTCTAAGAATCTGGGAAAATACAGTACTTTCTTGAAATAGTAATATGGCTGTACTACTGGAGTGAAAATAAATGGAAATGTATTACTTATTTCACAGTTCGAAAAACATCCTTCACCATCAGCAAAGACTCGTGTCAAAACTGCTCTCATTGGCTGAAGTGTACCATTGAGACTGAGCAATGCAACAGCTCTTCTGTGCTTTAAAATTCCCAAACAGGCTGCAGTCTAAGAAAAATTAAAAAGGAGAATGAAAGGAAGCATGGCAGTAGGCAGACAGCTTGCACAGAAAGACATACACACCACCCAAAAAATGTGAACACATCTCAGAAAATATCTCCGGCTGGTACAACACAGTCTTGTGTTTGGGTAGAAGTTAACTATGGTAAATGTCAACATACAAAATACTACTGCAGATCTTGAATGAAGGAGAAAAGCAATAGTCCTGTATCCAGCTGTGAAAGGATAAGTGACTATGTACAGTATAAGTATCAGCAAACTATATTGGTAAGTTAAATCTATTAGAGAGACAATTGTCAACTCATATTGCCAACAGAAGGTTTTTGGTTCCAAATCAGTGAACTATAAATCAGTATTACAGACATCCCAACTTTGAAAAATTAATTTCCCCTTGATGAAAATGACAGCTATAATTAAGTAATTTGCTGATACATACTATAATATATATGCAATACACTATAGATACTATAGCTCACCAGTCCAGATGAACAATCCCACTTTCTTTGCAAACTCTCCTTGTACAGAGATGCGGCTTGTTTAGCAGATTTGAGCAGATTCTCAGATGGCTCAAGGTCGTATTATATAATTAAATAATACACTGATGAGTTTTTGGACCAGGGGTGTCGCCAACACAAAAATTTGGTAGCAGGCTGGTGATTTCCGGGAGATTCTGGATCACTTGTGGGAGTCAGGGAGGAGGCACTGATTTCCGAGAGACTCCCGGAACTTCCAGGAGACTTGGGATGTCTGGTATCGAATCTTTCCATTATATGTCTACTGTTGCATAGGTCTATTGCAATACTACACATAAGTACTGGAAATACTATAAGTACTGTCTACTACTACACCTATTACAATACCACACACATGTACTGTAGATGACCGTTGCTTTATACAGATGGACAACTTGGATGGCAGTTGCATGTCACTGCTAGTCGAAATCAAGCAGGATAATAAGCAACCGTCTATATCTATCTGCAGCTGGAAAAGATGTGGGCAAATAAAATGACCTTTTGGAGTTCTCTTGGCATTTTATGAAGCTCCGAGAATTGGAGACCCTACAGCGGGGAAACTGTAAATGCAGCCATGCACACAGACAGGGTGGAGGGCACATGATGTCTCTGTTCAGAACAGATCATTGTTTCCCTAACAATGAAAGAACGAGGGCCAGACTTTGGCAGCCTATTCTTCCCAGTTCTCATTGATCCTGACTGGCAGGTCATCTGATCACAGCGGTCACTGACAGCAGGGACTCTCTGAATGCCGCCCAGCCTGCCTGGCCCAGAGATGGCCTGACTTTGCTCCTCAGACCCCACAACCTCAGCGGCAGTCATGTTCCATCTCTTGGCTCACCTGGGTTACCTGTGATGTCGGGCAGGCGTAGGTGCCTGTTAGGTAAGATGGAAGTGGATTTTTCTATCTCAAAAGATGTAGTCATAGCACATCTGTGGGCAGGAACGAGGGACAAATGCTATGTAATGTATAGCCTGAAAGAACATATATGGTGGAAAAAAATAATTAGGTATTTATGCGTTAGTGACTTGACAAATACCACTGTAGGACGTTCAGAATGTGATCCTGCACAATGTGGAAGTGAAGTGTCACAGTCCTGGAGAGGACTTAATTTTATAGACCTAATCAGAAAGTATCATGGACAAAAGTATTATATCCTCTGAAAGAGCACTTTCACCTGAGGCAGATCTATGAATATCTCACATTTAAAACATAAAATATTCTCCAGGGTGAGCATAGCTATACAGACTGGTAGCCTGAAGAACACAATAAAACCACGGCACTACCAAAAACACACAAGGTATGTTTATAAACAGTGTTTGGAAAGTTTAAATTATTAAAACATAGACTAATCGCTAGCTAGCAGTTGACTGTGACAGACTACAGTACATGTACAGTAAACATACATGGACCTCACAGTAAGACTCAATATCATTCAAGGAAAAGGAGAAAAACATTAGAATTGAAAACTCTACAGAGATATTTATGGATATGGATTTCAGATACAGATGGATATTCAAAAATTGCTGACTTTGAATTTTTTTTGTCAAAGCACTTTAACCGAAGGAAAACACTAATTTGAGACTGCAGTTCAACTGCAACTGACTGCAATTCAATTGAATTGCTTTTCAATGTCAGTCAGTGTTACTCTATCAGTTTGGTCATTACTAAAATACAATCAATAAAAAGCTTTCTAAAATAACAGTGTTTAGGTTGCCTTGGGAAACAAATACAAGAATGGTGGCTATTCAAATAGTCCACCAGTCAATTAAAAAGACAGTGATCTAACCCTCTTTGTAGACTCTAAGCCTTTGTCTTACAGCCAAATAAGATAAAACTGTGATGGATAGAAAGGATATGTTGTTTTCAACCTTGCCTTTCCTTGTCCAAAGGAATCTCATTACTTTAAATGTTTTGTGTCCATACTTATTTAATCAGCACTGTAATGGCAGTGATAGTCAGTGGCCATTGCCCTGTTTGCTGGAAAATTGAATTAGAAATAACTAAATTATTCTCACAGTCCTCATAACGCACACATGCAGAAATGAGTGCACAGTATAACTTAAAATGCAAAAGCAAAACACAGAAGAGGAGTCTGCAAATGAGAGAAGACCATTCAGATAGCTCATTTGATTTTCAGTACCGAGTTGATTCAAGTTTCTCATGCAGCCATTTCCTTGAAAGAAGCCAGGAAACTGTCTTCAACAACATGGCAGGATAACTCATTCCAGACTCCTTTCACACTTTCTGCAAAGAAATGCATCCTGTTTGCAGTGTTAAATGGACTTGTCTTAGGTTCTCTTTTTGCCAGGTCCCATCAGGTCCCTCGCTGTCTGAGACTAAGATTATTAAGACTTTCTTTGACGTCCAGGACTTGCTCTTCTCTAGACTGCTTCCAGAGCAGCAATACGTTTACTGTGTTGAGGTGTTGAGAATTTGTTTGCAATATTCCAAATTAAATGTATTGTACAATTTCCACATAACATCCCTTAATTTGAATCTAAGATCCTGATTATTATATACAATGACTTGCAAAAATCTTCATACCCTTCCTATGATCTTCTATTTTGTCAAATTATGATACAATCATTTTTAAACTTGATATTTTATTCCAAACCCAGATGCTAAAACTGAAGACTTCTAAATGTAAGATAAGTTGCAGTAAATGTCAGCAAAACTTAAGAAAAACAAACAGAAATATGTACAGTAGAATGCAGAAGTATCCAGGGGCGAGAACTCAATATTTGGTGGGAACACCTTTGGCAGTGATTGCAGCCACAAGTCTTTATAGGTTTGCCAACTTAGTGTATTCCAAATCGGTTCAATTTGTGACCATTCTTCTTGACAGATTTGCTCAAGCTCTCTCAAATTCTCAAGAGTTTTCAACTCTATCCACAGATTCTCAATAGAATGAGAGTCAGGACCCTTCTAATTCTTAAGGCTCTCCAGTGTTGCTTTGGCCTTGTGCTTTGTCCTGCTGAAAGATGAACCTTTCTCTTAGTTTTAAGACTGAAGCAAATCTTACTCTGGGATTTGCCAGTACTTTACCCCATCTATGTTATCACAGGTCTTGACAATCTTCCCAGTCCCTGCTGATGAGAACTAGAACATAATGCTGCCACCAGCGTGCTTAACAGCAGAGATGATGTTGACTGAGAGATGCACTATATTGGGTTTGCATCAGCCGGAACACTTTGCATTTAGTCCAAAAAGCTCCAAGTTTGTCCTGTGAGACTATAAAACCTTTTAAGGAATAAGTAATAGGTTTATTCCATGCCGAAAAGAGAAGAAAGACAACACAACGTTTCGGCTGTGATGTCTTCTTCAGGTATGAGGAAGGCTTCACAGCCAAAACGTTGTTTTTTCTCTCTTCTCTTTTCAGCATGGAATAAACCTATTATTTGTTCCTTTGCAGACTACACATGCTGACGCAGCTACCCACCTGAACTACTATAAAACCATTTTGCCACATGTTTTCAGTATCAGGCACTGTGTTGTTCAATGTGGAATTCGAGATGTATTTTTATCCTGTTCTATGCAAGCCCCCTTTGAAACGTTATCCCTTTGACTGGGATATTGTTGTCCCATGGAGACAACTGAGCCATTGAACTCTGTAACTCTGTAACTCTTTCAGTTTGGTGGGACAACCTGATTTAGGCAGTGTGTTCTTGATGATCTGCTTCATCATGCTCAAAGAGATGTTGTAGGTCTTTGAAATGTTTTAGACCATTCTTACTGGTTTTTATACAGTTTTATCCCTGAGTTATTTTGGAAACTCCTTGGTCTCTGTGGTGGAATTTTTGTTTGAAATTCATTTAAGTTTGCTACTTTTATAATAGACTAAACATATAATAACTTGAAAATATTTATATTATATATATATGTATTTTTGAAAATATTCATAAATAATCCTTTGGCAAATCCTGATGAAAATGAACATGCCGCTGATTTTCAGGAGTTGATTACAGAGTGAAAAATCAATGATTGTTGACGACATCTGAAAGGAACTCCTATAAAAAATAAAATAAAAAATAAAATGTTCTGGTTAAACATCAGATATCAACAGGCACGGTATTTAAAACAATTATTTGCGGAATGGTCCCTTATTTGTATTTTTAGTATTAAATTTAAAAATTAAAAATATCTCTTTATTTGTTTTTTTTTTCTGTACCAGCTATTGATGTTAGGTTCGTAGATGCCAGCATAGATGCATAGATTCCCAGCAGCTGGTGAAACTGACTCAGTAGTGACCCAACTTTACAGTAAGACTAAATTTCTCTGGTGTGTAACAGGCCATTTTAACACTACACTGGCAAACAAAATAGGGAGGGAACATTAACATGCAGTCTTAAGTGATGTTTTATTGGGCTCCCAAGAGAAAAAATCAAAACATTTCCCATCCTAGAAATGTATTCACTTTGACATATTTAATGAAAGGAAAAGGCACTGAAAGTCTATGACATAAATGCTTTGAAAGCTAACCTGAATTAGTAATGCATTAAAAATGAATCAGACGTCAGACTGGCAAACAAACTAACCTCTGGCCACAAAGCAATGTTATATAATGCCGTGGCACCTGGGGACAAAGTCACTCTCAAAAAACCTTGCTTCTGGCACCTCAAGAGTTGCATCTTAGAAATTTGTGATGTGGTGGAATGGTCCTAAAAGATACAATATGAAAGAGAGACAGACACATCGCTGGTGAGAAAAAATGTCATCAACCTAAAAATTAAAAAGCCCTGAAACATTCCATTCCACTACTGGTTGTTGTCAAGTGAGCAAAATTGTTAAAAAGCTTTTTTTAGATCAACAGTCTACATTACCTAGTAGATATAGGATCTGTCTTTCCAAAGTTTTTTTTTATGTTGGGATATTAGCTATTGAGTTTGTGCATCCTAACTCTCAGTAATATCACCAGGACGGCTTTCACTTTTAGGCTAATTAACTTATATCTACGTATCCTTTCTAGATCAATCCAACATGACTTGCATCTGTCCTCACAGTATTTTTATTGAAATCAAAGAAAGTTGGTTGAAATTAATGCCTTATTTTTTATTGGCCCTAAACTCTGAAATTACCACAAGCTCTAATCTACTGTCGCCATGTGATAAGAATTTGAGCGTCATTCTTGACCAAGAATTTTCATTTGATTTACATCTTAGTTCTGTGCCTGGAAGAGATTTATATCATCTCAGAAAAATGACTGTGCTCATAACGTGCCTGAACAGGAAGGATGCAGAGATGCTGGATATTTAACTCTTTATTTGCTGCCTGGCCTGACAGACTCAGAAGGCTTCAGCTTGTTCAGAATGCCTCTGCTATGTTAGTGATATGCAGTTGCCTGTCTAATCTCATCACTCCAGTGTTGAAGTCTTTACACTGGCTGACTATGACTAGGACTTTTTTAATTGACATAACAGCAAATGAAGTCCTCCATGGGTCAGGGCTCTCCTGCCTTCAGGAATTTCTCAGTCCATATGTAACAGCTCAATAACTGAGACTTAAAAATGTTCAGTAGATTTACTGGCTCAGAGCCTCAGCTCTGAGCCTTTAGCTGTCCAATGTTTTTGGGAAATCCCTCCCAGTCCACGTCAGAAATGAAGAAATTCTCAATTCTTTTTGAACTAAACTGAAAACCTTTCTTTCTGAATGTGATTTTGAGCTTTTCTTTTCGAATTTGCTTTTGCATAGTGACTTGAAGTTGTATTTCATTTGTAATTACTTATGTTTGGTAATTTGGCATGAAGACCTTCATATTCTGTAAGAACAATTTTACATTGTGTTACAGTGCCTGACAAGTCCATGTACTGTAGAATAACAAGATAGCACAATGATGCATGTAAAACACAAATATTAATTAATTCTAAGTTTTTAAGTTTTTTAAGAATTTAAGAACTCTAAATTCTAAGTTTGATCATAAGAGAATCAATAAGCACCTCTTTATTTAGGCACTATATTTCAATTCTGCCTAAAACACCTCACTATACTGATCCTGTTCCTATTCAACACAAAAGGTTAATGCTACAGCCCGATGCTATCTTGATGTCTGACCTTATCAGATCTCAGACTAAGCCTCATTAGAACATAGAAGGAAAAATCTTTAGAAGATTAGATAGGTGCTTGAAGTGGTAGTGGTGGATAATTATGGGGAAATGTTTCCTGTTCCAGCACAGTCACAAGGGACACTGTATTTTAGATGGTGCTTTATTTTCAATGGAATGTAATGCAAATCTCTTTAATGAGTATCAAGGCTGCAATGGCATTAAGGTAGGAGAGTAAACCTTTTTCAATCAAGATTTCTTTTAAAGAGGGCCTTTATTTCTTGCAAGTACAAAGAAACATGTTACAACAGGGTTTAATAAACTACAGAAAAACTGTATGGGTATGTGGATTTCTCACTAAATCTGACTATAGACAGTATGTAATTGTGGATACATCTGTGGCTTATAGAATTGCCCACAGAGCTCATTAGTCAATAGGAAGAGTACCATAGAAATATCAGCTGCCATTCTCCTAGTGCAGGCAAGCTGGTGTGCTTTGTTTGAACGACAGTAGGTAGGAAAAGGAGTTAATGAGAACAAAGAATGTGTCATAAATGCAGAAGGAGCCTGAAAGAAGCAAGCAACTGAATAATTTGATTTCTGTGTTTCATTAAACTTGGGAGTCAAAAGGCACCACCCGCTTAGTGAGGATTTACGTTTTCTAAGGTCCTACATTAGCATATTGCCATTCAAAAACCACAAAAACCATGACAATGAGACTCATTAAAAACAACCTGTGACTATATCAAACCTACTGTACCTGACTAGACAAACCACAAAATAATAATAATGTACATCTAATCCTAAAAATGTCTCGGAATTTTTGCAGGTTTTTCATTGCATGGGGGAGACTCCAAAATTACAGTAATCACAGTAATCCCGTAATCACTAGGATGAAAATTGGTAATACAAAAACAGTTTTATTGTAAAAAAAAGTCTGATCTCTTTTGTTGACTAGTACCATAAAAAGGTGACTTGCTGTGGATTTCCAGAGGCAATCCACACATGACTGGGATACATGTATTGCACTGAAACTGAAACACAGAAAGACTGTAGTTTCACATAGAGACAATCTCTTTTGAGATTAAATTTCTAGATGATGCTCTTCATTAGCCTTGTTACAGTGTTTTGTGTATTCATTGGGGTCTGTATCTTTGTAGATATCCATATACATATAAACGAGGGTTTTCCTTTCAAATCTGACAAGAAAAAAGTGGAAAACATGAATATTTGTTCGCAAAGACTTGGTATGCAAGTGTTTGAGAACATTTGGTACATTTTAAAAATAAACCTTTTATTCAGCTTATCTTTGTAAGCTTCATCAGAGACAAGGAGCTGGCTGAAATGCGTATGTAATCATGTGCCATGCTTGTGTCCCTACAGGATGTGTGTGCGGCCTGGGATTCCAGAATTCTGACGAGCACTGTAAGATGTCTTCGGCGGAAATCTATGACCTTCCACTCAATGTGTACGTCATCATTCTGGGCATCGGCCTCTTCATTTTCATGCTGAGCATGATATTCTGCTGCTACCTTTTCAGGTAATGCATAACGAAAAGGCAGAGAACTTCAAATGGGTGACATGTCAAGCAGCAACTGTGATATTCTGCGCTACAGAAACGTTATCCAATGTGCTATAAAACCCAGGTCACCAGCAACCTTTTCATTGTTCAGTTTTTCTGAGGCATTAGTTCAGGCTAGGTGTAACCTACTGTATCTGTTTTTTTTTAATGATTTGGTTTTAAGTCCACAATAAATCCTGAGAACCCTTCCAGTCCTAGTGTATTGAAATGGTGCTCATTTATTCAAATAATTGGCTAAGTAATATCAGACCAAACAAAGGCCTTGAAACAGTGTTTCGATTCAAGAATTGCCTGTTTGCCCGTGTGTGTGAAAAGAGGCGTAGCGAAGTGTCTCTGAAAGCTGCTGTTCGTGTCAGGCTCATTTGATCTCAGCCCTGCCCGCTCTGACTCCCTCCATGAGCATGACCATCCCGTGGCTGTGCCAAATACTGCTATAAAAGAATTACTTGTGCAGACATGTCATTATTATACAGTACAGTACAGATCCTCACAGTATCCTGCAGCACAGTAGGTATAGTGAAGCCCTATATTTCACATGAACCTACACGGTATATTAATTCTTTAAAACTGTATGAGGTGCCTTGATTCTGTCCATTCTCAAATGATTAAAAAGACTGGTCTTATTTCCTGATAAAAGTCGAATTGCAATTCTCTTTATATTCCCTTTAATTCCCTTCATACTTTATATTGAAATACAATTCATATAATAAGTTTCTATTTCAAAAGTTTGGACTGTAAAGAGCAAAATGTTACATTTTTAACAACATTTCAATTCCATGCTATTCCTACCAGCCAATCTTTTGTATAATCACCAGATTTCCAGTATACTGTCCAGTATACTGGACATAAACAAAGTCCATTTGAAGAACTTTACCTATTTCGCTTAATACTCAAATTAATGAAGAACCGTAAGCTACAATGGTTTATTACCTGCAGATGACTTTCGCAAAATTTTCATAACGAGATATTGTCTCTTTAAGTCTATTTGCATTTTTTGATACTATCGAATAAGCGATTGAACAAGAATATATTCGATGGTATGTAATAAATGTATACTAAATATAAGCTTTGTGAAAGGTTGCATTCTGAAATGCATGCAACGTTCCGTTACAACAAATATCGTCTTTTATTTTTTATTTGGTTCTAAATTCAGTTTATTCCACAGTATTCTGTTGATGTTAATGGACCCACGGTAGCTTCTGGCAAACGACTGAACCCCTTAAATGCGTTTTCAATATCACTAAAAAAATGCATTAAAAGCAGAATTTGCTGAGACCTCGTTCAGTTCTTTGCACTGACAACAATAATAAGCAGAAGCATCTAGTGCAATAAAACAGCCTGCGAGCCCGAAGAATTGCGGATAAGCTGTCGTACTTGAGTCACTTCATAATAAGAGCCAGGAGTCAGGACACGGTCTCAGAGAACACTCTTGAATCGAGGTTTCTAAAAATTACAGAAGCCTCCTACAAACATAAATTAAGCATCTTCAACAAACATATTATGCTCCCTGTTCCACTTCTTACCTTGTTTAGTTGTCTTGTCCCCCTTATCCAGAATGTCCCAGCTACAGAAAGAGCGCTGCGTCCCTCTTAACAGGATGGAGGAAAAAGCTATAATGCTTTCTGGGTGAATCTGATTTTTGACTCAGAATGGTGAACTTTTAAAATAAATTATAAACCACACGTTTTGTAATTATTTCTGAACAGCATTGCATTTTACTTTATTGCATTATCATCATCATCATCCTCATTATTATTATTATTATTATTATTATTGAAGGGAAACGCACATTTTACCTATGTACACCCTTCAGTGCCCTGCCAATCAACTGAGAGCCAAGTAAAGAAAGGAATCATTATTTCATACTGCTTTGTGTGGACTGTTCTACACAACCAATAGTGCTCTAAAAGGCTATAATCAGAAATGGTTTTAAGAGGAGCTGTTATATTCAATCGCTCTTACTTCTATAAACATTTCCACAGCACCCACACAACCTCATTTGCAATTAAACAACAACAACTGTGAAAACCATTTGCTAAAATGCTCCCTTGCAGCAAATTAGCCCAGTGGGGACCCAACCACATCATCACAAGGGATTTATCTTTTCTCCTGATACTTAGATGGCAGAGGCTGCTTGCAGCAGTTTTGCAGAAGAGCAGGAAGACAGTCAGAGAGGGACCTGAAAAGGCTGAAAACTCACTGTTCCCCTTCAATACTCAATGGGGATGAAGCAGTCAAGCAGCAATGAATAGGCAAATGGCTGCATTAATGATGAGCTGGAAGAGACACATACAGTAGGTGCTGGTCACTCTTAGGACTCCTGAAAGAGGAGCAAGTTGTGTTTAGCACAACCAAGATAATAGAATTTGGTGAAAATGAACATAGGTGACTATGTAGTTTCCATATGGAGCCGTATAGAACAAAGAAGATGAACAGGACTCTAATGAAATGTGTCAGGAGGGTTCCTGGAGGAGAGAGACACAGTGCCTTGTTAGCCAGCTGAATGGTATATGTGATCCAGGGTGCCACGCCCTATTAAGAGATTACTGATCCTGGCTTTTTACCTCCGAGGATAATGAAGAGGGAACCATAGAACTGAAGTGGTGCTGTGTGTCAGATGTAGATATCCAGGGTTGAGCAGGAGCACATACTGATGGAAAGTAAAGAGGTGACAGTAAAACCTATGACAGAGGAAGAGCTCTCCTGCTGATGGCTAGTGGAAAAGCAGTCTGGAGGACCATAGATGAGATAAACTGACACAGCTGTTGGTTTGGTGACTAAAGAAGACATTAGAGGACAGGTGATGTGAGCCTACTGTGTCACTGTGATTCTGTTGTAGAAAGCTGATATTACTGCCAGGACGATGTTTAGTGTGACAGGTGATTTTGCCTCATTGAGGACCTGGAGGACTGTAGAGGTAGTGGAGATCAGGTCTGTGATCTGAGCCATGCATCTGTGTACAAAGAGGCCTGTCACAGAGATGCCTGGTAGAGAGTGCACATGTGTGCTCTGGAGAATATGGAAACAGTATCTAATCGCCACTGGCAGTCCCTGCATACAGGTGAAAGGCACTGTTAGACCCTTTTCTCAGTAAATCACAGGACTCTGGTGAATCAAGCTGTAGATTTCTTTATTGCAATTAAGAAAGGAGGACAGACAAAGTTAACAGGTTAACCTTGTCTCTCACTCACGTTTCTAAGGACAGCAATAGGCTTTTATTCTTGAAGATGAGCAAAATTTCCTTACAAAAGCTTACATACAGACAGAAGCAGTTTGTTACCACATAAGGTGTTAACAAGGTCAGAAAGTTAGGCAGTTAGATCAGCCTCAGGCAATTAACCAAGACCCCTAATTAACTAAGACTCTGTTCCCTTTCATGTTGCTGAATCAAGTGTAGGATACATGAGTTACACCTCCCCTCAAAAGAAAAGACCTTGAAGAAACATAGTCCAGCTGGGAATGCACAAAACAGTAAAACAGTTCTTGTGGGCCTAATTGTAAACTCCGACCAGACACAGATTCCTTCAGCGCCATTATAAAAGGAGAGAGGAAATAGAAAGGTCCAGAGCCAAAAAAAAGAACAGTAATACATGGAATGTTTATTTTAAATACAAAATATACTAATATTTTTTAAATGTGTGGCATTGTTACATTCAGGCACCCATTATCTTCTGGTGTACCTTTCTGAAAAAAAACCCACATTGTCTTACCAGTAATTAAGTGATATTTATACTTGTACTGGCCTCTTTGTGACTGAGGCCTATAATGTCTTTGGTCTGCCACTGTGAAGGTGCCTTAAGCCAGGAGATCCCATTCCTGGGCCTGGACACCCACACACATGCAGGCTTTTTCCAGGCAAGCTCTTTCCTTAATTGCATTAACAAGATGCTTTGTAGGAATGTTTGAAAGCTTATATTTTCTTGCGTTAAAGCTGGAGATTATAAGTGAGGTATGAAGTAATTAAAAGGCAACCTCTGACATGTTTAAGAACTGAAAACAAGTAAATGGCTCAAATTAATCCTATTACCAGTTCAATTTAGAGGTTACATTGTGTAACTCATGGCAGCACCACTGTAACAAAGCCCATCATGTTTGTGGGTCTCCAGGACTTGAACAAGGAGACCCTGCCTTATGCCATAATAAGATATAGCAGGTTTCACATGAGATTGTGCAATCAGGCTTTATCTACAACATTGCCATGAAAAGCTCTGATCTGTATTAAAAGCCTGGCCCTGCTTTAACATAGAAACGTGACTTTAAAGAGACGTGCTTTTCTTTTCCAGGTTAAGAAGACATGGCAGGAGGGAACAGTATGGATACAATGAGGTAATGTGTGATCATCTTCATACCCCACACCCCACCCGTAACCAGAAAGCGAATCTTCTCAGTGACCACTTTTAAAATATACAGTGGAAGCTGAATGTTTAGTCTTTTCTGTTTTTAAAAGTGATGTGTGATAAATATGCTCAATTTGAATGATTAAACAATTGTGTTCAGCAGCTGAGAATTGTGCATAAAAAGAATTTCATATCTTCGTGTTCCAGTTATTTTCTTATTCATCAGACTTAAGTGGGTGTTAGGAGAGACACTCTGTTATTCTGGCTTCATTTCATGTTCTCCATGCTGACTATTCTGATAAAAGAATGCCTTCTGGAAAAAACAAATCTCAGAGGTGATTGTCAGAGATTTACAGCTACATTTGCACATCATGGAAATATCCATGAGAGAGCCTTGTATGTAACACTGAAATTAAAAAACAACAATAAATAGATAAATCTTTCTCAGGCTTAGTAATCTTGTTTAGAATTTCTGAAACGGTTATTATGTGAATACTGCCCAATCTAGAATCATAATATTACATGCAGTCACATATTTAATAACTGAGAAAACATTGTATAGTAAGCCTGCTAATGAAAGCCATCATATTAAACAGCATCAGTGAACCTGCAAACTCTGCACTACTTTGATGCAACCAAATCTTCAACTGCTATAATAATCCTTCCAATTAACATTGACATAATTAAATAACTAAGGAGCTGGTTGTTTTAAATTCTATATTTATGTGGATTGGATAAGCCATATTGACTAACCGTGCAGTAAAGAACAATACCTGACTCATTTCCATTTCAACTTGTCTCACATGCAGTTGTATGAGCCCAGCTCATCCAGTTTAAGATCTCACATTTGTAGGCCCTGGTGATGTGTTTCACATTTAAAAAAGTGGTGGCTTATGTTAAAATCAAAATGCTTAACTTTTTTTTTGTCTAAACACTTCTGAATATCACTGTAATTACAAACATTTGGCCCTTAGCTATACTGCATCATCTCACTAGTGCTTCATACCAAGATGTACATCAGCCAAGTAACATTCATTTTAACTCCTGCGCTGAGTAAGGTGTCAAAGAAGAGAAATAAGATTATCATCTTGGGAAAACACTTTCACCGGCATCTCAGTTTAGCTTTCATAAAAACACAATTCAGATGAAGTCCTCCCTTTGGTTGCTTAAAACATTAAGAAATAAAATATTTAACGCCTAAGATATTAAATGTGGAAATTTCTCTTAGCTGTGATGGGGACTTAAATATGTTAAGCTTCAATGTGCAAAAACCTTGAACTAAAAAATGTACAAAAGGGCAATTTAACACTTGTTGGTTTGTACACCTGGTCATTTGACATTTTTGATGTATTTTCTTGTTTACAGGTGGTTCTGAAGGGGGCAGGAAAGAAACTCAGCCTTCTTGGAGTAAGTTACCCTGGGGCACATTAGATCTAATATTAATTTCACACAGTGAGATAAATGCCAGTTCTTTATTTCTAATTGCTGTGTCTAAATGATGCCATGTTTCATGAGCTACAATTGATTGTTATAAATGATAGTGCACCTGGAAAGAAAAGTATGTAAAGGTCAAGCGAAAATCCATTATACATCATTAGTAAGTCGTAACTATACATTTCATACATGCTAAAGTGCAACAGTACCAGTCTGGCCAGTGAAATGGCCAAAGCTGGACTCATTTTATAATTCATAAAATGAGTTGTATAACCACAGTGATCTCTACAAGCATTGTTCCAAAGAACACCAAAAAGGCCCATTAGTAAAGAGAGGTAGAATTGTGACAAAAAGAGCCATTGTCTCCTTTTTCTTAGTACAGTACATGTTGATTGACTTTTTATTCCTTTTAGATGTTTACGCAAAGAGAAAGTGCTCCAAATACAGTATAAATGGAAACAAAAATTGAGCTTCAAACTCAGTTTGGTTTTTAGATATTGTCTGAGGTAATACCCTTCTTTATTTAAGGCCTGGCCCCTTTAAATGTCCAACCTACCTGTCCAACCTGGTACTTTTGGGATTTTGGAAACGTCACTTCTATAGTAGTTCAAGGGACATCCTGATCATAAGATTCAGATGGTTTTCATATTGGCTACTGTTAAACGGTACGATGATGCTTCATGAGTGAAAGTACCACCTGGCTGAAAAGCCCTAGCTAGAAGGGACGGGGTTAACTGGTAAGCAGCCACCTTCTCCAATGTAAACACACCACCGCAGCTCACGAAGGACCTGTCCGTTCTTGCAGCAGATGTGCGCTGTGTGCCTGGAAGAGTTCAGAGCCAGGGACGAGCTTGGGGTCTGTCCTTGTTCGCACGCATTTCACAAGAAGTGAGTCCTCCCGCATTCTCAGCCTCTCTTTCTGTGTCATTAGGCATGGTACACATCATTTCCTCAAGGAAAAGATGGAAAAGGCCTTGCACCAAAAAAAAAATGAAAAGGCATCAGACTCTAATTTTGGAAAACAGTTGGCTGTTAGTATCTGTTTTTTTCCCCCAATGATGTACAAACAAACCTGGCCAATTCAATCCTCTGCATGCACTTCAACTTGAAGAATGTTATTTGCAAGTGTTGAAATTTTTGGCCATTCACAAGATTAAAAAAAACACATCATTTCTAACTATGTCAGCAAAAGGAAAAGTACAAAATAAGTTGAAATTTGAGGTAAACATTTTTTTAGTTAAGAGTTAGTTCATTGATGTAAATTTAGGTTTTGAGGCCTCACAGAACTTATTTAGTGCCATATTACAAATGGGTTATTTTTCACAACAGCAGGAAAACAATGAGAGCAGAACATTTTCGGATATATACATGTTCAAATTCTTAGAATCTTCTACCATTTTCTACTGTCAGTGCATCATCTCCTTCATCTGAAAGATTGCGGGTGTCTCACTAGAGATGCTTGTTCCTCTGGAGGACTCTGACCATCTTTTGTCTCCTGCCCTGTGACTAGGTGCCTAGTGAAGTGGCTGGAAATCCGCAGTGTCTGTCCCATGTGCAACAAGCCAATCTGTCGGCTGGCAGACGTGCGCCAGGGGGTGGAGGTGGCACAGAACCCACAGGAGGTGTGATGGGAGGGAATCTGCCTGGTAGACATCATGAAAACTGGAAAGGGCTGTTCCCACTGGAGGATTTACTGCAGACTGCAGGAAGAGGGCACACCCCACTTATTGCCTCTCCAGCGTCTCCCCACAAACGACTTTGACACCAGATGAAGTACTACTACTATTGCTGATCCTCCGCACTGAAAGAAATCTTTAAAAAATATTGAAATATCCCTGCTTAGACCCAGAAGCCCATCACATGAGGCAGCCCAGGGACACAGGTCTGTGGCTCTTCCCCTGCAGACCCTGGAGAAAGACTTGGACTGGGAAACCCCTTTCATTCCAGGATGGTACTGCCAAGAGCCACAAACAGTGACTGAGGCAAGATGAAACAACTGCTTTTTAGAAGCCTGCATCAATAGACTTCACGTTTATCGTTTCTAGTTATTTTCTATTGTTATTTGATTTGAAATAAAGTGTATCAATGTTTTGGTGGTACAAACCACTTGCTTCTTCTTTTGTTGCGAGCCAAATTCATCACTCAGGACGATTCAGATTTCATGGCTTCCCATTGACATTTTCTTCTGGTACCTTTTGTATCTGCTGCTGAATTCATGGGGCAAATGAGAACTGATTACAGGTGTGGCAAAAGAGTATTTTTTTTATTGTGAGCTACTATTATGTTAACGGAAAAATATAACCATTAAGCACAGTCTCAGTTCAGGCACAGCCAAGAAAGCTGAACAGAAAATGTACATAAAGGGATGAGCTGTGCCAGCATGCAAAGAGAAAAGGATTAAATACAAGTAAACTCTACGCTGAAAAGCCAAAAGAAAAAAAAAAGCATGTTTTAGCTGTCAAGCCTTTACCTGAAGAAAGGAGAGACATCTGAAATATTGTTCCAATACAATATGCAGATTTGTTTCAAGTGTAATACCAGAAGGTTTATTTGAATGCAAGATTAAATTGTATGGTTAAATTATAGTTTCTCACCAATAGCAAACATAGCTCCAATTGCTTCTTCTTTCTGCCAACACTAAAAAACTGTCATTGTCATTATTCTAGGACTCACTCATTCAAGGGTGGCTACTGTACAGATCAAAGTGTCATTTTGACTTGAGAACTTGTACTGAAAGGCAAAGTAGATTTACTTTACATAAAGTTTCTTTTATGAGAATACATAAAAAACACCCACAGCTGGTAGAAGACTGGAGTAAACAAGTCTGGTTGCTTGGAGCCACAGTTTTTGATTTTCACATACCCTTGGCTTGAAATCAATATGCTGAACCTGGCTTATACTAAATTTGCAAATTTACATGTTTGCCCTGGTCTGGCTATATTGATGTAAAGAGATGCATGAAATCATTTGGACTTTGGCTCCCCAGGGAACACAGCTGTGCAAGTATTGGGTAAGCAAACCTCTTCTCTTAACTCCTGCATAAGAAAGCTTTCACATGATCTCTTTGGAGAAAGCCATCACGCAGACAGTCCAACTAGTCCACATTACATCTAACTGTTCAAGAAGGATAAGATTACAGGAAATATGACCACCGTTGTATACCACTACATTAATTACTGGCACTACTGCCCTATTTTAAGAAGCTGAAGATTACATTAACCTTCCCTTCACTCTCAGACATGTTTACCCATGTCTACACAATGTACGCACCTTTTTGCCTTTAATTAAGAATGGGGAAATGCATTTTCACCTCTTTCAGGGTCAGAGAGGATCAGAAATCAGTATGTCCTCCACCCACACTTGCGTACGAACATCTTCAAAATAGTGCTTGTTATTTACTGTATGAGACAATTGCAGTGACTTTATCCAGACTGTTGCATAAGGCATACAAAAGTCTCACAGAAAGCTGTCTCCCTCTCTTCAAGTTCAACACAAGTGCAGACGCTAGACCACATCTATTCTACATGAATATTGTAGAACCTGAAAATTAAACTGCTTTTCTACAGTTCTGTATTTCTTACTGTAAGGTTTTTTTCTACCTTGCTTTAAGTCAGGATTGACTTAGTCAGTATCATCAGTAAGTACATTATTAAAAACACTTTTGTCAAAATGCAGGCAATTAAGCACCAGCTAAAGGCATAAGGTGAAAAGCACAATAAAGTCTATGGTAACAGCACAGAAAACTCAAATTCATTTAGTCAGTTCCGTATGTATCCATATATAATATATGTAATCCATTTATTTTGTTTTTAGGATCCATTTATAAATTTGTGTCCTTCATTATTAGTCATGTAAACTACACTTACAAACAGATCATATTGTCGAAAAAGAATATCGGAACACATTTATGATGCATTTGGTGGAATACCAATCTATATCCTAAAAAATGTTGACCTTGTTGAGAAAATGTATTATAACAAGATCTTCTGAAAGGTGAATCCTCAGCACTATTTTAGTCAAGAACTGATTACAGGCTCCACACCCACCAACTTACAGCCGTGACTTATCCCCCTGGAAAAGTTTCAAATCTGGAGCATTCCCATATAGCTATGGGTGGTGCACTAAGAACTAAGTCATGTTAGTTTGGATAAACAAGGAAATTACAGAAAATACAATTCCAACAAAACCATAAAAAACTCTCTCCACGGAAAAAAAAAACCTAACGGATTAGTGCAGGATGTCCCAGAGAGGAAAAAAACTTTTCATCTTGGTCCACATTCATGCGTTTCCACGTAATGGAGCATTACAGTAATGTTTCCTTTTCCAGAATGTTAAATCATTATCACATGCCCTCCTTAAAAATATTTTTAAGTACTTGTTTTTTTCCCCTTGTTAAAAACTCAGCAGTTTTCATCAATTTTGCTTTTGCTTGCAGTTGTATTGTCTCCTTGGACAAAATAAAAAAACCAAAGACAGTATGGTGATAAGAAAGTAGGTGTTTCTGCACTCCTATTACACTTAGAATAAAAGCTGCAGATGGGTCTACTGTTGTGTCTCTAAGTATTTGTTTGGAATATCCCAAAGACACACAACATTAAGAATGTAATGCCCTTGGAATAAAAAGGCAGAAGATTTGAAAAGAAGATTTTATGAAGAAATTGAAAACATGTTTTGCAGATCCTATCAAGTGCAAAAATATGACAAGACACCTTACAAAGAAACTGGTACAAAATGATTCAAAAACAGAATATCACCAGCTTATGTTCAGGTCGCTAAATTGTAATTACTGCACAGTCTTGCACGAGAACACAGTAGATTCAACTACAGGATGCAAAACATTATACCGAAACCTCCACAGAGAACAAGCTTTCGAGATATTTTTTAAATGCCACGATGAGATTTCTTGAAGGATGGAGACCCATAATGGGGGTGAGGGTTATATGTTTAGCACAGTGCAGTCTTGGCCTGTGCTAGCTGTGAGACACACGCGTGACTGACAATGACTGAAGTGGGGTTAGCTGTCAGCCACAGAGCCCCTGGCCTCGACATATTCCAGAGCCTTCGCCTTGACTGCCTCCACGGTCTCGGCGGAGCCGTGCTTCTTCTCGTACTCCAGGTAGCGCTTGAAGAAGAACTTGATCCTCTTGGCAGCGATGCTCAGGTGGATCACTCGTTCAAACACGTTGCTGCGGGAAAACCACAAGCAAGTCAGGCTGACTGGCAAAGGACAGGTTCGCCAAGCACAACTGTAAGCCTTTCATCTACGCCTTAACAGGAGTTTTCTTCCAACCATGGGAAATAATCTCAGAATGAATTGCAATGTATATTTATCTGCAATGTACAACATAATGTAGGCTTCAGAGTGTAACAGACACTTCTTTTCACGTGGATCTGCAATCAGCTATTTTTTTTTTTTACTTTGCACGGTTCTCAGATCAATTTTACTGCTCCCTTTTTTTTAAAAAGAGTTTAACTTTGTTACAGAACAACTGCGCAGAGAATCAATATACTTTAACTGGGGCTTGTTCTTTTTCACTTCAGTCAGCTTCAGTTTCTTCTGAAACCAGTCCAAATAAAGCACTTTCTAGAAATACATGTAATACGACAGTAAATTAATGGTGTATGTTCATCATGTCATATTATGCTACAAAAGGACCATAGAAATACCAGGTGGATCCAAGCCCATGGACAGAGAACTTCAAGAATATGGCTAACATTGTGGCTACAATCTTATGTTCTGTAATTGCTTTGTGAACCAGAATCTGTGTGTAATACACTTGAACTGCACATTATGACAGCTGTCAACGCTATACAGCTTACACTCCCTAGACTCGGAGACTTCAAATTACTTTGGGAATCAAACAAGAAATCTCTACACTTTGAATAAATAGGACACATCTGAAAAACATACTATAAATAGAAGACTCTAGGACACTGAATGAACAGAAATAAACAGATCAAACAAAAAAAATCAATACAAATAGATAGCATGTCTAAACCACAGCTTTAATCATTTCTGTTAAGGGACATCTTGTACTGTCATTATCATTCTTGCACAAAAGTAACGGTATGTTAATGGGTAACAAAGCTAAGTCTCATAGCTGTAGTATCAATCACTGCTACTTTATTATTTAAGTGATGCATTCAAAACTGCTCAAAACTTTGGTGACCTCATATTGTGTGACAAATACTTATAATGGCACTCAAAAATGAGGCCAACCAAAACTGATGTAGTGAAGTGATTCAAGGTCAGATATGTCCAAAAACTAGTTGTACTTTTGAGGACCGTGTTTTTGTACAAAAGTCGACCAGCCCACATTGCTAACAGCTTGTGCTAAACCACCGCTAGGAAACACTCACCGCACTTCTTTCTGGGAGCCATGCTTGATCAGCAGATCGATGTAGACAGACCACAGGTCTGTGCGCTTGGGGTAGCTGCTCAGTGTGCTGTCAAACATGGCCTTGGCACGTTCCACATCCCCATACTGGAACTCCAACTGACCAAACTTGGCAATTACATCGACGTCTGAGAGGGACAAAAGTGAAAGCTGTCAAGAAATGAGCTTAAGAATTCCAGTCGCAGGCGCTCGTGACAATCTTAACCCCCACCCCCCAAAAAAAATTCTCTCAGCCCGAATGCAGGAATAGGCCCAACAGCCTGAAGACTGCTCCTTCGAAAAGCAGCTTTGCTGCAAATTCAGGGTTGTGACAGACTTTATGGGTTGCGACCTGTCAATGATTGAATGGACAAGAAAATCTTCAGTAAGCTTACTTCTGAGACGGAGTTGAGCTGACTGCCTAATTGTAACACAATACAGCATTGCTGAATGTTAATCCTGTCCTTTGTTTCCACTGGACCTGCTCTCTAAAATAGTAGTGAAAACTTCATTCGACTAGATGACGTGCTCACTGGAGAATCCTGATCTCCCAGTCACTTGGGATGTGTGTGTGGGGGAGCTCAGATTTGATACATGTGAGTCTCAGAATCTAACACATAGATGTTTCTCAGTTCTTACGTTCTTTGTCTGGGAGGCTTCTGAGTGCCCTCTGCAGAAGCCTGTGAGCGGCATCATTCCCCCCCTGTTTCAACAGGAAGGTGCCATAGCTCAGCCACACCGACTTCTCCTGGCGAAAGCGCTTCAGCATTGTGTTGTAGAGGCTATCAGCTTCCTGTGTGGAAATGCAAAACAAAATGAGCCATGAGCCAGAAAAATAACTGAATCTAAAGCAATGTATTTCTGTGCTCCAACAAACAAATGTGACCTTACAGGACTTTAACAAAAATGTCAAAAACCTCTGTTCTGTTCATGAAGCAGTAATGTGCTAGTCGGGGCTCAATGGATTTAGTGACTCATTAATGCTTTCCAGATGGCCAAAGAGCAAGTTATGACCTCAGTGCTGACACATACAGACGTTCCTGGGAAGGAAGGGGTTTCCAAGTGCACTGACACAGTGGGGCCAAAAATCTCAATTTTACTCAGATGTGAACGTAGGAAAACTGAACTCTTATGATTGTTGACAAAATGGAAACATAAGGCTTTTCTTCCCAATTAATGTCAAATGACATTGCTTTCAACGTATATACATATGGGTGTACTGCGTTTGCTGTGTTTAATCAAGGTGGATTCACAGAGCACTGTGGTGGAAGCATTTACTATTGTTTGGGTAGATTACCATATCTAGCCTGGTGTCAGAGAGCCGACATGCTCCAAACAGAACTGTCCTTTTTATTTAGTGTTAATTTCGCTACGTACTTAATACACACCCTTAACTACAACCCACACCCGAAAGATATACAAATCAGCTACCCTTGCAGGTATTTGAATTATACGGTACTGACTTGTGGTGTATTGAGTGGTACATAGTGCAGGTAAGGTACCTTGTGTTTGTTGGACTTGGTGTAGATATCGGCGAGTTGCTGGAAGACTGCCATAGGCTCACAGTATTGGACTGCTCTCTTAAACACTTTCTGCAGACTCTCTTCTGTCCCGTACATGTTCTCCAGGTTAAGAAAAGCCACCCATACATTAAGCTTCTCTTGCTCCTCCCTGAAAGTGATGACAGACATTCATATTTACACACGGAAATATTTTAGGACAAAAAGAAACCCTTAAGACATCTGTTCACTGATTAGTCAGGATAGACCCCCTCATAGTTTTGTTTAATGGCCTCCTAATAATCCCCATCTATGTATTGGCTTCATTATTCTCCTCCCCACTGAAAGCTGATGTGTGGTGAGCGTTCTGGCGCACTATGGCTGCCGTCGCATCATCCGAGTGGATGCTGCACACTGCTGGTGGTGGAGGGGAGTCCCCATTACCTGTAAAGCGCTTTGAGTGGAGTGCCAAGAAAAGTGCTATATAAATGTGAGCAATTATTGTTCTTATTATGCTATTACAGCGAGAGCAAGCACAAGATAAAATAACATCCGACAGCTTTCACAAACTGGGGGGGCAGTACACCACACATTTTCCAGGAGAATCCCCGAAAAGAGGCCGCGACGTTGCCTGACCGGAAGGAGATGGTCTTGAGGGCCCTCTCGGCTACGGCGCGGGCCTGCTCGATCTCCGTCGCCTGCAGGTGGAAGGCCATGTACTGCAGCCACACCAGGGAGCTGTTCGGGGAGCTCAGCACCAGCCGGTCAAAGTCGTTGGCCGTCCGGGGCCTCCGGCCGGGGTCCGTCATCTCACTCTCCAGCCGCGTCAGCTCCCTCTCCTCCCGCTGCCTCTCCTCCTCCTTCTCGCGCTTGCTCTTCTTCGGGGCCTGGGTGGGGGGAGGGGGGACAGCAGGAAAACACACGAGTGAATCCTGGGAAACGCTGTTGGCATTGAGGCTTCAGAACGGGAAAATTAATCTGACTCAAAGGGGAAAAACAGAACTAAAACTGTGGAATTCAAACAGAAGCTAAAGCCAGCAAATCATGAATTCTGGCACTGAAACCATTTTCCCCAAGTGCTAGCTCTTTTAATCATTGAACACCTGTCTATTAATAGATTGCAACAATAATGAGTGCTGTAACTGTTCATTTTTTTTCTCTATTTCGCAGTAATTTCCTGGTTTTTAAACCTTTTGCTGTTTCAGTGATAAAGAGAAGAAAAAAATCTAAACCTTGAACATCAGATAAGCTCAATTCCTTGAACAAAATAAGGACCTCTTTAGACAGCTAAGATGTACGCGGATTGGCTGCCTGTTGCTGTAAACTTCCAGACCTCACAATGTCAAAATGGAATTCTGGGGGTGACTTGCCTTTTTCTCCGTGTTCTCCTCCTCTTCCTCACTGGAAGAATCTGCTACTGGGTCCACCGTGGCTGGCCGTAGGGTACTGAGGCCCGTATCCCACGAGAATCCACTGGAGACATGGAGTCGCTGGGGGCTCACGCAGCCAGTCTGAGCAGGCTGGGCCTTCTTCTGGACAGGGGAAAAGTAGACACTTCAATGGAGAAACTGAGAAAGATTGGCTTGGCAGAGTTCTGAATATTCCTGACAAAACACCAACATTTAAATGGTGTTGGGACTGGATATCTTTCTCAGAAAAAAAACATTCACTTTCCCACAGATTTTTCTTAGGCTATCACCCTTCCTGCACAAAGATGATCTTTCACAAGAAATGTTTGGGCTACTATGCCAGAACAAGATATAACCAAGGTCAGTAGTGCACCACCTCATACAGTTTTACAAACATGAATGGATTTGCTTATGCCAAGATAATCTTAAAAAAAGAGGCCAATTCTGGCCAGAGCAGGTTAGGAACCACTTCGGTACCCTTCAGTCTGGACTACCAGAGGGAAGTTCCTTCCAAGGGATGAAAGAACAAGCATGTGTTTAAAATTGTTTCTTGAATCGTAGTTTGGAGTAAACAGGGCTGGTAATTATTGAGAGATGTTGCCAGTAGCTCAAGTCAAATGGCAAAACTAATGGTCTTGAGGCCATTGCTATGGCTATATAACACTGCAGAACAGGGGAACACCTTACCTTAGAGGGTAGCTTTTTATTCTCCTCCTCGTCCTCTCGGAAATAGACCTCCACTCCACTGTCGTTCTCCTCCGATTTTCCTCCTGTCTTCTTCTTCTTTTTTTTCTTTGATTTCTCAATTGCCTCCTGGAAAGGAGAGGAAACCAAACAACCATGTTTGTGAAATCCAATTTTACTGTCCTGATACAAACTAGGAACCTTCATCTGCAGACATTTTTCTAGAAAGTTCTATTATTGGGGGGTTAAAGTTTTAGGTTCATTTTCAATAAACTATTTCTAAATTTAAGCACATTTTTTTTAACTCAAATTCTCAGCACATTGATAGAATCCGTTGGCATCTGAGCTATGCTCATCCAGGATCCACATATCTTTATAGGGTCTAAACTGCAGCAGTAACCAAAAAAAAAGTACTTTTTCATGTGACAAACCATGAACACACGTCTCAGAAAAACAATGTGATCTTCCCAGGGTTCAATGGCTGGTGTTTTCCATAGCTGTGGTATGAACAGAATACCTAATCCCACCTCAACCTGAAGCTTTGCCACACCTGCTCACTCTCGGAGGTCTGCCTCTTTCGCTTCTTCTGAGAATCTTCTGTCGTCTCTTCCACCTTCATCCGCAGTGGCAAACCCAGGGATTCTGGGAGGACATCAGGCCCCCCAGTGTCCTCTGGGAGTAAAGACAGTTCCACTTGACCCTTTTCTTTGTCTATGCTGTAAGACAGACACCACAGCAGAAGCTTGTCCAGTTGAACTGCCAGTAATTCACAGCATAGTGAAATTTAGAGACAGCATGACGAAAAGTTTACACAGTCCTGAAGGAAAGACAAAGACTGAGGCGGGAACAGCAAAAAAAACAGTTTTAGAGAACACACATCACCATCTGTTCATACTCAAGCCTGGGTTTTCATAAAAATACTAAGCAGTCTAAAACTGCAATACAAAATACTAATTTTCTACTAACTTAAAAATGAAGTTAACGATTGCTTGCATATTGTGTTCATTTAGGTGCATGCTACAGAAATTTGGCTTAAAATGAGACTCAACAACATTTGGGATTATTAATTTCCTTTATATAGCTCAAGGCTTAATTTAAAATTTAAACCTAAAAGTTGACTATTCATTTAAAACAAAAGCCTCAAACCTGAAAGGTGTGATGCAATTTCTGAAAGGATTTAATTTAAGAATAAAACAAATGAATTATTAATACTAAAAAATAAATTCTATTGCACTGAGACAGTAATTATATCTAGACACTATCTAGGAGTTAGCAAAAGATTACTTCTTCATATTACTGGGGAAAACTTCACAATTTCACAACTGCAGTGGAAGGGGAACCTTGTCCAGAGCAATGCCTTACCTCAAGACCTTGGTAGTAAGCAGAGAGTTCAGGGGAATGTGTTTCACAAATACACTACGGTCAGCCGTGAAGTGCTTTGTGACATGGTGAAACTGAGCTCGACCAATGACGGACCTTGAAAGGCTGAAAAAGAAAAGGGACAAAGAATGTGCATAGAATTCAAACAAGCGAAACAGTCGTGCAGTTTCATTTCCTCTTACTGCCCTAAGGCCCTCAAGTTAACAGAGGCCTACTTCCTTACTGTAGTGCTGTACTGCCCTGCTCCCTTAACAGCATGCTTATATATTCAAGGATCACTGCAATGCTATTTTTATATTTCAGGGTTAGAAAGAAAATCGACATTGACGAGTGCATTTCAGACCACAATGTATATCACAAAATAGACAATTTTACAGGTATGTGCAGTGCCATATTGCCATCGTTGTCTGTGATTCAGAATGAGGCAACAAAACGTCCAGTGACGTGAAATTACATTGTAAACAAGTAGGCGTGTGAATACATCACTTTTAATCCAATAGAAATAGTGCTCTGGACTTCGAGACATTTGTGCTGGCGAATACTACATACTTGTTAACTTTGCATGCAGATTATGTTGGAACATTTCTGCAGTGAAATGTTTGTTGCACAACCTGCGCTTATTCGGTCGTACATCGCCTTAGATTTGTCATTACAGTGACTAGTAATCAGGAAGGGACAGCTAAAGTCACAATTCTCACAAACTCTTGCTCTCGCCCGTGGTGACAACATTTCCGATAACATGGTGACCACACAGTACTTTCACAAACTAAACTAATTTCGTGACTGGTCTGCAGTTCCCCTTTAACTATAACATAACTCAGGGAATCAAAGATGTCCTTTTTTAACTTGAGACTTTGCCTTTATTTTGTTAGATCATTTCACACTCTGCTGTAACAAACCAAAGCCCATGACACAACTTTCAATTAAAAATGCATGAGGTTTGAAAAATTAGCTTCAACAAGAGTGACTAGGGATGAAACCATAGAAAGCTTTTTTCTCATTTTATTCTCGCAATGGGTCCATGACAATTTTAAAACGAAAACCTCTTAATTGTGCAGGATTTAAAAAAAAATACCTAATGAAGACACCACAGTCTTTAATAGACGTCACATAGCCACGTCTCCGCTGGCCTTCCTTCAGGTCAGCAATGGAGGGGATTTCTGGGTCCTTCACTACCTGACTACTTCCAGGGGTTGTCCTGCACAGAAAAAATGCAAGTGGAAAGACTGAAACAATTCTCATGTTTTTCCTTCATTAAATGAAATAAATACAAATTTAGACGTATACAAGACATCTTATAGTTTAAAAGTAAAAGAAAATATAAATCTACTGTAGGAATCTTTTATGGAGAGGACACAAAAATAAAACTTCACTATGGATACTCCACACAAAATGAAGGCCTTGACGTACTCTTGTAACAATTGTTTTCCGTTTTTTAAAATTTGGAATGGCTAGTTATCTTCTTCGATATATCCACCTCATTTTCAAAAAATGAACTGCGGACACCCCCTCCTCCCTCAGAGACATTCGTCACATGACGACATTTCAAACTCAACAGTGCGTCATGGGAGAGGAAAATGGAGGAGAGGCACGTCTTTCACAGACGATATTTTGAGCTTGCAGGAGCTGGTGGGCTATACTGAAAGCTGAGAGAAATGAAGCCAACCAAACTTCATCTTATCCCAGCTGCATACCACTGTTCAAGGAATTCTGAGTCACAGGGATCAGCTTATGATCTGACAAGAGCCCTTTACTGATTGTGTCTCTTATAAGCCCACACGTACGGTCTTTAAAATGTTATTTTCTGGTCAAAATGAAGGAAACTTTGATTTCTGGTGAAGCTCAATGTAAGTGAGTCACTCCCGCCTACCTGGACCTCCGGAGAGACAGCTGTAGCTTGTTCTCTTCACTTTCAACAATGCAGCACCTGTGTGATGGGAGTCAAGTATTATATTAATCAGGAACATTAAACAAAAAAGGTAAATAAAACATTAAATAAACTGGTTCTTGATACCTAGATGAATGGCTCAAATGTATAAGATGTTTAACATATTATACATGCAAAGGAACATTTGTAAAGAGATAAACATCAGTTAAAAACAAGACCTACTTTATAGACAAGCGGTCCCAGTTACTTTTTTGATTAAGTAGTTACCTAATTAGATTTCAATTAATTAACCCCTTAATTATTAGCATTCCAGTTGCATAAATTCTCACTGGAACCAACATTCAATGATGCTTGCACCCTCATTATCAGCCAGCCTCTTGGCTTCAGGATGATATAGATTTGGGCTTGCTGAGGATAGCAGTGAGCCAAAACCTATCCCAGATTTGAGATGTGTAAGGCACAAGGTGGGACTGCGAGTGCATTCTCCTCTCTGAATAGGATGCCTGTACACTGCTAGGTCAAAGTGAAAGAAACAATTTAGAGTTGCCAACAAACCTAGAGAGCATGTTCTCAGGGATAAATAACAAACGTAAATAATAAACCCACACCTGTAAGCGCAGCAGAACACAGAAGTCCTAAGACCTGACCCGTACTAAGTACAAGGGGGAAAAGAACCTCAAAGTCACCACCACACAGAAGCTAAAACGAGCTACTTACCTGACAACCTGACCCACATGATAACTGTCCAGTGGGTTGGGCCTGTAACAATCATCGAGGTCTAAGACCGACACACGGCCAGTCTGCCCGAAAGGCAGGGACACAACGAGGCCGACGCGTTTCACGATTTTGGCAACAGTGCCCAGAGTGATGGATCCGTTGGTTAAGCTGTGGAGACCTATAAGCAGAAAGAAAGGCATCTCAAACACGCCAGAAGGCTGGCAAAGAAGACCAACAGCCTCCAGTGACTGGAGTCGTTTTTATTCAGATTAAACCATTTGGTTTATCACAAACCGGTCACTGGCATTTCACTCTTAGGGAAAAACCGTGTACACACACACTCTGTTATTTCATAACATCCACAGTCACAGGTCAGTACATTATCTAAATGCATACCTGTTCTAGATTTATACTATTTAGATTTTGAATAGATTTTCCTCTTCCTTTTAAAGCCACTGTCTCTTAAAAAACATACTTTTACCTGTCAGCATTGTCAGAGAAAAAAAGGCAACACTCTGAAAAAAGCATTTAAGGGATGATGTCAGTGGGAACTACAGAGAGTGCTACAACAAAATCTCATGAAAACAGAGAGCCGGGTCATAAGAATTAAAAAAAAGTGACCATTAACATAAACCACAGGAACATGTGGTCTGTGGGGAATGTGAATGTAGTATCCATGTAAAATCACTGTAGTAATTAATGATTACTGCAGATTATCACAGTGCCTAATGTAGCCAGACTCAGCAGTGAGATACAGATGACCAGCCTCACCTGTGAGAGAGAGAACCAGCTTTGTTTTACAAGAGCTTGTGCTGACAACAGTAGCTTTCAGTGCCTGTCCCAATTTATACAACTTCTCTGGGTGTTTCAGCTCCTAGAATATCAATAGAAGTAAAAGAACCAGAGGTCCACAGGGTAAAATCAGTACAATAATACATTATACAGTGATGTATTAAAGGGTATGATTATTTACGTATGTGGTGAAATATTATTCTGATATCACTGAAACAATTAAGGCTGGTGGTCAGATCTTCTGATAGAAGTGCAGCATAAAACAATTGGATCACTGGGTTAAATATAAAAAAATGAATATCTCTTTAACCCATCCCATTCTCTGACATTTTGTTAATTTTCTTGTTTAATTTTTAAACTTAATCTCCTAAGTCAAGGATGCAGGTCTGCATGAAAAAACAACTCAGTGTTCAAGATCATGTAAACGACGTACTTTTGGGGTCAAGCTCATCAGCAGCAGGTCCACTTTCCCACCGAGGACTGGGGTCACGTCAACCTCCAGGCACTTCTTCACAGTGTTGTACTGATCACAACAAGACAAACACACAACTGAAGCACAAACTGACTACACCTGCTGGAAACAAGTACAGCATTCCTTCTGACACCCACTCCAAATCAGCACTTAGTAAATATCCAAAAGAAACATCTGGAGAATGTTATTTTGTTTTTGTTTCCTAAATATTTCCAAGTTCATAGCTGAATCATGTCACTAGAGATGTTTTATTACATTTCAAAAAGAAAGAATAAAACAAGAAAAAGGTTTTGTGGGATGTGCAGGCTGATATATCTTCTTGTGCTGCCCTTGTTTTACTGGTGACCTCTGAAGAAAATGCAGCAATGTGCCTTTTTAGCAGTTATTGCAGTCAACTGAAGGACTCAAAACCTAACCAGAGCAAAATGTAATCCAGGACACAGAGCCAAAGGCCTCACCTTCCCAAATTCACAACCTGCCCGCTAACTTAAGTGTTTTTGAAGCTTAACATCATTAATAAAAATCCCTGATGATTTATTTTACCTTTCTTAAATATATTTTTATTAGTATTAATTATATTTAGATTATAAATGCTGGCATAAAACACAAAAACTTGGATTCTCCAATATGGCAGAAAACATTTTAAGAAGGAAGCAGAACTTCACCACCTCTGACCTTATTACCTTGTACACAAAACAGGTGACCTCCTGTCCAGGCTGGTAGCTTTCCAATGCTTCAGCTTGTTCCTCCTGGGTTGGCAGGTCTCCTTCCATCTTGCTGTCAGGACAGGCCCAGCAAATGAAAACAAACTTGTAAACAAACACTGTCCTGCGCTGCACCAAGAATTGAACAAAGATCCCATTGTAGAGCAGTTTGAACTGCATTTAGAAGGTGCAGAAGCTTATAAACAAAAAAATCTCACAGGCTTTATTTTAACTGCACAATAGCATAAATATGTATACTTCTTGTTCGCAGCTCCCTTGACCGCCCTCAACAATCATCCACACCAGGTACTTTCCCCTGCAACAGAGCTCACTGCATCACCTATAAATACATATCTAACACCACATTTATTCAAGGCCCCTCAGGCCAGTTCCGGATCACCCGGGTGACCTCTTGTACCTCCAGCAACCTCATTTACTGGATCTCGTGCAGGAAATGCCCAGCTATCTACGTTTAGAAACCGGAAGGATAGTAGGAGACCGTTTCAGAGAACATGTTAGGGTTGTGAAGATTAAAGATTTCTCCAAGCCCATAGTTTCTCATTTCACCTCAGACAGCCATGATCACACTGATCTCTTTGTCTGCATTCTCAAAGAAGGGTTTCTCAACTCCCATAGCAGAAAGACATCAGAAACAAGAATTATCCTGAGACTTGGTTCACACCTTCCCCCTTCTCTCAATGACAGACTTGTTTTCGTGTAATCTTCTCTGTTCACATGCAGGTTTCGACTTCACCCCTCTCTTCCCCTCTTTCTGCCTCTCCCCTGCTCTCGGATCCTCCCCTCTCCCAGCTTTTGTTCTCCTGTACTATTTAATCTGTCCTGTCTTTCTCTCACCTGAAGAAGGCTTCACAGCCGAAACGTTGCATTTTCTTTCTTCTCTTTTCAGCATAGAATAAACCTATTATTTGTTCCTTTGTAGCCTATGCATGCTGACACAGCTACCCACCTGAACTAAATATGTATAAGCATGGTATCCAACACATACATTTACTTTTCTGTCAGTAGTAAAATGCCTAATGTGCCTGCTTCTTACTTAGAACTGAAATTAGTTAAACCACTAACCAACATAACCAGCAGGGCTAAATACACATGCTCTTTGGGCATTAATACACACACAAAAAGCTTAGGAATCTCAAAATGCCATGGACAACGGATTCAGACAAATACAGGTACAAGAATGAAAAACCAAAAGGAAAACTGACCCAGAAAGACACTTACGCCAAGATGAGAGTACCGGTTGTTGGTCCAGCTTGAATGGAAAAATCATGTGCTTATAAAGTTGTACCAGTGCTTAAGACCCTTGAATTCAATGTAGGCTTTGTCTTTACTTAGCTAAGAGTCTGGACAACAGTCTGCAGTCAATAAACAACGCAAGGTTCGGATAAACCCAAACAGCCAACGCCTGTGCCACCTGCACCTTTAGGGCATGAAACTCAGTCACTGAGGTTCTAGTAACAATTCACAACTCCACAGACCCTGGCCTGAGGAGGAGCTCAACAAAAACTGCAATTTCAACTTCTGAGATGTGAACACTTACAAATAAATGAGGAAAGGGGAGAAGACAAAATGGTGTGCATGTATTTTAAGGATTCTCCAGTGTGACAGAAAGGCTCTCCCATACCAAATTACTGAACCAAGAAACTATCAAGTAGAGTTCAATATTTTTTTTATCACTGTGCAACACACTGGAGGTCTGATTTGCATCTCCTCTTTCTCAAAACTTCATGATTTCTGCACTAAACATCTGACTCCCGATCACTAATAAATGCCTGTTGAATGAAGTAGATGTCCTTTAGAGAACAATTTGTCATAATGTTTTACACTGGTGCTCATGCTAACGGCCTGTAAAATTTAAGGCAATGAAAACTCATGCTTAACTTCAGAGGGCTTACCTTGGTAGAAGTGTCAGTTCAGGTATCGTGAAAGTAAAGTTTGGATGAGAAATTGGCAAAAACCTACAGGAATGAAAGAAACGAACTGAAGTTTTATTCATGTAATTTAGTGGTACAGATGCTTGAAAGTAAATTGATGTTATTTTATTTTAATCAGAGAAGTTAAGAAAATAACTCTGATTTAAAATGACCTGGAAATTATCTCTTTACACAGCAGAACTTTTACTGAGTGAAGTCTCGTGCTTAAGAATGCAACAGCAGGGTCCACCTTAGCATCTGAACCCATGTCTCTCCAATCAGGGGCTCTTATCACAACTCTGTACTGATGGCCTAATTCTTAGAGTTCCATCTCTTTAGCTACATAAGAAGAACTTTAATTATCAGCTTACTTAAGTTATACAGCTATGTTGTTAATTGGCATATTTCTATACTTTGATATAATGTATGTATTCCAATCAAAATAGAAAATAAATGCAATCACTTATTCGATCAACTGCAAATTATTAAAACAAGCTCTGAATAAGATCTTTTCACACAATACATCATCTTCTGGCACACAAAAAGCAGAGATGTTTTTGAGAGCAGTTTCAGCATTCGTAACTGGAATCCAGACATGACCTAATAACTGCTGTTGCCATAAACACTATAATCTAATTACAACAAAGAAAAAAAATCGTCAGAAAGCCAACTGCTTTTCAAACTTTAAAAAATGAAGTGTGCTACTGTAATTACCTTTAAATAAAATGAACTAAAAATGTCACTGGTAACATTAAATTCGATTTGAAACTAAGGTTTGTTTTTCATAACCCAATATGTGAATAACAGAGTGGATTTTCAATTCTGAGCAAGGTTGTTTATTTTAAGTAGCTCCTTCACCCTCATATGGGTCTCATCTTCATTGCTGATGTTCCCATCTGGGTGAGATGTGAGCAGTGGCAGAAGTCTGAGGCTGAGCAAGTTTTAATGCCAATTACAATTTTACTGATTGACTTACTATCATATAGAGGAGGTAACGAAAATGCTGGGGCTGAAGAAAACTACAAAAAATATACTCGTAGCAAGAGCATCAGCTTTTGAGGGAGAAAATGCAGCAACACGCAATCTGTGAGGTCGCAGTTTATGTGTCGTACCGTGAAAATACACCAACGAACTCACTTGTGACTCCTGGCTTCTCTTCCCCCGATGACACGGGCAGTGATGGTGCTGCCCTTCGTCAAAGTAGACACAGGGAACGTGCCTGGCTTCACCTGCTCCAGAACCTCAGAGACGTGGATGCTGCCGGTGATCCCCCCTTCCAAGGCCACTAGGACACTGAGCGGCCTGATGGTCTTGATTGTGCCTTTCACCTTGTCGCCCAGGCTGAAGGGGTGCTTGGGGCCACCGAGCTTCTCATCTTTGCTCTGTGAGAGGCTGCGCTCCCGTCTGGAGCCCACTATTTTCCCAGACACCCAGGTGACGGAGGGGAACCCCCCAAGCTCCTCAGATTTGGGCTTCTTCACCGTAACAGTGAGGCTCTGGCCTACAGACAACCGCTCGGACTCAAAGCGGAACGTATCATTCCAATGGGTCTTTGTAGAGATGAAGGTAAGATGGCCAGTCTCACCCAATCTGATAACGGCAAAGTCCAGTTCCACATACTGCAGCGTTGCAGGCATTGTTACATTGGCTTTAAGCTGGAAAAAGAGATGACGAAGATCCTTGAATGTGCACTCATGGGAAACAGAGTTGATGCAACCAATAAACTTAATTGTTTCCCTGGTCTTTATTCATTCTCTAGAGATTCTAAGATTTGGTACTTACTATTTCACATATATCATATGTGATACATCAATGAATAAAAGGAGTAAAAACTGTAAAGAAAAATAAAGCAAAATGTATTTGGGAATATACACAATTAAATTTCCTAGTGGTTTGACTCAACTGGTTGAACTGTGACTAGGATGCATTGAGACACTTTGTGCATATTTATTAAAGGAAAAATGTTAGCTTCCACATTTTACTGCATGTGGATTTAAGGAGGAAACAGTTGGTACAGTTTAGCTTAGTATCAACAGTAATCCATCCGTGTGAAGATTTCTCTGGGAGGCTGATAATATGAATTTCAACAGTACTACCAAAAAACTTGGCGCTGTAAAAAATGAACCATGCATTGGCAACTCAAAGAGAACAACAGAGAAGTACAGTCACACAGACTATACCACCATGGGCAGCATATAATTTGATTTCTTTTTTAGGGAGCCAAGCAAAACCACGAAGCAGCAGGACAGTAATGAGCCAGTAAATGCTGCAGTCATCAATTAGTCACCTCAACAGTGACAATTTTAAGAAGCTTAATTCCTTTGCGATTCAGGAAGGGCACTGAAGAATCAAAAGCATTTTGTGTGAACTAATTATTTACCCGTCTTGAATTTATTTCCAACTCATTTTATTATGATTAGTGAAAGGAAATTGCCAACTTGGGAGCAGCTCTTGGACGCAAAAACAGCTTAGTTATTTTAATCCTTTCACACATACGTATCTGAGTCCAATATGCAGTATTTCACTGGGACCTGTCATAAAGCCAGAAATGTCTGCGAGAGAAAGAAGAGGCCTGTCTGGTTTTACCTTGCTCTTACTGGAGACCAGCAGGGGAGACAGGGAGATGTGAAGCTGGCGGGTGAGGAAATCCACATGAAGTATCACTCCGGTTACCTTCTGCCCTTCGACCACAGTGACACCTTGGAGGTATAAACACACACACAGGCCATCAGGCCCCAACAAAGTGCCCTTACACAGACCTGCCTACAATATATTCGATCCTGTGGTGCATCACCACTGGCTCTAACCTTATCCAAAAATATTCATCCCCAGCTCAATCAGTAACTTTGTGATGAATGAGGATCTCAAGAGTTTGTAACACTGGAAGAAAAACAGAATTCTGCCCCAACCTGACTGTCACAAGCCCCTTCCTGCAACAAACTAGAAATTTTAAAATCCTAAAATTTTAACTCCCGTTCCTATTCTCTGTCATTATAACTCTCCGTTTCCCATTACATGGCTGGATTTCTCCATCCATGAGTGATGAGTGGAACCAGGGTTATTCTTTAAACTATTTGGTACTGGAGTCCCGATTCTCTCCCATCCAGAGTCTATCCCAGCAGGCAACAGGCACAAATCAGGGAACACCCTGGACAGGACACCAGTCCACTGTGGGGCAGACAGACGCAAAAGCAGACACACTCACACTAGGGCCAGTTTTCCCAGAAGACAATTTACCTGCCAGTATGTTTTTGGGCTGTGGGAGGAAACCAGAGCACCTGGAGGAAGCCCACGCAAACACAGGGAGAACATATACACTCCACACAGATTGCTTCCCAGCTCTGGAATTGACCTCAAGGCACCAGTGCTGTGAGGCAGCTAAATTAACCACTACACCACACGCTATCCTTGATTATCAACAGAGCCATCAATGAAAACGAGAGCTGGGGGAGAAGGTGGCATCTATTAAAGTAAAGGTACATTTCGATTGCCTTCCATAGGTTTACGTTTTCTATCTGGTACATTTTTTTCAATTAGCTCCCGTCCCTCAGGAGTCTGCCCTCAATGTCCCTCTGTCACTTATAAAAATCATGCTACAAAATTAAACACAGTTCCTTAATATCCTTAGTAGTTATAAACTTGTTACAGACAGAAGCAGAAAACATCATTATAAATGATCAAAACAGATGTATGTTTAGCATCACAAGTTAAACTTATTTAAATGTAAACAGACTGAGTTTCTTCCTTTATTTCCACCTAAACTTTAAAACAGATGAAGCTCTAATTAATAATAGGAAAAAAATCAGTTTTATCATGTCATTTGAAACGTTGCAGAAAGATATAAAAGGTGTAAAAAATGCAAACTCACCAGTTAAGTGGTACTTTGAGGCCAGTATGGTTACTCCATTAAGATGGTCTGCTTTAAAGGTAGCTGTCCCATTATCATTGACTTCATCCACTGTGAGTTTCAGCTTCTGCCCAACCTTCAGGCTGGAGAGACTCTGATGAAGGTCAGAATGGCCTGAAAATAGAACCAGCAGCAGGGAATATACACATTAAGAACCCCAACATTAGTCTTTCAGACTAGGTCCCAGTTACCTCTAATAGATCAAATGACTGAATTAAAAAGTCTAAATTACTAATGTTTTCGGGTACTTGGTTTGGGAAAACCTTAACTTTGAACTATACGATATGTCTCAGCATGACCAGAAGTTATACCTGCCTAGTATGAAGCCTTAACTAGACCAATTTCATACTTAAGAGACAAGATCTCAAATTCGAAATCCTTCAATACTGGATTCACCCTGACTACACCCCAGCCTGTGTAAGTCTGTAGCAGTGGGCATCCTCCTGACCGCTCACCTTGGTTGGCCATCATTTGGGCCACAGTGTTCCTTTCCTGAATACACTGTGACAGCAAAGCTGCTGCTTCTTCACGCTCCAAGCTGACCTCCGACACCTTCAGGGTCACTAGGAACCGCCGCTTCTCTTCATCCAGGTTGGTTACCTTGGCGACCACAGTCTGCCCAACCTTGAAGGCGTCCCCTGTGTTTGTGACGAACTTGTCACTCATCGCCTAGGCAGGAAACCAGAAACTCATCACCAAGTCTTGAAATGGACTTCTGATTTTAAAGATAGTGAGAATTTCGTGTTCACAGACATTATGTAAAATGTAATTTAAATCTAATCGAGAACAAAAACCTCCAGCTGCCACTTCTTTGATTTTTTTCTTATTTTGCTAGACTTCAAGTCTACGGATTGACAGAGGCACTTACAGATATGGGAGCCAGTCCAACTAATCCATACGGGAACTCCACAAACACTCCATAGGACATGACGTTCTTGATCCACCCTGACAGCAGCATCCCAGCATTCAGTTCTGCAAAGTTTCTGGCCACGACTCCATCCCCAAAGACAGCCTTCAGAGAAGGCTTTTTGGACAGTATCTATGCACAGGGCTAAGGGGGTATGAAACATTTCTCTGCTTTTATTAACAAAAACTCCTACTACCATGTGGTGCAAACTCATATTCAAAGAACAGAGCAATACTCTTATGTGTTAAGAGCTCTGCTGCTACATAAATGATATTGCATAAACATACTGAACTTTGGGGAAAATTTTAACTTTCAATTTTTTTTTAATTTAATTTAAAAAAATTAAAGGAATTTACTCTTTCATGACACAGGTCATGAACCTATATCAAAGTCACACCTTCTCATCATAATACTACACCTGAAGGAACAAAGGTTTAAAGTCATTTGTGTAATTAAAATGTAATAGCAGGGGTCTTTATTTCATGTATGAAGAAACTTTGATTGCAATTATATCTGTAACCATTTAAGTGTTCATTTGCTTTTTTGTACTGAAGGATAGAGTGAGAATTTGCATCAGCACATGAGCTTAAAACACACAGAACTTAATTATGCACTGAAAAGCAAAAATTAAAAGAAGAAAAGAATTTGGCCATGTAGCCTACTTTAGGGGTGTGCACAAAGCAGCCCTGAATCCAGTGTGAACCTTGTGGTTTAATGCGGTAAACAAATATTGAGTCTTTACAGCCTGCCATCAACTGTAGAAAGGATACAATCTGTTCCTTGCTCTTGCTGAGGCACACAGCATTAGAGATGATGTCACCCTCTCTTAGTCCCTCCCAGAGCAGTGAGCAGTTAGACACATGGTCAGAGAGGTGCACTTTGGGAAGGAATGCAGCTGCTTCTTCAGGGAGAATTGAGACCTTAAGACCACTGTCAGTCTTCTGGACAATCCTTGCTTCCACAGTCTGCAAAACAGGCCAACAATGATTCAACTGCATCAGTAGACAACTCAGAATTAATATCAACACTTAGCTTTAAAATGATTAAAAGTCAGTGTAAACTACCCTAGTCAGAATTTCAATACTACAGTATTGGATTTATTGCTGATAATATCACACTTGAAAGATTTAACAGACGGTCTTGAAAAAATTGAATGTTTGATAGAAATGTAATGAGACTCTTAATCTCTGGTATTAATGGGTATATATTTTATGCCACACAAAATGCAGGAAATGCAAATTTAAAGTTCCTGAAAATATAGAGAGTTTTCAGTTAATGCTTAGCAATCCTTGTTCTACTGTGGAAATGTTTCTGCTTCCATTTTGTTTAGAGTGAATAAACTGCGTGCCTAGCTACAATGTAAACTTCTTACTGTTAATCTGACTTAATCTTTAGATACAGTTCTGTCTCCTTCAACAAGATATATTTAGCACTTAAAAGTTGTCGGGTGATGGAAATATCTCCTACCTTTCCAACTTCGTATTCAAAGGGACTCCCTTCTGGAACTGTTTGAATGTCTTCTGCTACTCCCTTGAAGGACAACAGCAGCTTTTCTTGATGAGGGTCACACTTCATGACCTTGGCTTTGACAACCTGCCACACAGAACACTGAGGTCTGACACTGCAAGTTTTCCGATGCCAAAGTGAACAACTACAGCATCTCAGATAAATATCGACTTTGAATTTTCCCAACGTGCAATTTCCCTGCAATGGAATCTTGAGTCTTTTGCAAGCACAGACATTAGCAAAACATTTAAAATCAGGAGTCTTTAACCCTGGTTCACTCTAGCTGAGGACTGAATGACTGGAGTAATTTGACCATGTTATTGTTAAGGCTTTTGCCATCTCTATTTGTTAACTATTCACAACTTCTATTAAAATGACTGGTTTGTTGCTTTTCAGAGACACCAGTGCAGACCCCTGACCTAAGCAGCTAATTAAAACTTAAAACAATGGAAAAAAAATGGGTGATTTAAAGTGTAAGGATTTATAGACATCCTATAAATCCATTAAGTTCTGGCCTCACCTGCCCAACGTAGAAAAGTTTTTCTGGGATAACTTTAGGCTCCATGCTGAGCTCACCAACAGGAACCAGGCCCTTGACGTTGCCATAGAAACGAACGATGCAGCCAAAGTCCTTCACACTAACAATGTAGCAGTGAGACATTTGCCCAGGCTTTGCATCTTGATAGGTGCAGATCAGAGGCAAGGTGGACTCCACCAGGGTCTTCTTCCTTGTTAGCACAAGATTTTTCACTTTGGGGTCTACTGTGAGAACCTGAACAGCAAACACAAACACAGTGGAGCTAGAACCAAGAAACAGCACCACCATTCAAGATTGTCTGGAAGTCCTATGGCACTATCGAAAAGAATGAGGGTTCTAAACTTGCCAAAATACTCTTTGGGTTTTCACAATCTATTATTTGATTAATAATATCTTAACACAATGATCAGTAAGGTGGCAGCACAATTGCTACACTCTCAGTGGTAAATGTCCCTTCACTTTTAAATGCTCTTTCCAGGCTAACCATGTACGTTTCCACAGTTGTCAGCAGCATCCCAGCATTCAGTTCAGCAAAGTTTCTTGCCACGACTCCATCCTCAGAGACGGCCTTCAGAGAAGGTTTCGTGGACAATGTCTATGCACAGGGCTAAGGGGGTATGAAACTTTTTTTTGCTTTTTTAACAAGCAGAGTTTTTAACCCACATCTGTCATATCTGAGTAATGCTTCATGATTAAACTTTTAGTTCCAAAGGACAAGAAACCTGAATCTGCATCTCTTTCAGTCCTAAAAGCAGACTTTGACAGCCTCAGCTAAAGGTCTTAAAACCCACAAAAGAAGAGTTTTTGGAAGACTGACTCGACACATGACTTCATCCCCAGGCCTGTACTTCTTCTCTGGGTTCTTCAGGATAATGTCAGCCAGGTGTGTCCGTGGAACCATGCCCCGGATGTGCTCCGTCACTTTCACCAGCATGCCGAAATCGTGCAGTGAAGTCACTATGCCCTGTGAGAGAGCAACAACCACAAGCTAGAAACACAGGGCAGGGAAGTGGCGGCCACGGTGCCCACAGACGTTATTTGTGTACGTCCCAGGAGTCATGTAACCAGGGCAACAGTGAACGTCCAGTTGACCTAGATGAACAAGGCTGCACAACATCAGAGACTTTTGTGGAATGCAAATGGTGCCTTGCAAATTCCTAGCAGTTAAAAAAAAAAGAAAAAAACATACTTCTTTTTGACAGTACAGCAAACTTAACTAAAAAGGATGTTATAAATATTTACTGGGAACGGATTTCAGTTCTGCGAGCTAATGCCAAATTTATTACAACCATTAAAAACACACGCCGTGAGTTTTGGAGAAGTAATCTTCCTGCTTAGCTAATGTAAAAAGAAAATATTTCAAAATCCCTCTCCTGAGTTTATAATTCAATATGGGTTATACTGGGATGACCATACTGGGATATCCTTACTGTAACAAGCTGTCCAGGCTGTAGATCCTGGTACTGGAGGAATGGGGCTTCAATCACACTCCTGCAGGGGAAAGGCAGTTATCATGGTTTCAGCTGTAGCCCACGTGCATTAGTTATATTGAAAGCTCCTGCCAGTCAGGCCTCCAGGCTGAGCAGGAGCTGGAGCTGGGCAGCTGGACACCAAGGGCAGTAAACTCACTTGCGCAGACTGACCAGGAGCATCTGCTCCAGGGGGCTGAAGTCCAGGATCCGGCAGGTGTGAGTGGACCCAGCCAGAGTGCGGTTGGGGTCGAAGGATTCATGTGATTCCTTCAGGTGATTTTTCTGTAGGGAGAAAATACCCCTCAAAATTACTGTGAATAGAAAGGATTGTCATGGAATTTTATCAAAGAAGAGCCAGGAGAGGTATTCTCATTCACTCAGTAAGGTCTTTATTCATATTGCTTTTTCCCCATATTGCCATCACCCGTCTGGGCAGAGAAGTGAAAGCTGATTCAAGAGCAAGCAGGGAGAGCCCTTGTTTTATATATTTTTTAAGCTGATGCAACACTTCAAGGAAAGGCAAAGCAGTAATTTTTCATTCCTTTAGGTTTTTGCTTTAAGCAAAGAAGAGCAGTTATTCAAATAGTTTCTCATACTCCCTTCTTCAAGCAGCCGAGATAAACATTATTAAAACATCCCGTGCCCTTGACGAGTTGGGTGGTATCACACTTTGTTCTAAGTATCCAGCTGCTTCTGCAGCACAGCTCTGTCCGTAAACAACATTTTTAGGATAAAACACTTTTTCTCAGTAACTTTCCATTACAGGATGTTGCAGCTTTTTGCCTTCAGCCAATTTCTAAAATCCTGTTAGGCATATTCTGAGAAATCACTGAATTATCTAATTCTACCAAAACCATTTCTGAAGAGCTTTGTAAAAGTAGAACTCAGAACACTCAGGGAAGCTCAGCTTTGCAATACCACTCTCTACTGCCCCCAGGTGGAGCAATTAAAGCCAGAGCAGCAGCTGCACTCCTTATCCTGGAAGAGTCTTGCCAAACTGCTGCACATATTTGCAATACTTAGATGACACAGAAGATATCAACTGCTTATGAAGGCATTTTTATAAACATTTAATTTGCAATTTAATTCTGACAGTTTTCCTTGCATTCCTCACTACAAGCTACTAAGAGCAAGGTGCAATATTGTATACATTTCAGCCAAAAAATAAATTCACAGCTTTTTTTCCTGAACCTTTACCTTGGAAGTACACCGTGAACCATTGTGTCCAGGGGTATTTTCACAACACAAGATTACTGAACAAACATGAACCTGCTGTTCTGCTTTAAAGCTGTCCCTGTGCACTGTCTGGAATTCAAATCTTTTCATCAAGAATTTGCATTTTAGATGAAAAGCATATTGCAATTAGCCTGCTTGAGTTACTCAGACATTACACACAACATGCTTATTCCTGTATGAAAAGAGAACGATATAGCCAATATATTTCACTTGTCTGCATGCACCAATGTAATCAAGCACACCCTGAGATACTATAGGTTAAGAACATAATAAATTATGTTAGTATAAAATACCGTTAAGTATATCCTACATTTACTGATTCCTCAGATTTGGTGAATTATACACATAACAGAGTGTGTATGGATACACATCAATATTTCATGTTGAGCAAAATATTTTACAGCATTGCTTATCCAATTTATGTTGGGTGTATTAATACAGGTACCAATATCACAAAATTTCAATTTACTAGAAGATAATGAGGTGTACTTATAAAATCAAAAGTATTTTTGGACACTGCATGAAATACTAGAACTTGAACTACTTAGACCCATGTATTTGAAGATAAGATCACGTTATAAGCCATATACAATTTCTTGCATTAGGAATTCGTCTTTTCACATACCCCAGCTTGCTCTCCATGAGACACAGACACACAGACTGGGAGAGAAGCTTGGGGTTTGAGAAAACATGTACAGTAGTATTCTGAACGCTGAGCTCGGGTGCAAGCAAAGGGAAACGGGCCAACTCACGTGTGCGAAAACAAGAGATCCGCCTGGCAGCTTCAGGATGGCTCCCGAGTGCTGGTGGAAGGATTTCACCTTGCAGTCCTGCACCACCTCCCCAATCTGCATGTTGCCAACGGTATGCAGCTTGCTGCCTGGGTGCAGCAGGTGGGGCCGCAGGCTCAGGCCCACTGTCCTCATGGAGGGGTCGATGTACAGCACACAGGCCTTGACCTGCAGGACACGATGGACACACGGTCACCCAACGCTCAAAGACTCACTGGCAGGTCTCAAGGTAGCAGCAGCTCAGTCGTATCAGCAAAGTACCCTCTGGGGGACACTTACTCAGCCCTCAAACATAGGGGTGGTTTGTGCTGAATTACCAACTCCTGGAACTGTCCGGGCCTTCTTTCAGATTATATGATTATTTTTTCAATTTATCTAAATGGTTCTTTTTCTTAATTATAAACTGGTGAAAAAAAAGACTTAATTGCACAACAATAATACTTTTCAATCTTCTAATTTTAATTGATTTGCATTCTGATGGGCAGAAACCCGATGTCAACACCACACCCCCAATCATATTTCAACATTTCACTGCTCTTGTAGAATGTAGACTCCCAGTTACTTCTTTGGTATTTTTCCATCTAGTTCAACAGAAATAGCCAGATGAATACCCTCTTCAACAGGAGCACCAGTAGTTAAAATCTTACACTTGGGAATAGCTGGCTTACTAGATTGCAGAAAAATATTAAAAGCTAATGGTTGCTGTTTAAAGGGAGACTGGACAATGGAAAATAAATGTCCAATTCTGCAAAAAACAGTCTCAGCTAGAAACATACACAAAATGCATCCCTTGAGAAATTTAAGGCTTATAGAAAATGAAGACAATAATGAATATTTATGACTCGCTTTTCACGGACTACCACAGAGTTGCAGAAAAATATTCACACCATTCCTTTTAAATTAGTTATTTCACTAGAAATGTTAACTACTGCATACTAAAATGAATGTGTCATCAGGGAATAGTGAAAAGAGCTGTTAGGTAAACAGCAATAAATACACTGAATACATTTTTAAATTATTAAATAACATTGTTAGAAATGCAGGATGCCTATACTTATCTGTGACTATAAATGTAAATTGACTTATGGATATAAACACACACATGGAAATATATTGTGCTAGTTAATTAGCAAAGGTTAGGTTCCCAAACAGCATACATTGTAATGTATACTGACAAAAAACTGGGAAAACAGACAAAAATGGGCTAGACCCTTTCAGTCTAGATCCTTACTCACAGTGTCACCAGGGGTGTAGTCAGAGGCTTTCTCTGAATCAATGTGCAGGAAGTCCACAGTGCCAGTGAAGGAGGAAAGGAACTCCAGAATGGGGCCATGAATGGTCACCTTTACATGCAGTCAAGAAAGGAACAGTGAAATATTAGGAAAGGCTCGATGAGGACTCACAAACTCAAGTAATTGAAAAACAAACTTCTAGATATAAAGAGGCAATAAATACAGGAGATTCTGTGAGAGCTCAGAACACTCCAAACCCAATTATACCCATGTCTCTAACTCAAACATGACAGCAAGCAGAGCAAAATGATGGTTTAAATGTTGTAACTGGAAATGTTTTAACTTTTGTGGAAGTTGTGAGCTTCTACATCATTTAAAACCCTGGTTCAATCAAGCCAGAGGTCAATACAATGAGAGCCTCTCTTTCCTTGGCTAGATGCATCAGCCTTAAATTGTTTTCTTAATTATAAGATATACAGTGGCAATCAGCACTGCAGTCACTAGATGGCTTCTAAAAAATCATTTAAAATTTTACACAGCAATGAAGTCAAACAGCTCCTCTCAAGATGTAACATCCCTCAATTCAGTAATACTTGCCCTTTTAACTTTGGCTTTGACTATGAGCCCTGGCAGCAGACTGTTGAGTGTCCAGCCCTGCTGGGTGTCAGCTACGGCCTTGGCAATCTCAGACGGACCGACAGACAGCCGGACAATTCGGCCCTCGTTTTTCACCTCCTCCAACAGGCAGTTCAAGTACTGACCCACCATAAGGCCTCCTGAAAAATTAGGAACCGTTTAAATATGACGGTGATACAGTTAATACAGCATAACCTAGCACACAAATTACACAGAGCCCTCGGACTCCAGCAACAGATTTTGATTTAAATTTGAATTAAGAGTTCAAAGAAACAAGACACTTTTTCTCCATTTTTCTCATAACGCATTAAAACTCCAATGTTGCAGAGATCAATCGAGGGTTTTCACTTAATTTGTGATCACTGTGGCTCCAATTTTCTGGGTACTGCTTTTACACTGAACTCAGAAAACAGTATAATGGGGAAAGTTAATTCACAACATTCAAGGTAATAGTAAGTATTACTAATAGCAATAGTAAGCAACTGACCAGAACTAGGGTCAATTCCAATTTTTTTTCAATTTCTGTTCCCCAAATTAAATTTTTGTAATAGGAAAATTTAAATGGGAAATGGGAAAATGAACTGGAAAATAGGAAATGACTGCAACCCAGAAACCGAGGAAGCATAAATCACACCAGTATTTTACCAGTAATGGCGGTATTAACACAACACATATTACATGATGAAATTTAAAGTCACACGACTATTGCTGCGGTTATTCTTAGGACTTCCATGAATTAAAATTTTGCAGTTTTTTTATATACAAAACTGATTTTTTTTGTGGTGCTGGGCTTTTGTCTAAACCACAATCTATTGATAAGGTTTTTATGACGGAGAACAGTATGATTACATCCTAAGTTGCAGATACCTAACTTTTAAGTACACACCCTTGTTTCAGCCACAGACGTCTTATACCCATACATGAGAAACTGTATACACTATGAGCTACATTATTTAAACTAGTACTGTAGAAACCAGCAAACAATATCAGTCACCAGGGATAATCCAGGCTGGAACACGATCTTTCAGATGAGGGACTGTGCTCCTTTTCATTGAGATGACCATGAGATATATGCGCTCATGTTGTATGGTATTTTAATTCAGGTTGTTTTTAAAGACTGGTTTTGTTTGTATTCTGGGAAATGAAGACCGATAAAAGAGAGTGCCAAGATAAACTCACAAAGGTTCAGTGTATCCAGCTGCCCTTACAAAGAGGTCACAATAAAAGAATGCCTTCTTCAAAGGCATTTTGATCCCATGTTACATCTAATAATGGAGCCATTAAATGCTCAGTAACAGCCTGCTTTCATGCATACTGAAATGTACAGGCAAAAATAACATCCCTTCCCCCACAAACGCTCCAGCCACACCAATGCTTTTTAAATTTTGAACATGCAATCATTTTTTAGTTTACACCCACACAATCAGGACTCACCAAAGATTTATGGCTCAGCTTTATGGTTACGATACTTGTGCTGCATGGGAAGAACCTGCACACACCTTCCTGTCAGTGTCATTTGTTGTTCGATATACTGCGAACTCCACAGTGACTTACTGAAGAGTTCGGAAAAGGGGAGCACCACTCCGTGACTCACTGTTAGCTTACAAGACAAGTCACAGGAGCCACTGTTTTGTTGAAAGCTGGGGTGGCCTAAGCAGATTAAGACCATCCTAGCCTAGCAACACTCAACCATGTTGCTGCCTGGTGTCCTCGGTCCCACGTGCCTAGTGACATGACCTGGATTCAAACTTTGAACATCCAGGCCATAAGGTCAGAACACAGGCTGGGCCCTTTTTTAGCAGTGGAGTAAACAACAAACAACAGCAATATAACATTCAGAATTATCATTTTAAGGAATAAACGTGTGCAAAGTGGAGGCCATGGTTTTACATCACCTTTGCTTTCTAATTGTAGATCTTTTGCCTTTTGTCTGGGTAGAAAAGCTTTGGCTCCACTAACACCAATGTCCACCAGGTAGCCATGATCCTCAATACTCTCCACACTGCCACTGATAAGCTGGAACAAAAGGGCAAACCTTTTAGCAGCGCTTCTCAACAAACCAATGGGCACTGTTCTATCAAGGTCTGAGCACATTCAATTGGTTTAGAGAGAACTAAGGTCTTGACTGACGTGAAATATGTCTTCTTAGATATCTATTTACTTGCTTACAGAATGGAACTTTACATAAGAAAAAATATATTGAACTATATCTTATGGAGCAGCATATAAGACATTAACTCTGTGTCTTTTGTTCCGTGTCACAATAAAAACAATGACTGCAGCATAAACACTAGCAATGCCATTTCTTTTCATTGAAAAAACGTGCTTGATTGTGAAACTCAATGCAGCACTATAACGAAAGGGAAATAAATAGCTGAAACTATCTCAGACTGCTGTGCAGCATTTCCAGGTAACAGTTTGTCTCTCTCCATTTCAGACTCACCATGCCTGCTTTAAGAGATCCAGCACTCAAAGCCTTATTGACCTCTCTTGGATTGACTGAGAGCTTGAGACTTTGATGACCTCCTTTAGTGACCTCCACACTTGACACCACACACCTGAGCAACATCCCAGGGGGGAAGAGGCGTGGAAGGGTCAGCGTTTCCTACAGACACAGTTGAGAGTAATCAGAACAAGAGTAATAAGGGAATTTAGTGGCTTTAGAAACATGGGGATCATACACACAGAGCTCAGCTCACCTGCAGGCTGTCCGCTGAAACCAGCTGTTCACTGAGCAGTTTGGTATAGGAGTCTGAGATGTTGGTGATCTGGACAAAGCCAGTCAGGCCACTGGGAAGGCTGACCACCAGCTCAAAATCATTAACCTCTTTCACACAGCCCAGTAGCAGAGTACCCACAGTTACATTCTGAAATTACAAACGTACAGAGTTCAAGAACCCAGCTCAAAGTATCAAGAAAGAATAAGCTAATGCAGTGATTGTGACAATGTGTGCATTTATAGATCAACAGAACCGCAAACGTAGGCATTAGAGCCTTGTATCTTACACTGATTCCTGATAAGCACCTTAACTACGACGTGCATGAATAAAGTATCCTTCAATCACAATTTAAGATTTAGTGACAAGTGCAAGAAATGTAATTTGTTAAATTGTACTTTAGACCGATAATAATCCTTCAAATACAGGGCTTTACTGCTTACATCATAAAACCCTTTAATCTATAAGGATGTGGGGCTTTGGTGCAAATTCTTCTTTGATTTTTTATAGCACTTCATGTATTAACATGACTGAAAATTATGGACATTCACAAAACAAAGTCTTGTGTACAGAGTATCATTTCAAACTGTTCAGGACAAGAACTATTTTTAGAATATATAAACATTAAAGATTTTTATCATTATGATATCAGTTTTACACACAGCAAATATATAATTAAATACAGTGCATAGTGGGAAGTAGTGTGTTTCTATTTATCATCTATTCAAATTTACATCTAAGATCATTGAAATGATATAAAAGTGAACAGTACGTCCTCCACTAACAATAATAATACAAGCTCAAACTAATGAGGAGTTTATGACATTAGGTTTCAATTAGTTAAATCAGACTTTCAGCAGCTTTCAGCATATAAACATATTCCCTGACCCTTAAATGCAGAATTTCCACATTCTTTGATGCATTGAGTTTCAGAGTTTCCTCCTCCCTGTTCATTCGCTTTTTTGATGTCTTCTCTTCCTCAGTTTTTTTCTTCTTTCTTTTCTTTCCTTCTTCTGGGTCACGGGCCTAAAAGGAACACCAAAAACACTTGGCTACCACAAAACATTGAGGAATAAATAAAAAAATGTCTGCTTCTAAAACCGTGATGAGGCACAGTGTGGAGTGCAAGACTGTGCCACTCTTCCATACCCTCAAAAAGTATATAAACACCTTATTAGCCAAATAATGATCCAAACCTCACAGATTTCACCAAATTTACTATCCAACCCTTAATTTAAGTCCATATTCTGAAATTCTGAAAACATTTAAACTTCAGAACGGTAAACAGTTTGAAACGGAGGATTCAAGAGATAAAAACACCTTCTGTGGAGCTTGGTAAAACCTGCATAACCATTCATTGGGGCACTTTAATCATACCATTAAAGCACAGGCAGATAACCTGCACATGGAGCACTGCATCCACATAAAACCCCCTGTAGAACACTAGAACAAATTTGAACAGTGGAGCACACATCCTCTCTTGCAAAACAGTGACATCAGGAGCCCTGGACTAAAATCAGACCTTGATAAATGAGCAACGGGCTCATTAATAGGCCTGCAAAATGGCTCTTAATGTAGAAATGTACCAAGTAATGGCCGTCAAGCTGAGCTCAAATGATTTCTACTGGTCACTGCAGTACATCAAAAATTACTGGCTGAGGCCAAAACAGGGCACCTCAGGAGCATACAGGTGCTGAACTCATATTGGGACACCCTCAGACACATATCCACAAGACTCTGCTGCTTACCAAACTAACGCCAGAGGTGCAGACCAGACAAGGCAACAACACCTTCCTTAGCTGGTCACCACAGCTGTTATTAGCTTTGAAAAGGTAAGAGAGTCTACCAGGTAAGATTAGATAAATCCCAGGTAAGATTAGGGAAAGAAGCTGCCTAGAAGGGAAGTAATGTTATTCCATACAACAAACACAGAAGCTTGTCAAATCTTGTTTACTTTCTGCTACGTTACGACAACTTCTTACGAAACATGATTCCCAATTCCATGGGACTAGACTGTGGCCCACTGCAGAGCCCCTCTTCAATAATGGAACACGAATGGTTGATCTGGAGAGATCAGGGCAAAACAGCTTCACAAGGGCACAAGATCATCCTACAAGAAGAGAAAGGAAGTGCTTGCTGACCTCAAACAAGTTGTCTTGCTCCACATGGTTCCTCACGGGCTGGCTCCCCTCGGCCCTTTTAACTTTACCCCCTCGAGGAAAATCTTCTTCCACTGATGCCATGTTATTTTTTTCTGAGGAAGGTACGAGAGACAGAGTAAGATTAGGACAGTAGTGTTTCTATTAAAAACGTACGGAGAATTAAAACAATGTTCTTGTGTGTTCGTGGACTATGGGTACCCTGAACTGTTTCTGAAGATACTCTAAAGTTATTGAGAACTATAGTTTTTAGCTGTACTTCCGTCAGTTGTGTTATAACTACAGGCCATCTGCACGGAACGAATTTACTCATTTCAATTCTTACTTTTATTTCGTATAGGTTCTATAATTATACATGTAAAAACATTAGGATCTGTACTCTAGCTCGGTACAGATCTAAAACATTTCATCGTAATACTCTAAAGAACTAGAGCCTCCAATCAGCTGAAGTTAAAATGTTATTTAATCCGCAAACACAAAATCGTGCAATTGCCAAAACTCTGATAAAACAGTAAAGTGTAGTAATCTAGCTATAATATTCTCTCTTACCTATACTCCAACTCGTGGAACTCAGTATTTCACTCACATGTGGCTAACCCCATGTCTTGCAGAGCACGAAATAAAACAAATACGTACTTCCTGTGGAAGAAAGGTGGGATCTAATCAATCTATCCAATAAAACACGAGACTTTGTATAGTTGGCGTTGCTTTAGACCAATGACATTTAAGCTATCCTCCTGAAAATGCTGTGCTACTAGTTGATTGACATTTAAATTATCCAATGAACATTTCTAGATGTAACAAGACGGCAGTCGTAATTCAGACCAATAAATGAGGGTAGCTGTTTGCTGCTTTACGGTATTTGAAGGGCACTCTTCCTTCCAGGAGCACTGATTAAGTAAAGGTAAGGATATGCCGATTTTTGAAGGTTACAAAAAATACGGAAAGGAATTTTTATGTTTATAGAAGAGCTAGATTTTTTGTTGAAATATACCTGTAATTACGACACTGTACTTTGAAATCTTGCTAGGACAAGCGTCACATAACATAATGTGCAGCGATCTTAAATAATGGAACATTACTTATGGTTTCGTTAGTGTAGGTTTTGTCTGATGGATTGATCATAGCAAAAACTATGAAGAGAGAGTTTTAATTATATATTATATATCGTCACGAGTCGTGCACATAACTGTGCCCTAGTCCTTTCAAAGTGAGGCCTAGCTCTTAGCTACAGTATCTCTTTACGAGAGCCGGATCTGTGGCTGGAAGATTGCTGGTTCGTATCCCGCGGCCGGCAGAGGAATCCTACTCCGTTGGGCCCCTGAGCAAGGCCCTTAACCCCAACTGCTCCAGGGGCGCGTATAAATGGCTGACCCTGCGCTCTGACCCCAAGCTTCTCTCTCCCCCTCTGTGTCTCATGGAGAGCAAGATGGGGTATGCGAAAAAAGACAAATTCATAATACAAGAAGTTGTATATGGCCAATAAAGTGATCTTATCTTATGCAGGTATTTAAAATTTCCCTTGACTCTTTTGTTATTATTTGCATGTATTAGTTGAAGAAAACCTTGTGATATGCATCAAGGAAATTGCAAAGAATGGATTTTTTCTAACTTTGGAAACTTTGAGGCTTGTGTCGGTGTCTTTTGCTGCATAAATCAAACTTTGTTTGTTTTTTTTTATGTGAAAAACTTTCTGTCCAGAGTAAAGACGTCCGTAAAAATACTTTGTGCCATGCACCTGGGCTTTTGTTTTTGCTGTCTATTTCATCATCTGTCTTTAAATTAAAGGATCCAAAGGCACAATGGCCGGGCACGATGCTGGAACCCATCACCAGTTCACTGGTATCCAGAAGTACTTCAATGCTTATACCATTACAGGAAGGAGGAACGTAAGTAACGTGGTACAAAGGTGTGACCTTTCCAAATAAGCGTTCTCTCGTAAGTTGCAGTGGTATGAATATGAACTTTCTGAACAGAAAGCTACTGGTCTCACTATATATTCAATGCAGAAAACATGAAATGGGTGGAGATGGGTGTCATCCATCTTTAAAGATGAGGTTCATGTAACTCAGGAGGCCAGAACAGAGCCTTACTCAAAGACTCCTAATGCCATCTAATCATTCTTGTGTGTGGTGCATGGTTTGCAACTATGTGCAGGTAGAGTGGAAGGGGTTTTCTTTTTTCTTCCCTTCTGAGCTATAAAAACACCAAAGCAGCCACACAGCTGACTTTCTATTCTTGTGTTTCTAGTGTGTGCTGGCTACCTATGCGGGCATTGCTGGGATCTACCTGTTTTTTAAGCTGAAGCCTAAGAAGCAGAAGCCCGCAGTTACAGAAAAGTAATCAGTGGTAAGTGCATTTGGAGAACATGTCTGTATAAGTTATTGTTTACTTGTATGACTCCTATAAGTATTGAGACTGTGTATTGAAAATTGTTGCATCATTTTCTCTCATAATGTTTATTATTAACTAGTATTACTCCTGAAAAGTGTTAGACTGTTATACATTGAAGGAAGCATCAATTTATTATACTGTGATTTGGTAGAACAAATGATATAATCAGATTAGAATTGTTGTTCTTTATGTTCATTGTCCTTCCCTGATATTTTCTGAATTTTCCTCACTTCACTATTTGTGTGGCTGCATGTTTGAACTGGTATCATTTCGTATCTCAGTAGTATTGGTCACTGTTCCCATGTGCTATGTTCTTTCACTTTTGCATCTTAATCAATGCATTCATTGTTTGTAAAATCATTTTAGAAAAAAACAATTTCCCCTACCCTAACAGTTTGTTCAATTTAATGTATTTTGCTTAATGGTATACTCTTAAAACTAAGAATTGTTCAATATTGATTTTATGTATGCTAAACTGATCATTACAAATGTTAGAGACGGCCATATGTAGCTATTGGAACTGCTACCAGCAATAGTACCTATTGGTGTCCATTATCATACATTGAACTTTTTTTGTGTTATTCTTTCCACAGGTCTTTTCCTCTCTGAGCTCTGTTATATAGAGCAAGGACTAACATGGATTTGTTTTTATCTTTGTTGAAAGAACAACCTTCAGAACCTACAGCTGAATGTGAATTATCCTTGTTCAAAATAAATAAAAATGAAATTAAAAACTGTTTTATTTACATATACCTGTATAAAACTGTACACACAATCTGACCTCATTCAGGGGAGAATCTGTTACATCTGGCAGTGACGGTATATATTTATAAAAAAAAGGGGGAACCTTTAATGACCAGTACTGGTTGCATTGGATTCTTGTGTATCCAGTTTAGGGAAATCTTAAAATCATTTCAGCAGGTAAAGAACCAGCTAATATGTGGAAATGTAAAATCTGTGGCAAAAAAGTAGTTGTACCCTTTGTGATTTACATCAGGAAACAATGGTGAGAAAGGTGGAAAAATGTTTGCCATATACATCTTGTAGAATAATCTTGAAGCACCAAATCTTTAAGACTGGTAGACCGGAACTTGCTTCATTGCAGCTTTACAAGCTCTTACAGTGATTTCTCTGGTCTCTTCAGTTCCCCAGAGGAAACAATGTTCGTTGTACACAAAAAAAAATAATAAACCACTGCTAGGGATTATAGGCTCCTGCAGCAAGAAGTAAGTTTCTGCGTGTGAAATGGAGGTGTACTACAGGTGTTGATTTGGTCATGTAGGTCCCAAGCAGCAATTCCTGGGAATTTTCAGGCAGATGAATGTGTCCAGTAGCTGCAGTGAAATCATCAGTCTCTATATCATCAAAAGCTTTCACAGAATCCCACAACCGCACTGTATTATCCATTGAGCCTGTAGATATTAAAAAGAAGCAATTAGTGGAATTTGAGCAATACTGCTAAAAACACTACATACGTGATCACTTTAATACCCAGCAGCTGAAACCAAGAAAGAGTTCAATTACAGTCCACCCCATGATTCAGTTTTTTTTCCAAAGTAAGCATTATATAAATGAAAGTAAATACAAAGCTTTAAGCAAGTCAGACATTACAGAATAAAAAGCAGAAACTGCTGATACATTTTATCGTTTTACCTCTGTGGAAAAGTAAGAGCATAGCAGCTCACCTGATGCTAGAATCTCTCCATCTCTGCTGAACTTAAGTGCATAGACAGTGTCTGTGTGTCCTTTCAGTTCGCCAATCATCAGACCATGGCCAATGTCCCATAGGAGCACTCTTCCATCTGTAGCCCCAGATGCCAGAAATTTGCCATTTGGAGAGAAAGCCAGCGAATGTATTGGACCCTAGAAAGAAATGAAAGAAACTGATCAGGTTATCAGACTAGTAGTGATCTTTTGGTTTTAAGACCTTTAAGTCCACAAAACTAATTTTTATACACCATATTGATATACTCATAAATGGGCCAAAGGTTTCAGGCCTATTATGAAAAGACGTGTATAGGATTTCATCTTTACAGTCAAACAGAGTCAGAGTAGGTGTTATGTACAGTTTGCTTTGAATATAAAATTTACATCCCACACATCCTGTACAAATTGTGTCAAGTATTTTTCTGTCTAATGTACAACCAATATCCCACAACAATTTCTTACCTTGTGACCGGTGAAGATACGGACACAATTGCCATTCAGAACATCCCAAAGCCTGATGGTTCGATCAGCTGATCCGGTGGCAACGTAATTGGAGTTGGGGTGGAAACGAGTGGAAGTGACATCAGCCAGGTGCCCAGCGAACATCCTTAAAGGCTGGTAGTGATCTGTAGCCCAAAGCCTTTAGAAACACCAGTGAAAGAATGTTTACTCAAATGAGCTTGGGTGAGAACTAAAAGCACATTCAAAAAGATTTTTAACCCAAATGAACACCAGTAAGGGACTTAAAAGTGTTCTTAAATTTTGTCTAAGTGTTTTTCAGTTATATTTACACATGTATACACCTTTTGGAGAACTATTACAGAGATAATTGTTATAAGATTTAAAGATTAAACAGAACTAGCATTATTATTACCTAGCAACACGGTCATGGCCTCCAGATACAAAGTAGTAGCCATAAGGAGAGAACTGTGTGTCCCATACAGGGTAATTGTGTCCTTTGTACCCCACAAGACAGGTGAAGGTCTGAAGACTCCACAGTCTCACAGTGCCATCTTCAGAACATGACAACAGATAGTTCCTAAAAGACAATTGAATGTTATACACTTGCAAGGAAATAATATTCAAGTTTAGAATGAAAAGCAATACATAGTTTGGAACTAAAAGGCCAGAGCTCAAGGCCCTCATATGTATGTGCATTACTGTACTAGTTTACATCTCACGTAGCCATATTGTAACTTCTCTCTCACATATTGCATAGTATGGCCACTTCAACTCCAGATAAAAAACTGTCTTATCTAAATCTTAATTTTAAATCAGTGGTTTCAATACATATAGCCTTAAAAAGACATTTATGGCAATCGGGCATTCTGATATGAATACATATGCTAAAGCAGAAAGAAACCCACAGCAGCAACTGGAATATTTTATAAATACCAGTACTCATGTAAAAGGGGCACCACGAGCACTGTACAACTTTCTTCCAATAGGTACTTAAGCATTTACATATTAAGACCCATTTATAAAATGATGGTACTTGTTTAACTAAAGGTTTAAGCCCATGATATAACACAATTTCAAAAGTTTAGGATTTTCAGACCAAATTAATAAGCATGAAGACATTTTCCTGTACAACTACAAGTACTACACCCAGACATACAAACCCGAGCCTCCTGCAGAGGAATGGAGCGGCAGCGCTGTCACCTCACCTGTCAGGGCTGAAGCTGGTGCCATAGACTGGGCCACTGTGGCCATATAAAATCTTGGACTCACTGGCGGTCTTCTCATCCATTATCCTCTCCAGCACATCATCTGACTCTTTATCAATCAGACTCAGATCTGAAAGGAGGACACAATACAGCCTGTTTGATTAGTGTTTCACCGGGGAGCTGCGTCAATGTATGCAGGCTGCACAGGAAATAGTTATGGTCAATTCCTCGAAAACAGAAAAATAGAAAAGACACCTAAAAAAGGCCTCTACAGTTGGAATGTTGTTTTTCCTTTCTATTTTTTAGTGTGGAATTAAGCTTTACTCATTCTTGTGTCTGGCTGGCCTGTACTCACTGAAGTCACACTAGCACAATTATACTTAGCACAGCACATTATTACAAGCAGGTCAGAATGAAACAAGCAGTTGGTTACCACACATAACATTGTGCAATGTTAAAACATTGAAAAGGTGACAGGCTGTGTGCATGCATTTGTAAAACTTACAAACATTCATCAATTTCCCTTCAGGATCAATAAAGTCTTATCTATCTAAACTGCTCAAGACTCATAAATTAACATGGATGTATAAAATAAGATGTTCAGTTATCAATAACTCCATAGAAAAAAACCCGTCAAACATTTAAGCATTTCCAAATCTTGCAGTAAATGAAAGAGACTTCCCCCTACAGAAAAAAGACTCCTCTAGCACTTCTCTAGCCCAAGAAAATCTAGAGACTTCAGTTGTTAAAACTCTACACCATCAGACCTTATTCAAATTTTTAAAGGCCACAATTCACACATTTTCAAAAAATGACTACACTTTATATCGTAATATCGTTAAAATATGTTTTTAAACTAAAAAATCAACATCAACTGGTCTAAATCAAGAGTTAATTAATTGTTTCTCTACTGGACTGTTACGTTCACAAACTGGACACTATACCCCTAACAGCAAGATTTTCACAGTTTGTTCTCTTGGAGATTAATCTGTCTCTGTAATTATACACCTATTTTCAGAATAATAACACAGCACAGTCAAAGGGCTGTTTCTGGCTGACTAAGTCATGTCTGTCATGTCTATCAGGCAGCTGTTTGGAACAGCCCTTCCTTCTCTGCTCTGTTCTAGGCCAGTGTTTCCATTCCTCACCGGCTGCTGATTTGACTCCCCGTAGTTTCTTCGGCGTGACACTCCACACTCGCACTGTGGAATCAGCAAAGCCCCCCACGATCAGACTGGAGTCATCAGTGAAGTCTACTGCAGTAAGACCCTGAAACAGAAATAGGAAACTTAAGCATTTCCAGCTTTGGATTGTCGTCTAAGTGGAGTAGGCATGAGCCAGGATAAAACTGCCATCCTTGAAGGTGATCAGACCTCTAAAGGACATCATTATTGTATAATCATGAAGATGTATACTTGCTTGTATGGTGTGGAACTGACGGCTCAGACTATGTCTTTAAGAGGGGATAATTTAACGTACAAATTTAGCACCAAGACCCATCTTGCCTAATTGATTTTCAGAGGTCAGGAACAGTTCTTAAACACTAGAAGGTAGATACAACATCCCCATTCCACCAGCACCACCAAAACCAATTAAGAGCTAGAACTGTGTTCCATTACCTTAATGGGTGAGTCCTGTCACTGTCTGAGTTCAGGCACATGCAAGAATGTGGTGGCAGATTCAGGAAGAGACACTGCAGAAGCAGCCCCGTCTCGTTTACCTGGTATGCGTTGAGAAAGGTGTAGAAGCAAATTGATGGCAGGTTGTCTGGGCCCAGGCGGACCCGTTTGGTGGCCTCCTTCATGTTCATGATTTTATCCAGCTTATCAGAGTCCTTCAGCTCCGGCAGAGGAATTCTAATCAATATTAAAATGAGAAATCAAGCTAAATCACAACAGAGACAAGAAAACATTTTTCTTATTTGTTTGGTATGACAGTTGTTTCAGGGACGATTACCCCTGAGGGTTAGAATTCTCAAAAATCTAACTGAACTTTTTAAGAACACAATAATTATAGCCTAGACATAATTTTAATATTTTTGGACCTCAAGCCACAGTTATTTCTAGTAATATAAAATTATTTTATGTCCTATTGTGGTTTGTTTTTTATAGCAATGTGTTATGTTCAGAAAGAGAAAAATGTTGAACACTAATTAAAGCTTACCGCCATTAACCCTCCATGGAAAACAGCCATGACCTTTTCTATGACCTATGAAGAGCAATTCTAGGTTTGCTGTACAGTAACATTCTTGTACCTGGTGGAATTCTACATTGAAAATCTACTGAAGGGAAAATGCACATTGAAAGCTGTACGGGTAATCTCATGTAAATGACTGAGGCCTTGGAATGATTGCTAAGGGACTACATTGACAGTACGTGCCTGTCACAAACATAGTGCTTTATTATTAGACTTTGTACACACAAACTGTCATACCTGTTCTGTGCTGGAGCATTGGGGTCCTGTTTCTTGCTCTTTGACCCCATGCTGTCCTTCTTGGGCTTCTTCTTCTTGGGTTTACCTTCTTCGTTCTCTGCCTCCTCATCCTCGTCATCCAAAGGCACCTCAATTTCAGGCTCCTTCAGCAGACCATAGAACACCTGGGAAAAGGAGAATCACTGTCAGTACACGGCCACTATCAGGCCCGTGACAGCCAAGTACTTGAAAATATAGGGACCTCACTTTTTCTGCAAACATTCTGGCTATTTCTGTATGCAAATATAAATGGAACCTGCAGCTACCGGGTCCTGCTTGTGATCCAGCTTTCTCAGCTGTTTTAGAACCTTGGAAGTCTTTCCAAAAAGCTGTTTGTTTTCTAAAGCACAGAGAGCCACAATCATGTGTTATCAAAAGTGTTATGTAAATTATGAGCTGCGGATTTTGTATAACCTAAGAAACATGATTGCTAGCATCGATGAGTACGCTGTAGATAAAAGCTTGGAGGTTGTATTGGACTGACAAAAGCAGTATTGTTTTTACAACAAACTTTTGGTCAAAATTCGGAGCACGTTAAAACTTCTTTGTAAATCCAGGCCAAATCTTGTCCAATGACAACACGGGTATTTTCTGCTACTTAATTTAAAAGCTGTTAGACTCATCACAGCTGAACTTGAATAGTGCTGAGGCCCATGTTACTTAATCGAAATTCCCATGGCAGCATTCATGTCAAGACTGCGTGTGAGAAGCTGATATGTTCCTAACAAAGAGAGACAGAGTCCTGGCACCTTGGCTTTGTTTGCCTCCCGCCGGGCCTCTCCAGCCAGACTCCCGGACATGCTGTCGATCTGGCTCTTGCTGCGCGGCATGCCATCGAAGATGTCGATGTACAGGTGCTCCTGGATGATGTTCCAGATCTGGTTGTTCTGGCGCTCCTGAAGGTGTCTCTTCAGCAGCTGGTAGGAGTCCCGGGAGATGCGCAGGACAAACTTGCTGGTGCGGAAATCCAGCAGCGTCTCGTTCCCCTTCATGTGCTCCTTCTTGGTCAGCCCGGAGAGGACCCGCAAGTCGTCCCGGTAATAACACTCCTGATCGCCATGGAACCTGAGCAAGGAGGGGGAAGAGCAGTGTAATATCTCAACACACAGATGTGCCACTGCTACATCTTAGTGGAGTTTCTAACAAGGCACTCTATCAATGTCTCTTGTGATGAGGAATTCTTTTAAAATGGTAAATGAGCATACGCAAACGTCAATAACAAAAACGTGTGCAACACCATTTCAAGACAGATCTTAACCTTCATACTAACAATTTTTGAGGCACTGCAGGTTGCCTACATTCTCCATCAGATATACAGCACATCTAATGGTGACGATGCAGTGCTTACTGTTTTCAAAGTTTCTTTCCTTTTAGGTGTTCATTCCTAATCCCAAAACACAATCACCGATTTTCATCTCTAAAATACGATACGCAGAGAAAGTGTTCCACAAATCAATGGAGTTATCTGATTTTTTTGTATGGAAAATTATTTTTGCAAATCGTGGTATAGGAAGTTTTGGAAATTGTCAACCGACTTTGATCTTTGGCCAAAAATTAAACCAAAACTAAAGCGTTAAGGACACCGGGAAAGCAAATTAGAAGACAAAGTGCACAATTACTTTTCAAAGAACGACTTGGCCTCATTCTCGTGGTTGTTGTAGACCAGTTCCAGGTACATGTGCACGAACAGAGGGTAGAAGACCTGGGACAGCTCCGCTCTGTGACAGTCCAGCACGGACTCGATGAATTTCTTCAGCCCGCTGTAGTAAACCTGGTAAAGCGCCGGGTCCCCCTGCTGGCTGTAGGCCGACAAAACAACGCTCACGTCAGGCTGATTGTCCCCTCCACCAGCCGCCACTGTAACTGTAAACAAACACATGCTTTTAAACACCATCACTCTGTCAGTTTCAATTGAACAAACTCCAGATGAGGGTAGAGATAATTAAACTTCTCTGCTTTATGGTTTAGAAGTGGCTGTATGGTTTATTCACTGCAGTCGTCGGTAGTCAGGCTATGCTATTTTTACGCATCTTGTCAGATGAATCAGAGCACTACAGAAACCATCTGTAAAAGGGGCTTTTTAAACACTCCTAGACCTGGACGGTATCGGCAGTGTTTTTCGATATGCCGTTTGGATAAGCTGTTGCTTTGTTTGAAGCTTACCTTTTGCAGGAATCGGGGTTGGTGTTGCGCTAGGAGTAGAAGCACAGGAAACTCGGCTAAGAAGAGATGTAGCATCCCCGCTGTCAGCTTCTACACTCGGCCCTACTCCCGATCCTGCTCCTCCGGCATCTGGACCCTGAGAATCCTCGGATTCTTCCAATAGCCCGGCCTCCCGGCGCAAAATTTCCGCGGACTCCACCAATTTGTTCTTCTTGAGGAATTGCAGGACAGCCAACAGGGTCTGCTGATCTTTGCCTTCTGTAGGGGTAGAGGTCGGCTTGGGGGTTCCCACTGCCGCAGAAACCGGAGGTGAAGGCAACACCCCTCCAACGGCAGTAGCTGCAGCAAGATTTCCCCCAGCATCGTTCAAGATCTCAGTTTTGATTTCTTTCTCCGACTCCGGCTCAATCGGCCCATCTTGAACAGCCGCCATTTTCCCACTTTTCCTGTTTGCTAACTCGACTTTGCGACAGTAGTGGGGAAGGGGGTGGGTCGGAATTTTTACGTCACCTGAGCATTGTGGGACTGTACAAAGTACGGCAGGCAGTATTATTCAGCGTTTAATTCGAAATATTGCAGTTACAAAGATTATATCTGAACAGCCATTGCATTTTTCGTTAATATTATCTTACTGAAATGAATGGAAACATGCTTTTGTGCATGGTCGAGATTCTGTTCATATTTAATGTTTGCTAGTTAAAATGATCAAAATAACTACATTACCCATGTACCTTTGCGAAGAGGGTACTTGAGATTTTTCTGAGTAGTGAAGCACTGTTCGATACTGTTTTCTGTTCATTTTTAAATGAACTTTTTTTGATACTCGTTGACTTAGAGATTCATGGAGGCAGAAAGTAACGAGGCTATCTCGAGTGTCTTTGGCGTGGAAGACAATGGCGGAGAAGCCAAAACAGCCGTGGAAGAGGCCGGTGCGGACGACGAAATTGAGCAAGGGTCCGGGTTCGAGTTGGATTTGGAAGCCGGCGAGGAGGGTCTTGATAGCAACGAAAATAGCAAAGAAGAGGACGAAAACGAGGAGTCCGAGCACGGATCTGCTGCTGACGAGGGCGACTCAAGTGACGATAAGGATGAGGTAAAAAAGAAATGTTGAAGTCGAAAACAATAAAAATTTGCAGCGTGAATAAGAACTCTGCAAGAGCAAAAACCAGTGTACCTCGGGGATCAGGGTTGAAAACCACTGGCCTGTATTATTGGGAATGTAGACCAGTAAAGCAAAACGCAAGTCAAATATCAGATCTCCGCTTACAGCCAAGAAACTAGCACCTGTAGATGAGAAACTATTTATAATTTTCCCAATATTATATCCAGTATGTATTTATACGCGCAATAGAGACTGTTAAGCTTTCACTGAGTAGTGCTGTTATTGAAATTTCCATTTCCATTTGTGTGGTGCAAACTAACAACACTCCAAAAATAAAACAACAACATTGAAATATAAATCCCAAATACAAGGTATAAACCAATTATTGATCATCCTTCCTGGACTTTCCATTTCTTCTATTAATGTTAGAAACAGAAATGAAAAGCATTTTGGTTTTAGAGAACAAATAAAGATTTATTCCATGCTGAAAAGAGACACAACGTTTCGGCTGTGGAGCCTTCAGTTGACACCTGCAGAAGGCTCCACAGCGAGTGTCTCTTTTCTTTTCCTTTCAGTATGGAAAAAACCTTTACCTGTTTCTTTGCAGCCAGCGCATGCTGACGCAGCTCCCCACTTGAATTTTCGTTTTAGCTTATAGACATTGGCTTTCTGCACACACGTTTGGCTTTGTACAACACACAGGTATATATTTTTCTTATTTTGAATTTCTTCTCAAATTAATGTGTAACTAAAAGAAGCTTAGAATTTTGGTTTTGTATTTACATTGCATGGTTGAATTATTTTTTGCTCCTTTATGTAAGTATTTTTATTGAAAAATTCATTAAGTTTGACAGGCGGACAGGCATAATCATGAGGTGTCCTCAATTTTTTTACTCATGCACTGTCTTCCGGAAATCTGTTGTTATTCTTGTCAAACATAGCCTCGCCTAGCACTTTTCAGCATTTCCTGCCATTACTGTTTACAGTCAGGATCCACATCACCTGTACAGTAAAGTCACAGTTCTAGCCTCATAGTTGACCATGTCCCCAAATCACTTGTTCAATAAATGTGGACATTATATCATATTCATTTCACCAAAAAAGAAACTGATAAACTGTGGTAGCCATAGTCTAAAGGGTATTGTGTGTTTAAAGGGGCAGGTTAAAGTACACGTTAATTTCACACGGAAAAATAATTAAAAAAAAACAACGATCTGACTGTTTAGCCTTCTCACACCAGAAGGAGCAGCTTTTTCCATGTGGAAAAGCAGCCTGCGTGCTGACACAGTTCCCCATTTCAAACAGCTCAGACCTATTAAGCCTTTCCACATTTCCCGGTTTCCATCTTGCCCCATCTCTTCCAGCGGACCTTCCCTCTCTTTGAGGTGTTCCCCTACATCCGCTGCACGCTCTGCAATGGCTATTTCGTGGACGCCACTACCATCACGGAGTGCCTGCACACATGTGAGTCTGCTCTCTGAGCGCCTTGCATCTTGACGTTTTCATCAGCGCCTCTGACGCTGACGTTCCGGGGTAGTTTGTACTGTACATCACGGGAATGTGAGAGGTTGCAGAACGAGAGGTGGCTTGTCCGTTGGGTTACAAGCACCCTGCTGGCGCGGGGGTCCTCTCCAGCCTTTTTTTTGTGAAGGATCCCATGAAGAATTTGCATTGAAATCCTGGACATTTGTCTTAAGAAGTGTTCATTTCAGTTGTTGGCTTTAAGTCAATTTGCCAAGCTATGGGACAAGCTCTGTTAATAAATCCACCAGTTTCCTCATTTCATTTCATACAGCTGTGACTTATTTTCATTCTTGCCTTTTAGTTAATTATTTTTCCACACCGTGTTGTATTTCTCTCCGCAGTTTGTAAAAGCTGTATTGTGAAGCACTTCTTCTACAGTAACAGATGTCCAAATTGCAATGTTGTCGTCCATCAGACTCAGCCATTATACAACATCAGGTATTTTTCTGTCTTTAGAAAGTAAAACCTCTGAATTCCAATCTTCTTCAGCATTGTCGTTTTATAATATCTTGTACGTTTACCATAGTTCCTGCTTCATAATGAGTTAATATAACATTCCGGCACATTCACTCTATATGAAAACATTAAAACTATTTCTAATGCTGTACTTGAAAGAATGGTTATACCTGTCTATTCAATTTCTTTTCTATAATTGAATTGAAATGGGAACATTAGGGTTTTACAATCCATTAATTTGGTTCCTTTTGATATGATGTTCTTTTTAACTAAAAATTCCATGAAAGTGGAAAACCATCAGAAGTTTTAGTTTAATCTTAACCATTTTTGGCACCAGGTTATGTTTATTATTTGAATACGTATTCTTAGAAGTAATAGTGAGATGTAGAATGGAGGCAGGCTGAGATTGTTAAAGAGCTGACACCTGGTGCAAAGTTAGAAACCTTTTCTTGGTATTTCAATTGCTTCAGCTTTGAGAATTTTCGGAATCTGCCTTTTATCAGAAGAGTTATTTTACACTGCTGATAATCAGCATAGGAATAAAGTGATAAAAAAACAGCCAGTACTTAAGAAACTGAACAAACCAATATTGTACTTAAAATATTCCTGTTTTAAGCATACCACAAGTATGTGCTAAGTAAGCAGATTTTTCCGTCATATCTGCTTACAGACTGGACAGACAACTGCAGGACATTGTGTATAAGATGGTCCCACATCTTGAAGAAAGTAAGTGTTACTAAAGTAGGATTTTATATAGGAATATTGAACCTCTTTTATAGGTGCCTTAGAGGTATAGTGTGAACTTCACTGTGAAGAATAGGTGAATTGATCTGTGTCCAGATCAGTTTTATTATGAGTATCAGTAACATTCTGTTTTTGTCTTTCAGGAGAGAGAAAGCGAATGCATGATTTCTACCAAGAAAGAGGACTGGAAGTGCCAAAGCCAGGTAAGGTTTGGCTTTCATTTCAAAGTATTTTGATTTCTGAAATTCATATCTTTCCTTCTTAGTGATTTTGCCCTTTGTCTCATGGTTGTTGATTTTGTGTAGATTACTTGCATTCTTACCTAGCTGCTGAAAATACTTCCCTGAAAGGGTGTATGTTGTAAGTTTACTTCCCCTGGGAAAAACATCCCACCAGGAAGGAGTTTTTAAATGGGTAGATTGCATGCCAGGATACTGCTTTTAAATGTAACAGACTAAAGTTGTGTGTTATGGCAGTGAAAGTGTATTTGGTTTTCCCAGAGTGCACAGTTTGCTGCTTAGCTGCAGACATTAGTAAGATAAAAAATGTCCTGGAAAGATTTGAAGTTGGCAGGTCCAGAATGTCCTTAATTTCTGATTAGCATCTGATTTAGGAATCGTACACTGTGTTCCAGCTGCTCCCCCGCCCACTGTGAAGACTAGCAAGCAAAAGAAAGGACTGCTTCCCCAATCTGTGTTCACCATCCCACCAGAACTGGATGTGTCTCTGCTGCTGGAGTTTGTGGGGTACGTAGCTCTCTGGGAGTCTTGGTTATTTGTTGTTACAGATGTGTATAGTTTTTATTATAATCATAATTTATTGATTCACTACATTTATATAGCCTTTTCTGGACACTCCCTTCGAAGTGCTTACAGGTAATGGAACTCCCCTCCACCACCACAAATGTGCACCACCCACCTACAGCCATAGTGCACCAACTTTCAATGGGGAGGAGAATATAGTGATGAATTATCAATTAAGAGATGGGGATTATTAGGAGGCCATGATTGATAAAGGTCAGGGGGGAATTTGTCCAGGACACCAGGGTTAACACTCCTAGAAAATGCCTGCCCTTGGATTTTTTAATGACTGTGGAGAGTCAGGACCTCAATTTACATCTCATCCAAAGCATGGCACCTTTTTTTTAACAGTATAGTGTCCCCGTCATTATACTGGGGCATTAGGACCCACACAGACAGCAGAGTGAGTACTCCATACTGGTCCCACTAACATTACTTCCACCTGTAATCTTAGCTTTCGCAGGAAGTCTGTACTCCAGGTACTGACCAGGCTCACACCTGCTTAGCTTCGGTGGGTTGTGAGTTGCACAAAAATATAGCTGCTGACAAGAATCCACCATATCCCTGGTTTGCTGCCATGCCCCCATTGTATATTAATGGGTGCCTTTGTGCAATTGGTTCTCAAATGACCTTTATCCATCCATTATCAGAAAGATGCCTTTTGAGTGTGAGGGTTGCAGCATCGCAGCCTGTTCTGGAGGTGTAGGATACAAGGCACGACTATATCAGGGACACAACATAGTTCTATCTCTGGCACAAACACTCTGGCAGTGTTATTTATCTTACCCTGCATCCAAAAAGAAGGTTACAGGAAACTGGGGCACCCACATAAAACCCCTGCAAACCTGAGGAGAACATGTAAACGCCATGCAGAAAGCACCTCAGTCCAAAAAACCAACCCAAAATCAAGAGCTTGGACACAACAGTGCAAATGGGTTATTCCGCTGTGCCAAGCTGAACTGTAGATTCCTAGCATATATATATTCTAGTTGATTTAAATCAGGGGTCTCCCTGTTTTTGTTGTATCTGAGCTCTGTTATATAGTTGGTCTAACTAACTGCCTAGTTGCCATACTTATAACCAGGCTCCAAGATGTTCACAGATGATGGACTTTTAAGTATTTTTATTTAATATTTTGATTAATCACTTGTAAAAGACTTGACGTCAAGGTCTGAACTTAAGTCCTATACATATCTAGATAAATGTTTTAATTGTTTTAACTGGATACTCAGGTTGGCAAAAAACAAGAAACATTGGGTCCTCTGAGAGTTGTGCCTTTGGATTAAAGTAATGTATTTTATATGATTCTATAGAAAATGCAGTGATCTATAATCTTAGAGCTTTGAATTGCCTCCTTCATCTTTGTTCTTTATTTAAGGTGTCTTTTTTTGATAGAATTATGTTCTTCATTTGTGCTTATATAGTCATGAAGATCAACATTTAGTTGAAAAACAAGTTCCCCAGTAGGTGGTGCATTGGTCCTATAAACCTAAGTTGTTCACTATTACAAGAACTGTGTGCATAGGTTGTAGAGAAACCCATCCTCTGCATCAGAGATCCCAGGGAAAATGCAGCACTGTGCTTAGTGACTTTAGCTAGCTGTTTTTTAAGCAGTTAAAAACTCTCATGTATTACTATTAAGTCTTAAATACCTACTTAACATTAGGGAAATTAAGCGTTTATTCTTTATTGATTCAGAGATGAATAAGTTATATTTGTTACTAGAAGTCATCTCCACATTTACTGACAGAAATCATCTGATTTCCCTGCACATTGCCTGCCTTAGATCCAGACATTGGCCTGTACCCTTGTGCAATCTGTCGTGGGTACAGCTGCACACATACAGACCGGCTTGCATACTCTGGCGGACACACAAGGACACGCATGCACTGCATTGTCCTTGAGATTGTGCTGTCACAGAGTGGCATACAGCTGGTTTAAACGAGCCAGTCATTCATTTTTTGACTGTGCAGCTTATGTTTAAACTTGCCGTCCTGTGTTTTGTAGGTGTAAGACTATTTAATGAAACAGTTTACTCTTTGTATGTGCTGTAGTTGAATATTAAGTTACAACAGACATTTTCAGTTTCAGGCGGCGGAGCCACTCCCTTTGTCTTGCGCTATGAGACCTTTCTTCTTGCATCAGAAGTGTTTCATGCTGTGATTCTGAATTATGTCCCATGTTGGCTTCAGAGCCTTTTACAGTCCTGTTTTTCCTTGCAACATTTTTTTCCCCACAGTGGATTGTTTTTTTCTGAATTCAGGAAATCGGTTTTGTTTGTACTTTATTTTGGGTTTGTTAGCATTTCTGTTACTGCTGTCTGCAAATATTAACCCATGATCATTGGTCCAGTAATATCAGATTGGAGAGTAAATTTTGTTAATGAAACTGTAGTCAATCTGTAAAGGAAGGATACTGTGAAGCCCTTGAGTGTTCGGGTGTCTGTGTTTACTTATTTTTAAAACAGGGGATCGGGAAAACAAATGTTGCATTGGAATGATTTCAGGGCAGGTGTCCTCAGAGTCCCCTGGAACTTTCTAAAAGTATTTTGTGTATCCAGGTGCTATGTGCAATTTATGGAATCTCTACATTTTTTCCTCTTTACTGAATTGATTTACTGTTGTAAGCAAGGCCATTTTGGTAGTTATTAATAGTTACAAGGAAGCTGGTTTAACACAAGAAATCTTCTATATTTATGAATCTTACTACAGAGCATAATTCTTTAATGTGAGCCATTAGCTGGTACTTGATAAGGGCTTTGAGATCTTATATTTTCAGTGTTATGTTGAGATAAAACCTTTTTCAGTGGGTTTACTTTTACTTTAGTAAATACAAAAAGTGATTATTGGTGAATGGTATTTTCACAAGACACAGATGATGGACAACAGTCAAAGTTTTCAAAATAATTACTTGTGTTCTACTGAATTTCTAGGCCTATAGTTTAATAACTAGTCTTCAATGCTAAACAAAGAAACATGCAAGACAATTAACTAAATTAACACTGAAGATAAAACATACCATCTGAAAATTTTAAACTGTTGAAGACCTGTGTATCCCCACAACAAATTATAATTTCCTCAGTGCCAGCTGTAATTTTCAAAGAGGAATTAATAACTAGATCTCTCTCCTGTTTCAGGCTCATCTTTAAAGATCTCACCTTCTCTGAAATAGAAGGCTATACAGCTGTAGTTAGGTTAGTCTTTTCCAGAAGCCAAAAGGTAGTGCAACAGCAGTTTTAATTCAAATGCAGGAGCACCTTCTCCAAAGTAAAATGAATTTGGTCAGGAGAATTGTATTCATTAAACACCCTCCTGGCCTCCTGGATTTGGTAAAATGTAAGTGGTGGGTGGAATTAATGGTTTGCAATTTAATCATATTTTCAGTACCTTTAATTAAGGTAAAGGACGCTTTGTTCAGGTTAACAGTCTTTATGTGGATGTGGATGTTTTTTCAGGTTTTCAAGTGTAATGCTAATGTGATCGTTGGGGGGGATTATGGAAATGAGGCTTTTATCTGGCAGAGTTCTAAAATTGATTTTAGGGAGGGGCACTGACTGAGTTTCTCCTTTGCTCTGGTAGATTGAGCATGGTGTGAAATATTGATGGGTTTATCTCTTTCTGGTAGTGAGCAGCTAACGTGTACCATATTTTGAGCGTCAGAATAAGTAATTAAAACCAAACACAGAATTCATGTAGAATGTCTTGTGGATGCTGTTTAAACAGCTTTACTCTTTAGCTCTTTCTTCATGACTTATTGAATATTGTTTTAGGTATTGGATAAATAACCACAGGTTAAATGAAAATTGAGATAATCTGAGCAAATGACCTTTTTGTAGCTGTGTAATAACCTTCTCATACAATACTGAAAAGAGAAGAAAGAAAACACAACGTTTCGGCCGTGGAGCCTTCTTCAGGTGTTCTTCACACCTGAAGAAGGCTCCGTGGCCGAAATGTTGTGTTTTCTTTCTTCTCTTTTCAGCATGGAATAAACCTATTACTTATTCCTTTACAGCCTACGCAGCTACCCACCTGAACCTTCTCGTGCAATAGCCTAATTTTTCTTGTGACCACATATTACATGGAGAAATCCATGCTGTTGCATCGATCAGTGTTTCAAATGGTTTTTTGTCACATTATCCATGAAGGTGAGGTCTGCTTGAGGTTTTTCCATTTGGGGTTGCAAACAGAGCTCTTCAAACTTTAAATTGGAAAGCAAAGCACTTGACCCATTTACAGTGTTGATTAAAATCTAGTTGTTGTTTGAAGGAGACTTGTAATATGCAAGCTGCAATGATGGAGCAAGTTCACCTCATTGTGCCATTCATAAATACAGCACAAGGGTCCAAACCACCCACGTGAATGACAGAAAATCAACTGCACTATCAAGAAACTGTACTTACAAGCCAGGAACATCTGTTTTGGGGGAGTAAAAACTTTACAAAACCTGAACACTCAGTTTGAGTTGACATTAGGTAAGTGTTGAAGGGTTGCTTAATGGAGGTGAGTTACAGTGTAGATACCGTGTCCTAAGTTTGTATGGAACTTACATTTGTTTCACAGAACACGTGATAACCTTTCATCAGTAAAGAGAAATCCTTCAAGCATTGTGCAGTTGTCCACTTGTATTTGTAAGCCTGATGTTTTTGTAATGAAATAGATAGCCATTCTATTCTTAACAGCTAAATTCAATTCCCATTTTCATAATGTCAGCTAAAAACAGTTTGTTTTCTCAAGGGGTCTTTCAGATAATTTATATTTCTTCTCTGTTATTTTACTAGAGGGTCTTTGATGTGTCTGAGAATAGACTGAAGATCACTTATCTAAAATCAATTGACTGAAGAACTCGACAGATTCTAATTATAGATATGTGTCTGACAACAATAAGTCTGGTTAATTAGGGCAAAGGTGAGCATCTGCCCATAATTCTGAAAACACCTGGAGGCAAGGCAGGTTTTTAATTTTCCATATAATGGAAAGAAAAGTGTGTAAAACAAATGTTACTGTAACCAAAAAAAAAAAGATGTCATAGCAATATTACCACCTAGTTTGCTCTTGTCAGATTTAAGAAGCTAAGCAAAATTGAACATCATAACAGCTAGAGTAAGACCGCTGAGGAAAACCGGGTAACTACTGTGTGGTATTCATGGTGCAGTAGGTAGCAGACGTCTCTCTGGACTACAATTTCCAAACCATTGCCCATTTATGGAGACAGACACTGTGCTGTAGGAGGTGCCATCATTAGGACGAGTCTTTAAACTATTAAAGATCCCATGACTGAGATAGTAAGGGTTTTAATCCCAGTATCTTGGTTAAATTCCAGTTTAGGAATACACAATGGGCCTGCCTCAACTAACTCTTTCTAACTCAACTCAGTTGATGAAGTAGGCCCTCCCTCCTCATCTGTTGGGTGGAATGGATGCTGTGTTACCCAGGTGGGCACTGTGCTTCAGTCGTGAATGAAAGGGGTTCCCACCTGTATGTGAAGCACTCCGAGTTCCTTTGAGATAAAAAGAATATAGAAATATGATTAAATATTATTAAAATGGTATAATTGTTTAGATATTAGCACCCACAGACTGCAATTACTTCTAACATCTTATTTCAGGATTTAAAATTCTTCATTTATTTCCCTTTTATGGTTTTTGCTTTCTGTGAATTCCTATAATTCCCCTAATTGGTTCAATATTTGCCATAGTCAAACCACTAATGTCAGCATTTCACAATGTCCAGTTTTTCTGAAGGAAGGCTAGAAGCTGGTGGAAGGACAGAATTTTAGTGCTTTTAACTTGCACATCTTGAGTATAGCGAGCAACACAAAGGCGAAAGCAAGAGAGCAGCCCCCCTGTGCTAGTGTCTGTGTGACTGTGGAGGGCGTGCTGAATTCATGTGATGCAAACTTGTTTACTGTCACTTGACACTCCTCCCGAAGGTGTGGATATTAGTATTTCAGTTATTATTATTTCAGTGGATATTATATTCAGTTGACTCTTTACAGAGAAGCATAAAAATATGCAAACCATTTTGCAGTAGTCAGGAATTAAGAGTCTTGATTTTATTCATAGGCATTAAACAGTCTTGATAGAAGCAATCTCTTACATGTAGTATGTCTGAACATTTCGTTTTTCATTTTAAGTACAAAACATGTCCAAATTTATTTAAGATGTTTTTTTTTGCCCATGATGACATTCTCAAAACAATGTAAACCTAATGATCTATTTTTATTTCGGTAACAAAAGATAATCTGCTATCCCCTGTGATAAAATTGGTAGATTCTTAGTAATAATTATGGTACTCCATAAGTATTAAGTGGATTAGATTTCATAATACTTTACTTCTGTTAACAGATTTTACTTCTGTTTTTCAGAGCGGAGGAGGGCATTGATAACTACAAGGTAAAGAACCTGTTTCATACCAAACTATTAATTTCTTGACGCACAACCCAAAAGTTGAGAAGCAGTTTCTGACTTTAAAGACACATATGCATTTTGACCTGGTGGTGTTTGTGTATATGTTGTTTTGTTAAGGATCATTATCATGTTGAAAAAGCAAGGCCTTCACGACAATTCAATTTTGTCCTTGTGGTTCTTTGTGACTCTGAAGAATTCTTATCTGTTCCCATGTATTGGACTAGTGTGTTGCAGTGTGCAGTGAATATTTGTTATTGTGTTTGCTGCCAGGATAGAGAACACACTCTGGCACTCAGAAAGACAGATCCAGCCTGTTCAGGCATGACGTCTGTTTGCATTTGTCAGTATTTCTGTGCTGTCCAGCGGTTATGTTCTGTTAAAAAGACACTTTTTAAATACCAATTGCTTTTCAAGTCTTTGAAAGAATAAATTCAGTTCATGGTTATATTGTTGCTAAGCTGAACAGTTCAAGCAAAAGTAGTTTATTGAATGAATACCTCTAGGTCATGCACAAGGTGTTTTGGTGGAAACCAAATCAGCGCTGCGGCTTGCACTGAATCCCATTGGTAAATTCTAACTTCTGTGTGGCTGTAAACTTTGATCCTTTCCTCTTGCTCATCTTGACTCAACCCTAAATTTCCCTTTCATGATGCTCAGTGTACTGTATATAATATTATTGTTGTGTGTTATGTTTACTTTTGATTTACGGTTGGTCAGATGGGCTAAATTTTCACATCTTCATAGTAGCAGCCTTTGGTATCGAACTCGCCAACGTTCTCATTCGATGAGACAGAACAGATTGCATTTGCAGATTAGTGTGCTGAGCTGTAAATAAAGATTGAGCACCTCTAGCCATTTTAGTGAGGAAAGAGTAGGTTGGAGAAACAAGTTGAGGCATATCCTGTCCCCTTGGAACTGCCATTTTTAATTTGGGCTGTTAGAAGAAGTAATGAGTGTGGGAAGAGGCAGAATTAAGAAAGCAGCAGAGCTGTCAGTTCCCCTTACTGATCCTCCAACAAGATACTAACCACGCCGATGGCAGCAGCTGAGGCCAGTGTTTCCGAGGCTTGGTTCCTTCTATAACTTGGCATGGATACTTCCATATTTATAATGTATGACTTTTGCCTCGGTATTGAATAAAGATGAGTATTTTTCTATAATGAGTTTTGCTTCATGTTCAGTGTGATTCAGAGCTGTCCAGTTTTTGTTTAACTCAGGAAGAAAGTGCCATCCTAATCAGAATTCTTTCAAATCTGCCACTGTTGCAGATGTGAATAGATGTTTCTGCTTTTCACTTGCTGTTAGTTTCTTAAAGTGGTTTGTCTTGTATCTTTAAAGGCTGGTTCATGAAATGTTCACCTGTTAAGGGAAAAGACATTGCACCAATGTCTATATTTGGTACTTTTTCAGGAGTTTGCACCATTTTCTTTTCACTTTGGGGGCCACAAGCAGGGGTGTAATTGCTGCTCAACTATAGTGTGAGACCTTTAATAAAAGCAACCCTGTGCTATTCCATTATATGCAGTGCTGTAGCATAGAACTGGTGTTGACTACTTATGCCATGCTTTTAATGTGCAGCCCCTTGAGAGGAAGTATGTGCGGGTGTCTGGAGAGGCCACAGTCCGTCATGTGGAGCTCTTTATCAGGAGGAAAATGGAGCTGAACCCAGGCTGCCAGGTATGCCATCAGTCCCCGGGAGACATGCTCTCACTTTACACTAAGCAAATGTTAATTCTGTGTGATTGAAAGGCCCATTTCCCCAGAGTTAAAGACATTTTGTTTAAAAGCCCTTAAAGTTATCACGTTATCACTCAATATGTTGGTGGTAGTTGTGAATGTTTTATGTGATAATCAGAATAAGTACATTAATGTAATGTTTATTGCACAGTGAGAGTGAAAATGTACCCTAAGTTCCGTTTTTTCATCCCCATTTTGCTACAAAATTATAAACACTAATAACCTCGTGTGCAATTGCACCAGAGAAGCGTTACCACAAGTGTATGCATTCAACAATTGTTACCACTTGAGCTCAATTAACAGCAAAGCGCTGTCAATGTTTTGTATTTTGACTGTTATATGAATTAACTTCTGAGGTTGTGAGGTAAGAATAAAATGATTGTATTTTAAAATACTTAATCACATTCGGATTTTACTTTATTCGGATTGTACCTGGTCCTGTAAATATTGAAGTAAAAACAAAGACAAAAGCCTTGTAGGAAAGCAAATCCTGAAATTGCCCAGCCTTTCATGCTATTTCTCATGCTTTTTAGCTCACACTTTTTATCCCCTAGCATGTGGCTTTATTTACTGTCGTCAGTACAGTCCCGTGTTGCCTAGCACTGTTGTCCCTGTTTGAAGATATTATTTATAAAAAAGACATTTTGGGAAAGAAAGTTGGAAATTGTGTAGGAAAATGTGTCACCTGGGGATAAGAGGATCTGTACCACATTTCTGCAATTGTAGGCAATAAGGTCAGCATCCTTCATTTGAAATCATGGCTTATTTAGCAATTACAGCTTTAAGCTACAGATTTTAATTGTCATGCTCCCTGTTAACTTATGCTGGTTCCCCTGTAACTGATACTTCACATCAGAAAGATAGGTTTGAAAGAAATGTTGAAAAGTTGTGTACTTTTATACTTAATAATGAAATAGCATGTAACATTGTTTTAATGAAAGTTGTACTTTATCCTTTACTTCTTTCTGGTGACTGCATGTTTCCCAACAGCTATTACACGTCTTCCCAGAGCGCATTCTTTTGCTGAAGTAGAGAATTACTATAGTAAATTATAATGTAAGCAGTGACTCTCATGTGAAGTGTTATGTGTAGGAATAAGGAATAAACATAACAGGGATATACTGAATATCAAAACTCCCTAAACAATAGCAGAGCTTGCTCCTGTCCCTGTGTATGACAGAATCGATTTATAGATTGCAAATAGTGCCTGGTCTTGCAGTGTTGGGATATTTGATAGCAGCTTGTGCAAACTCATTATAAGCAGGTAAATTAGGAAAGCAGCATCTACACAGCTGAAGGGCTGTTATACAGGCCAGCTGAGACTGGAGAGGCGAGAGAACAACTGGAACAGATGGGCTCAGATTGGAAACGGGCTGTTGTACCATTGAGTGGTGGTCTGCCCTGCTGTGTGTTTTTTTTTCTTGCTCCTTATCATGTGGTGCATTGATTTATGCATTGATAACCTCTGGTATTGTTGTGCATACATTTCTTGCTTATTCCATGTTGACAAACTGGGCTTTTGCACATCTTCTTTGGTGGAGATATTTGGCAAAAAGTAAGTAGAAAGTAAGATTTCCCTACTTTGAGTGTTACACGTGACTGATGCACTTTACAATGGTGTATGCTGCTAATTTACTCTCCACCATGTCTGTGGTCCATTAGTTTAACACGTCCTTTTCAAAATTGTGGTTTTAGTTAGGGAATGTGGTGCACATTGTGACATTACACAAGGAAAAATGACATACAGACTCCACATACAGTACATAGTTTGTCTAGGAAATTGATCAAAAGATCCACTAAAGACTATCAAGCACAACTCAGAAGAAGTCCTTCTGTTCAAGTTTTGCTCTTGAGTGTATATGGAATGCAGTGAATTCTCAGTCGTACTCCTGACTTAGAGGGATGTTAAATAATTCAGTGGGAAGGACTCTACAGGTGTCGCACACATCCTGGGGGATCAAGAGCAGCTTTCATTAACAGACGCAGACATTTCTTGTCTCACTGATCATAGCAAATTTAGCAATGCTGAATATGTATCTGTCTTTTTTATAAAGCCTTAGAGTGGAATTGTGTGTATTGGACAGTTTCTTTCGGGTTAGTAACACTGGGCATTTGGTATACATTTTCAAAAATGTTTGATATACAGTGCCTTGCGAAAGTATTCGGCCCCCTTGAACTTTTCAACCTTTTGCCACATTTCAGGCTTCAAACATAAAGATATCAATTTTTTATTTTATGTGAAGAATCACCAACAAGTGGGACACAATTGTGAAGTGGAACGAAATCTATTGGATTTTTGAAACTTTTTTAACTAATAAAAAAATGAAAAGTGGGGCGTGCAAAAGTATTCGGCCCCCTTGCGTTAATACTTTGTAGAGCCACCTTTTGCTGCGATTACAGCTGCAAGTCGCTTGGGGTATGTCTCTATCAGTTTTGCACATCGAGAGACTGAAATTCTTGCCCATTCTTCCTTGCAAAACAGCTCGAGCTCAGTGAGGTTGGATGGAGAGCGTTTGTGAACAGCAGTTTTCAGCTCTTTCCACAGATTCTCGATTGGATTCAGGTCTGGACTTTGACTTGGCCATTCAAACACCTGGATACGTTTATTTGTGAACCATTCCTTTGTAGATTTTGCTGTATGTTTGGGATCATTGTCTTGTTGGAAGATAAATCTCCGTCCCAGTTTCAGGTCTTTTGCAGACTCCAACAGGTTTTCATCCAGAATGGTCCTGTATTTGGCTGCATCCATCTTCCCCTCAATTTTAACCATCTTCCCTGTCCCTGCTGAAGAAAAGCAGGCCCAAACCATGATGCTGCCACCACCATGTTTGACAGTGGGGATGGTGTGTTGAGGGTGATGAGCTGTGTTGCTTTTATGCCAAACATATCGTTTTGCATTGTGGCCAAAAAGTTCGATTTTGGTTTCATCTGACCAGAGCACCTTCTTCCACATGTTTGGGGTGTCTCCCAGGTGGCTTGTGGCAAACTTTAGACGAGACTTTTTATGGATATCTTTGAGAAATGGCTTTCTTCTTGCCACTCTTCCATAAAGGCCAGATTTGTGCAGTGTAAGACTGATTGTTGTCCTATGGACAGACTCTCCCACCTCAGCTGTAGTTCTCTGCAGTTCATCCAGAGTGATCATGGGCCTCTTGGCTGCATCTCTGATCAGTCTTCTCCTTGTCTGAGCTGAAAGTTTAGAGGGACGGCCAGGTCTTGGTAGATTTGCAGTGGTCTGATACTCCTTCCATTTCAAGATGATCGCTTGCACAGTGCTCCTTGGGATGTTTGAAGCTTGGGAAATCTTTTTGTATCCAAATCCGGCTTTAAACTTCTCCACAACAGTATTACGGACCTGCCTGGTGTGTTCCTTGGTCTTCATGATGCTCTCTGCGCTTTCAACAGAACCTTGAGACTATCACAGAGCAGGTGCATTTATACAGAGACTTGATTACACACAGGTGGATTCTATTTATCACCATCAGTCATTTAGGACAACATTGGATCATTCAGAGATCCTCGCTGAACTTCTGGAGTGAGTTTGCTGCACTGAAAGTAAAGGGGCCGAATAATTTTGCACGCCCCACTTTTCATTTTTTTATTAGTTAAAAAAGTTTCAAAAATCCAATAGATTTCGTTCCACTTCACAATTGTGTCCCACTTGTTGGTGATTCTTCACATAAAATAAAAAATTTATATCTTTATGTTTGAAGCCTGAAATGTGGCAAAAGGTTGAAAAGTTCAAGGGGGCCGAATACTTTCGCAAGGCACTGTACGTGCACCAGTGTGCTCAGGTGTTTATATCTATTTGGCTTCTATATTCCCTTTCTTCAAGTAAAAATAAAATTACAGTTAGTGCTTATCCTTGTCCTGAAGATTCATTTTCTAAAAGGATAGAGACGTGAAGAAATGGTCTAACAAACCCAGATAAGAACTCCAGCATTTCTTTAAAGCCTTTATGAGAAATATTTAATCTTTTGTCAGAACAGGGGCAGTCTCCAAACACAGCCTGTCAATATCTGTGTTGTATTCAGCAAGGGTTTCCAACAGGCTCTGGCCTAAGGCCTGTCTTTCTTACAGTGAGGACTGCTGAATCACAGAGCAGCTTGCAGAAGTGGAAGCAGCTCATATGAATTCATTATGTACAAGAGCTGCAGGAGCCCTGATAGAGCACTTAATCTTCTTCGGGAACATATAAGACAGGGGCCTCAGAGGTTTTTTAGGTTTTATTTACTCGCAATCATTTATTTTATTAATACACACTGTTAGATTACTTTCTAGACGGGTTCATTTTATCTGAAGCGGTGCCGTTTTCCAAATTTGTGTTTCTATTTATATTGTCCTCACATTTTGTCTCTAGTACTTATTTTAGCCTGGTTTTATATGGACATAATCTGGCTGTCAGTTTCTTTAGTTTAAGTAAAAATATTTACTGTTCATCGTCACTGGGCACATGTTGAGTAAAAGTGTTCCAGGTGGGTTTATCATTCAAATTGAATGTATTTTTATTTAACAAAGAACATTTTGTGATTTAAGCTGCTCTTTGTTAAACAAGGTCAAGGTGTTTTGATACTCAAAAGCAGCCTTGCAGTGTCTCACAGCAGATGATAAATTGCATTAGTCTCATAATGCAGAATTATTTCTGCTTTGTGTGATAAGATGCACTTCCTTCCTTTCCAAACTGGAGCTGTGTATTCTATGACTCTTATAGGAATCATAATAATAATAATTGCTTACACTTATATAACCCTTTTCTGGATACTCCACTCAAAGCGCTTTACAGGTAATGGGGACTCCCTACCACCACCAATGTGCAGCCCCACCTGGATGATGCGACGGCAGCCATAGTGCACCAGAACGCTCACCACACATCAGCTATCAGTGGGGAGGAGAGCAGATTAATGAAGCCCGTTCATAGATGGGGATTATTAGGAGGCCATGATTGGTAAAGACCAATGGGAAATTTGGCCATGACGCCGGGGTTACAATCCTACTCTTTTCGAGAAACGCCCTGGGATTTTTAATGACCACAGAGAGTCAGGACCTCAGTTTTACATCTCATCCGAAGGACGGTGCCTGTTTATAGTATAGTGTCCCCATCACTATATTGGGGCATTAGGACCCACATGGAGCGCAGGGTGAGCGCCCCCTGCTGGCCCCATTAACACCTCTTCCAGCAGCAACCTTAGTTTTTCATTAGTTTATCATTTATAGTTTATTATTTGCATTTTTATATTTCTTAATTGTAGCGTTACCGAGCTTCCTCTTTCACAAAGTCAAGTTTTGAAGAATCTCTTTTGGGAACCGTTCTTGGTTATTTGCTCTATCCCACTGCAAATAACACTCTTCACCAGTGGAGTCCTAGGCCCCAGTGTCTGCAGGTTTTTGATCCATTGGGCTACACATGATTTTGATTAGATTAGTTTAATGATTTTCAAAGGTCTTCAGCTGTTGTTCATTTAAAGAGACCTAGAAAACGTGAGTCCCCCTCAAGGACTGGAGTTGTGCACCCGGAGTTTAGAGACCAAGGCAAGTGGTCAAGATTGATCACTTTTTAAAAATCTATTTATATAGCCAAGCTGCCCTCTCCTTTTTTGGGGTTTTATCCTGTAATGTCTTCTGTGAAGTATAGACATGGTGCAATGCTAGTATCCCTTGTAAACATATTTGGACAGACCTTTGAGATTTGTTATAAATTTCCTAGGATAACTCACCGTTAGTACATGTATATTAGTTTTAAAAGAGTTAGAATCTATTGGATCTCATTTGATCAGTCATACAAGACCAATAAAATACAAGTGAGAGAGAGAGCATTTCATGCAGTTTATAATTTTCTAGGCACTCCGCCCTTAGTCTCTTGTGGGAAGAGGTTACAGCAGCTTTTATTGAATACTGCAGTTTTACTGCATTTATACACTATTACTAGTGCCAAGGTTTTTTATAATAATATTCTGCCTTTAATTTGTAAAGGATACATCACCAACCATGTAGAACATTGTTTATGATCTCTGTGGCCTTCCTGCTGGCTCACAGGCAACATAATTAATAGCAGACAGTGAAACAGCACAGCCTGGCTAGGCTCGCATATCATCCTTCATACACTAACTGCATAATGAACTTCCTCCTGGTCCGCAAGTAATGCTCGAGCCTGATGCTGCAGTCGTACAGTTTCAGAGTGCGCAAATGTACCCCGACTTCCTCACACTTTTAATTCTGCTGCTTCAAAGTAAGGGAGGATGCAGTTCAAACTCTCCTTATCTTAAGTGCTGGTGTAGAACAAAGGGGTGAGTCTGCATGGGCGTCCAGTGGAGCGTAGTAATGGCTGTCAGTGCAGGCCCTCGTTTCCTGGTGTGCTGGAGAGAAGTGGGTTTTACATTATTCATCAGGGCTCAAATGTAATTGCAGGCAGAGCTCAGGAGACCTTATCGGGAGCGCTCCTGCTCTTCTGTGTGCAGGCAGCAGACCGCTTCTGGAGACAGGCTAATTGAGCAGGTCCAGACCCCACTATTTGAATCCGTTAATTTGATACATTAGATTCCTTTGTGACGCTATGTGTTTGTTAAATTGCAGTCTACATGATGTTTTCTCTTAATAAGAATATTATTACCTTATTGTTACATTCTTTTTCTTCAGAGTTCAAATGTTTTTGATTGCAACTGACCGGAAGAAAATCCCTTTGGCTGCAGCCTATTGTCTGGATAAAATGAACTCAAGAGTTTCTTTAATTCTTCTTTAAATTTTTTGCTAATTTAGAACATTCTGTGTCATAAACTGTGGAATGTAACAATGAAGTTCAAGTAGGCACCTAACACCTGAAGAAGGCTCCACGGCCCAAACTGTCTTTTCTTTTAGCATGGAATAAACCTTTACTTGTTCTTTTGCAATTTAATGAATGTAATTTGACTAAATGTTCTGTAAAACGTTTTACATTAGCATGCAATAATCATAATCCCTGCTGTATCTTAGGTCTGTTCACCTTTGAACACCTTGTTCTTGAGATGCACTAATAATTTTAGCATCTCCTCGGGATACACACATTGTGATTGACAAGTACAGTGACCAAAAAAGCTTCATTAATGTGGAACACATTAACAAATGGCAGTACGTGCACAATTCCCAGTGTTTATAAAACTGCATGTTTACAATTCATAAATCTCTATTGCAGAGTGGCAGAAAATCATTTCAACACGTATTAAAATGTCCATCTCAATAAACCAAAAGGCAGCAGAAATCTGGAACTTATCAGGACACTCTTTCATTCTGTACTATAAAGGCTTGTGTAAAAGTTACTGAAATTTGGAAGCTCATAATTGTTTTCTGTAATTTTTATAGGTAATGTTTGCTTGTAATATTTGGTCTTTTCTGTCTTAATTATCCAGAGCAGCCTATCTTTTGAGTACATGTGCGTTGGTCTCCATACTCAATTAGATGGAAGTGGACAGAAAGTTGCAGGGATGTGTGTGTATGAATGTAGGAAAGTGGAATAAAATACCGAGATAAATCTTCCAAAATTCTTGGAGGTAAGTAAATCAGCAGAAACAGATTGGATGCGTCACGTTTCACCAGACGGTTCCTAGATTAGCTGCTTATGTTAATTACCTCTTCTACTGTCTCTTTATAAAGATCAACTCAGACTCAGCACGTGAAGAGTAACAGCTAATGGCTCATATCCTTGAGGCGCTGTGTCATCACAGTTTCCTGCTAGACTAAATGTAGAAAATTGAATAAGACACTACATGCTTGCAGAACCTTTGAAATTCTCAGAGTCATATACTGTTTATTTTCTTTTCGAAAGTTAAAGTCAGGATTAGAGTGATTTAGGGTGTTCATTGTCTCTGAAAACTTTCAGAGAATTATTTGGCAGTTTATATAGTCTGTTTTACTGTTGCTATTTTTTTCGTGAATCATGAATCATGTATTTAAGAAGAAGCTGCTTGGCTGGAAGGTTTAAAAGTGGATTAGGCACACTGTGGACACACTGTGGATTCTCTGCACACCTCCTGTCCCTTCAGAGGCAGTCTGATGTACGAGGGTGGGAGATGATAATACGGCTGGGACATGCCAAGCAGGACCTAATTGTATTAACGCAGTGACTTGAGGTGAAGGTAATAGTCCCGGATCTCTGAAATCTCAATGATGTGATGCAGAACTGAATGCTAGCTTTTAAATGTGTCCCATGTCCAGAAGGGGTACAGGCAGGCACACATACAGTACCTTCATTAGCAATGGTTCAACATGTTTTCCATCTGCACTGGGGTAGTCATAGTTATAGTTATAATGCTATATTTATAGCTTTGTCAACCAACCAGTATTGATGGAAGGTATTGCATAAAATATTCACTATGTTGGAAAATGTATATATACTGTACATTATTTTTAAATGCAAATATTACACAGCTGCCATATATGTCTTCTTGTAATGTTCTGTCCATTTGTAGCTCTTCAACTGACACATCTAAGGGATGATACGGTGTAGAAGCTTATCAGAGGGATACTGTCTGTAATACAGGGCTTAAATCAAGCTGTTGAACACCAAAGATCTAGTATCTATTTCCAGATCTTGTCTCTAGGCTAAGGCTGTTTAGGGTGGAAACTACACAAAGTGCAGCTTCACTATTTCCATGATTACTCATTTATGATTACTCATTTATTTGGCTGATGCTTTGTCCACCTAATATGGAAATTAAAATTGCACCGGCTCGAGGATACAGTACTTTGCTCAAGGCTATGACAGCAGTGTGTCACCTGGGATTTGAACCCTCAAACCTCCAGTTAGGAGCCCAGAGCCCTGCCCAGATGCCCACATCTCCAGACTGCTGCCCTTATATAAATAAAGATATTTGGAAAATACTGTAAGTTTTGTTTTCATCATGATTGTGCCAAATGAAGATATTTGAACTGTAGTGCAAGGGGTTAATGTGTTGACACAAAGCACAGGAACTGGGACATGCAATGACAGCTCTAATAAAATCTTGTTAAATTGCAATAATACTATCTATAATTCATGTGAATACATACCAGGGATCCCTGCACATGAACAGAATCAAGACCTAATACATATGAGGATTTTAAAGTTACTCTGTGGCTGAAAGGCATAGACAAGTAAACTGAGTATAAAACACTGGTGAACGTTTCTTGTCTTCATGACCTCCACTTTACAAAATTCCAGAATTTCGATTTGCTTTTAGTTACAGTTCAATCGAGCAGTTCACACTTCAGAATCACAGAACAGCTATGAGAATCGGGCCAGAGGTTGAAGATTTTCATTTCAGCTTGTATTTACATCTAGCTTTTAAATGTGACAAAGACACATTTACCAAGTCAGCATGTCAGTTTTTCTTTCCTGTATCCAAGATTTGCGTAAGCATGAATAGAGTAAGGTCTGCTGTCATGCATTTTTCATAAGAACTGCCTTGAAAGATGTTTACTGGATAATAGGGTAAGGGGCTGTAGAAAACCTTCTGGATGAATTTGAATCCTGCAAAGAGGAAACCTGCTCCCGAGCATTTGTGTAAGTTATTTTACTTTAATTTAAAATGTGAGAGCCCCAATCTTAATATCGTGAGTGTTAATGAATAATTCTCACCTTTTAAAATGAAAGAAATTCTGAGAGAAAGATAAAGCCCTTGCTTGTGGAAGCTTGTCATGCTGTGAATTAGTGATAAGTTATTTCCATAATGTATGCTGTTTTCTGTTTTTTCTGTTTTTTTTTTGTTTGAGGCCACATTGAGGTACTTCATGTAACATTTCAGCTAACCAGTTTAAGTTTGTTTATTGTTGTTTATTCAGCACTTTTGCAGGTTCTTAAAAACACCAGTCATTAAGAACACTGAATTACATTGCTGTTACAATAAAACCATCAATACACACACACAATAATTGTATTATAATAATACAATAATTATACAAAATCGACACAAATATCTAGAGACATAAAATCCTATTCCTTTAACCTCATGTATAGTGACCCAAGTCTAAAATCCATTATTATTTAATAATCTACTTTTATTTAATAATTAATAGTAACTATTTATTTAATGTTACAATTTTGGCTTTGTTTTATCCTATTCAGTAAACTGTCCAAAAATCCATGTGGCTTGTTACAAACATTTTCATGTTAGCATAGTAGTAGTGAATTCAGATTGACCTTGTAAAACGGAGTGTTAAAAGATCGCTTTGTTCTACAAAAAAGGCAATTTAAGATTATAATGACTTCCTAATATGGAATAGTACAAGATGAGGATTTTTAGCCTTGTAGTTGTCTCTAATTGCTATTGTGGTTCAAAGTAAAATTTGTGTCATACTGATTACACCAAAAAATATCAACACTTGCAATTCTGCTTAACAGGGAGCCTGGATTTCTTTTATATAAAGGAAATTGAAGAGTTGTGTGTTTGGCAGATAAGGGTTCCTCTTTGATTGTGAAAGGTCAGTGAGACTGTGCTCCCCAGTGATTTGTTTTCCGTATCTGACCTTTCCTGTCAAAGGTTATGTTCATGAATCTTTCAGGTGCCCTCTGAAGGGTCACTGCTCACTGCGCCTTGCAAATTGGCACAGCCACAACATCACAAAAATTGTCGCAGATATTTTTAGCATTCCATGAGATCCATAATTACTTTTAAACATTTTTTTTCCAAAACCTGAAAGTCTTACAGTACCAAGTCAAAAAAAAAAGGTGCCAGTCATCCATGTCTTCATTATTTTAATTCACCCACATTTGTGAACCATTTTCCTGGTTCTCTGATTTTTATTGGCCACCTCTGTTCAGATGTGAAAGGATTATGTGCTAACATTTGATGGTCTTTCCTTCAAATCTATCATCTTGGTCAATATAAAAACATATGCAATAATTTGATTTTTTTTAATTCACTCACATTTAGCAAGGTTTTAACTTTTAACAGTTGGAAAGGAGCAAGTAAAGGTTAAATTACAAGCCAAAAGGTAGAAAGGGGAAACAATGTTTCAACAGTTCCAACTTCCTTCAGGGTCATTTTCTTTTCAGAAATTTGATACAGCTTCTGTATTCTTTCTCACAGGCAATTTCAAAGGTTATATTTAGCTAAATTGTATGTACTGTTTGCAAGAAATCACATCTCCACTTGCTGGAGGGCTGTTTATAAATTTATTTACCTTCTATGTGTGAAAACTGGTGCAATGATTAGATTGTTGTACATAAAATGGCAAAATTTCTAAATATTTAAACTAAATTTAAAGTCTGTGCTCATTATGCTTGTCTGACCTTGTCTGACCACTGTGATGTTAATGGCAGATGGAGACATGAGTCAATATCAATCATTACTTTTTGCAGTGAGGACTCATATACACACTTAAAATTGAGCAGATATGAAATTATTAAATGCTTTTTGATATGCCAGCCCTGTAGGCTGGAGACAGGTCTGTCCTAGCATGATTGTGTGATTCGGTCTTGAACTGCGCCTATCAAAGCAGCATTGAGATTCATCACCCTCCTCTCACAGGGCAAGTTGTGATTAGTTTTTACCTGACCAGGCAGCGTGATGAATTTTTCCCACGAGACTGCTCCCGAAATGATGACTGTACAAGAGCTGCATTAAATTGACATTTTAATTAATGGCAAACCTTGGCATATTGATTCTCTTTAATTCTGGAGGTTGAAGTATGGAGCCACCATTAGCATCACACCTACCATGCCTAGGGATGTTAAATATTTGAACAGGAAAGCATTACCATCTAAAACAGCCACAGTTTTTACAGCAGCCATCAAAGAATATCGATTGTAAGGCCTGGCATTATTTTTTGAACAGCTGTATACTGAAATGCTGAAAATGTGTGGTATGTAGGATCTAGTCTGAGACCTTTCTTCTGCTTCATAAATAGTATTTTGAATGTTTAAACTGGGAAGACTGCCAGACTGGCTCATTGACTGCATGTTGTAAGTAGAAAATGAGTTTTTGGACATTGTATTACTTTTTTTGCAAATTTCACAGAAATGTAGTATTGTGAATGACCTCTGCCTGTATATCTGAATGCTGATATTGATCGGTTAGGTGCTAGTAAGTAAACACACAAGATTAAGTCTTTCATTCATTCTTTCCCTGTTTTGAGGGTTATCTGCTTACAGCATTGTGGGAGACATTAATTCATGTGAGCAATTTGTGTTCTTGTGGCAGGTGGATGTTGTTTGTGGGGACCATTTGCTGGACAGGTGCCAGTCACTGAGAGACATTCAAAATACCATGGGGGAGAGTGCTATCCAGGTTGGTATCCAGACAAATGCATATCCTATGCCAGTGGTTTATGCAGGCAGCTGCTTACTCTTGACAGGTTAAGGGTGTCTTTAGATAGTACTGAAATATGCAGCTTTGCTTTTTAGGGATTAAAATTGGAACGCTTTTGGCAAGGAGCTATTCTTTATTTGGTAAACCTGTGGATTCTCAGACTGTTCTACATATTGCAAATGCATGACCTCATACCTAGACATAAACATGGAAAGACTTGATCACAGCCTACTCTTTCTCAATACTGTAGTACTCATGGGTGAAGCCCTGACATATATAATGCCGTTTGCAGAAATAAATCAAATGGTCATTTCAATAAGATAGAAAAAAATCTAAATGTGCTTGACAGTCTAATTAAACAGAAGTTCTGACAGCCTGACTGCTTTGTAGAGAGTTTCCAATGGACCACAACAGTGAAAAGTGATCAGCTACAACCAGCTGGCAAGCTACTTTTATCACTGAAGAGGGTTTATTCTTGAGGTGAAGTATGTTTCATCCAGTTTTATGGAGTGTTTTCTTCAAACATTTCAGAAACATGAGGTGCCACTGTGCATGTCAGTGCTACAATGGAGAAATAACAGAATGACTGTATATACAGCAAAAGTATTCACCCCCTTAATAATGTCCCATTTTGTCAAATTATAAATGACATTTACATTTTTGGGAATATTTTGATCAAAACATGAATGCTCGAACTGAATACTATTTTTTTTAGACAAAAATCATTATAGGATGTATTACACAATTACATTTCATTTACATATAATAATGAATTTGTATGAATTACAAAAAAAAACAACTGAATACTGTTTTGAGTGAAAGATGTTTAATGTCAGCAAGCACTGGAAAGGAACATCAATTTGTGTCAGTGTTTTATTATGATAAAGAGCAGACATGGTTGATGTATTTGGCAGTTTAGGCACTCTTTGTGTCCTCTGTATATAGGAGAAACATAACAGAAAGCTGTTTTGATGAAATTATTATAACCTCCCCTCTACTTCATCAGAAGGTTTCAGATTGCATGGCTCATTGCCTTCAGTCCTTTCAGGGGGCTCTGTGTTTGAACAGCAGTGTGATCACTGGTGCTTAGAAATTGTAGAGTCAGCAAGTCCTGATTGAATGTTTCTGGTGGCATCTGTCAGCATCCCAATTACAAACCCATCACCTGAGTGTAATTGCTTTCCTTCTGGCATTGACTTCAGTATATTATGTAGAGAATTCAGTGTTATTGATTCCGCAGCCAAAAGAGTTGTTTGACCGATTTTGTCTTTATTGTAGGGCTGTCGCAAACCTGGTTATCTTTTTCTGAAAAAAAAAGTTCAGAGGCCTGTATAAAAAAAAAGCTTCTGTGATGGTCCCTTACTGAAATCTTAGTCGTTTCCAGTTAATAGTTAATTCTTTTAGATCTGTATATTGCTATATACAGAATAGACCACAGCTTCATGGAACAGTAGTACAGTACTTGGTTAATTTTTCATGCATATCTTACCTTAATCAGGATTTTAAATTAAGGATTCAGCATTTGCAAATTTAATTTTCACGGCTTTGATTATTCGCAAGCAAAGGTCACTGGGTTAGAGGTGAGCAGCAATGTGGGGCTCAGGTAAATCAAAGTGAAATGTGTTGTGGGTGTTGCTGGGCAAGCAGGAGGGGAAGGTTTTGCCGACATGAACGAAAGCTTGGTTGATGGAAATGGGGTTGAAATAACAGAAGAATTTTGAATTGTCAAAATTGCCAAAGAAGGTAAAACTGAGTACAAAGAGGAAATGGAGCAAGCTAGTTGTTACGTACGCGAGGTTAATAAAATCTTTCAATATGCAAAACCACAGATGGAAAAGTTCACAGAATATGATCCCTCAATGGACGTGATTATCAAGGTCGCTCAGCAAATCAACCAGACGTAGCTCCTGTACCAAGAAACTTGTAAGGAACTACATTGGATAACAAAACAACCGCTTGTCACGATGCTCTTTAAGAGAGAACTATGATACTGCTGATACGCCACAGCCTGTACTCTCTCCCACAGTCGCTGTCTTCATCTCCTCTACGAGTCTCCTTTGACTTTGATCCTGATGACCTGTTAGTAGGTGTGGAGGAAACAAACCTTCCAGAATGGCAATTCAGCTGGTGTTACTATTACACCACTTTAAATTGTTAATGCACATCCATGTTGTAACTTCCGAATGCATCTGAGACTTTTACATAGCAGCGTAGCCCCAGATCAAACCTGGAACAGTGGCATTTAGTAATGAACTATACAATTTGCAGTTTTTATACAAAACAAAGGGATCTACAGATACTGCAAGAATGCATGCACGCCTTTCTGAAGGAGAGATAGTGCCATTCCATTTAAGATGTCTTATAAGATTACTGACAAAAGCAAGTAACAGCATCGACATAATGACTTCTGCAGCCTAGACTGCTAAACAAGAAAACTAATCTCAGAACGAGAGGCACTTTTTTACGCAAAGGGTGATGGGAGTATGGAGCAGGCCAATGAGATCCTTGGATCAATTGGTAACTAACCACCAAATGGACAAGATGGGCCGAATGCCCTTCTCTTGCTTGTAACCTTTCTTACATTCTTATGATTACACTTTTGTTTCCTGTAACAATATGTGAAGATTAGACAATTAAAATCTTCATCACGCATCAGAGAAACTGAAGTGTCTCGCGAATAAAGGTGTGATGTTTTTGTTTGCATTCCCTTTGTTTTTCTACGTCTTAATTCCGTGCATTAAAGATTCGAACAGTGTAATGTTTCTTTTCAGGGCGATGTGCTACAGGGGAGACAGTCACAGCCTTGTCTGAAGCTTTGTCTCTTACAGGAAGACCCATCAGATCTGTACAGAGCAAGAAGCAGATCTTAGAGAGTACCCCAGTTTGTTAGCGTGGTTCAGCTCTCCTGAAAGACTGCATCCCAGCTTGTAAAGGGCAGTTCTTGACAGGCAGTGTTAATCCTGGGAGGGCGTGACGGCAGTAATAGGGAGACAAAGCTGAAATAAGGTTGCCCTCTCTCAGGGGGCCATGGCTTTATGCTTTATACAGCAATGCGGCAAAAGCAAGAGGTGTTCTGAGGCTGTGCCTGGATACCAGACTGGAGAAGAAGAAATGCATTTATACAGCTTGCATTATGCATACTGCTGCGTTGTGCTTTAGCAGCAGCATCTTACATAAGAAAACTTTTTTTTAAATGCAGCCTTCGTAATATTTCTAAGGCAGGAATTCATATTTAGTCTATTTCTTTTCTGTTAATGCCTGTACCAGGGGTAATAGTACACATGACAAGTATGAGATGCCCTGTAGAATAGGTTTTTGTTTTTGCTCTTGTAAAAGTTGGCACTTTTACAAATATTGCAACACTCTGGAATAGTCATTGGATTACAGAGTCCAATCAGGGTTACGTTTTGGTGAATTTCGTTGCTTTTTGGAAGTAAAACCTTTCTCCTGGTTTACCTACTGTACTTTGTAAAAATGCTCAGATTGACTTTGCACTGACATTTTTCTCGATTTCTTCGTATTGGATGTAATGCTTTAATATAAAGTTTCCTCCTTTTTTGTTATTTTATCATTTCTGTATTCAACTTTACTTTTTGGAAGTACAATTTATAAAACTATTGCACTTCACTATGTAAATTTATTCATCACAATTCTAAGGCCTCACGTAGAGACGTGATGAGATCTCTTCAGTAAAGCTGTCCTTGGTGGGGGAATACATGAAATTGCTTCTTCGTGTTCAAAGGTTGTTTTTTTTTCTGGTAGTTTTGCGTTAGATGAGTGGAGCAGCCTGTAGTATCTGTGTTCAGGAGAGGAGCTGCAGTTCCAGTCTGTTCTGTTCCTGCCCTCCTGCTGTTTGTTTCCTGATTAGAGGTTGTCATTGATAACCCAGGTCCTTGCCTTTCTCTTTAGCTCTAGGGGGAACTGGGGAACTGCAAGAAACAAGAGCCACCCCCCAGCACTGATGGTTTTATCAGACCACAGGAAAAAGAAAGGGTATTGCCAGTCTAGCATTGTGATATTTACATATACTGTGTATTAAAAACCCCCTAATTAAGAAGAGTTAAAAGCTCATTAAATTTTGCACAAAGCATTTATTTACAAAATGTGAATCATTTTGTTGTGCACAGCTCTAAAGGTTTATTCCTCCATTTGAAGAGTTTATGTAATGCAAAATGTTAATTTCAGATGGACCAGACTGAAACTGCTAGATACAGGATTGCAGCATACAATTAGAGCTCAAGGGATCAGGGGATATAACGTATATATTATGTGTATATACAGTACATAATATAAGAAATGTATAAGCACTGAGAGGTATTGGGAGGGAAAAAAGGAGGTAGGAATTGTGAATGTACAATGTTAGGATACGGGATGATGATCCAAGATCTTTTATTGTGAATAAAACTTAATTAGAGATTAGGGAGGAGAAAACCTTTGCAGCATATGGCTTTGTTCATCTACTATAGGCCCTGCAGACATGGAAAGGTTGGGGGTCAGAGATTAGAGTGCTTTTTTCTGACATTTTTATGTTAGGTGGATTTATATTACAATTAAATTCATCCCTTGCGGCATCCAGTTTTTAAATCTCGCTGCAAAGCAGGCAATAAAAAATTAAAAAGATAGGCCTTGTCATCTCATCCATACACATGCACAGACAATAGAATGCCTGTTACAAAAAGGTGGCTTGGAATTTCCAAGCTATATTGTGCTAGTGCTGTATTTATTTTTATGAGGCACTGGGCATTAGGAGTCATAAAGTCAAAACTGTCGCAGGACCTTAATTCTCTGTTTTGCCTACTTCCTGGTCTGGATTTATTTCTGTAGGTTATGGTCTATGAGATGTTCTGTATGCAGTATGAAAGGAATCCTTTAAGTGTTTGTTTCATACTATTACAGAGCATTTCATTGAACTAAATACTACTTAGCACTCTTAATATTACAGTGCTTCAATCAGTGTTAAGTATACTTTTTAATTTTTGTTGCTTAGTAACCAGACGTTACCATACGGGTTTCTTTTAGTGAGGGAAGTGCTGGCTGGCAGGTGGTTTAACATTAGTGCCTTTGTTTTTCTGAGTTACCACACAAGTACAAGTCATCTTTAAACACGTGTACATCTCAGTTTCTCCAGAGCATCGACTTAGAGCAAATTAAATAAACTAAAAAAATAGGCAAGATAATGGGATATTACATTTTTTTAGATGTTAATGGAAACTTGCAGTTTAAAATCTGCAGTTTCTTTTAAAGGCTTTCTGGTAAAGTAGTGGTTTGATATTAATAATGATATCTAAATTAAAATAATATTAAAATACTGGGTTTTCTGTCAGCAGCATGTTCAATTTTTTTCAATTCATATTTGTGGTTGTAAGGGATATTTTCTCTAAACATTAATGATTAATCAATAATAATTTTAAGGCACACTTCAAAAGTCTCAGACGTGTTTTCTGTTATAATACATAAGGAAACTAAAACTCTTTAATGTTAATACATCTAAATGAAAAATAAAATTATATAATGTGAATTGATTAAACAGCCAAACTTCTACACCTTTTGTCAATACAAGACATTAATCAAGTGTATCAGCCCCTTTCCTTTAAAATCACTGAAATTGGAAAAACACTTTTAAATCTTAAATCTTTTTTGTTAGACACCCTTGTTGAAAGGTATTCCATGCTTCTTTTAAGACCTTCCAAAGATCATCGAAGTTGCTAAGATTCACTTTTCAAACAGTTCAGTAAACTTAAAATGATATTGAGATCTGAGCTTTGAGGTGGCTCTTCCATGCAGCTTCCTTATTGTGCAGAATAATTGTAACTATTCCATTAGTTTTGGATCATAATCTGAAGAAGAAATTTGTAATAAGTCATGCACTACCGAGAATTCAAAATCTAAAATTTGTACCTTTCTACAATCCATTTGCTATCAATTCTTAGTTTCCAAACACTACGTGAGTATATGCGCCCAAAACAGTAACCTTGTTCATACAGAAATGTTGTGGTCAGTATACGTTCAGTTATTTGCCATCTTTCTTACTATTTTCACTTAGTGCCAAACAACTAACTTCAAAAGTCTTACACATGCACTAAAATGGCACTGAAAATAAAACGTGTTCTCTCTAAAGTACCTTTGACCATTGTTCAATTGTCCATTTTCAGTGTTCTCCTGTAGTCAGGAGCACATTCTGTTAACGATAAGGACAACTTGACAGTGAGTCATCAATCAGATCTGATTGATGAATTTGATGGGTTAGCTACTACAACATGTACTGGCTTTATATATAGTAACATCGTTCAATTGATAATTGCAAAATACTTTTTTTTATCTTATGCAAACTAAGATGTATTGATAGCATGGTTGTTATAATAGAAAATACTATTGGAGGATTTTGTTCAGCAGAGAATGTTGATAAACACTGATGTAATCTAGAAATGCTGAATTCAAAGCTTAAACTGTTATAAATCTTTAAGTCAGGAGTTAGCTTTTATATTTATGAGCCTCTAAAAACAAGCTGAACCCATTTGAAGTTGCCTGTTTTCCTAACGCCTTAACAGTCACAAGAAAGAGATTTGTATTCACCACCATTTTTCCTCATGTCTTGCTCAAGACCTGGCCATCATACATTTGTTTGTATTCTGAGTGTGTGGAATGAAGAATAGTTTCCATCTCATCTGCGCTGATTATTATAATTTCATCAGTATAAAAAAAGCTACATTGGTTCTAATTGGGAGCTCTTTCAGTTCAAATAAGTATTTTAGTAGATATTGCTGGTAGTTCACATTCTGACCCTGTGTTGTTTAAAACCCATGACTGGCAGCATATCAGAGCCCCTAGCTGAATGTCAAAGTGAAGGCTGAGTGATTCACATTGTATCACTTGCAGTGGGTATTAACAAGGCATTCGAAACTGCTGGTAAGTAGAAAGAACTTAAAATGCTGCAAATACAACAATCCTGCCACATTTCACAAATCTAAATATGTTGCAATTCTTGGATGCTGGACGTTGTTTTAGGCTGTCAAGCTTCTGCATGAGCTTCTCGTGAACCTTTCAATTTGAGGCTGTAGTCCCTTCCCCCTTCCCCACCTCACCCTCTGCTGATAGACCTCCTCCTCCTCTTGTTGTTGTGGGTTAGATACATAAATCAGACAGACGGTAATCGAGTGCCTCCCATCTTCCAGGCTGCAGAGCTAATTCAGCGCCAGCTATTCCACTCCGCCACTGTTACCGTGTGCAGCAAGACAATGAATCAATTAAACGTGTCAGACGGCACATAATCTCCTATACATGATTTAGTCTCACCTTTTTAATGGGTTCAGATCTGACCTGGGGTGTAGATCTGGCACTGCCTCTGATGTTCCCTTGTCACCCTTCAGTCTCCTGGCTGCAGAACAGGAAAATACCACATAAAGAGGGGCCAAATTTCAATGCATCTTGAAAAAGTACATTTGTAAGTGCTACAGTCCTGTTAATGTTTTAGGATGTCAGTAACAGAAATGAATGAAAGGAAAGTGCAGCAGGTTTGGAAAAATGTGAGATTTTTGTGCCTGCATCTTTCTCTTCAAGGGCTTTTTGATATGTTCCCTCACTCTCTAAAGAGAGGTTTTAAGGGTTGCATTGATTCTTTGTCTCCCTTTCAAACTGAGTGCATGTTAGAAGAATAGATTGAAAGGTAATGTGTTGATGTAAATCTATAGGTTCCAGCTTCTGACGGTACGTGATAAAACCCAAAAAAATTAAACACGGCCCAAATGAACTGGCACCCTATGGCATATGTGTTGTCACCCAGTGGTGTAGAAAGGCTCCTCTCACCATGCATGTTGAATGGCCCAGAAATGTTTGTTTTCTGCTTCATCTTCCTGTGAGCAGTGGAGATCTCTCGAAGGATTGCTTCCCTTAGGTATACGCGTTGTGACCTTGTTTGAACTGACATTAAATGGAGTTTACCTGAGGACAACCATTAAACCCGAGGAAAACTAAGGAAGCCTCTTTTCCCTGTGAAGCTTTTTTTTAACATCACTTTATTAACCCTTTACAATTTCTTGCATTAGGAATTGTCTTTTCGCATACCCCAGCTTGTTCTCCATGAGACACACAGAGAGGGAGAGAGCCTGGGGTCAGAGCGCAGGGTCAGCCATTGTACGGCGCCCCTGGAGCAGTTGGGGTTAAGGGCCTTGCTCAGGAGCCCAACGGAGTAGGATTCCTCTGCCGGCCGCGGGATTTGAACCGGCAACCTTCTAGCCACAGGCGCGGATCCTTAGCAACAGAGCCACCGCTCTGGCCCAAAACAGAACTGTTTTTCCAAAATGGAAAGGAAAGTGATTTTTTTCTGCATTGCTTTGACAGACAATGCAAGCTTTGATGCCAAACCAGACAAGAAGGTGCACCAATAGGGGTGCTACAGCAGTAGGGGACAACTGCTGTTTAGACTGAAACTGTTTGTGCCATGAAGTACTGAAACTGTTAGCATAGGGTGGGTGGATTCTAAAAGTGTTCAGATGTCTGAAACATTGGGGACGTTTTTGAAAGTTCAACTAATAGAAATTACATAGTTTTTAAGGGTTATTATACAGCAAATAGTGTGGATATATAAAAACGTTTGGAGACAAAAGTGGTGATCAAACTGTCGGCTTTGATCAGTTAGTGAGACCAGCCACGTGAGGACACTTGCGTTCCATTCTCATCTGTTAAAGCAGAGAGTCTGGGCACAGTACAGAACTGTCTCTAGCCTGGATTTCTGTACTCGGAGGAAAGCCCTGTCACTTTGGCTCAACATCAGTTTTCATTTTTTTCAGTGTTTTTCTGGTTTGCTGCAGTTTAATTTGTTTCAGAAGCATCAGACACTTTTGGCAGCAGTCCACGTTCATACAGACAGGGCCAATGTAAAAAAAAAACACATACTGTTAGTATTTATAGCTCACCTGATTTATTTGCTTAGTAATGCCATGTGTTTTAAAGAATAGGGCACCCTGCTGTCTGCAAAGTTCACCTGAAGCCATGACTAAAAATGAAACAGAATATTTTTTTTTATATTCTGAAAATAAGACTGCTCTTTGATGGCACAATGGGATTTTTTTAAATGTTATTTACAATAATTCATTAATCTCCTCAGAGAGATGAACATCTCTGATTAGCAAGCACTTTTGAATAATAGTTTTGTGGAAAATGCAGCTTTCCCAGTTGTGTAGTTCTTTTCCAATAAGAACAGAATTTGAAAGCAACATGCATTAAAATCGATATAAGGGCTACAGAGTTATAGGCCTTATAGTGAAAAGAAAATATAATATTTCTATTTGTGAAGAGAACAAACAGATTTTCAAGTCTCATACAAAGCTATATGCAGTGAACTTGCTAAGAAATAAGCAGAGTCCATTATTGAAGATTTGCTTTGCTTAAAAACATGTAGATTTGTGCTTTCAGAAAACCAGAGATAAAAACAGCATCAATATGTACAAAAACCTAGGAGAACATAAATGCAGGTGGTGTGTTAAGTTATAAAATAGCTGTTTATTGAGGTGATTTCTGACAATTATTCTTCATTTGTTAGGCAAATAGTTTATATTCTGGTGTAATTACTGCTCAGAATGCCACATAAACATGCAAGGAGGAACTGAGCTGTTTAATCTCTGTAATCAAGAGAGATTAATTATTTTGGTTGAGACAGCAGAGGAAAAAAAAGTAAGTCTTCCGTTGGGACATTTCCTCAGGGCAGATTTCAGTATCTGGGCTTCTCTGTCGTAAACCTAATATATGTCCCCTGCAAAAACAGAATGCAATGTTATATACCCAGGAAAGGCGAAATGAAATAATTTTGGAAAGCAAATAGTTTCATTTAAAATAACTTGGAATTCAGAGGTCAAAATTGATCTCTCTGTAGTTTCTTCTATTATTCTCATACTGTTTTATTAGTGTTTTTATTGCTTTATGTGAATCATTTAATCTTTTTTACTAATAGATTAAAACATTTTTAAAGAACATTTTAAAGGGTATCCTAAAATACTGCTTTTTCAGAATTACCTATTTTTGCTTCAGAGAAGTAAAATTTGGCTGTGGTTTAAAAATATAATTTAACGTCCTACAGCACCTTATATAATGGAGCACACTGGCTTACAGTTTGTAAAATGCACTGCTTTGTGTTTTCTGGTTTAAAGCAGTTTTCTTTTTATAGTAGTGATACTGATAGCTGATTTCTTTTTATATTAGTGTGGAAGACTCATGCCTCCATCTCACACCCAAAAGCCTGCCTTGTGCAAGCTCATTCTAATGATCTCCAGACTTGTGTCTGATATCTGTCTGTTATTCAGGATTTTGCTGAATCAATATGGTGGTCAGCCTTGGCACCTGGATTCTGTGGCATTGCAGGTATTTAAACCTTCCAGTAAGCTGCATACTGAATTCACCCTTAGTTGCCTAATTAACCTGGTTGCTGCAGATCAGAAGAATAAATTGAAGCAATGATTTTCAATGACACTTCTGCCACTCATTTACTAAGGTTGCCTACCCCTGTGCTAAACAAAAATATATTTTACCAGAGCATTAAACCTGGTGTTCCAAAGTGAATAAATGACTGTTTAACCACAGAATAGAAAATTTAGGCTGTGAAGGGTCTTAAGTAAACATTTGTTACATCATTTTATAAGTTTAGAGCTGCTGTTAATTGTAGGTGAACTCGCATCCAAAAAGTGAGGTGCTGTTGAGAAAAGTAGTCAAATGAACTGGGCCCACACTTTCTCTGCTCTGATATAACTTAATAGTACTCTTCAGTGTTTCTACATATTCAAGCCTCCATCAGGACATGAGCTCAGAGATTTTGACAGGAAAGACAATTGCAGAACAGGCACATCATACTGAATCACGACTAACTGAACAACCTGTGAATTCTTTGCTCTGTAGGCAAGGTTAAAACTTGGTTAAAACAAGGAAGAGTCATTGACTACTCGGAGTCTCTTAATCTAGTCTTCAAGGAAAGCTACCTACACTAATTTTATTAAATTCTTAAATTCAGTTGTAAACACATCCTATTTTTTACAATAAAATCAACAGGGAGTTTGCAGCAGGAAATGCAACCCAAAATGCATTCCTGAAGATCTTGGAGCTATCGTGGGCTCCATGTGGACCACCCTTAGGTGCAGCTTCTTGTGGTCCCTTGTGTCTTGTTTGGTGACCACCTTACTTACATTAACCTGTTTCCAGTTAAACCTACACTGCAATCCATGTATGATTAAACTCTGTTACTCTCCATATTTTCTTTTTCACTCTTTAAAATGTATGATATCCAGTCTCCCACTGAAGTAATAGGCTCAGACTTGAAGTGTGTATGCTACCTGGTAATGCCACTTATTTGAGGTTTCTGGGAGCGAGCTTGTTTTTGAAGCTGCTTGGTTAATGAGCAGCCTCCTTGGGGCGATGACATGTTGTTCTTGTTAGTGGTTATACATGTCTATATATATCTGTCACGTTTCTTTAAATGTTGCCTCAGTCAGGGATTCAGCTAGTTTTATAATAAGAAAGGAAGGGGTTAAACACCAGTACAACTTTTTTTGTTTTCTGGGTCCCTTCTTGTACAATGGCAGGGGTTCTGCCTCTCCGTGCCTGAGTGGTACTGTATGTGTTTGAGCCTTGAGCTGCCCGTGTTTGGTAATGTTTTGTTCTCTTGCTCTCTCTAGAAAATAAAAAAAACTTGTTTCCCGCTGAGCAGCTTGTCTTTCTTCACCCTGGACCTCTCTGATCTACTGCAGTAGGGTGTTTTTGAGCAGATCAAGTCTGTCCCACAGGGTGCCCTGTTCTCGCTTAACAGAATATCCTTTGTAGACAACAAAGGGCAAGAGGCCCCATGTGAGATTTTTTTGTGTATGCTAAATTTCTTTTCTCTTCCACTCTGAGGGACCACTGACGTAAATTTGATGAGCTCCCGGAGGCTCACTCTGCAGGGAGTTTTCTGACTTGTCCAATCCCATCTATACCAGTTTTGTTAATCTGCACTTCCTCCTGAAACAGGGCTTGAGCTTCTCTTGTGTAACTACCGCAGCATACATTGGATTTTGTCAAGTTTTTACGACTGGAGGAAATGAACCTAAGGGAAATGGACATTTTTGTCTAGACCAAGTATAGATGTAATTTTCATATAAATGACATATCAAGCACTTCTTCATTGTGAAACATTTGACTTTCTGCCGTGGATTTAAAATTGAAACTTTTCAAAAAGACTTTTTAATGTTCAGAAGGAGCACTGCTTTGTTCTCGGTGGTGAACTAAATGACAGACAAGCACAGAGTTTAATTTCATAATACTGATCTTTTCTTCCATCCCTGAAGTTTTGAAATAGTTATCATTCATTTTGAAAAAATCCTGAGCAAACAAAGCACATGTCTGAAAATACCTGAATTGTCATGAGGAATATTTGGCTGGATTGGGGATTTACCTGTAATTTAGTTCAATGTTTTCATGGAGAAGGATGCAAGAACAGCTGGTATTTGGAGAGTTTGTGGGCTTGCTTCTTCTCAGTGGTGCTGTTTTGTCAGCACTGAAGTCAGTGTAGGTTATATTGGGATGTGTCAGTGAACTAGTTCCCCTGGGACAGCTGTGGAGGCTTAGCTCTGGGAACAGAATCACGTATACAAGAGACAGTGTCTGCTGTCTGTTCTGCAGGCCGTGCCCATTCTTTTTTGGCCTGCTAACGCCTTTTATGGGGAGGCTGATTATTGTGCAGACAGGCAAACAGGCTTGAAGGGCATCTTTCAGCATGTCTACCGCAGAAGGCAGTAAGTTCAGAGATATTCACTCCCAGTGATTTCGGGCAGATTCACATATTTCTGAGCAGAAACTGAAATTATAGTGCCAAAAAATATGTCACACTAAACAAAGACATCTTCATCACCACTGATGTGACTCCTGGGCTGGGATTATCATTTTTGCATGCATTCCAGTGTTCGGCATATTTAGCACAAGGGTAATCTGTCAATCTTACAAGTTCCTTGACAACAAATGTAATTCTTACTATAAAGACCATTTGGTGCATTTTGACTGATGGATATCCACAGTCGTACTTTGAAAGCTGTGGGTATAAATAAATGGCTATTTTATCATTTTCTCCCTATTTTTCTCACTGCTATACAATTCTTAATTTCACACATTATTTAGAACCAGTCTGTTTGCATCAATAGAGGAGAATTTTAGAGAGGCCACCATTCAAGGCAGTAAGTAAAATGGACATTTTGCCATTAGAAAATGAATTGGAGAAAAAAAAAAAAACAAGTTGCTGTCTGTCTGAAGTGAAACAGACATGAAGAGATGTTCCTTGGGGAGAACCGGTTTATTTAATACATTAGTGGGAGGTTTTTGGAGTGTGTTAGGCTTAGAGCTTTTACATAAGCCACATTTATTTTTGTTATTGTTTTGTAAAGGAGTTCAGAGGAGGGTTGCGCAGCATTTCTTTTGTCTGAGATTTCAGCGCCGAGCAGTGTCTGTCTGGATGAGATAGCAAGTACTGTTGTGCCTGTCTGCTCTATTTATAGCACCATAGGGAGAACAGAACAGAACAGCAAAGCCTCTTCTAATGTTGCAGACAGGCAGTCATGCAGTTACACTGGGCTCATTTTGTATGATCTTAGGTAAACCACCATTCTTAGAAATTCAGATTAGGAACATATTCTGGGCCCTAAAGTCTTTTTCACTTGATTTCACTTTCTTATGATCAGGAAATTGTGCTGGGTCTTTTTTTTCCATGGTTCAGGCCACATGAGTTTTTATTCTATCATTCACAAATGCAGTAATCTGTAGGTTTTGATTTATAGTATGAAAACATAATGTTTGTGAAAAAGAGGAGGTCATTTGGCCTGTCTAGCTTGTTTTAATACTAGGACCTATTTGATTTAAGCATCTTATCCACCTGTTTCTTGAAAGAAACCAAGGGATCAGCTTTACTGTCTGGGTAGATTGTTCCAGACTATTCTATTATATAAAAGTCTCTCCTGTTCTCAGTTTTAAAAGCATTTCTCCATAATTTTCACTCATGTCCTCTGGTAGAGAGGATTTAAATACTAGGAATGTTTGTAGCCTCTCTCCCTGGGACTAAAATGGTTCAGTTCTTTCAGCTTGTCACTATAAGACATTCCTCTTAAGCCCCTTAATACATCTAGTTGCACTTCCCTTACTAATCCCAATATGTCTTTTGTATCATAGTGACTAATATAAAACACGCTACTGGGGTCTTAATTGTGCAGGTTTATTCTATTATGCATTACATTTCCCATTTTCAACTATATATCCCAACATACTGTAACGCAACGGGGGCTCAAGCGGGCGCCCTTGCCGCATCAGGTCGGCCCCACACTGTCCGGGGCTCGAACCCGGGACTTCCGCGTCTCTCTGCAGCGACCTAGCCCCGTGAGCTAAAGAGAGATCTCTCTACAGCCCAGTAGCTGTAGTCCTGCTATCACAGGGAAGGGCAGTGACGTCACCTGCTCTGGTACGCCGGCTCTTACACAGTACCTGTCGGCCGTAAGCGTTACAATACTAATAGCTTCCATGCTTCTCTACATCTGAACAAGGAAGATATCTACATAACATAGATATCTTCATTGGCCAGCAGTCATATCACCCTGCAGCTCACAACTGGCAGCCCACTGAAGCTCAGCAGGTATGAACATGGTCAGTACCTGGATGGAAGACCTCCTGGGAAAGCTAAGGTTGCTGCTGGAAGAGTTGGTAGTGGGGCCAGCAGGGGGTGCTCACCCTGCGGTCTTTGTGGGTCCTAATGCCCCAGTATAGTGACAGGGACACTATACTGTAAAAAGGCATGGTTCTTTGGATGAGACATAAAATCGAGGTCCTGACTCTCTGGGGTCATTCAAAATTCCAGGGTGTTATCCCAGCATCCTGGCCAAATCTCCCCCTGGCTTTTACCAATCATGGCCTCCTAATAATGCCCATCTATGAATTGGCTTCATCACTCTGTTCTCCTCATCACTGATAGCTGATGTGTGGGTGAGCCTACTGGCACACTCTGGCTGCTGTTGCATCATCCAGGTGGATGCTGCACATTGGTATTGGTGTAGGGGAGTCCCCATTACCTGTAAAGCACTTTGAGTGGAGCGTCCAGGAAAGCGCTATATAAGTGTAAGGAATCATCATTATTATTATCACCATAAGTAACTTCTTTCAACTCAGTATTTCCCATGTTATATTTTTTTTTGCTACACAGTGCAGTTAAATATAATTTACCAGGTTTTTGCACTGTCCTGAATTAAAACCATACCTTTTTGAATTTTTTAATTTCTTTTGCATCTACAGTGATTCTAGTCCTTCTGTTTTGATTCCATCTACAGTCTGGTTAGTTAACTCTACAAGAATCTAGAATCTACTAATCGAGGTTCCTGAGACGCTCTACTATATCACCCTAAATAGATTGTTCTCCAGTATTTAACCATATTTGTTTTACTAGGGAATTGGATTTTGCGTGCTTGATGTGTAGCTCTGTAATTCCTTTCAAAGCTTTCTCTGATTTTGTTTAGCTGGGGGTGTGTCAGCCAGTGTTAAAAAAGGGGCAAATTATTAGCTTCAATCCAACTTTACCAATAGTTAGTGTCAAATGTTATTTTTTCGCAAGTTTCTCAGACTTGAAATCAAAAGACTTTCCATTCATAATTTCAGATACTATTAAAAGCTTTGGATGCTAATACATGTACTGAATAAAGTATTTTGTGAATGCTGGTTTGATCAGCTCTTTTTAGTTTTTTTAAATACATTTTTCCAGTCACACTTCCTATATAGTTTTGGGGTACATTTTTCTCTTTGCTTGTATTACTCAGTTATGATTATTCAGCTTTTGCAGGCAGATAGTGCAGATTAAAAAATGTATAAAAAAAGATTCCACCTTGAAGAAATACTCCCACTGTTGCAATGGTGTCTGACAGCCTAATTACCACGAAGGTCTTAATGAGGATGACCTCTGCCAGGTTGCAGAACGAATTATTAATGGCTTTCATAGACGCCAGACTCTCCTCATCCTGTTTATAATGTGGCCAAAAACCCCTCTCCAGACAGCAAAGTCAAACCAATGTGACTGCAGTGGGTGAAACACGCAGCTGAATGTTTACACTACATAGTCAGTTTGTGTATTGGACTAGTGGGCTTTTTGGTGGTGAATATTTTGTTTAAATTTAGGTTGCATGAAACTGTTTTTTTTGTAGAAGTTCCTTACAGAGAGTGAAGATGGTGATTAGACAATTATGTTTCTAATTTGTGGAAACTGTTTTTTTATGGGAAACTGACAGCAAAGTGTCATGGTCTTAGTGGCATCAACACCGGGTGTTGATTTCTCTCTTTGCTCGGGCTGTTTTCTGCTGAGCTGATGAGTGAGGAAAAAAAGTGCAGTTTGCAGGTGAGGCGAAGCTCCAGTTAGAATGAGATATGAGTTTTTTTTAACGAAGCGGATGTGGATCATTGTTCTGTCTTTCCCAGTTTCTGTGCTTTTATTCGCAGACTTGAGAGCAGCTTAGTTCCTCTTTTCCTGTGGTGTTTATTCTTCTGAGTTTACCCAGCCAGAGCATCTGTCTTCCCTATTGGAGACCTTATGCGTTTTCCTTTTTTGTTGTTTATTTTTTATTTCTCCTGAGAGAGGTATTTAACAGACAGGCTTCCAGAACTCTCCTTCTCCTCGGAGAGAATTGGCGGGCTGGGCAGGTGTTATTGGATGAGGAACACGACGTGTTGTCTTTAGTAATGATGTGGAACACGCACAGCTGCGGCTGTGGCCTGCTCTCAGCAGGCTCTGCCATTAGGCGTGATTTTTTTGGAGGAGACCTGAAGGAGACAAAGGCTCACATCCTTCCTGCAGCTGAGTCTCATCTGTGCACAAGTGTTTTTATTATGGGTGTCTTGAGTGTCTTAGGAGTGTACTGTATGTTGCATTCCACATAATACAGGATATCTTGAATTGTGGGAAGTATAATGAGAGCTGTTTTTTTGTTTTCCTGTTGATGGTTTTGGTATATTTACGGAATCAACTGAAGCACATGTTATTGTTCTGCTCCTTTCTGATCAATGATTTTTAAAAGAACAGCACATCAAAGTAGAGAGCACTCACATACAGTATGTCATCTAATTACTTGTTGAAAGATTCTTTTTCACTGTGCATCATCTTCAGCAGACACATTTCAGTAAACTGTGTGGTTCTCTTGTCTGCAGCATTTGTTTTACATTTTTAATAACAGCATTATTCATCCAATGCTAATCAATCCACTTGAATGTTTTATTTGATCAGTTACTGTAGAGTGAATTTCCAGACAGTGCCTTTGTCTGTGATATTCAGCTAGGAAATTGCTTGATCTTGTCTCTTTACTACGCGATTTCATGTCTGGTGTAATTAATCAGAAGAGACGTTTTTTTAGACTAAACTGATAGAGAAGTCAGATATAAAACTTTTGAAATTTAATTGCAAACTGCATTTGTGTCTTTGAAAAAAGTTAAAACTGTGCTCTATACCAGAGGTTTCTAGATCAGGTGGTACACAATTTACATTGAAAACTGAGAACAGTGTCCTTGGAGCTACGTCAGTGTGTTTTTTTTTTGTGTGTCTTGTAACAGATTCTGCCTCTTCTGTGCTATTTTTTAGTATTAAAAGAGAGATTGGTGTTTCTTGTGTGATTATGAAAGGAAAAGATTTAACGCATCAAAATGTTTCACACGAGAAAGTCAACCCAGAAAGAAGTCAGAGAGATTAAACCTGTCTGTAAGGCAAAGGGCAGCCTTCATGTCAATAAAGTGAGGAAAGATTTGATTTCAGTTGACAAATCTTCATCCCAAATGTCACTGGCCCCTTTGTTGCTTGAAAGAAAAAATTGTACCTTTCTACATAAATATTTTCTTCCCTAAGTTAATTTTTCATGTTTTATATGGAGAGGCAGTGTTCCTTGGCTTGTCATATGCATTAGGGTTTTTCGATGGAACAAACAAGGTATATACTCTGATATAATTAAAATTCTGTTGTACTTGAACTACAGTATTGAATTGAAAGTACTTGTCTTTAAAAATAAATGTTAGCCTGTGCACATCTGGTGACATGGTCAGGACTTTAAAGTGCTTCTTGGTTCATCTGCACTTGGTTCATCCTCTGTGATAAAAAAATATGTAAATATGTTCTTTGTGTTTTTTTCAAGGATGGGCTCCTCGTTCTGCACTTTGGTCTTGTTCTACCTCCTGGATATAAAGAGTGATCAGGAGTGGATTTTCGTCTTGTACTTATTGTTACACTGGCCTCAGCCCAGCGTTCGGTAATGAAGACCAAGAAGATGCAAATTATAGGAAAACTGGGCAAGAACTGGAACCCTGGAAGGAGCCTGCTCGTAAAAGATTAATCTCAGTTTCTGTGTGTTCTTTGCTGATTTTGTCCAGGTCCGTTCTCTTCAGGTTCTAATCTACTACTTGGCATGGCGCAGTTCATAGTTATTTTTGCAGCTTCATGGCAAGTAATGTTCTACAACCTTAGTCATGTTCTCCATCCATTAAAGCTCTTCTCAGGATCTTCTGCTTACGTTAATACAAATCTGCGGGAAATGTTCCCACATTTTAGTTGTTTAAATCACATTTCTCAATGGTAATATATACCTTTCAGTGGAATTTTGTGCACAGTAGAGCATTATTTTAAGAGCTGATGAAAGCCTTACATTACACTATGCGAAGCACCACTTTGACACCCAACACATACACCTTTTACATTAGTGATGTTGGGGAAGTGCTCCACTAAAGACCTCTACACATGGATGCTACAGTAGAGAAAGCACTTAACAAGATTCCCTTTCCTTTTGTCACTGCAGTGTCCTCATCTCTGAAGTTTACTGTACAAAAATAATAAATAGAAGTTCCTGTTAATGGTTTCTGAAGCAGTCATTTGTAGTAACTGTGTTCTTCCTTTTGGCTCTCTACTATTCTTTCTTCAGAGTAGACTGGTTGTCTTAGCTAAGCTTGCCTGCTCATTTGTTTGACTGCAGGGGTTGTTTTGGTAATACAGTACATGAAGACAAGCCATTTGCAAAGCCATCTCTGAGCAAAGTAGATGTGACTGGAAGGGCTTTTGATCTGTGGGCTGCCAGTCCTTGGATCTTAACTTCTGTCTGAAGTTTCACTGGGTCCCAGCTGCTCACCGGGGGTTAGATTACGTTAATTGTCCTTTCTAAAGGAAGGACATTTACATTAATTATATATGATATGGTATTTAATTATAAGATATTTTATTAAAGGATGCATTAAAATCAGTGTATTAATTACTTGTCCGTACATTTATATACTGTATCTTCTTAAATCGCCTTGAGCTGTCCTGGGTTTGATGAAATTGATGTCTGCCTTAAACCATATAACCAAGGAAGAAAAGTGCTGAATGTAAGAATTTAAGTTATTGATTGCTATCATATAATTCAGTAACTGCTGGTTTTAATCCATTTTTTGTGTGTACTGGAATCTGTTTAAAGATTTATTGTAAGTTTGTCCTCTTAGTTTATCACTCACTGCTACTGAAGCAATATTCAGGGGATGTCAAAATTGCTGCACTGAAAGCTGTGAAATTTGGTTTCAACCAAGAAGAGACTGCTTGCCATTCCCCCGACATTCTTTGAAGCTAAGTGTATCCTATTTTCAGTCTTAAGTGCAATTTCCTATAGTTTTTAGGGTAATCGCTTCAGTTATCACTGGAACAATTTTCTGTTGTTACTTAAAAGATGCTATTTGGCTCTGTAATATTTCCATAGAAGCTTCACAATTCACAAAGCATGTCATCTTTAAATAACAGCGGTTCCCTAAATAATAGAAACTTTTAGCTTGTGTACAAAGTATCAATGAGTATGCCAGAGTCTCTAGAAGTGCAAGAATGTACAGTGCCATGTTCTAGCTCACTTCTTTACAAACTAGACCAAATTAGAACAAGGATATTTTATTTATAATAGCACCATTTTGTTGTTTAAATATGAATTGACCACATTATTATTTATTGTGATGTAATCCCATGAAATGTCGAGTTCTAAATCGAGGCCACCCATCATTAAAACTCTGGTACCAAGCAGGTAGATTGTGGATGTGTGGTCTCTCCTGTCGTGCCCACCTGTCGCAGTCCTTCTTCGTTGTATACACAGGAACATGAGCACCGGTTTTCTGAAGCAGTGTGCCTCTCTCTGACGCACTTGTAAGCCGTCGGGAGCCTGCCAAGCCCCAAGGATCGCTGTTGCATGGCAAGATGAGCATTCCCCAGCTGATGCATTCTGCCTTGTGCTGAACCGCATGGGGAGTCCTGTCCACGGGCTCGAGCTAGTGATATGTGGATTGTGGAGCTCAAGCATGGCTGTGAATAAGTGGCTTTACTGTTTGAACCACAAAGAAGGTCCCCTGAATGTGTTTTTAGCTATTTCCTGGGAGCCCCATGCTGTCTGCATTACATCTTTATCGTTTTGAATTGTTACAAATACCTCTAACCTAAGGGTATCAGGTGGCCAGTCATACGTATCCCCATTCTGCAATTGATCTTTGTGGGTTAATACGTTTATGTTATCTTCCACCAGTGTTTTAGCATAGTGTAGTTGTTTGCTTGTTTGAACTGCTTTAGCATGTTTATTTGTAATGGACGTCTGCCCACAAAACTATCAGGAGAAAAAAAAGACCTAACAGATCACGGCACTAATGTACTACTAAGTTTTTCTGAAGAGGGGAAAAATAATTCTTAGTGATTCTGTTTCTGTATTGGAGAAGAATGTTGAATCTCTAGTAGAACCTAGGTACTGGACTTGTCCAGGTGAACCAGTCTTTCAGTTGTTCTGCTACAGATATTACAACATCAAACCATTATCGGAAAACAACAATATTTTTCACACAATGTGCTTTTGTGATTAATAAAGTGTATTTTTGGTTCTGTCATTACTGATGACACTACTTTATATAAAGAGAACTTGGCTAGTGAACCAAGGAATGTATTAGTGTTGTAAGAGCAAGGTGACGCAATGTGCTATAAATAATCCCATATTTATATGCAGTACACTGACTTCTGACACCCAAAGAAGGCTCCATAGCTGAAACGGATTTCATTTCTTCTCTTTTCAGCATGGAATAAACCTTTACTTGTTCCTTCACTGACTTTTATACTGATTGTATGTGGTTCTGTTATTGGTTACTGGAATTCATGGGAAACCGGAGCTCCCAGTTTCTGAGAACAGCTGTGGTACTTTTTTGGCTATCGGAGTGCCTCAAATCTAGGTAGTTTAATATTTTACCTTTTTCAGAGTGGACCAAAAATCTTTTTTAAACAAGTGATAAATCAGTGGTTGAACTGATCTGTCTTATCTCTTGTTCAGAAGTGTTTTATCATATTAAATGCATTGAGTTTCTACAGTTTTAATCAAGCAACCAAACACCTGCTTTAAGTTCACAATTAGCATGTTTAAATTTTATTAAAATGCAGTTTGATGTTTACCTGATTATATTGTTCAGTTAGTTAGTTATTTTAATTTGTTAATCATGGCAGCACATACTGTATATAACATCTATATATATACTGTAGATGTAGAAGGCCCTGAAAAACACAAAGAGTTGTACAGTTGGAATTATTAGAAAAGAAAAAAAGTCACATTGCAAATAAGAGCTGGGGTCTATGGGCCACACCGATGATAAGAAGTTTGGAAGTACTGAACTGGACACTGGGAGAAAATGCAATCAAGGAGGACTCTACTCAGAGTGCAAAGACAAATTGTCTGCAGGAAGATGTTGGTGATGACAGCTGCAGAGCCGTCTGTGGAGAAGCCCTGATCCAGCATTCAACTGACGTGTACTGAATGCCATGATGATGTCATAAATCCACATTTGGTGAATCTGTTCAATAAGTCTGCAATTTCTTTACAGATATGTTGTTGAAATATTATTAAAGCTCTGTGCATTTTTTTTCTTTTTAACTGCTAGATGTGTTGATGGCATCTTGTTGCTTTGTGCAAATAAAGCTGGATTTTTAAGGAGAGGAAGCTAACAAACTCCACTGACTTACCAGGGAGTCGAGATCTTATTTTCAGCTGGATTTGCAATAGAGAAGTAACTTTCACGTAATTGTGGAGGAAATCTGAATAGCAGGGATGGCTAACCATGGTTCTGTAGACCCTCAATCCAGTAGGCATTATGGGTCTTTCATTATTAATTTCTAAATGAACCAGTCTCATTTTGATCACTTTATGACAAGTTGGTCAGTTACGGAGCCAAGAGATCATGTAAAATGAAAAGACCATCGCCCTGTAGCTCTCAAGGACAACAACTAGACATTCCATAATTGAGCCAATTCAGTTAAAACATTGATCAAAACCCACATTGTAACCAAGACCTGGTGGATTGTAGCTCATCAGGAGTGGAGCTGGCCACCCTTACTACATTCTGTATGTTACTTTAGGGAACTTCATTAAGTATGTTCAGTTTTTAATAAATCGAATTCAACTTTATATGTCGTATTCATTGGATAATTTATATCTAGAACATAATTGGTGTTCTATAATTATTTGCCGAGCAGAAGCCTTTGCCAGGGTGACTTGCATAGGTTGAAATCAGAAATACAGCGAAGTACAATTATAGCGCAATATAACAATGTTTAAAAAACTAAAACAATTAAGAGTGTTACAGTATTTAAAGTTATATACACTTCATTGTAAGATACAATTAAAATCGCAATGCAATAACTAAAACGTTTCCTTAATTAAATACATTTCTCTGAGTCGTTTGTGGCACTACTGCTTCTCGGATACAGCATCCTGGGTGTGATCCGAGCCTGTGTGAGGAACCCTGATTGCTTCGCCTGTGTTTCTATGGGCTTTTTTGCCAGGGTGCTGTAGTTTCTGCCCCACTCTCAAAGACTGGAGGCTTGGTTTGAGCAGGTACTCTCAGCTGTCTCTTTCCAGAGGGGAGAAGCAACTCATACAGCCAGCGTACTATGACTGAACGGCACAGAGCTAAATTACCACAGTGGACCCAGTCATCGTTTGTGGTCTTTCTCATGTTGTTGCAAGTTATGTTGTTTTTGAAGTTCATTTGTTGCATGGATTTTGCAAAGAGGCAGCAATGAATTAATTTGCCACCAGAATTTGCCATCATCCTTTTTGCGTTTGGTTGTCACGGTTTGTTGTATTAGTACAATCTGTTTTCAGAAGCAATCCAGTGTAATGGAGGAGGTGCACTGTGGAAGCCCGCAATGACAGGTGAGGTGCGAATGTGTCCTTCACTGTAATTAATGGGATCTTTCAGCCAGAGGCTTACATGTGACGCTGCAAAGTGCTGTTGCCCTGGGTTACTGGGTTGTGCATCCTGAGGATCTAATTTTATTCAAAGCTTCCATGCATGTAGGGTTGTCCCAACCAGGTATTTATAAAGATAAAGCAATCAGCATATTGTATAGTAACCTCATGGAAACAGTTTTTAAGGTGCTGTTTTGCCTGATCTATCCATACTCAGGAAGTATAAAATTAGGTTTATACCATTTTTACAACTAGTCCCTTTTAAAAATAGGTCGGAACACGACTAGCAGAATGAGGGAATGGGAGAGAGAGAGCTCAACCCTGTTAAGGCTGCCTATAAATTCCAACATCTCAAAAAAACTAACTTATATTCTGACACCACAGCTGAGTATTAAAAATGCAGTACATGTATCTTTAAGCCTTTATTCTGTTGTCCCAAAAACTTAAAATACAGCTGGTTGTAAATTGGCAATTTGTAAATTTAAAACAAGAATACTGTTCATCTTTCTTACTCCAACATACGAAAACCCTACAGGACAATAATCTAGGCTTTTGAGTTGTGTTCAGAAGTGACCCGCTGTACTCAAAATTCACTTATATTCTTCATATATAAAAGGTGAAATGAACCTGTTATGCTGTGTTTGAATATGAACATACCATGAATACCTGCTCTGTTGGTTGTCAAGGTAATCCAGTTTCTCCGCACGTATTTCTAGTTGTATGTATGCCACCCACTCCCTGTAAAGAAAGTGAGGTTAAAAAATGAAAAAAGGTCTTGTTTTACAATGCAGCCTGTGGTTGCTGTAAGCACATTTTAATTTAGCTTGTGTCTGACGGCTTTATGGCTGTGGTTTGTTGCACATGGCAGGGAGATGAATAGCCTCTTTGCCACTAATCAAAATGCAGTATTGATCTGGGGTGCTGATGGCGAGAAGATGTTTTATAGCCCTGTGAAAGCAGGCACCCGGGGATTGCAGCTTGCAGTGATAAAACCAACCACGTCATGACAGAGGGAGAAGGATGGCAAGACACAGGAAACTAAAAAGAACAGTGCCACTTTTTCTTCCATCTTTCATAGAAGTGGCTGCCCCCGTGGGTGCTGTGGTCTTCCTAAATGATTCCTCTTTTCTCAAAGTCATCTGCTGCTGTATTTCACAAATACAGGTCTCATTACCACAGTTATTAGGAATTGATTATCAGTGGTAGGAATCAAATAAGACGCAGGAGACCTATTAAAAAAACATCCTTTGCGTGCTTTTCAACAGCCGCAGTAATGCAGCTTAAAAACACATCAATTAGTGGTATATTCATTTGCTTTGTTAATCCACGTTATGGCTTATTAAGGCGTTATTTTTCACGTGGCTATCTCCTCCAGAAAATCAGCTTCTTCAGAAGACCTTTAAAAATCTCATTTTAGATGAGGATGAAAGGAAAAGTGATTGAGACCATTAGAATCCCTCCGTCCTCATAAGGTTTTAAGGAGGCAATTTTTGCCAGATACCCATAGGTTAACTGGAATAGCAGGTAATAATGATAATCCCTTAGCAGCAACATCAGAAGAGCAGTTACACAGGCACAAAGCAAACAGGAGGCCCCATATGAGTTAAAGAGAGAAAGGAAGTAACTGATTCAGGAATATACTAGGTCTTAGATTTTATGTGGAATTCTTCCTTTTTCCAGTTGCAGCTGGTGTGTTGTGTCATGATAGAGCAATCCCTACCTGCCACACCCCACTCAGCCGGCACTGCAGAGGTATAAATCTTTAAAGACCCGCAGACTGCGTCATGGGCTGCCTGGTCCCCAGCTGTGTGGACAAGAAGTGGGGGGGGGGGGCTTCCACTGGCCAGCGCAGGGAGATGTGTGGGGGAGGGGAGGGATACACAAAAGGTCAGTGCAACAAAGAATTCAATTTCACTGGGGCACACCTCCGAAGGACCGGAAAATGATCCGTCGGCAGTGGCTGTACAGGTGTCGATCCCATGCAATAACACTAGGTTTTGGAAAAACCATTGACCTGGAAGAAAAAACTCAAATGCGACTAGTTAAATAATCATGTATTCTGTTTTAATGGCTTCAATGTTCATGCTTCTCTGTTAAAAGGTCCAGACCTGAGGCGACGGAGAGATTCCTGGATTTGTTCTGTATAACTCACGGTCAGACCAATCCATGCCTTTCTTAACTGAGGCTGTTTCAGCCCTACCCTTAAAAAAACAGCCGTTTGAAATCAGTGATTTTTAAGTTCACTGACGGTTTAAAGTTTTTTTCATTTTCAGGGATCTCTGCCGACAAGGGTTGATTTTTATGCAACTGAAATGTTTTTTAGCAAAATTGTATAATTTCTGTCCTAAAGCCATGGGACTCAATACCTGACTCAGTAGAGCACTGATTCTAGCCCTTGCTTGTGTTACTATTTGGGTGCATTCATTTATTATCCTTTGTGCCGTTTCTTTGAATGACAGATGCAGGTTTCCTGATAGCCTGGGGTTTCAGTTAAAGAGCTGTAGAAGAAAGGAGCTTTTAGATATTAGCCTAAAGAATTCTCCATAGCTGAAACATTGTTTTTCTTTTCATTTCTCAAGCCTTTAGATGTTTTATGTCTTAGACCATAAGAACATAAAAACTTAAACGAGAGGAGGCCATTTGTCCAATATTGATCATTTGATAGTTTAGTACCTTAGTGAATGTAAAGTTTTGTCCAGACACTTCTTGAAGGAGACCACCATCTCTCACATACTCCAGATATCCAGAACTCTTTGTCCAAAAAAGGTTTTTTATTCTCCATCTCTGGAATCTCTTTCCATTTCTATTTTTGTGAACCTTAGCATGAAAAAGAATGAAATAGACCCTTTAGGTATTCCAACCTTACCCCTTAGGACATAATATGCTTGTATCAAATCTCTATTCATATATGACAATCCCCAAGGACCAGTCATCATTCTTGTCACTCTTCTTGCAATTGCATCTGAGACTGTAATATCCTTTTTGTGTTATGGCGATCAAAACTCAGTACAATTATCTAAAGGACCATCCTTGAGCATTCTGTCTCTTCTTTTAAATTCCACAAATATGCTGTATGTGGCTTCCTGCAGCACTGCATCACCCAGGTATCATGAATAGTGCATAGTATAATATCCCAGGTACTGTGTTTCCTGCTATTACAAATTGGATTAATCATTAAACATTTCAGCAATATCAGTTGTAGTTTCTGTATCTCCAATAACACTTTCCCAATTTAATGTAAGACATTATATTTCATAAAACAATATAAGAAACATTAAAATCTCCCAGGAAAATAACATCACATTTGCAACATATCTTCCTTACCTCATCATAAAGTGAGCTACTTACTGTACATCCATCTCTGCATTAGGTGGTCAGTAGCATGCACCTACTGTTAAACCCAAAGAATTTCATTTTAAACTGCATGTACTCTCTTGCTTCAGCTGTCTGCCTCTTTCTTCTGTGTAATATTTTTTTATTTTCATTTCTGTTATTCTTCTCTAGTCATGTTTCACAACTTTATTGTAATGTCTTAGTTACCTGTTAATGCAGTTGCCTCATGAATTTTTGCCCTTATGCTTCTAGCTCTGAAATTCTCCCTGAAGATTGCAGGTCTACAAGAAACTAAAACTTTTATATTATTATATTTCGATATAGTAATAGCAGTGAAATATTTTGGAAAATGTTGTAATTACTTTTAACCTCTGGATTAATATAAAACATACTTAATAGCTTAACCCAGGATATTAAAGTCCTGTAAAAATAATTTTGTGTTTGTAAAACAAATTCTATCTCCACACAAGATCTTTGAAATGATCTTTATTACAATATTATTCAGATTGGAAGTGCAACATAACTTAAAAAAAAAGGCCTCAAACCTCAATCTGTTTAAAAACCTTGGGGATTTCCAGGCACTCAGCAATTACCTCTCGCAGTTGCTATAGAAATAAGTGGAGTCACACCATCAAAGCAGACACTCAGGGGACAGACCTGTTTTCTTTGCATCAGTGGATGTTATTATGCTCCTTTGCTGTGCAGTTAGTTTCTTTTTCTGCCTTTCTACTTTGAGTTTTTGGAATATGTTTTAGGATTTTATCACTGTCTTTTAAGGATATCAAAAATCCCATTGCGAATGCACTGTAAAATAATTCTACTTATTTTAGGTAATTTATTGACAGGGACGCAAACAAACAAGAAGGTAAGGGTTGGGAACTTAACCACACTGGTGCTGAACCTCAGGTTCCACATGTTGTTACAACCCGTGGAACCACCCAGGGAACAGGGGTGAACGCAGCAGCAGTGTTATGGTCCCAAGAGCAAGGGCGTTGACAGCCCAGGGCAATCAGCTGGTCTGTGGGAGCAAGGGCTGGTCCTCTTCATCCCCAAAGGCACCATCTGGATTCCTATTGGCTGGGGTCTAGGAGCAAGGACGTCCCAGGGTAAAGGACAGTCCACCGAAATCGCCCGGATGCATGCAGGTGGGCTAGGACTGGACACAGTCCAGTGGACACAGTCCAGTGGACACAGGGGTGGGACTGGACACAGGGAGGGAGTGCAGGACAGGCTGAGAACCTAGAGTTTGGGGTGTGCTTCGTCCAGGGCATAGTGCAAGGCAGGCTGGGCCAGGAAGCTTTCAGTTGGGGTGGTCAACCAAGTGCACGCCGAGTGGGACACGCTCTTTGCGGGGGTCTCCACACCAGTACCTGGTCTCAACAGCGGACACGGGAGGCACGCCAAGATTGGACTGAGGCAGTCACCTGCTGAGGTCTGGGTATGGAGACTAACACAGAGTCCCATCCTCTGTACCCGGAAAGTCTCAGGAACAGAAAGGGCTCCGCTGGGAATCTGTAAGATGGCCCAGGAGTGAAGTGAAGTTCATATCAATGCCAGATCACCAAGGAGAGGATAAACAGGGCTAAATACCCCAGACCAGCTGGTACTGTTTGACGTTTCACTAAAGTCTGTATATCCTGTTTTCCTCGGTGATCAGTGCAGAGTGGAGGAGGGCTGCTGGCCGATGCAGCCATGACACACCCCACTGTGATGCAGCAGGGTGACTGTAACAGAGGTGCTTCAGAACTCTCAAGTTAGTGTTCATTGGTTGTCATACAGTATCCAAGACTGTTAGTTGGTTACTATTTTAGCTTAGTCTTTTTGATGCATAAGAACAGGGTGTACTGAATAGAAATGTTCAGGTGCACTTCTGTTAGTATAAGAAATGATACAAAAACATATCAGTATTCTTGGCTTTGGTACGAACATTTTAAGAACATAAATCTGCATTCAGAACATAGTATTCACACATCCTGGACTCATCTAGGTTTGAGTCAACTTAACATCTAAAGAGTCTGAACAGCCACATGAGGATAATTGTGAATTAACAGAGCAGAACTCTCCTGAGTATGGGCTGATAATGATGGGCTGGGGGGGAGGTTAGGGAGCATTCACTCAGGTAGTTTTTGCAACCAAATCCCACATTCAAATTCAAAGTACACCTCAGAACAACTTGTCCTGTTTTACATGGCCCATGTAAGGACTGAGAAGGATTTTAAGAACTTAAAAAAAACAAAAATAAAGAGAAAAATTGTATGGGCCGCTGCATTTTGAAAAACATCTCCTTTATGAGTTGACACATGCTTACTGAGAACCACAGGTCATGGCTATTTGCTTTAAGTGTTTCCACAGTTAGTTATCTGGGCTTTGAATCCTCATTACACGTCTCAGTGACCTCTGTTGAGTATTGGATTAATGAGGCGAGATGGCAGTTCCTTCAGATGTGTTAAGAACAAGCTTTAGCTGGTCTGTGAGATAGGATGATGCAAATCTCCAGTCCCTGCTCACATGTGAATAGCTGTTGAGAGACTTCAGCAAAAATAAAATAAAAAGCCATGCTAATTCTTTTTAGGCAATACAACTGAAATTTATAATGAGCCAATGCAGAAACAAATGGACACATTGCCATTGTAATTGTGTCAAGTCTTTATTGTGCCTTAGAGCAGTCAGGAAACAAAGGAAGAAGAAAGATTAACTACTTTCAGTCACTATCCTTTCAGTGCTAATATTCTACATTTCATTCTGGTTCACATGGAGGAAAAAACAAATCAAAGAAACACCTTTTCGGCATCACATACATTACTAAGCACACAGACCGCCAGAGTGGAAAAGCTGCTGGTGTTATTAAGGCATTTTGAAAAAACTACAGCATTCATTTTATCTTTTAGGTTTACATTTATTCTTAAATGTTTTCAAAGCTGGCCACAGATGCATTAGAAAAGGTTTGGCAGTGCACTCTTTATAGTTTCAGAGGAGTCCGTTGTAATGCATGCCACTCACCTGTGACTTAATCTCCCCTTTTTTCAACGTGACAAAATCTGAGCCCTAAAGTCTTCATGACAGCTTTGGGCAGAGGGTGTATGGCATCTCATACAAAGAGCAATATGAAAAGAGACTTTCTGCTACACAAGCAACACATTTTGCTACAGGAGTGGCTCTGCAATACTTTATTGTGGGCTAGAGGAAAGTTGATCATGTGAAAGAAATCTCCAGGAATGAAAAGAGTAAACATAAGATTATATTTCTCTTGCAAGCGTGCTGCAAGAAAATATACATTTTGTGTCTCTTAAGTATGTCTAAGTGGCATAAGAGTATGAGTTATCTTATGACTCCTGATATGCTGCTGACTAGCTTAAGGTTACACATATCCATTTTTCTAAATTCCTGATATAAATAACAGTGTTATGCATATAACGTCATACGTGAATTACAAGATCTAAAACTCTGCCTGAATTTTGTCTGAAGACAATAATTCTTAAACAGTGTACACTAAACGTGAATTTGGTTTCAGTAAGAAATAAGAATACCATACATCCAAAGAGGTTTACTTCTAAACTAGTTGAAGGTTGTTCACAGTTGCTGGTTCCCTTGCTTAAAGCTTGCTTTAAAGCATTGTTCTTCAATATGTTGTTTGACACATGACCCCTCTTCTGACCACCACTGACAAATCAGACCATCAGCTGTTTTAGTGAAACTCTTTTTAAGGCTAGATATGTGTTGTAACTAGTCTCTTGAACTGCTTAGGCTCAGATGGATCTACAACCTGCTCACTACAGTTTACAAGGGCTTCAGACATTATGGAGATTAAATTCAGTAGGCATTTGTTTCTACAATCAAATCCTGACTTTATCTAAAGTCATTGTGCTCACTGGTTCATACCAAAGTGGTAGTCACAGAGTATTTTTTTTTTCATCACAGAGTACGTTGGTTTTTGGAAAAATGTCATGCGGATTAATGGTCATCGTCTCAAGACACAGTCTTTAACACAACCTTTAGAACTGTGCCTTGGTGTTCTTGGTATTAACCAACTTTCTCTCTCGTTTTTCTTAGGGTTTGTCTTGACCAGTATAATTTTTGGTATCCAAGACTTTAAAGATCAGGAGTTGTCAGAGAGAGTCCCAAATGAATGAGATGCAGAGATTCTTTAATAAATGCACCCTAAATCAGGCCTCCATCATCAGGTGAGCGCTGGCTAGCATTGTAAAAGACTGTGGCAGTGCTGTGTTGTGGATACGAGTTGCAGTACGTATACAGTATTAGTGTAACTAATTATCACCCAGTTGCAGTTCCAGCATAAACATCTGAAATGAACACAAACACTATGACTGATGACAAGAGTTTTTAAGGAGATCTAATGGGGAATGGTCAATGGCCCACACAGAACTACCATGCAAACATGAAAAGCACAACATGCACCTAATGATTTTTATCTCTTTCCTTCTCAAGAGGGAGTGAAACTAGGATCTGGCTCACAGTGTCAAGTGCAGTCTCAGAGAGGAATCCTGTTTTCAGTTGTGCACATATGGAACAAGACGAACCTATTTATGCAGCACTGTAGGTGTGCACATCATAAGGATATGTATGACAGTGCAGCAGTAAGAGATTCAATTAACAGTGATTATACTACACTAGTGTCATGCTTTCAATACCTCCTCTATGTGAGTGGATCTACCTTCACTGAGTGATAGACTGTTTTTCTAGTTGTTTAGAATTTCTCATTCTAAATAAATAGTTGTAATGTATTTGTTATATAATTACAATGCTGTGTTTTAGCAAAGGAGAAGATTTGCAAAGGTCCTTATTATATCTCCTAATCCAGTTCAAGTTTGAAACAGTATTGTAAACGCTGCGTACAGTATACAACATCAAAAGTACTCAGTAAAACTATCTAAGATACAGTGAAAAAGGTTAGTGAGATAGCCATTTTTGTTCTATATTGGAGAAAATGAATATAGATCTCAGTTGTTCTTTGTGTACAAACACCCCCTTTGGAATAGGTTTTTCAATAGCGATTATATGCTGAGACCTAAGGATAGGTTGGCATTGACAGAGCACACAATCAGTCTGAAACCCGCCATATTATTGTAACGATGGCTTCTGATTTTGAGGAAAGGTCTTTGCTGAAGCTTGCTCACAGTGTTTCTACAGTGTTTATAAAAGAGAATAAATCGCAATTGGATTGTTGAATGTCAAGATTCAAGAGAAACTGGGATCAGTGAGGGATTCCTCTCTTAGACTGCTCTTGGGTTGAGAGATGTAGCAGAGTGGGGTGTTTTAGTTTTTCTGGCTAGCAGGGTGAACCTCCCCAGGCTCAGTCTTATCCACCTTCTTGGTGGAGACTATGGTCTCCTCGATGATCTCCTCAAAGGTCTCGCGCTGGGTGGGAGCCTTCGCGGGCTTAGCCGGGGCCTCTTCCTCCTTCTCCTTCTCCTTCTCCTCCCTCTTGGAGGAGGAGGAGGCCTTGGAGGAGCTGGTGTAGACCCGTGTCTGGTAGCCGTAGCTCAGGCTTGGACCCAGGCTAGGGGTGGGGAGGCTAATTCCAGAGCTGAATCGGGTCTCCTCTCCCTCCAGTAGTTTCCTGGTTGGGACAGAAACGAGCAACCACAGCTTAAAAGGCTTGTACCTCACATTCTCGTTCGCTTCAGCCTTACCATATCCATGGAGCTGCGATGTGGTAGAGGTGTGCATGAAACATACTGTACTAATCAAGGTCCTAACCAGAGAGAAACCCCTTCTTTACTATGCAGGTACAAGGGTAGACAGCACATATAGGATTTTATTAAAACCAGTTTATTTCTTAAATTTAGCCTTTGATTTAGTCTGGGAAAAAATATCACATAAAGTAGTTTGAGCAAAAAGTATGGGTTTCCTTTTGTAATCATAAAATGCTTTATGTCCTTTAATAATGCTGCTGACAAACAGTATGACATCCATAATTTGTCATATACTCCTGCAAGGAAACTGATATGGATACGTGAAGTTAGGAATTAGAGTAAAACAACAAAAAGGGCTGTCTGTGTTTTTTAATGTGAAGTAACATGAAGTGTTATGAAAAAGAGCTATTCTGCATATAAGCATTCTGTTCCATAGGAATATCACATTTATGCTCCTAATTAATACATATTACTGTATATATCAAACAGTGACCAGATTAATGATATGAATTCAAATCTATTTTTTTTTCCTGAAGGGGGACAGTGCTGTTAAAATTAGGGACATTAAGGCTAATGTTGGGTCCAGAAAAAAAAATGGTAATGTGAAAGCATAATGGTTTCTTATGGGCAATGATGCTTATCGTATAAGAAATACACTGCATAATAAGGCCTAAGACTCACACATTAGCACAACCAGTATAGTGCTGTATGCAGTGTTGGCAGTTTTTGAAATCTAGAAATACTTTAAATAATTACATTCAGCACAGGATAGAATTAAAGGGAAACTTTAAACTGTCTACTTTTCTTCCATTTTCCTCCTTGTAGGACTTCTTATAGATTATCAGTTAATTGTTTTTGTTAGGTGCTGATGCAAACCTATTAAATCCATAAAGATCCCTCATGGCACAATATGATAAAATTAGATGAGTAAATCTATCGGTGTTGTAAGATGAAGTGTAAATGACTTTTACTGCAATGGAGCAAGCACGTCACACAAATGGTTTGTCTCCAACTAGCATTCCCTCATTCTAGTTGATACAATTCAATTTTGAAGCAGCTTTGGCAAGTAACTCAGAACAACTAAAAATAAATAAGCAATTAAAAATGAAGGACTACAATTTAATTATCAATAATCACCAGCAGTTTTCAATAGTACAGCCATTTCATAAGATGATTAAAAAAAGGATATTAGTATTTTTACATATTTTTGTACTGCGTAAATAGTACTTTATATGCCATCATCCAGGTGGATGCTGCACATTGGTAGTGGTGGAGGGGAGTCCCCATTACCTGTTAAGCGCTTTGAGTGGAGTGTCCAGATAAGTGCTATATACAGTAAGTGTAAGCAATTATAATTATAATTATATGGCAATTTTCCTTCCTTTTTGTTAAGTAAGAAACAGTTGCCCAGGCATTGGGAATCAGCTTGAATATCAATGTACAGCAGTAAACTGAAAGGTAAGTGCTTTGTTAAATGGAATCTTGCCAATATTGATAGTCATATACAGAATCCATTACAGGATTGGCCTTCTTGTTGATTAGCCAGCTAGCTAGTACTGTACTGTCTGAACTACAAACGGGCAACTAAGCAGCTTGATAAAATGTTATGTACTGTAAGTTTAAATGTGGTTTGAAAAAACCCATTTGTTGAATATGAATGTAAGAGAAGCGAACTACAATATCAAATGAGCTAAAATCCGTGTTTTGTATCTATTTGTTCTTCTGAACATGGGCACATTTCAATTAGGGCATTAACTGAATTTCTGAGACTGCTACATACTGTATTTAATGTACAGAATATGTTTAGGAAAATATACCACCTACACTTATTTTCCTGAGTTTTGTAATGCTTCTTTTCTGATCAGGCTTATCATGTTGTAGGGGCTGATTTAGTTTAAAAATCTTCAGCTGGTACATTGCTCTAAAACAATATGACATTCACACACTGTGTGGTGAATATTTAACAGCTAGATATGCAATGTCTTCGGAAGTGAATATTTTATTTGTCATTTTCACTTTTCAATTGACTGAATCTGGTTCTTGCACGTTAAGGGATGTATTTATACTCTGCCCTTGATTCTGGTATGTTTGTGTGTAAGGGGAAAAGAGAAAGGATGTAAATTGTCCTCTATCTGAGGAGAGCCATGGAAGCTACTGTCCTTTCCAATATCATAATAGAAACCAGCCACTTTGACAGAACATTTATAATAAGAAGTCTGTGGTTGCACCTAAATCAAATATTTAGTGAACTGTTCCTTTGCAACAGTAATATTTTATTTGTCTGATGATCATATACCAAGTGACTTAACGTTTGTACCTGTTTGTATGGTAGGGCATTTTACTGGAGTGATCAGTTTGCAATATCTTACTCAAGGATACACCACTGAAAATGTCCTTGATGGACTGTGGCTCTTGCGTAATTGGTTACTAAAGTCCCCTTTCCACTGGTGTTAACCAAGCTGCAAAATCAGCACATGGTACTCTTCCAAAAGGGTTTTTTTCTCTGGCTGTATTGCTCAGGCCAAGCAAGAACCAAGCCATGAAGCTGAAAGACGTTTTGAAGGGCAGTGCTTGCCCTTTCAAATACTTTGACACACAGAAAGGTGACTAATATCTGCAGACAGGAGGCAGGGAGAGAGGTTGCTTTTTATTAACTTACCCATGAGTGGATAACACTTCAACACCTCTTCAAGAGGTGCTTCAGAATGATTTCTTGTTAGCCAGGTACATGCTGCACACTGCTGAAATTTCAATCACTGCTGTAATTGTATATGCCTATTACATAAATACACAGCATGTATACAGAAGAAGCTGTATTTTTCAAATGTTAATGCAGAAAAGACTGAACCAGCTGTTTTTTAAGTTGGAAAGACTAGGGTCAGTACAATGTGACAAGTGATACAATTAAAATTTGGGAGTGCATTAATATGAAACACTGCCCTATCATAAGGTTTTTCCCAAGATTGTGCTTCCTTGTTACACCATTGTATTGTATACAGACAAAATTAACCACAGAATTTAAGCCAGCAAAAAAGAAACCTAACTAAATAAGAAGCCATCACTGAATGGAGCTTTATCAGTCCCCTTACCAAGGAAGCCATAGGACTAAGAAAACTACGTACAGTATATGATATATCATTTATATTTTAATGCCATAAATCTATTTATTCATTATTTCTTGGAATACAAAAAGAGGCCATTAGGCCATACGACTCTCACTTCCTTTCACTACTGTGAATTTTGAAAGCTAATATCATTAGAGAGTCACTGTCGTATCCCCATCAGCCTGCTAGCAGATGTTTACTTCTTTTAACTTCACAGAAACGAACGAGAGTTGCAGTTGAGGACTGGGAGCGAATGCTGCTTAGATTTCTTTCAGGGTAAAAAAAAAAATCTGTGCGTGCAAAGCTGATAAAATTCAATTCCGTGTGCAAACGCATCAGTGCTAGAGTGTATGATGTTCCTTCTGGGGCTGGAATTGGCAGTGCATGTGACACTGTACCTGTAAGCTGCAATCTCGATGTCCAGAGCCATCTTGACATTCAGCAGGTCCTGGTACTCCCGCAGGTGACGGGCCATCTCACTCTTGGTGGTCCGCAGTTCGTTCTCTAGTTGTCCGATTGTATCCTGTACAGGGGGCAAGAAAGACAGCCCATTTTCCATTTCAAGCACTTCTCTGATCACTCACAAGGTCGCTGTGCAAACAGCTAATGGTAACCGCCATGATATCAGCAGTATTTAGAAAACAAAATTATATAATGTGTATATAATTGCTTTTACCTATACAATATAAATACTTCATTAGAAAGCAAAGATGTATAATACGACCCATTATTCCATAGGAATACCAGCATAACTTATTTGTCTATCAGAGCTTAGTGTCTCCAAACATATCTAATTGCAAATTTTAGACCTTCAAATACTTTTTGAGTTCCCTGTTATAATGAATTCATGAGGAAAATAACAGTAATTGATTAAATACCTTTTACTATATAGTATATTTATTACTCAATTGAAGTGTTTAACTGTGTAAACGGTATGTCGCATTTTCAGTTGCATAAAAATATATAGATCAATGTTTTTCAGTTCGATTTATAATTCTTTGATTTATATATAAGTCCAAAGACACACTGGTAGATCAATTGGCTTCTGGGAACATTGTCTCTGGTGTGGGTGTGTGTCTGTGTGTGAGCCCTGCGATGGACTGACATCTCATCCAGTGTGAACCTTGCCTTGTGCCTATGGCAGGATAATCTCCAGCTCCCCGTGACCCTGAATTGGATGAAGCCGTTAGAAAATGGATGGGATTCACTTATTCTTTTCACCCTTTTAAAAAGTACCAAAGATAATAATGGTTAGTGTTTCACTGCGATGTGTCAAAATTTGGAAGTTTGATAAACTAATCTACAATTAATGGATTAATAAAAATGGTTTAAAAGAACAGCAATGCTTCTCCAATCTTACTTGGGCACACCACAACAAATCTTAATCTGATTTCTATAGGTGGAACCGTGCCTAGTACACCAGCGGAGAAGTCACTCCATCATCCCGGTTTTAAGGATTTAGAAGCTGTAATACGTAAAGACGATTACAGAGAACTCTGGGAACACTGTTGTATTCTTACGTATTTTTAAAATGTGAAAATACTGCAGTCATACTTAATTAACATCAACATAATACAAACGGTGTGTATATATTATATGAGTGATTGTATGTACGGTATATTCAAATGTGTCTGTTGGTATCTACTGTACCTGCCGATTTATCACTTGTCAAAGTAAAAAAAATAAAACTAAACACTCAGACTCGGTGTTTTTATATCGCACAATACTATCCTAAATCGATCTGAATATTTGTTGTTTCCCACTGCTTCCGCTGTGATTTGACAGCTTAATCTTTACGTGGAATCTTCTTAATCAGGTTTCTGCGGAGCCGTCAGTTAACCTTGTCGCTTTACTGCTTCAGCACCATGGCCAGAGGTCCTGGCTCTAACAGCAAGAGCGCGAAGCTTCTCCGGTTTTAATTGTCCGTTCTTGCAGTGCGTTTAATTATTCTGTAGTGTGCTCAAATGTAGAATTAAAAGGCAAATGTAGCGATCCTGAGAAAATAATTTTAGTGTCTTGTATTTGGCACAATATGTGTATCAATGCAAAGCACAATCGAAGGTATTCTCGGGGTAGTTAAAAATTGCCGTCTTCAGAATAATAAAACGCACGTCACGAGAGGGATGCTAGCAAAACGGCAGAAACTGGGGATATTGGCGATACTCGTGCACTCTGTCCATGGTGCTGAATCAGTATTTCAACTCGGCAAGAAAGGTTAAAGGCACCACACAGCCCTGGTAAAATGATAATACCCGTACTATAATTAAAAATAATTTCATTGTTTCTAACTTATTTAATTAATTGAATGATGGGCGTTTATAGACGTTTAGCAAGAATATACAGTTTTAATATTATATATATGTATAATATAACGATATAAATATAGGACGGAGTACGATCCAGATTTAGTAGGACATGTAGCGCGTTAACTTTTTAATATTTCCAAATTTATTTACAGACTATTGTTTAATATTATTTGAATAATCCTTCATCTCATTACAGATCACCTATTTCAAATTAAGACATGGAACGGTCGGAGAACGTAGAGTTTTAAAAGTTATTTGGTAATAAAAAACAATATATTCTTTGCCTGAGAGTTTGTAAATCGTTTGTTCAAGATTAACCAATTGTTCTAGAAGACCACTGTGTTTTCAATAACCAAGCTCTAAATAAAACTTTTAAATCTTTGTATGCGTTTATCTTTGTTTAATAGAAAACCGCAACGGACAAGTTTTCAAGCGTTTTCTCCTTTGAATACCACACTTAAAAAACTTTAAAGATGTATTAAGTATAAGCTGTATAGAGCATCTTGAAATCTTTAATATTGCACAATGGAAATGTGGCTCAATAATTAAAAAAACTGTTAATCTTGAAGGTACACCTACAGTATGGCTAATACTTTAGTGTTATCCCGTTAAATTATTGATACAAATAGTATGTGTGTGAGTACACTGTGGTCATAGCTGGTGATCTTTATGTAAAAGCTTTGACACCCACACCTCCAGTTTCTTTAAATGAAACTAGCCGTCCTTTCCAAATGGTCGGGTGATCTCGTTAGTGACAAGGAAGTTTATTTTATACATTTTCAGCAGTATTTGTAAATTTTAATGATTCAAAGCTAGCTTTTTTTTTTACTCTCTCAATAAAAACACCGGTGGACAGACCAAACGCACTAACCTGGGCTCTAGTAAATTCGGCTGCATTGAATTGTGGACAAAAAAATACATTGACGATTTAATAAAAGTTTTTGGTGTCATCTATTTTTATACATTTTTAAAACTAGATTTTTGATACATTGAGTGACGTGACGATCATGTTCAGAGCTATCACGACTAGAAGCGAGATACAGTGGCTGACAGGCGGTTGTCTTACCTGGAAGCCCGAGATTTCGTCATTGTGCCTTTCTTCCATCTCTCGGATCTGCCTTTCCAGTGACTCGTTAGTGCTCCGGAGGCTCTCGACCTCAATGGTCCTGGATTGCAGTTGCCTCCTGAACTCGTTTATCTCTTCCCTGCTCGCCCGGATCGCCTCGTTGCTCTTAGCTGCCTGTTCACTCAAATTGGCGAACTTGGACTTGTACCAGTCCTCGGAGGACTGCAGGTTCTTAGCCGCCAGGGACTCGTACTGGCCTCGGATCTCCTTCAGCGCGGAGGTGAGGTCCGGCTTTGCCACCTCCATCTCCACGGAAACCTGGGCAGCCTGGATCATGGCCATCAGCTCCGTCACCTCTTCCTCATGCACCTTCCTGAGGAACGAAATCTCATCCAGGAGCGATTCCACTTTCTTCTCCAGGTCCAGCCTCACCATCGTGGCATCGTCCACGTCTTTTTTGTAAGCCTTCAGGGTCTGCTCGGCCTCTTCCCGAGCCCTGATTTCATCGTCATACTTGGCTCTCAGCTTCTGCAGGTCCTCTTCAATGTTGTCCCGGTCGATGATTATCTGCGACTTCTCGCCGTTGATCTCCTCCAGCTGGGAGCGCAGTTCTCGGATCTCCTGCTGGTATAACTCAGCTAGTCGGGACGGCTCGCTCTGCCTCTGGCGCAGCGCCACCAGCTCGGTTTCCAAGACTTTGTTCTGCTGCTCCAGGTTATGCACCTTCTCGATGAACATGGCAAATCGGTCATTGAGCCCCTGCAGCTGCTCCTTCTCATTCGTACGAATGATTTTGAATTCATTGTTGAGGACGGAAGTTTGGGCGAGGTCGATGTTTTCGCTGGACACCGGCGAGAACGATGAGCGCCCAGCTCTCCGGTACGAACCTAGGGAAGAGGCGCTGCTTCGGGAGAGAGACTGGGATCTAAATCCGCTGGACGAGATGGAGCTCCGCGAGGAGGTGGTGCTGCCCAGCCGGGAGGGAGCGGCTGAGAAGCGTGGGGAGTCCCCGAAAATCTTCCGGTAAGAGGAGGAGACATAGTAGTCCGGTCCGTAACTCATCTTGGCGTCTCAGCAGAAGGAGAGGAGCGCCCAATGCGCCTTATTTATATAGCAGGACCGTCCCAATCAATTATTAACTTCATCTGAAAGAAACGCTCGCCTGTTATCAAGCGGCGGACGTTTCGGTCAAAACATTATTTGCACTTAATCAAAAAACAAATTCGTATTTATTATAATTCTAGAAGTTGTAAACTATTTTTTCACTTCCATATTTGTGTGAGTAGTGATTCTAAAAACTACAGGTTTTTGTAATATGGGAGGTTTGGCAAATGGAACTGTCCATTTTGGTGCAGTGCTGATGTCAGCGTGAGAGTGAATTTTTTAGCTTGTTCAAGAGCCAGTCATGTCTGTGACTGTCTCATTTTTGTGCCTAATGCATAACTTAATGATTCTATCTCATTTTAACAGTCAATGTAAGCGAAGTATAACAGATCATAAGAAAAACACTTTCAATATGCTTTGGAAATTAAATCTTTATAGCAAGGTCCATTTTACATTGTTAAATAGGAATGTGGTAGACAACGATTTTATACACAATACTGCATATACAGTATTCGGAATTTACTGTTCTAGTTGTGTAATTGTAGGTTTTATTTTGAAGGAAACCGTCGGCGTTTTCCTTATTGTAATCTGAAACTGCTCGAAATATAGTTTTGCATTAATTTACATTTCTATAAGGAAATCTGAATATCTGGACAATATTTCCCGTCTTCTTCAACATTACTAAGCCGAAACAGGCTTTGAGTTTTCAAGGAGAACCTGATGAACGCTTTTCCAGTCAGAAAGTCTGCGCTGCCCCCTGTTGGATTTAAGCATTTGCTGCTAAAAGTCCCGCTGTTGGGAAAAACGTGGTACGCTTTATGAAAGAGTTGTGAAAATGAAATTCAGCGAGAAAACAAGCAAATCATCTTGGTTTTAAATTGCATGGGTACAGTGTCAGTTCCTTGGGGAGCTTTTATTAAATTAAGTTGCTTTTTTAAATACAGAAATGTAATGATGTACATTATATACGGTGGTTCTTAAAGAGTATGGCGAATAAATTTCATGCCTTTTCATGCTCAAGGCTTGCACAAGTCACCTTAATCCTTATTTAAGGAGCCTTATTTTTTTAAAACAGAAAACATTATTAATTGATTTAATTTTATAAAGTTAAGGACAAATTTAACAAGTTTAAGGACAAGTGTAACCGAGGCAACGAAAACTTGCACAATGTATTAAAATGTTTTAGTTTTTTCAGGTGCACGAGTAGTTTGCAAATAACTTTTTTATATTTGAAATGTATGTTTAAAATTCTTCAGCAGCTGTTTCAAAACATCTTGCTTCAGCCTCTAATTTTTTTTTCCATTTCGTAATCAAATAAAATGTGGAGATTTATGTTGGCCATACGTTTATCTGAAAAAACAAACATTTGCATTTTTAAATTTTGGCCTATTTTCAGAAGGTTGGTCTTTAAATAACGCCCCGGAACCTTTCGTTAATGCCATATTAAAAATCATATTCGGTTTGCACATTTTTTACATGAAAAAAAATAAACATATAATTTGGTATGACATAGTTAGAGAATGGACAGTGTTCCTGCTTGCCCCTGTGTAAAAATCATTCTTCATTTCAGGTATGTGCAGAACAGTCCTGGTAAAGGAGATAAAGTGGTGGCTACATGTAGACTGAGGCTCGGAGAAGAAGTAATAAGTCGTATTCACTAAATGTGTCACTGCCAGAACTTTTGGAGTTGAAGGAGCAGACAGTGTTATCTCTGGTCTTTTAATGGTAAGTAAATGTCCTTGTTTAATTTGCTGCCTTGTGGATTTAGGGAGATGAAAAAGCCAGAAATGTTGGGACAGATACCAGAGAACAAAGAATGCATTAGATTGAACTTGCAGATTGTATTAATGGCTGAGTAAAATGTGTGATAATGATAGTCAGAAAACTACCCTGATGCAAATGCATATGGATTTGAAAAAAGACAGAAAACATGCTGGAGAAAGCAAAGGACTATTGTGACTGCAGGTATTTGCTTCTGTTTTTGGTGAGGATTATTTCAAGACAACACCTATTAGAGTAAGAAAGAAATATAAATATATTCTGTTAATTGTGATACTGTATGGGTGAATGTATGTGCATATTATCCCATACTATTATTAGGTGTTGCATTATGTTTATGTAGATATGTTTAATTGCATTAAGTCTCCTTAAACCTACAGTTCAGCGAGGTGGTCCAAAACTGGTCCCGGAGAGACGATTTGTCTGCAGGTTTCTTTCTTAATGATCTAAATCAGGTGCTCCTCCAGGCTCTTGAAGTGCTGCAGCTTTCCAAAGGTCTAGAAAGCCTGCAGACACTAACCATCCCCTCAGTTAGACCATCCGGTCCTACAGCTCCTACCTATCAGTGCCAGGACCCTGGTGTAAAAGTTGTAGCTCTTTAGGTAGAGCTGGTGCTCTGACAGTGCTGCACCATGGGGTTTCAGAGCTTTTAGAAAGAAGATTATGACTGAATTAGTGTGAAGAAGAGAATAGCTGTACATGAGGTTAAAAATGTGATAAGCAGCTCTTAGCTTTGCCTGTTACCCCAGATGAAAATGGAGGTAGCAGTTGTTGGTGGCGATGAAGTGATGAGGTGATCTCCTAATTTGAAGAATTACCCTCCACAAGTTGAAGGGCGTTTATCGGTCAACCCAGCCTTAACGTATATTAGCGAAAGAGAGACATGATTGAGATTTTAAGATATTGAATCCCATAAGTAAGGTCATGTAAATAAAAACACACAGTATCTGTTTAGATGGACATAGACAAACACAGAGATACGGAGTTTCCAAGTGTCCTGCAATGTGTGAGAGACTGGCAGTTTAAATTTCTAGGTTTGCAAAAGGTGTGAAAAAATTACAAAAAGAGTGGACATTTTTGTACAAAATCAAAATGACAAAATTGTATAGATCCGACTGACAGAAGTGTACAGTAGGTCAGTAAGGCACTGTCACAGATGGGAAAGGCTGACAATATTTATACAGAGAATATTAAATGTGTAATTTAATTAAATAAAAATGATAAAGGTAAAATAAAGATGTCTGTGAGAGATGATTTCAGAAATATATTATCATCAATATTATATATCAATAATATTAAAAATATCCTGGAAAAGTTCAGAGAAATTATCCACGTGTGACTGTCCTGTTCTGACAAATAACAATAAACAGTGGAAATTGTCTACCTATTTATATATATCTGTCACACACACTGTAATCCTTTAAGATATACTGTCTTTATAGAGGGTGGTGTTTCTGTCTGCCTGTAGTTTATGAAGAAAACAATCTGACGTAGCAAATTAAAATACTAGGATTTATGAAAGTCTCTGCATACAACTCTCCTCACCATCCTGATCCATTAATGTATTGCAGTAGTTTTAAATCTCATCTCAGAAGCACAATATAAATGAAAAACAAAGAACAGGCTGGCTGCTTGAATGTTGATCGCAGTGATGTTGTCATGACAGATGACATGTCAACAGGTCCTGAACTGCACAAAACCCCAAACAGCTGCTGCTTAGTTTAGAGCAGTTTATGATTTGGATGTTAGAATTAATTAACTCTACGTACAATAAACGAAACTTTAGAATTTAAGATTTGTATGCTTTATTGAAATTATGAGTCTTCCCACTGGGGGGCGACAAAGTGCTTGGAAAATGGATGTTCTCCTCATGGGTTTTCTCCAGGTCCTCTGGTTTCCTCCCGCACTTCAAACACATAGTGGTAGGTTAATTAACTTCTGAGAACAAATGGCCCTGGTGTAGGTGTGGGTGTGTTTGTAACTGTGTATGTCCAGCAATGACTTCCCATCCATGGTGTATCCTAACTTCCACCTGTTGCTTGCCATGATAGCCTCTAGCTTCCCAGAGCTTATAGTTTCTAGCTGTTTTGGATAAAGTGGTTAAAGATGGATGGATGTTATATTTACAGTTTTTGTTATTGCTATCTGCATATCTGTCCTTGTTTTTGAGACGATTAAATCTCATATGCCAGGTGTCTGGCTTGTTTTCGCATTGGAATTTTTAGCTGTTTCTGCATTGTGTTTTTTATGTATCACCTGATTGATATACTGTGAACTTGACTAGTTACTTATTAGTAACAAGGTCTAGATCATTGATATAAATTAAGAAGATCCTAGTACAGATCCCTGTGGCACTCCACTAATTGTGCCTCAGCTTGTGCGTTTATGGTACTGTCTGGTTGTGTTCTGCAGTCAGGGAGAGGGCAACTAGCCAGTCACATCCTCACATCCTCTCTGTAGTGATTTCCACTTTTGCTACTCCTATTCTGAAACTACTACTCTGACGCCAAAGGAACAGGCCTGAGACAGCTGGTCCTTCTCTGTCTTCGTCTGTGATAAAGGAGAGCTTCTGGACACCAGTCTGACCACCTCCTCCAGATGGCCAAGGCTGCATGGACTGCTCTTTTCCCAGTGATGTCAGCTGTCCACCACCTCAGGTGGTGCTGGGGGCATGGATTTTTAAATCCAGCAGTTATATCATCCTGCAACTCACAACTGGCAGCCCGCTGTTGCTCAGCTGGGGTGAGCCTGGTCTGTACCTGGGTGGGAGACCTCCTGGGAAAGCACAGGTTGCTGCTGGAAGAGGTGTTAGTAGGGCCAGTAGGGAGCGCTCACCCTGCGGACTGTGTGGGTCCTAATGCCCCAGTATAGTGACTGGGACACTATACTGTAAAAAGGCGACGTCCTTGGGGTGAGATGAAAAACTGAGGTTCTGACTCTCTGTGGTCATTAAAAATCCCAGGGTGTTTCTTAAAAAGTGTAGGGATGTTAGCCCGGTGTCCTGGCCAAATTTTTAATTGGCCATTACCATTAAGGACCTCCTAATAATCCCCATCTATGAATTGACTTCATTACTCTGTTTTCCTCCCCACTGAGCTGGTGTGTGGTGAGTGTACTGGTGCACAATGGCTGCCCTCACATCGTCCAGGTGGGGCTGCACATTGGCGGTGGTGGAGGGGAGTCCCCATTACCTGTAAAGTGCTTTGAGTGGAGTGTCCGGAGAAGCGCTATATACAGTAAGTGTAAGTAATTTTTTTGGTGTTGGCAGATTTCTCTCTGAGCACGCCCTCAAACAGCACTGGACTCTCTGGTGATACATGTCTCTCTGGTGGTACTGCTTGATTGTTTGCAAGGAGAGCTAGCTGCTTGCTCTAGGACTGTGCTGGTCAAATCACCTGCTCTGCTTGCTTTCCTCCTCTGGGAAACTCCACATTCCTGTAAGGCCAGGGGCTCAACTTCCTGTAAGGCCAGGGGGTGAGCGGTGGCTCTGTGGCTAAGGATCTGCGTCTGTGACTGGAAGGTTGCTGGTTCAAATCCCATGGCTGGTAGAGGAATTCTACTCCGTTGGGCCCCTGAGCAAGGCCCTTAACCCCAACTGCTCCAGGTACAACTGCGCCGTACAATGGCTGACCCTGTGCTCTGACCCCAAGCTTCTCTCCCTGTCTGTGTGTCTGTGTCTCATGGAGAAAAAGCTGGGGTATGCAAAGAGATGAATTCCTAATGCAAGAAATTGTATAGGGCTAATAAAGAAACATTAACATTCTCTTGCCTGCTGGGAAGAGGGTCGAACCTCCACTGCTTCCTCAATTCCAACACAGGCTGGGTTGCACGTTACCTACAATTAAAATGAACTGTGCCACTGTGGGGTTACTCAGACTGCTCAGCTAGACCACAGCTCAGACACCCTGCAGGCACTAAGCATTCATGTATGTTAGGAGAAATAAGGACACAACAGCACTCAGGTGTGAGCTTAGACAGTATGCAAGCTTCTCTTTTTCACAAGCAAGACGAGCACAGAAAAAAAGGTGGCACCACACATCTACAACCACGTGCAATCCCTAATTCTGCGAAAGGGTCACGCTTATACACCCCAGGGTGCTGAGAGGAAACTTATTAAGATATAAACTGCAATACTGTGGAGTTTTTGTATAGCGATATAGCATGCAATCTACATATTATACATTCCATACACAATGACTTATACTTTGTATTGGTATGAAAAGTTCTTTTTAATTCTGAGGTCAAACATTTTTTGCAATAATCTGTTGAAATCAGGGACACATAAACTGTTGTCTATTGCCAGACCAGCTACTTCCGAAAATGCAACTTAGCAAAGTTGCACCAACTCTGTTGAGCAACGACTGATTGAAAAGAAAAATGGTCAACTTATTTTGTGGCCAGTATGAAACACAAGAACATGAGAGCAGTGGTCCTAGTGTACAAACATAATAAAGATCACAAACAAGAGCCTGTTTGGTAGTTAGCAGTGAGTTTGTTAACGGATTTCATCCAGCAGTGCTTTGTAGGAAGCCAGTGTACCGGCTTCAACAATATAACCGCATAGCTCGTTCCATTCTCCCACAGCCCTTTGGGTAAAGAAGTACCCCCTGGTTTTCTGTTTTAAATGCACTTCACAGTTTTCACTTGTGCCCTCTGGTTCATGTTTCACTGTTTTCTTCTGAAAAGCTTTGTTGATTTTGTCCACTGTTTTTACTAACAGTAGTATTATTAGTAAAAACAAAACTAATGGCATAAATAAGTTACTATTGTCGTTGTTGCTAAACAGAGAGAATCTGTGCGTCGGGGTCAGGGAGAATTTCAGATGTATCGAAGCGGCCATCAGCAGTTGGTTGTTCAAATTCATAGTCTTTTCAGCAATTAGTTTATATTGTACTTTCGTAGTTTACTTTCGCGGTGTTGTTATTCCATACGATTTGCACTGACAATGTAATTAAACCTGTTATCCGGACTTTGGCAATCCGTGCTGTGTATTTGCACACTTAGTGTTGTGTGTGGTTGGTATGTAATAAACGCACTGTAAATGTACGCGTGGTATACCACTTCTGTATTATAGATAACGTTGCCTGAAATATGTATAATTCTCTAGTATTTTCTTATCTAAACAGCCGTTTAGATATTTATTTAGATTATTTAGGGTTTAAAAAAAACACAACTGATTTCGACTGAAGTCGTCCAAGTCATTAGCGAGAGATTTTGCAACCTCTGTTAGCTCACCGCGGAAGGGAGCGTCAATAAATTTCAACATCGTGATGTCACGTAATCACGGATGCAGTTCAGTCTTAATGTAGTTGTTTATGGCAACAATGGTAAATAAGGTTGAGTGCTGAAAACCTAACTAGAAAGATAAACGGTGTACGTAAAGTATTATATTTACTTTATATTAAAAAGGATATAAGGTAAAAACGAGAGCTAATATTTTGCATCTCCTCAGCTTCAAGTCTGTCGTACATTTTAAAGCCTTCTTTCAACCACACCTTTGATGTGTCTAATATTTTCAGATTTTGTTCTCATGAGAATCAAAACAAAATTACAACCAAGAAAGATGAATTATGTGGCAGGGATAATCTTGCAATTTTAAAGGCATCGGTCCTGAACAAAACCAAAGAAAACAGTAACAGGACAAGATTGGAAAGAACTGGCCATTTTGTTTTAATGGTGGCGATTAAAAATGCAATATAACGGCGACATAACAAGTACATTGCAATTAAATGTGTATGAGGACAGCAGTGCATTGTATGTAAACATCTGGCACGTTGTCCTCACTTTTAGTCCGCTTTCAAGACCTCTCGACTGTGTATGCTGCACACGTACAGCGGTGAGGTCTATTAGTTTTTCGATTGCCCCACAAAATAGTGCGCTCCATGCGCATGCCCAGAAGGGATGCCAGTGCAGTTGTAGCCGTACAGTGGGAGAGAGGTAAGTAACTCGCGTCTGGTACAGTGTAGTTTTTATATGTAAGAAATATAACTCGAGTACCACAAAAGTTAAAATTGTCACAGAGGAAAAGGACTCTCTTTTACCTATGCCACAGCACGTGTGAAAATCAATGTCAGTGCTTAAGGAGCCATGAACAAAACTAGTAACAGAAATATTAATACGGGAAAAAGCCAGGAAATGAAGTGGCCTGCTTGTTTTTTTTAATCTGGTGCAGAGCCAAAGAAAGCATTGCCCCCGTAAAATCATAAAAATAACAGTCATATCTTTGTTCCGATCTTGAAAGATTTTCAAATGCAGCTGTGATGGAAGAAATGTGTTTGATTACGTCCATACGCACTATTTAAGGATCAGTTAGGCAGAGTGAACTGCTACTTCTGACTGCAGGGCAGAGAGAAATTCCGGACAAAGGACACCAGAAATGCCAGCTTCGTTTCCACAGAGGATTTTAATTTAATTTGTTGGTCGCTGCATTTTATTTGTGCGTTTCTAGCTTATTTTCAAGAATTTGATGCTTTGAAATTTTTGCTAAGGACCGGAATTGTAATTTCCTTCCGAGTGCGTTAGAACTTTGCCTTTTTCTTTGGAATCCTGTATTTCTGGATAGCTCGGCTGTTGAGATTCTTAGCTTGAGTGGTTTATGACGTGTGTCATCCATACCTCTCAGTACTTCATTCTGCAAGGCGCTAACGCCATTTATATAACAAAGGTATTGAGGAGCTGAGCTCCGGGGTAGGATACGGCGGGCGTTCAACGGAGCCATAAGGGTGGGTTAAGAAACGACAAAAAGGCGACATTTCTGGATGAAAATACCTACCATTCCAATCAGAAATCATAGTGTTGGGTATTGGACGGTTGAGTCGGATGTTTGTTGCCTATGGGATCTACGGTGATTTATGGGACAGCCCAAACTTACCCGCCGTTGCTCAGTTAAATGTGTCTATTGTGATTTAGCACTGGCAGTGCTAGTTAGTGTTCGTCAGTATTCTGTTTTGCTGGGGTCGCTGAGTTGCATTATTAATTAATAATCATTATGAGCAGTTCAACCTGTTTGCTTCGCTCTTTACTGTTCATGTTCTAATACTTCATTATTGAAACTGTAGAATCAGTCGTACGCGGTAGGAGTAGATGGTTAGGTATTGTCCTGTGTATCATCGATATGAAATTCGTTTTTTTTATTGTTATTGTTACCTCACTTGGGCTTCAAGTGGGGATATGAGATCAGCCTAACTGTAACAGCGAACTTTGGTGACGACTATATTGCATCTAGTAGACTAGTCTTTTAGCTTCTGGGATCTAACAAAATCTGTATCTAGTCTGTACTGGGATAGGAGATCAGCTGCTGTAAGTGATGCTAGTGGACCAGGAGGTCCTGTGCGCTACAGGTTGCAAAGCCAGTACCCCAGGGTGGTGCCGAAGGACATCACTCCAACCTTTTGGATGAGATGATAAACCAAATTTCTGAGTACACGATCATTAAAGATATGCACTGTTTGTAAGACTGCAGACATTAATACCGGTGTCATGGCTAAATTTCAATATTATGGCCTTCCTAAAGTTCTTTCTTAATTCATTTAGCTGTTCCTAAGTAAAGCAAGTTGCCCCCTGGGGGTAATAAAGCCTCTCTCTCATTGATCTTCAGGGCAGTGGGTTGCTAAAGCATTGTGGTTGCCTGGCCACTGGTACCCAGCTGGGTGCTGCAGTTCAGTAGGGAGTAAAGTGGGTCACCAACTATAATTAAAATGCTTTGGGATCCTTCTGCATGGAAAGTACAGTGCTATATTAACACAATTACATGTTATTCTAAGCAGTGTCCTAAATCATAGTCCTCCACACACATAAGTAAAAAGAGAATGAGCTGTAGCTGGTATAGTTTTTTGTTTCACATGTCTTTTTCAGAATTCCTTGTCATTTTAATTAGTTTTAACTGTAGTTTTGTGGAAAGATATTTCTCCTGCCCAAATACAGAAACAGGGATAAAGAAAGTGACTAGAACAGGGATAACTCTCTCTTAAATATGTGTGTATCTGCTGTGTACCCTCCCGCTGTAGACTGGCTGCTGTGCTGAATAGGCAGGACGTCCTGTAATCCTGTCAGCCTTGTTCTAAGTTTGGTATTAAAACAAAAAGGAAAAAATTATCTCAGTTCTTTTTTTGGTCTTGCGTGATGGAGGGCATTGATAGCCACATTTATCTCTTAGAACTGTTATCTTATACCTTTTAAAGGCAAACCTTATTTCAGGCGTTACCAAAGGTTTCATTTGCCAGTCACTTCTTTTGTTCTTGGAAACTCATTTATCTCATTCTGTGAAGTCTTTGATTGCAACTTCAAATAAAAAAAAAAAGAATTTCAATGGACGTTTGACTTCTTTTTAGCTCTTGGCCTTCCATTTAAGATAGTAACGTATCTGTTCTTTCCAAAACTACCTCCCTGTTTCTGGTCCTTTCAAATTTATTTCAGTCCCTGTCACTGGGCTACAAGTAGCAGGCTGAAGCCCTCCAACCCGTTGGAAATTGTTGGTGTCCATTTTCGTCATTATCAGAAGACATCATATAAATATAAAGAACTCCTAAAGGCTGTATGACATTAGTGCTTGGGTCCCAGTGACTGTGAATGTACTGTGAATGTGAAAAGATAGCTGGAAGGGCCCTTGAAGCATATAAGGAAGAAAGATGGTGGCAGTGTCCTGATGCCTTTAAGAGATGAAAGGGAAGCCGGTGTGAGCTGTGAGTGGCATCCAGATATTAAAGATGTCGGAGCCCTGGGGGCATGTGTTTCTACCCAGGCGTTGATCTGCGACCGGCTGGGTATTACTGTATTTCACTCTCACCACTGTCACCCTGGGTGCTGCATGGAGCAGATAGGTGCCTCATCATCCAAGGTGAGGAGAGATGCATGTGCACATTCATCATGTCCCCGCAGTTGCTGGGTCTTATTTTCTGTGGTTAACATTGTGGGTATTTATTTTTAATTCAAGGACAGAGAGATTTTTTTACTTAACATTGTCTGTAACCTTTATATTTTGCAGTGTGTTTGTCCCTACTGCTTGTTTCCATTACTGTGTTTTATATGAAACGTACTGTATGTTTCATATAGACTTTGCTTCTTTATGAGATTCCTCAGATTCTCAGCTGTATCTGCTTAGAGTGCTGTTTTAATAAAGACTCCAGCAGGAGAACTAAGAACAATACCTTTGATTTTACATTTGAGGTGGTTTGCTCTTTTACTTTTTGAATGTTTTCTATGAATATCTGGCTTGCCTGTTTCCAGTAAATTCATTATGTGAACAGGTGAAAAACAGAGAAACAGTAATATTTCCGCAGTTATGAATTTCAGTGCAGCACTGACCGTGCCTGACTAAAAGTTCACAAAATTATACCAGTTCGTACAGCACAAACAGTAGACTTATTCTCAATTGTCCACGTCGTTATTGAGTCAAACTGGAAAACATAAATAATATATAAGGAAATTGATGTACATCTTTGGCTATTGATAGTGATTTTTTATTCAAAATATTGATAGATTAATCCAGTGCATCACCCTTCAAAAAGAAGAGGCAGTTGCTGAAAAGATATATTTTACAGAATATAAGGGGTTGTTATTCCGGTTTTCATCGGTGAACACCTACAGTAAGCTTCATTTCTTTGTACAGGGTTAGTCAAAATGCTGTCGACAACTTTGACAGTTTATTCCAAATTAATTACATGGGTTACTGTGACAAAAAAGTTTCAAATGAAAGCATAAATATCAACGTTTCTAACACGTTCCACAGTTGCGTCATCTGTGCAAGGATGATCTATGTGTGCTTTTGTCCTTGCAGATGCATCCACGCTTCACAAAGTGTATGTATCACTTAAGGATGGAGTCTCAAGATTTAGTGTCATGATAACAAAGAACACACAATGATTTCTCCACAGGTGACGCCATTGTGGGTACTGTGCGACTGCAGCATCATCTGTGGAGGAGAAAACAAAACTTTAGTAAAAAAATTGGCATTTCTACTTGTCAACAACATTTTGACTAACCCCGTATTAAGGTCGATCATAGTTGTTTGCAAGATTATACAGATGCGCTACGGTGACGCAAATCTAATCAGAGCAGTGAAGTGTTCCACTAGAATAAGGAAATGAAACAGAATGCAGATGATTTCAACTGCTTTAAGGTGACAGTGGAAATTGCACTGTTGATGTGTTATATCTTCGAATGGATAAATGGAAATGCACAAAACAAATGCAACGCTCAGTGTCTAATGGATCAGATGATATATTTCAGACATCTGTCCAGCAAATCATTAAAACATAATAGGAATACAGATGAAGGAATCACAGGTTTTAGTAAGAAATGTGATGCACTGTCAAACCTGTCCCTGAGCATTAGCAGGGTCTCGTCAGCATTGACGCACATAACTAAAGTGCTCTTGAATAGACTGCAGACTGTGCAGCTGCAGCCAGCTGGGAAAGGTTGGACAGGCACAGCTGTCTCCCATTGTTGGCAGCAGTGAGTGGGTCTCACTGATGTCGTGTTGGACCCAGTTCAGGAGAAAAAAAACGACGCTGGCACGAGCTCAACAAATGAAGTCGTTCCATTGTAATCCAAGCACATTGTCGTCTCATATTTCTCTGCTAGAAAGGCGAAATTGCTTATAGGAACAGAAAAAAAGATTGACATATTTCTGAATATTGCTGAACAGTTACATTGCCTTCAGTCTGCATCAAAGGGTCTTTGTGTCGAAGGAGATGTTTCCCCATATCTGGGATGTTTAAGCAGAGTTGGGAAGCAGAATGGGTAGCCCAAAGCATGGATTGCCTTGAAAAGATACAGTAGAAGTGTTTCCTCATTAAAAGTACAGCCAGTCCTCTTGGGGAGAGGCAGAGGCAATATTTTGGTTCAGTTCCTCAGATGATAAAATGGTAGCAATAAATGAAGAAATAAATGGAAAGATCAAATGCAAGCATATTTATAAATAAATGAAAAGCACTATTATGACATTTTGTGAAACAAGTCATTTAAGGTGTTTTTTTTAGCTATAAGACATGACAGCAATCCAGCACTTAAAAACACAAAGAAAACAGCCCTGAATGTGAGAAGAGGAGTTTTCTAAAGCAATAAAAAAAATTAGATATGTGCTGTTATTTAATTAAAAAAATATTTTAAAAGGCTATCGAGGAAAAAGAAAAGTAAGTAAGGTTTGAAAACAGCCTTAGACATGCATGTGCTTTCTTTGAGACGCTATGAAATCATGTTATACATTTTCAAGAAAGCAGATGGAAGTTTGTTGATGGTATTCCCCCTTCTCCTTTCACCGGTTTTAGTCCAAGAAGGCATTTTTCCCATTGTTTGCACACGTACAAAGAACACACTTCTTCTCTTCAAGAGCACTGCCTGCCAAGCATTCAGAAAGTGAGCCTTCTTAACATCCATTTGCTGTCTCCCTGGGCCGCAAGCTTGACTCTGAGTCTATCTGAAGAAATAATACAAAAGGCGACTTGGTCTTTTTTTCCTGATTTCATACCAGCATCTCTGTAAACATGTTTCCATGCAGGTCTGAAAAACCCCATCTAAAAAGGTAAATGACCCATAGCCTTGGTCACTCTGAAATCACAAAGCCACCTACAGTACAGGGACTGGGAAGTGTAACAGCTGTTAAACAGCTGGTCTAAACAGCCTAGTAGCGTGATTGCCTGGGCAGTGCTTTACAGAGTGTCGTTTAAAAGTACACTGGTTCTGAACCACTAGGTTTAGAGTGGCAAAGCTGTAGTCATGAAAGATGGGATTTCAGTGTTCTTCACTCGCCCCAGGGCATAGTGCAACTCATTGCACAGACACTAAAAATGTTATCTGTGTCACTAAAAATGACATGTACTGTAGCCTTAATGACAAACTTGACAAGGTTGCTGCCAGCTCTTTTCATGATTCTCCACTGCTCTTTGCTTAATAAAGGATAATGAATGAAGTCCTCTGGGCATTTTGCAGGGTTATTCATTTCTGTGTAATAAGATTTGCTGGAAGTCAGGCATTTTCAGTCTTGTTGAAAGAATCCTGAGAAAGAAGTTAAACCTGCCTGTCATGTCATGTGAATATTAAGAACAGGTTTGAAGCGTTTCACTGCTGTACTGTACGTCTATGTTTCTGCCCCAGAAAGTTAAATTGTTCTACTCCTTCTGGTGGCTCTTTACACATAACCCGAAGACAAACAGAAGCCACCCTCACTGACGGATAATAAGTGACCAATTACTTGTGTTTGTTAATGAAATGTTTGGAATCTAGAATCTGGGACCGCTATCCTCTTTCCAGTTTAGAAAAAGGCAGCAGTCCAGTGCTCCATTAGAGCAACATCTCAAGGCATTTTATATTGAGTTGCATCTTCTAATCTTTGAATTGAGGACCTATCATTTTTAAACAACAGGAACATTACTTCTTTCAAAAACTTGTCATAGATATAAGGTTCCAGCTGAGGTGAAAAACTGCTCGTAAATACAAGGTGTTTTTAGTATAAAGCACAGACAATATTAAATACATTGTACTAGTAATATACACATACATATCACACCAAATAGCAATATTCATCTTGGCATTGCTTGGAAGAGTAATAAGAACAAATTGTACATCACAAGTCAAGGTAAACAGTGCTGCCACATTTACTGTATTATTAACACCTACCCATCCAAAAGCCCAGAGAGACTTTTTGTGCAAGGCTCCTTAATTCAAGATCTAAAAATAATTCTAAGGGAAGATAGAAGTGCTCTTAAAATTTGACACAGATTTTCCAGATCTGTTATTTTACTTGGCCTTTACTTTTTCTTTGTCCAACCAGTAAGGGTGATTTAATGGAGTGATCTGTTTCAGATGTAGTGGAATATTGTTGGAAGAGATCTGACACACAGAGGCTAGATTCCTTTTACAATTTGAAAGCTACTTTGAAACTCTGTAGGCAACTTTCTGTTGTTCCAGGATTGGTTTATATCCATTATGTATATGTGTCAAAGAAGACACAGCTTACCTTTCACCAGCAAATCCTCTTGAAACATGATCAAATGAACTGATTGCAGTGGCAATTGGCTACTAATCCAAGCAGTTTGTATTAGGCATGGCTTCAGGAATCTACTTTTACTTTTGGCTCTCTAGGATTAGCTCAGGGTTGGACTGGATGTAATTTATAGTGCTGCCTGTCCTAATGCAGACACAGTACCTCAGGACTGAGTGGATGAATCCTTGAATAATTATGTAAGGTGTAGTTTTTAAAACCACGAAATGCTTGCACTTTTTCCTCTTGTGGTGGGTTCTTTCTGTTTGTGTTTGTGGGTCATAGTTTAGTGTTTTGGTCTTATTTTTTAGTATTTTTTCATGATGCTTTATATCACACCCTTCATTTGTCACTGCATTGCCTTAAGGCAGTTCAATGAGCAGAGCATAACATCGTAGGCACAAACAAAGGAGGGAACAAGTATTGTCCTTTTATGATGATAATTTAGTAGACTCTTCTCTTCTTACAGATTGTCTCTTTACCATTGAATCATTGAATTAGAAAACAAAATAGTGCAAAAGAGAAAATGAAATTTAATCAAATGAAAATAGTTTTTCTTGTTAGTTTCTAAGTTCATGACTTAAAAAAGTCACTATCAACTATCATTGTCCCCTGAAAGATAAAAAATGAGAGGAATAGTCACTAGAGTTCAGAATTGTCTAGCATAAAGAAAGATAAACATTACACAGTTTGTTTTTATTTTTAATTCTACAACTGTGGCAGTATTTATTAAATCACATGAACTGACACAGAAGACAAGGCATAGATGTGATCTCTGAAGAGTTTAAAAAGGAAAATGTTGCCTTGCTGGCAGCTTATGAATTGAATCGAGCACAGCAAAATCATTTTATCCCAGTGGTGGGCACTGCATTGTTTCCTAAGCCATACATCTGAACAAGATGTGAGTGGAGATGTTTTCCAGGTGGCCCCCAACAAGATGAATGTGCTGAGTTGTGTGCTGTGCTGAACCTTTCTAGGCTGGGCACCGTGTTTGTGATGTAGTCCTCTTCAGAATCTGAGTTGCTGTTGTGAGATGCTGCAGCCTGCTTATCCTCTGCTCCACAATGGATCAATGTTGGAATTCCTGCTGACACAAGCCTTTTCTAAACAACACTTGATGCTGGTGCAGAAGGAAAATTCGGTGCCCTTAAACCTTTTATGGCCTGCCAGGGTTTGAAAGTCCCACCATTGGAAAAGGTCTTTGAGCTCTGAATCTGGGCTTCTTGCCTGGCAAGTGTGAAGTGATGTCAGAAGGCATCTGATTTCACAATTGAGGGGGACACTGGCCAGAGTTCTTCTCTTAAGAGCCTGATTTAAATATTGTGTCACAAAAAATCGACTCCTAAGAACATTCAAGGTGTGCACTCTGCGATGTTTCCCTTTCTGAGATTGAAACAAGAACTGCTTTTTTGATTTTGATTCAGTAGACAAGATGTTTTTCATTGAACTCGAGTGTAATTTTTTGTGGTTGAATCATTATTATTAGACTGTATCTCACTCCTTATCCTTTGAATAGATCATTTATATTGTCTTATATTGAATGATTTTTATGTGTGTAATTAACAATATACAGCATACAGTATACACACAATGTAGAAAAGAATCATTTGACAAAATAATAACATCAGAATATTTAACGGGTACTGCATATTTCTGTATATAGGTCCTGTTGCCTGTAAATATTGTGCAACAATTAAAACTATTTTTTTAAATCAAGGCAATTCTATAATATTTGAGCACTATGTTTTTAAACACAAAAAATAGACATTTATATCATAAGGAGTTAATCATATGTTTGTTAACACTCTGTTAAGACATTGCCTGACACAGCAGTTTTTTTAACTTGTGTTTCAAAATGCTCCTTTCTTTGGCCTCACTCCATGGGTCTTGTCCTAATAAGCATAACTAGTTTGTTGTTCATACCCAAGACTTGCACAACATTATTGCTGTAGATTATAGCAGGTGAACTACAGTTTGCCCTTTTAAGTTATTGACAGAAATCATGACTGAGGTCTAAAAAAGCATTAATCTCGCTGGTGACAACAGTTAGCCAGAAGCAAACATCAAACATAGACAACTGAAATTGTCTAGCTATAGAGTTTAATTGTTGCATGTTGTAGTTTCTGCATTATATGTAGTTTCATACAAGGCTTCCTGCATTGTGGTTTCTTCATTCAATAGAAAATGTTTTTGATGTGTTAAATTTAGAATGCTTCATTCTTCACTGCCCACATTCAGTTTTAGAACACTTCATTAAAATGTCTGGGCAGTTTTTGACATCAGGAATAGCAAATTCTACCTATAAATGCTATCTTATTCATATTATATTGGAACTGTGCAGAACACGTGATCAAGGTTAGGGAGTGGAGATAAGGTCAGACCTAAACTCAGGTCTAGGATGTTTAAGAAGCCCTGATCGGTTCTTGAATATCCTAATCCACCTGATTATACATATCTCACAGGTGATTCAGGTCTCCTTTCAGAACTCGTTTCCATAGCAATCAGCACTGACTGACAGGTAAGGGGAGGTGTGCCCAGCTGCCATGGTAGTGCTAACTTGTTCAGCAGTATTCCAGCAGGAGTGAGCTGGACAAGAACACTATAAATAACCAGATAGGAACAAAGCCCTCTTTAGAATTCTTTGTTAAGAAAAAACAGACTATTACACATTTAGTACAGATGCAGTACATCTCAGATATTAGTCTGCTAATCTTGTTTTTTTTCCACATTTTTCACTTCTTTTAAAATCTGGGTTTGTATTTGATCTCATTATTATTTCCATATCTCAGTTAAGAAAAAGTGCAAACTTCTTGATCAAGGCTGGAACTGTAAATAGTCTAAAGGTTCTGGTAATGCTCAAATTGTTTAAACCCAAGAAACATGTTGAGCAATTATAGAGTATTCTCCTAATGTCTGGAGAAACCGCTTCATTTAATAACATAAAATTAGCAAATTCTCATTCTAAGCTTGCTTAGAGGTTACAGTATGTCATTCTGACACTTTAGGAAGTACTAGGTGGGGCAGCATTTGAAAAAAATGAATTAAGAGTATTTCTCTCCAGTATAAAACATTTATTCAACTGAAAGACCTTCAGAAGTCAAAAAGAAGAATGTATAACGCCCACATAAGGTGTAATGGAAAATGTAGTTCACAACAACTGTACATTTTAATGGTCTTTAGTAGATGTGGTGAATGAACATTCAAGTGAGTATTGCTTTAGTTTTTCCCAGCAGGAATCATATTCACCAAATCTTAATTAAGAGAATAAAAATAGCATGTGAAAATGTTTGCATAAAAGCTTACAGAACAAAGTGAAGGTGAGGTGTAATTTTTCCAGTTTCTGAGGCAACACTTGGAACTAATTTTTTTTGGCTGTGGAAACATTTGTTTTTATGTCTATAATGAGGGCTTTTCTGCCTGTCTCACTTGGCATATATACTGCACAGTATTCGTTACTTAATTATGGTACTGGAGGAACAATTATACTTGGGAATTGAGACCGTGTGTTTTCAGGAGGACGAGTTTAATAAGTGTGGAAAGAGTGATGCTAGTCTAGTGACATGGAAAATGATTTTGCACTATAACTCATTGCATTTTCATGGATTTGTAAAACTGTGTTATTGAAGTTCCATAAGTATGAACCCTAATATGGTGGTCTGCGAGCTTCACCTTTCTGCCAAATACTACTTCTGCAGCTCATTTCTAACTGATACTTTTATATCAGTCCAGTTTCATTACATTAGTTTGTTATCCTTGATAAACTCTGAGCCCATAATAACAAAGACTTTTGGTGCTAATAATGGGCAAATAAAAAGGTCAACTTAATATGTACATATTTAACTATATGTAAATGGGTGTATAATAGATTTTTATATTTTTATGTTTATCATGTCGTTTCCTTGGTAAGCTTATGCTTGTGTTTACGAAGAACAGCTTTGTTGGCTGTGGCAGCAGCATCCCCAGTGCTGCTCTCTCAAGTGACATTGGGGAAAAACCCAGCGTAGCCTGGGTGGGCCTGCCTGTGTTTTGGATTATACAACTTTCTTGAGAGTACCAGCTACCAACTCTGCCTAGTAAAATTCAGCAGCCAGAATCCTGACCAGGTCTAGTGCAAATGATCACATTACTCACTATCCTGGCTTCCGGTCAAATTCAGTGTAGACTTTAAAATCCTCATGCTCACCTATAAGGCTCTGCATGGCTTGGCACCTCAGTACCTGTCTGAACTATTATCGCCCTACTCCCCACCTCGCAACCTTCGCTCTTCTAATTCTGGTCTCCTTACTGTCCCCCAAGCCCGTCTACATTGTATGGGTGACAGGGCCTTCTCCTGTTATGCCCCCAAGCTCTGGAACTCTCTCCCCAAGGATATCAGAGAGCCACCATCTCTAAACTCCTTCAAATCCAGACTCAAAACCTTCTTCTTTAGAAGAGCCTTTACTTAACTGGTTCCATTCTTCACCCTCTGCTTTTCCTAGTACCACCATCCACGGTATCCTCTGTATATTGTAATTGTGTTTTATCTTGTGTATTCTTTTTATTTATTGTTGTTGTCATTCTGTAAAGCGCTTTGAGAAACCACCTTTAAAGGCGCTATATAAAATAAAGTTTATTATTATTATTATTATGTCTGATTAAGAAAATAATTAGATTAATTGTTTAATTGACTACACAGGATAGAACAAAAATCATAAGACACAAGGTCAGGACCTGAGTTTGGGACCATTCTAGATTCTAAGGTTGTTTAGTTAGATTTTAGCTGTGGCTTGATAACTATTGTACTGAAGTTGCACATAGCGTCTGGTCATTTGTATGATGTCAGAACTGCGGTCAGCCAATTAAGACATCTTGTAGTATAGATCTGCCTTAGTACCTGCCTTGGAGAACTAGCTGCAGACTGATTTTTCTTTTGGCCATAGAGTTTGAGAGAATTTCTAATTAGCTGTGAATGGGTGATTTCTTTAAATGCTGATTGCAATGATTCAGCTTGAACAAACAATTTAGATGAACAAATTTCAGACCTTCCCATCTTTTCATGCAATTTTAAAATGATCTGCTAATAAAGTAGATGGGTATTAAAGACTGTCTGTCGCATGCTTTAATTATTGATTGCTCCTGCAATGGCGATAATTGTGCAGCTGTCTGTGAGAACCAGTGTCTTGTTTAAAAATGGATAACTGCTCCGAGCCCGTCTGAAGAAATTATGTCTTTGCTTATGCCCGAGTTTCCTCCTAAAGTGTGCGCTGTTGAAACCCACATTACTGTGTGTGTAAAGCTTCTATATGATAGCCTGCGCAAAATTGCAGCCTTTTTGGCTTACGTAGGTGGGATATTTTTCTGACTTTAACCTGGGGACGTTTAAAATTGCAAGCTATAATCAAGAGTAATTACAGTGTCCAAGTATTGCCTTGGGTTGCCAGTTGTCTTGAGCTTGCCAAGGAGCTACATTTTAACAATCTTCCTTTTTAGACCTTCAGAAACAGAAACAAGTGGAAGGGTGGTGTTGAGGAATAATGTTTTTTTTTTTGTCTTCATTAGTTCTGAATGATTTGAAAATTAAAATATACATGGTATCAAATGCAAACTTCAGTGTGTGATTATACGGATTTACAGATTTTGTATATTGAACCCGTTATTTTGGGCAAAATTTTGATGGATTGATCATTTGTGACTGACTGCTTGATCATTTGTGAATAAGAGACTTGATGTGGTGATTTAACTTGTTGAATGTCAAGCCTGGTGAAAATTAAGAAAGATAAATAAAAGACATAAGGAAAGCCCAATCAATAATACCCACTTATCCAGAGCGCAGCACCTTAGTGGCACTAGTGTGCTAGAGGCTGTTGCTCAATAGCAAACTGTCAATTTCTAGCCTGGCTTGCTAGAAACGAGTCAGGACACCTCACCAAGACTGATGGGCGTGATGCTCTGCACCAGAGTGTGTAGTCTGGGTTTCACCGGGTATTATATCCTGTTTAGAAAAAAACATTCCCTTTTTACCTTACTGTGCTGCTTGCTGATGGCTTATGGCAGAGGTTTTTTTAAAGAACTTGTTTGAATATAAATTGAAGTAGGACTCTATTTCTGGTACAATCGATATACCCGTCTGTTTCCGCTGTGTGCTCATTGTTCTCCTTGTTATTTTTGTAGTTTATGCTGGGACAATCTGATTTCAAGCCAGAGTTTTCTATAGATTAAGAGCAGGAGGTCAGAGAACGTGGGTTGCTATTAGCAGAGCATGTATTGTATTGAGCACAAAAGATCGTTTGAGGTAAAAAAGTTACCCTTAAACGGCATGGCTGCTTTTGTTGTTCAGTTTTTTTTAGACATGCACTCACACTTACTGCTCTTTTATTTCATCAGATTTCATTGCAAACGGATTTGAAGATGACTACTTCATGGAGCGACCGGCTACAGAACTATGCGGACCTCCCAGCTAACATGGATGGACTAGCCATGAAGAAGTACCGGCGTGAGGCCTATCACAGGTACAGCTGACAGGGTACAAAGTAGAGGGAGGAGGAGGGGAGAGGGATGGCTCTCACCCGGCAGTACTTATTAGCTTGTTTTTGTGGAGGCTGGGAGGAGGTATTATACACATTTGGACCTGCTGTATGGTTGTATGTAGGTGTTCCTTGGTGTTATGGTACTGCTGTTTGTGCAGTGAATCTAACTTGCAAGCTGGAAAGCTATTATTTCCATTTCTCCTAATTTAAATACGTGTGTGCATTGTTTGCAGTTTCCTGCTTATTCAAATGTCCCTTTTGCAGAAGTTCCTTTATGTAGTTGTACACATGGGTGTACAGATCCTTTCAGGTGCAGCTGTATGTCTAAAATCTCTTCAGTTAAGGTTAAGAAACCAGGTACTGCAAGGTGTGATACAGCTTTCTGAACTGTAGTAAAAGGTCCATTTACTTTAACATTTACTCTTTAATTATACTACATGTTTTTCTGACAGTTTAACAGTTTGCTTAAACTAGTAAGATTGCTTTAGTTCTATTATATATCTTGAAGTCAGACTATACTGTGGGTTTTATTGATTAAGTTTTATAATAATTTTGTAATTATGTGTTTAGAATTTTAAGAATAGTGCTGGAGATGAAATGGAGGTGATGAAACAATATCTTTCACACAATTAGTGTGTGTAACAACTGTGGCATACATTTATATCAATATTAATTACACAGATAAGACATGATGTTTGAAAAGGGACCTACAAAGCTAGATGTAGCTTTTGAGTATAGAACCAAATATTACACAGGTGATGTTCACTGAAACAAGCTCACATTTTAAACTGAAAGTCAAGACAATTCTAACTGAAATTATAAACTGAAGCACAGATTATAGTGTCATTTCCTGTGACGTTAGTCTTGATTAATTTCAAAATCATTCCGTTTGCTTTGAGAAGTTTGGGGCGTTGAAAGGGTGCTGTGGGCTGAGAAAGTTTAGGAAGCAGTGCACTAAAGAAACCTGATAAACTGGACTGAACGTTGTGATTTCAGATTCACGGGCTAGAAACGGCTCGCTTCAAAAGAGCATGTTTTAGAGGCTGCTCTGCAGTTCCACACTGAAAAGAGAAAAGAAAGAGTGGACAAATTAAAAGCTGATAGTAGGGAACGGAGAGAGGTTTTGGTTTATATCAAAGATTTCATCATCTCTTCACAGATACCTTCATGGATAAAGAGCTGAGTCTTTCGGTGATTGTCTTTTTATCTTGTTTCATAAGGTATGGTGAGGAATGGCTCATGTACAGGAGTCCTGACTTTTTTAAGAGTCATGTTTGGGTTTTTTTTTTATTTGGAATCTTTTTTGCCAGTGAACTCAAACTGTTCTTGGCCACTTGGTAAATTATGGTCACGGCTAAGTGATGGTCTCCTACCAGAGCCCATCACTGCATGGACCAGAGGGCTGGACCAGTGTACCAAGCATGTAGCTTGATTAAGTGGCGCCACTTAGTGGATGATAATCCAGAGGGTTGTGAGTTTAATTAGGCTGAAATATCTAAATCCCAGGCAGTGGGTGGATATTCTGAATCTGCTCTTACTGGCCATGCTGTCCTTGCAAAAGTACCTTCAAATAAAATGAGATACAGCCGAAGTGCAAAATTAAGTATGCACAAAATTTAAATGTGCAGTATTTGGATGCACACGAGGATAGAAAACATCAATAATTCAGTATTACTTTTGTGTGCATTTAAAAAAAAATCCATTTATTCCATTCCATTCATTATTTTTTGCTTGCAGAATAGGCTGGAAACATTTCAGGTACTAGACGAACTGCATCTCCTTCATCAGAATGTCCAAATTAAAATTGAAAGGGATCACAACAGGAGATGAAAGCCTAATAAAAACATACTGTAGAAGCGCAATGTAATTTGTAGGAGAAGGTCTGTGGTGTGGATTCAGCCCTAGTTTGGGGATTACGTGTGAAAAGAGTTCAGTAACTACAAGTCAACATCCCATGAGTTGAACTTATCTGTGTCCTCTAAATTGCTTTGCACTAAACAAGTCTCTGTGCCTGAAATGGTTACAAGCAGATCTCTGGAGAAACGTAAAGAGCAAATTAAGTAATGACACCTGTGCCTTGCAGTTCTTTCCTACTACACTGCAGGTTTTTGTTCCTTCTAATCCTTAATAATCGAACTGTTCTGTGGTTCCTAGGTTAATGAATAGGATCAGTTCAGTAATTTATGTACTGGAAGGTTCAACGTCCTAAATGGTGTGGGTTTGAAGTTGATTTGAGGTTCCAAGGTTGCCTACTATGATCTTGGATTTGCATCAGATCTGATAATGTGATCCACTTATCAGTTCATTAGACATTCAAGTATGGCCTAAGTAACCAAAAGATAACTTGATTAAAAGTACCACATAGTTGTTTGTAGTGTGGCAGTATTTGTGCTGTTTAAAAATTTGAAAAAAGTTTTTGTCATTTAAATAAAATAGTGTACCTGTAATTGGTATTACAGTGGTACATTATAAGAAACTCATATTGTATTTAATTAATTTAAAACACTTAATATTTAATTTTGGCACATTACTAATAAAATCCGTAATCTCACAATGCCAGCCACACTTATTCAAGATAAGTATAAAGTAGTGGAGGTTTTTTCATGCAAAACATGTCAAAATTGGAAAAGATCAAATCCTGAGTGGCTGCAATAAAACTAAACCAATCATGCAGTCACTTCTAGATTTGTAACTTTTCTATCGAAAACTGAAATAAACAGGAATTCTCTCCCTGTGGGATATGGCGGATCTGAAAGTTTAGCTGGACAGTTTGGTGAAAAATACATTCCTAAGCCTCACTGAGCTAGACTGTGGTTTCTGTGTCCTTAACGACAGGGCGAAGATGGCTCAGACATTTGTTTACTGTGTCCAACTGAAACTGCAGAAGATCGGCTTAATTGTGAGGGTAACGTGCACTACAGCAAGTCAAGTCAACTTAAAAAGCTGAACGCAAACATGTTAAACTGGAGGAAGCACAATAAATATAAAAAACCAGCAGGTTTGCTCTGAACACTGTCTTCTTGAAACCCAGAATACATTTGTGTACTATATTGAAGAATTGTTCGTTGTTTAGAGGGGAGGAAAGACATTTAAGCATTCTTAGCAGTTATCAGCCTTTCCCCTCCATCCCTATTTTTAATGGAGCCTATCCTATACCTGCAACAAAGGGGTGCAAGGCAGGATACACCCTGGGTAGGGACGCCAGACCATCACAGGGAACACACAGACACGCACACTCACATCAGGGCCAATTGTCCCAGAATCACGTGAGCCTACCAGCATGACCTGTGGGAGGAAACCAGAGCACCCAGAGGAAACCCACGATAACACGGGCAGAATATACAAACTCCACTGAACCCAGGACCCCACCTATCGGCCCTTTTCAGATTTTATTACCTATTTATTGTGGTAAAAGTGGTGTAGTCAAAAATAAGATAATCCCACTTAATTTGGAAATAGGTTGCAGTAGCTGTGGCAAAATGCATCTTTTGTTTCTCCTCTGAGAAGCACAAACAGTTAAGGTTGAATCCATAACCATTCTAAAGAACTTGACTATGTTCTGTAAGTTCAAGGCCAGATCATACATACCCAGGACAAACCAGAGCAATCCGGTTTTCTTACTGCCTAATTTAACTTTTTTTTTTTCTTTTATCCTGGATCCCTTTTATTTTCTAGAAATTCTTTTTAAACCCGTTGCTGTGGAACATCAAGCCTGACCTTTGATAAAGTAACGTCGAAAACCTTTTAACCTTTCATTAAGCTAATGCGGAGAACTCTGCTCCTGACCTCAGCAGCCATCAATAGAGCTGGAGTGTTATGTTTCAGCACAGCTGTGTCATTGGGCTGAACAGCCAGGTTAACACATCCCCAGAGGTTGGGCCAAGGACAAGATGTTCTATTTTTCTATTACTTCACACACAGCCAGATTTCTCTTAACAGAGCACGTAGTGCATGTATTCTCTTTTAGTATTGTCATATTTCAGTCTGCAGAAGTGTACCGAGCATGATTTCTGCTATATAAATGAAAACTATTTTCAGCTACTGTGTATAAGTGAAGATATACAGTACTTCTAATTCTACTATTATTTTAAAAAGATTATCACTTTTGCCTTATACAGTAGTCGGATTTTTGTCGTCAAAGTTTCATGCTGGGAAGTCTAAGCTTTAAAAAAATTTCCATCATGTTAGCACAGCCTGCTGTTTGTGTCATGATCTCCAGTGTATACCAAAGTACATAATGTCAAACCAATATTTTGTTTTGTGAAATCTCTTGAGTAAGTTTCAAACTTTCTTTATTCATCTTACTTTTAGTGTCACCTTCTACATGTACTTCCCCACTGTAATACATCCTAAATGAGCGTGTATAATTATTGTAAATACCTTTGTTTTTTTGTTATTGTAAAGCAAGGATTTCCCATCAACTGTACCACACCCTAGCAGTGTGAGATCACTAGTATTCAGCTAGTAGGTGGTATTCTTGGTTCAACTGCTACTTGCCAGACCTGTTTACAATTTCAGCCAAAAGGGGGATCTGAAAAGCTTTGTTACAGCTTAATTTGAGAAAATAAAATACTGGGAGGAACATTTTGCACTATGCTAGCTGCCATGCTTTTATGTTCACAAAATAAACCTCCGACATTTTCTGTGATATACAACATCCCCACAACCTTCTCCCGGTGAATATGCTAGAAACCTCTTTACGACGCTGTTTACTGTTTACTGAAACACTATAAGCATTGCGGACAACAGACTTCGAGCTGGTTCAGCAACAGAGAACCTCACAGAATGCACACAATTGGTGAGAACAGCAAGTGAGAAATGAATGAACAAAGAAGGGCAGGCTATATAAACCCCTGTTTCTACCTCCCTGCTTTAGTACATTATCCATCTGTGTGTACCTCAGTACAGCTCTCACTACTGCAAAGGCTTTTGCTCTTCACTGATTTGATTAAGTGCAACATTAACTTGTTCTGTACATTTTCCTTCATTACAAAGCATTCCTTGGGAACTGAACCTATTTCACCCTATAATGAGGTACTGTATGCAAAATGTTTGTCACTAAGCTACTGACTTAGCGTAGACAGCTTTTTAGTTGTAGAATGTATCAGTACAGTGTTAAAAATATTAATACATTCAGGGCGTGTGGTGTACATTTGAGTAGCTGATGGCTTTGCTGATTAGGAATTAGAGATGGTGAGGAGCTCTGACTTGACTATAGAAGGATCCTGCAGTATAGTCTGCTTTCTCTTACACTTCCACCTGTCTCATGCTTTGTCTCTGGCAGAATGGCCCTGTGAACTGTGTTTTATATTGTAGACCGTGATTCACAAAAACAGCTCATTCAGCAAAGCCCCATTTTTGATCAAAAATGGTGTATAGCCAAGCCTGTATCCTTTACCAGATGTAATCATTTCCATTTTTTTTCAAGAAATTCTTAATGGACCTGGAGGATCTTCAGGATGATGAAGGACATCAATTCATTGTATAACCTTGTGTTATGTCATAAAGTTATCAAAAATAATTGCTGAATTAGGATTTAATATGTTAAGACAAGTAGGGTGTCATGGCATAGACTGGACATGTGGGAATACATTTAAGAACAGGCATGTACAGTATTTATTTTAAAAAATAGGTAAAATGTAATAGATTAGTCTGTCATTGTGGGTATTATTTTTAGCAAGCCAGCTGGTTTCTTCAGCAGTGGAAATTGAAAGTGATAGGTGTGAGGATTAAAGTCATGCTGCTGATAAAATAGATGACTTAGTAAAGAGCTTCAGCCCCAAGACACATCATCATGCTCTGGACCATACTCTTACTAATGAGAAAACACACATTACTGATCCTTTGTATAATGAAATTGACGGGAGACTCAGAGCAAGTCTCTGAAATATTCCATTCCCATGTGATTCAGTAATGGAATTTTCCTTCAAAGTGTTAAATTATTCGGAATTCCTTACAACAGAGATAGACTTTTCTCTTTTGTCAGAAAAGAATGGGAAATGTTTTGTATGCTATTTCACGTTATAGCATAAGCTTGTAGTTGCAACTTCCCAAAGAAAAAGAAAATCCTACAGAAATTCTACCATCATAAAAAAACATTGTCATCATATTGTCTTATATCTTGTTTCTTGTGCTTTGTAAATATTGGCCTGATACTTCTCAAAGATATGAAAAGTGCCCACAAGAAGCATGGTGTGTGCTGGATCTCATCGTGTGTCAGTGGTAAGAGAAGGGCTCCCATACAGTATGTCCCAGAAAACATGCAGAGTTAAGAATTTGTTTTACAGATCCGGAAACATCACAGGGAAAAAATTTGCTTCTTGAAAAGCCAATTAAAAATAAATTGACAGAATGATGAGTTATGAAGTAGGCTACGATGCAACAATGGCAATGAAATGTACTTAAGCGTTTTAATTGAGTCTTGCATTCATTTTTTGTCCGGCAAGTTATTTTGAAGTTATTCTGAAGAGATGCAAGGATACTGTATGTTGTGAGCATCATACTCGTTGTCAAGGACAGCCAGTGGGAAAACCATTAAGTTTGAGGAGCATTTTGACCGTATTTCATTGGTGTTGGCCTCTGCAGCAGTGCAGGCTGTTCTCGGCTTCAGGGGTGGACTTGAAAAACATCCCAACAAGGGTTTCTTATGCCGATGAGCTGATGGATGAGGTAGTGAGTTGTTTCAGGTTCTTTTGTGTGAGTCACATAAGGTCAGTCCCGTGTAACAGAATACACTGGCCTGTCATTGTCTGATTTATTATTGCTGAGGACATGTCCTAGACTGGTATAAGATACCAGACTAATGCTTTCGATGTGCAGGTTGCTGAATATGGTCCCCTGGTCTGAGGATTCTCTAACATATACTGGGATAAGTCTGCTGCAGTGAATGTTGTCCTCAAATCTAATTTTATGCAATCTCTGGTACATTTTTTTAGAGAAAGTACAAACTGTATAAGTAAAGGACATCCAGTAAGATCAGCATGTTTGTAGGACAGAAACTGATGAATACTTTTATTCATCTGTTTACAATATTGAGCCACCCATCTCTATATACAGTAGATATACTACAGTGTTTGAGAAAGCTCTGTCCGGGTATAGCTTATCAAAACTATCATTCTGAACGTGGTCTAAAGCCAGAGATGTTTAAAATTAGGCATTGGTTACTGTTTTTTCACAATTTAAGGAATTACATTGAAAGGGATTCTTTTTTCTGTGAAACACAACTCAAGAGTGGCAGGCAGGACAAAAACAAACATTTTATTACCAAAGGACAGGGTAAAGATCATATCTTTTGGTCATTCAGTTCTCATAAACACAGAAGGTGTTGAGTGTGGAAGAGTGTTTTAAATGCGCAGGGCTGACACTGAGTGCCTTTCACAAAGTCATATGGTGAACAGAAGTGGTCTGTACGGCACACAACAAAATGTGGGAGACTCTTCAGCCTACTCATACCCAACCACCATGTTTTTAATAAGGTTTCCTTACAATTACAATTAATCTTTTTTTTTTTTCAAAATTGCAAAGACTACTGATTTCCTGTGGGAGACACAACAAGAGTGAGAAACAAACGTCTGTCAAAAGTGTTCACTTTTTCAGACTGCTCGTTTCTCGTCAGACATCTCAATCTACATTTTCTGTCCTATCACCTCTTTCTTTACCCGACCCTACCATAGTACCAGGCCCCTGTTTCTAAGCCTTGTTGTTTATTTTTGTTGAAATTGGGCTTCTTTATTGGCTGAACTCACTGACCCTGTCCTTTACCTTCTTCTTAGAGTGTTTGTAAACAGAAGCTTGGCAATGGAGAAGATTAAATGCTTTGGCTTTGATATGGATTACACTTTAGCAGGTAAGTGCTGTGTCATGCCTTTCTAAATGCTGTGCTGATGCTGAAGGTTTTCGGGCCTTCCCCTGTACCATGGCAACAAGGAAGCCTTTGAATCCCCTTGTCTGTCAGCCTGTTTCACTTGAAACAGTTCCGCTAGGCACTCCTGGCCTCATTTGCATTGTCCTGCAGAATTGTTACAACATCACACAATAAACTATATGCATATCTGGTGAACAGTTCAATGTGTTCTGTCAGAGTGAGGAGAAGCCAGTAATAGCTGTGCCATATCGTAAGTAAAATAGTGCAAAACTAGGGCACACTTATATTTTGTTTTTACTTTTCAGGAGGACAGTACAACTCAGTGGGTAGTAATATGCATGACAAACTGCCACTGGATTCTTACTCATGAAACGCACAAGAGTCTCTGATCATTTCTGTAAAAATATTCTTTTCATTTCCCTTTCTCACTGTTGATGCAGACTGAGAGCTTTGTCTTTGCAAGGCTCTCTTGCTGCAGTCAGTTCAGTGTGAAAGGAAATTGACATGTTGCACAGTTATTTGATTGTACGCCTAGCACTTCCTTGTAAATACTTAACTTTGATTTGTGAGCCCCCAGTTCATCTGAGAGACTTGTACTGCCTTTACAGAAGAACCAATAGGAGTGCACAGGACTGTAAGGTCCTTTTCAAATTCATGCACTGTCTCTAACATGTGCAGAGAGGCTATATCTACCTGTAATGTAATGGAGAGGAACAATGTGAAAGACGCAAACTGTTGTGTTTCATAGTGAACAGTGCACAAGCATTATTTTCTACAAATCTGTTCATTTTACTTTAATGTGATGGATTGAAGGACAAAAGAAAACTTCTAGTACTTTCTAGTACTATCTGTAGTTGATCCAAGAACCTCCTTTGGGCTGTTTCTTGAAAAAGCCCAGTGACTCAGCTCTGTGGCCTTCTAATGTGTCCCAATATATCTTTCCCTTAACAAGTGGGTCACCTCCAAATACGACCCTGGAAATGTATCGATCCAGCAGGAGGGATCAACCGTACTTTGGCAGCAGCAGTGTGTTGGGTTTCTCTTTCCCTGGCGCTGGTATCTCAGCTGTTGACATCTCCCTGTTTATTAGGATCGTCTTGTAAACAAGTGATAGTGTGCGCTAGAGGAGGCTGAAATTTCACACCATGGCCAGTGCTGGGATTTCTAATGAGATGGAGAGAGCATCGCCTGATGTGTAAACTTTAGCTTTGTGGGACCCATGGGGTTTAGCATGCTTGTTCTTTGCTGTGTTATCTTGATCTTTTCCAGCAAGGATATGTTATAGTAGTGGTATGGGCATTAAAGATTGACCCTTAGTGTTAACCTTTCACTTTCAGCTCAGCCCAGCATTTGAGCAGTTTTGCTATAGGACGTCAATATAATGTCTGGGAAAAGGCTTTAAAAAAGTGCTTACGCCACCTCTTTCAGCTTTTCTCTCCACTGTCCACACCTGATATTCACAAGAATTTTGGGTCTCTTTAGTGAGGGGCACTTTAGTTATCCAACGAGGCCTGACAAGAAAAGGTTATGGAGTTTTACAGTATTCACAATAATCTCAACATGGTTTCCATATGGAAGGTAAGGGAGGCTGGTACAAAATTTATTTTAACTGACAGGCAGAGAAATGTAAAATACATGTTTTTGTTCAGCCACACGTTTACAGCGCTAGTGTCACATGTGAACAGTTTTTGCGTGTGGAAGCACAGTACTTTGTATTGAAATCTCTTCAGATTAATAACATTGTTAATTGGAGAGTAAATCATAATGCTACACATACAGATATAACCCCGAATCCTGAACTTTAAATCAGAAACGGTACACCGTTTTTGTCATTATGTTGTTATGCTTTGATTGATGGCCCTGTTGATAGACGTGTCAGAGTACAGGGCTAATTTAACTAGAGCTCAGTAACAGTAGAGGCCTCTGGGATTTATTGCAGGTGTAGAAAAACACATTTTTGAAAACTCACACGAAGTTTCTTGAACAGTGGACCTGAAGACAAATTTCCATTTATAGCATCTCAAGGTTACTAGAGTTACCTTGAAATTGAGCCTTAGTTGAAATATTTAATTTCAGTTTGCAGTTGCAGTATTTTAAAAAAAGCTGCACTAGCTGGCTAATATAAAGTATAGTTCTAGCATCACCTGAGCTGTAAATATTTATACATCTTTAATAAATAGCAATCCATTAATTTGCATTTTAATATAAAGGGATTTGATTGGCATTTGTATTTCATTTGTTTGCCAATTGCAGGCTGTGCATTGCAGAGGGTACTGGCCTGATCTGTGTGCGAGTTTCAGCTGCTAATAAATCTGTTAACGGAGGGAATATCTGACACAGCAGGTGGGACTTGGCAGTGCAGACAAGAGGCAGAAGTAGCAGTGTGAGGAGCTGTCAGTGAGTGAGAAGAAATATAGGATCTGGAATCGTGTGTGTATGTGAAGTGTGGAAACGATAAACCATTAGAACAGGATATTCCAAACATTGCCAAGTATTTCTTCTAGGAAACACTGGAACAAATGATTAGAAGTCTGTGTGTAGAATCTATTCTCCTAGATATCATTGTTTGATTTGATGACCTGGCTAATAGCAGCGTTTTCCTTTTAATTCTGTACTTGTTACATTTGTATATATAGAAGGGGGCTTTATTATTTCTGCTTAGATTTCTTGCCATGCCTTGCCATAATAAATAATGGCTTAACATTGCACACACTGTCAGAAATGGCAGCTTGCAGTACAGACAATCACTTTGCAAGCAGTATTTGGAACTAAGATAACAGTATCTTTTGGTAACATGTTGAAATGGTGCAATAACAGGTTGATTTATTTTTTATTTACTTGACCCTGGATTATGTTTCAGCCTTTTTTTGCGGTCATAATTGGACTTTGACGATCATGACACTGGGTGGACAAATAAAAAAAGATAACTATGACATTGATGGCCGTTGTAAAAGTATAACCACATAGGCAGCTACATTCTTACAGATTTATCCCTCTCTTAATAGTTGTCATAATTAATATGATAGGTTGCCGGACAAACACAAAACAACACAAATATGTACAAATGACATGTGAATGCACAGGTAATTAGCACTTATTAAAAGTGAGATGCATGGTTTGCAGCAAAATAATACATAACCACATTCACAGCCACCCTGACACCAGTGACCGCACCGGAGGGAGACGTGTTGAAAGGGAGCGCCTAAAAATAGGTTTCTTTGTAGCCATGAACTTCGCTCGAGTGAGAAAGTGGGGAGGGGGGAGCTACAGTATGTGTGTGGAGATATTCTGGACGTTTGACATGAGTAATGCAGTTCCGACTCCTCCGATAGCTGTGGTCCATCACTCTCGGGTTTTACTGTAATGGGCACTACAAGGGCTCAGCCTTCCCTAGAGGTGGGAGTTCCACAGCCTATCAGCAGCAGGCTGGTAGGTATGTATGCTGTGCCTTACCTTGTAGGGCCATGCCTATCCTAACACTTCCTTACCAAGTCTCTGTTCCCTGTGTTGTGGGATTCATGTGAATGTATATCACTTAATGCAGTGCAGTTATGAAGGTGATTCCTTTTTTCCAACTCCTGTTGCGTAGTGGTTCCTTTCCAGAGGACAGGATCTGGTTCGAAGGCGAGATGGCTAAATAGTGGTAGCAGAAGAAGTTACAGAGACCTGTTGTACTGAAATGAATACAGTTACCGATAGAAATACTACATGTACTATGCAGAATGTGTTGATATTATAGTCTCCCTGTACTGACCTTGCTATAAAAGCTCAGTGTAGCCATATTATATTGTAATGTTGTAGTATGTTTTGCATTTTTCAGTTTTTGTGCAAATGCTTTTCCTCATTATTAGCATCGATTTTATTTCTTCCTTCATGACTTTTGTCATGTTATACTGATCTTGAAGGGTTTTAAAATGTCACGTTTTCTGATGAAATGTTATACTAATTTTTACACTTTATACTAATGTATACTAATTACACAGTTTACCAGTAAACTGAAGGTCTGTGAGAAATAGGTGGAATTGATGATGACTAGCATTGGAGTGATACATTCTTGTTCAATATCATCTGAATAATGTCTACAATAGCTGCTTTCCTCACGTGAACCCAGTCATATTAATAAAAGGACTTTATTTGTAACATAATTGTCATTTTATGGACATGAATGTACTTTCATCAAACAAAAATCCTTTTAATAAAATCCATTTACTCTTTCCAACAAAGGTTTTAGCAATAATAAATTAAGCCTTGTACTCCTCCAGTGTAGCAGATGCTAAACAAATTAAGTCTTTGTGCACAATTCTTCTGGTATTGTTATATTGTTGAACCCGGGCAATGCTATCTATTATAGGGAAGCTCTTTGAAAGTGTAGGTACAGTAGTGGGTGATTCAAATGAGAACTAAACATGTAAAGTAACAGGATTATGACAGGTAAACATCGGTACAAATCAGTTCTTATAACTTTTTAATTTTCAATCTGAGTGCTTTTTAATCAGTTTTGCTCTTGTTGACATTCAGGTTGAATGTCAGTTTTTATTAGCGCCTCTGCATTTGAAGACATGGCAGCAGGGGGCACGGACTCACAAAGAACCTGTATCCATGGTAGAACTTCACTGACATGGATTATTAATGATAAGCAGTAACTGTCACAGAAGTTTGAATAGTGTAATTACTGTTGAATCGTTTTATTATTAACATGATGATAACCACAGGCCTGTCTAAAGACAGTGCCACACTGTACGTTGATGTGTCTGACAGAATGATTCTGTGACGTGTTAATCTGTGCCTTCTGTGTGTTACAGTCTACAAGTCTCCGGAATACGAGTCTCTGGGCTTCGATCTCACCGTGGAACGCCTGGTGTCCATTGGGTATCCCCAAGAGCTCCTCAACTTTGTCTACGACCCTGCGTTCCCTACCAGGTAAAGCCGACCTTCAAAGCCCTACATGAGGCATTTTCAACAATAATGGGAAACTCGTGAAAATACCCTGACATTTCTAATGCCTCCCTTATAATTTGTAATCCCCTTCCCCCAGTCCTGTTGTGTTACAAGTCTGTGCACACAACCGAGTATTTAAATTTCTGTCCTGTGATTTTTGCAGCTGGTCCTTCATAAATAATTAACATGGTATTCCAATAAACTTTCATTCAGTGTGAGCCCATACTGAAGAGAATGAAATGTTGATTTCTAACACATTTAGAGTACAGACCTATGATTTCACCCAGATCATTTACAGTCCTTTATTTGCGGGGAAAAAAGAAGACAAATAACGCTGTCCTGAGACCATGCACAGCTTCCCGTATGTTTGCAATTAAAGTTTCTGACTTTAGAATTTGTGAAATTTGGGTATTTTTGTACTGAAGAGAATACAATACCCACCTCCAGCTTTAAACTTGCCACATCTAGTAGTATGTTTGTAATCCACTAAAACTGTAGATTAGTAATGTATAAAAACTGTGAATACATCTTCCAGTGACAATTAAAGTACTGTTCTTTGCCTAAAGTTTGTCTCATTGTGTGATTAATTTCTCTGCTTTTTAAAACATGGTGCGAAAGCCGAAATAGATGGAAAGGGTCTTGTTTCTTGGTGAAATTTCCTGGTACATATGGGCACACCTGGTTCAAAAATGTTAAAATGACTCTTCTTGATTGTAGGGGCCTGGTGTTTGATACATTGTACGGGAACTTGTTGAAGGTTGATGCTTATGGGAATATCCTTGTATGTGTCCATGGGTTTAACTTCATGCGAGGGTAAGTACTGCCACTTATGTTACAGTGGAACTGTTCACCTGCTTCAGAAGACGGCACAGAACTGAGCTGTTCTTCTCTTTCTGTGTTCGTTTTCCTTCTAGGCCAGAAATTCGGGAGCTTTACCCAAACAAGTTCATCCAAAGGGATGACACTGAACGGTTTTATATCCTCAACACCCTCTTCAACTTGCCTGGTGAGTCTGTGGGCAGTGGTTCTGACCGATAATCCAAAGACGTGTCAAATGATTTTAATTCCGACTGAGACAACTGCAGGGTCTGTCGGCTTTTGTTTCATACATGACTACCAGCATTACATCATAAAGTCCTCTTTAAAAAAGAACCTGTACTGGTGATGAGCAGTTGGGTTTTTTAACTATTATTTAAGTGTATAACTATTTTAACTGTATAAATATTTTATACAGTATAAACACTCGTGTTGCTGTTAGCAGCTACAGTCCTTTGCCTATCTTTGTTTTCCAGTGGTGATCTGTGAATGCTTGAAAGCATTCTTTTCTGAAGGGCTCAGTCGACTGTGTTATCTGTGAATGTAAATAGTTTGAATTCTTCTCAGGCTACTTTATTTTTTAGAAGTCTAATCTTTGACCCAGGAGGTCCATTATTCTTTCCATTTGGACTTGTTTTGAGATGTTCAGCCCAGTTTTCTCCCTCCCCACAGAGACCTACCTCTTTGCCTGTCTGGTTGACTTCTTCACCAACTGCTCCCGATACACTAGGTGAGCACTGCACTGTAGCTGTAGTTGTTTTTGAATGGAACAGTGACGGTTCTCTGTCACTCTTTTAGAGAGTTGAAATGATCTGGGAAACCAAGTACAAAACATTTTGAATAAACCTCTTCTTGTTGGATTATAGTTACAGTTTGTGCAGAGGCCTGCCATACTGAAATGAGTATTGCAGACATACAGATAAAACTACAGCTGTAGCAAAACTACTTTTTTGGCAGATTGGATTTGTGCCTGATACTAGGGCTAGTATACCATGGAGTTGGAAATACTCTAGAGAATATTGTACAGTATAGTGGTGCTCATTTTGGTATTTGGGGCTCTGTATGAAGTAATATGGAAGAACACATTACATGAAAAAGTAACACTAGTTTCTAGAGTCAATAAAAAGAAAAGAGAAAATTCTTATTTTAAATACTTTCACTTTGTATATTTGTGGATTTGCTGTTTTTATTTTCACCAAAATGCCAATAACATTTTACTACAACAATTGCTGAATTGTGTAGGCCAGTTGTTAATTTAGTCAGGATACTTAATATACATTTAGAGTTTATTTACTTTATATACCTCTAAAAATGGAAAGAAATTGTAAGATGCTTAACTGCATTTATGAGATTGACTTTTTTGATGATGCAAAGTGGGTGGAGAGTCTCTGAAATTGTTGTTGATTTTTTAGGGGGAGAAAGCTTTCCTGTTTGGCTGGGACACCTCAAACAAGGGAAGGCTACCCCTTTTAAAGCAAGCATGTCAAAACTGACTAATCTGTAAAGCTCAGGTCAGTAATCTGGAGCTCTTGGGCTGTTATTTTCTCCCCTCTCAGCTGTGAAACAGGGTTTAAAGATGGAGACCTCTTCATGTCATACAAGAGCATGTTCCAGGATGTCCGAGATGCTGTGGACTGGGTCCACTACAAGGTAAGGAGCATTTTCATTTGCTGTAAAGACATGAGTATCAGCACCCTGTGTACCAAACGAAATCTTTCACTTCCATAAGTTCTGACCTCATTAATAAGAATGATTGCGGACCTGGCAGACATTTTGCAGTGTGTATTTGTTGTAACTTATCTCATGACATTTGGAGCAGAGAAACAGGAAAATAAGACTATGAAGCAGTTTAAACAGAAGTCATGTATCAATCTTTACAGGATAAATTGCATACTGTATATTACATATATGGAATATGCACTTATAAATTTGTGGCTTCATACAATTTGTTCAGTATGGTCTGCTTTTGAGTCAATGGGAATTTTCCTCAGCACTTGCTCTTGGGTTTGTTAAGCCCAAACAAGAAAACCTGTCAAAGCCTTGACATTTCGCAAAGAGTGAAAGATAGGTGTTTAATATGTGAAACACACACTAAGTGTTTAACACAAACTCTGTGTTACTGGCTGTTTTTTTTGGTTTCTAAATGAATGAAATGTAAGTAGTTGGAAAGCAATAAATTACTGTTTGTTAGGTTTATTGTAAAGAACCCATTTCTAATTGTTTTTTTATTTTAGTTAATTTATGTAACATCAGATTGTGGAAAACAATTTTGAGTAAAGATTGTGATGTCTGCACTGTCCTTCTGATATTTACAATCTTTAACAAAACTGTCAGCATCTATCTACTGATGTGTCTCCTTTACTACAGATACAATAACATATATTGCCTGCACACATCTAAGACTTGATCATTATAAGTGGGATTTAAGATATAAAATAATAGTTGTGAGGGGTTCACAATCAATAGAGCAGAATCTAGCAGAATAGAGTGTTACTGCAGATGTTTTAGTTATAAGTGTATCGTTATGAGCAGGGATTGTTACACCAGTGTCTGACTGTAGTACAGTATTTGGAATAACTGTTTAAGAATGCTCTTTTTGTTTCATTTGTTCATCTTAGGATGCAACAGTTTGTAGTTAACTATGCAGTGTTAAATCACCTTCTGCATGTGAGTGCTTTGTGTATCCTTTGCCAATAGTTGTGCTTAGATCACTCAAGGCAGTTCCACTGAAGACTTCGCAAAACAGAAATGAAGGTTTTATTCTGGGATAATAAATTAGTGCAGCCAAAGTGCATATAGCTTCTGAGCTCATCAGGTAACAAATTAAGGAAGCACAAGAGCAATTTAGCAAATGAAATGGGACAAATTACTGATTCGACAATAGATAACCTTATTATGCCTTAAAAGTGAGCTTGTTACATAGGGGGGACAACATCTGTTAACTGCTATGAGTCCCTACTTCGTTAATCACGCAAACTCAGTTTATAGCAGTAACTCCAAGCAAAATTAAAACATTCTGCCTCAAAACCACTGGCACTTCTTAGGGTTATCTTAACAAAGTTTAAAAGCGGTCTAATCACACTTTCATTTCAGGGCTCTTTGAAGGAAAAAACTGTGGAAAATCTGGAGAAGTATGTGGTGAAAGACGTAAGTTGCAGCGTGTCTTGACCTGTAAGAAATGAAGTCCACACTAGAGTCTGAACAGTTCTGAAAGTTACTGGCACCTCTCAGATTATTCTTTGGCTGTGGAGATCAGTTTACATTCCTGCATGGAGCTCCTTCAGTGGAATATAATGACTCTGTTTATAGGTATTCAGTCTGGTCATGCCTTACACACCTGATCCAAACAATTGTTTCCTTATGTTGTTATTGCATGCTGCTATTATATAGTGCTGTTTTTTTCCTGTCTCACAAACTTTGTAAGTACTCCACTAAGCCGATGTTAATATATATATATATCACCTTAAAGTTGCAAATGAATAAGCTCTAATTTAATTTTATTAATTAATAAGGGCATACAAATATCTAGAAAACACTCTGCCATTGTTTTGCTTTCTCTCTTTTATAAAGGGTAAACTGCCTCTTCTGCTGAGCCGAATGAATGAGGTTGCAAAAGTGTTCCTGGCCACAAACAGTGACTACAAGTACACAGATGTGAGTCGTGCTGTTCTGTCAGCTCTTCTGCTTTGAAGTGCACAACTCCCTGTGCTGCATTCTCCCATGACAGGCAACTGTAGTGACAACATCCTTCTTACATACTAAGAACAGTACATTCCTCTAACGGGGATTAGATCTTTGTGAACTGTTTTGTCTTCATCATGATCTGTTCTTTTGCAAGTAGAGGTGTGTGTAAAGATTTTCAGTATGAGGAGGTGTAAATGACCTATCTCTCGGCAGGGTTTAAAGAGGTTGAATGAATGGAAACTGTGTTGCCATACTTAATATTGTGAATGATATGGTGGAAAGTTGTTAGTCATCAGCTCTCATATTTTACACGCCTTAATACAGGGACATTCCAGGACATTAAGGACACCAGGAAAAGAAAAATAGTTACTGTTGAAATTATTACACGTTTGAACAGGCTTAAGTCTGTGTTACCTCTCACATAAATACGTAGAATAAAAGAATAAGATGTACCTCATTGCTCTAGTGATTTTGGAGTAGGTGCTATAGCCAGACGGCACTCTGGCCTCTGTCAGCCATTTCTTTTCAATATTTAAAGTGCAGTTGGCAAGGAATAACGACATCCAAGAATTAAATGTGTGAGCTCTTACTCACAGCAAGATGTGGTTTAACCTGCTTGACTGAGGGCCGGCCCACAGACAGTAGGACAAGGAGGTTGGGACCCTTGTGCAGAGTAAGGAGTGACCAGGGGGGAGCTGCAGAGCAGGAAACAGGGTGGAGGAGGGAGGGATGCAGGAAGCAAATGTAAAGGAGAAAAGGCTTGCTTATGGTATTTAGGGTTTCTCTATTTTTAATTGAGTAAATGACATCAGGAATGATTACAAGTCAGAGCAGCTGAGATGAGATTGGCTCCTCGGTTCCTCCCCGAGTTTCCCTTGTATCACAGCTAGTGCTTATTTACAGAGAAATGGTTGCCACCCAGGCATACAGTACGTTTTGGCAGTTGTATGGGAATCTGTATTTAATACATCACTATCAGCACCTCCTTAACTCCTGGATAATGTAGACTGAACTCTGTGGCCCCTGACAGTGTCTATTTCAAGGACTGGAGTTTCTTCTGCTGAACAGATTATTTGTGAACTGAAGTCTAGTCTTAAATAAGAACTGTATAAACAATAAAGACTCGGTTTAACAGAGTTTGGATTGAACGGGCAAAATCTATGAAAGGGGAATTTTGTCTCTAAAATCAGAAACACCAGACTTTCCCTGCAATAACTGACAAAGTATAGGACAGTTTGTACTGTATATATTTCTTTTGATGGGTTTTGTTTGTGTTTCTTATGCTTTAGTGAAGTTTTAAAAATCAGACATTTTAAAAAAAATCTACTGAAATGCGAACAAACTGTAAAACAAATTCTGTAAAATGCACAGATAATGAAACCCTTCCTCCCTATTAGACCATACAATGTGAACTGCATTGTATGTTTTCTCCAATTGTACATACATCTTTAATTCCTAAAGGCCTCATTTTTAGACTGATTATCATGGAATACTGTCTGTGAAAAGCTGGCATTATTTCTTATGTGACCTTTTTTTGGGGTATTCCAGAAAATCATGACGTACCTGTTTGATTTTCCTCATGGTCCAAAGGTAAGATAGAGTTCCAGGATTTATCCTGGTTTTTTTTTGATAATTTATTATTGTGTTACAGAATATTTTTGCTACTTTGCTCTGTTTTCTTGATTTTGGCTGGCTGTGGTATGGATCATTGTTTTAAGGTTATTCATGAAGAATTACGTTTTAATCTTTTTAATTTTCCATCATTAATGGAAATTAGGGGTTGGTTACATCATTCAGCAATCTCTGTATGATGCAGGAGCTAGATTTCTGCAATCGGTGCCATGATCTAGCAGTTGCATTTCTGAAATCAGTGTGTTGTATTGACTACATTTCCACACAGCAGACTAGGTTTTCAGTCAGGGTGTTTTGTGTCATTACAGCCGGGTACTCCTCACCGTCCCTGGCAGTCCTACTTCGATCTGATCTTGGTGGACGCACGGAAGCCCCTGTTCTTTGGAGAGGGCACAGTGCTCAGACAGGTGGACACAGTGAGTACAGCACCGTCGCAACTGGGCACGGCCTAGGTGCAGCTCACACGTTTCAGCTTGGATAGACAGACACCCAGGCGCAGCACAAACATACAGTGTGCAGTTGTGTTGCCTCAAATTGCAGATTAAAATGTGACCTAAGACAAAATATGTTAATGAGACCAGCTGCCAGATGCAGAGCTGGATATTTTCAATTAGAGAATAAAGGAACTTAGAGGTTCTAAGAGGTTCTAAGAGGAACTTAGAGTTCTTAGAGGTTTGCGGATTGGCTTTTGGTTTTTAAGAGGTTCTTTCCACTTTAAAAAAAAGATACAATTTTGGGCGCAGTTGATAAAATGCAACTTCGGTGCATCTTGTTTAAATAATTGAGCAGCTTTATCTCCATCCCATTTTTGTGGCTTCTTAGACCAAAGCCCAGAATTAAATATTTATCAAGAGCTTCGCCACAAAGACAACTAACCTCCACAAAACACTTCTTTAAACCTTTGCAAACATCTCAAAGCGATTTGATGACTTAATTACTAAGTACACTGCATGCCTACCCTACAGATCCTTAGACTGCTCTCTTGGAGCTCTTTTGAGACTCTTAAAATAGTCCCTTTGTGTATCTGGGCCCAGTTACATCCTAATAAAAGTTGTTTTTCAAATTTGTAAACTAACAGTGAAGGAGACTAGTAAACATATTTGTTAGCAATCTTTCTTTCTGATTGGCACTGGGTGCAGGTCACATACTGTACAGTTTCAAGGAGTAATCTGAAAATGATAGCACCAGGCCAGTTGAATACTTTAAATAGTGTTTTAATGGTTAATCATTCCTGTCTGCATTGGCCAAGAAGGGGGACTTACCTTTATTAAAGAAATATATATATTGCAAATATGAAAACAATTGTCATTTTTAGTGGAATCAATAGACGTCTCCAGCTGAGTTTTGTATTGTTTTACATTGCTTTGTGCATGAAAGTCTTCTACTATTAAGATAGCATATAATTTAATATATCTGTGATATTTAATTTAGTCTGAGCGGAAGCTCAAAGTTTTAGTGATTCCAGTTTTTAATAAAATGAACATGACCTCTCCATAAAGTGAAGCTGTTCTGTCTGCTTCAGTGCAGTGTTGGATTGTGATGGAAGGTGAGTGAAATGTACTTTTCCTTTTTCAGACGACAGGAAGGTTGAAGATTGGGACCTACACTGGACCCCTACAGCATGGTATTGTGTACTCCGGAGGTAAGGAGCAAGGGGCATAAAAGCCTTAGTTTATTTAAAGGGAGAGAGAGCTTTTGTTGTGAGAGAATATATTGTGTGTATATATATTGTCTGCTGTTGAGTATGAGAAAATAAGTTCCTGTCAAGAATAATTTCTTTCATACCCTGTGCACTTATCAAAGTGTTTTCTTTTTTTCCCAAAACTAAAGAGTATTATGTAATATTTATAAGGGGTTTGGAGGTGGGAATACTAACTTTTACTGTGGCATAACTGTGGTATCCCTCCATTAGTACATCCTAAGACTTTCCCTGTGCTCCTGCAGGCTCCTCGGACATTGTGTGTGACCTGATGGGAGCAAAGGGCAAGGATATTGTGTACATTGGAGACCACATCTTTGGAGACATCCTTAAGTCGAAGAAGAGACAGGGATGGCGGACCTTCCTGGTTATTCCTGAGCTGGCCCAGGAGCTACATGTGTGGACCGACAAAAGCTGTGAGTCTTTACACCACATCCTCATATTTAATTCCACGTGCAAACAAAGAGTTATTGTGTTATGATGTGCCAACTAGAACCGTCCAGAAACTTGCAGTCCATCATTGTACCCTGACCTGATGAATCGGGGGAAAAAAACCTTAAGCGGTTTCCCAGTATGTGAATTACAAACTCTAAATGACAAGAGATGAAATCCAGATTGAAAGGCTCCTGATCTTTTCATGCTGACATCAGGAAGTGTTTTCTGTCATCCTCAGCACTGTTTGAAGAGTTGCAGAGCTTGGATATTTTCTTGGCAGAACTCTATAAGTGAGTACAACATGTCTTAAATGATCTCAGTTTGGTGCTAATGAGCATTCCATATGGCATGGGCAAGCTATTTACCTTGTTTGGAGTTAGTGGTACTGTATAGAATCGTCAGTGCATGATTCCTAGTTTCTCTAATTCACTGCGACTGCTTCTTTTAAACACTTTGTCCAAGCTGACCTCACATGCCTTTCTCTGCAGACATTTGGACAGCAGCAGCAATGAGAGACCCGACATCAGCTCCATTCAGAGACGCATTAAGGTTGGTTTTCTTTCTTTTCGTCTTCCGGTGTCTGAGACGTGGTCGTCCTCACCATTAAAGTGACATTAAGCAGCAGCAGTTGACATTAGACACTCTGCAGGTTCAGAACAGGTCCTGCTTGAGGAAAACGATATGCGCAGTGGAGATGGAATGAATCAGCAAAAGGCTAATGTGTCAAAAAACGTGGAGGAGTGAAATTTTGGCAAACCAACCACCCAGTCCTACAGTGATCCTGCCATCCCCATCATGGAAATGGGAAATGGGAAATGGGAGGTTGTCATAAACTATCATCATTTTTTCTTTGTCTTTAACACTTTTCTAGAGATGCAAGAAACGGTTCATTTCTCTATGCTTCTTTCCTGTCTGGTTTCCTGCAGATATGTATATCAATAGCCTTGGCTGATGCCAGACCACTTCTGATTGGTCCTGCTGTACATTTTACCCAGATACACAGTCTCAAGGGAGGTGATGACACATCACCAGTTAATCTTAAATATTCGCACAAACAAGGAGAAAATTTCGTTTTGAAGGACAGATTCTTATAAATTATGAAATAGGACAAGGCTTATACAAATCAAAATAGAAAATAATCTAGAATGAATGGAGATCTAGAATTTGAATGGAGATCATTTTTGTTATGTTGATGTTACAGTTCATGTATTACATGTCTCACTTAAATTGCATTTATGTTTGATATTCAAACCAGACTTTTTTATACCCACTATCTGCTGCAAACAATATTATCTGTTGAAAAGACATCTCAAAGCGATTTGATAACTTAATTACTAGGTACACAAGGGATAAAAATTAAACTTGCACAAAGATCTGAAATAAAAGCCCACTGGTCTCTCTTTATACTGTAGCCTATGATGTTCCCCCTTATGATGTTTAGGGAAATCTTTTCAGGGTCTAATTTAGGATGATTTTATTTTGCAAATGAGAAACTAATTAGAAATACCAACAAAATCACACAGAACACATAATCAGATTGTACAATTGGTGGAATTCTGTTGAAAATGAATTGAAATTGTAACAGAATCTTGTTTTTAATTTAGTACAGGAATGGTATTGTAGATCCTTACTACTGTAGGGGTTGTGCTCTCAGACAGATGGAGAAATGGGGAAGCTCATTCAAGTGAAACCAGTTGTAGTTGAAGTTCTCATTGCTTCACCACTGGAAATCTCTGCTTTTCCTTGGCTCTTTCTTAGTTCTTTATATATATATATCTCACACAAACACTTCTTCGCATTTTGTCTCATGCATCCCTCTTCCAGCCCATTTCCACCTTTGCAGCTGCCCCTCTCACTGAACGAGGGTTCGAGCCTCATTGTCCAGTGGACAGGAGGCTGCTCCTTAACCAAGTGCGTCAAGCCGAACCTTATTGTCTTTAAAATACTGTTACCTGTAAACACAAGGTGTGGCTGTTCCTCCTGAGCTAGCCCTAATGTTATCGGGAGGAGGAGCATCGTGCAGGAATGTGAAAGGTGATCAGGTGCCTCCCACTCCAGTTTGACTCCATCTCCTGTTTGCGCCCCACAGAAAGTGACTCACGACATGGACATGTGCTACGGCATGATGGGCAGCCTGTTCCGCAGCGGCTCACGGCAGACGCTGTTCGCCAGCCAAGTGATGCGCTACGCTGACCTCTACGCTGCCTCCTTCATCAACCTGCTCTACTACCCCTTCAGCTACCTGTTCCGGGCTGCACACGTCCTCGTGAGTTCCTCCGTCCTGGCCCGGTCCAGTCTGGGGGTTTCCCAGCCAGCACCAGGGTTCTCAGACTACAGTATCCTGTTTCTGTTTACAATAAGCTTGACTTTCTCACTGTTTCATTCTTGCAAAGCCACAGACCGGTAGTTTGGTCCTTTTTAATCTCTTTAAACTTGTCATTTCAGAAAACACCAGTAAGATCAAAGTGAATTTCGTGAAAGCACACTGGGTTTTTTTAGGTTTGCATTGGCTATAAACTCAGACCATTTTGTCTGCCCACCAGAGGGCACTCATGGCCCTGCTAAAACGGTAACACGATTACAAAAAAGTGTTTTTTTTTTTTTGCTGAAGTCTCTCATTTCACCAGGATGTTTTCCATTACACTCTTTTAAGACGTGCATTTTTTGCAGAATTACAGGAAAAGGTAAATTCCGGGGCTAACAAAGTGTTGAAAAGTCTCCTCTGAATGCATTGACACGTGGAGGGGAAATAGAAAAGTATTTTTCCAGCAGTATACAAGTCCTTATCTCGCCCCCTTTCCAGGATGAGTGTTTGCTAGCACAGATACGTAGCGTTGCATTTTACAACCTAAACAAGAAGAGCAAGGGTGCAGTCAACCGGTTCTTTGATGCGTCTTGTGGTCCCCATCTCTGCCCAGATGCCCCACGAGTCGACGGTGGAGCATGCCCACGTGGATATCAACGACACAGAGTCGCCCCTGGCCACGCGCAACCGCAACGCCGTGGACGTCAAGGACTCCGACTACAAGAGGCACCAGCTCACCCGGTCCATCAGCGAGATCAAGCCCCCCAACCTGTTCCCCCAGACCCCCCAGGAGATCACCCACTGCCACGATGAGGATGACGACGAGGAGGAAGAGGAGGAGGAGGAGGAGGAGGAGTAGTTACCAAGAGGATGTCTCCCTGGGAATCTGGAATCGTTTTAATCTTTTACTGAGGGAATAACACAGTGGGATGAGGAAACAGACAGGTGGGAATGAGGAGGGGGTGGGAAGTGAAAGTGAATACAGTTTTATACAGTATGTTCACACGTCTCAGACATTCTGCTCTTGGTACTTGAGTACTGTCAGGATACCAGATCAGGCCAATGTCAGCCTCTGTGGGTTTGCGCATTACAACAGATCAACTGAACTGTGACGCTGCCTCATGTCCTAAGCCCATCTAGAGTACACATTGGGATTTCATTTTTTTCCCGCACAAGTAGATTTTTTTTGTTAATGTGATAAAGGTTTGTTTGGGAAACTTTAAAAGACCAAACTTTTATGATTTGCTTTATTTGACAAGACAAAATTTATTCCATTTGTCATTGAAGGAAAATGCTTCTTTCTTTTACTGTAAGTGAGAGATGTGAGAAAATAAGTATACTGTATGCAGAAAATGCTTTCCTGAAATATATGACAGCTTTACTATGCTAACATAGAGAGCGGGAATTGAGCGTAATAGTGTGAGACCAATGTGAGGGGTCATCTCAGAATACAGACTGCTTTGTATTGAACATACACTCTTCCTTGTCTAAGTCAACTTAGATTTTTATATTAAGAAATCTATCTCTAGTATGGTGTTAAAATATGTTTTTCATGTTCTGAAATGCCATCCAGTATGCATTGCTTTGGTTCTAGAAGTTGGGTTACAATATTAGTTTTTATAAATTGGGGGTCATTTCCAGGGAAACGTATAAATGAGAGCACACAGCTCGAAAGCACAGACATACTGTACAGCTGAGTAACCCATAAGCACAAATGACAGACTATTGAAACAATCCAGTTTCAAGAAATGACATACTGTATACACAGACATTTGAACATTGTAAAACAAATCTAAAGATCGTTTACAAATTTGGCTTGGAAATGGTAAAGTGATTCTAGGATGACTGACACATTTTCAGTATTTCTGATGCTTGCGTCTTACTGCCTGTTATTTTTCTTTTCACTTGACAGTTTAATTGACGGTTAATAGCCTTTGGAGTGTGATCATTTTAAGAATCGCCTACAAGGCTTCACCTAATTCCCATTTCAGATTTGTTCAATAGCAAAAATATAGAAGAGTATACTTATTTATTCTTCAGTGAAAATCTTTGCCTTAATTCAGCGGTGCAATGTAGATAACCACTATTTTCTTTGCATTTTGTTCATGAGATGCAGCATGTATGGATGGATACACATGTCTCTAAAATGTGTAATTTCCTTTCGTTCCAAGCTGTTACACAGTTAAAGTAAATGCCTCAATAGCAATACCGCAAAAGCAATCCTATGCATGCTGCTCTTTAAAATCTTTTTGCATAAAATGCAAACCCTTGAACAATCCTGCAGATATGCTTGTTGAATATGTTGTGCTCTGTGAAGGCACAAGCAAGGTCTTCAATGGGAGAGCAGACTTTATGACTTCTATGGAGCCAGCACTGCCAATTACTGTGTTGGAAGACTGCATTTACAATTCGTTCATGTAGCGATAGGGTGTGCAGGCACAGTCTCAGTGCATTCTAAAATCCCCAACCCTGGTCCCAGAGAGCCCTGGTCTAATCTTCCCGGTTTCTAAAGATTAAGAACCTCTATTAATCATAAGATAATTATGCCAGTACCTTGTTTGTTTAAGAGATTTAACAAATTACAAAGTGCTTCACCTGCTTAATTGATAGCACAGAGTCTTGATAGAAATTGGTGGTGTAATTGTTACCTCTAACACACCTCATGGATTGGGACAGAGATTCTGGATGTAGAGGATTCCTTCCAAAGCCAAGGCCCATGTTAGTGGGCACCCCTGTAGTTAATTCCCAACACCAGAGTGAGACAATACAGAATACTTCTAGGATGTACACAAAAAACTCTGCTCACGTTATTCTCCTTGAAACTATAAAATGGAGACTAAAATAGTCAACTATTTAAATGCTTATTTACAGTGTGATCGACTACAAATAGAACATACATAGAATTTGTGAGGGAAAGATAAAACATAATTTGTTATTTCTGCTATTGGTACCTGGGAATTTTAGCACCAGGTAGTAACTATTTGAACTGAGGAGAATTTTACAAAGGATGGTTACAATATGTTCGAAAAGGGAGGGTCCTGAAATCTTATGGGAAACAATAATTTTGTTTAGCATAGAAATTGAATAAGGTAAATGGTTTCAGTGAGTTTGCAGAGCTTCATATCTTAGTCTAACAATTATTTAATTTTGATTAAAATTAAATGGGAGATTAAGCTTGAGTACAGAAAGTCTGCTTTTTCTACCAGGATACTGTAAATTATTCCTGTTTTGGTATATAGTTAAATTGTTTTTCTCTTTATGTTATTTGACAGTTATGCAACAACTAAAACTACAGGTCTAATACATCAGTATTGTTGATAGAAAAGTATGTGTGTGCTAAACTCTGATGTTCCACAGTTAAGCAAGTTAGACAATAGCTTTCAGTTGTCTTTTTTTAGATTTATTTACATTTATATGTATTATTCTCAAGTGGCATGGTGTTTCTTTTGTGTTTTTTAATAGTTAAAATGACATTTCCACCTCAGTGCTTTGCTTTTGGTGCATATACTGTGATTTAGCACCTGTGCAATGGAAAGAAATGTTATGCAGTCCATAAATAATTTTGAGAAATGCATAAGAAATGGTGTGTGTTAATTAAGTAACAGTGAAGAGAGAACTATGTTTTTTCTATAAGTGCATCAACAAAAACCTTCATCAGAACAAAAAAAGTCCTAACAATTTCCTACATTGTTTTTTCATTGCTGTTAATTAAAATTCAGTAGGGATTTTAAAATGTTAAACAGAAAAATCCATCCAAAAAAACAGCTGAGAATTGAAAGCACTTTAAGAAAGATCTAGGCAAAAAGGTACTAATATACTTATTTTCTTAGCTGTTTAAATTAGTTCTTCTCTCAGCTCTATCATATTTCTATCTTGTGAAAAGCTTAGAAGAGTTTACAAGTTCATTTCTCTGTACATTTCTCTTCATTTCTTCTGCATTTTCTGAAAGTTTTTTTTTCTCTAGAATTCAGGAACCTGAATGAAAAAAATGAAAAAGTTGAAAAACCTTTTTTTTTAATTATAATTATTCTTTTTATTCTATTATTATTTTGCTTTATACCAGTATGCATGTTCATGCTGTTTGGGAGTCATATTAAAGGAAACTTCAATAATGATGTATGATTTTTTACATACTGTACTTCATGTTATGCATACAGTTGCTCTGCATTGTTTCCAAAAATTTGGGAACAGTAATTTTTATTGTAAAATAAAATGCCATTGCTCTGCATTTCTCATTATGCAAACAATACATTGTACTTTCATATTTTTTTCCATCTGTACCAATCAGAGTTCAATATAATGAATTGAGGTGGTCTACTGCTTCTACTCTAAACTTTTCATTCCAGCCCAGCTTTTAACTATGTGATTCCACAAATTATTGTCATAACTAAGCCCTTTCCTAAGGAGCTACTTAAAGAGAATAATAAAAAGAGCAGTCATGGAGAGCCATCAGAATCATTTCACTCTGGTGGAACTAATATTTCACCGAATCAATCTGACATTTTTTCTCCAATCTAACATCATAAATCATTTCAAGCTGACATCCTCAATCCTGGTCCTGCTCCTCCAGTAGCTTCTGGTGTTTTGTTTTTAACCAGCTAAGCTCTTTTAATTAGAACGTAATTGAAACCTTCAAGGAATGAATGGTTTGATGGGGATGCCTCAGGGTTTTCAATGGTTGGAAGTTTCAGGATGGCTGCTGAAGTTTATGCCAAAGTTAAAGTCTGCCAAAAAGGAAAACAGTTCCAGTGTTAAGCAGTGCAGTCAGATCTTTTAAATAACAGATCTCAGCTAGAAGGAGGAACCACCTGCCAGTGGAGTCCAGTACCAGGACTGGGAAGCTCTGATTTAAAGAGACCAGCTGGCTATTAAGGACTGAACATGAAGAACTCTGACCTTAAGAAGTGAGTTAGCTTTTCTGTAACAGCAGTGCTTTTATGAGAATGCAAGCATGTATGATTTCCTTTCTCTGGAAAACAGAATCTAAATGTACAACGAATGTGTGTAGCTCAAGTGGTCTAAATGCAGATGTAGCCAACTCCCATCCATTTCTGCAGGACAATAAAGTCTCCTGTTTTTCACCTTGATGAAAAATTCTTTCACTCAATTGAGAACATTTGCTTATCTGGCTCAATTTCAACCTCTTTCAACCTGATGGTTGCGAAGCTGAGAAAAAAACTGAACTCTAGTCAGCAATTAGCCAGGCTAATTTAACAAAATTACATTAAACCAGAGAAATCCAAACCATGAGACAGAGCCTGGTGCTCAATGTGAAATTAAAATGGCCTTACCACCAGCTCCTGCTGATCCAACATTTCAGGGATGTGACTCCTGTTCATTTTCACAACAAGCTAGAAGGTGTTTTTACTGTTACTCAGCATGAAGTGAAATATGAATGTGTACTAATTAGGGAACAAAAACATGGATATAGTAATGGAGTGATTTTAGTCAGGTTAGACAACAGCAGCCCAGTTGCAGAAAACAGATTGCGATACAAAACGTTATGTTATTGCATGGCTGTTTTCCCTTTTAGATTGAATGTAGTTTAAAAAATGTGCATCAAAAATGAAATGGATGAGAAACATGCTTTTGATTATTAATCATTTATTTATTAAAGTCATCACTTCTTGAAGTATAAAATAATTTCCATTAACCAACTTCAGGCCACAAAGGTTAGTCTCTTTTACCTTGTGTTTTTTTTTTCTTATACCATTTTTTCCACAGTTCAGTAGTTAATGATTGTTTTAAACTGACATGTAAGTGCTCACACACAGTGAGAAAAATTCTCATCAGGTACACAGCTACAGGCTACAGCGTGAATGATGACAGGGAGGGATTGATAACTTTAACACCTGTAAGGAGAATGTGTCCATCCTTCTGCATTTCCACTACAAGACTTTCATACATACTGTACAAATGAGTGTGTATTCAAGAACACTACAAATAGTGCTCTGCTGTTTTGTATGGCAAACAAAAAAACTTAATGTAAAATTATTTAAAATGAATTTTAGTATACGGTTTTGGGCTTAAATACTGGCCAAAAATACTGTAGTTGGCTAGTCTGATTTTACACAAGTATTTGGGAAGAACCTTTTAAAGTGTTTTGTTTAAGGCACAATTTAAATACTTTTGCTATATAAAAGGATTTAGATTTTTTTTGTTTAATGCATACAATATTTTATTTATAACACAGTATGTTTATTTAGTATTTCATATATTAAATATTATACAGTGTTTCTGTATTTCTATGTACAAAACTAATTTCCTCTATAATCAAGTTTGTTATTATCATCAAATTAAAAAAAGGGGGAAATGTGCTAAACTCATGAACAGGAAAATGCTGTCTATCAGAAAGGATCTGTTCTTCACTTGAAATATTAGCACCAAATGTTTGTCTTCTCTTCTGATTTTGGCAGCAGTAATTAGATTTGTAAATGTCCACCCAATGGTGTAAGTTTAAGAAACTGGTCTAGCTGTGAGCAAGAAGACAAATTTGCTGTCATTGGTATTAAATAAACATCCAGTTTATCAATCCACCCCCTGATGGAACACTTGAAAACAACTGAACTGGAATGTCAAGCTCGAAGGAGACACTCACACATAACCTAAATGGAATGATGTACAGTTAACAAACTTCCTTGTTTGTTTTTATGTTTTGCTTTTGTAAATCAAAAATCACAACATATACAAATAAATCAGGTACAAAATAAATAGAAGATTGTAAATCTACAATGTCATTCAAATAATTATAAAGTTTGTTTTAAAGAAACAATCAGCCTCAGAATCCTTACACTTCATTATATCCATTGTGCTTCATTTCAGAGTAATATATACAGTTCTGAATATGGCACTCAGAATACTACACATCTGAAATGCTGTATTGTACAATATGATACAGGGAGCCAGTGACTCTGTGACATCTGACGGAACATGAAAGACCAGCTTGATGTGTAGCAATTTTAGTCACAAATAGAAAAAAGCAAATCAGGAAAAATATTGACAGATACTGGTTTGTGATCCACACTACCAACAAAACTCACTGAATTCACTGAACTCTGTTCACTGAGAAGGATCAAACCTCAGGTAATTGGTTCTGAATGGAAAAGGAAGCATATATCATTTTAATAGGCAACTAAATGTGTACATAATATTTGCAAATTTATTTTAATAATGCATATGGTTTGGGGGTTTAAAATATGTTGCAGCAATTATCATTAACATTAGACAATTCTATGTTTTTGTAAATCTATATCTTCTGGGAACAGAATGAAATCATTTTTGGCAAATCAACAAGCTGTAGGTTTGACTAAGTTTCTATATAGTGTTGTACTGATTTTGTGATTTTTTGATACATCTGGCTATGTGCAAAACATTTTCAGAAGACAAATATAAAATCAAATACAGAAGAGTGTGTTGAGATACATCAAAATAATAATAAAATACAGCAGCTTTTAACAATACTGAAATATTTCCCGTAAGACCTGGTCAGCCACCAAGGAATAAGCTTTCATCAAATGGACATCCTTGTACAAAATGCTAACAAGGCTTCCACCTGCAACACCTGCTGTGGGAAGTTATGAGTGTGGAAGGATATCTATATACATTAAAATACTATGCATTGAAAACTACAGCAAATTAACCCTGAAGACATATACATATGGTAGTACTGTAGGTTGCACAAAGGTTATTCTTTCAATTCGGTTAAGAACAATCCCATAAAATGCCTCTCTACTGTCAATTAGCATGACATTATCAAACTTTCATTATCTGAACTTCCTTTAAAAGCTTATGTAAGGACATTGGTAATGAAAACAAGACCTAAGTTGTTCTACACAGACACATTTGTCAGGTGAATCTGAAGACGGGCTCCTTTGTCAGTGACCACTGTTTCAGCAGCACAATCCCTCCATTTAACAGTGTGGATTGATGAACAGAAATACAGCAGAACACAGCAGAGTTCAGCACAACGAAGATCAGCTCTATCGCAGCTATAGATTGAAAACGTAATAGCACGTGATTAAGAAAAAAAAACATGCCATAGTCACTTGGGAGAGAAACCTCTCAGCTGTCACTAGGCAACAAGCATCATTTTGTCTTCATTTTGTTTTCTTTTTAGCCAGTGAAAAAGAATATTCTCTCTTACATCAGCTGAGTGATGCACAGAAACAAAATAAAGTGATGCATTTAGTGTTTATCAAAAGACAGCGACAAAGGACAACAAGACAAGAAACCAGCAGGTCCAGGAGAGGCGAACAGCCACCACACTGAGAGAAAGAGATGCAGCGGGGGTTTAAGCAGAGTTTCACATTTGGTCTCAAAATCCCCTTTCAGCAGCAGTTATGTTCATTGCACCACTTTCAAATAATGGCTCTGGCTCTGAAAGCACAACTCAGGGTCATTTCAAATGAAATCTCCCTATAGTTCTTTCCAGCTGATGAACACTAAGGAAACAGTAAAAACTACAGGATCCTCATTCTTGTAAGAAGAAAACTTGTCTTTTTACTGAAATTTCAATCACATACTGGTGAGTATCAGAACTTGAGATATATATATAAAAAAAATCATTTCAGACAAAGCAGGGGTTTCCAGAAAAAAAGAGGGAGAAATTGACTTTTTTATGCTCATTGTTGTGTGTGTCATAAGAGAATGCATTATCAAGTGAAAGGGATTCATAAATCAGTAACTTGCAAGTAAATTACAAGTCGTGATAAAATCACAGCAAATGAAATACAGTAGGTTAATGTCTAATTTTGCATCCCTGTAAACGTGATCGAGAGTTACAACCCCAAAATCATTAATAAATTCCAACAGATATCCATTCATTTTCAGTAACCACTAATTCTAATACAGGGGAGCAGTGAGCCATAGCCTAACACGGCAGACACTGGGCACAAGGCAGGATGGCAATCCAGCTCAGGGCATGCATGTGTACACATGCACAGGGAGACAATTTAGAGACAACAATTAACCTAAACAGCATGTCTTTGGACTATGGGAGGAAACCAGAGCACCCAGTGAAAATCCATATGGCCATGGGAGAACATGCAAACTCCACCCAAGAGCTGTGAGGCATCCCACAATAATAAAATAATAATTACATTAGTTGGATTAAAACTAAAAGTCTCAGAGCGCATCTCCATATTTTACCTATGCAGTGTCAATAGTTCTGCTCACCCCTGCTTCAGCTGTCAGTTCACCTTCACAGTGTTCATGGGTCCAATACACAAGACAAACCTTACAACAGGCTTCAAATAATGTGCAAACAATGACAGCCCACCCTTAGTCGACAGGAGGTTAGTGTCAAGAAATACATTTCCACCCCCTTCTTTGAAAACTGGAAGTAACTTGGGAGGAATAAGACAGCAAGTTTCTTAGGAAATAATTTAAGTAGTGCAACTGAATTGATTGTTTGATTACTATTAGGATTTCTAAGCACAGTTTATGAAAATTACGCATCTATTTCAATCACTATCTGATTACTCTATGTATGGCTTGAACCCCATCACTTTAATTTAAAAAAAGTTGAACTATGTCATTTCATACCTGTGAGGAACAAAAGCACAACTTTAAATTTACTAAAATAAAATAGGGAAAACCAAGGCAGCATTGGGAAGTGATTTCACAGATATGCAGAATATGAGACATAAACATTGCCCATCTTACATTGCACACTCTCCATCAATCAAGACCTTATTCTATCTAACTACCATCTGCAAGAGGTATACACTGTACCAGTCCTTACAATGCACACATCATGTGGGACTCACATATTATATGTGCTCCTACATGTCCTTTGAGACAAGGAATCACAAGCTATCCACTTCACTTGTCCTGTGTGAAAGCACAAACTGCAGTCTCCAGAGGTGTGCTCAGTGACAGCACCCTACCATGGTAATACAAGGTGGAAATGAACTCATATTATACTCATAAGAGAAGCACTTGCAGACTGTTATAAAAACAGCCCAAGCAGTTTATGAAGAATTGTGCAGAAATTAAATGTAGGTCTCATGATATTAGCAGCAGTATAATTTAAGATTTATATGGCCCATATTAGATTAAAACAACATAATAGGACAGTTTAAGACTTTTTTGTAAACATGGAGACTGATGTGGTACTGTAGATCTCTATTCACACAGACACGCCCAGAGAGGTACAGTAGTTCCTCAGGCTGTCCGCTAACATTACGTACCACTCTTCTAACAGGTTTTACAAGAGAAAGTTAAGTAGTGCTCTGCTGACTGAACACTCCTGAATCACACTGACTACATAGATCTGTCACCCCTGGATATAAATCATTAGAATTAACTAATGAAATGACAGGTAGACACGGCACAGATTAAACTAGGCCCATGAATAATGAACATTTGTTTAAGCTAGTAAGGTGGTAATGGAAGTTTGATTGTGGATTTTGACATTTTTAAATAATTTTGCTGTAAGACTTAATTAGCAATTAGTATTACATTCTTAAATTTTCCTTTTCTTTGATACCTTTCTTGTTCCTTTGTCTCCCAGCTAAAACACTTGGTAGACAGAGCTGAACTCCACCCAAGATTAAAGGAGACCTTCACAGCAATGAAAAGACATTTTCACTTCATGGCCTGTTTTGCTGATCATACCACGACAGCAAATTAAAATTTCCCAGTATAAAATCACATCATTGCTCGTTTCCTCATATTTGTGAACACAGTGCTTATGTAGACTGGGCACTGTTAGTGGAAAGGTAACAGACAGAAAAGCCTGCTTGAAATCAGCAACTGTCTCTGTGATCCCTGCCAGGCCTCTGGGAATGCCCAAAGGGCCAGCTGAAGAACACTGTACTTCAGCTTATTAAAACAGATACCAGTGACACACAGCAACAGTTGAGCAAGACCTTGAGAAAAAGTCTGTTTAAGACTTCTGTGTTTCCTGGCGCACCTCACGTAAGAATTACCCACTGACTTGAAGGGAAAACTGTCCTGAATATCACTACAAGGAAAGTGCATTGTTATCAGTACACTGATGCACTATCTCACATCTCTTTCTGGGTTAAATTACAATTGAGAGAGATTATATTCAATCTTTTCTTTCCGGGGAAACAAAATTGAAGACTCGATCAGAACTGTTCCTCTGCAAATGTGATTTTTTTTTTCTAATGTTGTAGTACACTGGATGTGTCTTCATGACCCCCACAGCAACACAGTCAAACAAAACTGCCACTAGGCCCTACATCAACTGTAAGCACTATCGGAAATCTGAAATTTAGAGGAAACATACTGCCACTTCTTACAGAGGGTGGTCCTAAACTACTGAGAGAATACCACAGGATGTATTCTTACCAGGCTTACAAAAAAGGGGTCCCATGCAATCCGAGACGTTTTTAGGTCCATGCATAATATCTAGTTTGGATGATAACACTTCGGTGTTCATTGAAATTTGTGGGGATTCTAACCTGGTCTTGAACATGATTGTCCATGCATAGTCAAGTTTGTCCCATGCAGAGATAAACTAAGAGATGTTTTACAACTCAAAAATGGCTTTGGTTCTCCCTGGAGGCATTCTCCCATAGTTTATGCAGAACAGGAAGTATTCCTTGGTGCATGAGTTCTGGCTATCCCACCTTGTCTTCTGATAGAATAACTCTTTTTAGTGTTTTTATTTCAGATTCTCATGTTATCTTGTCATGTAATGACTTGGGTTTCAATAACAGTGGAGAAAAAGAAGTGTTTCTGCTGGTGTGCTTTTGATTTTTGCACATACAGGTACACAGCACTTGTTCATTTGACTTTGGATGAATGTCTCTTTTTTTTTTCCAAGTGGTTGGCACATTAGTAAATATGATTTACAAAATCACTTTTTTACACTTCGGTATGTCCTCAAGCTATCAACTGGTTTCTTACAAAAAAGAGATGAGCTCTTCCACTTGTTTTAGTACACCTGCCATTCGAACCCCAATTAAATCACGAAGTAACTGGGAAACACTTTAAAGGGAGCTACTGGGATAGACAGAGCTTGTGCACAATCCAGGGGAAGGTTAGTAAATCACACAATTGCACTAACAGTACACCATTGGTGTACGATCCACAAATACAGGCGTTGCAGAGTTTCTCTAGTTCAGAAGGCCAGACACGCCTAGCTTACAGCACTGCATTCTCAATGAAATGATTGCAATCTTTCACAGTGGGCTTTCATATCAAATAACCTTAAAATTATTTGCGATACAAAACACCTTATACATACATATAAGTATGTATATTATACCCCACACACATATATATATACCCTTTCTATACACTTACATTTATAATATATATTATAGTTCATAGAATTTTAAATAAAAGTTCATTGCACTTACTGAAAAAAAATCAAACATATTTTAAAAAAAGTTATATCTACTTCATTTCCAAAAAGTAAAAAAAAGAGATACTGTACCTCAGGCCTGGATTGAAATAATAACAAAAAAAATCAGAACAGCATTAACACGCTATGGGAGCTGAAGATCCTCACAGGTCAAGAAACACAAAAATTCATTTGGAAAAATCTAAAAACATAGATATGAGTGATACAACACAATAAATAAATGAAAACATGGTTCCCGGTATTTTTCAAAGTGGAATTCAACCCTCATCACTGGCTGGCTGTCTTTGACTCACCGTTTTGTTTGCTTGCTCAGTTTGTGTCCTTTGTGTTCTGCGATCATCTCCCATGGCTCCCTGAAGTCGGAAAGGGGCACCAAAACTCTTTGGTCTCAAACGTTAGGCTCATCCGTATGGGCATGCACGCAATGATGGCTGTCCTGCGGCCCTCCTGGAGGGACCAGGGGTGTGAGGCAGCGAGGAGCGGGGCAGGGGCGCCGCCTCCCTCTGCTAAATGGAGCCCTCGTTGTGCACAGTGTGATTGGATTTGTTGTGCGCAACACAGTTCTGCTGCTCATTGAGCAGGTTTGCCGTCTCATCCGGCAAGCCATCGGGAAGCTCTGTGAGAGTCAACTCAATTTTAGTGTTCTCGCTATCTGAAGACTGGGGCGTTTTGTCCATCCGAGAGGCCATCACGGCGTTCTGGTACTGCTGCCGGGTGATCTGAGGAGGCAAGCGGACAGCCATCAGCAACACACTGGGCCAGTTATACAGCGCCTTTTATAGCACCAGGTTCATGTCAATTCTTTTAGCCGGAAAATATCTCGAGTACTCAATACAAATCTCTCAAGACTGATAAATGACACATTAATGATTAAGGTACAAAAGTTCTAATCTACAACCTTCCCATAGTTGGAATTGGAGCCCAATGGTCTATTATTGGCTCTTTCATGCCTCCCAAATCAAAGATTTTTTCATATCCAAGGCTCCCAGGGTTTCCTGTCCATGCCATCCTTATTTGAATTTCAGATTTAGGGCTACAAGATTTAGGGCTACACTTAGGTTTATAGTAATAGTTGAGAGCTGCAGATACTCCAGGAGGTTTTAAAGTGCTGCTCAAATACTGTATACACATCAACGCCCAGCTCCTTCAGTGGATGTTTGTCCAACACTGCGGCTGCGGTTGATTAACAAGAGATCCTAAGAAGTCCAGCGATAAGCCCCTCACCTTGACAAACTGCAGGTCTGTGACTGCCCTGACTGAGTAGTCTGGTACATACACCTGTAGGAAGGAGGCGTTCAGCTGGTTGTTGCTGCTTCCCAGCGTCGGAGTGATGGCATCAATACGGTCACTGCGGTTCAGGGAATCCGAGTGGTTCAGACCACAGGGCCGCGGAGGAGACTTGTTTTCTGCAGGACAAACAAAATAACACAGGACATTGTGAAGGGGCTGGAAACCAAACAATATCCTCTAGGGGGACAGTTTAAGAATTATGTTCTAAGAGTACAACATCCCTTTTCTGTGCTTTAATCTGGGTTTAGCTGTTTGTTTATAACACCGCGAATACCTCTAATTGACAACTTTCCTATTCTGGGCCACCAAAATAAGGGGTTTAATGTCAAAGATTTAAACCGTGAAGAACATTTTTCAGCATAAATTAGGAGAAAAACGTGACATGTTTGTTTTTGTTTTACATCTTTCCTTTAAGGCAGAGATTTCTCTTCCATTTCTAATAGTGCCCTGAAGTAAATGCTTACTGAAAAGGATGTAGAAAACGAGGGTGCGGCATATCGGCTCTACTCCAGTTAGCAGTGAATCGTTCTTTTGTTCCATCATCCAGTTACACTACATTAACTTAGAAGCGTATACAGGTGCACTGTGACAGTTTTAATATGGTGTAAAACCAGTCTTGAGAATTTAGTTTGGAATACTTCACATTTATATCTTAAGAACTCTTTAACAGTGGTTCACATATTTTAATTATCAGTACTTTGGAACCAAATGTTTAGTTCAGGTAAATATATCCAAGAGTACTGGTAATCTAGTCTACAAATTGCTCCTTCATACTATAATGGTTTTTAGTTCTTCACTGGTGTGGTGTGTTGCATGTCAAGTCTCTATAAATCAACAGTGTTCACATACAGTACATGTGTTACCAAGCTGGTTGAAAACTGCATATGAATGTGAGGGGGAGGCAGCATACAGCAAGGGCACCAGCAAAACGTGGTATCACTCAAAGTGGATCCTGAAAGCCTGCAAATGCACAAAGTCCACTGCACTGCCATAAGGACTGCCCAGTTATTCTTTAAAGTAACAGACACATTCATATATTTTCATGTTATATGCTTCCTTGCTGAATTCCTTGCCAGTCTTCCACCACTGTGGCAGCAGGAGCTAGGAGAGGCTGAACATGGCCACGTTTTTCAAATCACCACCACAAGAGGAAACTTTAACAGCATGTTCTCGCTCAGAAAGAAAAAAAAACATGCATAGCTAAGAAGAGGATTTAGACACATTTTATTGACTTTTACATATGGTCAATATTCTTGTGATTTGCAAAAAGCAAGCAAAGAGCAGGAGCTCGTATTTCTAGAGAACTGAAAACAAAATTTGATCAAAACAGGGAGGATGTCTCAAATACACCCAAATGACAACAAAACAGTAAAACTAACCAACAAAATAAAAATGCTTTAATCTGAAGGGAAATTTCTATACTGTGTATATATTGTATATATAATGTACAGTATAGACATATAAATGTGTGAGCCTTTATAATTATAGATCAATACTTCTAGGAATTATGGAAATGAATAATAACTCTTGGTAATTCCTAGTGAATGCCACCTCTTTAAAATAAACAATAATAAAAACAAAACCACTGCATCACTTGACAATCTGAAACCATGATATGATACTGCACTTTCAAAAACGTTGTAAAAAATGTTATTTAAATGTCAAGGACACACTTTCATGCAAAATTAAAAATCTGTATGCAAATTTGAAACCTCAGATTATATGTGGTTTTTCCATCCCTCACATTAACATAATTACACAATAATATATGTAACTATATCCAAAGCATTTCACGAACACAACTTGGAAACGCAGGCACTTTCAGTCGGTCAGTTGTTTTCTGGACACAAGGTGGCGTGCTCTCAACACCACACGCTCCTGCTCACTTGAATCATCTTGAATCAGCAGACTGAGAAGGCGCGCAAGGGCCATAGAGGGTGGAGGGGCTTTATCAAAACCACAGGACACAAAACCAACCATGTCCCCACTGACACATGTGAAGGAGATGCTACAACCCAGCTGAGGTTGCATAAAATGAAATTGAAAAAAGAAAACAAAAAAGGGGGAAAAACTGGCTCTTCCACATGGAAGACTTTTTCTATTTTAATTAAAGACAGATTAATTTTTCCACTACTTAAAGAAAACCTTGAATAGGCTTCCCAAGGGCGGCACTAATACAGCAATTTGGATGGAATGTATATAATCCTGGTCAGAAGTACTGTAAAAGGCGGTGCGCCTCAGTATAGCTCGCGAAGCCTGTGCACCAGGCGTGATTAGGACACTACCTTCCTGTAGGATCTGAGGGGCCTGTGTGGGATGAATGTGATTTAGCAATGTAATAACTGTCGTGGCAAATGGAAAATTCTTAAAGTCCGAGTTATAAATAGTCAGGGGGCCACACTCGCTGGCCCAAGAGTTTTTACACTACTGCCGACCCAGCAGGCAGCTTTTAATTCATGTGCTTGTTTCCAGACTTGGGTTTGTGAAAGTCCTCTGGTGCTGTACAAAAAATTAAAATCCCTAGTCATCTACCTGGCAGGCTCAAGTGACAAGCAATTTTATTACTGCAGCATTTTTAAACAGGAGAGAGAGCTACAGTTGGTTCAGGGAGAAAACAAACACAGGTTGTGAACACTGATTAGGATTTTTCAGTAAATTGAGCTTGTGTGTCATTATGCTTTTTTTAGTGAACTTGGCAATAAACAAACTTTATTTTTAAAGTGTAACATTTGTTTTCCCCCAGTTCGGAGCAAAATTTGTCCCGTTTCCTGAAGGGAACATTATAAAGCCAAGAGGATATGTAATTTTTACTCTAGCAAGAGGCAGTATATATTGGAAAGGACATTACTCTTTTTCATTCATAAAGTTCACTCTCTAGCTAGAATATAAGCAATTTACAAGAAGAGCAAAACATTTTAGGAATTTGACAACACTACAGATCCACAGATATGTTTCAATCTCTTTATAAATACAGCTGCAACTTTATAAGAAGAATATAAAACCAATATATTTTGATGCATACATACATTTCAATAGTCTAATTTTTCCAAAAGATAACTGGGCTATATGAACAGGAGAGGTGGAACTTTCTACAGGAGTCTATCCAGAGGCTGATCTGGAATCTATATCAACATTACCAAGACTGTGTTCACTAGGAATGACAACAGCCAAGAATTAGGAGTATTAAAAAGGTTTATTGAGTATTTTAAGTTACAATAATAATTTGGCTTAACCCGCTTGGCTGAGGGTTAACCTCTTGGACACAGAACGAGAAGGCTGGAACCCTCACGCAGAGTGAGGAGTGACCAAGGGGCAGATGGAGAGGTGGAGATGGGGCAGAAGACATTTGCGAGAGAGAGAGGGGGATTATGTACAGTATTTCTAGTGTTTAAATGAGGAACTGACACCAGGATTGATTACTAATCACTGAGAGCTGAGGCCAAGTGAACTTGGCTATTGTCATCCCTCCCAAATGTCTGTAAACTCCACACGCTCGGGAATGCCACACCTGATGTAAAGTTTGAAAGGTTTTCATCAGGACGTTGTGTCACTGTTTTATACTGAAAGCCTATGAACCTACCAATATGTCTGTTCATATTTTCCGTGACTGTGTTTGATATTTATGCTCAACAAAATAATTGAATCGCTATATCAAAATATTGAAATATTGAACCTTAGCTTTGTGAAACATCATTATCCACAACTGACATTAGCGATGACAAACAAATGGCAGGCTAACAGAGGGAGAGAAAATTACAGTACCTGGAGATCCCGCTAGCGATTCAGCCCTACTGACCACGAAGGTACGAGACAGGGAGAGAGGAACTGGAGACAACAGGAAAGGGAGAGAGGGGGAGAGAGAAACAGAGAGAGAAGGGAGAACCAGTGACCAGAGGAAAACAGGAAACAGGCCAAGTCACAGCACAACAACAAACCAGGCTAGGCCACATTTTTTTATATTTATCTTCACCAACGAGGACAAAAATACCCTTCAGAAGATTTTCCACTGCATTTTTGTTTACATCTGCTTTAAACATTTTCATAAGTCAAAAAAAAAAACTCATTTCAGATTCCTACTGGGGAAGTGGCATTTTTTGTAGTGTCACAGACTGAAGACAGAGGTGTGCTAACGTAGTTAGGAACCATATGTGTGTTAGTCATGGCAACAAGATCAATTTAAATCTCTTTCAAGTTCATCCATTCATCTGTGTCTGATGAACCCATGCTGCTGTGTGGTTTCAGCAAAACATCTAAAGGGCGGATGTACAGACACTTTAGATACTGACAGCTTAACTAATTCTTTGAGAAGCTGCTTCAGTTAGTACTTTCTTATGCCTCACCATCACGAAGGATCTGGCAGACAGTCAGCGGTAGCCCAGAGGTACCTGACAGGGGCTAAGAGCTCTGTGCTGGACAGGCGTGCAGTCACAGCAATGGGCAGGCATCCTGTCTAAATCCTGATCAAAGAGCTTGGCCTTCTTCCAACCCCAACCTCCGTCAACAAAGGCTCCCCTCCATGACTGGGAGGAACAGATTAGGAGAGCCCAGAAGATGAAGAACACTAGAATGTGAGGAGGGAGACTCACTCGCCAGCCCGAAATTCCTTTCTTCAATAGCTCCATGTGCAAGCTTTTATGGATGCTAACTGAGGCAGATGAAGGCAATGTATCAATCAAAAACATTATCTAGTAAAATGCAGTTCAATAAAAAGAATATAATCTAGTCAAAATAAGGCCAACATATGAGGTGCTCAGAAATATTGCCTGGAGAGGCTGCTACACTCAAACATCATTACAAAAGCATGATTTTTTTTTTAAACCGGACTTTTGTGAATTGAAAACTTCTAACTCCTTCTAGAATTACATGGGAAGAACAAACATAAGAACAAAATTAGAATGAAAGTCGATGATGACAAATTAGAAATATGTTAAAACATATTTAGGAAAATTCATAACTTTTTGCTTCTGAAATTATTCAGTGCATTCCTTGCACCTTTAATAAACTAGTGCTGGTTATGATACAAAACGAACAGCAGAGGTCCCTAACATCCTGTAAGTCACTGAAAGCAAAACAGCCATTTCTAAATAAGCCTGTCATTGCCATTCTAGAATACGGATCTAGCTCTTCAGTATATATAAATGTATAATTTATCCTGAATTTATCCTAAATTTTATTTAACAATAAAGATGGCCATACAAGATGGTCAATAATGTAAATACAGATAAATATATCTGGTGCAGCTTTCAATTGTTTAATACACTACACCTTAACAAGATGGGGGTAAAAGTCACCATCACTCATCAGACCATTAACATGCTCCTGCAGATCACTTTAGTTGAAAAGTTTCTTCCCCTAGCTCCTGATTGCGACTCTGTGAAGACCCACCTTCCACAAAAATATGCAACAAATGAATCAGCTTAGCAAGCAAGAAGTGTTTTGTGATTAAAAGCAGGTGTGTCAAGTACCTGGGGAGGCTGTGAGAGCCATCATTCCATAGTAGGAGAAAGCTCCTGCTTCAAACTTCATCCCCTCCTTCCCTGCCTCCACCTCCACCTTCCCCTGCAGAGACACAGGAGAGAGCACAGTGAGAGAAGGGGCTGGAGGAGCAGTCACCTCAGGCCACGGGGGGATAGTCCTTGTGCTGCACAGAGGGGACCTGCAGGTTGCACAATTATTTCTCACTTACAGGCTGCTGAAGATTTGCAAGAAGGTTTCACATTTTTACCACTTAACCGAGTTCAGCTGAGCTACTTGGAGGGCAGGTGGGAGAGGAAAGAGATTCAGAGATTCTCGGGGAGTAGAGTTGCTCAGGGCCTGTTTTAGAGAAAACGTTTCAAAGAACCATGCTTTCAGAAAATCAAAACTAACGTAGAATTTGACAAGAGTATCTTAGTTGACTCAAGGTAGTTCGTTCTAGATTAGTATATATTTAATTGTTTCTCATACATCAGTTGATTAAGAGAGATCAATATCAGATCTAGGCAAATTAGATTGCAGCCTACTTCAGAATAGTGAACGAGTTCATAATGGCGGAATTCAGAAGAGAAAAAATGCAGACTAGATTGAAGCAGATCCTATACAGTTATAGCATTTCTGTAAAGTTACAAGTTAATTACAAGAAGGGAGATATTTTTCTACCTATCAACCTACTTTTTTACACTACGGAGCTTACTAAACCTCCATTTGCACTTAGATTTTTCAACTTCTCTTGAGAGGGATGTAAGCAACACGACATAAATATACTATATACTACACACTGCAGCTTGGGCCTGAGGTACGCTACTAGGACTTCAAGTTCTTTGTCCAGGAATATGCTGCTGTGTGATGCTCTGTCTGACCTGTAAGATGAGAATGAAGTAGTCAACGGGCTTGTTGCGATGGTAGAGGTAGTGGTCAGGGGTCTTTTTGTTCTTGTCATCATATTTCAGCTCCTGGATGACATTGGTGTGTTTGAGGAGCCGCAGGAGAATCTTCTCTGACATCTGAGCGGGGCTGAAGGGCTCCACCTCTGTAGAGAGAGACACAGCTATCAATCAGCCATGTACATTGTCCACCTCACCATCATGTCAGCTACTGTTGTGATGCCACAGAGTCTTCTCAAACAACTACTAACTTTTTTGAAAACAGAACCTACCCAGGAATAAAATGCAGCAATAGCAACACACAACCGCAATAGCAACACTCCTAACCCTAACCTATCCACTACAACATTGTCAGCTATAGGGAGTGAGAAGGTAACGGATATGATACACAGCTCATGGACAAGGAAAAACACCTGGTTACTTTCGTGCTTCAGTAATAGTCTAGAGTACTTAGTTAATCTTAGAACGTAAAGGTAAGTGATTGTCAATGTCAAATTCTGCTTTGCTTGCAATTCGCCATTCTAATTCTCTGTCACAGAATTGGAAGAGGGAAAGTAGAAACACAGCAATCTAAAGCCCACTGGCAACATATTGTGGAGCTTTTAATCCAGTGAAATGAATCATTGTAGTTATCCATGCCTTGGACTTATTTATGTTTAACACATATTTCTGTCTAGTTAAATCAGAATAAATTATTGTGAAAACAACTGAAATAAATAATTGAAACAAAACTGCTTAAAATTAAATAACTGATTAAAAAAATATGAAATTTGGGATACATATAAACCTATACTTTATATGTAATTGTTACTTTACATGCAGGTCAGAAAATGGAAAGCACTGCAAAGTGAACAGAACTCCTGTTCTAATGTAGCATCTCTTTATAACCCTGCCCTTTCTGCTGTTACACAAGGAAGTCCACACAGGAGAGGTTATTTTTAATAAGTCACTTTAATTTCAAAGGCAAAACCTAAATAATTCAGTTAAAAAGCTTGTGTCCCTTTGCTTTACAAAATATCCTCTTTAAAGCAGGCTATTAGTATTTAGACACGAGTGCTAACCTCTGTCATGGGTGCTCAGGGATAGCAGAATTTTCAGCTGAGGCCAGCAGGGGACTTCCGCTGTGGGCCAGTTTCCAGTGCCTACTGACCCTCTTCTCCTAACCCCACACCAGCTACACATGCATCACTATGAGATTTCAAACTGTGATAAGCCCAACTTGCCTGTTGCTAGGAAACGGTGTGTTGCCAGCAGAAGCTGAGGTGATATTTTAACCTTCATCTCATTGTCTGTCGGCTTGAAGGCCGAGAAATCCTGCTTTCTCTCACGGTGAGTTATTTTCTTTTTTGTCCTGTTGTCAGCTGAAAGAAAAGGAAGATGGGGGATTTGGAGCAAACAAACAAAAATCACATCAATAACATCAGCTTCCTATAAGAAATGGCATTACAGAAAGAAGGCCATTCAGCTCGTTTAATGAGTTTACAATGAGACACCTTGTATTTTAATCTTGCCACCATAATAATCACTTGGAGACATTACAATTACAGTACACGTTCCATTAAGCAGTGGATATTTATGTTATATAATAAAGTCAATGCTCATGCGTGATCCTCAATTACTTCATTTCCCTGTCAATAGGTGAGGCAGGTGTGAAAACCAGCACTAGAAAATTCTTGCACTCCTCACAATGATTCAAAGTACTAGCATCAGCCTATAATTGCTCATTTTACCAAACAAAAGGCAAACAACACACTCTGAAATACTACCGTGCTCCAAGCACATCACTCAGGAGCTTGTAAAAGATTGCCATACCTTCATGTGTCTCCTCAAAAAATTGCACAATTTTGCATACTTTCTTACTGGAATGAACATACACTACATTTTTCTCGTTGCATCATTTTTTGTTTTTTAAAATTAGTCAGACAAAACTGTAAGAAACATTGATGTAAAACAGCTTCTTATTTTAGCTTGAAAGTAATTGCTTTTGAATTTTCCATTCCAGCCTTTTCTTTTCAGACTTTTTTTCCATTTCCATTTTGATCCAAAATCCATTGAGTGCTGCATATTTACTTTGATTAACTACTCTCCTAGGGGATCGAATCACAATTGAAACATGAGCCACCAGAGCTCAGCAAAGGCATGAGGAAATTCTTACATTTCAACTTCCACTACATACAGTAGCTAAGGACTGCAAGAACACTGCTGGTCTTTTACATCAAGTACTTGGCAAGACCAGAATGAGCATCCAGAGTAGTGCCACCCCTCGCAGCAACACTTGTCCGTTTGGTACCTACTATACAAGTCTGTCTCATCCAGGATTTCGGACTTGATGATTTCTTCTATAACGTCCTCCAATGTGATGATCCCCAGCACCTCATAGAATGGGTCTCCTTCCCCCTCATTATTCACCCTCTGCACTATCGCCAAGTGGGATTTACCTGAGGAAGCAAGACACAAGACTTAGAAAGAATCTGCAAAGCTGGATTTTATTCTTGCAAGGGGCTCCAAACAATAAGAGGTATCTTGTAAAAAATCACCAGCTGTAGTCTGGTTGAAGCAAAGGCACTGTACAGCACTTGCAATGCACACAGGCTCTCCTGATGAGTTCTCTTTAGATAGCAACTGAAGCCTTCTTCAGTTTGAGCCAAGAGCACAGCTGCAAATAAGTTACACATTTCCTTTAGGGACTACCAATGTGTTAAAAGATCCAAGGACCCTTTGCTGGCAATACACAAAAAGACGTCTTAAAGCTATAAATTGTTAATACAACAGTGCTTCGGCTTTGTCTGTTAACATTTGATTATAAGCAATAGAATGTATTGAAAAGGAAAGGGACTATAAGAGGGTTTGCAAGATATGTAAGCTGGACAAATATAGAAGACTAATCAGACTGGTGTCTGATAACTTTTTTTCACCAGAGCTCAGAAGACGACAACTTTTTTTTCCCTCTTCACATACACATTATTTTCAAAGATCTCTTGCCAATAGCAAAAAGCTATCCTGAACAGCCATCACAATTCACTTGCCAACATTCATCATTACACTGTCCCTGCATTGTATACATTCATGGCTGTAGAATAATAATATTTTCCATGAAATGTACAACAATGCAGCAGGGTGAAAACTAGACTTCTACACTAAGAAAATTTGTCTTCACTTTAGGTCACTGTATCTCTTGAGGGTCTGAAAAGAAATTGTTTCATATTATCTTCCTTAATACTATAAGCCAGTCCATGAGCCAAGCACACAAATAAAGATGATGTCAAGCAAGAAAGCAGACAAACAAGGACTTTGATACTGGACAGACCCAATATGTCCCGTTTTCTTAAGAAATCCCTCAAATTTCCACATCTGCTTTCCCAGGACCCTCAGTAAGCAGCTTAAAAAACACTCCTCACAAATGCTGTCTATCAAAACGTTAAACAAATTCTTTTCCTATTCTCAGCTTGTGATCATTTGAAAGGAATTTTCCAGAGCAGAGGCTAATATTAGACCTGAAATGAAGTTTCCATTCCACTTGGGCGATATTCTCACCAAAGTAACTGCTGCGTAATCTGATTGTCTTGGAGCTACTCATTTAAATGCAGATGGGGCATAGCTTAAATTCCAAACACTCTGGACTTTCTGGGCCTTATCTGTGAAGACGTTATGATACACAGTGCCCCTGCTTTCTTCATCACCCAGCACAATATAGCTCTTCTGCTGGGACACTCAAGCACTGCCAGTACCACCCAACACATGCCCAGGCATTCAGCAGGTACAGAGCAGGAGTGGAACACAAACTGTGCACAACGTCAAGTGGACAAGCAGGAAAACCTACAGTACTGCAGGTCTTTTCCCTGTGTCTGCTAAACATATTAGACTTTTTTTAGAATTCTTTTTACCTAATTGTGAAAAATGGACGTCAAATTATTTTTACTTTATGTGTTCATATTTTGCGTATATCTAGGTTTATGCTGTTGATTTACTGTGATCCAACTACCCCAGTTTCTGAAAAGCCTTTTTGGCCCTGCTGAGAAGGGAATGTACAAATACACAAGTGGTGTTCTGCACAGATCAGGAGCACACTGTTGAAGAGCTATGGTGGCAATGTACTTTTTAATTATATATATACCATGTAGTTTACTGTAAAGGATCTGCTGTGACATCCTCTCTTGCAATTCTAGTAAAAAGCATTTTCTGAGAACTTTTTCTGAGTAGGTGTAGAAGAGGCTGATATTCTCTACACAGCAGCTAAGTCTGTCTTTGTCTAATGTCTGTGAAGACATTAAAAGAAAATGTTGCAATGTGAACAGCCTAGTGTTTTTACATTTTCAAAAAGCTAAGAAGCAGTTTAACATGAAAGGGAGGTACTGTATTCCATAAATAAGCAGTAGAATCCACATTCTCAGACATATGCTTAGGCACATTTGTCAGTATATAGTCTGGGATGATGTGAATCTCACCTCTCACAGATGGAGGTTCAAAACTTAAATTTATAATAAGCATAATCTGACCCCACTTATTTTAGAAAAAACAACAACAATTTAAAAGACATTTTTAATCAATTTAATGAATCATTTAATCAATAAACTACAATATAAAAAATGAGCAGTTGGTTAAGAAACTAGCAATGGTACTGAAAAGCTTAGGACCTTTTTATGCAAACTTTACAAAAACACTGCAATTATCTGAATGTTCCAAGACTATAAGATGGAACTAGACAGACAGAAACCTGTGTGCATTAATCTTTTCTGTCCTGCAGCTGTTATTATTCACCTGTGAGGTTCATCCTTTCCGGAAGTGTCACAATCGGTAACATGTCCTACGAGCTTCTTCACTGCTTCGAGGCCCATTCAGTCGTATTCTCATAAGGCATTACAGAATGCATCAAGGTATATCTGCCCTCACAGTGGGTCAGCCGCTATGATGAACATGTCACACATTCAAACCTGGATTGTTTCACTAGCTGACTGAGACCTGGCTCCCCAAGGGATTGCACATAACCGACCACATCACAAGTGCACATGGGAACAGCTGCTCAGAAGATGAAGCATAATAAGTCAATATGAACGAACAGAGAGAGAGATCCCAGACATGCAAAAGAGATCCACGTGCATGAATGTCCTTTGTAAGCAGAACAAAGACAGCAGGACAGCTTACAAGATGAATATATGACTGCAAGGGACTGGAAAGAAAACAGAAAAAAATATATACTTCAGAATAGTAGCCATTTTAGCTATCAAATCCAGGTTGTTGTTTCTTTCTTCTCTGCAACCGAAAAATATCCATTTTTGAAGAGGACTGGAAGTGGGTGAGAATCTTTCAGCCTATGGCTCTGAGAAACAAACCAGCACAAAACCTCATGCTGACCAAAAATCCTTAACATTTAACAATTTCATTCTGGATTAAACACTAAGACACTGGAGGACATGATTAATATAGTTTTCAACCTTGACATCCCATGGACACTGTGAATCACTGTTTTTCAATCACAATCCAAGGAAAACCTGCACATTGTTGATTGTTATTATATAAGATTTTGAAGCCTTTCAGATTTCATCTGAGTCCAAATTAAATAAATGGAAGTGCATTTAAAACTGAGAACAGGAGGAACGTCTTTACCCAAAAAGGTTGTGGGAGTATGGAACAAGCTACCCATCCATGTTGTTGGAGCCAATATATCAGCTTACTTAAAGAAATATCATCATACATCTCTATTTCATGGCTGACCCTTTCACAATTAACATTGCTTTCACAGATTTAATGGCCAAGTATCTCAGTCCATTCCTGCTGTAGTATAAATAAACAAATATACTGTAAATACTGAGCAAAGGAAGAATATACAAGCTTGAAATACAGTAACTGCAGCAGTAAAAATGTGTTTAACAATAATCAGTTGTCCAGTGTATGTCTGAGACAATGTAATTTCTATATTAGAGGAAGCAGACAGCCAGAAAATCGAGAAAACACAGAGGCAGTTTTCAGTTGTGCATGCAACTGTCTCTAATAAATACTTTGAGTACATATCTAATGGACACAGAAATTTAAAATGGTAAAATGTAAAACTCCATATTACACTTTGGAATTTTTATTTTAATAATGATGGGCTTCCACTATGATTTAAAGTTTAGTCTTCTCATCAAGAGATGCACCTTCACATTTGGCGTTTCACTGATGTTTAAGCTTTGAGGAAATGTATAAAAAAAAAGAAAAGTACTATGGTAACAAAAGCTTGGAAATGTTTCAGTTCTCAGTTTTCTGAAGCTCCTGATAATTTATGTGTTATATCTGGTGTGCTAAAACATCCAACAGAAATGAATCTGCAGTCACAATGTTCATCCACCTTACACTCTAAATCGGTTCCTGTAAACTCTTTCAAAATGCACACTCCTAATCCAGGTCAAAGGCTGCCAACTCCAGTGCTACTGATAAGGAACTGTATCCATATTGGTTCATTAATCTTTAAATGAAATGATACACTGTATCATTTGAAAAATTTAACCTTTGGGTAAAGTATTTTAGAGGTGGCCCAACACCGAAAAAGAGCTATGAATTGTGTTTTTTTAAACATTTTGCTTTTTGTTACAACAAGGTAATAAGTCTTTTCTCTCCAAGAATGACTTAAAGTTGCAAAGGTCATAGGACATGTAAAAAGCCAATAAAACAACTTAGCAAAAATAAAGAACATTTGTAATTGTTACTGCTTCTTTTCCCTTGTATTCTATTCTGTTGATTCTGCTAACAGTATAATTAAACTAACCATTCCCATAAAACAAAAGAACAGCTGTTTTACAGAATTTTTTATTTATTTATTAAAGCTTTATCTAGACGTCTTCAGCACAATACAGGAAAGCAATACAAATGCAAATAAAATGTAAGGATGTACTGTTAAAAGTGTGGAATTTAATTTGCAATGGATGCAAGGTTAAAATTGTAAAATGCACTACTAGGACCTCATTTACAATATGGTGTACGTGACTGCTACAGTGCTTTATAAAACAAATACTACTCCTCTGAAATCATTCCGATCCTTGAAGGAATATCCTACCCTGATAAGCTAAAAGAAATAAACCTTGAACAAAGAAGTCTATGGGGTGACCTGAGTGGTGTACTTAAAACCTAAAAGGCACTGATAAAACCAACACAATGGACCTTTTCAGAATCATGCTACTCAGCTAGATATCAAGTCATCTTTCAAGAAACAGTTGGATTAGATCCTCAAATTAACTACTAACAATCCAATAGACGAGTCAAATAGTCTTCTCTCATTGTAACATTTCTTATGTTCTTACAAAACTCAGTTACTGAGTTACTGAAGATGGATGTGTAGCATAGGAAGACCATGAAAATGGAAGAAAATGTCAATGGCTACACAACAAAGGATTTTAGAATTTTAGATTTCACTTTACATTATTTTGCCATTAATTCCTAAGTTATGAATGAGAGTAGGGTGTTCTAGTTGCAATACCCCAGAGCTATTAGTTTAACCCTGTTTACCTCACTGTCCCAGAGTGGAAAGTCCACATACTTTCCACTTTCCCACAAAAAAGTGGATGTCAGGAAAATACAACTCATGTCCTTTGATACCAAAAATATGCCCAAGAAAAACACAGAGTAGCTATTAATAAGCCCTAAGTACAGTATATCCCTTTTTCTAGGGGACAGGTTGAAACCAATCTCTTTTAGCACCTGAAAGCCATGTGACCCTCAGACAGCATCCTGGGATTACAGTAATCACACAAATGGTCTTAACTGCAGGGAAGGAGAAACTCTCAATGGGATCTTCTACAGGGCAGGTTTAGGACCCTTGCACTTTAAACCTGGAACACAAAAAAAAAACACAGCAGTGCATTTTTGGCACATTAGGGAGATATTTAGCTTGAAAGCACACATGCCCCAGAGAGCATACAGTCTTAAGCAGAGTCTCCTTAAATTTTACTGCACCCAGAGGCAGGTCTGCCTTAGCCTTAAGTGACTCACAAGTGCTAAGAGGGGGCTCTACAGTATGAAAGCACTGAGCCAGCCACGAAGCACCCTTCAGCAAAGATGCAGTTGCTGGAAAAGGCTCAGTAAGAAAACACCCAAGAATGCTCTTAGGCTGCTTGATGAGACAAAGGTTCAGAATTTACCCAGGCTTACATCCAGCTGTCCTCAATTGACATGTCCTCTGTCTAACACGGCCTAAACTGAATGACATTTTGTTTCAAGATACAAATGTTTCCAACAGCTCAGCACATAGAGGCGCTGAGTCACACAAATGTGTTCTCCATTCAACCTGTACAGAGGTCTCTTACCTGCCTGACATGAACTGCAGTGTCAGACTATTTCAAGTGATTGTTCTAAGTTTAGTTTATGTAGGTGAGTAGGGACTGGTGGTGATTTAAATGTATTTAAATATTATAAAGTAATCCTATTGATCAGTGATTCTCCAAGGAAATAACGACCACCAAGTACACAAAGCCAGGGAAAAGGGGACTTACTGTACATACAGAGGAAACACCTCATTATCAATTTACAATTCTAAACATACGACTAAATGCTATTGTTTAAGATCAGAATGCAGGGACTTTTGAAATGTATTGGACAACTTAAAAAAAACATTTCATACATTTTACATTCTGTGAGAGTTTGTCCCCCATACTTCAAATCACATTAACTGGGGAAAGTGAAAGTGTTGCACTGTCCATGCTTCAGTGGACAGTACTATACCAGTGGCTATCAGAGCTCTGTGTGACTCCTCATTTCTCGTCCACCATCATTTCTTTTCAGAACCTATTGTTCCTGGAACTACTATTTATTGAAGCATTAGGAATCTGAACCAAAAAACAAGGCATATAATAAGGTACAAACAAAAAGAAGCTAGAAAGAAGCATGTTCAAACAGAAACATGTTTAGATTGGGTAAGGAAAGGGTGCACAAGGTAAATGTGTTTCCAATTTTTAAGATTTGAAAAGAGATCAAACACAGTACCGACCTAGCCTGATGCACAGAGGAGTGTATGATCAACTCTTTTCATCAAAAAAGATGTAAAAACCCAATGTGGGGTGAAGGTATTCAGAGATTTTCTTAATAGTATATTTTATTAGTATGGCTTTTCACTTAAAGACTAATAAACTCCACTAAACTATGGACATTTGGAGGGCAAAATCTCAGACAAAAGTAGAACTGGCTTAAAGACTGGAATTGAGCAAAACAGTAAAGAACGTTTTTTTTTTACTGCAAGATAAAAGGATGTGGCATCCAGATATAATGGAGACAGAACCCACTGTTTGAGCTGCTAGACTTTGTCACATAGAGCTTGAGAAATTCTCACAAGGCCTTTTGAGACTGCTGGGTGCACATTTCCACCATTCCCAGTTTATTTAAGGAATAAAATTTGTTATATTTTTTCCATAATGGAATCTCCTATAAATAGTCAGCGAGACTCAAGGGCTGTGTCTGTGGTGGTCTGCAATGCCTTGTACATTTTGGGATTTATGTATATATATAAATGCTAAGTGATGGGAAATTCATCTGACCCCTTAAAAAAGGACTGTTGTTCTTCAAAGACATTAATAAAACTGAAGAAAAAATTCAAGCCTTTAGCCCATAAGACACTAAATAAGGTAAAAGATGAGGGGGTTTTATTTTCTTTTGAATCACTGTGATGAATTAGATCTGTTGCAGTGTAAGTGAAAATGGTTTAGATGAGAATCTTATACAATCTTCAACTGAATGTCACTTAGCTCTGTATGTATTATTATAATTATATTCTTAGCAGCTTCGTGTAACATTTAGGAATTATAACGGGCATACTTACAGCCTGAAGACACAGCTAGGAGCTGCCCAGCTCAAATCATTGATGCTGTACTGTACCTGAAAGTTTTTTTTATGGCTCAGCTCTTAATCAATTGAACTATTTTTTTGTCCTACTAGGAGGACAGTTAGCAGCTTTTCTCCAGTTCTTAAGGGCTTGCTAATTTAAAGGACATAAAAACCTGTTGATCTTCAGCAGGCTAGTGCTGGAAGGGGCACCTGTGATGTAGCCTTTTAGAGAATGAGCAGGCAGAGAGTAAATCCTAGTCGCACTCAAACCTGCAGCTTACTAGTGAAGCACTAGAGTTAAACCAGTGCAAAGAATATACTGTATCCTCCCAAGGGTCTTTTCCTCTCCTACAGCATTGAGCAGTCAGTTCGGAAGGTAGAAAAGTCAGCATGATAATTTTCAGTCCATAGAGAAAGAATTACACAGAACATTTAATAAGAAAGGAGCAGTATGTGAAATTACACTTGCATGGTTAAAGTAAAAATGGCTTTTGCACCTAAGCATGTTATGCATGACATAATTATAAACATGTACCAATTTTTTTATGCTAACGCCGTATTTTTGGTGATAACATTACACCATCTACATCTCCATTCTGCTGAAAAGCATATCACTCAAAATGTGTGACTACAGTATAAAGACAAGTCAATCACTACACCGCAGGACTGAAACATATTATACAGGCTCTGGATTAGTGTTCGGCATCACCTGTTAACTGTGATTGAAGGAATGATAAGACAAAACACTCTGATATAGATGTTAAGTCAAAAGCTTTCCTTGTTCAGTAATTAGCAGTTTTTAAAACATTTAATTGGGAAACAGACCTGGCCAAAGGCAGGTTTAAAAGATGTGTTGCATGCCAAAATATAAACACAGAAGTGCTTAAAAATATGAATCACGTAAGAAAGGGAGCAATTTGAAAATGAAAAGGAGGTTAACTTCTCTCTTAATTTACAAGATGCTGCGCTTCCTCCCTCGCATAATTAATGTTGTCTCTTGTCATCTGTATTTTAAAGACCTCAAAGAAATAGCCCTGTGGAACTCCTCAGTTTGGGTTTTTTAAGAAGTCTTCCACTGTCCAAACTCACTCCAGCTCTAAATATATCTCCAGAACTGCTGCATGCAGTCCCCAGTGAATCTGAGGCTGCAAGCATGTCCTCAATGCACCCTTCAGTGTGCCACACACACACACAACATATCACACTCCTCATTCTAGTACCGATTCAGCTCATTCTCACTAGATTCTCTTCCTTTTGTTGTTTTTTCTTACCTGCAATTCATCACATCAGCTGAAACAATTCCACACTCGGTGCCAGGCAAATCCTTCATGCCATCCCTATTGTCCTCTTGCTTGTTAAGAAACAGTCTTCAGGCAGGAGGTGTGTTTTTGTATGGCTGGTTTACAAACGTACGAGTCATGGACTGAGGTATCTACATGCTAAAGATTTGTAACACACAAAGAGACAATGATCCAAGCTTTGATTATGCCCTGATTGTGGACAGGAAACATAAAAACTGGGATACCTACTTTGAGCTGTTTTGCCCACATATATACAGTACAGTATGTATGTGCATATATAGTTAGTTCTTGTCTGTTTAAAAATGTAGGATGAGAAGACCTTGTGAACAAACATGGCACCCTGTATAACGAACTTGGAAATAACAGCATGTTTTTGGCAACAAATATAATTTGGTTGTATTTCATTTATAGATAAAAAGTGATGTGAATAACTGCATATTTTGCTTACAACCACATATTCACAACATTAAAAGGAAACCACTGCTGTATTGCTTAAGCAGAATTATCAAACTGAATGCAGTACAAAAACCTTTTTTTGTAGACTGTAATCATGTAATATAGAGTACTACTACAGGATCAGTATTCAGACCACTTTGAAACCAGCAGATGAGATCCTTTCACTGTAAAATTAGAAGCTCAATGACTAGGAATTCCAGTTGTACACAGTGATCTCTTTCCCCTCAGACAGTGTAAATACAACAGCAAGACAATTCTTACAAATACAGCACATCTGTGCATTGCAGACCAGGTGAAGATCAAATAAAGATTCCCTTCACAGACTCTGCAAGTGCACATTAAACCAGTTGGAAAATAATAATGTTAAAAAGTGGAATCGGATAGACAAAACCAAAAGATTCCTGTAAATTTCATCCTGGAATGGCATACTTCAAGGACAGAATAGTTTGTTCTGGAACGATCAGGTGTGTGCGGGGAAATGTTTGTCAAAATCAGCATGACAACAATAGTTTGTTTTTTGGTTTCTCCCACATGGTTGAGTAAATCGCTTAATCTCAGTTATTGACTGTGTCATGCACTGAATTTATAAACAGTGCACATATCTCAACCTCTCGTTTTCACCCAGGTATCTTTGTAACAGGGCATGACATCAGCAAAAGTGCAACGGAATAATCAAGCCTGAGCGGCAACTAAGCCTGGCTTTCCCTTCTCTGTCACCTTGCCAATGGTTTTCTCATCTGTCTCCTGATTTCCCTGCTTTTACGCCAGTCCTCAGTGACCGTTTCCCTTTGCAGAGAGCTCTATTTCTTTTCTTAAATGCAGAGTGTCTACAATGTCTTAAAGCACATTGACGGGGGATATATAGTATACCTACCAGTTCCAGAGGTATTTTCATACTTCCCAGTTTAACATTGACATACTTCCCAAGTTTGACACTGAGCGATACCCAAAGGCACTATTTCAAATGAAGACAGGTTTTAGAATCTGAGCTGAAAGCAGCACACATTAAACACACGAAGGAGATTTGACATTGTCTTCACTGTTGGGGCCACCTCTCTATCAAGGAGTCATGTGTGCTAGAACCGTTGTAGAGAGTTACAAATATCAAAATCCTAAAGACAACACACAAGATCCAAAATCAAGAAGAAATGGGACAATCCCCTATTTATAACCTAAAAATACTCCATTTATTTCAACTACTTCTTATAACCACCTGCTGCTGCTCACCTTGGTCAATAGTTGCATTGACTGTTGTGGTTGGCCAGGAATTTATGTAATCAGATGGAACCCAGCTTTCATGAGGCGTTTTGACCATTATTCATCTTTTTCTAATTTTGAATGAATTATTCATCTGCTGTTTAAGTATAAGAAAATTATTTAGGCCATTATATATCAACTGATTTTAAATTACACAGTATAAATGCCAAGACACAATCTTTACTTCAATGAACTATAACTACAACATCATCCTTATAGAATGGGCTAAGACCATAGACTTCTTTTGCCCATTCCTCCCAAAGGTTTTCTGAAACTCCTTCCAGGTGTCTCCTGCTGTCTTCTGCATAATAAGCTAGTCACTCATTATACAGAAGACAGCAGGAGACACCTGGCAATTACTAGCACTATCCATGAACCTGTAGTGACAGGTAGAGTCATTGCCAGCAATAAACACAGGCTTAGCACATTTAACCCTTCATATCACATAACTAATGTCTGGGAATAGGCTATATCTGCATGCCTGAAACCTCTAGCATTTTTCTCTTATCTTTTCACCTTTCAGTGTGCAATTAACTTCTGTTTGATCCTCCTGCCCTCACACTGACCCACAAACCTCTCTCTCTATAATTATGTTTATTATTAATTCTTTATCATTTGTTATCAATGCTTATATTTACAAAATGGATTTCTGCTTAAAGGAACTTAAACCACTTTACATATAGGAAGAGAGCCTCTTCATCCACCACTGGTGCAGTGCCCACCTGTGTGATATGCATCATCCATTATGTGCCAACAGTCACGCTACACAGCTGAGCAGGGTTTCGCATGCAAAATATGGAAGCTTGTAACAGTACATATAGTCCCAGGCCAATTCACCCTCTCAGTTTTTATCTTTGCACTCTGGTGATTTCATGCAGTTAGCTAACAAGTAAGAGACCTACAATAAATAGCAAAACAGATGGCTGATGCTTCAGCCACTTCTCACTTAGGGCCAAATTCTGTCACCATACAACCCTGACCCTAACATGCAACAATTACAGGCTCCATTCTTTAGTTGTTTGATGGGCATTCTGATTCATTTTTTGCTCAGGAGGCAATGTGTACCCAGAAAACTAAGACAAATATAATAAAAATACGAACTCCTTATGCAATTATAGGAAGCACCCACATTCAAAAGAGTTGGATACTGTCACTTAGTAAATATCACATGATTTGGAGGACGGTGGCAGTTTGTACCAAAAAGAAACACTTAGATACCTTCTGCTTAGGACCCAGTAACATCTTAATAAAACACTATTATTTTTATTAAGCCTAACCTTGTGGGTGAGTTTTGGAGGAAATATTCCTGTTCTTTTAATGCCATTTTTCATTTTGGCCGCAGGGTCCAAACTGAGAAATGTTTATTCAATTTGCCGTAGTTTTCCAAAATGTTCATCCATACATGTTCATCGCAGCTTAGATTCTGGGGGATTCTGGCAACTAAACGCGCTTTAAAAACCACCTCAATGTCAACCACTGTAGCTACGTCATGAATGGACAGGCAGAATACCTGATAACAAGAAACCCTCAGGTTTTGCAACCAACGCAACAACAGCCAACAGTCCTGCATCATGACATTTAACCCCCACGTGCAGGCCCCACTCTACCATTATTTATTTTCTTTCTTTTCCTAAAGTTTCCATTGGCCTCAGTGTTTTCCAGCCGTTTAAGTCTCATTTCGCGGCAATTATGCTGAACGACAGCAGCGGATGGAAAAAGTGGCAGCTAACTTGTTCCATTCGCAGGAGTTATGGGCAGCAGAGCTGACGTCACCTTCTCGTACGTTTTATTTGTTTTTTTCAAGCGCTTAAAACTCTTGCTGCCCTGTGCAAATAAGATCACTCTCTTTACAAATGTTTCTAATTTAGATTTATGCCCATTGTGCTCAGTGTGAGTGAATTTGGAATTTCATAGAGTGGGCACGTTAAACCCATGCATTGCAATCTCTACTGTCAAGTGCAGTGTGAACGCCATCATTTCAAGCTTTGAATGGAAATCCCTTTGAGTAAGAGTCTTTTGTGCTACACATTTCAATGAATACACTGAAATGACTAACCTACATTGGGAATTCCCACCCTCAACTGCAAGAGAAATGTGCTGCACCTTTAGATATGCTGTTACAGATTAAAGGAGAACAAACTACGAAACCCGCAAAATCACAGGGAAACAGCAAGGAAGGGACTGATGAAGTTCTTGGATAAAATGCTGTTCACTTTGTGAGTGGTTATCAGCCAAGAAATTAAAAGCCCTGACTTGCCATTGCTCATTCATAAACCCTCTAAGAGTTTTAAAATATTAGGACGGGCAGCATTACTGTTTGGAAAAACCATGCAACATTTTTCTGGCAACATAATACAGATTTGTGGCTGAAATAAAAGAAAACAGTGGTGGAAACCATTTGGTTTGTATCAGTGATCGATACTATGAAGTTTATAAAAAGCACAAGTTACCGTGAAAGGAAATTAATTTACAATTTTTGTGTTACCCCCTTGGTGATACCAGATGGTTGCCCACAGCAAGAATGAATTAAGAGTAGTTCTTAAAAAACAGTGAGCCCATAATGTATGCTTAAAGTTTAGATATATAAAAAATTAAGGTAAGTGTTCATCTCAATTCAACAATTTAAATCCTAATCCTAACAGTGAAAATAGTAGTTTCTTAAATGTTTAGTTGTCTAGATACAATGTTCTAAAAATGTTTAGTTTAGTTTAGTGTTTGAATGGTGTTTGTAGATGAAGATGACTCTGGAGATCATTGTTGTTCTTTTCTGCTTAACGAGCAGTTACAGTACATTCTCAACAATCTGCCAAGAACCAGAACAAAAATACCATTTCCGGCTCACAATCGACTCGTGATCTAAAAAAAAGGTCTGGGTCTAAAATCATTTACTCAGTGCTTTACCATTTAATGTTTCTTACCTGCCAGAATTCAGAAATAACCTGCACACTAAAAATATATGATTTAAAGATATGACTAAAAAGGACTTTGGTACTGACACAGCCCAATTCTAGTCAAGCCAAAAATTCCTTTTTAAATTAATGCAATAGGAGCTACTGTAGCTTTTGAAATGCAGCTGTTGTATGTCCTCGTTTTTTAATTCATTTTTGTTTTTTCTTTATGATTTGATTACTCTGTAACGAGAGTTAAAAAATACTTGTGTATCATTGACGAAATGCAGTCAACTCGTTAATATCTCTGCGTCTGAACTGTTCTTTCCCCCTATATCAGAGACACCTGCATATTAACAAAGCCATCATTTTCATAATGAAGAAAATGGAGTTGCATAACATTTACTGTAGTTGTTACCGTGTTCTCACAAACTCAAGCTACAATATTTCCACCACCGCCTGGAAGGTTTACTGCCAGTGTAATAGAGATTCTTGTTCAACAGTCTATGATTCCTTCAACATTTTTCCATCTTCCTCTTTAGCAGAAAGCTGTCCTAGGCCAAGCCGGAATTCAGCCAAGCCACAAAACATGTACAGCTGCAAGCTTCAAGGTTACATGATGCATGCACTCTTTTACTTAACCTACTTACCATATCTGTATGGCCAGGAAATCAAAAGGGGGAGTCTTAATGAGAACGATTTTTGCTTTATGCGTATCTGGAAATGTTAAGAATTTCCTTGACTTTTTTGTGGCTCTAAAAAAAGCTTATCTTCCACATTTCTCCATTGTAGGAGTGTGAGCATGCAGCATAAATAACGAGCCGGATCGTCTACATTCTGTTGTTTATTTTTTTACTGTTTCATATCCGGTTATTAGATATAGGGTTAATGGTTATTTTTGGATGTTTTATTTTCTTTCCTGATTTGTTTTTTGTTGGTTTGTTTTTGAGGTTGGATGAAGTCCTTTCTATTCTACCTAAAATGTCTCTAATATAAGATAAGGGTAACTGTAGAGTTATGAGCCTTTGCACTCTTAATAGAGGAAAAAAAAGAAAATGGAATCTTTCATTTTAAGACCTCACAAACACTCAATATATTATTCTTAGACCTCAGATGTAAACTACTCAGGTGAATCAATCATTAAATTGTCAACTGACATGCACTGAGTGCAGTTTCCCTTAATTGTTTTGGAATTGCCAGATTTAACAGTTCATTTCCTGCAGGTTTATGAGCATATAAAACTGATCAGCACTCTCCCATAGTGTGATTTCCTTTGTGTGACTTATTGTACTACTGCCTTGCAATTTAAAAACCTTTTCACCTTGGCAAGACCTAAATGGTGAAAGTAATGAAATGTTATTTGCTTCAGTGCCCTTCTCATGACTGTGTTTTCATTCAGTGCTTATTGTGTACATCCCAGTGCATGCACTGCCAGTGAATACCTGCTTAGAATGCGGTTTCCACCTGAAGTCTCCTCTGAATAAGAGGAGATGAGATACAGTACAGTTGTGTAAGAGGTCCACACAAGGCACATTGTATGCCATGAAATGCCAGTATTCTATCCACACCTTACTTCCAGCTTTTAAGAAAACTTCCTTGTGACCTTTAATATATTGTAACGCTTCGGGGTTCACGTGGGCGCCCTCTCCGCTGCCGCATCAGGTCGGCCCCCCACCGTCGGGGACTCGAACCCGGGCCTCTGGCGTCACTCAACAGGGACCCAGCCTCTTGAGCCAAAGGGAAATCTCCCGTCAGCCTGGCGGCTGTGGTCCCTGCTATTCACAGGGAAGGGCGGTGACGTCACCGCGCTGGTAAGCCAGCTCTTGCAAGCAATGGAGGCCGTATGCGTTACAATATATAAAAACAAGACTGGAAACAAGACAAAATTGCATTAGACGTTTAGCAACAGGTAAGGGATTAAATAGCTGGAAAATGACTGGAGAATCCACGTGGCAATCTTTTAAGAAAAGCACTACTAACTCAGATTCCTTGTTTGTTTGGTTTGACAGGTCAATTATATATACTGTATATAATTATCTGAGGACCAACACCTTATCCGTAATCCCCAATTCAGTTTATTCAATTTCTGTTTGAGAGACCACCACTGAATATTTGGACCCATGAATGTCTGTAGGCACCTCAGACTGGCACCTGGTATTTGACATGCTGACTGGTAAAGAGCTCATTAATGATCTGAGCTGCTCAGGAGGGACTGCGCTTTAGCAAAGGGGCCTCGGCGTGTTGACGTGTTTGGTATGTATAGAGCAGAGCCACAATCTATAGCATTTCTGAGAAGAAGGATTAATTTCAGAGTAGCTGGGCGCATTGAGTCGAAATCCCTCTAGCTGCCCCAAAGCCTGTTTAATCACCACAAACAATCAAGGCAGTTGTTCATTATTAATGCCAACAGTTTTCATTTGATGAGATTTGCTCTAAATATAGGTCAGCCAGCCTTACAACAGACCAGGTCAGGGTGGGGCTGTGTCATTGGTTTCAATAGGTGAACTCAACTTGAGCATTACACTCTACCGCTGATTTACAGTACATGGCTGATCAACAAGCATGCAAAAGTGTAGTCGTCAGTACTATAAAATGTATTTGTTTATTTTCGTGAAGACTTTCCCAAAGGTTAATTTGGACTTATTCGTGTGCTGCATTTCTATATGTATTGATCAGGAAGCTGATGAAAAGTATGCTGTTCAAATCCCAGTTCACAAAGCAGGCTCCGTGTGCGCATATGCAATGCTTACCCCCCCCCACCCACCCAACACCCAGACCACCATTGTGACTTCACAGATCATATGACTGTGTGAACCTCCCTGTTCTGAAGGCCCCTTAATGATCTGGCTCTGTAAGCAGTTTTAACCTGTTTGGGACCAAAATTAATGCCTATCATGCTAAATACACGTCAGGAACTGAATTAGGTGGGAATTAGGAACATTCCGGACTGACGGTTAACTACAGAGTGCTTTCTGCCAGCACGCATACAGCACACAGTTTCAGGGTTCGAGCCGCAGGCTCACGGCGAGGCCCAGCCTCAAGCACCTTGTGCCTCCAATGGACTGAACACCCAGACTTAACACAGTTTCTCCCACTGTTGGAAATGACCTTACGTATTGAGTCCCCTGTCCCAGGCTAATGCACTTGCTCATTTTTTTTGTCCACTGCTTTAAGAACATATTGTATCAACTTCAAAATCCCTTAAAATATCAGGAGGGTTCTAAAATAAACTTGTTGTGGCAATGGCCTACAAATAAAAAGAAAATCTCATCTAAAGATCCTAATTATTACCTGTGAATGTGTTCTCCTTTCAAATTTTTAAACTGCAGTTATGTTCTACTTAGTGGCGTCTCTCATGAAAAGCTTCAAGCTTTGTAATGTAGCATTTACAAATACGGTACGAGTAGTGATAATTAAAACACTGTGTGCAAGTGGTGTTGGTTAAAAGATTTTAAATCACAAAGTAAGGAAGGCAGAAAAAAATAAGAATTCTATCAAAAAGTTCTAACACCATTCCTCACTCCCCCGGTCATCTTTCATATCCTTCTCAATGAATTGGGAATGTTTTATCATCTTTATCCTTTGTTTTCAATTTTCTGTTAAGCAAAAATTAAGCAATCATTTATCTGGCTTGTTGTGAAAGCTAGATGTATGGAACGCTACCTCCATGGGAGTATTGTGTTGCACTTCAACTAACATCATCACTGTCTTGTTAGGGATAAGAACTTGGAAAATTAGGGATCTGGGCCTCACATTATTTATCCTTTTGCGACAAATTCTGAATGAACTCAGAACCAGACCAAGCTTATTTAAGAATTGTAGTGAATCAGAACATGGTTTTATTGAGTTTATTGAGTGTGCTCAGAACCTATGTGTGAAGTAATGCCTCCTATTACTAGGATTTATTAATGTATAAGTGAGATAAGTGAAATAATGCTGTGCTTGGTGGGAGCTGGGAGGCAGTATGTGGAAATCAGATTTTTGAGCTGTGGAGTTTTTGTCTATAAATATTTTCTTTGGTATTTCCTTATTTTCAGAAGACCCTGAGAATTTGAGCAGTTTACATGTCAACCTTTGATTATAATAGATTGTAGGTCTGTAAATTATGAGCTGGCAGGAAGTTCAGACAAGATGGTGATCCCTGTCTGAACCACATTCCCCAGAATGCTGTGGGACACGAGCTGCCATCCTCACGCACCTGACCACTAGGAAAAGACATAGGTCAAGTAAAAAAATAAACAGAAATTTAGGCTTCCAATAATTATCTGCTGTCTCGTAGGATTACTTCACTTAACTGTGGAGCTTGGAGCTCAGGACTTGTGAACTCTTACTGGATGAGTTTTTGGAAGTCTGATTTTTGGAAGAGTCTCAGAGAGAGGCTTAATTTTAAGGAAAGAGTTTTGAGTTTTTTGGTCTCGGAGAGAAACTTTGTTTTGTTGCCAGTAAGCCTCTTAGCTACCTGGTGTATACAGTGAGCAAACGGAAGAAGTCTAGCTACTGTAGTAGCTCAAAGAGGAGCTTAGGCTTTTTGTTTGTGTCGTTTTGGTTTATTTGTACTTCACTGTAAATAAAGTGCACTGGTATTTGTACCCGTTTGCTGGATTTGTGTGTTTTTTGACCTAGCTGCTTATTAAAAAAAGTGCTACTACAACACATCGTTCCTGAAATTGGGAAACTAGTATGTGTGCCGTTTTTTGTGTGAGAAGTTTATTTTTTTATCAGGTAACTCAGCTTGTATTCTTGTGATTTAACAGAGTCTCCATCTCCATCGCCTAGGAAAATATTGTCACGAGTTACAGAAAAAATCACAATTCATCAAAGGTTTCATGAAATACTATGGGCAGTAACAGGTTTGTTATGGATAGCATTATAAGCTGCACTGGTATAGTACATATATTCTGCAATATTATAATGTATTTTGGAATTCAAAGAGCAAATTCATGGTTCAATTTTGACCTCTCTGACCAGATTCCTATAAGCAAAGAAATTTCTTTCAACTTTTGTCTTCAGACCAAAGACCATATATGGTACAATATACTCTCTACGTGAGGACATCTTCAGACATCTGTGATGTGCTTTCAGAACTAAATAAAACAATACATAAAAAAATATAGAATAAGTTAATTATTTAATTACAAACGTAAGGATAATATAATCAGAACCGTAACAAAACCAAGGTGCATTAAGGATATTCTTTTTGGTTTGACAAATTCATTTTTTTAATAACACAACCAAACCTGACTTTTTTTTTAGATTTCTCCATCAAATGCTTTCCTGAAGCATCCAGATATCCCATCCACATTTATTTTGGCTAAAGCTTAATGATAGACACAAAGCAAGATATTAAAATATTTAAAAAAAACAATATGCCTTCAGCATCACTGGGAGAAAATAACCAGTGCAACAAAAATATATTTTCTTAAATTCTGTAATTGTACCCAATATTTCATTTTACCTTATAACCACACATTCTTTTGAATTCCCTGGGAGCACACCTTCTGTTTTTCTTCACAGTGCTCTACATGTTTCTACTATGAAGTGTTGAGTGATGGTTTTGGGTGTATACAGTATCTATAGGTTTGCCAGCCAAAGTGCCATCCGTAGTCATGATGTGAGTGGATTCGCTGTCTACTACTTCTGTAGCCCTGCCTGTTGGTAACCTAGGACAAACTTATGCTTTTCAATTTAAACACCAGATCCAGAACTGTGGGGGATACAGTGGGTCATCTTCACTGTGTACACTAACTGAGCCTTCATCGATCATTTCAATTACATTCCCTTTTTTTTGCCAGACAGCCTATGAAGGAGCAATGCGAAGATGAAGGCACAAGACTACAAATAACACTTAAAAGCTGTGTGTCTTTTAAATACTTTGTGCACTTGTACACACTCATAACCGAGGTATATTGCTTTTCTAGAAGAGGTTTTTACATCTGAATTGTCTGACACAATCTGGTGCAATTCAGGTCTTTCAATGACGTGACACAATGAAACAGTATGTCCAGACACAATGGGGGTTCCTTCAGTTTATGTTTAGTACAGTCTCTTATGTATAACTAGAACCCAGTGAATCATCATTATACAGCTCTTAATATACTCTGTGCTCTTAAGTCAGGCCTCCTTCTAAATATGCCAATGTTCATTTCCTGCTGTAACTCAAATACTGCTTACCGTTGACTGGAAAGCTCAACCAGAACATACTAAGGATGAGAGAGTGCCTTCAGAAACAACTTATTTTAGCCTATCTGCCCTTTCTGGAAGTTAGTACGGTAGGTAATTGGTAGTTAGTAGCTGATTTCGGAATCTCATCCAGACTTTACTTAAAAGATGCCAGGCTGTAGTCTCTATTTTGCTATTGTCTTCAATCTTTACTAGTTTAGTTGCAATTCCAGAATCCAGATCATTGATAGTTCGAAAGATTAGGAAGCACAGTGGTCCTTGTATAGATCAGTTCTATTCTACAGTGGTATGTTGGAAAAATCATCCCGTACCTATTCTCAGTTTTCCCATCACTCTTACTTTCATTGTCTCATGGTCCCTGTTAGGACCCTGACTGCTTGTCTTAGTTACAGGGTTCCCCATAACGGAGTCTCCTGCACCACCACTTCTCTTTGTTTGTTTTTGGTAGTCCTGGAAGCAACTGTGGTCGAGACCAGTGTCTGGATTTCAGGGTCAGTCAGCAATGCTCGTGCATTGGGAGCTGTTGACCTTCCATGACCTGGTTGTCTGGTTCCAGATTTTGGAGCAGAGCAAATTTGTTTGGTGAGTTAGCTGTATTGTTAAGCAGGGGACTTCCTAGGATGGGAAAAACCTGCGGAAGGGACTTGCTTAGCTTGATGCCCTCTGTTGAAGCTATTGTACTGTATGAGGTTAATGATATCTGCACCCTTAGCATTCTGACTGGGTATGAATGAAAGTCACTCTGGACTAAAGTCTCTGACAGTTGAATAAACATGGTGAGCTCTATTCATTTGCAGTAATGGGATCACCATGATTATTTTTTAAAATGTGAAGTTTTACCCAAATATCCTGATCAAATTAACTTAGTAGTTACAAGACATGGAAGATATTTCAGCTTAACTACTATCATTAACTAATTAATTGTTACTTAACAATTAGGTAAGTGACGAAAAAGTGAAAAGGAAAGATTTTGCTGTGTTCCTTGAGCATTATGTACTGTACATGTGTCCTACTGACTTATTATGAATTCTTTGAAATAAAAAAAAAATCCCCATCACCACAGGCAACATAATGTGACTTGAATACTGGTTTGTTCAGATTACTGAATAAAACACCTTTACAACTTTAAATGGGCTTGTGTTTACTTTGCATTTCTAAAATGAGTCCATGGCACTGCTGATTTGTATGATGGTCTTCCACTGAAATATACTGCAGCAGAAACCCCTGTTTCTGACCTGTGAGGGCCTCTCCATTGCTGTTGCAGTGACTTGTAGGGCACACTCCAGTTTCACGACTAAGCCTCTTTGCTGTAGTACTGAAGAGACCAGAGAGGGCTCCGAGACATGGCTGGGCTGTAGCTGTTTCACCCCATACTTCATTTGGCTGCCAAGTTCTTACCTGCCACTCAACAGCTTTAATTATTTGAACTAATTGAACAGCTTGCTATAAATTCCATCAACAGCTTCAGAGGGCCAGAGGGAAACTTTCAGACTAGGGTCGCGGGTGGGGGAAAAACAGAGTGACTGCTGTGAAGTGATGCTAACAAAAAAATATTGAAGCACGCAATATTATAACTGATCAGTGAGTCAGAAGTCAGGGTCATTCTTTCAAGGACAGACTGTGGAGATATATAACTGTAAACATCTTTTTTACTCTCGACAGACTACGCAAACTTACAGCCAGCATTTGTCTGTCTAGCCAGCTTCTTTTGGAAAATTCTACTGCTGTACAGGGTATGTACGTATTGAAGCATATACTGTTATACTATTCTTGCATGTTCCTAACTGATCTGAAAATTGAACTAAACTTGAAAAACAAGCATTTGTCTCCTGTAGTATTGTGATTTGATGCAGAGCTAATTAATATTCAGACCCACATTTTATTAAACTGATCTGCATTATACTGTATATCATTTTAAAATTTAAAACTATATATCCCAATTTAGAATTTAATAAAGAATAATAGACTCTTCATCTTAATAGATTATTTTATCAATTTCCTGCTAGAAACCAAATAAGCAGCCTTGCCTTATCTTCTACTTTATATTGTAGCTCATTCTGAATATTTGCTTGCTGACTTATCTAGTTTATTTAAGGAACAATACAATACAATAACAGGTATTATTTTTGGACAATATTAGTTTATCATAGGGGTCTCCAAGCCTGGTTCTGGGGAGTCGTATAGGTTACCCCCTGAATCACCAGTTCTGCAATTTCCCTCACGGGATCAATAAAGTATCTTTCTATCTATAAAGACAGGGAAGGTGTACTGAGCAAGTAATACATGCAATTAAAGGACCACTGGCCCCTGATGGCTAGATTTCTGTTCCAAACTATTTTTTAATTATTTAAAATAAAAAAAAAATCACCTGCACCAGACTACATTTAAATTGTTCCAAGTCTCCAGAAATTGGGGATTAACTGGGTCTCTCCAGGAACAGAGTTGGAGATATCACACAAGCTTAACATCAGGAATTGGGCTTACTGTATATTCTTTGGTTCAGCACTTTGAAAACCCATCTTCCTGACAGTTTTGGAAAGTCAGCAGCACAGTTCTCTGATGAAATAGACTGATACCACTGTTGTTTTCCACAACACTGCTATTCATGTTAGCAACTTATATACATATACTTATGAAGCCAGACTCACAATTATTTGATGTCAAGAACTGGAGCAAACTACGTAACAAAATTCAAATTGTCTTGCGTGAACAGCTACATCTATGTGTCTGTAAAACGTTTCTTTTGTATGTTTAAAAGTCCTCTTTTTCCAACAAAGATTATCGGAATGAGCATGCAGTTTCACTCAGACTATCTAGCCATGCTAGAAGCGAGTGAGCAGTTGCCTGACAGGGCAGAAAACTAAAAGCGAGTTTCAATAATGAACACTCAAACACACTAATAAATCCAACACCGTATTTCTGCTTTGTTGGCAAACTTACCGTATGGTATTGTAACTCAAACGCTTTGTGAGCGCTGGAGTGACCTAGCATACGTGTAGACTGCTGGAGGCACTGTGCCAGAAACTCTGTGACCTTCGAGCCCTGGCTACAAGGGCCTCCACTGCCTGTCAGCATCGCTAGGCCACTGAACAACAGACCGCCCCTCCTCGCTTCAAGCCAGCAAAACAACACCAAGACAGTCTACCAGCTACTCTTATCTTTCAATCAGCTAGACAAGAAAAGAGCTCTGATCCCACAACTCCCAATTCCCTAGTTCTACTACGGCCTCCACAGTACACAGTAGGTCAAAGATACAGAAGAAAATGTTTATGCATACTGGCGGAAAGTGCCGTTTTAAAAAAAAAAATAATTGCAAAGGCAGAACATAATATGTGAATCTGAAAACATTGTTTTAGTCTGGACTTCCTAACAATTCCCACTTGAAATCATATGATAATATTTGTCAAGCACATATTTTCTGCCAGGGACTATGTAAGTATATTTTGGATAGATGCAGACTTCATCTGTCTTCACTCACACTTTAATCACTTCTGCTTTCCCTGATTACAGAATGTAACAAGCCATACTCTGATTGTTTGATCACTGATCCCTGGATTTCAAATCCTAATATAATATTAACACCAGTGACAATACTGTTGCTTGCCTACAAAAGCTATCTAGCTTAGTTATTCAAGCAAAATAGAAATCCTAAGGAATAACTAAACAAATATAGGAAAACACTGAGAAAAACAAAATTGTCTTGTTCTTTTGAACTAGCATGAGATACAGTAACTGCAAGCAACAACCCCAATAGGCCTGAATGCCGAACATCAGCAAGTCACTCCCTGGAATATAGTTGTTATTATCCCTTATTACTTAAAAAAAGTACAAGAGAAAGTTTAGGCACTTGTAAAAAAAAAAAAAGCTTACTTCCTCCAAAGCATTATTCAAAATTGGGCCAAGATAGTGAATTCTTGTTTTTATTGTTTAATCCTCACACATAAAACAAAACGAATTTAATCAAATTCTATAATCAAGTGCTCAAAAAAAAAGAGTTCAATCCCTAAAGGGTAATCACTAGTGTTTACGACAATCTGTAATGATTATTTACCTTACATTTCATCTGTGTATCGAGGCTATGTTTGTTTGAATAGTAAGATAGCAGGGTGTAGGACATGAATTTAAAGATCCCATGGCACTGTTCATAAGCAAGGGCGTGTTAACCCCAGAGTCTTGGCTTATTGCCACTCTTGACCTGCACAATCTGGTCTACCTGCAGTTTCCCATTAATTCGACTGCTGAAGTAATTCTCACTTCTCCACCGGATCTGTGTGGAGTGAGGCGGCTGCCACGTGTCGCCCAGGTACTGTAGGTGCTGTACTTCAGTATTTCACTGGTGGATGATGTACTGTAACTTCCCCTACTATATGCAAAGCATTTTAAGAAACCTTTGGAATAACAAGTGCTATATAAATTTAAGCAGTTAGTAGCTAAAAACAAATAAAGGCCCATGGGCACACATCCATTTAAAGACAAGCGAAAGACACAAATTAAGACAAATAATAACATCTGAAAAATGATATAGACGACACATTAAATTCCTGTTTATATCAGCTCCTGGTTCATGGTGGGGGTACTGTTGTGTATTTTGTTTTTAAAAAAAGTGTTTTTTTTTATTTTCCTGGTTCTGACAGTACCTGCTGTACCAGCCACCCCTTTTCACAACGGTGTAAATATTTTGCAGGCCAAGCTGATAACTCGGTCTCCGGGAAGACCCCCTGCCACAAAACACTCCAAAGCTGGGAAACTCGACTGCAACTCTGTCTGTCGGGGCAGACAGAAAAACAAAGTGGGACAGTGTCTGTAACTGCAGATTTGAAGTCTCCACTTAAGTTAGGAATAACAAAACAATGAACCACTCATCACAGTCATAACAAGGTGCAAAAACAAATGTGGCCTGATAAGGAGAATATAATAAAAGGGTGAAGGTATAGAAGGAGGTCAAGTGCTCTTCTGCTCCCCTCTTCACTACACAACATGCACTTTGGTGCAGCCTTCTCTCTCTCTCTCCCTCCCTCCCTCCCTCTCGCCCACACGCTTGTGCTCATTCAGGCTTCCAGTGCTGGAAGTGAGTAACTGGCACTCATTCCAGACAAATTCTGACTGAGCAAAGGATAAGTCCTGTGGTGTTGCTAGGTTGGCAGATTCACTGTCAATACAGGAAGGCACTCAGTGTATCCAGTGCTCACATTAAGGAAGACCTGCAAAGGTCTGAGTACATTTTTACTCCTGAGAACACATCACACTCACAGATTTGGTTGAGTAGGAAACAAAAACTTATCACCAGGTAAAGCCTCAGCTTTTTAGTTTTGTGGGGCGGCTTCTGGTGTTAGTTGGGATGTCTCTGCACCTGTTTCATACAAAAATATGAATGGTCTCATTGTTACAAGGCAAGAGCTAGATAAGTATAATTTTATGGTGTTGGCATCAAGTTCAGGATTGAACTTCAGTGCTGTACAAGAGAAAGTACAGTTGGGTCCAAGACAAATATAGGCTGTTGTCTTGTCTTACACTAAACATTACTGCCAAGATGTTATGACTAGTTGTAATCAATTGCAATATATTGCTCTTGCTGTTCTAGCTATCATTAAGCATTCGAATATGATAGTGAGATAGGTTTCTTGTATTATTGTACTAGTATTCTTTTGAGGGCAAAACACTCAATCATGATGATTTGACAATTGTTCTGCTTAGTAATTACGCCAGGGAACAACTGCTTGTTACACACAGTTCCTACATTTGTTCCCTAACATCTACTGCAGAAAAATAGTTTCAGAATTATTGTTTCCCTGCAGCATGTTGTTACTGCCAATAAAGAATTATGCAGAAAGCCAGGAAAGAACAGCCATAAAGAAGAGAATCACCCAACAGTAAAGTAAAAAACAAATAAATGTATGATAACTATGAAAAAAAAACATTTAAATTGATTCAAAATGAGACATGCCAAACACTTTGATTTACCAGTAGCATGCAAATGTGGAGATACATTTTTAAGAACAAGTAAAGCATTTCTGAACTGATGGACAGAATAGAGCTTATGACAGCATACCATTCATTAAACATTAACACACATTAGGAAACAAAATCCAACTACAGTAAATAAGCCTAAAGTGAGCCATACAAGCATGGCCAGGATTCAAAAATTTCCTCAGTGTGGCACATTAGTGCACTCGTAAATACCAAATGTTTAAGAGGTTAGCAGATACCTTTTACTCTCACAGCTAAGTGGAACAGAGAAATTTGTATTATCTTGATTTTGTCCGTTTTCTGCAGTGTTAAGGTAGAGAGAGGTCATCTGAAAAAAAACTTTCAAAGACGTGCTTGCAGAGGGTTCTGGTAAAATTACATTTAGGACATATTTGTCAGACTTCAAAACCAACAGACACAAAAGAGAGGCAGCAGAAGCATACTTTATAATTAGCAGGGGTCACATGGGTCCAGATTCTATCTGTTTACATCATTCCTATGAAGGTCCTACTCCTACTGTGAAACCAGAGATGAGATTAGTGTACCTTTTTTGTGCTACTGTAATAGCTAATTGTTATTCATCAACAGCCAACTGTTATTTATCAAAAATACATACAGTAAATTCAAGAGGAAAATGTCTAAGTCTGTAATATCTACACTTACCTAGCGCTTCAAAACTACTCTGTGCTCCTAGGAGACTGTTTTCCTTGAAGGATCATTAGACTATATTCTGTCCATGGTGTAGGACAAGACCTGTGAAAATAACAGATCACTATCTGTAGATATAATCAACAGAGACTTGTAGCCATTTTCATAAGCTCTGCACCACTACAAAAGACAGACAAGTCCAGAAAGTGCGAAAGAAATGAATAAACCAGTATTTCTTTGCATGTCATAGCTGATGAAAATGAGGCGGAACTGAAATAAGGAAAATGGTGAGCTGAAAAAGCAATCACTGGAAGTATTCAGAGACAAGTTCATCATCGTCTAAAAATAACTGCAGCTCCAGGCCCTATCAATTTTTCATGAAGCCTGGCAGTTTTGTTTCATGCATGTCTCTGAACAGAAGGAGGTGAAAATTGAATTTATTGCGAGTTATTGCAGTGTGCCTGACATCTGAGCAATCTCCTTCTATTGACCAAGAAGCAGAGAATAGGAATGGTAATTAAAATGAAAAGTTGGAAAGAGGCCGTGTGCATGTAAAAAAACAGTGCTGTATTGATTAATACAGAGGCCTTGCTGGACAGTCTTTACCCCAGCTGTTGGTGCCACAACTGAAAATACAAACGGACTGCACTGTAAATTTATTTTGATCAGTTTATCAGTAATGTTTTAAATGATATTTTGTTTAAATTAAGGTAGCATTTTAGTGAGTTTCAAAACTGAAGCAGTGAAACACTGTGTCTAGTCTGTTCATTTGACTGTCCTGCACCAGACAGAAGTTAAAGAAAACAGGTGTTAAATATGAGTTAAAAAATCGAGTTTTATTCAATAGACACAACCTAAAACTGACAAGTTGCATTGAAATGTGGATTACACATTCCATCTGTCTGCCTGTACATAGTCAGATTACTGCAATAATTTGTTGAAGTGGACAAAGCAGCGTGACATGTAAAGATCATTTTCAAATTGGGCCTTATAGACGACCTTTTATCTGGAGAAAACTGTACAAGGATTTACCACTTGTTCCCCCTGTAGTGCAGGTAAATCAGTTTGATAATGGTACCTTTGTTCTCTTTATTTTAATAAGTGGTCAAAGTCCATTTATAAATGCTCCTGCCCAGCAAACTGTACCCGTTATTTAACTGTAGTTCTGAGAGTTAACTTCATTTCCTTTGGATCACCGGGCCTTAGGTTTCTGCACTGCGTTAAGCTCTTGCTTATCTATTAGTATGGATTTAATTACTAACGTTAACATAATAAACAAAACCCATGCTTTCCTAGGGTATACATCTTTCTTTATTTAATGAATTCTCAACAGATAATAAACATAATATTAAGAGGGGGACGTAGAAGAGGAGAATGACTTGGACAAATTAGTATGGTAGCAACATTTAGCAGCAATCGGCAAAAATGTCTTGGGCAACATTACTTTACTTTCCCTGCACTTCCTGCAAATACATCTTAAAGAGAGTTGTTGGATAGTATGTAGGTTAACAAGGGAAATAAGAGACTCTTCAATCAACAAAAATAATTTTGCACAGAGCAAATGTAATCACCACAAATTGCAAGATATTACCATTTTAAAAATGCTCAACACAACAATCTATGTGCCACAGTATCATCTCAGAATGTACACAATATTGCACATTACTGGTCATAATCATATATAAATATAAAATGAAATTTTGTAATTAACAATTAGCAGTTAAGGTTAAGCACTCTTGAATTTGTGGAAAAACTAACTACTAAGCAGCATATCAAACAATTGTTTCAATGTAACTTCTTAGATTGCAAATGCAACAGAAGGACTAAGAGATTATAATACACTACTGTTGAAACAGTCAATACTTGAATGAAGGGAGTGGGGTTACATTAGAACAGTTTCATTCATTCAAGTTCAAGGCATTCCTCTGCCATTTAATGTGACTTATTCTACACTTTAGATCTGAGCAGAATGTATAGTTTGAATTAAGAGTTTTAGAAAGGTAACAGGGAAGGATGAATAAAAAACTCATCATCAGGACTGGAAGGACTGTCTAATACTCCTTTAAATATGGAACGCCTAGGTGAAGCTTAATAGGTCCTCTTTCACCTCAATATCTGTTTATGCACTTCACAAACATTTAAAAGACTTCTTCACATAACTTAATTACACAACAGAGTAGATTGTTACTGATCAGCTGTACTAGGGAAATATTGCACTTATAAAAGTAATCTGAACTTTTATAGAGTGAGTACTCCATTTCCTGAATAGCAATAGTATAGTAAGCAATATTACCATTTTAAACCTTATTTAATCATGAGGCAGACACTTAACATGGTCCAACATGGCAACTCTTGTGTGCTCAGATGCAGAGTTATTCAACTTTAGGTTTTCTTCCGCTAATGCAAAACATCAAGACTGAAGCTTATCAGGACTTGGCTTAATACAACTGCACTCACAACGGCTTCAAACACTGATTTAAATCTCTGTTTTTTCCATACTTTTTGAATAGATAATGCTCAGCTTGTGGACTTCAGGAACTTCAGTTAATAAAAGCAAACCTGATTATTTTTTTGTAATCTCCCAATATTACTGGTAGGACCAGTTCAAATAGAAAGACTCATGTACACCCTTTACGGCCTATAAACTGAGAGATCCATAGACCTTCTAATTGTGTTTAACCTTCCTGTTTCTTTCCTTTTCTTTTCTGTTCATTTTACAAGAAAATATCTTCTGTAGAAGAGCATGAAAGTAACTATTTTGATCCAGAACTGGGAAAAACTGTTATGAAAGAAATTCCATTATTTCTGCATTCTTCCCATGATCATGTAATGGATGCACAAAGTATGCAGTGGGTGGAGAACTCATATGAATACAGAAAGAATGAATAAGATAAACAATTTATAAATAGTCTTGTAAGCAAATCTCATACACCACTTTATGTGCCAATTATTATACAAACCTCATCCCGTTGCCAAAAAACGTATATTAACGTAGCAAGTGTGGGATGGCCACTTCTGTAATAATCAGCAACATGAAGTAGTAGTTAACACCCTGGAGTCTTGATCAGAGAGTTGTGGATACAAATTCATGGTGAGGCACTGCTATTGGGTTCCTGACCAAGGAACTGCACTCCACTTAACATCTGGCTTTATACTGTAAAAGATATTCTCTAGGTCATCATTGTAAATGTAGTTTCTCCTCCATGATGTTTCTGGTTAAATAAATAATTTTATATGCATTATAAGCATTACAATAGTCATGATTGTCAAACATACTCTACATCAAGGATATGGTTTCCAACAGCTTTAACTTACACAACGTTAGCAGCCTGTGCTTGACATTATTTGCCATTATTGCTTACCGTTACTCTGAGCTACTTCGTTACTTAGAGTAAAGAAGCACTAAAACACTAGGAAGCTCAAGATTAAATAAATTAATATGAACTCATGTTTTTCAATCTGTACTGTGTTCTGCACATTAAACCTAGAAGTACTGAATGTCTTTGCACTTCATGATTTTGAATGATAATGTTTTACTGGAGTCCCACATTAGTCTTGATTTCAATCGTTCTGAATAGATGACAGATCAAGACCATAAGAAAAGTTGATGGACTTCTGCTCTATCAGCATGCTATAGTAGAGGCAGGGTCATCATACTTGCAATGTATATCTGTGCACTGAATATACTGTAGGTTAATAAAGTCTTAAGAGATTTGTAAAGAAAATAATAACAACTTCTTCTACACTAAATCTGTGAAAATAATCCTCAAAAAATGAACTCCTAAAGATTCTGTAAAGAGAGCAGACATTTTTGACAACCTTTGCACATTGCACATTTCCTGTTCAAATTCTGTGAATACATGGTGAACTCAGTAGGTACAGTGGAGCAGGAAAAATGTGTTGGGGGAGCAGGTTGGAGGGTCTGTCCACCATTCTCCATGTGCAAGTATAGTTACTGTTTTAAAATGAGGTGTAAAAAAAACCTGCTGGTTTCAAATTGAGTAGGTATAAGATAAGAAAAAAAGTTAAGAAAATAAACTAAGTATTTTCACTGGAAAAAGCTGTCTTATATTTTTTATACTGTAATAGACATCATGAATAATACATAACCACTTAACAATATAGGTTAAACACTTGTAGTTTGTCAAGAAAATTAATTGTAGCCTTATGCTACAAGATATGCACTGTTGTACATTTCTTCCCATTTTGAATATAGTTTTATAACATAAGATAAACCCATACTTTAATGTAAACAGGTATAGTCATCAGAAACTCACATTGCAGCACTTTAAACTAAAAAAGACCTAACAATACATGCAATCCATTATCAAAATGGCCCACAGGTCAAGACTTTCAGAGATCATGGACTGTATCTGTTGTGCTAACTCACAACAACATACAGTGTTATCCTTTAGAGGCACTTCATACACAGGACTGAAAGCAAAAGGAACACATTTAAGAAACATTCTGGACAGACACAATCCCAACACAGTTCATCTGTCAGCACCACCCCTGCGGTTAAGCAATGTGGTGGCTGCATTATGTTCTAGTTCTGCTTCTCATCCACAGGACCTGGGAAGCTTGTCAAGACTGATAGGAACACAGATGGAGCAAAGTACTGGCAAATCTCACCAGAAACTGGGGTGTTTACCTTTAAGCTAGAAAATGATCCAAAGCACAAGACCGAAGCTACACTAGAGTGGTTTAAGAATAAGAGAATGCAAGTCCTTGAGTGGTGCAATCAAAGTCCACACTTGAATGTTACTGTGGAAAGATTCTGAAAGAAAGCTGCTGTCCATAAGTCAGCCCCAAGAAAATGGAGAGACCTTAAGCAAATCTGATGAGAGGAATGGGCAAAAATTGCACCTAGCCAGTGTGCAAAACTGTAATTGCTGCCAATGGTGCTTCCCATGTCTGAATACTTATGCAATCAACGTATTTCAACATATTTCTTTAGGTTTTTCCTGACATTTACTGTAACTTATCTTACCTTCAATAGTCTTCATTTTAAGCATTAGGTTTTACATAAAACATGCAGGCATCATTTTGTAATTTCACATAATGTGACACCATAGGAGATGCCTGAACACTTTCGCAAGACACTGTACATTTTAAATCCAGTTTAATTTTTAATGAATAAATTACATTATATATGGTTTGATTGGTGCTACAAAAAGAAGACTGAATTTTAAGATTGGGTCATAAAACAAAACAAGAAAAGACCTCTATCATTTTATAACACTTAACTCAAAAATGACGTCAGAACATTGAATAGAAGGAAAAGAGAAATACGATTGGTCATATTTTCATGTAAGTTCAGTATTCTGTATTGCACCTGCATGAAAAGATTTTTAAAGGTGCTTGTTGAAGATAATGTAACTATATTTATGAGTTTTGTTTATACTTAATATTTTATAGTTATCGTTATTTCAAACAAACTAGATATAATATCTTCTAATTTTCTGGAAGTCTTGTCAAGTTACGGATTATTCATTTCTTAACATTTAACAACATTTACGTTGTAAAGCTAGCAAAGAAATTCAAAATCTTACAGTATATACAGAATATTGTGTTTCAACTATCCTAAATTATCTATTGTCTTTTGAACTTGGCAATTTCTTGCACTTAAGGTACCATTTTTGAAACAAAAACGTCATGTCATTTGCTTCCCAGGAAGTCTCCCATCCAGGTACCGACCAGGCTCAACCCTGCTTGGCTTCAGTGGGTAGCCAGTTGAGAGCTGCAGGGTGATATAGCTGCTGGCTGAAACATAAATAATATTCCTATGCCAACTCAGCTCCTCAGCTCTCACCACAACAGCGATTTCTGCAACCTGCAGACTTGTAGCTACTTCCATGAGAGATGCGCCACCTTTCTGTTCTGTGCTCTCTTGTAAGGCAATATGGAGCTTGACATGTAGCAAAAGGTGAATTGAATTTAATTCAAAATACTTTTATTTATCCCAAAGATGGTAAATTTAAGAATTAAAGAATGGCTCTGATGAATCGAAATTAAAAGAATGTGGAATTACTTTTAAAACTGAGTAAAGGAGGCCACAGAATTGATTGTTTTTGTAGCTTTATTTCACTTATTTGTAAGCATCTTTAAAAAAATGTTGTGGGAGTATGGAACAAGTTACCATACTGTATATTGTTAAAGATAAGGTTTCTCTTCTTTCAAGAAATGGCTGGATGAGATTTCTGGAACAATCAACCACCATCAACAAAAAGCATGGGCTGTATGGCCTCGTTGTGTTTATAACTTTACTTATATTCTTTTGTAATCAGTAGGACCTGACAAGGTCTTATAACAGCAAAAGACAACAACAGAGCGAAAACAAAAGAGTGCAACTCCGGGGGCGGAGCGGTGGCTCTGTGGCTAAGGATCTGCGCCTGTGGCTGGAAGGCTGCCGGTTCAAATCCCGCTGCCGGCAGAGGAATCCTGCTCCGTTGGGCCCCTGAGCAAGGCCCTTAACCCCAACTGTTCCAGTGGTGCTGTGCAATGGCTGATCCTGTGCTCTGACCCCAAGCTTCTCTCCCTGTCTGTGTGTCTCATGGTGAGCAAGCTGGGGTATGTGAAAAGACAAATTCCTAATACAAGAAATTGTATATGGCCATAAAGTGATCTGATCTGATCTGTACTTTATAGACATTAAAGGGCTAGGAATCGGAACAGTAAGTATTCCCATGCTAGCCTTTTATTTACAATTTACAAATCCACAAAATATACACATGTATGTGTATGAGGTAGCCTCAACTACAACATACAATCTTAAAACGTCAGCAGGAATAGCCATTATTTCATTTTTAAAATACAGTGGTGGGTATTTTCTCCGCTCTATAATTAAAAAAGAACACTTTATCCTATTGTCTTTACAAGACCAACAGAATAATCACAATACATCAAATTTCAGACCGGTAACACAATGGAGATTTCACTGGAAACAAAGAAAAACATTGGGAAAAAATGTAAAGAATTTTACATTTAATTAATGCACACTGGAAAAGCATTAAGTACAGTGTTTAAGATATGTGCCTTGGTTGTACTATATGGTATACTTTACATTTAATACTAAAAAATGCTTTTCTGATTGCAATAATTACTAAATATGGAATAATACGATAATAATTTCAAAAGCAACTGATACTATGATCAAGAGGCCAGCTGAAGATGAGATAGGCAGTAGTTTTGAAAGTGCATGATATGATCCATTTCTGTGCAATTTACATTTTCTGTTGTGCTAGTCATGCCAGTGCTTTTTCCTACAAATACACAGAACATCTATAACCAATTCTGTCCACCCCTGTGTGCACTTCTTGTGCAAATAAAGCTTTAAACTTAGAGCTCCAGGAAAGTATGGAAATGGCAACGGTAAAGGATGATTTTAACTTCAATCTTTTGGAGCAACAAAGAGACCAGCTGGTTGTGATCTAGGACAACAGTTTGAGCCATACTGAAGGGTGCCAGGAAAACTTGACAGTGTCACTGTAATCTCCACAGACAGAGAAGGGAAATGATCGAGGGCCAAGTGCTGTGTGCTGGGCTCAGTGAACTTGGGAGGGCATTCGGTCAGAAGCTCTCTGAACATCAGGAAGATGTGCAGGCTTTTACATGAAAAAGATGAAACAAACAAGAAAACAAACTTCTGTAAAACCAGAATGATGTCCGTGGGAGCACCACAAGACTTTATTAAGAAAATAAATAGGCCTGCTTAGTGAGTACTTAAAGGTTGGTTCAAACATCTAAGGCATGCATTTGTTCATTGCAATGGAAACAACAATCAGAGCTTCTGAACCTAGGCTGTCCATGAATCATTCACATTCTCATGCTTAAAGGAACCATTGAAAAAAAAACTTTTTTTAGTTTTAGTTGTGTATAAATCCACTATTTACAATGGTAAAATAATTGTTGTAAGTACAGTGCAAAAGATCCCTGCACAGCTTTCACATTTTGTTGTTTTTTAGCTTGCAGCCACAACAAAAAATTAACAATAAAATATTGTTAAAATAACAATATCTGCTGTATACACAACCTACTTCTCATATTCAAAGCAAAAAAAAAGAGAAGTCAATAGGTAATAAGAAAGAAAAAAACTTGAAAAGTGCATAGCATTTAGACCCTTTGCTGTGGTAAACCTAACTTGATTCAGGTGCACAAAATTACCTCAACGATCCACACAGTTAGTTAGGTGTTCTTGGTGTGTGAGCAATAATAGAGATTCTCATGATATTAGAATAAATACACCTGTTTCTGTAAGGTCCCTTTGTCAGTTAGACTAAACTCAAGACTCAACTACGGGGAGCACAGTAGTTGGCAATGCTATCTCACAGCCCTGGGTTCAACTACTGGGGTGCTACCTGCATGGAGTTTGTATGTTCTCAGGTTCATGCGGTTTTCCTCCGGGGGCTCCAGTTTCCTCCCACAGTCCAAATACATGTTAGTACCGTAGGTTAACTGGCTTCGAGTAAGAAAGCCAATTAACCTGGTGTGTGTTTGTGTCTGCCCTGTGGAGGGACCTGCGTACCAGGCAGGGTGTATCCCCACAGCCCTGTCTGGATAAAGCTGATTACAAAATGGGTGGATAGATTCCACTGTGAAGACCAAGGAGCTTTCACACAGATCAGGCCTAAAGCTGGACAAAGGCACAGTTCAAGAAAGGGGTACAAAAACATTTCAAAGGCTCTGATTCTCTCTTCTCGCGTTGTGAAGTAGATCATTATGAACACCCGGTTTCCGCCTAGATCAGGTTGTTTACATTGAGCTGCCGAGAAAGAACAAACTAGTTTGGGATTCCACCATGAGCCAAAGGGACTCTGAAAGGGTTCAGTGGCTGAGAAGGGAGAAAATAGCAATGGGACACTGATGCCCTGGTCACTCCACAAAAGATGATTGTATGGAAAAAATACCCATCCCAAATCCTACAAGGGACTTACAAAAAAACACCTAAGTGATACTGCAAACTTGAGAAAAGGTGGTGTAGTCAGACAAGACAAAATAAGAATATTTTGGTCTAATTGTTACATCTAGGAAATTGTTACATCTGATGCAAACACAACAAAGTGCATCACTAAGTCAACACCAACCCCACTATCAAGCATGGTGATGGCAGAATTGTGTTATAATTTGTTATGATGCTTCGCATCATCAGAGACTGGGAAGCTTGTCATGACTGATTGGAACACAGGTGAAGCAAAGCACTAGCAAATCTGAGAGGAAAAGCGGCTTCAATTCTAAAACGAATAAGAATTCACCTTTCAGTAGGACAATGACCCAAAGCTACACTGGAATGGCTAATGATTAAGAAAGTGGCCCTGACTTGAATTCAATTGAGAATCTGTGGAAAGACTTGAAAACTGCTGTTTATACTGTAAATGATTCCTAATCAACTTGAGAGAGTGTAACCAAATCTACCGAGAACAAATTATGAAAATTGCACGAAGCTGGTGTTCAAAGTTGGTGGAGATTTACCCAAAAAGACTTTGAGCAGTAAATACAATCTCCTGTACTTCCAACAAATATTGTACTTATGGCTCTGAATACATATACAATCAACATATTTTAGTTTTACCTCTTTGGTTTGCGATGACATTTACAGTAACATATCTTAACCTTTGAAGTCTTAATTTGAGCATTCAGATTTTAAATAAAATATTAAGTTTGAAAAATGTAAGGGCATTATTATGCAATTTCACAGAGTGGAACACCCAAGGAAGGGTCTGAATCCCTTTTAAAGGCACTGTATATTCATAATCTCTAAAAAAATAAAAGTATAGGAAGTCTCAACACAATGCAAAAGGCTGGCTTCTTCAGAATTATGACTTTAAATAAAAATGGAGCTCGTGGTCATTGCACCTTTTACAACAGCGATATAATTTCAGGAGTTGTACATTTTGTTTGGTTTATGTGAGCTAATTTAGCAAACATTCAATGTAACAATATAGCAACATCATGTAGTTTAATTAGATGCAGAAACAAAACAAAGTGATCATGTTTTCTTGCATTAAAAATTGCAGTAGAGACCTTAAAAAATGTGGATTTCAATATTAATAAATTTGTAATCACAACCTGAATACTTTAATGCCTAAAGCCTGCTGCGTAGTGCAGGCACTTGCCATTTCATTTTTTTTAACAAAGCTACATACAAGAGAAATCAGAGATTCTCAGGGAACGTGAATAATGGAGAATCACTAAGCTATAACTGACTGTACGCAGTGTATTGTACAGTGTTTATTGACTAAATACAGTCAAGCATGGACTGTACTGAAAACTAGTATAGTTTTGAAATATGTAATATGTAATGCATGTTCCCACTTTACATTTCCATTTTTTTCTATTCCATGATTCACAAAGCTTAAAGAGCTTTACAGTACATTTGCAGTACAGCAGTAGATGAGTAAAGGGCCACAAAACCCCAGCAGCACTGTGCCGGGAATCTGGCCAGAGCCTCCATGTTACTCAGGGCACTAATCTCTCAGCACTGCTCCCACTGCCAGCCCTGTGATGCAGAGCTGGACCAAACCTATCGCACTTAGTCTATTTTTCACAACACTGACAATGACAAGGAAGAAAAAAGACTTACTCTAGAACTTCTAACCCAGAATTCTCAACATCCAATCAGTTCCAATGTGGACCAATCACAGAGTGGCCTTTATCCCTCCTAGAACTTTGTCCCCAGACAATTTTGTGTGTAGAGACTTTTTTCTCCCAAGAAAAGTCAGCTACTCGAATCTGTATACTTCCTGTTTTAGCAACTAACCCAATAAAAACAATCCAGCATAATACCTCTTTTACATTAAAGTACAAAAGAAACAAATTGAAAAACAAAAAAAGCCCCTTCCTTTCTTACAGTACTTTGTGGTAACAATGGGGGTACTGTAGTGCTGGTGTGACGCTGAACAATACAAATTAATACCTGCAAACATGCACATTCTTGGCTCTAGCTGTTTACAGCTTCGTAAATCATAATTAATACCCTGATGAAAACAATTAGCCGTGGCTCAAAGCCTTAAAGCCACAACGAGCTAAGTACCAATAGAAAAGCTCACAGGCCACAGCTAAGCTATGGGAATGTTGCTGGTCAGAGCAAATAGCCCAGCAATGAGCAATCAATTAACCCTATAATGTAATTCACCCTCAACCACTCTAGAAGGCCACATCTCTACATTCTCTACTGAAATTGCAGCTGAAACAAAACAGGCACCCAGGAGAAACCACCGATGCAAACAATTCAATCTTCTGCCATCTAGAATAGTTCTGTAGTCTGCCACTGGAAACCAGGCTCCCCAGAGAGGTGGTTTATGGTTTAAGTGGTTTCCATGTCTGCTGAACTGAATTAAAGGAGGAGTAAAAGAATGAATTAACTAAACAAGACCACAAGACAGGCTACTATACAGCAAGCAGTGTTTTTATTTTCCTACACTGTCTGTGACTGCCTGAAACTGCCTTTGGTAACACGTTGATTGTTACCGTAGCTAGGGCATGGCTAACAGATAAAGCCCACTCTGGACTATCCAATTAAACACTGGATTGTTGGAAGGCGTCCACGCCAGGGAATTAAAGTCGTGTTTACACAGCGTGTAATTTACCACATGGAGGGAAGAAGGACGGGAAAGTGGTACGACACTGAGATAAGTCTGGGAAGTCCACATCTATCCATTCTCCCACAAGGCCTCGTCCCCAACTCCCCCAATTTTCTATTCCAGGCAGAACAAACGTGTGCTGAGACTGTAGACCATTAATCCACCTGCTTCCTCCTCATCCTCCTAATTGATGTGTTCCTGCAATTGTCTAACCACAAGCTGATTTACTGTTTTTGATTAATAGGTTTCGTCTACAAGGAGTCCATCTTAAATTCAAATATATATATATATTTTAAAAAAGACCTCCATATCCGTCATTTTATCATCATAATTTTATACTCGCTTAGAAGGCACTCTTATCCATGGCAACCCACAATATATACGAATCTTAAATTACAGTATCTGTAGTAATGCATATGGTATATCATCAACAAGCATGATAAAAATGTCACGAAATTAGACAGGAGCAAGCTAAATGTTCCTAAAGGCAGTTTAGGAAAGAGAATGCGTCCTTTACCAACCTGTCCATAGAGACGAAAATGTTCACTTTAAACCAGGTGGCCTAATGGTCAAACAAGAGAACACATGAAACTAAAAGCAGTCTGCAAAAAGTGATTAATTGTACAGAACTGTGGAAAAGTGGCGTTGAGTGGTTTGAAAGGCTTTATTGACTTACCTCCTTTATACACATGTGCAACAAGAGTGCAGAAAGCATTTCACAGTAATATGTAGGGTTTGTGTGAATTTATTGTGTTTTTCTTTGAGCAAATAATAAAAGTCAAGTCCTGGAGGGAACCCCTGGGCCTGTTATGTGATGTAGAAAATGTTTGAGAAAGAGCTTCAAGTCCTCTACTCTCTGGACTAGCAATTTCTGAAATGAACACTCTCATATTTACCTACATTTCTGCTTCATATGTGATGCATGACTGTGAAGGATAACTGCGAATGTAAAGCTTGAAAGTTTGGTTTTTGTGCTCAATTATGCTTCACAGTCATACATCACATATACACTTAACTGTACATAAGCTACATTATCCTGAAGAATCAAATGAATGTGAAAGGAAATCGAAAGCTACTATACTGTATTTACTGTCTTGCATTATGTTATCCCTGTTGGAAACATTTATCTCTCTATAAAACCCTGCTCATTCAGTATGAACTTCCATCCCAAGACAATGTTCTGGAGTAAATCCCCAAGATAGGTTCTGAAACTCTGGATCTGGAATACCATTTCCCACTAAATCTATACCAATCTGTTTATGCCTTCTTCCTGGTCTACGGTCTGTTGCCAATTTAAACGTTGTTAAACATTTCCGTAAAACAGGTGTGAGGTAAATACCCCTCTAGCTGAATTGAAGATTGTTGACTTAGAGTAATAAAGAATCTACAATTCTTTGCTGTTTTACTGTGGGACCTGAAACTGCTCAACACTCTGCACTAACTGACTTTGAAATGGCTAAAGTTATAAACCACAATACGTTTCCATTAAAAACTCATTATAAATAAGAATATATCATTCAAATATTGCCCACACATTTCCACCAAGACAGTAATAGACAATCAATGCACAGCTGGCAGTTTCAGATCTTGCTATTAGGTTACTGCAGTCATCTACTTCACACAGCTCATTCATATGGCATTTGAGGGTGATCAATATGAAGAAAGACTTTTTTAGTACTTTCAAATATTTTGTTTGCACACTGATCATAAAACATCACTTTTCTAAGAAGTGCAAATGGGCAAGACTGAAAAGCTTAATCCTCCTTGAAGCTCTTGTGAATCATATTAATCACAGTAAAAATCTTGATGGTGGTTTATTCAGTGAACTGGAATGATACAGTGCAGTGAATAAGGACGTAGCTGTAAACCCAGCACCAAGCACCAGACATCGTTTAACAGCATCTCACATTAACCACTGAATTAAGGATAATATAAGCTCTCTCTAGATTCATGTCAATTAGGCCTATCTCTTAAAAAAGTACCATGAATGAGAACTTTCCCTCAGCTTTATTGAAATGGCCTCCATCTATCAGAGTGTTAGTCACAACAAGTTGAAGTGTATGAAAAATATCTGTGTGCCCCTCAAGAAAGGAAACATGATCTGCAAAACAGTTGACAGGCTTCACACACAGTTTTATTTTTGTATAACCTGCCACTAAAGCAAAGATAACCAAGACCTACTGTAGCAGGTGATATTTAATGCAGAAAATGCAGTTTTACACGCAGTTAAAACAGACACAAAAGACTTAAGTATTTGCATGATCATGACAATGTTGGGAAGCAAGAAAAAACAAGATGTTAGAATCTCTATTAAGAAGCAAAGAATCTGAATCAATGGATTCCATGTTAAAATTGTACAGTGCACTAGATCTCATTACAATTTTGATTACCTTATTACAAAAAATACACTGCTGATCTGGAGCCAAGGAATGTCCTGACAGATGGACTGAAAGAGCCGAATCTTTTTAATGCTGTACGGTGAAGACTACAAAGGGACCAATTCAAGTACTCAAAAACTTCAAATGCATTGACGACGCCAATGACAAAGAAGTTCATTCTGTCACTCAGTGAAGTTCTTCAAAATCAGCAGTGAAACACAAAATTAGAGGACAGAAGTGGAAATTACACTGAAGCAACTTTCAGCTCCAGAATGGGAAGTATTTTGCAGAAGGGATGATGGGAGACTGATCAAAACTATCCAGTCACGTTTTCCAAAGCTGCTACCATGGAATCTTTCGAGGAATGGCTAGATGAGATCCTCAGATCTAAGCAACAGGCCAGACGGGCCAAATGGCCTCCTCTCATTTGTAACTGTCCTTATTATAGTCTATAAAACTGAAAATGGATTATTTTATTCCCAGACAACAATGAATATGTGCAATCAAATCATCAAACATATCTTAGAACACACACACACTTAAATGAATCTGGACTCACAAACTCGTACTACAAAACATGAAAACCCTCTACATTTCACACTGCAATCTCCACTGCAGCTGTGGCAGGTAGCTTAAACTGAAGGGGTTCTGGTACCACTGCAAGCTCACAGTGTCCAGCAAGGCCAGAGAGTAGGCAGTTACTCAGCAAGCTGAGGGTTCCCTGGCTGACACTTCTTCACCAGAACTCAGTGGTCACATGGATTCAACCAGCAATTTCTGCTCCTGAGGGCTGAACCTGAACTCTGCAAGCGCAGCGTCCCTTGCAGTGCCACACAGGAGAACAGCGTTAATGCTTCTGTACTTCTTATTCCTGGGGATGTTCTGTATTTTGCTATTCTGCTGTTTTTCCCCAGATAGGTCTTCTTCCTACTGACTTCCTCGTTGAGCAAACAAAAAAGCGCAAAAGATTAATAGTGTTGCATAGTGCACTGAAACCTATATGTCCCAGCATCGTGCAGATCATTTCACACAGCAGAGTGTATGTGGTGAAACTAATGCACCCTGTGCTATAAACATGCTGCCTCCTACGGCCCCCAGGCACAATGGAACACGGATTACAGATCTGGGAACACGAAGGTCGGAATTTGCAAGACATTATCGGAATTCACGGAACTGCTGGCTGTGTAAGCCAAAACAAAGCTTTTGGGATAATTAGGTATGACATGACAAGGCTGTAGTAGTACAGTGCTGTTGATTATTTTTACTCCTTTTTTAAGACTGTACATTGATAAGTGAAACTAATTCAGTAACATAATGCAGATCCCGAGACACAGCGGGGAGAACTGGCTCTGGACACAACGTACACTGCAGTGCTACACTGACCACTGTTTTCATGAACTACCCTTTATTAACCTAGACATCTGCTGGTGCATGATGGAGCTTGTAGCAGCAAGATAGCCATCTTCAACCCAATTATTATTTCAAATGATCTTGATGGCTACTACTGTACAAATCCGGATATAGCAGCTGCTTTGAAAAGTTCACAGATGAACTTGCCAGTTGAAGACTTTAAGAACTCTGCTAGGAGACTGGAGACGTTTTTTGGGCAACTCTTAGGAAAGAAAACATAATGCCCTGCTTGCATAGCCACAAAGAACATAAAAACTGGACATACTACTTTCCTTTTCATAAATAATGATTGCTGCCATGAATAATGCCGTCTTACCAGAACAAACAAAGAAGAAAACAACTTATTGTACAGAACTGGTGACACTAGGCACCTGGAAAGTGCTGAAAAGTGAAGGACTAAACAAGTCAAGTTCATATGTATTGTATATACTTCAAGTAAAAACAGGTATCAAAAACAACTGTGCATGCTTGTATACAGAGTGCCCTTTCATTTCTCTCATTAGCACACATGGTTATCATTAATGTACTTTACCACACAAGGGTATCATTATCATATTTTAATACTTGGAAGTAACACATTATTATGTAGAGTATCCATAAGCACTAGAAATTCATGTCCTGCTTTAAAACATGCTCAACATGTTCTCGTCCTTGTTTAAACGCATTCCATGAACATGTTCAAAGCAATTTACATTCAAGTGTGTTAGATGAAACATAAGAATGTCTCGTAGACCTGTTACCTTTAAATCCTCATCAGTACGCTGGCTAGTACTAAATTACCAGAGAAAACAGGGAAGGAGTCCTTTTCCAAGTTTTGTAGTCCTGGGATTCTAGAACAGCTTACTGTATAAAATGACAATTAGACAGAAACCATAAAACAGAAGAAAGTACTGCAGATCCTGCTGGAAATTTTAACTGATGTTGCTCCTCCATTTAATCACTCAGAATAACTAAAACTCATGCAGCCTGAAAAACAGTACCCTCTTGTGTTCATAGAAACACACACATCAGATGCTCCACATCAAGGTTTTAGCTAAGAAAAATCAAATATATCTGGGCTTTAAAAAGCCCATTTTTATTTTCTTGCCTGCAAGTTAAGGTATTTAAGGTGTAATGTATATTTTCTTCTAATACTTGAGATAGGATTTGTTTGCTGAAAATATTGCCTTGAGTTAAATTAAAAAGCAGATCAAGAAAAACATCTTAATTTAAAACAGCAAGTACTACAGCCAACTCATCACTACGTTTTTGCTGAGCACTTACAAATATTTAAGCAGAAATTGAAGTGTTCTTCTTCCATTTACTTGATTATAGTAAAACAGCTTCCTTCTAAGAACTGATGATTCTTGATCCTTAGCTTCTGAGATCTGACAAAGGTACACAGTGATAATGCAGTGATACTTGATGGAAAAAAATGCTAATGATAATTAGACCTACATGAATGTTACATTTCCCTGAGTGAGGCGTGGTTGCAGTTTAACTAGTTTAATGTTTGTGAGACCTGAGATGTGTGTAGTAATGCCAGATCAGACAGGCTTTGTGAATGTACACAAGCTTGATTCAGGCTTTTCATTTGTTTTGCTAATCTGTTTTAAGTCCATTTTGTGCTGTACCAGAATCCAAAGAATGTGGGACATTTTAACAGCAAAGCTTTTCATCAGAACATCATATAGCACTGTTCTAAATAAAACAGCAACATAGTAAAATGCTCCAAAGTGCACAACAAATTGTAAGCTAACAGGTGTAGTGGACAATTTTTTTGTAAAACGTGAAGTTCCCCGTGTTATTTTAAAGTATATTTCTCTCTCCCTTCAGTAAAACATGGAGAGTACAAATTGTACTTTGGTGTGTTAAAATAATATCTATTCTGCAGCCTTAATTGCTAAAGAATTAATAAAGTTGATGCCCTCATCCATGGAAATACTGCTGAAGCTTGCAATCAGACTTACTTAATATTTCTTATGGTTAGGTTTTTTAACTGAACTGTTCATTTTTAAACAAATATTAATGTTTGAAACAGGTTGTCAGTTGACAAATTGTTTCCCTAAGTTATTTACCGAAGAAATCAAGATATTAGCGCAGAACTGACCATATGAAGACACAGCAAGAAACGGCAGTAGAGAGTCAATATGGACACCCCCAGAAGTATAGGGAGTGCAGTATACTTCATCCTATATTACAAATGCAGACTAGCAGACTGCCTGCACACCGAGCTCATAAAGCCCAGTGGGGGTTAATGTCAGACTATTTTTGCTACATTTATTAATAAGACGTCATATTTGAAACCTGATGTCTAAGGGCAAAACAACTGAAATGGGAGAATTAAGGTGCTGTAAACGTGAGCTACTGTGATAAGATCAAGCAAGGACTCTGCAGGATGGGTTTTCTAAAAAAAGATAAACAGCCAATCCTGTATTCATGAATGAAGACGACAAGTGCAGCAATTTAGAAGAAGACAGCACACCAGCCGAAATGCAGTTCATCCACATTAATGCAAAACAGTTTTTTCTGTCTCTATAATACGTGGACATGGCTGTTTGCAGGAATGAGCCAAGATGCCAGTGATTATATTCTGCCGGGGCTACAGTCTGCGAGAGTCTGCTCAGCTCATTACAACCTCTGTAAACTGGCAGCACTTCAGATGTAGCCTGGATGGAAAAAAAGGTCAAATTGCCAAAACGTAGAATTTGTCCTGCAGATAGAGAAACTCACTAAACTACGAGGCTGAAGGGGGTGGGGGTTACCAAGTCTTATTTTACTTAATAAGAAACATTTCCTTGAAATTTTATCACTGTGACCACACTTTTTTTTCTCTTTTAGGAAGGAAGTCTTTGGGATCCAAAACGCACATATGACAAAAATCTGCTCCAAATATCGTAAGGGTGGGAAGGGAAGACCTTTGCAATTCAGAAAACAAAAAAAAAACAGGCAACATTCAAATGCAGAAGTGAAAAGGGTCAGAGATGTGGCACATCGGAGAATGTAAAAGTATGTTTACAGTGTATTCCAGCCCCTGTATTCTTCACTTCAGAAGTGAAAAAAACAATATAACAATTCAACCTAATCCAATTTGAAAAAAAATGTACAGAACGCAGAACAACTGATAGCACAACATCAATGTCAACCTTATCCAAACAGACTTTTTTGGAATTGAAATATTTAACATGCAAACAGGCTTGAGCATATACCTCCACTGGACAGCAAAAATCATCTGGAATTTCACTACTTTGCTGTCAAAAATGTGTTTTTTTAATGTTAACGTATGCATGAATTCTAGAGAACACAATGACTCTAGAAATACTGTACCAATTTTCATCTTTCTCTGCATTGACACTAAAGGTGCAGGAGGGAGCAATGACAGCTAAAACATCAGGAACGCTGCCATTGTAAAAATGATTACATGCTTAAACGCAACCAGAAGCAGCCAGCAGCCCTATTGCTCACCACTTCATTTACAGTAGATAAGTAATCAATTGCTTCACCAGCTGAATTAAAGAGAGTTTTCATGGGGGCCAGACTGCACGAGCACAGGCCGCCATTTAGACGGAGCCCTGCGGTTAACAAACCTGCTCTTCTGGTAAGTGCCATGGGATGTTCAATGGGCCTTTGTCACACAGGGCTGAGCTCCACCAGCACCATTTGCAGGGGCATCCTGACTTCTTCTGAAAGTCTCCCCTCCCTGTTCAATCCATGCCACTCTGATATCTAATACGATTAGCTGCTGCTGCCCTCAAGAAAGAAAATCTTTTTGGCTTGTCTTTAGTTTTGCAATGTATAGTAGTCATTGCTAGGATGAGCCAAACCATTGTACTTCCCAGTGAGTAAAATTGGGCAATAAGTGAAAATGTACTGGGCATAGCAAATCAACAGGACCTACCTACCCTACCCACAGCCTGACTGAAGGGATAATGGGATCATTGTCCAATACCCGCACAAAATGGCAAGTGTATTTGAGCCATTAGTGCAAGTAATGATAAGTATATATATATATGTATTTAAACCTTTTAAGAGGATTCCCAAAGTAAAAAATAGGATTAGAGTTTTTGGCTTAAATGAAATCGCATATAGTAACCAAGCACGCTCCTTGATCTAACTAAAAGTTTCCTTGATCTAACACAGAATTCTTACAAAAATGAAAAATAGCTTGAATGGTCGGAATTAAGCGGAGATTACCCTAAATTAGACCGTGTGCAAAATGTTTTAAAGCCAGAAGGCTGCCCGCGCATTACCTTCCAACACTGATCCGTAGCGTGCAGTGACCTTTGGAAATCCAGACTTTCCTAGGAAACTACAGGATTTCACTACAGGATTCATTTTCTGAAGGTTGATGAAGTTTAACCTACTATAAATGATGTAATATAACACATAAATTAAGATCATTAAGATCATTAAATAATTAAGATTAAGATTACCTACAGAAGAATGTACCTTTCAGAACAAAATGCACCACTATACTGTCCTTTGCCTGTCACATTTTCAATTTATCAAAAACAACTACTGCAACACAACTCAGAATTTCCAAGTTTTTCACCGGATAAGCATAGACCTGAAAAAAATGCAAAAAAATTAAAGAAGGTAGATTAACAGAATGACTGTTCCCATGTACCATCTTAAAGAAATCATTCATACCACATTCTTTCCCATTATTAATTTTATCTAGCACTGTATGGTCTCAATAACTGTTATGGTTTCAGCTTTGAATGTTAATTAAGTACTAGGCAAAATAATTATTCTACTTCCAGATCTGTCAAAGCTGAATACACACTAGCTTGCAGTCGGACATCCATACTGCTTTTCTAGAGGTCTTTAGATCACATGAAAGGACTGCATGTTTCTCCCACCTATTTTAATCAGCAGCAAAAACTTTCATCCAATACTGTCAAGCACCTCCAGAATCTGTTAACATGGCAAATCTACAGTAAGCCCACACACACATCTCTATTACTGTCCTCAGACCTTAAAAATAAGCATGTCTTGACCCTGATCACTCCATCAAAGAACAACTTTCCTTCGTAGAGAAAAGGAAGGCCACATGCTGACCCATTCAACAGAAGCTGTGCATATTAAGGAAAAAATAAACAAGATTAATGTGTCTTGTAATCAGGGTTGCTTCCTTAGTGAAGCACAGTAAACAAAATGAAACATTTTTCACAGTCAGTCACAATAGAGTAACATTTCTAGAGCTGTAATCAGTTACTTTGAGAAAACAAACTGCTTTTGGATGTCAAATGTGGCAAAATGGTATGTACCTACACCATTCAGTTCAACGGGATTACAGAAAATGCTGAATATTTCACTGCCTGCTAAGGAAATAAAGTTGATGGCACAAGTTTGTTTCCATCAAGACTTTTAGAACACAACTAATAAGCACATCACATATTCATGGGTATGGTGTCCAACAGCTAGGCATGCCAATAAACTCAGGTCTTCGACAAAGGGAGCCAAAACATGGTTTTCCTGCAGAGCTGAATCAATTATTAAAATTGCATCATTTTTGCCATACAGTAGGAGAGTGACAATTAGCAGTTCCGAATCTCCCTCTATCAAATCTTAGCACAAACATCTCACATTACCTCTCCCGCAACCACTCCTTGTCTATCAGCTGTATAAATCGTCCACTTTGTAATTTTCCATTTTCAACTGTTTACACAACAAGGTAACATAAAACCATGTGGGTAGGCCCATATTAGACGAAGTCAGCACAGATGAAAGGTGCTGGATAAAGGCAAGGAATTAGCCAAATACTACTAATCTGCTGAGCAAGAACTGCTATGTGTGAATGCACAAACTACATGAAGCTGCATTTCGGTATTGTTAAACATTATTTGTTAAAATAAATTTGGATTTGCCCGGATGTTATGGATAAGCATTTGGAAATTTTCCATTTTCCATTTTGAAATGTACCGTAATCAAGATGGTTCACTTTTGTCAGAAGTGCCATGAACAACTTTCCTTAGGAATAAACTGTCATTTTATTGATGCCACTTCAGTCTCCTTTGGAGATTAAACCCTTTATTATGTGGCTGTGTACTTTAAAGGTCAAAGTCAAGGACACACTGCCAGATGGCATGTCTACAGGGGCAATTGAAAAGGATGCTCATAATGTCCACAACATTATTATTCAAATCAATATTACATTTCTATTCACAGCAATGGATAATCACAAGTTGTATCTGTAATATTGTGATACAACTGTCAGAATATAGCAAAGAAAAAACGAAAATGTATTCATGATAAAGAATTCTCAGTAGAAACCATGGCAAACGTGACTGGAAACGCATGTGCTCAGGTCAGTGGAACAGTCCCATCAGAACGAGCGTGCGTGCAGTATGCTTCAGAGGACACCAACAATACTCCTCCCCCTTCCCAACATTTAAACTTTTATTCCAGAGCCTCCATAAGCACCGTCAGCAATTTCGAGCTAAGCACTAAGCACGGTTGTGAATGAATAGATTTAGGACCAGGATCAAAAAATAAAAGCAAAGGAAACGCAAGTTTCACCTTGCGCTGCCAAACAGAAATCTACTGCCCTGTCAAACTGCTGCATCAGTTCACGCCTGGGAGCTCTGCCTCTCTCAGCTCTAGTGTACGGAGAAAATAACAGTACCTAGTTAAGTTACTGAAAATAAATAAATCTCTGATAAGAGCACTGACACACTGCCAAGTTACATACTGCGGGCACAGGGTTCACTGATACGTGATCAATCCAAGGTTTGCAAAAAAAAAAAAGAGTGCAGGATATGTAATGTGTACTTTCGATCAAATCACATACTGTTTAAACACAGATACAGAGTACAAAATATCAGCTGGTTACTGAACATGCACATTTTCACAATAAATCAGACACATTTCTTGTCCAAAGATACCTTATGTTACCACGTACTGTATGTTATTTCCTTACTGCCAAATCACATTATTTACTATGAGTTTAATGAAGTAAAGCAAGAGCTTTGTGTGCTTTCTTTGCACATTCTATGATGGTTTATACTGACCACAATACAATTCCTTGTTCTTAATTGATGAAAGCTTCCAATTTCTGACTCTGTCAAACAAAGACACAAATGCAACAAACTCTTTGGTAAAGTTTAAGTTCCGATGGAGTTCACAGATCTTAGGCTACATTATTTCCTAAAATGACAGCACCTTAAAAGACAGGTAAAAGGTGCACAGAAATGCCCATCAGCAGCTAGACATGTATTCAAAACAAACAGAAACATAAAGTTTCAATTTGCTTTCGTTAAATCCCACTTATTACAATTTGCACAATATGGTTAGACTTTCCCCATCTCATTTCCATTCAGTATGAAGGGACCTGTTCAGAAGTATATTTCTGTAACCATTAATCAAATAAATCAGATTACACAACGGAAGATGGAACTAGGAAGGGACAAGGTATGTTAAACATTTCATTACCAGTCACAGATGACTGATGTTTGAAAATGAAAGGTCTAGGCAACCTAAAATGGCATCATGCAAACTACAGAGGAAACAATATCACAGCCAATCATGTGTGAGCTATGAACTGCACCGATTACATCAGATTTCAAATAAATCATCTTATACCTGCAACACTAAAGCAATTTAAGAAGGCTGTATAAACAGTATGCATATATTTTTGTATATTTGTATATGTAGAAGCTGTGAAAGTCACCTGTAGGGCCTGAGAAACTGCATCAATTCGTCAAAGATACTTTACTTTCCAAATCCCTTCCAGAGAGGGAAGGAATAGCAAACCTCCCATCCTGGAATTTCTCTAAAGGAGCAAATGTTTCAAAGCATTTTAGTTTATCATGGCTTTCCATGAGCAACACGCTGAGAAAATGCCCATTTCCATTCCCGGATAAAGGGTTAAAAACCTCAAAGTGACTGGACGTGCCGTTTCATTGTGAAGGAGAGGTGCATTTCCAGCTTCTTATCTCTGGGATCTGCCAGCAGGGCAACTTGTGACCTCTTGTGAAATACTTGTTAAATGAGTTGTTTTAAAAAAAAAAACATTTGCATGAGTATTCTCAGAACAATTAATTTAAGGAGACAGGAGTTATGGAAACAAATATCTGGGAAACCACACAGATTAGATGGCACATATCAGCACCGCAATTCCCTTTGAAGCGAATTTTAGGCAATACAGCTTAAATACTGCTTTATCAAGATCTAATGTCCCATATATTTACATAGCATTTCTTCATCACACCAGTCGCATTGTCCAGTCGTACTCAAAGTCACACGCTGAAATGCAACAACTACCCCCAGGGCAGACCCTTACAACTACTTACTGCAAACACCACTCAGTCACTCAGACAAATGAAATATCACGGTAGTATGGGGGTCAACTGTGCATCTATGGTTAAATTCTGCCTACAAAGCAGACCTGTCCTTTCAATACATCCCTCTGACCGAGGTTACGTTTCTGTCCCGAGGCATTTACGCTACATGCTTGAATTGCTTTTCAAAGACAAAGTCCTGGTCAGGATGGAGAGTGAACGGTGTCCAGGATACTGGCAGGTTAAAGATAACAATCTCTACTGGCCTCTCTGAGCCCTTTGAGCTCGTTCAGCTTGCCATGTGAGAGCCCCTGGACGATCCAGCTGAGACCAGACTGCGCCTGCAGACCAATCTGACTGGCTGCATTTACACCTGCATTTCGGAATTACTGAGCACAGATTCCAGATACTCTGTATGCATATCAGTGCATTGAACCTTGCAAAACACAACAGGTGGATGTTTCGGTAAAGATGAGCACACAGACTGTCAGAAGTATACACCTCTGGGCAAGCAGCATCAGGCCCTCCACACTGCAGGGACTGTATCTGCTAAAAATCCTGAAACAACATTCTTCTAAACAAGTCACATAAACGATAGATCCATCAGTCTGTTATCATAGTTCAAATCAAATACAAATAAGACAACAACTGAATCTAGATCTTCTGCAAATGTTCTACTCACATTCACTTAAATGCCAAAAAAAAAATGAACAAGTGAAGGTTAAGTATTCCACACTGAAAAGTCGAAAGTAGAAACATGACTTTCAGCAGTTAGGTCTTCTTCAGGTGACAGCCTTTTGCAGCTAATGCACACTACCACATGCTACCCCCTGAAAACTCTACAAAGGAAAATGCCTGTTGAAGAAATTGAAATTTGAAAAGATGTTGCTGTTTAAGAACTTATCCAGACCAAATTGACCATACAATTGTGTAATATATACGCAGTACAGTGGCGCAGTGGTCAGTACTGCTGCCTTGTTGTACTGGGGCCCTGGTGCCCCGAGTTCAGTTCCAGACCTGGGATACTGTCTGTGTGGAATCTGTATGTATTCCCCTGTTCACATGGAGGAAACCTCTGGGTGCTCTGGTGTCCTTCCACAGTTCAAAGGCATACTGGTAGATTAATTGGCTTCTGGGAAAACCTGTCCTGGTGTGATTGTCTGTGGCTGTCTGTGTCTCTGTGTGTCCTGCGGAGGACTTGCATCCCATCCAGGGTGTGTACCCCATCTTGTACCCATTGCTTGCCAAAATAGGCTCCAGCTCCCCCACGACCCCGAACGGAGATGAACCAGTTGGAAGATAGACATGCAAACATGTAGTACGCTTCCTAAAGCGCCAGCATTCTGAATTCATTTGTGTTTTTTGTAAGTGAGATGGGTGTTCCCAAAGATAAAGACGGACAGCTCCAGATGGTGTGCCACTCACTCTCTGCCTCCCAGTCACTCCTCAGCCGTTAAGAAGGCAGCTCAGTCTGAGGCTCGGGAAATGCATATTTTCCTAAGGCAAAGCACTGCAGTTCTCTGTGTGGTATTTAACAATGCATGTAAGCTAGCATAAAACTAAGAAAGATATTTAATTGTACTTGGGTTAATCACAGATATCTTTTGAAAGGACAGCATGTTTATGCTGCTAATTTTACAAGTAAGAAACGTGTTTTGAAAGTCATATTAAAGCTGTTCTCTCATAATGTTGAATGCCAACAAGTACATGAGCGATAAATTAATGAACTAGTGAGTTCCTGTGCACACTAAAGAACAATCCTGAAGAAGTACTGACAACAGACATCACTGTCACACAAAATCCTTCTCCTTTCTACACTTTCCCCCCTTCCCACTTACTCTGTCCTCCTATTTGTTTTTGCTACCAAGAATATTGCGTAAACGATATAGACTTAATATAGAGAGATTCACTGGCAAATCCTACATCAGAGCAGAAAGGCGTAACCGGCCATTTAAAGAACTCATTGATAAGTCGCATTAAGGCACCATATCCGGAGGGGTTCAGACCCTGTTATTCATTATCTAAACAAATGCATTAAGTGATCCCAACAGCAGAGTTATCTCTGCCATCACCCAACAAGGCAGGCTCAACCACAGAGCCAGCGGTGATGCAGGAGGTAACCACAATTTTAACCTGCACAATTAGACAGGCAAATTAAACAAGATGCCCCAGCCTGATACCCTCTGTGCTGCATTTCCAACACATCCTAGGGCCTTGAAGCAAGAAGCACTAGTGAAGAAGCAAACTTTACAAAGCTGAGGATACACACTACTGACTGTACAGGGGACAGGTGATGGAAAAGATCGTCTGAGTACGTCAGCTATAAAATTGTATTTATTCCATTTGAAGCAGGACAGGGAAGCAACTGCAAGTCTGTCAAGAACAATGATCACAAATAACTACAAGTACTGAACACACACAGCTACTCCTTCAGAGTACATGCAGAAGAAATGCAATCAATGATTTGGTTGTACAATGACTGAATGGTCCACAAACCTCTCGACTGCAGCTTGTGGTGATGTGTTTAAGATCTCAGCATGCATGTCTGTATTTATTGATAGGATTAATAAGACAACTGAGCATTAAGATAAAATCTCACTCCCAAGGGTGCCTCTGAGGGAACACCTTAGAGAATTGTTTCCAGCTGCAATGTCTGATCTCCAGGACTGAACAACACCGCATGTGTTTTTATATAGGTTTTTTTTTTCCTATGTGCATTTTATCATATTTATTATTACTTTTCAACTAATAGCAAATGTAAACTTTCCACACATTGCATCGTGTGTCACTGTATCATGTGTTATTAAGATGTAAGGATAAAAGTTCACAATAAAAAGAATATAACAGTTATAATCGTAAACTCATTTTGATGACCCATTAAATGTCAGATACCACCTGAAGACTTTTACGTTTACAGGTGACATAATCCAGGCACAGGCATGACGCAGCAGAGAGAAAAAAAGAGAGACAAACCAGCAATGTCACAGTACTTGTTACCATCGACTTCAAATGATGGCTGCCCTTATTAATTAAACATGTATACAATATAACAGCCAACTAATGAGTTAATCATGGACCACATGTATGTCTAAAACCCCATTAAACTATAACTACAAGCACAGTCAATCATCTAGAACAGTTTATCACAAATCCTTTGAACAGACTTTATATATACTCCAAAACAGACGGCTGTTTAGAGGTTAAAGGCTCATGGACTTAAGCTTGTTTCCTTGCTCTGTATGCCTAATGTTAACGCAGACAAAGGTTTGTAGTGAGATAAAGACAAGATTATCTTCATAACATAACATTGCCTTTGCTCTTTCAGAAGCACTGATTTCTACAATCTAATTCTAAAAATAATGTCCATATGAAAAAGGAAAAAATAATGTATTTTGAGTTTTGTCAAAGTATCACATGTAAATTAAATAGGAAGGCACGAAAAGATATACCAAAGCACCGTCTGGCAACAGTGCATCATTTTCAAGTTTGTGTTAATAGGCTAGTTGAAGAATAAGTAGAATCAAATTTTAAAATGTCACCACATTATAGTTTTATAATGAACTGTACTAGTTTCAGGGAGACATTCACAGAGGTGTGTAAATGTTTCTGGTAACCAAGAAAAGATTTTAGCATCACTTCCAGTCAGCCTTGCCCAATTGCTAAACAGTAACTACCAAGGATAAGATTTCCCCCCACCCTGTAGAAGTTTTTAACCTGAACCATCATGTCAAACAAAGCAGTGTCTTTCCTTTATCTAATCAATGAAAATCCTACAGTACAGCCTGAGGAGAACTCTAAAGACCTGGCTTTCCTAACTACCAGATACGAACTGCTGTGATGGAGCAAGAGATTGATTTGTAAGAAAAAAACATCTGTGAATAAACATCTATATACCTTTCTATTTCCACTGGATCTTTAACATGTGCACATTCCACCTCATAACACACAAACTATGTGTACAGATCAGATCTAGTACTCATTCTGCTTTATACATCTGAAATGAATAGTAGTAGTAGTACTAAGTCCACTGACATTCTGTTTTATTATGTTTCCCATGAATCTAGTGTGTAAATACTGCCGTACAGTCAGTCTCACCTCAGTCTACAGTTCACAATTATGAGGGGCAAATGAACTGCGTGTGTTGGGGGAGGGGACTGAAGGCAGCCGGAGAAGATACATTTAACAGGTTGAAATACCCTTGTTTCTGTAATCTTGGAATGATTTAATTATAACATTATTTAAATAGCAGATATAGTAACATATTCCAGGAATTTAATATACTGTCTGGGGTCCTGTCTTAAAATACTAAGACAAGAAGAAACCTCAGTGTCTTCAAACACTTCTATTACCTTCATTCAGCAACATATACTAGACCCTACATTTGTCTACCCAACATTATTAAGGCTCGTCCGAGGTCTAATCTAATCTACTACTTCTCCAGAAAGTAGATTTCATTGTCTGTGAACAGGAAAGAAAGAGTTACAATTTTGTGAAGATGACAAAGTCTGTACCAAACGATTCTCTGGCCAATTTCACAACTTCTTTAAGCCATCCACTTAGATATCTACTAGAAGTACCAGAAAAACAGGTTATTGGTACTTGGCATATTAGAAATGTATACAACGTGAATCTCCGTTTTTGGAAATAAAAAATACTCTAGACAAAGAGGATCAACATAAATTACAGATTAAATGAACATGATTGCTAACATGCACTGCACCATTATAGCGCATGGATCTAACTTGAGCAAACACTATTTGAAGGGCTAAAATCCTTCCTGCACTTTCCAAAGAGAATCCACACGCAGTTACCAAGAAATTATCTTTAACAGAGTGGGTAGAATGCTTCAGAGAGGCAGCAAATTGCATTTTTCTTTCAGTGTAAGGGTAGTATTACCTCAGCAGGCAGACTACTGCAGAGTATCACAAAGTAGCAAAGTACGTCGATCGAGAAAATGCCAGATACCAAACTCAGGGATTAAAACCATTGCTAAATCGATGCAAACCTCTATTGTATGAGCGATCAATCAGCTATCGGTTCTCGCTTCAATACTGATAACTGCAAAATAAAGCAGACGCGCGCGCACAAAATAATGAAGCAATTTCTTTTTTGCAAAAAAAAATCTGATATATAGGAAGCACTGACATTTGTCGCAATTATTTTTATTAAGATACCATCCGACCAAATTAATTAAACAAGATAGTGCTTCATGAATGACACTTAAAAACGTGAAATGTACAGTGTGCGTGAAACAATAAAGCACCGTACCGCCTTCAAAGCAGCGAGTACATCACAGAAACTGAAGGGTCAGCTGTGCAAATGAAAATTCACAAAAGCTGAGGCTGTACCCGCACCCCTGCCTGCAGTTCATTTAAGACATCCTGCAGGTAAGTGATAATAGCCTACAGCTGGTTGTGTAAAAGCATCTGTCAAAGCATTTTAGGGACACTTTTTCGTGTTGATTGTGAAACACATAATGTTTTTCTGCATTTCATAGTTTCGGGGTGTCGGCTGCTTTGGGACAGCATACATATGCCAAATACACTTAAGCGATATTAGTCTTGCATCAACTATGAAAACCACGAATAACTGTTTAACTTGCGCGCCCATTCAAAATGATCACCTTAAAACAAGTCTGACTTGAAAGTAGCATGGTGTTTTAATAGCAAGGCTACCGCAGTATAGGACATGCAATTGGAGGACATTGAAAACTCCAGACCAGGTTCTTCTTAAAAGTGAACTCCGCGGTTCAACCCAAGCGAATACTGTAAATTTATCACATACGGTAGAAGATTAACAAGCATTAACCAATCAAAACATTTGCCCTTTCTGCAACTCGCTGACATCGGAATAAAATTATTTAATTTGTTTTACAGGGAAAAACAATTTTGATGGATCGCGCATCCTAGACAATATTTCATTGAAACGCCCACGTGTAACATGTGTATCGTGTTTTATAATACAATAGGCGTGTTTGGAGCTTCATCGGGAGAATGAAAGAAAATATAACAACTATGTTTGATCTCAAAAATGCTATTCTGAAATCAGTAGCGGTTAGAATCAGTGCAGTTGATTTTTATTAACGGGTTTTTTTTCCCAGTGCCACCCGCGCATTAAAAAAAACCGTTCAGGCTGCCATCAAATTGCAAAACGCCGTAGAAAAAATAGATAAGGCCTGCGAAATTTCAATCTAACTGGGCGACATTTAGAAAATATATGTATATATGTGTGTTTTATGTGATTTGGATCCATGATGATCCCATCGTCCGCGTGATTGCGATTAGTACATATCTGGTCGTGGTGGTAGCATACAGGTAATCAGTGTTTGGATCAATTCGCATTTGAACACAGTCGATGCGATGGGTACACCTCAGACTCAAAACAGCAATCTGACGAGTCCGTGAATCGCTGAACGGGCAGCACTGGTACCCTCTGCCAGCTCAGCTCCCACAGTGGCTGAGCCCGGTCCTCACAGCCAGCGTGTGGGGCACTGCACCGCTGCAGCACAGAGGCCAGCCCGGCGACAGCACCTGGCGACCTGCAGTCCGCCACACGTACACGTACTTTCCACAAGCCACAAGAGCGGATGAAGACAAAAACAAACAAACCAACAAACCCCACAAGGGAATGGGCTTAAATTATTCACCCTCCCGACAGGACTCCGAATGGCAGGATGCAAGATGCAGTGTTGTTTGTCTACCGCATGAAAATGCGCAGCGCTTTGCAGTCTGAACGCCGGGGAAGCAAGAAGTGCAAAAACAGCAAAACCTCATACAGAATGCTGGTTGATATACAGCAGATCGCTGTAAGTGTATGATGTTCAAAATCGGGAACCAACCTTTTTCGAGAAACCGAACTACTTTCGGAAATACTTGTGAAAACACCTTATAGACAGCCGCATCATCAGACCGGATTTATTCTGCATGGTAATCAGGGAAATAACTGTACATTTACATGTCCTCTGCCAATCTCAGGCACAGTTATGACAAAGACTCGGTGCTCTTTATCAGGGCACTCATCACTAGAGGTGTTACAACTCAACCCTTGCCAAGGTGAAACATTAAAATGCAGTAAATATCTGAATAAGGTAAACAAAGTGAGTGGAAAAAAAAAACTGCCCCACCTTTCTTGAATTCCTCCAGCATGGCATCCAGTTTGGTGTCATTGAAAACAAAATGCAAGGGATGGCTATAGAACTTGGTGATGGTTTTCAGTGGCGTGCTGTCGTCCGGGTCGACAAAGGCCAAGTCCTTAACGAACAGGAGGTCCACAATGTTAGATCTCTCCCCTTCGTAGACAGGGATCCGAGTGTACCCACTCTCCATGATCTCGGACATGGTGTTGAAGTCGAGGATGGCGTCGGCGGTGATCATGAAGCAGTCGCGCAGGTTAGTCATGACATCTTCCACGGTCTTAGTCCTGAGCTCCAGGGCGCCCTGGATGATGTTGAGCTCCTCTTTGACCAGGTCATTGTAGGGATCTGTGACCCTCAGCATCTCCAGGAGCTTCTCCCTGTTGTACACCGTGCCAATCTCCTGCCCCAAGACGCAGTCCAAGAGTTTGCTCACGGGGTACGACGCGGGAAAAGTGAGCAGCATGAAAAATTTGGTCAGAAAGATGGTGTTCGCACCTACAGCCAGACCGTGCCGGGAGCAGATCGCCTGGGGCACGATTTCACCAAAGATCACGATCCCGATGGTGGACACCACCACAGCTATCAACCCCGAGCCCGCGATGTCATCCAACAGAATGGTCAGGGTGGTGTTCACAAGCACGTTCCCCAGGAGCAGCGAGCAGAGCAGGTAGTTCCCTTGACTCCGGACCGGCTCGATTTTCTTGGCGTAGTTCTTCTCTTTCTCCGTGCCGCAGTTCTGGACGATCCGTAGCTCCATGGGGTCCAGCGCCATCAGTCCCAGGTTCAGCCCACTGAACATGCCCGAGAGACAGAGCAGCAGCGAGATGAAAATGACCTGCAGCCAAAAGGGCAGCAAGAACTTCCTCTCCTCCACAACTATCACTTTTGTGTCCTCTCCGTCATGGTAGATCCAGGTGGTCTCAGTCCATGGGTCGTGCACGCCAGACACAGCAGGTGTTGGCATGGCAATGCACAAGTAGTAGGCTTTGCTCTTCTCTGTTTTCCGCAGAGGCTTAATTTCAATTTCCACTATGCCAGAAGTCTTTCTATTTAAGATAATATTGGGCAAAATTATAATATCTGAAGTCCTAATGCCACAGGGATGATAGCTTGAGGTATCCTCTTTGCTCTTATTATCCCTAGCGGTGCTGTCAATGTTGCCAACGACTTTGCTCCGCTCATGCTCTGTAAAGGCGATTTTGGACCACGTCTCGTTGTTAATGTTTTGCCCATAGACTCTCAGCTTGACCCGGGTCCTTTCGCTGACCCGCAGGGACCCCCCGTCCATAAAGGAAACGTCGTCTGTGTCTTCTAGTCTGAGCCCAATGATAACCGTCTCTTCTGCCCCTTCCTCGCCGCTGGACAAGCTCACCAAACAGCCGCTGACTGTAAAGAATACCAGAGCCAGAACTCGGACCCGGCTGAGCGCCGCCATCTTTAAAGTGGGCACTGTGGCCGAGCGCTCTGCCATCTTGATTGTGGGCAACCGCTTTTAAAAGAAGAGGGCTTTTAAAAATCACAGCCAATCGGAGTCCGCCTTCATCTCCGCTGCGGGTTTCCTTGACTCATGCATCAGACCTGTCTGCTCCCACCACGCGTCTCCAGCTCCTCTGACCAACAACACAGCGGAGCAAGCACAGTATGAACTCGTGCTCCTCGTGATGCCCAAAGACGGGCGGCCCCCGCACCCAATCAACTAGCGATGTTCTAAGGAGGCGGGGTGTTTTCCGAGGCAAAAGCCAATAAGAAAAGAAAACAAACATATGGGGGCGGAGTTACTGCCCAGGGCCGTCCTCGTGACTTATTTTGACGGAGGGTTGAAGGCAGCAAATAAGGTGCAGGAGGGGGTAGGTCTGATGAAGGGGGGGGGATCTCGGCAACCAATGAAGGTGTTGTTCCTGCCCACTTCCTGAAACATCCGTCAATGAGACAGGCGTGAGACTGCAGGTGGATAACAGGTGCAATTCAGATAAATAAGGGCTTTAGAGTCGTTTTAAATTGAGAGTAATTTTACTGTGCCTTTTCACTATAACGAAGCTTCATGCCAGTTCTTTCTGCAAAGATGCGTGATGACCTAATAGATGGCACACGAATACATAACTTCAGTGAAATTCCCTTGAAAGCTAGGAACAAAAAAGGCCATCAGTAACGTGTGTGTTTTTGCTGTTAAGCATCTCATTGTCTACGTTAAGAGCAGTTGGTTGTGTTTTGTTTTATTCATGTGTTTAATGTTCGCATACATCCGTACCTGTTCTTTCTTCCAGTATCATAAGGGAATAGTAAACTGACGTAATCCCTTCGTTTTCCCTTTCGGCAGTCGGTAAACATAACACATATTGTATAACTTTCGGTCACCTTGACATCCAAAATGCCTAAACTGCTATAATTCTGAGAGTAATGTGGGAGAATGGTAATATTACTACCGGTAACAGACCGACTACCGGACGTCACGTAGCATACCGAACGCCGACTACATAAAACGTTTCTAAGTAAGAAAATAAAAGAAATCAACTTCTTGATGAGTAGTAGTGGTTGTCTAAACAAAATGTTCAAACCTACGCTTTAGACGTTAAGGATCCTAGTATCTTGGGTTCAGCTACAGCTTTAAAGAAGGTGCGGAAGATTACTTTGTAATCTTTGTAGATGTTAAACGCAGGTGCCTTTATCTTTGTATTTTATTGATTAGTTAATCATCAAACAATTTAATAACAAAGCACTAATTCAAACGTCCGTGAGCAACACTCATAAAAACAAAACATCAACCGCCTGTGATAATCCAGGCATCTGTATTTTAATAACACGTTGAACTGTCTGAGGTTTAGGCTATCTTTCAAAGCAAATTCTAAAATAAAACTTGAAAAAAACGAGTTAATGCTATAGTTAGAAGTGTTATAAAAAAAAAAGCGCTGCACGAGTGTACACGCATAAAACACCACGTCAGTAAAAAAATCACTCGGTAAATTGACCAAATAATACCAAGAATAAAATCATACATGAAAAGTTTAGTAAAAAAAACAACGGATACATAGTCTCCGATTTTTGGCAGTGAGTTTTAAAATCGTGGTGCTCTGGCTTTCATCGTGTGAGCCTGGCCGCAAGTAAAAAAAGGAAGACCTGAATCAGCACATCTCAGATCAAGTGTTGGACTATACTCAAGCAATAAAAGTCCTAAAGTAACCTTGAGCTAGACCGTTCAGTGCCTTATATGTAAGCAACAGAACATTAAAATCCAGTATAAATAGCATAACAAATTCCATACTTTTTATAAACATATCAGCGAACACTGAAATAGATCAGATTAGATTCCTTAAATCTTCCTCTGAGAAGCGAAACTTGCCCAAACGTGTGAAGGGGACGCTGGCGGAGTCCCAGGGGCGTGGTCTCCGAACTGCGGCGCCGAGGGGGCGTGGCCAAGATAACACAGGGCGTGGCGATGGCATGAGCAGCACGTGTAGCAACAAATTCTTCACCACTGACACGAAGCAGCCCCGAGTTGTGCCATTTCAAAGGGTTTTATGGAATCAATCCCCCTCAAACCGTTTTGTAGTTTGGCTATAAACGTTTTTTTTTGGAAATAGTACAGATATTTGTCAGTTTTAACATGTCCTGCAGCTTTATTTTAGAGTCCTCTTCGCACATCTTCTCAATGTGCGTGATTCTATTTCTGCAGAGGCCAAAAGAATAATCTAGCATTAAAAATAGCGTATACATCTACATTTAAAGTAATTTAAATTAAAATATATATATTAGAATCAATATTTTTACCAAAAAATTCTGTTCCGTTTTAGATTCCTCCCACAAAAACAAAGAACTCATCAAATCACTAGTAAAGGAAAAAAGAAACAGAGGAAAACTGCATCAAGAAGTGAGCTTATTTTAAAACAGGATAAAATATATAGCTTTGAAGGGATGTCCTGAGGCCATACCTTAGGAGGAGGTAATCCAGTACACCGAGGGACAAGGTTGCTTGAAGGTAAAAGAGTTCAATATAAATGTGAAAGGAAGATAAAATGCACAATGTGAAAATACTAGATTATACCACAAACATATCTTCATCTGTACTGTATTAGGTAATCTCATCATATACAGGACTGCAAGCAGACATCTGACCGTTTAATTACAAAAAGAAGAATCTAAAGCAAACCTTGCCTCTAGAGGCAAACAGTATTGCAAAATTCCGAAGATAATATTGCATCCAATAACAGAGCTCCTACAGAAAACCCAACAAAAGTCTTGAAAAATAAATATTAAGAATATGAAAGTCAGACATTTGCTACAGTTCAATAAATGCAGGTCTGTGCCATTGGAAAAAAGCCAGGCCATCAATCAGAATACAGTGACGCAGCCAGAGTTATTCAAGTCAGTGTATGCTGCTGTGCATGAGCAATGATCTTTAGAGTGCTGGTTCAGGAATGCTGAAAATAAAACTTTTACAATATCATAACAAAGAAAACTGGTTAGTACAAAAATCTCTAATATCTTTGTAAACCTGGATGCCCATCCATCCATTTTCTAACTGATGTAGCCATTGTAGTGTTTGGGGACAGCTGGAACTGAAGCCTATTCTGTCCAGCAACAGTTTTTGAACTGGGAGAGGAAACTGGAGCACCTAGAGGAAGCTACTCAAACCAGGAGACAACACACAAACTCCACATAGACAGCACCCTAGGTATTGAGCCAGGGCCCAAGTTCTCACTAACTTTTGTATAACAGACAACATGCTTCCATCTGCTCTGCAGTCTAGAACATTCCACTGCTCTGTTGAAAAAAGAAAGTCCAGAAATGGATCTTTTCTCAATGGTTTGACAAACAGGTTTTAATGGCAAATTGTCATGTGCCATTTTCGCCCTCTAGTGACAAATGGTAGTACTGCATAGACTCTGATTGGCCTAAATTTAGAAAAAAGCATTAATTATTGAATACTCTATTATAATTAACGTCAAAATTAAGTCTTTAAGGGGGGTTCAGTTTCTCTCGGTTGTCAATCTTCATAGAAGGGCAGGGGTTTCTCAAGTACAGACTGAACATCACTGAACACGCAGAGCAGATGGAAGCATGGGCATGGTGTCTCTGTGGCTGAGGATCTGTGCCTGTGGCTGAAAGGTTGCCGGTTCAAATCCTGCAGCTGGCAGAGGAATCCTACTCCGCTGGGCCCCTGAGCAAGGCCCTTAACCCCAACTGCTCCAGGGGCGCCGTATAAATGGCTGACCCCGCGCTCTGACCCCAAGCTTCTCTCTCCCCGTCTGTGTCTCATGGAGAGCAAGATGGGGTATGCGAAAAAAGACAAATTCCTAATACAAGAAGTTGTATATGGCTAATAAAGTGATCTTATTTATCAGTGACAAAAGCAAACTTGCTCACCGCATTACGGAAAAACAATGAAAGTGAAAATGTTGGCAATATCATGAACCAATAAAATGTGCAATGCCTAAAAAGATTGTTTTAAGCCAAAAATAACCAAAAGACACATGTAGCAGAGTATTCTGTTTATTGCCTTGTTCAGTTCAGCCTTTTGCACAGAGGATTAATGCAATCTTATAATTAAAGAAAATTATTTTGTTTGTTCATTCGAAGGAAAGGATCACATTAAGAGGCACCCTTAGTGAAATATACATTGTATATTAAATGTATACAAGTGTTCATTAAATATAAAATTAAACATAAGCGGGAAACATAACATCTCTGTAGAAAGATATTTTTAGTTGGCACCAAAACGGCAAACTTTCCTAACTGAAACGCAAGGTAATGTGTATTATGTATACCCACCCTGCTCTCTGTGGGTTTTTATAATTTAGTCTCCAGTATACAAGGCTACACATGCAAACTTTTTTCAAATGAGCACTTTCCCCTTATGACAATTCAAGTCCTTGATTACACAGACAGAAAACATTTACCATTACCAGAATGAAACTGAAGTAAAAAATAAAAACGGCAGAAGTCAAAAACATAAAACAGTCTATTTTCTGGAACTTGCTTTGCTGGGGCAAATCTGATTTAAAAAACAACAACTTTTTTTTCTTTACTGAACATGAACCTAAGGTCATGCAATTAAGGCGTGCATGCTGTGTTACAATTATCTTCAACTGGTGACACTTAGGCAAGCTGACATCTTGTTCACAAACTGGGTTGCTTAGAGAATCATATTTCAGACTGAAGTGTAACAATTAACATTTCGGTGGCAAAAGATTGAAAATGCAGCACAATACATGATCTTAGTCCTTGTCAAAAACAACATTCTAAATTCTAGATGTTTACAATCACAAGTCATAACATAGCCTTTAGATACAGGAACAGACTCATTAGTTATTTCTCCCTTCTATTTGTTCTGCACTGTCCAGATGTTACATTCAGCCTGGCCGGGTGGACATGAGAAAGATGGAAACATCATACCTGGCCTCTGAGATGAGCTTGTGTCCTGCAGAGCTGAGGCACGCACAGGAGAGCTGCAGTGCCAGCCAGATGCACTGGTCACTGAAGGGAGCTGCTGTGGCAAGCAGAGGGCAGTCCTGCCTGCACTGCATTGTGCAGTAATTGAAACACTTTCATTCCAAGGTGTTGTTATACTTTGACTGTAAACATGGCTCTACTGCTTTGACACTCGTTTTTCGGTGGGGGAGGAGGAGGGGTGTCAGCAGCTGCTGTCTGTAGCTCTTTTTACATGTCTCATATCTTTTTCCAAAAGTGCCAAAAGTGATAGCTACAGGATTAAGTGGATGAGCCAATCCAGAGCTCATACAGTACATGTCCATATTATCACTTTCAACATAAGACACTTTTTTAGCAACAGTTTCATTCTGAAAGCAACAGTTGATATGAGACTAAATAGGTGAGTAAAACTGAAATCTTAAGACTATGACTTAATACTGTTTATTGAGTTTAAGCAGCCCTAATACAAATACATTACTGGATATGGAGATCAAATATAAATAAATTAGTGTAAATGTTCTTAAAATGTTTACTATGTTGCTCAATTTACTTAAATATTTAAATTTAGTTAAGTAAGACACAGATAATTAGAGCAATTCTAATGATTTGTGTGAATTTGCTAGTATCCACGTAAAGCAAGTGCCAAAACAAAGCTACTCATTACAATTGTAGGCCTGATTCTAGACAGTGTTTCTTCGTGTGGTGCGACTCACTCAAGATGGGCTTCATTGCGTGAGCCACCAAGGAACAAACTTTCTGGGTCAATAGAGTTCCCTTCTCCTGCAGCCCAACTCCAGCCTGGTTCTCTCACTGGCAGTCCAATCCTTTGGCACCACAGCACCCTCTAGTGGGGAGTCTTGTATTCCCACGTTCAAGAAGATCAGCGATTTCAAAAGGGTCTGTGACAATTGTCTGGGAAAAAGAAGGATAGTAATATACTTCCAGTGCTTGACAATTTTGTATATTTTAACAGAAACAAGAAACTCATATCAACGATCTGTGGACTGCATTGCGGCATGCTTATCAGGAATGAATGGTTTTCAAACTAAATTTAAAAAAAACAAAACACTTATGAAACATAAGATGTCTGTATATATTATTGGTTCCACTTATAACATGAATAGAATTCTCCTGATAAAAACTGCAAGGAAACAGCTACTTGCTTGGTGATCAGTACATAGTTAGGCATCTTTAAAAAAAACAACTGTCTTGTCTGTTATTTCTTCTTAATGGGGTGGCTGTGTTGCACAGTTATTAGCATTGCTTCCTCACAGCCCTGGGGCCCTGGGCTCAATTGCTGCTTGTGTGGTGTTTGTATGCTTTTCCCATGTTCGTGTGGGTTTCCTCAAGGTGCTCTGGTTTCCTCCCACAGACATGCTTGTAGGTCAACCGGCTTCTGGGAAAACTGGCCCTGTGTGTGTGTGTGTGTGTGTGTGTGTGCGTGCGGGCATCCTATCTATGTTCTATCCCGCCCTACTCCTGTTGCTTGGAGAAGGCTCCAGCTCCCACACAACCCTGCATTAGTTTAAGCAGTTAGGAAATGGGTGGATGGATGGATGTTTTTAATGTCAGATATGTTAAAGCAAGAATTCAGCCACAAAAAAATAGCACTTCTGATATTGAGCAGACCCTATCATGTCTGGCAGCTTCTCTGAAAATAAACACAGCAGAGCCTGATTACATCTTATACACAATACACACGTATTGAGTAGGATTTCACATCTTAAACCTTTAATTCATGATTTGTTAAGCCTGTGTTTATGTATATATATATGTAATATGGGTGTACAGATAGATCTTATGAAGAGGAAGTCACTGTGAAGATGAGTTGTTCCTTCCAAATACTATGATAAGGAGGCCAGGGGGTTAAGTGTTTGAGGAGATGGCATCTATGACCCTGAATAACAGGAGAACTTAAGTCAAAGCCAACAAATGAAAGCCATTTTTTTATCTTATCTGTATCATAAGAAGCTTAGCTTGAACATTCTGTATGTGCAGTAAGCAGAAAATGTTTATAGCACTGATTAAACTGATAGAAAAGTGCACTGAACTTGAAGAAGCTAATGCTCAACCACAGGCTAAGAGCAGGCTTAGCCTTACAGTGGCATTTTTTTCTTCGTTGCCTCCTCTTCTTTAATGAAGAGCTGGAAAAGAAATAGACCGTGGCAGCACAGGGGCGGTGGGTCCACCACATGGCACACAGACCAGGGCCAGGGATTTTCCAGCCTGCTCAAGTCAAGCTCCCTTCATGCTCTCGGCCACTTGTTGAAACATACAGGCCGAGACTCAGACACCTTCCACACATCCTCAATCTCCATAACCGTCATCACACATCCTAGGACGTTTTGCAGGACTGTGCTCACACACACACACACACCTTATTAGATTATTGTTCAAGTAAATGTTTAACACACATTGCTCCTTTAAAGTAAATAATTGGCAAAGAAGATTACATTTTGCGCTCTCTCACTCAGCTGCATTAACCAAGAGAAATTTACATCTATACACGTTAATGTGGGCTTGGGTAGACAGGTAGATGACAAGAAACAACTGTGCAGCTTCAATTGATGTTTTAAGATGTGAATGTCTTCTGATGCAATAAGACATAAATAAAATACTCTAAACATATTGCCTATTGTTTTGTATTCTCTGTAGGTCACTGAGAATACGACACTATTTGCAGCATTTCCAAAGAAATAACGTGCTGCACGTGTAACACAAACACTGCACAAATGGACAAAGACACAGAGCCAGATATAAAACTGTATTTTGTCCAGTTTTCTTAATTAGTTTATGTGGAGAGTAAGAGAAGATTCACATTTTGACATTTGGGTTGGACATTGCTGTCTCAATGTGAATTTGTTTCCAACATATTTCTAATTATTATTACCCGTCTTAATTCATAACCTACCATGTATTCCCACTGATTCTTTTGTAATTTGTGTTTTGTTTTCTGTCATTCAAAACTATTTTAAGCAAACAAAAGCCTTGGAAAAAAAATTTAGGTTCAGTATTCTATCTAGACATGCTGCATTTGCTTACTTAACATCTTTAGTGCAGAAATAGTCCTGTATATATGTTTAGAGCACTAATAATGATGTTTATTGTTATGTACTGCCCATTAAGCATAAGGTTTCTCAACGCACTTTTCAAAATGACGATGGCTCATTCCCTTAATCCACTATCTGCTGGGATAGGTTTTTTGTATCTCTACACAGAACTATTATACCTCTGCACAGAACTGTATGAGACTATTACTGTGCAATTTACTGTCAAAGCAGGGATCAGTAAAATAAAAACCCATAGTATTTAAGCTAGCACAATGCATAAAAAAGACCACTCCACTTCAAGAACAAGAGGAGTCCCACCATCTGGAGTGAATCCAGGCTGTGCCAGTGGCTGCAGCCAGAACTGTGGGCCGGGTTCCATACAGGATACAGGGAGATCTTTGGCTCAACATAAAACAGAGCACCTGCTTTCAGGGTTACGATGTACATACTAACATCTGTGTTGACCTATTATTTTATTTTCTAGACTCTGCACAATGTGGAGAAATGATAAAAAAAAGAATTAAGGATATACCGTTAAAAGTGCATAATTTCTATCCAGGGATGTTATGTAAAAATTGCATAATGTACTATTAAGGTTTAATTTAGAAAGCTGTGTAATATTTTGGTCACTATGACACCAGAAATATACTGGAACTATGGAATCAGCCCAGGGAAGTGTGAAAAGAAACATTCCCAGAGCAGCTCATGCTATGAATTCTTTAAGTTTCGAACAGATAAAACTACAAGGGACCCAATTCAAATGGTCAAAATCCACAAAGCTACCTAATTGGACATCATCTGGATCCACAATGCAACACAAAACGGAGAACACAAGTGGAAACTACAGAGTGGTAAAACAGAGAACTGAGGGACTTTTACACAAAGTGTTGTGAAAATCTGCAACAATCTATTCAGCCATGTTCCTTAAGCTGATACCTTTCTCCTTTCAAGAAATGGCTGGATAACATCCTTGAATACCAGTAACAAAACAAGTTGAGATCCTATGATCACTTAGCTACAAACAAGCTTGATGAGGTGAATGGGCTCCTCTAGTCTGTCACCCCAAAGACAAATAGATAGTGCAGTGAGACATCAAGAAATCACATAGCAATTCATTATTGGAGTATACACTATGAAAAACAATGAATTTTTTAAAACGAAAATAACACAAAATCAAAAGAAACCTGTACAGCTCTATTTGAAAACAAGGTGTAACTAAAAATTAAACTTGTGATTGAAAAATTGGGCTTACCAACTTTATCTTTCTTTTGCCTCTGCTGCGGACAAGGTTCTAATGTTTGATAAATTCACATGCCTCTGGCCCCAGCAGGAACATTCTCTGCTTTGGCAGTTCCTGTACAAGGTTCCTGATCTTTCCCCTATTTTACACTTTACTCCTGGCAAGCCCTGAGGCTGCTTACAAGAATACCACTTCAGTGATACTTAATCAATTATACCTAGATAACGTGCCAAAAGATGCTGGCTTGATGCATCAATCTATAGTACTGCTACTACAAATTAAACTTAATGAGCACGATAATGATGGTTAAGTATGAGTTATCTGACAATGCCAAATGGTGGAGTAGATGTGTCAGATTTCACACATATATAAAACAGCAAAAGGCATATATATACAGTATACTTGGCCAACACTGTCAAGTTTCTGCAGGTAAAGCCAAATGCTACTTTTAAAAAGATAAAGGTCCGGGCCTGATGCCGACGTTAGTTCTATTGTACTAGCCATAATTCAGGTAACATACTTAGATGTCATTAGGAAAGAATGTGGACAGGTTCTGCCAAGTTTTGCCAAGTGTTATTTCCAAAACTCCCTGACATTCTGACAGCAGATCCCATAAAACTAGCTGAGTAAAAAAAATGTCTTTAACTTCCCTATTGATATTGATTTGTCCATATGGGAATCCACAAAAAAGTTGCATGATCTTGGATGACCACATCTATTTCTTTTTTTTTCATTCTAGGCTGGGATGTCTTCTGTGAGAAAGTATCTTCACCCTGTGTTCACTAGATACTCCAGTGTCTTCACACATTCAAAAGATATGCTGGCTATGTTGATCGCTATCTCTGAGATGAATGTAAACTGCAAAGGACAGGCATGTCAATCAGGGTGGAGTCCCACTTTACAACCTATCTTTCTAAAATAGACTATTTTGCTGTGACCCTTATCAGGAAATGAGGGGCTTTCGGGTAATGGACAGATGACCTGCAATTATCTTCAAAAGCATAGGGTTAAAAAACACAAAGTACATAATTATGAATTCTTTGAACCAGTAGTATCTAATCATGATCTTGGTGGGACGCTCTTTCTTCAGATATTCTAGGTGTCTTCAAAGCACCTTCACCTGAAGAACTGGTTAAAATGATTCAATTCAGCCAACATTGAGCTGCTTTAGGTAATTAAGGAGTGAGCTGCAATAAAATGTGCATACAACAGCCCTCCAGATCAGGACTGGACACCCGTGCTTTGATGTATATAAAGTCATCCACCATGAACTACTGTCTTATTAGACTATATGTGGTCATTCAAGGCAAACTGGACATTTCTCAACAGGCCAAATCCACCAGTTGACAAACAAACCGATTGTTTTCAGCACATTCTATCAAAACACCTCATAGTAAAAGGATCATTTTGGAAACAAACCTCTTCCCAAAACTGTGTATACGATGTGCAAATATGGCAGATGATCTACTGTATATCCACTGACATTTTCATGATCAAAACAGTCAGAGGGAATGAAAAACACAGATGCACAAGAAATACAAGAATAAAAAAAAACCAAAAAGCTCTAAGACAAAGATTCAGGAAAACGTGTCCACAAAGGGGCGCCACTGACCCATCAAGACTGAAATCTCCATAATAATACTGCACCTGTTAAACAGAAGCCAATGACATAGAGTTTGCTTTGCAGAGCATAAAATAAATGTTCCTCTCTGCCTCCTAATGCTCTCTCACTTCCTTTTGATTTTTCTGCACACACTGCAGTGAAAAAGTCCATGAATCCCCATTATAATTATGGGAATTGCAATGTTGTCTGATGTGTAAAAAAATTTATAACTAAGAATCAGTCTATGTGAAATAAGTGCCTGTCCTATTTAATGGTTAGAAACGTTGCAAGTTTGATCATAACCTTAAAGGTTAGTGGGAACACATCATACCATGATCAGACGAGATTTCAGAGGACCTCAGGAAGGAGTAGTTGATATTTATCAGTCTGGAGAGGGTTAAAAATAATTTTTAAACATCCATCCACTGTCAGTTTACAAATAGAAAATATTCAAGACCATGATGACTCTACTCAGGACCAGTTATACTCCCAAGAACTCCCCAAAATCAATCCAGAAAATCACCCAAGAAGTCACAAAGAACCCCAGATTAACATCTAAGCATGAGCAACCCTCTGTTGTTGCAACAAACGTCAGTGTTCATGCATCAACCACTGGGAAAAGACTGAACATGAATGGCTTTCCTGGGAGGACAGGCAGAAATTACTGCTCTCTAAAAAGAACATCCATTAAACTTCTGGAAGAATATTCTCAAAAGTTGGATTTTCCGGCCACAAAATGAAATGTTTTGCTGGAAAAAAAACAATCACTGTGTTCCAAACCAAAAACATCCACCAAGTATAGTGGTGGGAGTATGTACCATTCTGTTCTGCTGGACAGAATGCAATCATTGATGGACCAACACATTGGATCGTATCAATACATTCTGGGGGACGATGTCAGGCCATCCATTCGTCAGTTAAATCTTGAGTGGGTCATTCTGTGGGATGATGACCCTAAACATAAAAGCAGATCTTAAACAGAATGGTTGAAGAAGAAATGTTATTTTTTTTGATTAGCCAGACCTGAACCCCATTGAAATGTTGCGGCAGGACCAAAGCCAGCTGTTTGTCCAAGGAAACCCTCACAATGCTACCAACGTGAAGCAGTTCTGAAAGGAATAATGGGTCAAAATTTATAAATAGTGCGAGACTGACTCAGGAAAACTAGTGGAAGTCATTGATGCACAAGTGGTGCCACCAGTTACTGAATCTAATGGTTCTCATACTTAGTCACATCCATTATTGGATCATCTTACTAATTAGATAATCCAAATATATCTTGTGTCTTTGTGCTATAAATTTAATCAGGTGATCATCTTTCATTAAGACTTTCAAGAAGATCTAGTTATGTTTTAGGTCTAAAATATACAAGAATATGTATCATCCTAGGAGGTTCACAAATGAATTCTAGGTACTGTATACTGAGTGCCTTGCTGTTAAAATCCCACTGGGGGTGTCAAACAAATCCTACAAGCACTGACTGGCATCACCCACTCAACTAGGTGCCAAAGGCATAAGCATAGCTCATGTCTAACTCATGGTTGCCACCAAGCAAGGTATTTACATTTTAGCTTGTAGTGCAAAAAGAGGCAGCATTCTTGACACATGATGCAGATTTACGTAGCGAACTAACTACCAAAATAAAATAATTAATACATTAAAGGATGAATTAATTTTATTTTCTTATGAGCTTTCCACTTTCCAGTAATAAAATGGTGAAAAATGAGGACTCCCAGCTATACTTCTCCCATGTCTAAAGCAGACCATGGGACGTCTGACTTGTTAAACCAAATCATCAATTTGTAAAACTCCAAAATCACTCTTCCTGGCCAATGTGCTTGACACTACTACACCAAAATCCAAAATGATCTGGTTTTTTTTCTTGTTTTGCTATCAAAGGGTAAAACAATAAGCATTATAATAATGAAGCATGGAAGAAAGTAGAACCAAGACTTTAAGACACAGGGTGACACTAAGCATTTTAAAGCTTAGACTAAACTTTTACTAAATACCAAAATACCAAATATGTACGTTTGTTTTACCATCACCATTGAGTTTGCAATCGCAGATTTCTTTTTCATTCTCTCAGAGCACTATTTAACCTCTAGGATTAGCCTTGTCAGGACTGACATACAGTACTGGCCAAGTGACAAGTTTATCAATTATTCTTATCGCCCAGCTTTTTTTATTTAATTCAAAAGTATAATCTCAATGTTAATGCTTTAAAAGTGGTCCAGCAAAATAAACTGCAAGGTTACATCTCTAGGACACACAGCTGACTGGCCTTGAAGCTTAAACTGTTGACACTGAGTGGGGCAGCACCACCTGACACTGAAACACAACCAGCCAGCATTACAATTTTGGGTGGATTCAATAACTGTGGTCTTTGTTCTTCATTGCTATCAAATCGCCAAATTCACAACACAAAAATTAGATGGATTGCTTGTCCACAGTATGTAGGTACCCAGAAGTACACCAAAGTCAAGAAAAAAATGAACAATACTTCCATAAGATTCACAAGGCTATCTATCTACCTGTGGTGTATTATTTTATCCAACCATTAATTTGTGTCATTGGCAATTATTCTACCTAGATCTTTAAACACTAAAGACTAAAAGGCACCTGTAAAACCTACAGATTTGTATTTCTCAAAGTCCAAGGTTGAAACACTTCTGAAGACTGTCCAAGATGAGACTTCCTTCCTTTGTCATGTGTAAATATGTTAAACAAGTGCTTATTTACTTCACTGAACAGAGTCGTCCCCCTAGCCTCTGATCAGACCAGCAATTTTAACAGCAGCCAAGGCTTATCATGTTTAATGATGTTACCCAGGACTCTAGAACCCGCACGTTTCCTTACATTTAAGGCTCATAACTTAATTGCCAGATTGTTCTAACTCAGTAATGTGGAGATTGCCAGGGACTTTCCCCAGTTAAAAAACACATCACCTCTGTAAAGATTTTATAGAGAATTGGACCAAGTATAATCAGGTAAATCAGGTAATTTACAGTAGTTCTCCTACTTTGGATATGTTAGGATGCCCCAACTGAGAGCAAAGAGGGCAATAAACTTAAGACATTCTTCAATACCAATCTCTTCCTAAAGTAAAAAAAAAACTATTAACATTACTCCTCACTAATGATTATAAGAGTAGGCCATTTAAAATAAATTCAGTATAAAATTATTAATTGCAGCTAAGATATGTACATACTACCATCTTAAGTGTTGGTTCATATTAATTTTTTGTTATTTATACAGAATATCTAAGGGTATTTCATGCGTTTCCAAAACAATTTTTAGCCTCTCCTTACTGTGCCTCTAATATGAATATCCTTGAGATACAGTGTATACAGAGTGGTTAGTGAAGCCAGAACACAAATTTGCTAAAACCCTATTTCTTTGCTTTGTCGGTTATATTTATATGGTTCACATCTGCTGTGTGGTCTTATCAGCGTGGTCCCATTACTGTGGAAGTAATGACTAAGAAGAGCTGATTAACCGGGTCCTGCCTCTGCTGTGTGGGGGTGAAGAGCCCAGGAAGGCAGGAGACTCAGCCTGTTTGCAGCTGGCTTGCTCCACATCCCCACTGCAGGACAGAGAAGGACCTTGGCAGGGGGGAGGACAGACCATTGTGGTTGAGGGAGAATGAAAAAAATAAAGAAAAGACATTCTCCACACTAAACTCTACCTAGAAAATACAAGCTTGACCAAGCAGAAACACAGCTTAGTGCAAAGTCTGAGCTTTTACAGCTCTGACACGAGTCATCCATGAGCACAAGTGCCGGGACGTGAACTCGAAACCCCACCTCTGGATACGCCTTATGGGCAGGGTTAGATTCCATTTTCACCCAGGCAGAGACGGAGTCTATCACACCTCACTATGATAGTTTATTTGACCCTATTTATTTTTAATCACGCATCTTATATATCCATCTCACATACTGATAACCCAATTTCATTTTTTTCCTAAATTGTTAAGATCACTTAAATTGCTAACTTGTTTTCCACATCTCATGCATGTACGTTTTTATTTCTTAAATTGTTCATGGGTTCATGTTGTGTTAATTATAGCGTGATTGTAGTTTATATCATGTTATGTCTTTTACCTGTCTGCAAAGCCAATTTTCCATCTGGGACAATAAAAGAAGTAAAAAGTGCGTCAGGAGGCTGGCCTGGCACTGAAAGTGAGGTTAATCAGTTATTCTTCATTACAAGACTGGTAGACAGTGTTAGAGAGGTCAAGTCTCTACTTTTACCCACCATCTTATCTAGATTTGATCAGTTAAGGTATTAAGGTCTAAAAATGTGAAAAGCTCAACGGGAACACACCTGTGATACTGCAGGACAACATCCAGTAGAGGCAGGCTGGGTCTTCACCACTGGCTGGAAAGAAAATTCTTCTGCAAACCTGGAACCCTTCAAAATGGCCGCTATCTCTCCATCCACCTCTGCCACCTGACCTTCCTGAGAGAAAACAAATAAAAACTCAAGCTAATCCAAGAATTTGAATCTGGGTTGATGACCAAAGAAACATCTGTGTTTTTACTTTAAACTACATTCATCTGTCACTGATCTAAAACCAAATCTAGCTAGACAAGTTGTTCTAAGCTACAGTATAGGTATTGTGTGTATTTGATGACCCTTTACACTGTGTGTATAATGTATTATTTCATCAACAGGGTATAACCATTTCTTAAATAATTAGGTCCAAATTAATCTAATAATCAAGTTAACTTTTTGTGATTAGTTCAAAGTCACACAAAACTGAAATTAAATAAAAATGTACATTCTTCAACACTGGGGAATAAGATTTTGATATGCAAAGTTAAGAGACAACTCCTTATGACTCTTTCAAGTGAACAGGTCCCCGTTGTTTGATTGAGGCTTGCATTTGTATCTTGAATTGAATACAAAATGACCTTTGCTTACAATGATAAGATAAGATAACTTTATTAGCCATATACAATTTCTTGCATTAGGAATTTGTCTTTTCGCATACCCCTGCTTGCTCTCCATGAGACACACAGACGGGGATAGAGAAGCTTTGGGTCAGAGCACAGGGTCAGCCATTTATACAGCGCTCCTGGAGCAGTTGGGGTTAAGAGCCTTGCTCAGGAGCCCAACGGAGTAGGATTCCTCTGCCAGCTGCAGGATGAGAACTGGCAACCTTCCAGCCACAGGCACAGATCCTTAGCAGATCCAGCCCACCAAATAAAGGTTTGTTTAATTTGAATGGGAATTAAAAGAAAAGCTGATCAGGAGTGTGAAGTGAAATCTGAAATTATATAGGTAAAATTCAATGAAACCTGAAAGGTAAATAAAATAATAAAACAGCTTTAATTAGACAGAATTAAAGAAAACAATGTTCAAAGAAAATCGGAGGGTTTTGGACCAAATAAAAATGGTGTCCGACAAATGACTGATTATTTAAGTGATATAGTACTCATATTCCAACCTGAAATGTGTAGTTCACATCAAATTCCAGCATCTTCTCAAAGCCATTAATGGTCCCATTATATATGACCTGACGTCTTTCCCTTGGGCAGCTCTTAGGTATCTTGAACAGCCGATAGGTTGCAGAAACAAACTTGCAGTCACCTGGAATGGTGGAGGAAAGAAAATTGCACAGTTTAATGACACAGTTTAAAAACTCGTACGGTGGCAGTGAGACAAACTACACTATGTAGAAAGATGTATAAAGTAAAAATGAATTCATAATACTAAAACTGTGGATATGGACGAGTTTTTATCAGCCCTATCCTACTGATGCATTGTATGAGAATGTTAAAACAGATCGGGTACTTCCCCCATTGAACTCACCAATCAGGCTCTCCAGTTCCTTGTTCCCAATGGTAATATAACGGGCAGTGACCAGTCGTGGTGTGCCAAATCCCACTTCTTCAGCTAACTGCAGGAGGTCTTTCCACCACAGGGCTCCACCCAGACACTCACCTTACAAGGGAAAGAATTTTCATTACTGTGGCCCTTAATGGAGCTAAAACTCATGGAGTAACTCTACCTTCATCACAGCATTTTCTAAGTCATGCTAGCGTGCATTTTAGAAAAGGTACACATATCTCTGCCAAAAATGGCTATCAGTGCCAAGACTGGAAAAAAAACTATCAAAACATTTCAAAGATGTGGCACTCTGTATATATTAAAAATATTATTCACATAACTTGCGAATGTTAAAATGAATACGTTACCCATGCTTATATTATTACCTGGGTTCAAAAGGTCTAACAATCGAGCAAAATATTTAAATGGAAAAGAGACTAAACATCCATTAGATGAGTGAATGAATTAAACCACTGAGTTGGCACTTATAACACCATCACCAACTACTGAAATAATGCTTTGTTTAACTAATGTTACCCTTACCCCATAACACTTTGTGTGTTCTGACTTCCTCTGGCAGCTTTTTGTTGCTGTAGACATCACTGAAATACAGTTCCCCACCATCCTGAAAACAGAACAGTCCTGTAGCACAGTGACACACACGCCACTTACACTCTTCAGAGGAGATCATTGTCAAGACATTCAGATGTTTTCCCATACTCAAATTGAACAATGGAAAAGAACTGTTTGCAAAACTGTGGAGGGCATCGATTACCGACCTTTCTCTTGAGAGATTAGATTTGTACCTTTATCATCAGAGACAAAATTCTACTGAGCATTAATTCCTGAACCAGCTACGACCTCAAAACAACCATTCACACAGTGTAGGTAATTCAGGTGACCTCATACGCCACTAGATACAACAATGATGTCATGACCTTCCCTCCTACCCAGTGGAAACACTCCTGAGATTCTCCACCTACCTTTAACACTCTGTAAGCTTCCCTCAGCACTGCAGACTTATTGGGAGACAGGTTGATCACACAGTTCGATCTGCAGAACAATCCACAGGCCATCAATGTTGATACCATAACACTGCATTGCCATTACCAAACTAAAAAGTGAAATGCACCAGCTTGAGAATGCTTTATAATAAAATCTGATGGAGAACTGATCTTGAGATGTGAGGCTTAAAGGCTCCTTTTTCCTTGCGCAGAACAAATACAAAATTCTTATATGTAATTTCAATGTTCTAGTTAGAACTCTCATAATGCAGTGAAAAAACTAACACACTCAGGCTTTCCAGTAAAATAAGAGACTCACATGATGACATCGTACGTGTTCTCTTTTAATCCTGCGTCCTGCAGAGCCTCAATGTATCCCTTAACAAAATCCACATTCGGATGCCTGTAGCCAAACTTTTTCATGTGGTAGTCGATGTACTTTTCAGCCACTTCCAGCTAAAAGGAGATATCGAGATTGATTAATACTATAATTTAACTCTGTGACTTTATACACAGTGACCAAAGACCAAGACTCCATCAGAACTGAAACCAAATCTTATATCCCAGCTCGAAGAGCAACGGCTGTGAAAGCACTAGTTTCTTCTGAGTCTTGTATTTCAGCATTTCGCTTGGTTCTCCACATGTACAACACTGCACGGCCTTGCAATCTTCTCATCATGCTTTCCTCTATACCACAGACATACAGTATCAGTGCGTGGACCACTCAATGACCATGCACTCATTTTACAAAAGGGATCTGTTCCTTGAAAGATATTAGGTGAGAATTTGTTAATGAATGATTACGTCACTGTTTTAAAGGCAATAATGTGAGGCATATTTAATCATTACACATATCATAGAAAAGGAAAGCAAATGACGCCTATAATATAGTCCAACTAAATGTATTTATTACATTTTATGGATTTTAAACAGTTTTTGTAGTTTCTGCAATTAGCAATGATACTAACCACTAGCTTTCAAACTGCAGTGAGTGGTTAGCAGCAATGTTAACCACTGGACATTGTGCCTCAAAAAATGTGCACTTTTTTCAAATGTATTACAGCAAGTATGTTCCTTGAATGTATGCAAGAAAGAGCTAATTGTGCATTATGATGAATTACAACATTATCTTTGCAAAAATGTAAATTATTTTTATGTGAAGCTAAGATGTTCTAAGATGAGGTCTAAGATGTGTTGCCTATGATGCTAGCATTCCAGTATGATTCCTGTATAACATGAAATCCGTCTTAACCAAAAATGCAAGCATTTACATTTCACGGATTTCAGATTTCACATTATTAAATGACTAAAATAACTACTGCCAAAATAATCAGCACTTCAGTCACACTTGAAATCTGGATGAATTTCAAACTATGCAGCATCTTGTTATACTGGATAAGCAACACAAGCCCACCACTGCTTCAGCAATTTCACACTGATGGACCGGCTTCTCCTTAAAAAAACAAACAGATCTGACTGCTACTCCCCCTAGTGGGTCCATGGAACAAAATTTCATGCAGCACAGTACGGGTCTCATCATTGTCCAGCAGATTGTCAGAAAAAGGGGGGCTGAATTAGGGCTGGGCGATATGGCCAAAAACATTATCATGATAAAAATGTTCATATCAGTCAATATCGATAATTATCACGATAAATGTCAAATCATTATTTCTTTCAAGTTTAAGGGCAGATTTTTTATCCTGAGTGAAAGTTGAAGAAACCAGACAGTTAATTGGTAAATTAAACAACTCTTTATTTTAAGAACACAACAAACACTTGCCAAACAGCAGAAACATTAAACAAATCTGAGGTAGAGAGTATTCAAGTCTTTTTTATGTCAAAATATGCATGAGTAAAATTTACAAAATAAATATCTTAACAGAAAAATTAAATACTGCAGTGTGATAAAACACACACAGAAGATGGCTCAGACAGACTGCAAAGTTTAAAGTGCTCTGTTTTATGTCTGATCGTAAAAAGACAAAATATCTCCAAATTACCGAAGCTGAATGACCTTTTCTGTCGACGATGTCATCGTCCTTCGTGCTGGTCGTTGGCAGCACTACATTTGCTTCAGTGTCGCTCATTTCTCCACTCTAACTACAATCCTGTCAGCCACCACCGTGTGGGTAAACAACAGCACGATAGCTGCCCAGTCTGCAACACGCACGCACACTCGCACAGTATTTTGTGCGCATGCGCAAAGCATAAACATATATATCGAACATTTATCGAACTTTTGTTAAAATTATATCGAGGAAAATTATATCGCGATAATTATCGTTATCGAATTATCGCCCAGCCCTAGGCTGAATATACGAGAAAGGTTTGAATTTCTACTGAAGAAAATCTACAAAGGGTTTGCTGTCTTATTGTTCTGTGATTTATTGTTTGTATTCAAAAGAGGTGCTAGGATGCAACAATGTTCCCTGTGGCAAATTTCTATTAACAAATTAAATATTTGTGTTTACACTGGTTGGCAACCAGTGGTTCTATTCTGGTTTACCATGTTGACTCTAACCCAGATGTATTTCTGGGGATTGTTTTAATGATAACTGCCTTCAGCAACTGCGTGTGCATTACAACCTTTGTACTATTGTAAAACAATAGTATTACTAACAGTAACTAACCTTCCCTTCTCAGACAACACTGAACCATAGCAGAGTCCACAGTACAGTACCTGCTCCTCAGTCATGTCAATGCCAGTGATGTGCCCCTCCTCTCCCACCAGCTGGCTCAACACGTAGCAGTCCTGCCCGCTGCCACTGCCCAGGTCCAGCACTCTACAGCCCTCCAGGCACTCTGGCACCACCAGACCGCACCCATAATACCTGCAGTGGGCAGATTTAACAAGGTGATCTGGCCTCCTCCCAACACAGGTGTCCCATGATTTGTACGACAACCAATTTGTGGGAACAGCTCAGGCAGGGAAAAGGTAGGAGGTGAGTGCAAAGATCAGTATGACTGACCACAAAAAGGACAAACATTCTGGGAAAAACGCAACACGTCTTTTTTTCCAGTGTGACATAAACATCAGGAATAAAATCCACACACAACCACAACCCACCTGCTGGTGACTTCTGAGTGCACTTCCTTCAGGGCCTTGCAGATAAATGCTGGTGTAGGCTTGGCTGGGGAAACACAGGCATTGCTCTTGAGATCAGAGGTTTTCTTCAGCTGCTTCCCATAGTAATCCTATAGGGAGACCAGACCATCTGCAATCCAGGATTTCAGGGTTTTCTTTATATTCCTTTTTTTTATTTTATATTTCTTTAAACTCCATTATATTTAGTCTGTGCTTAGGCTACAGTTCCTGATAATATCCCCAACATAATCAAATCACAATGAGAACTACTGACATATTTGTGCCAGAGTTCATTCGGACACCAACAAATGCATTAAAAAAATGATTAAATCAGAATATAGGTAATTGACCTTCCAACGTAATCATCTTCCAAATGTCTGGACTGATATAAGACCAAATTTAAAAGAACACCTGTTTATGCTTTAACAGCACATGGAATGGCAAAAGATGAGGAGTATTTAATCTGTATTTAATCAGTATTTAATCTGTCATAACCAAAGCAGCCATGAATCTAAACTGTGAAGAGGAAGCAGCGATCCTGATCCTGGTACTTCATTTCTGCTGATTAGCAATACTATCTCAGAGTTGTGATGCCCTAACTCTTTGACTTGGTGTGCAATGGGTACAGTATAACACAGCAGGACATCGTGTTCCTTTAAAAACATTACCCTCTTTGTATAGAAGAATACATTGGTATATACCAGGCAGAAGGTATAATTCTGTCACAGACTTCAGCATGTTACAAACACACTTCACAGGTCTATTTACCACAGATTCTGGGACAAATGGGCAGCAGTCATTCACACTAGGATTACTCATCTCACCTACACCACTTATAAACATTCTGATATGAATAAGGCATGGCATTGTAACATAAAGTTCCCAAAATACTCATATACTGACAAGTATAATAATTTTTATATTGCACTTTTCTCCCAAAGGATCCCTAAAACACTTCACATATAGGAGTGGACGCACCTGATCTAGCACTGAAGTGCATCGCTCACCTGAATGACAAGCAGCAGCCATTAGACTGCAGTGGCCCCAGTACAATGGAGATCAGGTATACAAATGAGAAACTGATTAAGCAGTTGAATTCAGATAGAACTGAAATCATGTTTAGGTGACAAGGGGCAGAGTTGTTTTGTTTCTGAGATCTGATGTGATCAGGCTACAAAGTTCTAACATTATCGTCATGCTGATATAATTTTACAGATATCCACCAGAAATAGTAAACTACCTTCACATCAGCATAAACACCTATGCCTTGGGATCCACATCCTGTTCCGCATTCACTACAAATAATTAAAAACAAGATGAATTACAGAGCCAAAACCACAGAAAGAAATATATTTTTGGTCAGTTCCAAAAAAAAAGCATGATTAACACAGGCAGAAACCTACAAAAAGAAGTGGTGGTGGAGAATTACTTTTTTATACAAAGAATGCAAAGGTTCTAAAACGTCAGGTTTCTCTTGTATCATTTAACAAAACTACAAACCTATACAGTACTTTATAAGGCCTTTTTCATCTTTAATTATTCTAACTTTACTTGCTTGGCGTTTAGGAGTCCTTTAGCTAGGACAATCAGAAAACATCACAGAGCAAAGTCTAAATGAACTGCGCAGTCAGACCAATTACTATTTGCTGAAGCTAAGCAGTAAGGTTTTTAACTTCCCAATCTGAACACGAAAATTGTATTAGTGTGGATATATGATTACCGGTACATGTCTTATAATTTACTAATGTTTTATTATTAGTAGTCATACCGATTAATAGTAGCAGTAGTAACATTAATTATTAAACAAGGCAATGACCGAAACCAAAAAAACATAAAAAAGGCGACCGATCTTGCAGTTCTAAGAAAATTATTAAATAATTATATGTCGATTATGTGAGCGTGAGAAGAAGGCATACGTACTAATACCCAATAAAGCTACCACCATAAAAAAACAAGAACCTAACGGCAGCCGAGCAATTACAGTAAATGTTGGTTGAGGAGACCATAGGTAACAATCCTGTAAACCTCTTAAAATGATCGATATTAACACCTGTTAAAAAAGCTTGCAGGGGTGGATAAGACTAAGGATATATTAAAAAAGAAAAATAAGCACGGCATACATACTTTTAGTAAAATAAGTATTGTCTTACATTACCTGCTTTTTGAGCAACACTCCGCCATACTGTACACTTTGCAACAGCCGACTTCCGGTAAAACCATCCCAGAATACGTCGCGACACATTGCCCAAACGTGCAATAAACTATTATATAACAATGAATTAGCTTTTTTTTTGTTCTTCTGTTTTCCAGTGTATATTGAGCTTCTCGAACCCAATTGTAAAACTGTAGATCAGTGCTGCAGATCGAAGTGCTTACGTTTGCTTTTTTGCACGTGAATGTTGTATTACTGGATGGCTAAAATTTGTAATAAATCACATCAGGTGCTAAATCGTCTTTATAATCCACAGCACTCGGTTGTGTGTCTTTCAATATTTCACGTGGTTTATCCCACTTAAAACGTTGTGACGTCACACTTTGATCTACGAAATTGATTAATGTATATCGACATCCCCGCACTTTAATATTAAATCTGAAGAATTTAAACAAAAATAAATCTTATTTATTGAAAGGTCAATTAGTTGAACAATTAAACTTGTATAACATGTTTTCGTGATAGTTCATGATGTTAATACATGCAGTTATGCATTTCAGATATCCTTGAGCTCCGAGAAGTTGCCCCCCTACAGACAGCACAAACGATGAAACCCACCTCATTCGTTTGTGCCGTTGAAAGTTGCGTTTGTACTGCTTCCGTTCCCGAAATATAGCGCCTTGTTTTTCCGGTGATCACGTGACAATGCACGGTGACTTTGACCTCCAGTGACCCCGCCTGCTGAGTTCAAGCGCTCTGTTACCGGTGCTAAAGTAACAGTTCTGCAATTGTGCTCCTCTTTTTGCCCGGGTTGGGGGCAGCGGTGGATTTTGCATTTAATATCAGTGTCTTCTGTGCGTTTGTGTGAACAGGAAAATTAAATTTGTCACGAATATCACATACCCTAATCAGAAGAGTTGCGGGTGTAGTCTCAAAAAGCGAACACTAGCAAACAATTGCACGTTCTTACCAAGAGGCTTTAACGAGCACGTCTTAATACTTCATAGGGGTGTGCTTTTTAAAAAATCAGAAGAAGTTATCAGTTTCTCACTGCCTCCTTCTTAAATAAACACGCGCAAGGGCCGTGTAAAAATTCGACCCGTCAGTCGAGCCAAGTGTTAAAAAAGGCTTGAATCTGCAACTTTACGAACAAGACCATTGTTGCACGTTTTATGCAAAGCACATTTGTTAACGTGAAAAAGAACCAGGGTGTTTTTTAAGGGGTACTACGTACAAGGTTGTCGCGGGTAGTAAATAACACATCCGAGAAGCAACACTGGAAAGTCCACCGTCTCACACCTGCGGACCGCGGCAACACTGGAAACATATTTTTTATTTTCACATAACAGAAGTGAACATATATCTGAATTCTTTAATAAACTGTCATTATCCGTGTGTTTGTATTTACAGGGGTCTTACGCGCAAACATGAAGCGATGAGCTCACAGTCCTTTTATTTTTGTGTTTCCGGCCGGTCCTTGGTGTAGAATAGAGCATGAGAGCACACCTTGACCTCTGAAGACACAGGTATGGGTGCCTGTGTTAGATCCTCAGGTGAAGTCGAGTCTTCTGCAGTCTGCAATGTCATGACCCAGACATGTTTGCTTGTCGTGCTCCATGAAGTTCCCCACCCGCCCGTCGAACAGCACAAACGACGTAACTCACCGCAATCGTTAGTGCTGCGTTTGTGCCGGTTTGTGTCGCTGTAAGTAGCGTTTGTGCTGCTTTCGTTTCCGAGATATAGCGCCTTGGGGTTTCGGGTAATCACGTGACTAAACTGAAGTTTACAGGTTACAACAAACTTGGTAATCTAACTCCTGATGAAAACAATGGGGGCAATTTGTTTTCCCGAGTCTGTCGGGTGGGGTGGATGTTTCAATATATTTCAATATAGCGCATTTTCCTGACTGTGACGTACCTCTGTGAGGTACAAAACAGCAAAGTCACGATCACCAGATCTTTCATTGTGATCTTTTGATCAGTTGACCCCAGACTTTGCAGCCTATACATGAATAAACAGTCTTACATTTAGGGAGGCGTTACTTTGTTAGTTCATTGGGTTAGGTGTTTTCTTTTAATTTTTAACCATGTTCTCGAAAATAATTTCTTGTGTACTCCTTTCATTGGTACAGTTTCCAAATTACCGCTGGTACAACACGAGAGCCCATATTCACATTTTTAGTTACTAGTTTCAAGTTCGATATAATTTAACAATAAAAACCAAAATTGAAAGCACGAGCATAATAATATAATGATCATAGGCTTTACATTTCTATTCAAGCAGAAGGTGTTTCCCCTACCTTAAATATACGATTAAAATTGTTCAAATACCATGTATTCATTACAGAAAGCAGCGGAGACAGTTATATTGCAAATAAAAAATGTATTTATTTCGAAGAGTGCTGGACATGGTGAATCAATAAAGACGTTAAAAAATAAGCCGATGTAGTTATTTTGCACATAAGCATTTTAAAAATAGATTCTTATTGTCAGTTAACAAGCCGATCCACCTGGCGCTGCTAGCTTGAACAGCCTTTAGACCCGTGATTGACTAAACCACCGAACAGTTCGGGTTGCGATTGGGTGAAGAGGGAGAATCGACACTCTGATTGGGTAAAGCGCCACAGCGGAAGTTCCGAGAACATGTAGATACAATGGTGATGGATGTTCTTCTGTAGCCCCGGTTAACCGTCTGTGCTGTATGAGCACGGTGGATATACAGTAACACATCCATTGGCTTCCAATTACTAATCTAAGAGAAGTCGCACTGAGGTCAAAGCTGAATAGCAGACAAAGAATGTCATGACATGCACAGCGCGTTCACGACTCCGATAACATGTCACGACATGTTACCCACATGATAAGCATTGCGGCTGGCGCATCACTGTCACGACATTAAGTCCATATATCGCGATATGGCGTACCCCCCCCCCCCCCCCCCCATGTCGCGACATGAAAGGCCCTATATCGCGACATGACATACCCCGACAATATGCCCCGCCCAGCATGTCAGAATATGCTGACCCCATGTCGCGACACAAAGTACATATATCGCGACATGTCCTATCTGAGTGTCCTGATATAAGACCTTTGTTGCAACAGCGGTGCCAGGGTGACATGAAAGCAAGGCGCCAGTCGTAATATACACTACCGGGATATACATGCGATATACATGGGGTCCCTATCATAACATGCTGCGGAGGTCTTGTCGCGATGGTATCCCACAGTTACGCGTTTGGCAACAGCGTGTCACGGTAGGGTAAGAAAAGAAAAATGTGCCTTAGAAAATAAAAACCATAGATCTTAAAATCATGGTTATTTAACATACAACCACAGGTTTGTGTCATAAATGGTTAACTTGTTGGCATGCGTCATGTCTTAGTAATATTCACATCTAAGGGGGCTCATATGTTTATGGATATCGATTGTCTTTAAAATGTTAAGGGTACGAGCTAAACTGTAACAGAGCGCTTGAACTCGGCAGACGGGATCACTGGAGGTCAAAGTCACCATGCATGGTTACGTGATCACTGATAAAATAAGGCGCTATATCTCAGAAACGAAAGCAGCACACATGGTACTTTCAACGGCACAAACATAGCACTAACGAATGAAATAGGTTTAATCGTTTGTGCTGTCTGTAGGGGGGGCAACTTCATGGAGCCTCACCTGTCTTCTAACCACTTCTTCCAATGCAGGGGCACAGAGATCCCGGAGCCCATAGTTTCAGGTATCTTACAAGGTCTTGTGCATCACCGGAAGAGAGTATCGGCGAAGATTCTTAGCAATGGACAGGCGATATAATCAAAAAAATAAAATAACCTCACAGTAATGTTTTAATAATTTATTCATATTATCATTAAATCAACATTAGCTACAGTGTACTTCTAAACATAGACTAAATCATTATTTACAAGTATTTCCACTGTAAATTTAAAGTGATGTGTGGGTATTTACTTGGAGGCATTTAATACTTTGCTTATGACAGTGTAAACCCTCATAACCAATGAAACTTGAGTTATCCATCATCAGAAGATCGCTACTCACACGGTAAGTGTTGAGAAGTACATCTACCACCCACCCATTTTCTAACCACTTCATCAAATTTAGGATCATGGTTGAGCCACACCAGTCTATCAGAGGGCATACACATTCACACCACAGCCAAATTTCTCAGAAGCCAATTAACCTTATATAGATACCCAATATGTTATTGGACTATAGGAGGAAACCACACCACCCAGAAGAAACGCACATGAACATGGGTAGAACACAGCTGTGCACTTTGAGTGGAGTTTCCAGAAAATCGCTCTGTAAGTATAAGGAATGAGCATTTTTGTACAAATCCACACAGATATTGAACCCAAGGCCCCAGCACTGCGAGGCAGCAATGCCAGCCACTGCTCCACTGTGCCTCCCAAGTTACATCTCACTTAATATTTTTGAAAATGTACATGTAAAAAAACTAAAATACTGTTTTTCCAAAGAACCACCACACCATTTAGAATAAATTCACCTTTTCCATTCCACTTTTATTTCCCCACCCCCAAAGATACACACTGCATAAAGCTGTTCCAGTAGTATTTTGTGGTACAAGTAATAATATGCAGATAAATATTCCAAAACTATTAAAGTTTTATCACCTCACGCAATTTATAAAAACACTTATCTGAGGCCACAGAGGAAGCTTGCACATTTTCACACAAGTGACATGGACTGAAGGAGCAAGGTTTTCTGTGGAAAAATTCTGTGGAATGTTTTTCATCAAGGTCTTCTCCCTGGATCAGCCTCATTTTCTGTTAACTGGAGCTACACACTTTCTTAATGGCCTTGATTTTGATCCCTTTGATGTTTTCAACAGCAAAATGTTTCCAGTAGTTTCTGTTACCCACACATCTTATTTTAGTACTTCTTTCCAACTTTCAGAGAAAATCTTTGTGCTGCATTTATTGTTCAGAAACATCAGACCAGTAGAATTTGATAGGACTTTCATGTGTATATTGTACTTTTATAGTGCAAAAATTAAACATTAATTTCATTGCCATGAATATAAAACACTGCAAATGAACACTGTAATGTGAATCACTCTCTAGTGTATTGAACTGTAGAATTTCATTCTTTTTTCACCTGACTCTTATATCTGCTTTGTTGGGGTTCCTACAGTAACCAAGCTGCTCTCAACAGTGTGGAGTAAAGATGAAGGGGCCACTCTTACTCCCTGTGAGATGGGTAATTTAGCTAAGCCAACCAACATGTCTTTACGAGGTGGGAGGAAATTTTAAAAAGCCCAGCCAAGCCTTAAGCAAACACAGGAAGAGCATGACAAATCCCAGAATATCTAATTATGACATGTGCAGTGCTCACAGTATTTTAAACAACTGTTAAAAAACTTGGCTCTTTTTTTACATCTAGATTTTCATCATAGGCAATTACATGACTGTTTTCCATGTTGCAAGGGACCAAGTACAACTACGTAATATTTGCTCTTTTGATTAAAAAAACAATAGTGCAAAAAGCTTACTCAAGTGCAGTATTTCATCATTTTGGGTTCTTAGGGTTTCACAAACATGAAGAACCACAAAACGTCACAGAAAGATGAAAATCAGTCCTAATATCCAGGCTGTAAAATGCCACCAACCCTGTCTAGTGGATAGTGACAATTCCTTCTGAGTGCATTCTTAGGATTACAAAGGCTGCCCCATTTGATTGATGGCTCCCAATTGCATGCTTATTTTAGCAAGTGTATTAACTGATCCTGAAGGTTTCTGGAGTGTTCGACACTGTAAAAAGATAAAAAATATCCTATTATATTAGTAACTTTGGATTCTTACAACAATAAAAAGAACTCTGACCTTAAGTTGGGAATTTATTCATCATTTAAGCAGACGAAAGGAAAACAATAACAGTATGGTTACAAAATATAGACTAAAGCAGATACTGGCATTACAAAATAAAACTGATGTTTTACAGACATCGAGCCATTAAACAATTGTAATAATTAGCATTGCCAGCTATTTCTTATAAAGACATTAAAAGTAAGGTCACTCAATTGATTTATGAAACAAGAAATGGCATTACAAAGTAATGGCATGAAAAAGTCATTTAACAGCAGTTTGTATAATATGTTCCCATTGTTTATCTCTGAATTATAGCTAGCGATCTAAAACATCTATTCTATATGTGACAAACAGACTTTTACTTACTTTTTCTGGATGGCTTCTTGCCTGATTGATAAAAAGTAAAATTATTATTTAACATTAACTGCATCATCCAATAATTAAATTAACAAATACTCACATATTGCTCAAACTCTTTTGCTGTAAAGGCTTACTTACTGATATTGCAAGTGGGTGGTTATTATGGACATTTTTCTCAGACTCTGCAGAAACAAAACATAATGAACATGATTCTATAATTAGCATTGGCTGCTTCATTTATACAGTCCTTTGAAGCTACTGTACCTTATTCCTACTAATGGTCCAATGAAAGTTTTTTTATCACTTTAATACTAATAAAATCCCTTTAAAATCGTTGGAAAATAAGTAAAACAAGTGTGGAGACACTTTACCAAGTGTCATACCTAACCAACATTTGCCAGAATTGCCCATATATAAGTTGACGTGCTGCACATTAGAATAAAGGTGTTCAAGATAACTGAAATACAAGAGCTGAATGCCTTTCCAGTACATTAAGTACTATATAAAAACAATTAGCTTAGTTGAATTAAAAATAGAGCTTTGATGCCCCCTCATCTAAAATTGGCTTTTAAAAGTCTATTTTATAAGCCACTGTCAGCTATCTTGCATTGACTTACAAATACAACAGCCTTTTTTTTACAGTTCTTGCTTCAAGCTTACATCCTCCGAGTGCAGTATGGCGTCCTCTTGCATCACCATGTTGCGCGCCGCCTGCCCTAGGAGCTAGAAAATAAGAGGTTACTCTATGACGCTTGGCATTATTAATGCCTCTGGTCACTATTCGTAATAATAATCTGGCTGGATGACAGGCACCACAAGACACGACTTAGTACCAAATATCGCAACCATTAAATATTAACTTATATTAATAAGCACTAGTGGTGTATGATGTTTTTAACCGTAGAAGCTGTACATTCAGACGTCTTTCTGAAATCATCTTCACATTTGCAGAGAGAAATGTTAACCACAGATGACCAGCTAATATACTGATCCCCAAATTGACACCTAAATGAAAAGAGGTAGCTGCTGTCACGTCAGTCCCTGACATCAACAAACCAGTGATGTATGCCAACAACCGCAGGCCCGTCGTTGTCTCTAAATCCACATAATAAAAAACTATGACGTATATTTTTTGGTGCATTTAACTAATTATTAGCAATTTAGCACTGCAAGCTACTGCTTGCCCAAGCAGACGGCAATACCATAACACAAAATCATACCGATTCAGGTAAAATGTGAAGTCCTTACCACTAATTTGACCCTTACCTCCTGGCTACGGGACCCCTTCAGGACCTGACGAGTGAGAGCGATCACGTCTCCGCTGCAGGAACTCACTTTCTCGGATAACAAACCTTTCACTGACTGGCCAAAGCGGGGCTGCGGTTCAGGAGAAGCCATTTTTTAACCGGAAGAACTAGAAAAGACGGTGAGACAACTGGGACAAACTGTACAGCGTGTTTAAAATCGCGAAATGGCAGTTCAAAAGTGAGCTGTAGAAAAAGCACAGGTCTGTCTAAAGTCATTGTTTTTCCTAAAGGCAGCAATATATGACTCGTCACTTTTTACTACTTACCTGCTCTGAAGCATTGTTTGAAAATATGGATGTTCATAACCTTATCTTGTCCAAAAGAATAAGTTATACTGGAGTAATATGTTTGCTTTAGTGTGACATACTATTTCTATTGAATAAATAACTAAATACATAATTCATGCATGTATCATAGTCTTCAGAGTACATATACATTCACACTTTGGGTGTTTATGGATTAATGCAGCACAATTTGACACACTTTCGTCTTCTGTCATTAATATTCTACCTTACATATTGAATTTAACAGAGTAGCATTATTTGAAGCTTTGTAGTTTGTCTGGTTTTGTACAAAATATTGATACAATCTCAGATGAGTCAAATAAGCATGAACATGTTAAATTTGTATAACATTAAAAGTCACATATATAGTAACTTCAGCAGTACTGAAGGGGAGTAACAGGCAGGTCAGGATACACCCTGGATGGGACACAAAACTATCACAATGCAAACACAGACACGCACACACTAATATCAGTGCCACTTTTCCAAGAAGCCAGTTAACTAACTAGTATGTCTTCGGACTATGGGGGGGGAACAGGAACACCCAGTAGAAACCCACACCAACACAGGGCGAACATACAAACTCAACACAGCAGCCAGTATCCCAGGAATTCAACCCAGGGCCCCAGCACTGTGAGGTAGTGCTTAATACTGCACCACCAGCCCAGAAAAGATCACTTCCAAAATGGAAAACCAAATGTCATCCAGCACTCTCAGTATAATTAATGCTGGACCATCTTGAAAAAGGTGCTGTTTTGCCACTTTTTGGTTTGTAAAAAATGAATGAATGCTACAACTGAAACAAGTTATGGATGTTTAGAATGTTAATGACTACCTGAGGCAGAGTGGATTTTTAATGTTCTATTTCCCATGGCTTTTAATTGTTTGTATTTTATATTAAATACATTAAAACATGTAAATCCTCTACACAAAGCTTTATTTTCTCAAGAATTGACCCAAAATTTATGTTAAGATATGATTAAGTTTAGGAAAGCTTATTTTGTATAGGATTTATTTAGGACAAGTTCTAAATGAAATATACTTGAGTGTAATGTCCACTATATTATGTTAGACTTATTGTTATCATCACCTAGGTGAGTACTACATTTCAGTGATGGATAGTGATCTTCTCCTTAATGAGATCACTATACAAATCCTTTTCATTCCACATCCAATTATCAAATAAGAAATATTGTTCCCTGGTAGCCAGCACTTTTTATAATCATCTGTTGACCCATGTTACAACCCCAAGTGTCTAGGGGAAAAGGGGTGTAACATTTAGGATAATTCTTTCGGAAGCAGGGGGGGTTTTGGTGAGGGACTAGGAAGCGTGATAAGAAGGGTAAGGAACTAGAGTGGTGCCAAAGGAAAGAAAATAACAAACAAAAATGGAGCTGGCTAGGACAGTGAGGGAAAGCTAATCTGACTACAAAAGAAAACCCGAAACACACGGTCTTCGGCGTCTTCAACACTCTAGCTAACCTGCACTGACTACCCAAAACCATACAAGACAAACGGCACTCACCCGTACTAAAGTAGTGTACTAATACAAAATCAACTAAGTGTGTAAGTGTACCCAACAACCTAAACTAACCTTATATACAAAAGTTCACACAAAAACAAGTGAACCAGGAATCCAAATAAGGGAAAACAAGAGTAATCAACAGGAGCAGGGTACAAACGAACACAAAAGTTGAACATGTAACACTGGGGCAAGGTAATGACAAAACAAGGATGAACACACAAACAAATGAAAGTACAAAGAAACTAACAAAAAAAACCAACAAAACAACAAAGCCGAAGCTATACGAAAATACACACACACAAAGCAAAACAAACCAACAAACGAAGCCGAAGCAATAACCAGAAGCGAAGCGAAGCAATAACTGAACAGGACCGAAGTCAAACAAAAGGCCTCTCCTTGCTGAAAACCTCCAGGTTATATACTGAATAAGATGCACTCTGAGTGGCTGAGAGGCTGATTGATGATGATGTCATACTGAGAGTGTGGTGTAATGGTGGGCCAATGGGGAAGGGAGAACAATCAAGGGTCAGCAGTGTGGAACAGAAAAAACACACACAGAACACACACTGGGACGTAACAACCCACTAACTGCACTCCGCACAAAACTAATCTCTGTTCTGTTTCAGTATGTAAAATGTCTCAATAAGGCTCTGAGGCACTACTCAAAACAGAATACCGGTTGAAAATAAAACAAAACCAGATCAATCTCCTTTAACAACTAATACATTACACTGAAGCATTGCCTCCTTTAACGTCAAGGTTGCTGGTGAATTTAAACCTTTTGCCTCTGAACACTGCATTGCACTGCTGATGTTCTTGCATGTTTGACCCAGGACATTTTAATCTGCGGGTATTTGCATCCAATGCAATGTTAAAGAAGGATTTTATTTATTTTTATCGTATATTCAAAGAACTTTCTTAAATGTAAATTACGTGTAAATTTGAAAAACTTACAATGTCCTTGAACACAAAGCGCCACCCAAACATTGAACTGGAGTCCATTTTTCTCTTGATAAGAAAGTGGAACATAATAGGACAGGTTTGAATCTATAATTGAATCTATAATCTATAATCAATAGATTAGTTTGAATCTATTGCAATAACACAAAACCCAGACCCAAACCCATTTGTCACTTTTGACCTGCGGCATACAACATTCTCTCTCTCATCCTAGCACGCCCGTCTCCATTTGGTGGTTTGAAAGTTGCCATTAAATGCAACCAAGAATACTCCAACCGGCGCATCGCTCCACCTGTTGTCAGTGGGGGGGGGGGGAGCAGAACAAAGTAATGTAGCCAATTCATAGAGGGGGATTATTAGGAGGCATGGGAAATTTGGCCAGGACACCAGGGTTACACCCCTACTCTTTTCGAGAAACACCCTTTTTAATGACCACAGAGAGTCAGGACCTCAATTTTACATCTCATCCGAAAGACGGCGCTTATTTACAGAATAGTGTGCCCATCACTATACTGGGGCATTAGGACCCACATGGACCGCAGGGTGAGCGCCCCCTGTTGGCCTCACTAACACCTCTTCCAGCAGCAACCTTAGTTTTTCCCAGGAGGTCGCCAATCCAGGTACTGACTAGGCTCACACCTGCTTAGCTTCAGTGGATTGTCAATTGTAAGTTGCAGAGTGATATGGCTGCTGGCTGCAGAATACAACATTCTGCTCTGTCTTTATCTGTCTCATCCTAAACCTCTTGCTTTCTCATCTGGACTCTCTCCCTATTTTTCTCTTCCAGTTATGTTCTCAGCATCATTCCTACCATGGGATTGCTGTCTATTATTTTGATCAAACATTCCTTGTAAGGAAAAAGCTATACATGCTATGAACATGAATGGAAAGCCAAACATTTGAACATTTTTATTCAGTGTTACAAGGTAATCACAGTAGGAACACCGCATGTTACCTATTTTCTCCTTGAAGAGAATAACGATACATTAACAACAAATATTATCACAGCAAACCTTTGTTTCTGATTATCGGTTATGTTTGCTCATTGGCCTGCGCCTACAGGTGCTTCGTCTTTGGTTAATAGATGATTACAGGGACGACTGCACTGTGATTTGAAAAACAAATACGTGAAAATAATAAGTTTGTGTTGCAGACTCCCACATATTTGGTGATAAGAACTACACTATCAGCTTCTTAATATCGTTTGGCATCCGCGACTAAAGGCAATAATTGGCTGTGGTCAAGGTAATGACATTGAGAGAAACACTTAAAATTCCTTTTTCCTTGCATTCGCCTTCAGTCCGCAGCTCCTACCACCCGATGAGACTATTATCCGTGCATGAACATTGAATAACGTCGGAAGTACATTAAATTCCCGCTGCCGTTGCAACTACTGACAGAGTACCTCTGGAGCACCTCTTGACCACCATGGACTGTGTCCTTTTCATCTTGCTGGTCGTCACACTGGCCCTGGCTGTATTCATTTTAAAAGGGAAGATCGAGAGGGCATGGGCCGGCAACAAACGCCCGCCCAGCTTGCCCTGCCTGCCCGTCATCGGGAGTCTTCTCAGCCTGAGGAGCGAGCTCATGCCGCACCTTCTCTTCCAGGAGCTACAGAAGAAATACGGTGCTACCTACTCCCTTAGGATGGGCTCCCACTATGTGGTGGTGGTCAATAACTATCAGGACGCCAAGGAGGTGCTTCTAAAGAAAGGCAAAACCTTTGCCGGCAGAGCCAGAACTGTGAGTTATAGATCCGAATCATTAATCGCGATCGGATATTAATGTATGTTTCAAAACTAAGTAGCACAATCAACTACATTTATCAAAAATACGAAGAAATTAACTTTCTGCATTGCATAACATGGACCTCCAACACCATGCACATAAGCACCTGTACGTAAAGCGAACGATGTGCAACGAACATCTCATTATAATAAGCCTATTGGTAAAAGCTGTGGACTCGTGGTATTGTGATGACCATGGTAAAAGTGACAATGATCATTTTAATAATTTATACGGTAGTTTATATGTTATATGATAAGTTATATAGCTGAAAGAAGTGCAAAATGAAAAAAAAACGTTATACCAGGATTCAGAGCTTCAACAGACCATCTCAAATCATATGATAGTCGTAATTACTGGTAATCATACTGTCCGCACACCCCTGGTTGAGTTCAACTGGGTGCGTATATTAACTTGACAGGTTGGTTAAAAAAAAAACTTTTTCGTTTTGTTTAGTATTTTATTAAAGTTTTGTTTTAGCTGTTTAGATTTAGGGTAGTGTAGGTAGTGCAGAATGTTAAGACATCAGAGAAATAAACAGGGTAAATAATTTCGTTCCATCTAACGCTATTTATTGTTTGCTGGGCACTGGATTATGTATATTGCGGATCTTCCGAACTGAACCAAAACTGTCCTAGGCAACTCTTATAGCTGCCCGATTTGTTAGTTTCACATATGCTGACTACGAATTTTAAAGCCTACATTGGTCCTAATATTGATACCTTTTAATGGCTTATTCAGTAATTAATATTAAGAAGTGAGAAGCTATTTTGACTGTTTGATGGTACAGACGCGAGAAACGATGCTACAGAGGTCTTCTTTTCCTGTAAATCGCACATTGTATTTTTAGGGTTCTGGCTAAAGATTTGACTGATGCACAGAAACGTTTACGCACGTAGAAACACTTCAGATGGCCACGAAACATCTTCCCACCATTGACAACCTATGCGTATTCGGCCGAGACGGCAAAGTGTAGTTTAAAACCAACTATAAACGTAACACTCTGTATGCACTGCAGTCATTACCTAAAGTCCTCAAGTACCGTTTTCAGTTTTAAAATGAATTGGCATTATATTACAAGCGATATTGCAAATTCACAGGTGTGCAAAACAAACAAACAGGTGTCCATTGTTTCCACGCACCTGGTGAAAACAGCAAGCACCGCCAACAACAGCTGAATGCGAAAACGCCTCAATGTCTTTTAAGTACTGTATGTTCTGCAGGTGACCACAGACCTGCTGACAAGGGATGGCAGGGACATTGCCTTCGCCAATTACAGCCCCACCTGGAAGTTTCATCGCAAGATGGTGCACGCCGCACTGAACATGTTCGGAGAGGGATCCGCCCCTGTTGAGAAGATCAGTTGAGTAGCCCACACCTTTGCTCGGAACATGCTTGCCACTGACAAAAATCTTGCTAGGGAAATGTAGTAAGGAAGGATATAAATCAGACACGAGTCCTATATTCAGAATATGCTGTTCATGACTTAGTAGATGATATTGTTTTGAAATGGTGTTTTATATAGGTTTTGGCATTTAATCCCTTTTTTCCACACCTTCTCCGGACTCCAGTGCCACTGTGGAAGATTGTCCATGATGCATTTAGACCTTCCTAAACTGGTCCCCTTTCTCCAGTCTGCAGGGAGGCCAGTTCCATGTGTCAGACGCTGGTGGATCTGCAGGGCACTGCCCTCGACCTGGCGCCCGAACTGACCCGGGCTGTGACCAATGTAGTGTGTTCGCTCTGCTTCAGCAACTCCTACCAGCGTGGTGACCCCGAATTTGAAGCCATGCTCAAATACAGCCAAGGTATTGTGGACACTGTGGCTAAAGATGGCCTGGTGGACATCTTCCCCTGGTTACAGGTACATGAAATTTTCCAAAACCATTTACTGTACATGCACCTGGGCGTTTTTCTTATACTCCAAGGTCTAACCTTAGCCTTTATTTACCCAAGATATTCCCCAATGAAGACCTTAAGATTCTGAAGCAGTGCATCGCAGTTCGAGACGACCTGCTGCAGAAGAAGTACGATGAACACAAGGTAGAGTCAGCAGTTCTGTAGCCAACCTCCGAGTCACACAAGATTTGGTGCTGTGAGGCATAAAACAGTAGGAATGAGCATTGAGTATGAGCATGTCCACTTGTGCTAACCAGCACTTTCCAGTTTAATTGTATTTCTACACTGACTACAGTATAAATAATTTATTTCTGCCACAAGAAAATGACCAATTTGGTTCATTAATAATCCTCCAACAGAGCCCTGCAAAGGCCTTGTTTTCAAACATTTCTTTCCATATTTCAGTTCTTTAAAAGTGTACTAAATGTCTTTTTACAGAAGATAGGTTTTAGAATTAGAAGCTGTGTTGTTTTTTAAGTCATTAACACATTAGGTATTATTAGCTATTTTCTCAGTATATCAAATTTAGAAGTATGGAGATTTTTTTGCAGGGTTTAACCTAATATTTACTCCTGATAATGAATACAGACTCATTTTTCTGTCTTTCTGTGGGAGGGGGTAATGTTAAGCAGTAGTTGACTCTGACCCTAACCCTACCACTGTGTTGACTGTGCCCACCTGCAGGCTAGCTACAACGATGGCACACAACGGGACCTGCTAGACGCCCTGCTGCGGGCCAAACGCAGCTCAGAGAACAACAACACTCTAGCCCACGATGTGGGGCTGACTGATGACCACTTGCTCATGACAGTGGGTGACATCTTTGGGGCTGGCGTGGAAACGACCACCACTGTGCTGAAATGGTCCATAGCCTATCTCATTCACCACCCACAGGTGAGCCTCGAGCTCATTCCAAAGACAGGCTTCCCCTTTGTCTCTGTAAAAGAACTGACCTAAAGGCCTAAAAACTGGCCTTCATTCGCTGTTTAAATTTCAGTTTCTGGCTATTAAGAACAAAGTTTAAGTAAAACATTGATGGTAACCAGATCAGGAGTTCTCACAACCAAAACTAAGAAAGCAAAAAGAAAATGCAGATAATTTGAGGACAACACTTTAACATTTTATTAAAACATGGGTGTAAAATTAACAGAAGCTTAGGTTTAAGGGGATATCTTAGCCTAACCCTAGGTCATCTTTTAATCTGACCTTTGCTCCAGAACATTGTGAACCCCAGACATTACTGAAGTTCATAATTTAGCAGAATGAGCCAACTGTGCAATCATGTGTATCAAATCAGAATACTGTCACTTGGCTCTACTCCGATACTGGCCACAAGAATTGTTCAATGAAGCACTAATCTTAAGTTGTTTTCTAACTGTAAGAAAAGGTTTCTTTCAAAACGGCTGGAAGAGATTCCTGGATCAGTTAGCTACTAGCAGTCAAATGTGTTAGATGGGCTGAATGGCCCCTCTTGTCAGTAAGCTTTGCTCATCACGTTTAGGCTGAATTCGTAATGAGGAACGTACAGTAGTTTCTCTTTTTATGACAATTTACAAATTAGAACAGCTCTTAACCTTGGCAAACTGTTAACTTCGGACCACGAATCTGAAGTTGGACCTTGCTAGAGTTAAAACTGCCATTAAAGAACAACCTTAAATACTGTTATTATTGTAAGTCAAATGCCTTAACCAAGCTACCAAGCTAATGAGATGTATTTTGTAGCTTAAAGCATTGATGTGTCCAGGTACTTTTTATATGGGCAGTAAGTCTATAGCCATGGATAAGAAATAATTGCTGGCGATTCCAAAGCAGTACTCAACAAAATCTTTTGTAATCAAAAGATTTTGATGATTGTGTTGTTTCAATCTCTTTACTGAAAATATGCTAAATGCAATGCAACCATACAATAAACTGAGCTCAAACAGATTCTGCCTTAAATCCTTAATATCATCGCCCACATAATACTTCCTCCGACTGATGAGGCTTTCTACTCTTCAGCATCATACTCAGGCTATAACACACCTTCACTTCCCAAGAGGGCAGCAGCAGAGATAATAACACATGGAATAAACCAGGAGGCTACAACCCTGGTTCCAGATAGCCTTCTGTTTCTTTTCCATCTCCAGTATGAACTACATAATTGGATCAATCCGTTTCTTGACTGGAAGAAGTAGTCCTGCTGTCCAGAACTCTGCTCTCTTGCCATTTGAAGCTGCTTCTATAAACCCGGAGGCTTACGGCTCTCCAGTACCTGGGCTAAACAGAGCTGTTTGGATTCAACAACTGTATTGGTGTCTTCTCTCAGGTGCAGAAGAAGGTCCAGGAGGAGCTAGACAGTAAGATTGGGATGGACAGGCACCCCACGCTGAGCGACAGAGGGAACCTGCCCTACCTGGAAGCCACTATAAGAGAAGTTCTCAGAATCCGACCTGTGTCTCCTCTCCTCATCCCACATGTGGCCCTCTCAGACACCAGGTATCTCCTGATCCACGGGCAGGAAAAAAACCCCATCATCAAGCAAGGAATCTGACTTGTCTTGATGGGAGGAAAAATCGAATCTTTTCCAAAGTATGACTGATGCCCCTGTCCCCCGCCCACAAAAGGCAAAACTGGCACAATATCAGCACTTTAACACTAAACACTGGTCAAAGACATCCCAAAACAATAAATGTCTGCGACACATTTATGTTACATACATAGGAAGACAGTGAGAGACTTAAAAAACACAATATTTTAAAAAAATGTATTTATTTATACAGCATTGGCGATTACAATATTCGGAAAGGAACTCGAGTTATCATCAATCTTTGGTCACTACACCATGATGAGAAAGAGTGGAAAAACCCAGAGCTGTTTGATCCTGGTAAGTAACAGTAAAGGGTGAGGCACTTCACATTCTACATTTTGGCTTTAGATTTAAAGTAAACACAAGAAACTGATGATTCTCCTGATACATATTGACTGATTCTGAGCAATCAGCACATGGTGCCCAGAGAGGTGGTATTTCCTGACACTAGTTCTTATGCTCCCTGCTGGCGTGTGGTGGTGGTGGTTGGCACTGCTGCCTCGCTGTTCCAGGGTCCAGGCTGTGTGGAGTCTATATGGGTGTTTAGTGGTCTCCTTCACTTTCCTCAGGACACACTCATTGAGCTGATTGGCTGCTCTGCCCACAAGCCTCTTCCTACTTTAGTGTATGAACGTGAACAGAGAGACTTTAGTGACACTCTAACCTAGCCTGGGCCGTTCTTAAAGATTGTGGCGGTACCCAACCAGACACGTGTACCAAACTACCCAGCTGCATTATAAATCTAATTTAGAGCTCTAATTACCAGAATTTTAAAGAAATTACAACAAAGTAAGCCCTGGTGACTCCAATGATCAAGGCATTCATGCACAAACTTAAACTCGATCCCTTTACATTTTATGCTGTAGAGGTAGTTTTCCACAAAATGTGCAAATTAAGAGCATGTAAATTGAGAACTACATAAAGTTGGAAGGTTGTAACTTGTTTTATGTACAGAAACTAACTAGATATATTTTTTTGATAGTAACTTCAAAGGGGGTTCTCCTTCCTGATGTATACGGTATAAAAAATGCACCAGTAACAAACTCTGTAGTCGGCTTTAACACGTACCCTGACCAGTAGCAGCTGGAATTGCAATGTGCAGGTAAAAAATGAGTTAAGAAACAAAACCTTTTATGTCGTTCTTCCGGAGCAGGTCGCTTCCTGGATGAGGGGAGTAGGGTGTACTCGCCCTCTGCCAGCTACATCCCGTTTGGGGCAGGGATCCGCGTGTGCCTCGGGGAAACCCTGGCCAAGATGGAACTGTTCCTCTTCCTGTCCTGGATCCTCCAGCGCTTCACTCTGGAGGTGCCACCTGATCAGCCCCTCCCTGACCTGCAGGGCAAATTCGGGGTCGTCCTCCAGATTCAGAAGTACCACGTGCACGCGAGACTCAGGAACACTTGGGCCGAAGGCTAAGACCTGGTAGTACAGTAATTCTTCTCCCTTTGTCACATGTAGCTGGACAGAGCGGGATATTATTTTGAAGGTGGGATGGTAGTAAGGACTGTTCTTTTTGTTGGTGCTGTGGGTTAACTTAGTCTTAAGATCTTAGGGAACTACTTTTTACATGTTTTCCTTTTTTGCTCTTCATACTGGGTGCTATCTATTGCATATAACAAATCAGTTAACAGTCAGAGCTGTTTTTGTAGCAGGCTAGCTTCAATTTCCAGATCAGTTCCCAATGGACTTAATCAACTGTTTTATTTGCCAAATTCTAAGGTTGTAACTATGAACATCCTTTTCGTGTGTTAAGGTTTTTTTTTCCATTTTATGGTGGTCTTTTTATTAGAGGCATCCCTGGTGGTGTACGTCTGAATATTTGAAACGTTTTCTTGGAAGAATTAAAGGTTTCACACTGATGACATCATTCAGAATGTGGTCATTCTGCACATGTGACCCTTCCTCCACCCAACAGGCAAATGTGATTCTAGAGATTTTCCAACGGTTTGCCTTCTAAAACAAATCTACTGTACATACAGGTAACTGGCATTAAGAAAGGAAACACTTGAGTAAACGAGGGATACAAAATAGATTGAAACAGGTGCTCCCACACAGGTGTGGCTCCTGGGTTATTTAAGCACTGACCCTTCCATGCTTTAGTCTTGTATAATAATGCTGGCCAGGCCCAGCTGTCCATTATTTTGGCTAGAATTAGAGATCTCAGTGACTCTTAAGAGAGCAGTGGTTGCTGATGCATGTTTGGCAGGAGCGTCAGGGACGATGACTCAACTTGCTGATGTTTCAGAAGGAAAAGCAGCCATAGTGCGTTTTCATAACGCACTATGGCTGCCATCACATCATCCAGGTGGATGCTGCACATTGGTGGTGGTGGAGGGGAGACCCCATTACCTGTAAAGCGCTTTGAGTGGAGTGTCCAGAAAAGCGCTATATAAGTAAGCAATTATTATTATATTAAGTAATTATTATATAAGGTGGCTGCTGACGTGTTGGTGGTCCAGTGTCTGATTAACAATCTATTTCATTGGTGTTTCCTTTATTTTAGCAGTATTTGCTGTATTTTGCTGCTTTGTTGTACAAATGAGCTCATTTCTTTAAAGATAAGGTGCAAGCAAATTTTCTATACAAAATCCATGTAAATTCAACTGCAACACTGTAAGCAAATTATAGAGATTTCCATTTTGCAGAATAACTATTACAACAAATACTGCTCCATTCAAATAGGGGTCATTAGTTTGCTAGTTTGCTGAATGTTCCTTTGTAATAAGTCAGCAGTTTGTCATCACTGGTTTGCATCTTTACTCAGATTAATAATAATCCAGATGCATCAGGCATTAACGATGGCCATCAGTGCCTGATGCATTAACACCAATTGTTTTATGTTAAAACACAGCAAAAGACATATTAGCAGAAAGCAAAACATGGACTGTCCATGGTACCCCATGGTACCAGGTTGTAGGCTTTAATGTACAAAGTTACCTGTGGGAAGGCATGACTCAAAAATATTGTTTTGCTTCTACTTGTGTTCCAAGTCTCAATATGAGCTCACAACAGTGCCTAATCTTCTCTACCAAAAGCCTTTAGAAGATGATGAAGACTGAACTTCCAACGCAATGTTTTTAGCCAAATCTGGCATCTGCCCATAAACTGGGGTTCTTCAACCATGGTCCTGGAGAGCCCCAGTCTAGTGCGTTTCATAAGGCACCTCTTAATCATCAACTTCCAGATTTGGACCAATTTTGTGATTCATGAAGCAAATGTAAATTTGAAGGTCTGAAACGAAAAGTCAACCTTTCAGCACTCAAAGATCTGAGGTCCCTTGAACAGATTGACTTAATTCAGCCATAAGTGTTGGTAATCTTTAGAAAGCGGTGACCTTTGAGACGAACACGATTGGGTTTCCAGAGCCTGAACAGGATTCCATGCATTACAGTCTCTTGCTTTTCACGGCAAGTAACAGTTGTGAAAATCGAAACCATTATTAATCATAGAGCTCAACCAAGATCAGATCACTTCTGTGCAAAGATGCATCTTGTGCCAGCTTTATACTAAAACAGTAGTTCAGGTGGGTAGCTGCATCAGCATGCGTAGGCTGCAAAGGAACAATAGGTTTAGTCCATAATCCTATGTCTGCTTCAGCAAGAGACACAAATGCTCCTTTTATGCTAAAAGGAAACTAGACATCCTTAAACGGCCCAGAAGCCTGAGTAACCGCATACCCCGTGCATGGGGGCAAGATGTACAAAACTACGTTGGACCACTGTAAAGGGGGATGTTGAACATGACGCTCCTCGCAATGACAAAACTGCAAAATGCATTTCAGACCATTTAGATATCCAACTGAAAGATTTAAGTAACTAGGAACAGTCAAATTTAGTCTGGCTCCATCTACTACAGGCTTTATATAACGGTATGCTAGGGGAACATTACATTTTTTGGAAATCCATTAAGACAAATACAGTACACACAGGATATTCTAGAAAATTCACAACTGCATCCTTTAACTCCAATTTTAAACAGTCCTGCTTCTTACCATCAATAAAGACCTGAATTTTTAAATCATTGTGGAAATATCCGATTAGAAAATCTGGTTTTTAAAACTGTAATATGTTATCTTGTACTGCCTTATATAAAATTCATTTTCAATTGATCATTTCTACCAAATAAAAATTAAAGAATTACTTATTTTTTCCTTAAAAATGACAAAAATTCTGCTCAAGAGTCCATCAAAAGTTTGTGACCTAATGGTACTTTTTTGTTTTTTTACGTCTAGTTTCCCCCATATATTTGATTTATCACTTCCACCAGTATCTAAAATAAAGAATTTAAAGGAAAAAAAATAAGATGGGGGTCTAGTCTTTTTCCAATTGAAATCTCTCAAAATCAATTTTTAAAAATAATTTAAATCATTCAAATCAAATAAAAAAATTACTACTGTGTTATGGGCATTGTTTTTAGAAGACTGTCATTATCAGGTTGAAAGGAGAAGAAAATAAACATTTTGTGTTTCTTTTCTTGTCTTTTCAGCATGGGATAAACCTTAACTTGTTCCTTTGCAGTTGACACACCAACCTACTTGAACTATATAATTATCATACTATTATCTATAAATGAGTGATACGCAAATACTGAACATTAAGGATTTTATGTTCTCCAATGACCAGTTACAGATATTCATCCATCCATTTTACAGTCACTTCATCCAATTCTGAGTCAGGGTAACCAGAGCCTGTCTTGGCAAGCAACAGGAACAAGGTACACCATGGACAGGACGCCAGTCAGGCAGGACACACACACCACAGACGCACCAGAGGACAGCACCCGGAGGAAACCCACGTGAACATGGCGAAAACATGCAGACTCCACACAGGTAGCACTGCAGGTCCAGAACTGAACCCAGGGCCCCAGCAATGCCAACTACTGTGGCACCGTGCTGTCCTCAGATACTCATCAACAGCGGAAATGCTTAGTAAGTCCACTAGGTGGTGCTATTGCACACAAATATCACATTCATTTATTGGCTCCTACAAAATGGTAATAGAGCAGATTTCTACACAATTTACTCCAAGTATAGTGATTTCTCCTCTTTTTTCAGACATGGTTTTCACTCCCAAACAAATACAGTAAGAAACACCCCAAAATTAGCAGGTCTTCTACAGAACCTTAAGTTTTTGTAAAGTAACAGGAAAAGAGCCCTCAGTAAATGCAATTTCTTTATTGAAAACACAAAAAATAGAACATTAATGGCAATCCAGATTTTGTCTTACATTTTCCCCCTCTTGAAATTCTTTAATATTTAGAGAACTGTTTCATGTTACACTTTTGGTGGATGTATCTTTTTAATGGCATTAATGTGGCCATCAACTGTGTACAGAGTTTTAAAAATATTATTTGCTATATTATATTTAAAGAAAATATAGTTTAATTAAATGGTTTTCCAGTTTGATATTTTGTAATCTGTTCTGCCCATTTTGCACTGGCTGTTTAATGCCACAAGAAGAACGGACGACAACAACAACAAATCTTACAGCTTCTTCAGCATGGGCTTCCACTCAGAATCAGATTTGTGTGGTATTTTTGGTAAGTGAAAGCCTCACTCTTAAATTCTGTCCTGAGGAATATATTTAAGTAAATTTCCTCAGTAAATGAGCATAAAACCCCACAGAGGAGACTTGAGCCATATGCACACAACAGAACATGAAACAAGTAAACTAAAAACAGGAAAAACATTTTTATTTTGCTTTTAAATTTCTTACTCAGTAACTTTGCCATAAGATTATGCAAACAACATATTCTGAGCTTTTAAAAACAGAAGTGCAGTTCTACAAAAATCACTTGTAATGCAATGAATTTTCAATGTTTTAATTAGTCTGTATCACATTAAAATGGATACACTTCAGACATTTTCAATACCCATCTCCAAGCCACTGGGAACTTACATACTTTTTAAATAAGTATCTGTTTACTGCAACATTGTGCTTAGTCTGTTCAGAAACAAGGGAATCTTTCCCCTCCAAGTCTAATCCTTCTGAAATACAGGAATGGAAATGATCAGTTATCTGAACTAAACATCCTGTTCTCTGACTTGGTTTCTTAAAAATGCATGACTTCCTGTCAAGTAGTGCTGCTATTTCTAGAGCGTAGAAAACAAAGCAAAATCATTTGAGAAAACAAAGCGTCTCTTGTAGAACTCTGCTAAACTATGATCAATCACAGTAGGAGCTGTAACGCATAATGAAATATTCCAAACTTGGGGAAACACTTTTTCAGGAGATGTGAAATGAAGCTAGTGATTTTTTTTATTTCAAGAACAGATTCTGGCTGCCATATTTTGGGAAACCTAGAACCATTAGCATCACTACAAATTGTAATGAAGGTAAGGCATTTTCATGTAAGGCTTTGAAGGTAATCGCAATCTAACTTCAGTGTTTAATTTAAATGAACATGTTTCTGCACTTTTCTAAAGAAAAATGCTATAAATGCCAAACATGGGGTCTAGAACAACATGTTTTTCTAAGATTTTAAAATGTAAAAGCAAAACAAACTGAAATTCCCTATTCGTTTAAGCAGTACTTGTTACATACACTGCATCAATGTGTTTGTCAGTGTTCTCATATTAACATTTCAGATTACTGGGTTGCAGCATAGAGTAGCAGTAGTGCTTCATGTCCACAGAACATTGTTGTAAGACTATAGAGTGGATACAGAGGTTGTATCCTTTAAACAAAGCATAATTTAAACCAATTGATCCATTTAACTCATTGCATAAATACTAGTCTAACTGCAATGGACTCCTCTCTCTTCCAGAGGGAATCTTATACTGAGTGAAGTTTACATGACAGTAAAGAGCCCATGCACCACAAAGGCTTTGCAAAGAACTTTATCTCTTTGATAAGATCTCTTTTAGCTAAAACCGCTTCTTAAAAGGATTCCAAATCCCGATAGCCAGGAATTATGCAGCAGAAGATGCAGTGTTTAACACTGATGCACTTCATTGTGGTTTTTCATATATACTGTAAGTGTAAGAAAACAAAAACTCAAAAAGGAGTTATATGTCCATTAAAGATAGCTTCAATTCAGTCATTTCCAAAAAAAGGAGCCATTACTGTGTAAGGTGTTTACAAGTTTCACTGCATTTTCAATCAAGCAGCTCTGTCTCAAGTACTAAAACCACCTTTCTCACTCCTCCAGCCAAATTTAAGCAGCGTATATATGTCATCATATACAATCTGCTTGTTACAAGGTCAGCCTAAGCCAAGAACACATCAGAGGGGCAGGATGTGGGCAAAATAATTTTGCCCCAATGGTGATGCTGTAGATGCACTCCCACCTCTTTAAGTACGTCATAAGAAAAAGAAATAACTGACAAATTACACATCTTAGCTTGAATTTTCTTTTACTTTACATTTTATGTTCTCAGTTAAAATACATACTGGCCCTTATGTAAAATGCAAACACAAATACAAAGGCATCCTGTTGATGTAAGGAAGAAGACTATGATTCACACTTCATCATTTAGCATCCCTCAACGATGGTCATAATATAATGCCTAGCCCAGGAAACCAATCAACTACTTCAAAACGTCCTTAAAATTAAAGACAGTGCAATGACACCCTGTTCAGGTAAAGCCTAGTTGAGTCAAAACTGGAAACATGAGATAGGCCTTTTCCCCTTTCTTTACAACACCATAATCCCAGAGAAATCTTTTTGGTAACATAGAATAAATTAACGCTTATTTTTGAAACATAATTGTTTTGGCTCATTGTTGACCAGCTGGTCCATGTGACTTGCTAGGCTGTACCATGACAGGGAATAGCAAATGGCTTAATCGTCTGAACAACTTCTGCAGACATCAGAGACAAAAACGCTATGGCTCATGATAATGTAATTCCAATGAGGTGTTTTCTTTTTGGTTTATAATTGCAATTTTGGAATCAGAATGTTTCAGTTATGGACAAAGTACAGGGTGGTTAAAAATACAGAATTAGGATTTGAATAAATAAATGAAAAAAGTAGATTGGGCCTCATTATGCTGTGAACACTGGGTAGTGGTTTTTATTTAACCTCAGTAAAAATACAGCTCCAGACAAATACTGTACAAACTGTTTTGCAGGAACTGCAAAGAACTGCTTTCAGATGTGCATCTTGTTTTTGGTACAACACTAATTATAGTAGGTGTCTCTTGCCCACAACCTTTCCCCTGATTTAGCTTTTCTTCTGGAATAGTTTCTCGGTGAAGATTAAATTCTGTACAAGAGTAACAGACAAGTAATGAGTGAAAATGGAAATGAGAAAGAAGATAACTTCTTTAAGGTTTTCGAAACAATGGCAGATGAGGATCTGAGACCTGAGCTGAATTTTGTTTTTTTTCTTTTTTACATATCGATGTTCTATTTTATGATGAATAATAGGGATTTTTTTTGTCTTTATGTTATCTGAGGAAATCTGAAAGGAATTTGGCCCCTGACCCATCTGTCTCTACCTACTCAATCAAAACATAGTTCTTAGACTTGCATCTGAGGGTCAGGCAGAGTTCAACAAGGAGAAAATGAAAATAAAAATGTCAGCTCTTGAGTTAATACTGAGTGTTTGGAGCAGTTTCATACAGAAAACTAAAAAAATGGGCCAGTGCTTCCAATTAAACAAAATGCGACATCCCAGTCTGGGTATGTATGATTGTATTAAGCACATAATTAAAAAGCAAAAAGAATGATGTATTTAAACTTTTTAACCTACCCTGTACTTTTCTCAAGTCATTCAAGGGTTCTGTGAATCAGACATGAAATCAACACTCACTTGCATCCAGCAGCTAACAGGAAATGTGCTTTTGATATAACAACTTAAAAATAGTCCTTGCTTAGACTATCACTCAGGCAACCAAAAGAAATTTTCAGATCACTTTTCACCCCAGGACACACACACAGACATACTTAGCAATTTGGACATGGCCCATTTAAACAAGGGCTAACATAGCTCACCATCTCTCCTGTGACTGTCACAGTGATCAGACAAGAACGTGCTGAACTTGTCACTCCAGATGTCCATGAATCCAAAAAAGAAAATGATTCGAACAAGTCTTCTTTGTCATGACTTAATGAAAACACTAACCTGTTTTTATACCTTTTGTCTTAGGAAATGCAATCTTTTTGCTAACGCTGCTACTGAAGGGTGCAACAGTATGCCATTCCTCTTTGACATGGTGTTACTCACCAACTTGGTATCCTAACAACACATATAAAATCACGAGGTAGCCACATATCCCAATAAACAGCTCCAGCTGTACAAACAGAAGTCAATAACAAATGGATCGTTGACACTTGTCACATTGGAGTTAGTCATTACTACAAAATGATCACTTTATTCTCTTTATGTCAGTGTCACCTACTCAGAATCACAAACCCAAACACACATTCTACTGTGATGGAAATACTTCATCACCATTGCTGTAAGATCATGACAACATTTCTCACTGTTCCTGTAACACTAACAGGTAAGATTTCAAACAAGTTGCTCTCGGAAAAAACTATGTATATGTATACGATGTTCATGCAACAAAACATTCAGTTGCTTTTATGACAATGAAAGAAAGGAGATAATATACTGATTTCACAAATTAACAGAAAACTTTCAAAGCTTCCTGGCTGGGCTTAGACAATTACTGTGTCACCACATTAAAAATGTTCTAGATTATGAAGCGTCTAACAAATACGCTTCAGTCTAAGGCACACTAAATCTGGAACCAGTGCTTACCTAGCCTAACTGCAAACGCATCATCATTGGAACTGACTATAAATGTATTCACTGTCCACCTCTACATTCTTCCATAGAACAGTACCCACTGATTACCTGGCAGACATATTGAATGACTATGTTAATATCAGAAAGGCCACGATGTGTTGATGTTTAGCAAGACACAGAAATAAAGACCTTTTTATATTTAACACCCCCCCAAATTAAACTCCTACATTTTAAGTTCTGACCATGAAAAAAACAGAATAATTTTAAAGATATTACAGCCTGATAAAAATTCCAATTCGACGCGGTATTTAAGGATTCAATCATCTTCCCCCTTGTATTTTTTCCTTTACAATACCAGCAAAGAAAAACAGTGAGAAGAATATAACAGCAAACAGTTACAACACTCCTGAAGTAGTCTCTTGTCCTTCCTGCCACCACCACCAACAAACAGGGGCTGTTTAATGCAGTAGCAAAGGAACTACCCAGTATCACCATTAAAGATGATCTTTATGTGCGATATTCCAAAGTCCCTTGATGTAAATGTATATCCCATATAAAAATGTATGAAGGTATGGAAATGCTGCATGATAATTCCTTTTAAAATGCACTGCTTTTTTTGGCTTTCAGAAAAAAGTACTATGATAAAAATAATTGGCTCTCCAAAGTACTGGGTGTTGCTTGCACTGCGCATTCTGCACAGCAGGAAAAAGACTTTAAAAAGAGGGGGAAAATCCAGAAGTTATTAAGAAATATTCAAACCAGCAATCTCAAGTCTCCTAGCCCATTGTATGGGGCTAATATGAGATATTGGAGCCTCATTTTCCCTGTGAAGTTAAACGAAGGATGTGACTTTGCTAAAAAAAAGGCAAGGACACATCCTGCTAATAGCTTTTACTCCTGGGATCTCATTCGGCATCTTCAGAAAACTGCGGAACCCATCCTCTCTGGCTCCTCATTCCAATTTAGCCCCTCCAGGAGTGTCAAGCATTGCTGCCAGTAAGGGCAAAATGCAAATGGCGGTCACGACACTATGTATTATGGAGGGGCTGTAATGCTCTGTGAGAAGCAGTTCTCCTCTTTCAGTGAGCACAGATGCATCTCCTGTGTACAGCGCAGATTGTTCTTTTTAGCTTTCAAAGGGATTACATCTGTAGATTAGGTGGTGGGGGAGTGGTGTCCTTCTCTTCGTTGAAAAACAGGACTGCACTAATTTTACTTAAGGCTTCACTAGGTCGGACCTTTAAGAAACCCCCCTAACCACCACACAAAGACGAAAAAGAAAATCAGAATCAAAAATGTAAAGTGTTTCATTTCTCTGCCTCCGTTCGGTTCTCCAGCAGCATGTCTGCGCGCTCAGCTCTGAGGGTCAGTGCTGCCAGGCTGACTGTTGGGCACTTCCTGCTCATTGATGGTGTGCAGGAGCAGGCAGACCGGGGGCCGGGGGCCGGATGGCTCGCTGGGGTCCAGAGCTCTCTCGGGCAACGCCAGGCCCTGCTCTTCATCCCCGGGGGCCCGGGGGTCACAGGAGTTACAGCCATCGCAGAAGTCCATGGGCCCATCGAGGCTGTCGTCCAACAGCCCATCTAGCTCCTTCAGCTCCTCGCCCTCTCTACCCCGGCCGCACACACACACCTCGATGCCCGAGTCGCCGGTAAAACGCCGGTGCCGACCCGGCGTCTTCTCCTTGTCTTCCAGGCAGCTCTCCGAGCCCAAGTCCCTGAGTAACTCCTTGCGGCAGTCCATCTCTTTGTCTCGGCCCGGTAGGTCCTGCGCGGAGGCCAGCTGGGGGCCGCCCTGCTCGGGCACCAGGTGGGACTTGCTGTCTCCTCGCTGGATGTAGCCAGCAGGGGGCTCAAGCTCCTCGCTGCTGGGGCACTGGGAGAGGGCATCCGCGGCGGGAGGAGCTAGCCCCGTCTGCGCCGGCGAGTGCCGTCTGTCGGCCTGCTCGGGGTTCGGGGGGCTGGCGTCGGCTGGCGGGCTGGGCTGCAATGCACTGTAAGGGGGAGGAGGGGTGGGCGGGCGGTTGACCACCTCCTCATAGGCTGGAAGGAGATAAGTTGGCAAAAACCCTAGAGAAAAAACAAAGAAAGAGGAGCTTTCAGTCTGTGGTGTGCTCACTGTAACAGCTACAGATAAAATGGGTTTAGTAGTGCAAAACTCCAAAGTCAGATGCATAAACGTACAGACAGAATTAAAATGCTATAAGTTCGGTTTACAAAAGTATTTTGACATTTCACAAAAAGGATTTCATTTTCATTTCACATATATTCATTAGATTAGTCAGAGTTCCACAACATCCACAAATACTAGTTAGATTGAAAAAAAAATGACGTCAGAATGCTTTTACGCCCTCATGAATTGGATCAGTCTACCCAACTCCCTGAAAGCGAATTCTGATTGTTCTGCTACAGAGACATCCAGACCTCTGCCCAGCGCAGAGTGACACTTACTGAAGTAGAAGGGAAGGGAGGCGTAGTTGTGGGCTTCTCGGTATGCAATTAGGTTGATCTCGTGCTGCCGCTGCTGCTGCTGCAGCCGGTGTTTCGTGCGTCGGTGGTGACAGACGCAGCAGCAGCTCAGGATGATGATAATGGTCCAGACCAGCCAGAACCCTGACCAAAGGCAACAGGAAACCGTGAGCACAGCATAATGACAAGCCTTCGCAGTCGCTGCAAGGTTCTCAGGATCAGCTAAAGCTTGAAACACCTTATCAGCTCGATGCATAGTTCAAAAGTGACGGCTTGTTTAATGGTACCAGTGGACGGACCTGTACACAAAGGAAAATAAAACCATAAACATGAAAAAATCCCTTACTTCCTATGAAGTGGATAAGGGTATCCCCAAAAAGCAAGCTATAGGCAAAATGACATTAGGGTCCTGGTCCATGAAACCACATACAGTACATCTCCTGCAAAAAGAAAATAACCAAAACAATGCAGAAAAAAATAAATGTCAAAAATAAGAATATGCAATATGGAAAAACTCTAGTTGAGGTATGGGTGGCATAAGCAGATCTATTAATTTTTCCTTAATTTATTTTACTGTAATGATAACAAATGGGAGACTATAAGGACATTTTTTGCTCTTTGGCATCTTGATCAATTTCTATACTTAAAGGAAGGTGTAGAGCAGTGGGTAAGCCTTTGGGCTTTGACAGACCGACAAGCAGATTCTGCTGCAGACACTGCTGTTGTGCCTTGAGTGAGGTACCTTTCCCCAGTAGCTGCTGCCCACCCAGCTGTATAAGTGGAGACCACTACTGGGGGATTAACCTATGATGGACATCCAGGTCTGGAGCTATACACTCTCTAGTCTGCTTAGCGCTACAGAAACCAGAAAAATGTTTCTGTAGCGGTACAATGTTCTAATCTTATGTTATTCTGAGCTCTGACCCGATGAACTGCTGCAGCTCCGGTATGGACTTTACCTTTTTTATTCCAACTAGAAATACATACTATGCAGACTCAAGCTGAATTGCTGTTTTAGTCTAAAAAAGTTTAAAAAAATATATAAAGGCAAAAAACAAAACACCCCCTGTTAACAATGTTCTGTGTGTATCTATCATGTCCATGGGCAGACAGGACTAAGAGTACTAAAGGATCACATCATCCTCAATATGTTTATATTTAGTGCAAAACCTTTCCCCAAAAGGCAATGGGCATTTCTGGAAGCTTCAGTAGACTGTCTGCTATCCCTAAACAAGCCACTGGTCCCAAGCAGCTGTTTACAAGGGCTGCTTGGGTAAAGTTACAGGCACACATATCCATCCGGGGATAATCTGTCTCTCATGATGAGAAATAAACAAAATAGAGAGCCCTTGACTCAGCAGATATCACATCCTAGTGTGGTTTATTAAGGATGTTAGGCCTAGGCATCCTACATCTGCTGTACCACATAGTGTAAGGCCTTTTCTACATTGGCATGTGCAGTAAATATAAAGATATTAGGAAAAAATAGAAACATTCATACATGGAAGATAAAATTTAGTATATGTCTAAACAGCAATCTCTCATATCCAATCTGATTCAATCTTCACAAGATAAAAAATGCTAAAGGCATTTGCTCATTTATGGCTGTATACGATGCCTAATATTCATCAGTCTCATAAGACTGATTAGATTTTGAAGATAACACTTCTTCTCACAGAGAGCTTGCTTTTCAGTAATCATAATAGCACCAGTGGTACTGGAGATCTACACATATTTCTTTAAAGCTTTAATAATAATAATAATAATAATAATAATTGCTTACACTTATATAGCGCTTTTCTGGACACTCCACTCAAAGCGGTTTACAGGTAATGGGGACTCCCCTCCACCACCACCAGTGTGCAGCCCCACCTGGATGATGCGACGGCAGCCAGAAAGCTCACCACACATCAGCTATCAGTGGGGAGTAGAGCAGAGTAATGAAGCCAATTCAGAGATGGGGATTATTAGGAGGTCATGACTGGTAAGGGCCAATGGGAAATTTGGCCAGGACGCCGGGGTTACATCCCTACTCTTTTCGAGAAACACCCTGGGATTTTTAATGACCACAGAGAGTCAGGACCTCAATTTTACATCTCATCCGAAGAATGGTGCCTGTTTACAGTATAGTGTCCCCATCACTATACTGGGGCATTAGGACCCACATAGACCGCAGGGTGAGCGCCCCCTGCTGGCCCCACTAACACCACTTCCAGCAGCAACCTTAGTTTTTCCCAGATCTCCCATCCAGGTACTGACCAGGCAACACAACACAACTCACAACAACAGTTGTGAGTTGCAGGGTGATATAGCTGCTGGAAAAGCAAAAAACTAGCCAGTATATGCATTTACACTTTAACAGTATATTAGGAGCAGAATGAATAACAAAACTGCAACAAATTCACCATTATTAGGAAAAAGACCAGTTTTTTTGTAGCATATGCACTACCATGAAAGGTAAAATCATTGTGCTAATTATCATGCACCAACAAGTACTGACAAACAGGGGGTCTGCTGAGAAAGACACAGGCTGGAAGCAGGTGTGGCCACCGCTGGCAGCAATACGGGCTGTACGATGGGAACACACTTTGTACAAAGGGGTCTGGACAAGCACCTGCCTGTTCACGGTCTTCTGAGGTCTAGATGCCACACATCATACAAGCTCTTCCAGCAAATGTTCAGTCTTGTCTCATAATAAATTTGTTGTTACACAAGCAGCATGATGACGTGCATTGTCCTGCTGGAAAGGTATCATGAACATGAAGGGCAGGAAGTAATGTCCCCGGATTTGATGACTGCAGTACAATGCAGTGAGACTACTAACATCTCCTAAAAGCTCAGTAGCAATTAGACATGCCAGGCCAGATTAGCACTCATGGAACCCCTCATTGGTCTACCAGATTGTGGCCTATATTTAACAGACTGTCTGGCTGTAATGTCTTACCAGGGGAGAAACTGCTGACTGTAAATCCCTCATGGAGAGTAACAGTGTGCTGTCTCAGTCCAGACTCCAATGTACCAATGAATCAAAGGCACTGTTCTATTTAAAAGCAAGATACTTCTTCCTTGATTTTAATCAAGCCTGATACTCAGCAGGTTAAATTACTTTATCACCTGTGCGCAATCAACTCTCACTAATCAGGTGATTTAGTGCTTCTGTAATAAAACCACATATTTTTGTGTGTATCATGTTTGGTCATGAAAGATTAACTCTAATGATGCCAAAACTATTTAAGCATCCTAAACAGGTATGCTTTTTCTAACACCATACATTCATAAACAAGGATGATATACTAAGCATCAAAAGAAACTTAACACATTATACAGTACTTCTGATCTTTGCTTCCAGTCACAGAATGTTAAAAAAACAAAAGCATGACCTTCACAGTTTCTGAACAGAAGGTCCTGTATGCTTCTTTAAATACTTAAGTTTATTTCAGCAGTTTGATGACAAGGAGAAGAATTCTAACAACAAAATAGCGTCATTTTACTACTGGGAACATAATGAGATCTGGGAATATCATCTGGTATCTGGGTTGGTGAAGTGGAGTGTACAGGTTCTACATCTATTCTGAACAGTATGTCTAACTGGTAGGGCAACGTTCTGTTTTAGGATTCTGGTTTTCATAACTGAGCAACAGTGCAATGACACACAGCTCTTCAATAAAAGGCAATAAAGATTCAGAAATACAAATCCCTCAAGCACTTTCCCCCCCGATAGCCAGCTGTTAGAATCTGCCATTACAGAATACAATTTTCACTTTCACATTACAGTGTGTTCCATTTCTTAAAGTGGCCCATTACATTTGCCATGCAATATACTTCTAATTATTCCAGGTAAAATAATTTGAGAAGACTTCTGGAGCTTGAATGGAACTAACATCGTACCAGTTTCACAGATACACACAACCCTTATGCTGGCACTTGTGTGACACCTTATCCCTCAGCTTGGAGAAGTAGTCTATTCAGAAGTTATGTTGCAGAATTACTCAGAGATCAGAAGTGAAAATATCAGGAGAATGTGAACATTCATTTTAAATCTAACTCCAGATGGAGTGAGGATAAACAGTTTGAAGCATAAATCTAGAAAGGACTTACACCACAATTCATAGTAGTAATTACAGCACTGAGACTCCCCACAGCAGTGTCCTGACTCACAGCTGTAGCTCTGATTGTTCACTCCATAGCAGACAACTTTGTTCTGAAAGACAAAACATAACTACAATTAGTTCTTATTTCACGTTTTTTTCCCCCCAATAAAAAGAGGCACTCATCCATGTATAGTACAAGAATAAGGATCAAAAGCAATTTTTATTAATAGATTAATTATTAATACATCCAAAGCGATTTAAAGGTAATGTGTAGCCCCCACCTGGATGATGCAATGGCAACATAATTTATATGTGTGCCAGTACGCTCACCACACATCGGTTATCAGTGGGGAGGAGAGCAGAGTAATGAAGCCAGTTAATAGGTGGGGATTGTTAGGAGGCCATGACTGGTAAAGGCCAATGGGAAACTTGGCCAGGACGCCCGGTTCAACACCCCTAGACTTTGAGAAACACCCTGGAATTCTGAATGACAACAGAGTCAGGACCTCGGTTTTATGTCTCATCCGAAGAACCACACCTTTTTACAGTATAGTGTCCCCATCACTATACTGGGGCATTAGGACCCACACAGACCGCAGGGTGAGCGCCCCCTGTTGGCCCCACTAACACCTCTTCCAGCAGCAACCTGTGCTTTCCCTGGAGCTCTCCCATTCAGGTACTGACCAGGCTCAAATCTGCTGAGCCTGCTGAGACAAAATTAACTATTTCACTTTAGCTTGCGCCTGTTTCAGATATATTGTGAACACAAGATTACTACTTGTGAAACAGTGTGAAAAAATAGCGTAAAATGTGATTACAACCAAAATGTAATAGTGCACTTACTGCAAGGAATTAAAAGTTACTCACTTTGGACAAAAAGAAACAGTTCCTATCATTTAAAGATTTAACGTAGAGAGACAGAACCAACAGTTTTGTTGTGCATTGCAATGACCGTACAAGATGCCATCAACTTTCTGATATTTTGCCATTTTAAATCTTAAGATGTAGATACACCGTTGTCTCTCATTATTGCCATCACTGCTAAATCAATACCACAGCTACAGTCTCCATTTCTTCAGCAGTTAAATTCTTCCCGCTGTTTGGAGATGAAATGCCCTTTATTGTACACAGATCAGTTGCTAGGCACAGTTATTGCACAGGTTGCATTACAATAACTGCTCTGACCCTTGTGGACTAAGCCTTCACAACACTAACGGTAGTTCTAATGCACTTCCTAGAACATAAAGCATTTCACGTGAAATTCACCTAACCTTGACAGTCTGCTTTTCATTAGCTTTGAAACAATGCACTCAAACACCACTACACATTTTTTAAATAAAGTCAAAGAAACCAAAGAAAAACATTTTTGTTATGGTTCCATAAAAACAGAATCTCAGATGCACTGATGCCAGATGAAAAACATACGATAAAAGCATGATCTGGATATCTAGTCTGCAAGTGACTGAATATAGCAGAACACAACACTACACAGTGGAATCGAGCAGCTTTTCAGCAGAGTACTCTCCATATTGTGGTAATCAAGGGCATTTTTGAAATTACACAACAGGCCAATTCCACAGGATACCAAGTAAATATTAGCTCACAACAGGGTGCAAGTTAAATGGAAATCAGATCCTGCTCAAGGCAGGAGAAATTAATTGGGCTTAATGGTCTCCCAGCAGAGCTTTAACACACTGGAATTGACTAACAGTTAATAAAAAGAGTTACCTACGGTAGCTATTCTAGCAGACAAGTCGGTCCCACTGAATTTATTCCTTGCAACACTAACACAGCCTAATGTACATTCACCGATTAAACAATTTTCTAGCAAAAGAACACTTGTATTTTAAAGGCACTCACAAGGCATATACTACATGGACAATCCATGGCAACATGACTCCTCAAGAACGATACTACACAGGTTTTATGCACAGGTATTAGTTAATTAATTTCATTTAATCCATTTACCATTTAATCTCAACAAAGGGCTAAGCCAAGTTAAGAAATTCAAGCCTATTTAACGACAGATTTTAAATCACATCCTGTATCAAAATATACCCCAGTGAGCATGGTGTCATATGTTCGCTCTGTCTACACTGTACTTACTAAACACTAAACTCCCCATTATAAATAACACCAGCAGAAATTAAAGTAGTGCTCAGCATCCAGCGGAGTCGTCTGCTCTAATTCCTTTCTGTGAAATGGGGAGCAGATTTTCTGAGAAATAGACCTGGCCAAAACAACAGTGAGAACAGCACTTCTGTTGTAGTTGTGAAAGATGGATCATCACAATACATCCTACTGATTTGAGTTTGAGTTTGAGCATGAGCCTTGTTAAAATCAATAAAGACGAGCACCAAAAGCAACCGATATGCCTCACGTGTTGCTAGAATAATGCCTTGGTGTATGAGTATGCTGGAGCAACACCCCAGGTGGCTTTCCCTGCAGTAGAGCCCAGAATTCAGTGGAAATGAAAAACTGTTTTGTGTGGACTTTAGACTGCCCCGATGAATGTCAGTGGGTGTGGTGTACACCAATATTCTAACTTTTGCGTAAAACAGACTGATCAATGGTTTTTATTTGCCATAACACTTCACTGGTAGTGATGGAAAGCAGCCCGACTGTACAGCTCTACACTGATCACGCCCAGACAACTGGCCTGCCCTTTGCTGCCCTGCTTGGCATCTGCATCTCAATGTCAAATGGACATGTTTGTTTGAGCTCCCTGAGAGGACTGGGAGAGAATCCCACAAGACAACATCATGCATCAAAAATGTACAGCTTTTGGTGCTTCCAATGGTGGACATGCACACTACGGGTCTCAGACTTTCAAGGCAGACACCCTGCTGATTAACATTTGTCATCAGCTGGGTTGATTAGCAAAGTGAATTTTAATCATGTGTATTTAATGCACATAAATACATGTCAGTGCACCTGCTACAAAACAGGATTTTAAGTACCACATCCCACAGGTACATCTAATATAAACAGCAGCCTTTTCTATCCATACATTTAAAAACACACACAGACGCTGCTTCCCCTGGTCTGGTACTCTGTTACAAAACTCTGCTGGAATTCCTTTAATTTTCTTTTGATTTGTCATGTTAATAAATGCACACAGAGGCCCTCTGTTTAAGTGCAGCTGACAGCTTGCCTGATCCTACACAGGCATCCCTCTCGTCGTATAGGAAAGAACAAAGGAAAGGGTTCTTTACTGCAGGGGTGTATTCCAGCTGTGATACGAACCCACAGGCTGCCATCTGACGTAGTCAGCAGTTCTAGAGTTACTTAATAAAGGTTGAGGGAATCCATCATTCCCATCCGATTGGCATTAAAAAAAAATAAAATAAGAAATGTACTAAGCAGAGGTAGTGCACAGTTTACTTACAAGTGGACCATAAAAGAGCAACACAACAAAGTGGAATTTTCCATTCTGTGAATTCTGAAAGGGGAGTTCTTGCTTCGTTTTGGGAGTTACTCCTCATGGCTCATGCAGTAGGCTTCAAGGACAGTTGGCAAAGCAATTAAAAATATCTGCTGCAGTAGCAAAGTCAAGAAAGACTCCCTCTGCAAGCAGCTGCTAGAACAGGCACATTATTCTGTAATGCTCTGAAGTGACTGGCAAACAATCAAGTGTAAAGAAGCTCACGCAGGACCCTCATTTGAAAAGTCAAACCTATGGTAGGAAACTGAAAGAAATCCCAGGAAACAACATAAACAAGAGTTTAAACAAGCAGGTTATATCTTTAATTTCTAACTTACAGTACATTCAGTGCTTTACCGTATTGCCTGTTTGATTCTCTTTAAACACTTTTTTTTTTAGTCTTATACGCTATGAAAACAAACAAAATATTTAACCTATGGTGCACACTAAGCCTGACCACTGTGCAACGCTACATGGTTTCCCCTGCAGAATTCCTGACACTGGAATCAATGCTATGCTTTTTCAAAAACAATTACGGATTTTAAAAAATGGCAGTTTTTGGTATTACAAACCATAAGAGAAGAAACCAAAGACAGAATTTGGAAAAGATCTCCCTTAAGGAAGAGAAAAAAAAAGTTTTCAGAAGATGAAACCCAGCCACAGGACACATTATACAAGGCTGCTCCCCAATCTCGTGGGTATGGAGGCAGATATGTGCGACTAACAGTTGCTGACAGTTTCTCTGCCAGTGACAACATGCGCTTTTTCGCTCCACTTCTTTCATCTACATATAAAGTACTTAACTGCACAAAAGCAGTTTAGCAGAATCGTTGATGCGATTCTGCCTGTTCTACCTAACCCTGGTCTAAGTTAAAAAATGAGCTAATTTAACGTTACCAATCAAAAGTTTCCAATGGATTGATTTGGGCCATCACATCATAACTGTATATCTAAGGAGTCATAATATTCCATCACTGTTCACAGCGGCTCTTGTTGCAGTGGACCTCAAAAGAGGCATCCAGTTGAAAACTACTTAAATGTGGCTTTTTTATAGCTCGCAAATCAAACAGGTTACAGTCACTACAGTGTGCAGCCACAGTCAAAAGCACCGTCAATATTCATTCCAGTGATGAACTGCACTCATCAACTGCATTTCAGGAAGTGGATTCAAGGATATGGAGCTGATGCCACACATCAACATATTCTTCATAGTTATAAAAGCAAATTGAAAGGTCAAATTCAATCTGAGCTTCAGTCATAAACTTCCCCTTCAAATACAAAAAAAAAGGATAAAGAAACACAAACTACTTTGCTGATCTTTCTATTTGACAGCTTAGTGCACTACTGAAGTAAGCATCTAAAAGCTGTGATGGAGACCATTAGAACAGATTGAAAAAATTAAGGGTTTTGTTCTACGGTCGGGTAGAACTAATTCTTACAGTAGTAAGAATCAGGGAGGAAAAAAAAACATACAATACCAGGTGAAGGAAGAGTCATTCTTACTCTGTATCTACATCCAACCAGCCACATTTATTTTGTGGGTGAGAACAGGGTTCTTATTGCATTTATGCAATAAGAACCCTGTTCTCACCCACAAAATAAATCTGGCTTACTTGAATTTATAGAAGTAAAGTTTACAGGACTCGGAAGGAGAGAGATGCCACGATCCAACCTAGTTCGCCCACATCAGCCTCCACATTCCTTCCACTGGTCACTGCTGTTCAATGCCAGAGCGTAACGCGATACGCACACGGCTCTCAGACCGGTGCAGCTGCCCGGGAGCACGTGTCGCGCATTAACTGTGCTGACTGAGAAGCAAGAAAAAACCCTGCACTGTGGGAACAATATTACACTCACATGCGCACAAAGAGACGGCCCATGCAATCAAAAAGTGGTGATATATCTGACACGTCGGAAGGCACTGCATGTTTGAAAATTACAGAGAACTGACCGAGAGTGCACAAGCTGCAGTAAGCAGGAGGGAAAACATTACAAGTTTTAAAATAATTAGATATCCCCCCTCCCCCCCCAAAAAAAACGTAGCTATCATTAACCACTTAATTTTCTTCTGATCCGAAAAGTACAGCCTTCCTCAGGCGAGCCGATGTGAAAGTGGTCAGGGGCTACTGTACAACCGCTCCGGCAGCGAGAAAGGTACCTGTCTCATTCCCAGTAGGAAAGGCATGCTGCAGGCAGGCTGCTCACTCCCCTGCGAGCCCTCTCCGCACCGAACAAAAGCAGACTGGACTGGGCAGCAGCGTGCGAGGCAGGAGGAGACCGGCTCTCGAGTGATCCCGACATCTCACGGCAGCACGCTGCCCAGCTAGGCGCGGGAGGTCTCTATTTAAATGCCGAGGCCCCTCTTTATTTAAAACCGGGGGAGCGGTGCCAGGGAATGCTAGTAAACAGGGTCACACAGCAGGCTGGGGGGTGTGAGCATTCAGCCTCATGGGCAGGCCCTCTGACTGGCTAGACAGAGTGTGATTTTAGAGGGAAATACCACTAACATCTTGTCTTCCAGAAATGCATGTGGCACATAACAGTGATATTTGAGCTGCGTTTAGGAGATACCGCCTATAAGATTACTTTTCAAAACTAAAAATGTTTGGAAAAAGTGCAATTTAACTTTTTCAAACTCATATTCTTTTTGGTAATTACTGTGCATCTCTTAAATAATTGTATCAAGTGAGTAATCCTTAATTGCATCTTTGATCCATCCATTTTCTAACTGCTGCTTCCAATACAGGGTTGCAGTGGTGCTGGAGTCTATCCCAGCAAGCAACTGGCGAAAGGCAGGATACACCCTGGGTGGAACGCCAGTCCCTTACAGGACAGACACAAACACAGGCACTCACAATCACCAGGGCCAATTCTCCCAGAAGCAAAATAACCTACTTGTATTTTTTTGGACTGTGGAAGGACACTGGAGCGCCTGAAGGAAACCCACGTGAACACAGGAAGAACATACAAACTCTTTTCTGCTTTTTAAACGTACTGTACAGGGAAATAGAGGCTGATTCCCTGCTGAGAAGTAAATGTAAAAAGAACTTTCAAGATGCTATACAGCTTTATGATTTCAATAGATAACATTCAATTATAATTCATTTTTGAAACTTTTTAAACTTGTGGATCCGCAGTTCACGAAAGCAAATGACAGGAATAGGATGGGAGTGATAAAGAACTGTCACTTAGGAAGAATGTGATTTGTGGCAAAACTAGAAACAGCAAAATCTTTCCTGAAGAAAATAAAATACATGGTTAAGGGCATAAACTTAGTTAGAAGCCTGATCAAGGCACTAGGGAATTGGAATCACTGCTTCTTAATGGGGGGGGAAAAGGCAGAGGGGATGTCCCTGTGGTATTTCCAGTCCAACTGAAGACAAGGAAGGAGGTTCCAAACTTAAAATCTTTTATTTGAGTAAAATGAAAAATAAATTGGTATACATCATTATACTACAGTAATAAATTTAGCTTTAGTCTAATTTCTTAAAATGCTCATGCTTTTCTTAAATGTAGTAAATTCTAAACTATAAAACTTTGAATAATTAGGTCAGCTTTGAATTTCTATAATAAAAAGATTAGATTGACTTGCTGAAATCCGCACACGTCAAGCCATATGGAAAAAAAAGAGAAACACGTGTGATGTCTCCACTGCCACAAAAAACTAAAAAAGGCACATGGTTTCTCACTAATCTTTGCAAAAACTGGCTACTAGAAACCTACAATACATCAAATGCTAATGTGTAGTACAGCCCACTCTCACAATCATAATATCCATTAACCAGGGTTTGTTTCCAATTCACTCAGGAATAAATGTATGCAAGTTCACTTTTTCAGATGTTTTACTCAGTTCACACTAGAATTAACACACCAGCAAAGTTCTGAAACAAAACAAAATATCGGTTTCTTCACAAACATTGACAGTACTTCCCTTGACTGAGGCTCACAGCTCAGGCCAATGGAACAGTAAATGTCAACACAAATCAACAGTGTAATTAAGGGACACATTGGTTAAAAACACAAGGAGGAAATGTAACCCATTCAGCTCCTTAGGTTTTTAATCTAATGAACTCTATTAATTTACGATCTCACAATGGCAGGGGAGCTTGTTGCAGACTCTTACACACTTTATTTAAAAAATACCACCTATTCTCACTTTCAAATACTGAGAGCTGTCAAGAGTAGTGTCGGATGAATCAGCCAGGGCTCTGTGACCCCTGTGGTCTCCACAGGGCACGTCTGGGCTTGCTGTATTATCGGCAAGGGACACCGCTCTTTCAGTCACTGCTGAACATCTGGCACAGGGCTGTTGTGGCTACAATGTGTTAAACGTGAATGACATGAGTCAGACTTCATTTTTCCCAGTGTGCAGCCAAACTCTAAAATCAGATAGATTTCGCCATTCTAAATTTAAAAAGTACACCTGAAGCCTGATGCATGGATTAATATTCTACTCCTTAATGACCTGACACTGTCAACGATGCTGACTTGACACACAGTTATATGATTTGTGAGCCAGACAATTGTAAAATGCATATAAGGAATGCAGCAGAATTCTGGTGTTTGATGGTGGGGGGCTATCCTGTTCTTATCCAGCAGGCTCTGCAGACCTTCATACTGTTCTCCACAAAACCTTGGTATGAAACAGGGTTTTCAACAAGGTGTGAAACAGGGTTTTCAACATTGCTAACCATCAAATTAAGCCCCTTTGTTCCTTCCTTTGAACTTTGTTGGATGCATCAAATAATATGCGTGTTTTAGCATCAAGGACAGCAAGCTGTTGCTACACTGAACTTGATTTGACTTCTGGTGAGCCAGAAGAAAGCTTTCAAAAACGCCCTGGGTACTTTTAGCTATTTTTTAACTCAATCCTTAAGAACATATAGTATTAATGTAATGAGGGTCCACAGCCACAAAATGAAGTATCCCTGTTTTTCTCACAGCTAGATTCTTCTAGCAGTTGCCCACAAGTATATTAAGTGTGAAGTCTTGTTTCTGCTACATGCATATAACACTGCGCACTTGACATTTAATGTACATCAGATGCTCATCAAGTCATAAGTTTTAATTAAATCATTTTGAACACTTTTGTAGCTTGCTTGTTTTTCTCTTTCCATATTACCTGCAGTACAATTGATTACAAGCTATACCAGAATACAGATCATGGGTACAAATTAAGAATAAAATCCTCCACTAATTATATTGGCAAGAAGTAAAAGTTTCAAGTGGATTTTCTGTATTCTACCCATTAAACAGTTCTCAATTCCCCATCACGCTTCCAGGCTTTCTAATCTAAAAGCTATTAAAAAGAAACTAAATATCAGAAGCTAAAAAACTTGACCCCATTTCTTAATTGAAAAAAGTTCATCGCAAACTGTGGAACTGGACCGTACAAAAGTGTTTTACGTCATCGTGGCCTTCAAAGCAAAATGTTTGTTCCTGAAACAGCAACACATTCCTTCAGTCGCAGACAAAGAACAAAACAAAAATGCAAGATGAAAACCATGAGGAAAGACAGGATTCCACTCTTACGAAAACTGGTTCTGCAAACAACAAGCCATTCTTTGCTTTGTGCGCAGATCATCCTAGGTTTAAATTACAGTGTGCTAACTGGAAGAAAATACTCTAAAATCTTTGAAAACTCAACCAGTTTTTAATAAAAGACTGCTGAAAAAAAACTGGCACTGTAATAAATGGCAAAAATACCAGAATCTGGCATCCCTGACTGACTATAAAACATGATTACCATGTTCTTGTGCACTAAGGCACAGCCTTGTGTATTAAACATGACATTAGCTAGTACAGCAGAAGGCACAGAGAAACCAGGGACAGACTGTGTATCACAGACCAGCTTTGGATAAAAACTTATAGCAGCCCTGGCAGGATAGCAGGCAAGTACAGGGCGTTTGCACTCTCTCATTCAAAACCAACAGTTATTATAATATATTGATCTTATGTTAGCATCCTCTCAAATTACATTTAACACGCAGCATGAATATAGTGGTAATAAATCTGTGTATAAAACCACTATTTAAAGTTTTGCCACCTTCATTCATTTTCATGTCAAATGTATTTTTAACAAATGCTAGCCAGTACTAGTAAAAGTGAAAGAAACACCACATCCTCTTGGACTTGGACTTAATTTCCATTGATGTACTGTACTTCTCAGTCAGTCTCATGTACAGTATGTACAGCAGCCAGTGGCAGTGCATTATGATGCACCAATGAGAAGTTCTTTAGAAATGACAGTATTTCAGCTTATAAAGGCTTGATCAGTCATTGTTACCAACTCTGAGAGCTTTTATTTTTCAAAATGAAGGCATGCTGAGGCATTCCCTTCTCAGGTACCTGTACTCAGATTTAAAGGGTTTATTTCACTTGCACACTACTGACAATGAAAGTAAAACAAATACAGAGTACAGGTGGCGTTATTTTCTAGATGATCACAGAGGGAAAGTGACAGTGTTTTAAGTGCTTTGGTAACTCAATTCTTTGCAGTGCACAAACAGCAACCCATGCTGTTTCATGCAAGATTTGTTTATGTCTCAACAACTGAAGTTTCAAACGATATTACTTTTCACTTTTTCAAAGCTTTTTTTAATCTGCATACAAAATAGTAAAGCGAGCTCCAGTTGGGAAGAAATAAAATATTTACAACGTTTGTGACTGGAGATTTTCAGCAACGTCATATAGCTGCAGTAGACTATGATTAACTTCTCAGCTAAAACACAATGTTGAGCACCAAGAACATTTAGTCCTGACAGAGACTTTTCTTTTTTTAATATAAATTCCAAATATCCCTCATCCTTTTCTTTGAGCCGGGCAGCATCATTATGCCGGCAGATCTCAGACACTAAGCAAATCTGAACCTGGTCAGTGCTGGGATGGGAGACCTCTGAGGAGAGCCAGGTTACTGCTGTAATGTTGCACAGGCAGATCAGAGCAAGGGGAGCTCTTTCCTCTCGACCACACTTGCCCCAGTACAGAGAGCAGGGCAGCGTGCTATAGGGAGCCAAGCCCTCCAGATGACATGTTAAACCAAGGTCCTGACTACTTGGGTCATTAAACATCCTATGCCACTGCAAAAATAGGAGTGTTAGTGCTGGCTAACTTTCAGTTTAGCCTTGCTGAACTTTCCTCTTAAGTTAACTGATGAAGCATTTTCTCCATTCTTGAGCTAACCTACCATGTTGAATTTGTTTTAGACTACACTGTCATACAATAGAAACATTTTTTAGAGGAAGACCACAAACCATCTTTGCTCCATCAATACTTGTGATGTTAACAACTCGACTAAATAAGATGTTCTTTCCCAATCACGATTACAAGGAAACCTAAGTATAGAGTGCTAGCCACATGTATTCATACCCCTGATGGAATAGAAACAAAAAACAATGAGTTGCAATTCAATGTCTTTCATGAAACAATGTAAAAAGTTAAACTGTAAGCATAATAGCACTGCACAGGGTAAAGTCATATGGGTCACCTAAATAACTGATGTCTAGAAAACATGAGTCACATTTAATCAGTTCTTCAAGTATGCCTTTAAAAACCCTAACAAAAAACAAATACAGCACAATAACACTCTGCTCTTTGCAAATGCAGGGGAAGCTTCTGAAACTATATAGAGGCATCTGAGGGTTTCCACATGTCCCATGGGCTGTAAGAGGAGGTAAGACAGAGAAGACATTCATTAGTGGCACTCATTATCATGGTTAAGGTCAGAGAACTCTCCAAAGGCTGCAGGCAAATGATCACTGACGTCCACAAGTTGGATGATAGGTATAAAAGAATCTGCAAAAAACAGCTTCTCTTCTGGGGTGAACCACAAAAAGACAAATTTGTCAAACTAGACAAGACAAGTCTTCTCCATGTAAATGACAATCTGAACCATGTCTTATGCCTAAGATGACATAAAAACCTTTTGGATATCCTCAATAGTTATGTAATCATATGTAGTTATGGAAGGAAGGTTAAGTTCATATTGAGAAAACACTCAAGCCTACGAATTCCAAAACATTGCTGGACATTATAACCAAGCACCTGGTTCCCTCCACAAAGAAGCTACCTTTGGCCGAACAGATACTCCAAAACAACAGTGATCCAAAGCACACATCCTAATTGACAAAGACATAGTAAATTACAGACAAAATGTTCTCATATGGCCATCTCCATCTTCAGCCCTTAATCCAATCAAACGTTTGTGGTTTAAACTCCAGAAGGCAGTTCACAAATAGGAGCCAAAGGGTCTGAAGGACATAGAGCAAATCCCTCTCAGAAGTGTCAGAACCTCTCAAGGCGTCTTGGCCGTGTAATCCCTGCCAGCGGAGGATTTACAAAATGTCACATACAGTGGTGTGACTAAATGTTACCCTCATGCTTTCTGGACTTTATCACAATCATGATTTTGCTCTGTACAATTTGCTTTTAAGATGACCATATGACTAATTCTTTCAGCAACCCCCTTATCCAAACCCTAATATTGTTACATGACATTTTTGGTTCCCATTTCATCCAAGGTATGAATAAATCTGAAGAGTGCTATATACTGCTAATGTTTTGTGTCATATAACTGGTGAATTATAAGAGTACAACTTTGTCAGAAAGATTTATATAAACCCACAAATATTGCCATTTACTGTATTCCAGTCCATTCTTCATATGCTGCTGGTTTGTGGTTTTTGTGGTCAAGAGAATGCTGTTAAATACCCCAAATTAAATGATATCTACGACAGATGTATTTCTAAACCATTAAACAGACCTGAAAGTCAAAGTGCGAGTACTGGTTCACGGGGGATAGTGCTTTTTAAATCTAAAAAGTGCGGAGATCTTCAGTTGGCAAAAAACTTAGAATCCAGGTCAAGGTACAAAAAGAGAGAATGTTTTCCCATGGGGTCTGACTTCCTGTAAAAATGAAAAACCTAAGCCTCTGGAAACCTTTCTGCAGTTAAGAGTAGTATGGAGAACAAAGATAACTTCCCTGAGATGCTTGTACACCGATCCAAATAGCCAAATAAACTATTTTACATCACTAAAACTAAAAACTCCTTTATCAGTTCTAGTCTCTCCACCACTTTGCATACAAATGTTTAGTATTTTCTTAAAATTTGAAAACATTAAATATTTCAACAGATCAACTATTTATTTCAACATTAAATAGTTCAACAGATTTAGTTTTAGTTACATTCAAGATCTGAAAATTAATATGCAATATTAGTGTTATTGTTCAAATGGAACTTCCTAAATGTTTAAGATTCACGCTAAACTCAAAATGTTTCTCCTTCCAAATATGAATTACATCACCTTCATTGTGCCACAGAACATATTGGTAGATCTGACTCCCTAAATCTGCAAGATAATCACCTCTGGTGCAGATTTAAATAGAATAAAAGATACACGGGCATGGTCTCTGGCATACGTTTCAGTGGAAAACAGACAAGCTGTAGGAGAGGATGTGTATGAGAGGATGCCATTCAGGCTGTTCTGCTCATTTGCAGGTTAAATGAAAGTAGAATTTCAGCAGGCTGTTTCTTAAAAGTGCCCAGAATTTGAGCCTCAGCTGAACCTGGCTGGGACGCTTGTTTTAGATACCCACAATGCAGTATCATTTCTACATCTAGAAAAAAAATCGGTCAAGCACATACAAACATTACATAGCACAGATATTAAAAACTGACTGGCGTAATAGAGAGAAGATGACTAGATGTACAATGGGTTGAATTCTTGAAAAGAAGAGATTGGATTACTCAGTCTGCCATGCTTGTCAAGTCATCAGTGAAGTTGCTTTAATGAGTCAACAGCATCATCTAACATTTAATGAAAGATTCTAGAGACTGCATCCAGTCCTGCTTTTCACAACCTATTCCTAATGGAATGCAGAGAAGTACAAAGAGATACTGAATATCCCAAATCAAACAATGAGCCTCTCTCACTAAGGGAACAGATACCATAATCTGCTTCTTTTCTTAAATCAATGAACTGTAGACAAGTACTGTACCAAAACTTTATCAATATGCATAGTTGGATAATTCTAGTAGATCAAATCCTCTTACAGCAAAGTGTTTTAATCAGAGCTTAGTCATCAGACTGACAGACCTCTCTGCTCAAAACGGTAGGCATGGCTACAAAATGGAGGCCGGCTTGAAATTCATTCTGTTCCGAGAAAACTTTTTAGCTTGAGAGGATAACCCTGACACTGGCACCTTGTGACTTTTACCGTTGTGTCAAGAATTAGGTAACAATGGTTTGTTTTAAGAAGATAAACGTGCCCCTTTTTGCATTCCACACTACTGCACATGTACAAGGGAAACACCCGGGGCTACCTACAATTCTCAGTCAAACACCCATATTCTCCCAGATGCTGTAAATGCTAATATCGGATACAAAAACTGAACTCATTTTCTAGAGACCTCATTTTCTAACCACTGTTGAAAATGTCCATAGATGTGCATCCTAATACCTCATTCTTTATTGTGCATCTTTGTGTCTGAGACATCATCAATTCCTTTCCAAATCAGAATTGGTGGCCGTGTTCTAGTTTTGGGGGTTTCGAAGCAAGTCCCAGTATATTATGTTCCATGACATCAGCACGAGTAATATCACTGCAGGGCAAAGCCTCTATTGTCAAGATAGCAGAGGTTTACTTGAGGATGGCATTTAAATGGTACGCAATGAGGACATTTAGGGTCAGCAGACTGACTGTTTACTGGGACACTGGAACACCACTGCAATGGCCCTGGCAATGATATCTGTGGGCTGCAGAGTACGTAAAACAATGCAATGGTCCCTGACCTCCTTTCTCAGCGGAAAAGAAAACACAGAATTGACCCAATTAAATGTGTCAGCCAAAGACAGTCAAGGACAGCACTCTTTTTGCCAAAACAGACCCTATCAGCGTGCCCAGCAGAAAAAAAAACGACATTTGCCTACCATCGAAAACAAAGACAACTGTAAGAAAATGCGACACAAATATTGATAAATGATAAAAGCCGAGATACGTTTTTAATTTTAAGGCTACCTTCATTAGGAAAAAAAAATACCACACACCAATTTGTCTCTCAAAGGTTTTATTTAAGAGTTCTACAGATTTAATACTGAAGTGATTTAGGAAGAGGACAGGTTACTACATCAAAAGGTCAACTGAACAAGAGAAGAAAAACAGATGTGAGACTTCTGGAAGACCTAAGTCAAAATGTGCCTTTTTGGAAAAGGAAATGTTTAACTGCTGCAGATATTTCAAAATGTAAAGAGAGAAAAATACCCAGGGCTTTTACAGCTGCCTACAGTGTTAAGGTAATTGCACAGCAGTAAAGAAGCAGAAGACCTAACATATTTCAGCAAAGAAATTATCTTTGGGGTACAGCACAGGCTCAAATAAAATACATTACACTTCAAGTGTATTATGTACAGGCAAACTTTATAAATTGCAATTATAATTTATTATAGGAAACAACGTGGTTGATAAAGTGCCCTGTTCTTTTGTCTGGATGCTAAGAAACTGGAACACTTTTTTTAAGATCCATCATTGGCAAATACAATTGTAGTTTATGGAATTTTACACTGCCAATTAAGTAAATAGTTAGAAATAAAAGCATCAATATTTTTAGCATCAGATAGGCAGTGCAAGAGTCTTAACCAATCAATGTTGTACACAAAATATCAGAAGTATATCTAACATTCTCAGTGTCGAATGTTTCAGGCTTTCATCAAGTTTAATTTCAATACAGTCAACACTGAAGTCAAAAACTCTTCAAAACTCATGATGGAGCCTATGACCATAATGTCTGCCTTTGCTATAGTTTAACTTAAAACTTTTGAACCCTTGTTTCCTTTGTAATGTGAAGAACCTACAACTGTAGTTTCTGATTTTATTTTGAAATCTCCTTTAAATGAACCCGAGTGTCACCAGCAGAACAATGAAACTCAAGTCAATGATGGCAATGATCTGATCAAGAGGCAGCATGTGAATATTAAACAGTAAAGGTCCAAGCACACACCTCTGAGGAACATTCTGACTAAATGGGACAAGACCAGATTTAAACCAGCCAAGATTCATCAATTGGATAAACAACGTTTATGCCAATGATCCCTGAATAACATCCTGCTGGATTCCATGGAAAGTTATGTCAGAGTATCAGAAGCTGCACTTAAGGACAGAAGGACAAAAATATTAAGGAACCACGGTCAAAAGCCATAAGGAAATTAGCTACCTTAAAAGAGCAGTTTGAATACTGTATACAGTATAGCAATAACTCAAAAAGTGTGATCATACATTTCAACGTTATTTTTAGGAAATTACCTCTCAGAACTTAACATTTGTGGGAAATGAGAAAAATAAGCCTTATTTTGTACAGCAACTTTCAAGACAGAGACGTTTTGCAACAAACAAGATGAATGTAAAATGAAGAGAGGTAAGGCATCTTGAAAATATAGCCTTGCCAAACACATTTTTCCAAAATGGCTTCTAATGATGCTCTAATATACACGATAGTGCCCGACTATAGAACCTTACCCAAAACAACGTCTAGAAGCAACATCGCAAATAAATGGTAGGGCCATCTTTTTCCCCCCAATTCAGTTTTCACAGGATAGAAATCATGGTTAAAAAAAGGAATAAAAGCAAAGATATCTCTTTCCCTCTACACACGTCAAAAGAAAAAATAACACCTGTAAAGAAGCCTGAGTAATTCTATACAGTCACAAATAGTAGTTGAAAAGTCTTGTGACAAACAGACTTATTAGAGTGCTCTGAGCTCTTGACTGGAGGATTGAGATTTCAAATCTGAATGCGAGATGCTTGTGTCATACCATTTAGCATAACTTTCATCAACCTTTTTTGTACCAGAGTCCAGGTCCAATTTGAAGAGTGCTTAGGTTAAAAAAAAAAGAATGGATTTCAAAAGCTTGAAGTCACTCTACAAGGTCCTAGCAGGGACCAGTCAGCATTGCTCCAGGGAAAGAAGCCGGTCAGCAGAAAGGGAGGCTGGGAAACACGGCTTTAACAAAACACCTCCCCCATGTTCTTCTATAAGCACCCAGCTGCATAAACTGGTCTCCATGTTATCACTGTGAACTGGTTTCAACACACCAATGCGGTTAATGAAAGGATTAAACAAAAGAATAACATGGGCACAGGAAAAAAATCCAATTTTAAGTGTTGTTCTGAAAATTTAAGATCACACCTTTATGTCAGACTCCTGTGTCGGCTTGTTGCACAGACATACAGTATGACACTCAGGCACCATCATATCCCACAGAATGGCATGTTCGTTCTACAGAATGGGAATGTTTTTGTGGGAGAAACATACTATAAAACACACACTCCGTTTAGCACTCAAAAAAGGGCAATTTGACCATATTTCTTCAATTGTGCCCATCGAATCACATAATTTAGTGATAACCGATATCCAAAAGTTAGTGTAGCCCTCTAATATAATCAAATTATTCTGCATAATTGCTACACTCTTTTACTCTGGCTACATTACAAACTTTCAGATAATCAGATTAAAAGGTGATTTCGGTTGCTTTATAAGGCAATGGAGATTATAAAGTACTGGTGGAAATAAAGAAACAGACAGGGGAAAAGTGACATTCTTCACCTTTCTATGCAGGTCAGTAATGTGGGAAGCGATTAAGTACTAAGCCACAAAACTTCTATCTTTATGACTGGAAGAGATTCAAAACATTAAGTGAGGAGTGTGAAATAACTTTACTTCTTCACGGCCTTAAAAGCCAACAGTCACTTATAAACAAAGACATTCAGATTAAAATGTAGTCTTATGGCTTATAGCATGCAAAGTGTGATCCGCATCTCTTTGTGTTTGACAGCGGGTTCTGCGAGTTAAACAGAATTGAAATATGATCCGTGCTGTGCTTCCCATACATAACCGACGTACAATCACAGTAACATATCTCTGATATCTTTGTGCATGAATCGCGGATAAGGGACTGCTTTGATTAAATCATTGGAGCTTTCCATACTATTAAACTACTGCTACTCCGCTACTCTATTAACAACGATAAATAAAACTGTGCTGTACTTTCAAAACTAGTGCTCTACCTTAATAACTGTAACATATACAGGTGAAGATAACTACAGAATACATAACACATACAGTAGGGTATAAAGTGTGATATGTCCAAAGGTCCTCTTTAGTGAGTTTCCATTTTAAACTTATAAACTTAGGTAAAATACACAATACACACTGTTCCAGCAGGACAGACGCTGTTCTGTACTTGTGCTGCTGTACTCTCTTCCAAGCATAACAATGTACAGTATGCCACCCAGTTATTTTCATAATGTCGACATTTTAACACAGACCTTTAGACTGCGACTCGGGACTCGTGACTTTTCAACTTTATTCAATAAGTGACCTTGAGCACTGTTTCTCTGAATAACCCCCCCTGGAGCTGTACAGTACTTGGGTAAGTTTTACAACTGGCACTTGTGCATTCAGCCAACCTCTCCGAGGCTCTGGAGCAAAGGCGCACCCAGACAGTTCAAGCACGCCGTTTCCAGAGCGCATTCCCATGTTTGATCTATTTACCCCCTTCAAAAGCATCTCACGGGATCCAACAAGCAAATCAACCCAGTCCAATTTAATGACTCAAACTTCGCCAGTTTGAGGCAGGGGTACTTCTGCAAAGAGGAATAGTGCCCTCTTACTATGGCAGCAGTACTATCACCCTTACAAACAAAGGAACACAAACACACTGGATCCTGGCGGGGATTGTCGTTTACATCGGATTCCGTAAAAATCTGAGTAAAAGGCACCAGCAGGTAAAATATACCCGAGATATTAAAATCATCCGGACCGATACCGGTACGTGTACTGATCAGGCACTGAGAACCATTTCGGTTTCTTTACTGTCCGGGACACGGGAACAAGCCTGTCGTATCGAATTCGCCTTATTTCTACGCGATTACAATATTATTTGCACGCTTTATTAAATACGCCGGAAAACAAGATCGTTCCACGGAGGCAAGTTAATGTTTAAAACGGCGAGGTGTCGAAGGTAAGCCAAAAGTAAGTCGTTTCCGTGGAAGTAACCGATGGTCCCAAACGAACACACAACTTGGAAAAGTTTCGGATCGTAACAGTCTGACCTTAAAAGTTGTCGCCAACGTTAAAATCCAAATTAAAGATGAACGTTTTCACACAAGCGGATTTTAACCGTCGAAATCACAAGTAAAACGCATGAAGAACCGACCTTGCGTCGTGTCCAGCAGACCGCATGGAGGTTTACATTTACACAAATATGACTGGGAACCTGAGAGCAAAATGCAGAGACCCAAGTTGTAGCAGAGCAACAACCCGCAGTATAATAGCGAACTGCTCGAAATACTAATAACACTCAATGTTCAGCGTTTCATTTCGTACCTCTGTCTCTGCTGTAAGGCTAACGGGGTTGGCGTGGAACAGAAGCAGGCTCATCTTAAGAAGAAGGTACTCCATGTCCTTCATGACCCCCCGTTTCTTCTCACTGACAACGCATACATTCATGCACATAAAAATTCAACAAAATTTCACATAGATCTTTAACTCTCAACTGCCTCTGTCAGGGCAAGAAAGGGCCATCGACAGCACCGCCTTCTTGCTCTTTTGCTATTGGTCCGTTCGAGGACAAACTTCTTTACGTCTGCGATCACCGTGGCTTCTACTGGTTTCTCCGGCTGCCAATCATATGACGTATACTCGCTGCCAAGGTAGGTTTCGCTTTGCTGGGTGTGACTTCATGAGCTCTCTTGTTTGTGGGGAAGTCAGCTGATAATGCATTTAAAGAGACAAGAAATGCTAAGGTTCTTGCTTGGTTATCAAGAAGGGGATTTCCAGAAAAACACTGCAGACTGGTTCCATTCTTCACCCCTCTGCTCTTCTTAGTACCACCATCCACGGTCTCCTCTATATATTGTAATTGTGTCTTATCTTGTGTATTCTTCTTATTTATTGTTGTATTCTTCTTATGTATTGTTGTTGTCATTCTGTAAAGTGCTTTGAGAAGCCACCTTTAAAGGTGCTATATAAAATAAAGTTTACCATTATTATTATTATTATTATTAAAGCACGGAATAAAGATTAGCATGATGTCAAAATACACTGTCTTATTTAATTTTTACTATTTTTATTGATATTTTTAAACAGAGGTAATGGTATTACCTATAAGAAATGGGGAAGAGTTGTTCTTCCTAACACATAACACAGGGATGGCCAGCCCTGGTCCTTGAGATCCACAATCCATCAGGCGTTACAGATCACCTTTAAATAACCAATTTTCAGACTTTTGGTGGCATTTCTCTCATTCCTCAGGCAGACGGCTAATGTGATTTAGCTCCTGAAATCTGAGGTAATTTAAATACAGATTTCATAACATTAATTCAATTAATTTCCTGCATTTTATGCCGCTCTTTTCATTCCAAAGGACTCCACAGCCCAATACAGTCTTTATACAACCACTACTCCATTTCACAGCAGAACCAGTGAAAAAGTGTGAAATTTCTTCACTATTTTAACTAACTGGAAAATTTAGATTAATTATGCAATCCCACTGTAGAATTAAGCCAGAGTAACAGATAATTGTGCCCTTTTAAATAGTCGGTATCTCATCAAAAGGATGATTTAATTTCAGCAGTGCTCTCAGAGAGTGCGCTACCTACTGGTCTACCAACAGTACTAACACCAGAAAGCTGGTTTTCCTCAAAGATTTCTCATCCCGCTACTGAACAGGCCCAGCTAGTCTTACCCGGTAAGATAAGAAGCTTTAAAATAATACCAGGTTCTTTAACGGCAAAACAGGCCCAACCAAAATTTTAACCACTGCTGTTTGAAGCAATATAAAAATTGTTGTTGTTATTAGTATTATTATTATTATAAATTACAAGAGCAAAAGAGAAAAGATATCACAGTTTCAACGATTAAGCCACTGTCTTTAATGACTAAAAAAGACCGAGGTTTAAAATAATGTACCAAAAGGCAGACGTTAGATTATCAGTGTGTTTTCATTCTTGAAATGGCTATAAGCGAACGTAATAAAATTACTAAGAGGGAGAAGAAAAACAATTTAATGACAACCAATTCCGTGCCAAAAAAACTTTTTGTGCTCTGTTGTGTAAAAGCACTAATATAGTCATTTTTGTATTTTGTATTTGTAAATATTCCATGACAAAAGACATTGAGTAGAAAATAATGAATTCGAAACCAAAACCCATTCTTGGCTTTCTAAACACGACATTTTTTTGCAGCTCTTCGGCATTGTAACAAACGCAGAACAAAGACGACGTGCTTCCTGTCTCTTTAAACCCGTTATCAGCTGACTTCTCCGCGAACAAGGGTGTGACGTCACAAGAAAAGGAGAGAAGAGGCGTGACCAGGAAATTGGGATGGAGCTGTTTAACACTGTGGTGGTAATAGTAACAGAAGGACCACAACATTTTAACGTAACGTACTGTGGGCTACAGGAAATTCTGTACTTCACTTGCAAACCGAATTTTGGGACATTAAAAATCAAAGGGTTTGCATGTAGAATATTGTGATTAAACTGATTCAGGGGAATAAATCTGATATTGCTATTGCTATTTCTATTGCCAATTCCTTTGGGGGAACCTTGTTGTGAAAGGCGCTATCTAAAAATAAATTGAATTGAAATTGAAATACACGTAGTAGATGAGGATGATCCTGGAATCAGCACGCTCGTTAGACAAAATTCCAATTACAACTGCTATAGCAGCTTAAGGTTGTCCCCAGATGCGTACTATAACTTGCAATGTACCAAACCAACTGCTGCTGTCCTGTAGAGGGGCTTCGTCTGGTCTGTCTGTCTGTGTCTTCTGTTTTTGTCCCAGTCAAGATCTTTATCACAGGCTAATTCAGTCCCGTTTCTATTTGGATATTTATATATATATATGCTTTCAGCTATACAATTCGAATGGGAGTTGTAATTGATATAAACCCTATAACCCTGGGTTCAATTCCTGGAGTGTTATCTGCATGAAGTTTGTATGTTCTCCCCTTATTCTTCAATTTCCTCCAACCATAGTCCTAACACATACTGGTTGGGAACTTGGCTTCTGGGAAAAGTAACCCTGGTGTGATTGTGTACATGTCTGAATGACATTAACAAATAATCATTCTCATCGGTCAGATTGATATTGCTCCAATCTTTAGAAATTACATTTTAAAATGATCATCCCAGTTTCTTAGCCCGAGTCTTAATTTTCATTCCACTAGGTGTGATTTTGTAGGTTATACCGTGTAATCATTCGTGTTTAATATCTCAACCTCAAAAGTAATCCTTAGGTTGGGCAATGAGTTCTAATGTCATGTTTTATATATTATGGAGTATGGGTTTTGAATTAGAGATAAAAGTCCTCCTCTGCACATAAAGTTTATCTATAGCACCATATTTGTCTCTAGTATCCTGTCAGCAGAAGACACCAAGCTATGCCTAACTTTCATTTAGAAATTTGAGCTGTTTTCATATCAGTTTTCAAGAAAACTCTTAACTCTGTTGCTTCTGAAATAAAGGGCACCAGAATATAAAAAAGTGGCTTAAATACATTTTCTTGGCCTTCAGATTTTTTAGAGTATAATTTCAAATGATAAAGTAATTCAAATACATTCCTAAGCAATGTCAACAGCTTTTATGCAAGTCTGTTAAGAAAGCTTAAGCTTACCATGTTATGATAAAATAAAACATTTTGACTATAAATACCCTTTTCATTTATCTATTCTAGTTCAGAGATGACAAAGTAATAGCCTGTAAGACTTTGCATTTTCTTTTGTAAGCATTACATTGCTATCTGAATGGAATGAGATCTTCTGGAAGCTGTAAATGGATTGGAAAGTGTACATTTTTCAACTTTTAAAAGTTTAAAATACTAATTCTAGAATTGTATGTCAATGTTTTTTTAGAATTCCAATTCAAGTTCTTAATATCTTGTAAGTGCTGATAATTATTGAACAAAACACATTCAATGTTTTCCATAAAACACTTGTTTCACAGGACTTGCGGAGCAAATTGTGAGCTGCAGTCTTGGACACTTGGTCTTAAGGCATGTTTTTCAAGCTCAGAAAATGAAGAGGAAAAATTAAGCCCTTGGGAAAATCAGAATCATCTACAGAGGCATATAAATATCAATAATATTTGATAGTATTTCAAATCAATGCTACAATTATCACAAAATTCTTACAATGTATTAATAAATGAATCAGCACAAGATTGTTTCAATCTTTTATTTTGTGGTTTGTATATTACAGTGAAAATTGAAACCCCATTTTCTATACTTACTAATACACATTAAATTTACATTTTAAAAACAGTTTTTATTTATTTATATTTGGTATGAAGAGTCCGCTCCTCCACATTTTAATATTTTTTTATGCATCTTGCTCAATGCATAGCGCATATTTCCGAAATACCACACGGAACTCACGAGAGATTCAAAATTCGGATTTATTTTGCAGCCACACGATGGCGCACAATTCCACCATTTACACAACTTCGTACTTCAGTTGTGGACTGTAGTTCAGTTTTGTGAAAATTACGATTTATTTTTGATACAACCATAACTCTTTAAACTTGCAAGTTAAAATCTCGCACTTGGATATACTTTTCATAATCTAAATTTCAAGGACGCTTTATGATTTTTTTAGAAAAGGTTTTATTTACACAATACAGTCCAAATCCAACACATTTAAAAGCAATAATATATTTTATTATCTGCATGGATGTGGCTTTGCAAAATAAGCCAAAATAAATCCAGAAAAAAATATTTTATAAAGTTTAAGCCCCCAAAAATTCATAGGGGACAGATGAAGCTATAAATAAAAAGTACTAAATATATGATATGGGAAAAATATGTTAAAATCAGTTATGATATCTTTCATTAGCTCTATAAAAGGTTTGTAGTCCCTGTTACGTTCTGGAGGGTTATCACAGTGGCTTAAGAGGACTTCATTCACGGTCTAAAAGATCAAGTTAAAAACAGTCTCAAGGCTCCTGCTACAGTTTTACTGTGCACATTATTTAACGGTCTACCTTCACATTTTTCTCTAAGAACCAATTTGAGGAAAACTCACTGACGTTCATTTACGTTTAAGTATGTCCAGCAAATAAAATAACTATTTTTACCTTTTTCATAGAACTCCTCCCAACCTGTCACAAGTCACAGCTGAGACCTTGGATTCTAGCAGCTCTTCCTCAAAGCAGTAATGCGCACGTCTTTACACAGACCTGTACAGAGGGCCTTCACCAGTCTCTGTCCTGCGGCTCCCTGTAGGGCAGACCCAGGTGCCAGAAGACATCCTTCTCTGTGAGCATGGGAAGGGGGGCTCCTGTGCTCACCTTCAGGCTGCCCCGTCGCAGCACATCCTTGTTGAGAGACAGGCTCATGTTCTTCGTTTTGGCCAGAGCCCTCATGGAGCGGTTGAAGTGTACCGAGCCAGTGAAGTACAAGATGGCGCAGGCAAACTCACTGTAAGGCACCACAATGATGTCCAGTCGACAGTGGCGGGACTCTGGACATAAATTCTTTATTTTTCCTTATTTTAGTTTTAATTTTTATTTGGTAGAAATGATCAATTGAAAAGGAATTTTATATGAGGCTGTAGAAGATAACATATTACAGTTTCAACAACTAGATTTTCTAATCGGACATTTCCACGATTATTTAAAAAATCAAGTCTTTATTGATGGTAAGAAGCAGGATTGTTTAAAATTGGAGTAAAAGGATGCAGTTGTGATTTTCTAGAATATCCTGTGTATATTTGTCTTAATGGATTTCCAAAAAATGTAATGTTCCCCTAGCATACTGTTATATAAAGCCTGTAGTACATGGAGCCGGACTAAATTTGACTGTTCCCAGTTACTTAAATCTTTCAGTTGGATATCTAAATGGTCTAAAATGCATTTTGCAGTTTTGTCATTGCGAGGAGCGTCATGTTCAACATCCCCCTTTACAGTGGTCCAACGTAGTTCTGTACATCTTGCTCCCATGCACGGGGTATGCAGTTACTCAGGCTTCTGGGCCGTTTAAGGATGTCTAGTTACCTTTTAGCATAAAAGGAGGATTTGTGTCTCTTGCTGAAGCAGACATAGGATTATGCAAGTAGGTACTGTCAAAATTGGAAAAGACTGTAGCTCTGTACTGTAGCTCAGGTTAAGGAACAGATTGAGAGTGGTTCATTTGTAGCATAACTCAGATCTCAATAAATACACAACCAGCAGTTTTAGTATGAAGCTGGCACAAGATGCGTCATTGCACAGAAATGATCTGATCTTGGTTGAGCTCTATGATTAATAATGGTTTCGATTTTCACAACTGTTACTTGCCGTGAAAAGCAAGAGACTGTAATGCATGGAATCCTGTTCAGGCTCTGGAAACCCAGTTGTGTTCGTCTCAAAGGTCACCGCTTTCTAAAGATTACCAACACTTATGGCTGAATTAAGCCAATCAGTTCAAGGGACCTCAGATCTTTGAGTGCTGAAAGGTTGACTTTTTGTTTCAGACCTTCAAATTTACATTTGCTTCATGGATCACAAAATTGGTCCAAATCTGGAAGTTGATGATTAAGAGGTGCCTTATGAAACGCACTAGACTGGGGCTCTCCAGGACCATGGTTGAAGAACCCCAGTGTAAGGGCAGATGCTGGATTTTCCTAAAAACATTGCGTTGGAAGTTCAGTCTTCATCATCTTCTAAAGGCTTTTGGTTGAGAAGATTAGGCACTGTTGTGAGCTCATATTGAGACTTGGAACACAAGTAGAAGCAAAACAATATTTTTGAGTCATGCCTTCCCACAGGTAACTTTGTACAGTAAAGCCTACAACCTGGTACCATGGGGTACCATGGACAGTCCATGTTTCGCTTTCTGCTAATATGTCTTTTGCTGTGTTTGAACATAAAACAATTGAACCATGAAACAATTGAACCATGTGGTGTTAATGCATCAGGCACTGATGGCCACCGTTAATGCCTGATGCATCTGGATTATTATGAATCCGAGTAAAGATGCAAGCCAGTGATGACAAACTGCTGATGGAATTTCCATTCCTTATTTTTGTGTAAGAAACCTTATTACAAATGAACATTTAGCAAACTAGTGACCCCCATTTGAATGGAGCAGTATTTGTTGTAACGTAGTCATTCTGCAAAATGGAAATGTCTATAATTTGCTTACAGTGGTACAGCTGAATTTACAACAAAGCAGCAAAATACAGCAAATACTGCTGGAATACTGAAAGGAAACACCAACGAGATAGATTCTTAATCGGACACTGGACCACCAACACGTCGGCAGCCACCTTTTCCTTCTGAAACATCAGCAAGTTGAGTCTTCGTCCCTGACGTTCCTGCCAAACATGCCTCAGCAACCACTGCTCTCTTAAGAGTCACTGAGAGCTCTTCTTCTAGCCAAAATAATGGACAGCTGGGCCTGGCCAGCGTTTTTCTACAAGACTAATGCATGGAAGGGTCAGTGCTTAAATAACCCAGGAGCCACACCTGTGTGGGAGCACCTGTTTCAATCTATTTTGTATCCCTCGTTTACTCAAGTGTTTCCTTTCTTAATGTCAGTTACCTTTATGTACAATAGATTTGTTTTAGAAGGCAAACCATTGGAAAATCTCTAGAATCACATTTGCCTGTTGGGTGGAGGAAGGGTCACATGTGCAAAAGCCTCTTGTGCAGAATGACCACATTCTGAATGATGTCATTGGTGTGAAACCTTTAATTCTTCCAAGAAAACGTTTCAAATATTCAGACGTACACCACCAGGGATGCCTCTAATAAAAACACCACCATAAAATGGAAAAAAAAACCTTAACACACGAAAAGGATGTTCATAGTTACAACCTTAGAATTTGGCAAATAAAACAGTTGATTGTCCATTGGGAACTGATCTGGAAATTGAAGCTAGCCTGCTACAAAAACAGCTCTGACTGTTAACTGATTCGTTATATGCAATAGATAGCACCCAGTATGAAGAGCAAAAAAGGAAAAAATGTAAAAAGTAGTTCCCTAAGATCTTAAGACTAAGTTAACCCACAGCACCAACAAAAAGAACAGTCCTTACTACCATCCCACCTTCAAAATAATATCCCGCTCTGTCCTGCTACATGTGACAAAGGGAGAAGAATTACTGTACTACCAGGTCTTAGCCTTCGGCCCAAGCGTTCCTGAGTCTCGCGTGCACGTGGTACTTCTGAATCTGGAGGACGACCCCGAATTTGCCCTGCAGGTCAGGGAGGGGCTGATCAGGTGGCACCTCCAGAGTGAAGCGCTGGAGGATCCAGGACAGGAAGAGGAACAGTTCCATCTTGGCCAGGGTTTCCCCGAGGCACACGCGGATCCCTGCCCCAAACGGGATGTAGCTGGCAGAGGGCGAGTACACCCTACTCCCCTCATCCAGGAAGCGACCTGCTCCGGAAGAACGACATAAAAGGTTTTGTTTCTTAACTCATTTTTTACCTGCACATTGCAATTCCAGCTGCTACTGGTCAGGGTACGTGTTAAAGCCAACTACAGAGTTTGTTACTGGTGCATTTTTTATACCGTATACATCAGGAAGGAGAACCCCCTTTGAAGTTACTATCAAAAAAAAATATATAGTTAGTTTCTGTACATAAAACAAGTTACAACCTCCCAACTTTATGTAGTTCTCAATTTACATGCTCTTAATTTGCACATTTTGTAGAAAACTACCTCTACAGCATAAAATGTAAAGGATTCGAGTTTACGTTTGTGCATGAATGCCTTGATCATTGGAGTCACCAGGGCTTACTTTGTTGTAATTTCTTTAAAATTCTGGTAATTAGAGCTCTAAATTAGATTTATAATGCAGCTGGGTAGTTTGGTACAGGTGTCTGGTTGGGTACCGCCACAATCTTTAAGAACGGCCCAGGCTAGGTTAGAGTGTCACTAAAGTCTCTCTGTTCAAGTTCATACACTAAAGTAGGAAGAGGCTTGTGGGCAGAGCAGCCAATCAGCTCAATGAGTGTGTCCTGAGGAAAGTGAAGGAGACCACTAAACACCCATATAGACTCCACACAGCCTGGACCCTGGAACAGCGAGGCAGCAGTGCCAACCACCACCACCACACGCCAGCAGGAAGCATAAGAACTAGTGTCAGGAAATACCGCCTCTCTGGGCACCATGTGCTGATTGCTCAGAATCAGTCAATATGTATCAGGAGAATCATCAGTTTCTTGTGTTTACTTTAAATCTAAAGCCAAAATGTAGAATGTGAAGTGCCTCACCCTTTACTGTTACTTACCAGGATCAAACAGCTCTGGGTTTTTCCACTCTTTCTCATCATGGTGTAGTGACCAAAGATTGATGATAACTCGAGTTCCTTTCCGAATATTGTAATCTCCAATGCTGTATAAATAAATACATTTTTTAAAATATTGTGTTTAAGTCTCTCACTGTCTTCCTACGTACTGTATGTAACGTAAATGTGTCACAGACATTTATTGTTTTGGGATGTCTTTGACCAGTGTTTAGTGTTAAAGTGCCGATATTGTGCCAGTTTTGCCTTTTGTGGGCAGGGGACAGGGGCATCAGTCATACTTTGGAAAAGATTCGATTTTTCCTCCCATCAAGACAAGTCAGATTCCTTGCTTGATGATGGGGTTTTTTTCCTGCCCGTGGATCAGGAGATACCTGGTGTCTGAGAGGGCCACATGTGGGATGAGGAGAGGAGACACAGGTCGGATTCTGAGAACTTCTCTTATAGTGGCTTCCAGGTAGGGCAGGTTCCCTCTGTCGCTCAGCATGGGGTGCCTGTCCATCCCGATCTTACTGTCTAGCTCCTCCTGGACCTTCTTCTGCACCTGAGAGAAGACACCAATACAGTTGTTGAATCCAAACAGCTCTGTTTAGCCCAGGTACTGGAGAGCCGTACGCCTCCGGGTTTATAGAAGCAGCTTCAAATGGCAAGAGAGCAGAGTTCTGGACAGCAGGACTACTTCTTCCAGTCAAGAAACGGATTGATCCAATTATGTAGTTCATACTGGAGATGGAAAAGAAACAGAAGGCTATCTGGAACCAGGGTTGTAGCCTCCTGGTTTATTCCATGTGTTATTATCTCTGCTGCTGCTCTCTTGGGAAGTGAAGGTGTGTTATAGCCTGAGTATGATGCTGAAGAGTAGAAAGCCTCATCAGTCGGAGGAAGTATTATGTGGGCGATGATATTAAGGATTTAAGGCAGAATCTGTTTGAGCTCAGTTTATTGTATGGTTGCATTGCATTTAGCATATTTTCAGTAAAGAGATTGAAACAACACAATCATCAAAATCTTTTGATTACAAAAGATTTTGTTGAGTACTGCTTTGGAATCACCAGCAATTATTTCTTATCCATGGCTATAGACTTACTGCCCATATAAAAAGTACCTGGACACATCAATGCTTTAAGCTACAAAATACATCTCATTAGCTTGGTAGCTTGGTTAAGGCATTTGACTTACAATAATAACAGTATTTAAGGTTGTTCTTTAATGGCAGTTTTAACTCTAGCAAGGTCCAACTTCAGATTCGTGGTCCGAAGTTAACAGTTTGCCAAGGTTAACAGCTGTTCTAATTTGTAAATTGTCATAAAAAGAGAAACTACTGTATGTTCCTCATTATGAATTCAGCCTAAACGTGATGAGCAAAGCTTACTGACAAGAGGGGCCATTCAGCCCATCTAACCCATTTGACTGCTAGTAGCTAACTGATCCAAAAATCTCTTCCAGCCGTTTTGAAAGAAACCTTTTCTTACAGTTAGAAAACAACTTAAGATTAGTGCTTCATTGAACAATTCTTGTGGCCAGTATCGGAGTAGAGCCAAGTGACAGTATTCTGATTTGATACACATGATTGCACAGTTGGTTCATTCTGCTAAATTATGAACTTCAGTAATGTCTGGGGTTCACAATGTTCTGGAGCAAAGGTCAGATTAAAAGTTGACCTAGGGTTAGGCTAAGATATCCCCTTAAACCTAAGTTTCTGTTAATTTTACACCCATGTTTTAATAAAATGTTTAAGTGTTGTCTTCAAATTATCTGCATTTTCTTTTTGCATTCTTAGTTTTGGTTGTGAGAACTCCTGATCTGGTTACCATCAATGTTTTACTTAAACTTTGTTCTTAATAGCCAGAAACTGAAATTTAAACAGCCTGAAAAGAACCACTACCGTAACAAGGTTAAAACGAATGAAGGCCAGTTTTTAGGCCTTTAGGCCAGTTCTTTTACAGAGACAAAGGGGAAGCCTGTCTTTGGAATGAGCTCGAGGCTCACCTGTGGGTGGTGAATGAGATAGGCTATGGTCCATTTCAGCACAGTGGTGGTCGTTTCCACGCCAGCCCCAAAGATGTCACCCACTGTCATGAGCAAGTGGTCGTCAGTCAGCCCCACATCATGGGCTAGAGTGTTGTTCTCTGAGCTGCGTTTGGCCTGCAGCAGGGCGTCTAGCAGGTCCCGTTGTGTGCCATCGTTGTAGCTAGCCTGCAGGTGGGCACAGTCAACACAGTGGTAGAGTTAGGGTCAGGGTTGACCCCTGCTTAACATTACCCCCTCCCACAGAAAGACAGAAAAATTAGTCTGTATTCATAATCAGGAGTAAATATTAGGTTAAACCCCGCAAAAAAATCTCCATACTTCTAAATTTGATACACTGAGAAAATAGCTAATAATACCTAATGTGTTAATGACTTAAAAAACAACACAGCTTCTAATTCTAAAACCTATCATCTGTAAAAAGACATTTAGTACACTTTTAAAGTACTAAAAAAGTACTTTTAAAGTACAAACATTAAAAATGTTTGGAAACAGGCCTTTGCAGGGCTCTGTTGGAGGATTATTAATGAACCAAATTGGTAATTTTCTTGTGGTAGAAATAAATTATTTATACTGTAGTCAGTGTAGAAATACAATTAAACTGGAAAGTGCTGGTTAGCACAAGTGGACGTGCTCATACTCAGTGCTCATTCCTACTGTTTTATGGCTCACGGCACCAAATCTTGTGTGACTCGGAGGTTGGCTACAGAACTGCTGACTCTACCTTGTGTTCATCGTACTTCTTCTGCAGCAGGTCATCTCGAACTGTGATGCACTGCTTCAGAATCTTAAGGTCTTCATTGGGGAATATCTTGGGTAAATAAAGGCTAAGGTTAGACCTTGAAGTATAAGAAAAACGCCCAGGTGCATGTACAGTAAATGGTTTTGGGAAATTTCATGTACCTGTAACCAGGGGAAGATGTCCACCAGGCCGTCTTTAGCCACAGTGTCCACAATACCTTGGCTGTATTTGAGCATGGCTTCAAATTCGGGGTCACCACGCTGGTAGGAGTTGCTGAAGCAGAGCGAACACACCACATTGGTCACAGCCCGGGTCAGTTCGGGCGCCAGGTCGAGGGCAGTGCCCTGCAGATCCACCAGCGTCTGACACATGGAACTGGCCTCCCTGCAGACTGGAGAAAGGGGACCAGTTTAGGAAGGTCTAAATGCATCATGGACAATCTTCCACAGTGGCACTGGAGTCCGGAGAAGGTATGGAAAAAAGGGATTAAATGCCAAAACCTATATAAAACACCATTTCAAAAACAATATCATCTACTAAGTCATGAACAGCATATTCTGAATATAGGACTCATGTCTGATTTATATCCTTCCTTACTACATTTCCCTAGCAAGATTTTTGTCAGTGGCAAGCATGTTCCGAGCAAAGGTGTGGGCTACTGAACTGATCTTCTCAACAGGGGCGGATCCCTCTCCGAACATGTTCAGTGCAGCGTGCACCATCTTGCGATGAAACTTCCAGGTGGGGCTGTAATTGGCGAAGGCAATGTCCTTGCCATCCCTTGTCAGCAGGTCTGTGGTCACCTGCAGAACATACAGTACTTAGAAGACATTGAGGCGTTTTCGCATTCAGCTGTTGCTGGCGGTGCTTGCTGTTTTCACCAGGTGCGTGGAAACAATGGACACCTGTTTGTTTTGCACACCTGTGAATTTGCAATATCGCTTGTAATATAATGCCAATTCATTTTAAAACTGAAAACGGTACTTGAGGACTTTAGGTAATGACTGCAGTGCATACAGAGTGTTACATTTATAGTTGGTTTTAAACTACACTTTGCCGTCTCGGCCGAATACGCATAGGTTGTCAATGGTGGGAAGATGTTTCGTGGCCATCTGAAGTGTTTCTACGGGCGTAAACGTTTCTGTGCATCAGTCAAATCTTTAGCCAGAACCCTAAAAATACAATGTGCGATTTACAGGAAAAGAAGACCTCTGTAGCATCGTTTCTCGCGCCTGTATCATCAAACAGTCAAAATAGCTTCTCACTTAATATTAATTACTGAATAAGCCATTAAAAGGTATCAATATTAGGACCAATGTAGGCTTTAAAATTCGTAGTCAGCATATGTGAAACTAACAAATCGGGCAGCTATAAGAGTTGCCTAGGACAGTTTTGGTTCAGTTCGGAAGATCCGCAATATACATAATCCAGTGCCCAGCAAACAATTAATAGCGTTAGATGGAACGAAATTATTTACCCTGTTTATTTCTCTGATGTCTTAACATTCTGCACTACCTACACTACCCTAAATCTAAACAGCTAAAACAAAACTTTAATAAAATACTAAACAAAACGAAAAAGTTTTTTTTTAACCAACCTGTCAAGTTAATATACGCACCCAGTTGAACTCAACCAGGGGTGTGCGGACAGTATGATTACCAGTAATTACGACTATCATATGATTTGAGATGGTCTGTTGAAGCTCTGAATCCTGGTATAACGTTTTTTTTTCATTTTGCACTTCTTTCAGCTATATAACTTATCATATAACATATAAACTACCGTATAAATTATTAAAATGGTCATTGTCACTTTTACCATGGTCATCACAATACCACGAGTCCACAGCTTTTACCAATAGGCTTATTATAATGAGATGTTCGTTGCACATCGTTCGCTTTACATACAGGTGCTTATGTGCATGGTGTTGGAGGTCCATGTTATGCAATGCAGAAAGTTAATTTCTTCGTATTTTTGATAAATGTAGTTGATTGTGCTACTTAGTTTTGAAACATACATTAATATCCGATCGCGATTAATGATTCGGATCTATAACTCACAGTTCTGGCTCTGCCGGCAAAGGTTTTGCCTTTCTTTAGAAGCACCTCCTTGGCGTCCTGATAGTTATTGACCACCACCACATAGTGGGAGCCCATCCTAAGGGAGTAGGTAGCACCGTATTTCTTCTGTAGCTCCTGGAAGAGAAGGTGCGGCATGAGCTCGCTCCTCAGGCTGAGAAGACTCCCGATGACGGGCAGGCAGGGCAAGCTGGGCGGGCGTTTGTTGCCGGCCCATGCCCTCTCGATCTTCCCTTTTAAAATGAATACAGCCAGGGCCACTGTGACGACCAGCAAGATGAAAAGGACCATGGTGGTCAACAGGTGCTCTGTCAGTAGTTGCAACGGCAGCGGGAATTTAATGTACTTCCGACGTTATTCACTGTTCATGCATGTAAGCGCTCCAGGCAGCAGAAAGCTCATTTTGTACTGCTGAGCTCCGCGCCTCCTCCCTCTCTCGGTGCCGCCCCCCCCTCTCACTATAGTGTCCCCGTCACTATACTGGGGCATTAGGACCCACATAGACCGCAGGGTGAGTGCCCCCTGCTAGCCCCACTAACACCGCTTCCAGCGGAAACCTTAGTTTTTCCCAAGAGCTCTCCCATCCAGGTACTGACCAGGCTCACACCTGCTTAGCTTCAGTGGGCTACCAGTTGTGAGTTGCAGGGTGATATAGCTGCTGGCATAAAACTAAAAGCATTAAACTAGCCAGTATATGCAGTTACACTTTAACAGTATATTAGAAGCAGAATGAATAACAAAACTGCAACAAATTCACCATTATTAGGAAAAATACCATTTTTTTTGTAGCATATGCACTACCATGAAAGGTAAAATCATTGTGCTAATTATCATGCACCAACAAGTACTGACAAACAGGGGGTCTGCTGAGAAAGTCACAGGCTGGAAGCAGGTGTGGCCACCGCTGGCAGCAATACGGGCTGTACGATGGGAACACACTTTGTACAAAGTTGCTGATGCAATCAAGTTCTCGAATGGAATTCTGCCTCTCGTCTTTCATAGGGTCTGGACAAGCACCTGCCTGTTCACGGTCTTTTGAGGTCTAGATGCCACACGTCATACAAGCTCTTCCAGCAAACGTTCAGTCTTGTCTCATAATAAATTTGTTGTTACACAAGCAGCATGATGACGTGCATTGTCCTGCTGGAAAGGTATCATGAACATGAAGGGCAGGAAGTAATGTCCCCGGATTTGATGACTGCAGTACAATGCAGTGAGACTACTAACATCTCCTAAAAGCTCAGTAGCAATAAGACATGCCAGGCCAGATTAGCACTCATGGAACCCCTCATTGGTCTACCAGATTGTGGCCTATATTTAACAGACTGTCTGGCTGTAATGTCTTACCAGGGGAGAAACTGCTGACTGTAAATCCCTCATGGAGAGTAACAGTGTGCTGTCTCAGTCCAGACTCCAATGTACCAATGAATCAAAGGCACTGTTCTATTTAAAAGCAAGATACTTCTTCCTTGATTTTAATCAAGCCTGATACTCAGCAGGTTAAATTACTTTATCACCTGTGCGCAATCAACTCACTAATCAGGTGATTTAGTGCTTCTGCAATAAAGCCACATATTTTTGTGTATATCATGTTTGGTCATGAAAGATTAACTCTAATGATGCCAAAAATATTTAAGCATCCAAAACAGGTATGCTTTTTCTAAAACCATACATTCATAAACAAGGATGATATACTAAGCATCAAAAGAAACTTAACACATCATACAGTACTTCTGATCTTTGCTTCCAGTCAAAGAATATTAAAAAAACAAAAGCATGACCTTCACAGTTTCTGAACAGAAGGTCCTGTATGCTTCTTTAAATACTTAAGTTTATTTCAGCAGTTTGATGACAAGGAGAAGAATTCTAACAACAAAATAGCGTCATTTTACCACTGGGAACATAATGAGATCTGGGAATATCATCTGGTATCTGGGTTGGTGAAGTGGAGTGTACAGGTTCTACATCTATTCTGAACAGTATGTCTAACTGGTAGGGCAAGGTTCTGTTTTGGGATTCTGGTTTTCATAACTGAGCAACAGTGCAATGACACACAGCTCTTCAATAAAAGGCAATAAAGATTCAGAAATACAAATCCCTCAAGCACCCCGATAGCCAGCTGTTAGAATCTGCCATTACAGAATACAATTTTCACTTTCACATTACAGTGTGTTCCATTTCATTACAATGTATTAATAAATGAATCAGCACAAGATTGTTTCAATCTTTTATTTTGTGGTTTGTATATTACAGTGAAAATTGAAACCCCATTTTCTATACTTACTAATACATATTAAATTTACATTTTAAAAACAGTTTTTATTTATTTATATTTGGTATGAAGAGTCCGCTCCTCCACATTTTAATATTTTTTATGCATCTTGCTCAATGCATAGCGCATATTTCCGAAATACCACACGGAACTCACGAGAGATTCAAAATTCGGATTTATTTTGCAGCCACACGATGGCGCACAATTCCACCATTTACACAACTTCGTATTTCGCCAGTTGTGGACTGTAGTTTGTGAAAATTACGATTTCTTTTTAATACAACCATAACTCTTAAAACTTGCAAGTAAAAATCTCGCTCTTGGATATACTTTTCATAATCTAAATTTCAAGGACGCTTTATGATTTATTTTAGAACAGGCTTTATTTACTTTAATTAATTAATTGCTTACACTTATATAGCGCTTTTCTGGACACTCCACTCAAAGCGCTTTACAGGTAATGGGGACTCCCCTCCACCACCAACAATGTGCAGCATACAGTCCAAATCCAACACATTTAAAGGCAATAATATTCATATTTTATTATCTGCATGGATGTGGCTTTGCATAATAAGCCTCATTATAAATCCAGAAAAAAAATATTTTTATAAAGTTTAAGCCCCCAACAATTCATAGGGGACAGATGAAGATATAAATAAAAAGTACTAAATACATGATATGGGAAAAATACGTTAAAATCAGTTATGATATCTTTCATTAGCTCTATAGAAAGGTTTGTAAAACCAGGTAATTATTTTAGTCCCTGTTACGTTCTGGAGGGTTATCACAGTGGCTTAAGAGGACTTCATTCACGGTCTAAAAGATCAAGTTAAAAACAGTCTCAAGGCTCCTGCTACAGTTTTACTGTGCACATTATTTAACGGTCTACCTTCACATTTTTCTCTAAGAACCAATTTAAGGAAAACTCACTGACATTCATTTACGTTTAAGTATGTCCAGCAAATAAAATGACTCTTTTTACCCTTTTCATAGAACTCCTCCCAACCTGTCACAAGTCACAGCTGAGACCTTGGATTCTAGCAGCTCTTCCTCAAAGCAGTAATGCGCACATCTTTACACAGACCTGTACAGAGGGCCTTCACCAGTCTCTGTCCTGCGGCTCCCTGTAGGGCAGACCCAGGTGCCTGAAGACATCCTTCTCTGTGGGCGTGGGAAGGGGGGCGCCTGTGCTCACCTTCAGGCTGCCCCGTCGCAGGACATCCTTGTTGAGTGAATGCTCCGACAGGCTCATGTTCTTCGTTTTGGCCAGAGCCCTCATGGAGCGGTTGAAGTGTGCCGAGCCAGTGAAGTACAAGATGGCGCAGGCAAACTCACTGTAAGGCACCACAATGATGTCCAGTCGACGGTGGCGGGACTCGGGGCCTGGGAGACGGCACACCCCCAGGTACTTCTTCTGTTCCCCATTCTCCTCATGGCTGACCAGATCATCTGTCAGAAAGCCTTGATCATAAAGAGCAAAGTGTTGAACTAATTTTGGAGTGACAGTGGTTAAAGAGGCTCTCTCCTCAGCACAGGAATCTGCACAGGATTTCAACAACACGTCGTCACAGGTATCATGATATTCTTTTTACAAAAGCATTGTCTTTTCCCAAAAGTTCTTCCCTAATTACAGCCATGAAAAACTCCCTATAAGGCCAACAAATAATGTTTTTCTATCTGTGCTAGAGTATGCAAAAAAATCAAACCTGTTTATATGAAAATATTATATTCGATGACATAAAGTAAATAAATTAATGGCTGACCATAAAGTTATAAGTTTAACCGAGAAAATTGTATTCAAGGAATTAGTAAAACTGATGTCATTGAAAGGAGTTTGCAGCTAAACAAAGCTATGATAATTTATTGTTTTGGTTACAGCTGCATCAGCAATTTACATTCATTCATATTGTTTAAAATAAATTTGTACGCAATAAAAATAAATAAAGCACACACTAGGAAGGAATGGTAACAATGGGAAGTCATATGTACTCGTCATACCACTTTGATGGAGGATGTGCAGTATTTTACTGAAGATGCCCTTGTGGGATTTCCCATCTGGGTGAGTGATGAGAATGTCTACATCTCCACAGGTGGGTTTCCCTCTTCGGTAGGAGCCGCACGCCACTGCCAGCAGCCCCGGGTTCAAAGACAGAGCCGCTTCCTTCACCTGAGCTCACACAACAGGCAATGCAAAGAGGCTGGAACTTTTCAAACAAGGCCACTTGGAGTTTTTTTTTTAAAACCATCCCTTGGAATTAGATAGTTTTATTAATATTTGCATTTCAAAGATACTAGGCTTCTGTCAGCCTTGCCAGAATATAATATGATCTGGATTCACAAATTAAAAATTGCTGTGTAGTCCCAGACTTTATTTTAATTATGAAATAACACTAGGTAGTTTAGTGTTAATGAGGGCCTGTGAAACCACTGAAAAAGTGTTGAAACAGAATATCTTCTTTTACGCAAGACTTTAACTTGTAATTACATTTTTTACTTGTCAATTGCTGCAATTTACAAGACATGGTGAGTTATTTGAAACATAAACAAGTAAAGGCTAATTCCATGCTGAAAAGTAAGAAGAAGAAACATGCAGGCTCTTTCTACAGGTGTTTTGCATTAAAAATATTTTATTACCTCAACGATTCAATGAAAAAGACTGCAGATCATGCTTTCTAATGTAGGAGTGATTCTGGTGCTTAATGTAGGTTATGAAAGGCTAAAAACATACACCATACAGGTGACACCTGAAGAAGACTTTACAGCCAAAACATTGCATTTTCTCTCTTTTCTTTTCAGCCTGGAATAAACCTATTACTTGTTCCTTTGCAGACTACGCATGCTGACGCAGCTACCCACCTGAACTATTTTAAGCTCCTATTCCTTTTCATTGAGCCACTCCCTTATGAATGGTTGCAAATCGGCACTGGAGTTATTCAAGTAAAACAAGCACTGGGCAAGTCTGTAAACAATGTAACCTTTTCTAAAACTACCAGGGCATGCTTATTTTAATTCAAAAGACAAATGAAATATTTGCAGGTTTTGACATTATGGAATTTGAGATATCCAGTAAAACTTCATAGCCGGGATACCTGTTACTAAGGAACTGAAGTCCATGAGTGATGTAATATACAATTGCGATGCTCATACTTCAAAAACCCCAATAAAATGTTGCTACTTTCATTCTCTTCCTGAAGTTATTTTAAAATCTGTATTTTTAAAGAATATCCTTTCTGAAATATTTTGGGCATTGTTTTTTCAGGGCAGAAGAAAATTATTCCGTTAAATTCCACCTTCATCCCTGTTAAGATGCTCCTTCCCTGTATTTTGGAGTCTTTTTGAACCTTTCATCCAAGTTAAAGGGACAACAGCAAACAAATTGCATTGTTCCTTTAGACATTTTTCTTTTTTCAAAGGCTTTTATTATTATTATTTAGGTGTCTGTCTCATTGAAGTCAGAGAAGTCAATGGCTCCTTAGATCTCAGTTTGACAAGTTAGGAGGACACAGGCTAATCCCCTTAATCCCCCTATTCTCCTGGACAGACCCAATGGGAGCGAGAGATCTAGGACGAGTAATCCCATAAGAAAAACAATAGGATTAGTCCTCAACTCTTAGGCTGACAATCGGGATTCTAATGATTGACTTGCGAAGTGGGACGAGATTCTCGAATCTGCTTTTTTGTCTCCTTTTAATTTAGGACAGGAGGAATGCCAGGGAGAGAGGGACTGGAGGTCTCCAGGATGGCCTGTATTCTTCAGGTCCAGTACCCATAGCTGACTGACAGGACTGGGGTGGTTGCTGCTGCTATGGTTACTGTAAGGAGGCAGGACAGCACGGTAGGACCTGTCAGTCACATTTGCCCTCTCTTTCTTATTTTGATTTTAAATACAGTGCTCTAAAAGGGAACTGGATTGATAGTGTTCAAAGAGGGGCCTTTAGTTTTTTTTTCCATGGAGCAGGTAAACAAGAGAAAATTCAAACAAAACTGCAAAGCTTCCGTTAACACAAACACAAGAAAGAGATTTTAACCATTTCTAGACACTTAACTTCATAGCTACTTTCCAGCTCCAAGTTAAGTGTTCAAGATGCAGAAAATGGAATGTTCACGATGAAACTTGTTTTTTTTTATAAATGCAAGAGGAGTTTTAATTTTGGGCAATTGCTCTTTCCTTTGTTTTATTCAGTATTTAACATGCATAACTCATCAGAGCACCAAAAACTGAAAAATTGCCTATTTAAATGCTTCACTTTTGAGACAAAACATGCAGTCATATCTGACTTTGGACCAAATTAGTAAATTTAAATTGTTAGAAAAATAAACATGAAAATTGCTTTCATGATAAAACACTACTAATAAAAGACACATGAAGTGGAACAGGTAATTATAATCTGATCTGTACCTTACACTTCTAGTATAGCGGTACATAATAACTAAATGTTACCGTTTTCTCAATCTCAGCAGCCTCCTCCCTTGGCATTCTATCCAGGAAGACATCATAGTGCTTCAGTCCAATCACCTGCTGGCTTGTAAGAGTGGCTTTGGTGCGGATGTCTTCCAGAGTGCGAAACCCCTTCACATACAAGAGAGAGGTAGAAAATGTGAAAATATTTTCTATTTAAACTTCCTGAGCATCTTAAAAGCGATATTTAAAAAAAAGTGTTGAGATCAGTTTTTGTGACCCAGACCCTTTCCAAACGGTACCTGCTGATACCACATCTGGGCAGTCTTGGATCCGACCCCCCAGATGTTGGTGAAGAGCTCCAGCACTGGCACGCTTTCTCCAATGTGATCAAGTTTGCGAAGGTTCCCACTTTCCAGGATCTCTTTGATCTTCTCTGCCATGCGCTTCCCTATGCCCCGTATCTTACAAGCCTCCTGTAAATAGAAAAAGGGCACTGAATATCAGAATGATAAAGGTACCTTGCTCCTTTTAAACCAATGTATCTTTCCTAGATTTTTTAATTAGATCAACCACATATGATATATTAGCCACATATTTAATATTTCAATTTCGGATGAGCCTTCTACAGGTGTGAATCAGAGAGAGTACAGTGGCTGGAATATATAGTAAAGCCAAAGGACAGAATCAGTGAGAATGGGCACACAGGTGGGAGACGACTTTCCATATGAAAGGGGTCTGGGGGAGAGGTGTAAAAAAACTGGAATCAGGTGATTTTTGAAAACAGTCAAAAGCTGAAATGTTGTTTCTTCCTACTTTTTAATAATCTTTACTTATTCTTTACAGTGTTACCATTCTACATATTTGACAATAAATTATATCTACAGTAAATGTCATCAGAAAGTTTATAATTGAAAGGGAGCCATTAAGCTTATCATTGTCTGGTTAATGCTTCTTCTATAATTGTAACATGATAATACAACAGCCAATAGTAACACCACATTTAACCTTAGCTAGAGAACTCAGTTTAATCCTTACTACTGGATTATTTAACTATTGATTCATTGTAGCTTTTAAACATGCTGAATCGGAAGACTCTTGTATAGTATGGCACTGTGGTTTCTACCTCATATGAAGAGACAGGTTTGTGGTAGCTCTTGAGGGCATTGATGGCTTTGGAGTATCCCAATGCTCTCCACTTGTCCCCTTGGTGTGTGTAAGCCTTGGCCAGAACTTCCAGCTTGTCTGTGATGTGCCGATTGTGATTGTCATTCTTTGCTTTTGAGGACTGAGCACAGACCCATTTCCCAGTGACAGGGTCTGGTTGTGCGGGGCTGGGTTCGTCTGTAGTGGGGTAGCAGCCTGTGAGAAGAGCTTCCAGATCTTTCTGGGAGACACCAGCCTCTTCAGTATCACTCCCATCATCATCTGAAGTCTATTAAAGTCAGAACAGCAACAAGAATAACAGACTTTGAAATTCACTTTGAAATAAAATGGCAAGAGGAAAAACAGATGTGTTTTGTCACAATACATATTTTGATGGTCTTGTTTTATGTGAAATGGCACGAAACTAAGCTCAATAGTATTTTAACCCCAACATATGTTGATGAACTACATAAACAAAACAATCAGGTGGATTTAATCAAATAGTTTGAGCAGATATCAAACAATCACAGAAAACGTTAAAACACACATCAAATAATCAGTTTTCACTATTAAATGTGACATACTGGCAAAATGGAAACAGAAGGTTAGTCTTAGGTATGGCTTCCATAAGAATTAAAATACTTCATAGCAGTGTTGATACACAGGGTAGATCAACCTCTGTACATTATGAACAGCTGTGTAACGTTCTGCCACTTCTCCTGAACAGCTGCAGCAAACTAGTGAAGATTGAACAGTTGTTCCACACACGTTCTACTTTTGTCAGGAAGAAAAAATAGCAATAGCAGAATCTTAACATTGTTTTCTTAACTTGTGCCTTTGTAACACAAGAACTGTGTGGTGTTACATTGTCCTTCCAGAAATGACACCTGGATAGGCTGGCAGGAACAGAAAAAGTGTGCCAATTTCTAGCAGTAAGATTGTTCTAAATCTGCAACAGAGGCATTTGAGATGCCAGTCCTTTCTGGTAAATATCAACCAGACGGGTCTTCATTTCTCAAGTGGTATATTGTCATATCTCTTCTCACATAAATTAAAATAATGTTTTTTATATGATGTTGTACACAGATGTTTTAATCAACTCATTATAGCTAATTTAAATTCAAATACTAATGACTGTTATTGTTTTTATGAATTCACTCGACCTGAGCTTGGTATTTTGTTTTCCCAAAGAACAATCCTACTAAATCTATGTCATGATAACTATGTAACTATGTTTGTGCCCAAATATGTGAAAAGGACTACTGTGTTTTCACTGTGTGCAGATGCATTCTTGGAGCAAATGTTGTGAGTCTTGGCATTCTAGCAGAGCAATACTAAAGTGATGCAAAACATTTGGTAAAAATTGTAGCATCCTGGGCATTTTCTTGCATGTTATTGTATTATTTTATTGACTATTTGGAAAACAACTGTAAGTTAAGCATCTGCATTACAACAAAAATGTATTTTACAACCTCAAAATTACAAGCAAATAAATATTGTATGTATTAATATAAGGCAGGATACCTGTGCTCTGTGACTGGAAATAATTGTGTTCAGTGATGCAGACTCCTCTATCTGGACAGTCTTTGAAACTGTAGCCTCTTCCTCTGTCTTCTGCTTATTATTCGGCTGTTGAACAATATCATTAATTCCCAATGCAGATCCATTACCATTAAGAGAATTTACCTTTACTTGCTCATGATTGGAATCCAGGTGCCTGTATTGTAAAAAATCAAATAGAGAGGAAATGGTATTAACTACATTGGTTGGTAGGTGTGCATTATCACACATGATCCATCTACATATACTGAATTCTAGAACAGAATGACGTTTACAGCATGTCTGTTATACTCACTTCATAAACTAATATACTAGTGACAGAATATCTCTAAGAATGTCAGATTCATATTCACCACAGAATGTACTTCTTAGTCTTTCCAGTTTAAGTTTAATTCCAGTTTAAGACAATTTAATTGATAATTATTGGCTCTACTGGATGGACATTTTTTCAGGCATGTAACTTAAAGGAGGTACTTAATTTAAACATAATATGTAAAAAAAACATTCAAAGCCCTGAATAGAGTGTTAACCTTATCCACTTAATGAAATAATTAAATCTAATTAGTAAGTGTGAACTTCAACCAGTCAACCATTCCAAGCAAATTTCTCCAGGAATATGATACTCCTTTCTTTATTTGAACTGCCATTTTGCTTGAGGATTTTTTGTTTGCATAAAAAGGATGGGTCACACTGAATCAAGCAGTCTAGACAAAAAGTTAACATGTATGTGACAAAAACAAACACAAAGAAAGGAAAATGAGCCATAAATAAATTAATATGGGTCAGACTGGCCTTGTGCACCACACAGGGTTTAGCAGAGATACTCAAGGAGAAAGCTGACCTGACACGAGAATGGAATTCTTATGGAAGTACTGAACGATTCCCCTATGTTCAAGTATGTTCATTTCAACAAGGCTATGTCCTGTATGAACATTTATATAACAACAGTGTTTCCACCTTCTAGTCTAATCTGGCGAGATCTCAGAACCTAAGAAATGCTAGACCTGATCAATATTGAAATGGGAGACCACTAACGTTTCTAAATTGCTGCTGTAATGTATTGTTGGACCAGTAAGTGGCACTCTTAGCTGAAGACCAGAACTCCCAAATCCAATGCTACGGTAGGGTGACGGAAAACACTTCGGATGAGATGTTAAACCATGGTTCTGACTGCTTAGTCATTAAAGATACCATGGCAATGTTCGTTAGCATAGGGCTGTTAACTTTGACATCCTGGGTAAATTCCACACTCGGTTTATACAATCTGGCCTTCCTGAAGGATACACTTAATTTGGCATGTCAAGTCATTTCTCACTTCTCCATCTGATCTGCTGTGTAGTGGAACTACTTGAGCATCATCCAGGTGGGTACAGCATCATTTAAGTGATGAATGATGTGGTCCTTTCATGCACATTAATTGCTTTGAAATCCTCAGGGATGAAAAGTGCTATATAAATGCAATTAATAATTAAGAGCAATGCAAATATACTTTGTATTAAATAAAAGTGTAAATGTGAGGCTGGAAAAAAGTAGAGATTTTAAAGCTATACTAAAGACAACTGTTCTGCAATGTTCACTAATTTAAAGAAGAGACATTTGAGGTAGTCCAGAACCCTGGTATTGGAGCTCCACCAGGTACAACCCCACTGGACAGAAACCTCAAAGACAATTAAGATCAAGCTGGAGAAAATATAACTTTTGATGGGCCTGTAAACACTTAGAAAATCACCTAGGAAGAGATGGAATCTGTTAATGGAAAAATAGATGTGGTCAACATTACTAGACATGCTACCACCCCGACCCTGCAAGACAAGCACAAAACAGATTTATAAAAGGGGCTGGAGGAGGGGTACATTTCTTTCTGTATACAATGCAAAGGGCACCTGTCAGGGATGAAGACACTGTAGCCTGCAGTGTTGAGAAGCTTCTTTTCAGTGATGCACAGACTCAGCCAAGAGCACTTCACCAGCTGTACTGCAGGGGGAAGCTTGTCTACCTTCAGAAGGCGCAAAGCACGATCATAATTCATAGAGTCATCCGCAATAACATGGGTGACACAGGGGGAAAAGGTGTCCACAACTTGGCCCCCATTCTGGACAATTTGTGTCTGAAAAATTGTAGCTCTTGCATTTCCAATCCCAGTTTGGATGATATAAGCACATATACCATTTAACCATGTGCCTGAAACAGAAGAGAAAATACAGCAGGTGGCATGAAGAAATGTGATTTCATACAATGGTATGCATTGCTCTGTATCTTATTTACTAGAACTATTAATTATCTCCATTAGAAATTAATATTTTCCAACTCCCCAAACAGATTTAATACAAAAAGGAAATATGTCTTCTTGGTATTTTCCATTACGAATTCCTACTGCCTGTAATACTTATTGCCCCTTAAAATATGTCCCATACGTTTATAGCTGGGAAGTGTACAAAGTAAGAAAATTAACATCACACTATTCTTTATCCTTCATAACAATAGGAAATCAAACACTATAAATATTCCCAAACACAAATCTGATTCTAACACAGCAAATTTGTCTAATGTAATCTAGGGATAATTTCCATCAAGTTAGGGGAATCAATGTAGTTCAGAGCTCAGAGCAGACATTTCACAGTGTAAGCAGTTACCTGTAACCAGCTCCTTCTGTTGCTTCTTATTCTGGGGTTCTACTTCTTTCTCCAACTGATGGCCAATTCTTTTCACTTTCCGAAATGCTTTTACAATACCACGGGCCTCCATACATTCACTGTCCTAGGTGACGGGAGAGCAAGAAATTACAAAGCATCTTAAGATATTTAGTAGCCGTGATGAAATTTTAGAACATACCCTGCAAAACAGATTTGTTTAGGAGTTATAGGTGTAGATATTTACCCTTTACCCTTTGAATTAAAACAAAAACGACACATTAATATGTATAAACTATCTGTTCTACAATGAACATGCTTTAATTGTTGAAAATATTATGACCACCTCTTAAATCTTTACAAACGTAGGAAATGTATGGTTGGCCTGAGAAACTTATGGACAGATTTTCATTACCATCCCTGGTCAGAACAATTACAAGATCTAAATCCAGTACAAGTGTACAACAAGTACAACAAGTGGAACTGTTGGAACATGCAGCTTAATCCACCCAACACAGTTACACTCATTAAAACCTCAACTGAAAGCAATGCTGCCGGAATACTGGAGTGGAACTGCACCACAAAACGTTTCGGGACTTTCTGGAATACGCCCCAAATCTGTTCTGGATTCTTATCATTGTTGATCACTAGTGCTGTCGTATTCTGCAGTATGAATAAAACAGCAATTCTGAACATAAAAGAACTGTGATATACATTGTACTCGTATGGGTTTAGGTTGCTCTTATTGGCAGGTTGTTACGAAATATTGTTGAGAGGACCATGAAGCATATTGTACACAGCGCTACAGACGTCTATATGTATGATATATGTATCTATTAATTGATATGTATATATTTCGTAAATAGCACCACATTGTTATTTAAACTACAAAAATCAAAATAAACTCCCTTACCTCGCTTTGCGCAACGAGCTTTAAAGTTTTCAGGTTTAAATAGCATTGAAGTTCCGGGTCGTTTAAAAACACAGCTAAAATAATATAATAATATAATAAAAAAAACGTCGATGTTGTTAATTGTGTTATAAATATAACATTGAGTTATATTTAAATTAATTAAGTTATGAAAATATTAAAGATTATTATTGGGTTATTCCTATTGCCATGTACGTTAACGGTCTGTGGTTGTCATGACAACGGGCAGAGCGTGGGGTCGGAAGGAAGTGGCTGTTTTGTGAACATGGCGGTGCAGTGCTGGCTCGACTCGTTGAAAGCTACAAAGAAAACGGCTTTAATACAGGATGGTAAACTAATCGTAACATCATAACATTAGTAGTAGTATAGTCCTAATGAAACCCCATTTAGATATATGCTATATTTAACGCTTTTGGCTCTTTAGAGTAATCTTGTATCCACACGTGCGCTGAAATACCTAGAAACAGCCAGTTGAACTAACTTTGAATTTAAATGTATCAATATTTTACATTCATATTCGTAATGCCGGTGTCTAATAGGTGATCAAAAGAGGTTTGTCTGATCGTTCTTGTTTTACAGTGGGCGCAATGACAGTTCTGATCTGCCCATCACTAGCCTTTGAGAGCATCTTAAAGTGAATACTTTGATTTCTTTTTCCTTCTTATGCAGGAAAGAGAAAAGTGCATTATCTATTTTCAGACGGCAAAGAGATGGCAGAAGAATACGACATAAAGACAGATGAATTAATTGGTAAGTGATAGCTATATTAAACATGGATTTGATGACATTTGTATTTTTGTCACTCGTAAGTTTTTACTAATGTAGAATTTTTTTTTCTGTAAAATGATGAACTTATTAAGGAATAATTCCTAAAAGCAGATTTTGCCCTTTTGTCTATTGTATTTCTTTTCCAGTTCGAAAGTGGCGAGTGAAGAATGCACTGGGTGCACAGAGACAATGGGAAATTGAAGTGGGGGAGCCAGGACCTTCCATTTCAGGTGCCCAGGAGTCTCAGCTGATAAAGGAAAATAGCTCTAATGTACGTGAACTCTCTCATGCACACCCTCAGGACTGCTCTGAAAGCAGTCATCAAGAGGGCAATTTAATTGTATTGCAAAATGCACAGCTGTGAAAACAGACTTTCATTTTCATGTTGAAAGGTGTGATACATATTGAAACGTTAGTGTGGATCTTTTCACAACCAGAAAAACGCTGCGTATATTCAGTGTTTGATTAAAGTCTAAAAAAGCAGATTAGGGCTCAGTTTATGCCAGTCATTCCTACGAACGTCTACAGAACCAACAGTAAAAGACAAAGCTTAAGATGCGAGAGGTAACTACAGCGAAGAGAAGAGTAGTTTACACAACTTCTCTGGGCATATGACACAGGGAGCTTAGCCAAGTCAGTCAAGTTGATATCCTGGGCCTTTTCAAAACATGCTTGAATAAGCTCCTTGAATCAATTAGATACTAAAAATCCAAACTGAGCTAGATGGTCCTCATTACTGGGAACAATTTTTTTATGTACTGAATATAATAACTACAACATACAATAAACATGGTAACAAATTATGTTGTTATTTTGTCAAAAATATTATGAGACAGAACACAGACCCCACAGGAATGCAATTTGTACACCACTTTCATCCTTTTAATTCTTTGTTGGAATAGTTGTCATTTCCCACAGTCCTAGATGCACCAAGAAATAAAACCAAGTAAGAACATGAGACGTCACAGATGGGAGACAGAGCAGGGAACTCCTGTCGTTTAAATGAAATTAAAAGTAGTGGCAGAAATAAACAAATTGATAAAATAATTTAAAATGTCTAGATTATAATGATAATGCAGTTGTTAACATACTCCATATAAACAAATACATGTTACTGCTGGAAAGACCCTTAGTATACAGTCATTTTAACATTTTAGGAAATATCACCGAATGTCACCTTGCTTTTTTCAGCCTGTGTTCGTGCGCAAAGACACCAAAACATGTTTTCAGTGGAGAATCCGCAACCTTCCTTATCCCAAAGAGGTCTACAGCCTTTCTGTGGAGCAGACAGAACGTTGCTGCATTGTCCGGACAAGCAACAAAAAGTAATCCATACGTTACTCATTGTTCATAACAGGTGAAGCACTCCATCTGCAGTACTTAGCTTTCAAGCTAGGAAATGTCACAGAATATAATCATGAAAAGCAAGTGAAACCAAAAAATCTGCACTGCTAAAGTTAAACACATATTGACAATTCAGTATACTGAGTATAATAGTCATTTTAATATTGCAGAAAGTCTTCTCTATAGTGAGATATGAGTCAAACGTTGTCTTAAAACCAGAATGACATGTCTTATATTTGGACTAAAAGTGCACTTGCATTTTTAATTCCTAATGTTTTTTAGGAGTATATTAGGAGAATATTGTTAAATGAAGAATATTGCAATATTTATCTGATTTGGATGTAGCATGTGTCTTTAGTTAAATGAGTAGGATGAACTACAGATTCATGAATACAATGGTTAGGTTCATTGTTCCCAATATTTGATTGATGTGCCCACTACTGTGTATTTACATAAAATGGTATTTCCATCTCTCTCCCCATAGATGGCAGTATTGGCGTAGAATAATGTGTAGTAGTGAAATACTCTCATCTTAACCAAGGTCCACATTAAATATGAAGATCATCACTTCCCCTGTATTTGACACTTATTAAAAAGGAGGGTATGACATACTATCCAGGAACTAAAGACAGCACAGAATAGGTTCCTGTAGTAGGAAACATGTATATGTCTTTAGAGTGGTATTGCAGGTGGCCAGATAAGACCGAGCTATACCACAGGCTTCTTCAAATGTTATTCCAGTCCCACTGCGCCACCCAGCTGCTTTAAAATCCCCCAGATTGCTGGAATCCCTGCATCTTGGCAGGGACTTTGCAGGAGGATACTGTTTCTCCTCTGTTAAATAATTTGCTTTCACAGAAAAAGCTTGGTTTCCCAGGGTTCGTGTATAGAGTCTGGCTAGGGAATACAATTGTAACTCAGGCCTTTAAAAAGATGCTAAGCCAGCAGTCTCACCAGCAAATCACTAATGTCCTTGAAGTGTTTTCTTCCACCTAAATTTTTTTGTAAGGGTTCTCCTCAAGATCAGCCTTCTTCCTTGGATTAGTGAGAATTAGAAGCAATTTACAATTTATTAGTGAGAATTAGAAGTGATTATACTCAGCTGAATTTATCTGTGTACATAATGTAAAACAAGTCTCTTATATAGTTATTCGATGTTTAATGCAACACATTGCCAAATCTTGGTTTTAGTATAAGATTGTGAGAAATGTAAATAATTCCCATTTGCTTTCACAGCAGTCAATAGCAGGCCTTCCAAGCTGATGTTTCCCCTTGCCTCATCTGTAACTTTTGGTGAGGTTAGCACAGGTGCAAAAACAGCACTTGAAACATCCCTTATCCCCAGGCTGTCTGTTCATCATAAAACAAACTTGATGCATCTGAGTATTACAGAATCTAAGATGCACGTACAGGCAAGTGCTACATCACTCACTCTGCTTTAAGAATGGCTTTTCTGAGTAAAGAAAAAAATAACATTATGGGAGGAAAATGTATGTTTTTCTTTGGGTTAGTGCTGGTTTCTCAGGTGTGCTGCATAATCCCACAAATCCCTACAATGAAGGCCTACAGCCCCAACGATGCCATTATAAGTCCTAAATTTCATTCCTGCCTTCAGCCTCAGGTCTCAGTCGGATGCAGATAGCTTTTCTACCATTCCCTCTGGAGTGGTTTGACGTTGTGTCGCATCAGTTCAGGAGCCAACTTTACAATGTACACAACTAAATTTAATTATTCAAGTAAGTTGTATTTTTTGTGGCGGCTAGTCCTGTATCCTCCAACATGATTAGAAATTAAATTGACAACAAATGCAGTCTTTTATCATGGAGTATTCTGTATGAGTAAGCATTGTAAACGGCACTTTAAAGACAATGATCAGTTCAACCCAGAATCCCATATTAAAAGGGAAAAATATCTTCCACTACAGTGAGATTATGTTTTAAGAGTGAGATTTGCTTTATTCTGAGTGATAAAGACCCTATTTAATATTATTGGTAGAAGAATACTCACCCCAACTGTGCAAATGGGTATACAGTGTTGCACTTCAGGTTCATTTTGACCTCAGTCATTATGACGTTCACCACAAAGGTCAATGGGACTGGAAACTAGTGCAAATATCCCTATGAATGGAGGGATCATGGTTAACAGCATTATTCAAAAAGGAACTGGATACCACTCCAGGGGAAACAGCCTAACAAGGATGAAACTTGGTGAGCTGAATAGCTTCCTTGGGCTTCCAACATTCCCTATGCATCTTTTCTACAGTCATATCTCTTTTTGTGATGAATGACTGTGATACGAAAATCTGGCAGTTGAAGAACATGCTTTTTACGTCTGGTTTCAGATTTTTTTAAATAGTTATAATTTACAATTAAGTGTTACAAAAGTTCTGCATCAGTTTAAGATGCTTGTGTTAAAGGGGGCATTATTTTCTCAGGTCAACCGAGCCTTCACAAGAGTAGGACAGGTACAAAAATATGGCAGGAACTTGGACATTTCCATGAGCACATCTGTGCAATGTGCAAAGTTGTTAAAAACATGTACGTGGTCATCAATGTACCATAGATATAAACCAAAGTTTATATGTATAGTTATTTTTAACTTTATTGTTGTCAAGAGACAGCTGATTAGGATTTACCACCCCAGCAATAACCCCAGTAGTTACAGACATGGCAAAAATGCACATTTGGAGGTGGCAAATGCCAGAAACCAAAGAGAGAAGGAACTCTGGAGTGGATTATCCCAAAGGATACACTGTTACATGTGTCTTTTTAGTTAATTCCTGTAAATCCTCTTGGCCTCGCTGCAGAGTCCCCAGGAAACTAAGTCTTTGGCTAAGTCACTCTACCCCTTTGCTAATAATATCTTGAATTGTCTGTTATACAAATAAAGTCACCCAAACCACAGTTCATCTTTAGTTTATGAGATTGAAAAAAAAACAACAAAACTATCAGTCCTGCTTTTTACAGCCTTCATGATGACATGTTAACGTTTTAACACAAACCTTGCAATAAGTTTGCAAGCTACAACAAATCAATCTAATGAAAGAGACGATTATCAAGTTTTAAAGTAATGAAAATTAAGGGTAGCTTAGAACTTGAATTTTTCAAACACCTTTCTTAAAGTCACAAACTATCCTCCTGGATGCCGTATAACTTATAGCTGTTGTATGCATGACCTATTGCACTCCTTCAATGATCACAGCAGCAAAGGGCCAGCAAACCAAAAATATGTCACTCCAGTCTGGAAAATGACTTTCTTATAAAGTGGTTTAGGTGATGCCATTCATTGTCACTGACTGTACTAAGTGCAGCTGCATTAGGCTGGCATGGCGCACACTGAGAAGAGACCTGGTTAAACGAGGCAGTATTTTGTGGGTAGCCACAGTCTGAACTTGGAAGAGAGCAGGTTTTAATGCACTACAAACGGACTCTTCTTCCAAATGAACAGTGCTGAAAGTACTGTGCTATAATTGTGTCTGTGTCCCCTAGGTGTGGTCTTATTAGTAGTTATGATATTTGTTTAGGTAAGGGATACATCCATTTGATAATACTAGTTTTACTTGTAGCTTTATTCATAGATTAAAGGAAAACACCAACACAGCAGTTACAGATGGAGGACACTGCTGCTCAAGGTGTGCTGGTGCTCAGTTTTTTCATAGTTGGAATTAATTGCAGCAATACAGGATTTATTTTTAGCTGAAGCTTTAACAATGAAACCCTTGAGAAGAGATGCAGCAAGTTACAATGACTTCATATTAATCCAAGAAATACCTAAGAACATTAACAGCACAACTTCAACGCCATAGATTAAGATGCTGTTTATGTCAATGCTAGTAAAGTCTGCACTGTCAAAAAAGCCCATTTCTGTGAGTAGAAAGTAAACTGAAGGTCCTAAGAGGAATTTTAAAGACTATACACTGCCATACAGTATTAAGTAATTAGTATTGATGTTTTACCCTGTCCCGTGCAGGTATTTTAAGAAGTTCTCCATTCCAGACCTAGACCGGAGCCAGCTGCCTCTGGATAGCTCTGCTATCAGCTTTGCCCATGCTAACAATACTTTGATCATCAGTGTAAGTTCGGTGAAATTTACTACTGATCTTTGGAGTTGAAATGAAAGGGGGGGGGGGGAGACTGCTTGTAATTGGGGGTAGCTCACTACTATAAAAGATGCTGCGTCTGAAAAGTAGATTCGTACAAGAGTGAGTGAGCTCCAAGAGATACAAAATGTTATTTTTACGCTTTAGTTTTTTAAACCTTCTTCCTTTATACTAGTATAACAGAATACGGACTATGCATTTGTGAGGAACATCAAGTTTATTGGTTATAATATTTTGAAAAGCCTCAGTAGGTGAGCTGAAATCTGTTTATAGAGGATTTAAATGTTAGAATGAAGGATACATACTTTCACACTTCAAAGTATGGCAAATTAGTATTTTATCATTGTAGATACCTCAATTTAAGTGTTTAGTATAGAAAATAAAAAGTAGTGAAACAAAAAAATCATTAATATTTTATGCTAGTAATGCTTTTCATTATCACACCAAGTCCACCAAGACTAGAAAACATATTTTACCTAGATGTGGCTCATAGGAAATGGGAGTAGTGTGAAAGGTGCATTAAAGATGAGCTGAGATGGAGAAAGAGGCCCACTGGTTCCAGATACTAACAGATGTGTTTGTGTCTCCTCACCTGCAGTATCAGAAGCCCAAGGAGATTCTGCTGCTGGAACAGGAGCTTCTGAGAGAGCTGAAGAAGATGAAGGCCACAAGTGATGGAGAGGTGGACTGTAAAACACAATGATCTGCTCCTGATAACTCACAGACGGGCCCAGATGCAGGCCATAGCCACAAAGTATAGACTTTCAGTCTAAAAATACACGATGGTATAGCATCTTTGTATGCACATGCCGATTTGCACATTTTCTCTGTTTTTTGCCTGTTTTTTTATATAGGGTGTAAGAAAAGAAATAAAGTACTTACCTGGCAAATATTTTGCTCTTGAAAAAGGTCCTTTTTTGATATGTAACTGCTGACAGTTTTTGTAATTGAGTGAAGGTCTTGTGACAGACCTAAAGCACAGGCCTGTCACTTTGTTAGCATGATACTGGCACGATGTCATTAACATTTAGACTAGGGCAGTTTTTTGACTGACATATTATAGCATCAAAATGACTAGTTATTAATAAGTTATACCAGTGAATTAAAGACTGTACTGTATATATTACTTGTCCTGTCCAGTTTTAATATTTTGAAGTAACTCATGCATTAATTCCCCCAGAATTATGTCTACTTCAGTATTGTCAGGTGAATACATTTATACCAATATTGCTTTGAAACTTTGAAAAATTATACAAGTATGTAATTATTATTAACAGTGCCAAAATAGATTAGGAAAGATTCATATAATGCTTCTAACCCTTTATAGCACAATTATTTATTGTATTTGACATTTGATCTTCCCGGGGATTAATGCATTTTAGGCTGTGCAACAAAGACTTGTGCTATTTGACAGAATTTTATCAGATGTGTTAAATATTTTCTTAGAAATACATTTTTTATACCTTTCTATATTTTATACAGACAAATTAAACTGCTTGACTAAAATGTGACTCCAATCACATTTCAATGACACTATGATTATGGGTCTGAAAATGTGGATAGCTACTAATAACTTTTGATCCAAGAGTGTGTTTTTAAATCCAATTCTGTTTTGGTCAACTAAAAGTAAGACTAATTATAGTCAAAATTAAAGTCAATTTTAAGTGGGTGACTTGAAATTGACTGATTAATAGACATTTTATTTGACTAAGACTATAAATCAAAAACTGGGAACTAAATTAACACTGGTGATTAATAACTTTTGGCCATTTTTAACAACTAGAAAATATATCCTATTATCTTACAATTAGCATTGTGGTTATCAGTGCTTTATCATCTGCCCATAAATCAAAAGGGTTGTAACGTTTTTCACCAATCCTGGTTTAACATAAAAATGTCTTCCTTTAAGATACACGGTTATAATCAATTGTTTTAAATTTGAATCATGTAAAAGCATAGGTATGTGGGCATGTATATGAAGGAATAAACTGAAAAACCTGTTTTAGTTTCAATGACACTATGATTATGGGTCTGAAAATGTGGATAGCTACTAATAACTTTTGATCTAAGAGTGTGTTTTTAAGTGTTCAGACTAACAAAGATGCATTCTAGCACTCCGTTTCAGTATAGACCGAAAAAGCATGAGAAATCCCTGGGCTTTAACTTCTGTGGAGTAAGAAATTTGTTTTCATAGGCCCTGGATTACCAGATGTCAAGACATGTGTTGGCACGTTGGCTGTAACAATGATGTGTAACTCCTGTTAAGTACCTGTAAAGCACTGTAAAATGGGACAGTGAAATGAAGAACAGCATTTCGAAGGTGACATTCCACTTGTTACCCCTGCAAGCAACAGATGTCAGACTCACACTACATGCCCCAGGACTGGCCACCCACCTTTCCGCCCTTAAAGAAGCCTGACCTTTGTTCCCTCTGGGCTTCTTCACTGCGGACTAGCTGTTCTGCAGAATTTAACACACACACTACGACAGACTGTTTAATCGTGCTTTCTGCAGAACAGATCAGCAAATTGTTAGTGGAAAGTAAGGCTACAAGCAATATTTGGCTTTAGTCCAACTGGTGTTACTAAAGTAAAGGAAATTAAACAAAATGCTTATATAGTATTTCAGTATCACAAACTGGTCTAGTTTTGAAGTAAAGAATAAAATGTAGCTTAAAATAAATGTCATTTACAACACCATAAGAAATTGATTCAAAAGAAAACAATATGAGAATGATTGTGCATCAGTTCTGTTTCAGTGCTGCTGTGTGTTTTCTTTGTTTCAGGCATGAGAACATTAAACTGTGTCTGATAGGACAGTACCATCTGAAACAAAGCATTCCAAGAAGATTACATGCAAGTGCTAGATCCCTCTTAGCTGCAGACACTGCCGTAAGACACAAGTCAGCGTTCAACCCCAAGTAGAAATGTGGCCTCTAAAAAGTTAAAAGTTTCTATGCTGCAAGAAAATGCTGGCTTTAAGTTCTGGTGTCATAACTGACTTTGCCAGACTATGAGCAGAACTTTTCTTGTTCTCGATTTCAATAATGTTTTTTTTTTCTTTTTTGGGGGGTCTCACTGTGTAAGGCGTTTGGTAAACGTATGTTACGGTTTAGTTGCTCCAGTGTGCATGTCACATGTCCACCTTCCAGGGTAACCTCTGGTGTTGGAACAAACTCAGGTGATTTAATGTGGTATACATTACAATATGCTATGATGCAATGACTTAGAGAGAAAATAAATTACAGGAATGTCAAATAACCACATTCAGTGATCAAGCTTCAGAGCAGACTCATACAGAGATTTCAAATTCAATTTTGAGAACAGAGTATACTGTCAAAATAAATTATCTTAAATAAAATGACTTTTTTCATATAGCTACAGTATCTTGCACACAAAAAACACCCAAGGTGCAGCTGGAAGGGGTAAATAACTGAAATGAATTCTATTTAGGGAAGTAAATAAATTGTCATTCCACATTCAGCTCAAACATTAAAATAAAACAGACTACTGTTGATTTAAAAGAAAAGTCTGTATTGAAGCCTACAAAATTCAAAGTGGTACTGCACTGCATACACCAGGAAGATGCATTAACTAAATTTAGTTTGCTACAGTGAGAAGTGTTAAGGAGCATCACATTTCGGAATATGTACATACACACAACACTGTTTTAAAGTCTTGAACACAGCAGATGTACAAAAGGAGAGACTGAAGGCAAATTTCTTCACTGTTCCTGACTAATTCCCAAGTTACTAATATAATATGTTGAGCAGCTGTCTACATTGTCAAAGTCAAAAGGGCACCACAGACAAAATGCCACTGCAGGCTTGTTGATTATTCTGCAATCTATTTTTTTCTTTGAAATGATACAAAAGCTTTAAATGAGCAATTATTCACCCGGCTCGATCTCATGTGGAACAACTGGAAGTAACTTCACTTTACATTTTGTCTCCCAAAAGACTGGGACTTGAACACGTGTGGTAAAATCATTCACCAGGATTCTCAAGAGTTTTGAAATTCGCCCTAGCACGGGGCTGGGTCAATTGACATAGCGGGTTCAGCCCTTGTCCATGTGGATTGGGCGCTCTTGGGTGTGCCTGGTGACTCAAATCCAGGGTCTGTCCAAATACACTACTGTTGTAGTGATGGCTATGATGCAATCACTAAGCAATCAAGTCCAAACAGAAAAACTATGTACTGCAATTCTGTGCTCAGCAGGCTGTAGCATCTCTAGCGTATTACTAATGGCAGCATATGTTTATTCTAAAAAGGTACATGTAAAGATACTATTAATCCCATCAGAAAACTTTTAAAAAAATATTTTAAAAGTTAACAGAATACCATTAACCCCAAGGTAAAAAAAAAAAGATAAGCCCATATTTTATCTACCCCCAGATGCCCCCATGTATGATCAGTACATGATGTTTCAATGTAAGCGTGTTAAGTATATTCACTCCAGACTGTGCACAGCATGTGATTTATTTAAATATTGTATAAAAAGGTAAGAGAGACAGTTGTGAAAGATGATTTTAAACCTGGAACGTTGATCTCACATCTCTTTGTCAAGGTCCATATTTGAATCCTGCGACCGATACACCTTTGGCAGTCTGGCTTTCCTTAGGGGATGTTTGCTTTCTCTTCTTGGATCAGCAACATATTACAACTTGGCACAAGTAAGACCTTTTGGCTTAAAGCTGTGGAGTGTCTTAGCAGGTGGGAAACACAACAGGCACAACTGGAGTGACTTTTCTGGTCTGCTCCAATACAAGCGACTCGTCTTTCACACTTGCTGCACGTCTGGCTGCGGCTGGAATTTGAAGATCTAGAAACCGAATGATGCCCCTTCCGCGTCCTCTTACAATACGTGATGCTGATGATTTTTTTTGTTGCTTTGAAAGAGTCTGCGTACGGGCCAATCAGAAAAAGAAGCTAGGAACGTTAAAAAAAAAAGAAGGGATAAGGCTATGAGGCCTCAAGACCAATATTTTTTTAAAAAGAAAAGGCATCCGATCTGACTTGACCGCACAGCAAGCATTCCAAGTTCTTCATGTTGCTCATTAAGATGAGGGGGCTACAACATTATGGGTAGCCTACATAAAAGTCTGCAGGAGCTGTCACTTTCTTCCTCGTGACTCTGGTCTTTTAAAATCTAGTGCGTAGAGGGCAGTGGCCAGGGCAGCGTAGAGGTGGGTGGTGTTGAAGCGCAGGCAGTACACTGGGCTGCTAGTTGGGGAGGACAGAGAGAAGGTCTGCAACAACAGCAAGAAAGAGGGGTTTTAACTTACTGCCTGACGAGACATCCACACCTCACAACTGCCAAAAATTGACATCACTAAATAAAATGCTGCAAATGGCAAAAAGCTTGCAATGTGCATTCCTCATCAAACAGGCTAACTAGTCCAACAATCAACAAATTCTAAAAGGAGAGGAAGAGTCAGCTGCGTAAGATATTAAAGGCTGGATGCACCACTGAAGAGAATCTGTACTTTACAAGACATTTCTTATTCACCAAGCACTTTTAAGACACTTGCTTTCTCTTTATGTCACCCAATAACATAGTACAAGCAAGGTTATGGTTTCCATGGGTAAGAAATTAATACAGAATAAGATGCCAACCTACAGCTGCAGAAGTGGATAATCTTCCAGCAGTGACATCCATAACTCATTTCCCCTTTTAAAAATCACCAAAACAGAATTACACATTAAGCAATATATTTATAGTTTAGACTATTTATTATCAAAACAAAAAATATGGCAAAGGAATACTATTACGTTTAAAAATCAGGCACTATCTGGCCTGGAAATGTCCTGATTAACTTCAGGAAGCCATACCTGTAAACATCGGGTCTGTCGTTTGTCCCAGAGCCTCACCACTCCATAGTAGGAGGAGCCACTGGCGATCATGTGGTTCCCATCGCTCTGGATACAGTACAGAGCACTGTCATGAGGCTCCTCCCATTCCATGACACACTTCCTGTTGGACAAAAGAGAATTCCACATAGGAGATATCAGTATTTTTGTGTTATAGCTCCATAATATCACATTCTCCAACACTGGGGAGCAAAGAATATGATGGTGGCTTTGATATTTCTTATCACCTTTCTAAAAAGATAGCTGCACTGCTATTCCACCATATCAAACACAGGAGACAAAGGGAACACAGTAGGGGAATAAAGCAAACAAGGGAAATACATACATAATAAGTGGTAATACATTATAAAATAGAAATTAACAATGTGCAGTATGTCTTGTTACTTTTTATATAGTAATATGTTACATTTAAGTGCTACAATTACTGCAGAGAAGATACAGTAATCTCAGCATCACAATAAAAAATGTTCAGCATTAGAACATAAAACCTACATACACAAAAAGTGGCACAGTACAAGCATCAAGATAGGCTCGTAAGTTGAGTCTTTGAATTGCGATTGTAATTTTACCATGAAATGTTAAAATGTTTCCAATCTATATCAGCGACTGTCTTATAGTTACTAGATGCTACTTAGTCTCTCTGAAACCAGCGATCATAACCAACAGTCAAAACATTTTAGGTCTTTATGTTTCTTTTCACGTAGCTTCAAGAAGTGATTTGCTCTAAAGTAGTTATTTGTTGTGGGGGAAAAGTGTTCCAGGAAGATCAGAAAAACATCTACAAATGTGAAACCCTGAATTTAAACATGACTTTAATGAGCGCTTTTTTCTGCATAACACAAGTAGAGCAGGATGTTTCATATCCAATGGATATGGGTAAATCTAGATTACACTTCAGTCTCATTGTGTGTTTACAAATGTTCAGAGGTACATTAAACACCTAAAAACCTATAGCAAGACAAATTTCATTGCAGCTGTCTACTAGTTTAAAATATTTAGAAGAGTGATTTGCATAAAAAGAAAAAGTATGTACTCGGGTAATAATGACATAAAAGAATAAAACTTACTATCTAAATGTTTAGGAATGCACATCTACAATACAACAGCTTGCATGTCTATCCAACAGGCCAACTATTACTGAAAAATCAACACCAAGTTAGCAGATAGGATTTAAACTTTGCTTTGGAATCATAAAAAGTAATCCTCAAAAAATGGCATAGTTCCACAGATTTTCTACTGTGGAATTAATCAGTTTCTTCTCAGAGTAATACCACTCCAGACAGGAACTAACCCTGCCACTTTAACTGCAGGACATTAGAAGTGTAGTCAAGGGACAGAAAATAAAAAGGCAGAAGGAGTCTGGTGCTGGTGGCTTGACATAAGACCTGAAGCAGGCCCTGCTTTCTCTCTCTATCTCTGAGGGATGATACACCTATCACGTCGAAGCTCAAAGCAACAGGAAACGAGGGTCTTTTGAGAGCAAGTGGCTCCTAGACGCTAGCTGCATAGCTAGGTGTAACCTCATCTTGTTTACGGAAAGGGGCTCTCCTGTTCTAGTGCTGGCCAGGGAGGATCGAAACGGTTAAGGGAAGTGTCCGTGGGAGGACAGCCAATAGAGATCAATTCTCCATTAAGGGCTTTATTAATAACTAATGCAGTGGGACTGCCACAGAGACGCTTGGCAGACACCAGGGCAGCAGGAGGACGGGAGAGATGTCTGGCCAACCTCTCTCGAGGGAGAGTAGCGCTGCCTTGAGTGGACCAAAGGCCGAGGGCAGTCTTCCCATTTTGAGCTCCATCTAAATGTTGTGTTTCTTGCCTACAAACATACTACCTTACCTGTACCACTTACAGTACCTGAGCTGTGGTATAATAAATACAGTGTATATACAGAATCTGTTATGCTGGCATCCTATCCACTACAGGCTAGAAATTTGCCTTGCTCTTCCCCTGTCTGCTGGGTTGGTCTCTAGTTCAACAACATATTGGATTAAGCAGGTAGTCCTGCTTGAAAAGGGCTAGATTGAATGGATAAATCGCCACAATATTTCTTTTGAAAGTAGTTTATACCCTCTTTGTGTTCCTTTTCGCAGGGTTTCAAGTAGTGATTTTCTCTAAAGTGGTCTTTTGCTGTTGCAAAAATGTTACAGGAAGATCAAAAAAGCTACTGAAAAAAAGTGAAAACCTGAATTTAAACATAAGTATTTAAGGATGCCAGTTTAAAGCGGATAAATAAATGAACTCCTTGTTCATCCTTCAAATAGTCTATTGCTTTCAATGTAATGGTTTTGTCCATTTAAAAGCTACATACAGCTATTACAATCAAAGAATAGAAATATTCTCAATTGAAAGCATTGCTTTGCAGCAGGACTGGGAAACAATGATACTGAGGGTTTTAAAGCCCACTGGAAAAATATGGAATATTGGAAAGTGCCAGCTTCGTTTTTGTAATGTCTTCAAAATATCTTTTTTGCATGTATGTACTACACAAAGTATACCACATATTTTCTTAATTTCCTTACAGATTGTCTTTAGAAATAACTAGATATTTCATAAATCACAATTTACCACCATTCGCAAAAAGCACTGGAAGGAAACAAGTATTGATAAGCAAGTTAATTACAGAGTTGTGGAAAGATTTACTTTTGTAAGTAGTTTATTTTTGCGATATCAACTGCAATCAATCACCCTTGAGCCCAGTTCCCTCTCAGTCACTTCACATTTGCGCTGGAACAGACCTTAGGAGGACAAGATGAAAGACTATCTGATGATCAAGCATGTATTGGCCTCCCCTGGTTTCAGTGTGAATTATTGATATCTAAAGAGGGAGCATTTATCTTCCAATCTCTCTAGGGCCCTCTTTCAATCACATCTCATTTGTGTTACTTCACTGAGTTTATGTAATTGTGTGAGCACACTGTGGATCCCCACTAAACACACACACCTGCCTCACTGCTCCCCAGCACCGACATGGTTCTTTTGGGGCATCCATCAGACCGCCAGTCCCACAGGACTCCGATTAAGGGCCCCAAACAGTAAGTGGAAGGCTGTAAATCCCATGACACTACCTGTCTAAAACACGTCGTCTTCAATAAATAAAAAGCAACAAAAAAGAGATTTTGTGTGTTCCTATTCCTGGATCAAACTGTAATTCATGATTACTACACACTCCCACAGTCCAAAAACATACTGGTAGGTTAACGGGCTGATAGGAAAACGCGCCCCAGAGTGAGCACGTACATGTTTGTGTCTGTGTGCCCTGCAATGGACCGGCGTCCCATCTAGGGTGCATTCTGGCTTGTACTCATTGCTTGCTGGGATATCTGGCAACGCTGTATTGGATGAAGTGGTTAAAAAAGAATGGATGGATGAACAGATTAATATGTGGGCTTCACAAGGGGACTCTAAACAGATCCAGACATGGTCTATCATCAGACTTTGTTGGTCTGTCTAGGTACACTTTCACGGTGTAAGGACGTGATACACGTTCACAGTGAAACAAGACAGTCACAGGGTCACAGTAATAGAGACGCTCTTGTCTGTAAACTAGAATACATACATTTACTTGATCTGGCTTTTTCACATGTAGGTCTACGTTTGGTCACTCAAGTTTCAAGACCCCCATTTTGCTTTAAAACAACATGTGTACTGCTTGACTACATAGTGTCAGGGGAAAAAATGAGGTGTAAGTATCTCTCAGCACCTAAAAACCTTCAGAAAAACAGCACAAAGCTGCCCGACAATTGCAAGATCAAAAGAGTTGTAGATGACAAAGTTCTCCTTGAAGGAAGGAATTGGATCCCACTACTTACTCGGAGCTAGCCCTGATGTCCCAGTACCGTATGTAGGTGTCATAGCCGCAGGACAGGAGGGTTGAAGCAGACTCATAGGCTATATCAAGGACTCCTGCACCCCGCCGAAAGTCATTTCCCAGGCAAGACAGCAGCTGGCAGCTGGGGGAGAGAGAGAGAACTGAGAACACTGGAAGGTCCGTCCATTAGGTAACCATAGTTTGCCAACTGAAGTCCATTAATGACCCGCATTGAACCAACAGCCCCAGAAGTTTCTCATTTGTTGCTGGTTTACATTCACACTTGATCTACATCATGTAGATTGAAATCAGACTCATAGCGCGTTTGGGGTTTCATTCAAAGTTCTCCAGACTCAATTTCCTTGAAGTGTTAATGCAGTGAGCACAAAAAAAAAAGTTTATCAGGAAACCGGAAATGCCTCAATCTACACAGTTACTGTCACTGTCACTGTCTGATCAGAATCAAGACTGAGATTTTCTGTATCTACTAGGAGTTAAGACTTTTAAAAGAACAATTAAGGACATTAACTATTCCATGTTTTGTGAAAACGGGAAGAAAAAGCATTATTGATTCCTTAAAGGCTCAGCACACACACGGCAAAATAATGTGTAGCTCTCATGTGTCTGATTAATAATAAGATTTGCATCATTTAAAGCAAAATTCAGTTCCTACTTAATACATGGCTATTTAATTGCTTTGGAAGCATTACAATACTAACCTCTTATGATGCTTTGTCTAAACATAGTCTTCTCTTTTTTGTGGGATGTAATAGACACCTGGGCTATGGAGACACTGGTCTCGCTTCTTTATGTCTCAGTTAACTCATTACTGTCTGACTCCTGAGGCCTTATTCCAGAGCAAATGCCTTAATTCGCCGAGATAATCCTCACGCACAACCACCCCCACTCGGTGCCTCTCCCAACGACTGGGGACCACACAAAAGAGAAATCAAGTGCTAGGAGATGTTAAAATAAGTAAACACCTTTGTGTCACAGAAATCACTCAGAAAGCAGATTAGTAGTGAACAAAATAAAGAAGTTGCGGTCCATTCCCAGATGAGAGAAACCAGGGGCCAGGGCTCTCTCTGTAGGCAACACGCTTCTCTGATCACAGCTAGGCCAGCCTGCTGGGCCAAGCTCGCTCCTCAGCCTACACTCCAAAGAGCAGATTATGTAGAATAACAATTTCTTTGTTGCCGTTTAATTCCCTCCATGACCGTGACTGTGTGTGACTTATGGGCCCTTGATACCTGGTCCCTAGCAACTATTTAGAGGAGCCGGCTGTCCCTAGCGACCGCCCCCCACAACTGCTTCTCCTACTGGCCTCAACATCGAGGGCAGACTGGTAATCCCCAACCATCGCTCCAGGAGGGAGCTTATTGGACATGGGCTTTCTCAGCAATGGGGTCTCTGGACAAACCATAGGTTGTGGTGGCTTCACTGGGAAACAACTTTCAGCTCATGAGCGGCTCCATCATTAAAGGGAAAGAACCACTCCCATCTCCTCCCAGTCCTAATGGACTAATTGCGTCATCAGAGATCATTAGTATAACAATGGAAATGAACATCCGTAAGCACTAATAAAAATGTTTTGGTGTTATAAAGCCTGCTGGGGTGAATATGAAGGGCACTACATGGAAAACTGAATTGTATTGGATGGGATTTTAATTAGATATATGGTGATCATAAAATGTTTAGTCTATCAGTAATGACAGTGCAGATGTGGTAAATACAATCACTAATCATCCTGTATATTATGGTATAATACATGCTATACACTGCATTTTCTGTACATTTGCTCCATGAGGAATGGACAACAAAATTTAACTTTTCACAGAACACAACATGCGTACAGTATGTCAAAAAAGTACTGATGGTACTGGATTCATGAAGAAATATAAAACATGATAAGACAATGGCAGCACAGTGGCGCTGTGGTTAGTATTGCTGCCTCAGGGCCCCAAGTTCAGTTCCTGGGGTGCTATCTGCTTGGAGTTTGTATGTTTTCCCAGCGTTCATGTGGGTTTCCTTCAGGTGCTCCAGTTTCCCCCTACAGTAAAAGACAAGCTAGTACAGTCGGTTAATTGGCTTCTGTAAAAACTGGCTCTGGATTGAGTGCATGCAGATTTGTGTCTGTGTGTGTGTCCTGCAATGGACTGGCATCCCATCCATCCAGGGAGTATCCTGCCTTGCTGGGTTAGGCTCCGTTTCCCCCTGCAACTCTGCACTGGATAAAGCAGTTAGAGAACGGACAGACGGATACAAGACAATATATCAAAACATGTGGCCACCAGGAAGGACACACCATCAGCCATGTTGCAAACTCTCTCAAGAACTGTGGAAATAAACTTTTTTTATTACAGCAGTTTATTACTGCTGATCTGTCTTGACACACAAATATGGCATTGCGCATTAGCTCAGAAAATAACCTCCTTGTCTTCAGCACAGGTACAGACATCTGTCCTGAAGGCTGATTTTGAACTTGAAACCTAGTCTTCTTGCCCAGGGGTCCAGGCGAGTGCACTGACGAAGAAGCAGGGAGTTTTAGGCTGCCTGGCTGTCAAAGTGCTGCCACTGTGAATCCTATAAAGTACAGGCCCTGCTGGTGGAGACGAAAGGTATTTGCCGGTACAAGTGCCCCCTCACAGTGAGGAACTGGGTTGTGAACAGCAGGCCCACCACGAACAGCCCTTTGCTGTGTCATGGTGGTGTGCAACCTCCTATCTCAACCCCTATGCAACTCTTACCCCCCTCCTTGCCTTCCCTCCACTCAGGACACTCAAAGATGAAAGGAAGAGAAAACCGATAACACAAAAATAAGACACATTTTAGACGTTCGGAACTTCAAACAAAAAAAAAAGCCAGAAAAAAACAACAATAATAAAAAGAAGCCCACACAACCGGCAGTTGCCCTGGTTGTTTCCTAGCTGATGTCAATGCAGTTAAGGGGAAGAAAGCAAAACAAGCATCTTAAGTCATTAGGCCAGTGGTGGCATTCCTTCTTGAAACACAACTGAAGATAAACGTATAATCTTTTTTAACTATCCTGTTTGGAAAGGTAGTTGGCTTTTCCTTCTGATTCAGCAGAGATTACCTCCATGTTTGACTTTTTTATTAAATTAAGTTTCCTTTGGAGTCTGCTTTTGGCACTGCATTAATGAATAAAGAAACTCTGATAATGCAAATATACATACAGCATATAGCTGGTGTAAAGGTTTCTATCACAGCTTTGCACAATACTTAGTTATAGCTTTTTAACTGTATCTCTATCACCAAGTGCAACTCTATTGTTGCTTCTAATGCATTGTGGGTGTGGTTTTAACAGCCTAACCAGAAGGTGTCATACTTCAAGGGTGTCTCTTTGAACGCTTTTAAGTTGCAGGTGTGGGAGCAAACATTACATAGAGAACAGCAGCACCACATTTTAGGGATTGAACACTATGAACAGCCACTTGAGAGAGGAAATACAAGAGAGGGCGATTATCTTGACACAGGCGGCCAAACAGAAATGCACGTTGAAACGTTTCAATCATGGTCCTGTGACCTTAACATAGGGAAAAAAAGACCCCCTAACTCACTTCTCTTGTGACCAGCATGGAAATCCTTTTCAGCAATGTTAAAAAGCTGACACTAAGTCCTCCTAGTTATTAAGTGGAGACAAGTGGCAAAGTGCACAAACACTTCAAGAACTCAAACAAACCGAGAGGACTTTGATGCTTCTATAAGGCACACAGCCATATTATCTGTACAGTCAGACAACTAGGGAAAAAAGTCACAGTGACTATTTTTGGTTAAATAAATTCCACCTCAAGAATTAAGTAGATTTTTTTAATGATAGTGCTAATGCATCAAAACCATCTTTCCATCTTTGCTTAAGCCACTGACAGTAGTAATTAAATAAAGTGACATATACAACACGTAAGGCTGAAAACGACTCACACCTGCAATTAAGTTGGTCCTTCCTGCCAGGCTATTGCAACGTCCTCTAGTACGCACTAATCACAAACAGACATCCAAAACAGGGTAAGGGCCAATAACAAGGACCGCAAGGCACCAGTTATTAGGGACTGCATAAGAACATTTTTAATAACTATATTTGTCCCTTCCACCCGCCGTCTCGGAAGAGATATGTTAACTCACAAACTGCAATCTTACACTCACTTAAAAGAATTTGAAAGGATACCTAAACACTGAAGCACTCTCCTGTGAGATGGTCACTGCTCACCGCTTGTGCTAGAAGAACTGAAACAAAAACAGATGAGCATGATGAGGCACACACACTCGGGAGTCTGGTTTGTCAGTGATGAGGTGGGAAGGTAATAAATAGGTATCCACCATAGAGAGGACCATGGCAGTCTCCTTACACATGATTATTCTGTGCAGTACGGGTTCTTCCCTTGAGTTTTGGGTGACTGTGAAATTCTGTGTTGACTCAGTCAAGCTGGATTTTAAAAGCTACTGTATCACCCAGTTTCTCCGGGTGGCAACTATCTGTCTTTCTACCCAGACTGCTGGGACCTGGAATTTCTGACACCCTGGGATTCCCTTTAGCCTTACGGAACATCTGGGCCACACACACACACATTTGTTGAAAAGGCCGACTAGTGAATTGATGGTCTAAAAAAAAGGAGGACATTTTCTTTTGGTGCTGGGGCTATAGGATAGAGGTAGTTTTTGTTATTGCTCTTGTAAGGTTAAGTTTAGTGTATAAACTGACACAGGGAGGCTATGGGAAACAGTCAGTTTCTTCAAAAAGCCTCAGACAGGTACATAAAGGACCCCACTGGGCTTTTCATACCGTAAAACAAACAGAAATGGCATTGCGCCCTCTGCATGTGGACCAATTTAGCCCAGTCCTGGAGCTCTCCACTGACAAATAATAGCCTGGAATGTTGGGGAAGACAATGGAGACCTTTTAATGCCACACGCGTTCTTGTAAAAACAATTAGATTGCAATTTGTATAACATGGCGACCCCCAAATTCAGACATTTAACCCTCTTTTGCGGTGAAGAATGTGAGGAATTCCAGCACAGTTCAATAGGGGGATTCTTTGATGGGCTGTTCTTTCACCCCCTCCCCACCCAGTTTTGTATTTCTCTCTCCATGAGCAAAGGCCTTGTGAAAAGTTGGGGGGCTCTTTCTAAAGCGCCACTTGTGTGGGAACATTATGTATGGATGTCCAGAGGCCGTGGTACAATAAAGAAGGAGGAAAAAAAAAAAGAAGAAAAAAATATATGAAAGAAAAAAAAACTTTTTAAATTAAGAACTCGTTCAACAATGAGAGTTGCCGTTTCCTGATTTTAAACTTCACAATGAAGTCAAGCTCCAGGGCTGAGGGAGTTGTATTTTGTTTGCAAAGCAACGATAAAAAGGGTCAACTGAATCCAACTAAAGACTTTTTAACTGGAAGGCTGTATAATCAGTGCCCTTCAGCTAAGGAGAAATTTTGTTAGCCAAGCGTGAATAGCCGTTTGTGCTTCTTTTAATTGCAATGTGGCTTTCTGGATGAGATCTCCTCCCTGTCAAATCTTTGTTTCAGTGGCAGACCAGACAGCTCCATTCGGTATGAGCATTTCACAGCAAGCCAGGCATTGACAAGTATGTTTACTCAACAGCAAATGCCACATTTTTTATTTCAGAAGTGTTATCCCCCTACAATGTCCCAGTTAATAACCAGATCAGTATCTTATTTTGAAGGGAAGCTAGTAAACTGGGAAATACAGGCACAATTTTTTTATTTGGACCTCTAAGTTACTGAATTAAGGTCCTTATACTTTGATGTTCAGTGAAGGCTATTCTGGAGTATAGCCCTAATACTGGAGCCCTAAACATTACTTCAAGCAGCTGACCTAAAGCAGCAATGAGACTATCCACTGCCTTATAGAAGAATAGGAAAGCCTTAAAAGTCATATTGCAAACTTTAGTCCGTGTAACAATTTCCATCATACTAAATTTGCAGATGACTTTATCCATCACTTGTATATACGTATATGCAGTAGGTTTTTACCATCAAATGTAGAAATAAATCATCAATAAATCCATTATATCACTATTTCATTCCTAGTATAACAATACTTTTTCCATTAGAGGTTTACTACAAACAGTGCTACAACTATTGCTCTGTTAAAGCACATTGAAAATTGCTGCTCGCAACTCGTATCACAACTTTTTCACTGGAATTAGGAAAGAACTCCTTTCTTTGGAATTCCAGTTAGGTGGCAGAAGGCTTGATAAAGTTTTGGAAACCCTAAAACTAACCTGGATACTTTGAAACAGCTTCCTAGTGCAGTACAAAATACAGAGGTGACAGTGGAAACCCCTTGTGGTGGCGTGGAAGCAATCAAAACAAAACCAACATGACTTTAAAAATGGAAGCCATGGAAAAAAAAATAGATATCCTTTTAAATTTTAAATTTTTTTTTACTCTTTGTACAGAATTAGACCTTTTTGCCAGGCTAACCTTTCGTAATGCAAATGGTGGTACTTTCTTACCGCAAATGTCTAAAATGTGTTTTTATACTTTTGTTGTGGTTTTTCCTGACAAGAAGAGAGAAGAGCGTCTCAATAGGCATTTTGTTAAAGGTTTTCTACAGTTTCTTTTTATGCACGGCTGATTAAAATTCCCCCCAACGCTAATGGCTTCTTGAATCACTCCCCCTCTGTCCCTCATGCTACTTCAATCAGCTCCACACCAGTCTGTCAGCTGCCATGCTGGAACATGAGGGCTCGACTGATCTTAGCCTTCAGATGCAGCTCCTATTCTTTTTTTCTTACAGCTAACAAACAGTGCTGAAAAGCCAACAGAAACTTTTGTGGATGAGCTGGCCAAATTTAAGGGATACCTGGCCTTTCCTTTGAAGGAACAAAGTTTACAAACGAGGGAGGCCACTCAGATCATCTCGCTCGTTTGGTTGGTAGCAGCTAATTAATCGGAGGATCTCATTCAGCTGCTTTTTTAAAGAAGCCAGGGTATCAGCTTCAACAACAAGAAAGGTTTTACACTCCCGTAATCCTCAGTTTTACAAACAGTGCTTCCTATCCACTGGGTTAAGTCCAATGCCTTGGAGGACTGTGAACACTCGGATGAAGTCTACTCACAGTCTGCTCTGTTCAAGATTGAAAAGATTGCTGTCGCTAACTTTATCTGAAGCCTGGCTTCCTTTTCTGTCACTTTTGACAGATTCTAGTCATCAGTGTATTATTTTTTGCAATGTGGTGACAAAACTGTTTAGAATAATATAAAGGTCTTGCTATTGAATTGTGCAATTTTATTACCACTGGATTTTAGTCTACAATTAATATATGCTAACTATGATTTCTTAGCTCCCCCATATTGCTTAGAACAGGTTTTCAATCTTTTCCATCCACTTAACATTTTGAAGCACCTGCACTCTTCTGCAAACATGCACACATCACTAGCCTAAGCATGTTATTATTAATACTATAAACAACTTATTTTGATGTTTAAATTAAGTTTGCCTTGAAGTGCATAGTCATCTTATGAAAGACAGAGCTCAGCCTCTTTGAGAGACTTTTTATGTCCCTTAAATCTGGAAAAACTTGCACCACAAAACAATTTCCATGTGAAGTCTTCCATTTTGTGTACACCAAACGTGCAGCACAACAGTTCTGTTACTCCAAAAAACCCATATATATAAAAAAACAATGTTTTATTGTCCACAAATATGACTCTTCCAAACTTCTATGGCAAACTGTTCATGTCTGAAAGCACACTGGTCGAGAAAAGCTAGTCTAGAAAATTAATGATCCATCAACATGGACGTGCATTTTTGATATGTAGCTTCTTCAAGCTCAGTGCTTCCCATCTTAGATTTATAGTTTGGGGTTTGTCTTCCACACTTCCATTTTCTAACCACTTGCAACATCCAATGCAGGGTTGCAAGCAACAGGTGCAAGGCAGGATACACCCTGAAAAGGACACCAGTCCACTGCAAGACATACTCACACCAGGGTCTGTATTCCCAGAAGCCAGCATGTCTGTAGACAGTGGGAAGAAACCAGAGCACCAGGCAAAAACCAACGTGAACAGGGGCAGAACATACAAACACGCACAGATAGCAGCCTGGTACCTGAACCCAGGGCCCCAGCACTGAGAGGCAGCGATGCTAACCACTGTGTCACTGTGCCACCCACAGGTGGGTATCTTACTGAAGTAATTGGAGTGAAGTAGTTGGCTCAAGTAACAGCCATGCACCACCCAAAATGTCAACTCTCAATCTTCCAGTCCAGAGCACTATACTAAGCAGTACTCAACACTATTGTGCAGGGATTGGGCGTCAGAAAACCTGAACCCTTTCTTGCTCTCTGCAGTATTAAAGATGCCACTGATGTACACTGCTGTTTAACGTGCAAGTCTAGGCAGAACACTGCTATAATAGTGGCATTATTGATATATTTTGCCTTGTCATATGGCAATGCCAATTTAAATAAAGATGAAATACCCACTCAGTGACCAAACGTGTCTCAATCTCTTCATCCATAATCAGGAGAGCCAGGTCACAAACCTACACAGAAATGAAAACTGAAGGTTGCACCTGTGCACTCAAGGTGACATACACTGTTAAGACTTTTAGAACATGATACAGTCAACAAGATCAGCTGGATCATTACAAAATTCAAGTTTGTTCATACTGTTGTGGAATTGCGAAGAAAGGAAATCATTCTGTGAGACTTTGTACACTGTAGAAACACCCCATGTGTTAAGACCTTTTACAATGTCAGTACACGTACAAAGAAAATAATTCAATATCTTGTTGAAATGATAACAAACACACCCAAGTAAGAAAAGTGGCTTTTGCTTACTGCAGGAGTCTCCAAACATTTCCTTCTCAGTAGCATATATTTATACTCAAGGTTTAGACATTCTTTGCATACCTAAGCCTGCTTTGAAGGGCGCTTCTACTGTTAGAATTCAAAATCCTTCTACAGGAATTTATTAAATAAGTCCTATATTCACAAGTCCAGTCAAAGTGAGTGGCTGAAAAGTAAAGCCAAACCACAAGAATAAATGCTGCAAGCAATCTGTGGTAGCCTTGTCTTGGCTGCGAACAATGGCTGTAATGAACAAGGCTGTTCCTCTGTATTTGTGACAACTGCTGAACAAAAGACAGCCCACATCTTCAGACTTTTATCTTGTTCCAAAGACTGGGCTGAAATGTTATCAAACGGCACTGAAGGAAAAACAAAAGTTTGAAAATACCTGTTGTCTCACGAACCTCCATAATATATCAAATAAAAGCCCAGCTTCTGCTGTGATTTCTTACAAATCTGATTATGGAAGCACTTTAAGACTAACTGCTGTAGCTAATTCAGACAAAAGAACCACCAAGCATAGCTTTATAAAGGGAATATCCGATATTAACCCAAACAGACTCACAGAGAACGGCATTTTCAATTCCATATTTCATCATCAATAACATGGTAGTACACATGAAAAAAGAAAACAACCTATTTTCATATTGTAAACACCTGCTTGTGCTGGGAATTTCTAATAGAAGAATCATTCAGCCACTGTCCAGTTTATTCAAAATGCAAATGTGAAATTAGTGAAGTAGGCCCTATCCTCTCTAACCTTTTAGAGAAAAAAAAACTATCTGCCCATTGTATATCCTACAAGCCCAATTTTGAACTGGAGATTGCTTTCTGACCACTTCTTGGCTTCACAGCCAGAAAACAGGGCTTGCTGTCGTGCGGCAGTTCAAGGACCTCCCTTACCCAGCTGTGACTGCATCCCACCCAGCCCAATTTGCACTTGGCTGATTTTGCACTATGAGTGGGGTTTTTTCTCATCTTGAATACTCCTACATACAAGCAGTTACTCCTATTTTCCTATAGCCAGTTATTTCAAATAGCCATTTCTCCTTTAATCCTACTATTCAGTCAAATCTGCTGGAATACAATTCACTACATCACACAACACTACATCCTCACTTGGTGGCAATGCCTCACTCCAAGGGATGCAAGACATTTTGTTTTGTTTTTTGTCACTGAGCATTACACTGTAGGAATCTATTTTTTTTGTATAGTATAATTGTGACTGCTGTAGCACTGACATCCTTAGAGGAACTTGACTGAAGGCTTTTGTTTTGGGTACTCTACTATAGAGGGCAAAGTGTGTCATGCTGACTTAAGAACCAGTCATGAAAAAGCACGTGGAAATGTGAGGTACTGGCTGCTGGTAGGTAGACCGTAAGGATGAGGGGTGGGCAGTCCCCAGGATTCTGGAAGATTGGCAGGCACAGCTCAGCCCACATAAGAGAGACAAAAACGCAGCCCCCATCCACCACTATTTCACAAAAAAATAACATGCACTCCCAGCACAAAGAGTCAAAGAGCCCTGCTGCGGCTAACTGCTTTGTACTGCTAACAAGGTGTACCTGATTACAGGACAAGAACAGATAAAAGGGATACAAATTTGACATCTGTAACAAAACAGGGGGAGACGAGCGGGTGCACGGGAGGGACTGTGCCAGCACACTGTAAGCGCGGCTGTTCCAATGGCACACAACAGCTTAACCCAACAAATGGCTAATGATGTATTCATACCCAGGACTAAAGCACAGGCTTCTGGAAACTGTGCCTTTGGTGTCACTGCTCCACTGTTACAGAATGCCCTTCCTCAGACTCCATGAGAGACAACTTCTTTGACGGTCTTCAAATCCAAACTCAAAACTAACCTTTTTACCAGGGCCCATGCCCTACATTCTATCTGTATAAACCTGTATGTGCTTTCTTTTTTTTTTTCCTTTTACTTTCTCTTGTACGTTTTTTCTTTCTCACCAAGTAGGGTGTCCTTGGGTGTGGAAAGGTGCTTTATAAATAAATTAATAATAACAGCAGTAATAACTTTCCCCTCATCCCCCTCTTCTTTCACGATGATCAGAGCTGGTAAAGTGAATGCTTGGGGGCATGACCAGCACAGCAGCATACATCTGGACAGCACAGGCACGTGCCTGGCATTGGCAGCAGGTTTCGGCGTCTGCAGTGGGTGGCACACGTGTGGAATCCTTGAGCTGCTTTGTCGGTTTCCAAACTCCAAAAAAATGTAATGCTGCTTAAAGCCGTGCTGTCCAGCGAGTCCTCTGGTGCCTGGATAGCCAGGGATGTCCTAGCTGACCCCCCATCCAAACAAAAGCCCGGCTGCAGTCGGACCCAATATCTGACCACCCTGTCGAAACTTCAGAGTACAGAAAGAATCTCCGTGCTCTACTACACGGCTTGCACTCTGAAGTCAAAATGTGCCACTGGCGAGCAATTTATTAAAACAAGCCCGCAGTCCTGTTTAAAAATCACTGTTCAAAAAATAAAAATCAATTTCAGGAGAACTTTTATATCACAATCGCCATGTATTTTTTTCATTCCATTTTATACCCTCCCAGTTTTGCCAAAATTCCAATAGCTTGCGTATCCTAGTCTCAGTCCGCTAATAACAAATCCATATTTTAACCCCACTAAAACTATTCTGTCTTTATGTCTACCGCGTACAGTCCAGAACTACACATCGTATTCCAAAATGATCCGCCACAGAAACATGTAATCACACATTTTCCATTGTGCTAAGGACGGTCTCGGATGTTTGCCCAAAACCCCAAACCCATGCAAAACCCAGGACCACTGTGCATTGAACCCATACACATTTTTCTGAGGAGGGAAAAACTAACAGATATGGCCACTGGCTCTTTTTAAATCTATGAATGATCCATTTGAGAATATGGTGGAAATTCTTCTAAAAAAACAAGCCTTTGGGCTTGGGCTGGGTGAGAAATCCTATTTAGCTGTAAGCACATCTGCCAGTGGTGCTGCATTTGAGAACTGTGTCCATCACACTGTCACTCACTGGCTGCTATTGAAAGATCAAACTAAATCCTGTCTGTTCATTACCCTAATCCTGTTTTCTACTGCTTCATTTTATTTTTTACCCAGCAGTAGAAAGAATAGGTCTGAGTTGCTGTATCCCCAGTGAAAGGTGCCCCCCCCCTTCTTTCAGCATTTACCTCCTGCAATTTCCTTGTCATTTTCTGCACAAATCTCCACTCTCTTTTCTCCCCCCAAACACAGTGTTAAACATTTAATTCTGCAGGTAAAGCTTAGGATTTACACAAGCTAGTCAGGCTGTATCAAGTTTAAGCCTTTAGCTTTCACAAACAGAATTTTCATACCTGCTTTGAACCACCCCAAAACAAATTGCAAGTTACAGGTCCCAAAAGTGAGTGGATTGGCAATTACATTCAAACAGTTTACACTTAAATTGATCTCTGATCCTACCACCCCTGGTGTTTTCAGTCTCATCTGTTCTGTTCCATAACCATTTTAAAACCTTGGTGTGCATTTGTGATACCTTGTTAAATATATTATCTGAGAACACGGACTTGTAATTTAATATTACAAGTTACTGATAGTACTTCGAGTCAGATAATTTCCCAAATTAGTATGTTTTGTTGTGACTCTTTACTTTTAATTATGACTTGGTTGATTAAGGGAAAATATCGTTCCGCTATACTTCAGTACGAAAATGCGAGAGAATGCCAAAAGCTGGTACTGTAATCTGAGCAAACTCAGATCTCTATACAGTTAAGACCACTCTTCTCCGTTAATGAATTCAAGTATCTTTAGCTCTTCTGGTTAGAAGACAGCCAGCAACCAGCAAATCATTTTATGCTATAGAAATAAAACAAAACAGGATTTAGGGGAAAATGGGAAGATATGACCCCAGGAAGATAGAATAACAAAAACGTTTGGTACAATAATAAATCAATGGGGTAGATAGATGATGAACAATGGAACTTTCTGTATATTGAACAATAATGACAAGTTTGAGAGGAACAGAACAGAAAACACAGACGTCAACGAGATACAATTCTGCCGTTTTCTTCCGATATAAAAAGCTTTATGCTTGCTGCTCAGTTACCTTTCTAAGTCCCAGATGCGCAGGGGGGCCACGTGCCCGCAGCAGGCGGTGCCAGTCACAAAGGAGCTGCAGGGGGGCAGAAAAGAAACCCATCAGTCAGCACATCTGCCCCAGTGATCGGAGTGCACAGCCCGAGGTCCATCTCGCATCTCGCGCCAATTTACTCCTACCCTACGGTCAGGCACGAGGGACATGGGGCTTAACCGAGACGCAGAGAACCACTTTACACCCCCCTCTCGATTTACCGATGTAAGCCGTTCCTCGAAAACTTTCCAATACTTCACACATAAAACCTTCTGATTCATTCCATCATCCAGTATCACTTATTTCTATTCTGACTGAGCACCAAATAGTCAAAGTAAGAATTACCATTGCTCTCTCAAAATACTTAATCACTGTCTGCCCTAGTAGCTGGTTACAAGGTAAATGTGTAAAAATCCTAAGAATGCACTGAGGAGCTTATGGAGGAGGCTGTAACAGGAGGTCGTGTTATTAGGATGCCATCTTCCATTCAGCTATGAAGTACACACCTTCCTTGCAGTGAAAATCTCTCCATCACTGCATGTTTATGAACCATGTAAACTGAGTGACGACAAATATTACAGGATGGCTGTATTTTTTTTATATTCTAAAAGGTAGGTGTACTGAAAAGTACAACCATAGTATTAAAATAACTGCTACATTAAAACGTAAAGGACACCTCTTCAACACGTTTTGAAATGTACACTTCGCAAAGGTATACCAAAACATAAAAACATCTTAACTAGATGCTCTTTAACAGCTTGGTAAAAACAATAATTGGCACACTGCTACTCAAACATATTCTTACACATTTCTTTGCAACAGTAACAGACATGAAAGTCTGAGCACTACGGAACTCTAAAGCTGTAACAGATCACAACCCTGGAACATGAAGGGAATGCTGAATCCAAGAGGTCAGTGCCCAGTTGGCACCACTGTGAGACTTAAGTATGGGGTCATGATCATGTAGTAAAGGTTCCCAGTGGATCTGTACCTTCCTACGCCCCAGAACATAAAGGTAAAAGGTCCATGACAGCACCTAAAACAGGCGCTATCTTTTATATAACAAATCATGTGGTAGTCGAACCATATACACCACACTGTATATTCCTGAGAAATATAAATTTTGTTGAAAACCAGAATTTCTGGGCTGGATTGTCAGCCTTTTTAACCTACTGATTATGTTTTAACTGAAAGAAATCCGGGGAACTGCTTAGACAAACTACATTATCTACACTATATACCAAGAAATATGAAGAAATAATGGATTTTTTTGCATGACTGAGTGAACAAAACAAAATCAGGAAGCACAGAGACACAAAAATAGTCATCACCTCAATTCTTCAAGCAATCACAAATAATTTGCACTTAAACACCAAGTGATGAAAAGCAGAACATTTCTGAACTGTAAGAATATCAGACAAAATTAAAGGACAGCAGTTACTAGAGGACAACCATTGATCATGTATCATATGTCTTAAAGTGACAGAATCTCTTAAAGTGATGCCAACTCTAGCTCGTCAGCCCTCAAATTAGTCTTTAACAAAGAACAAGGGAAGTGACTTAGCAGCTATAGCTAAAGAAGGGTTCCGCATGTTTAGTAAAATGGCTCATTCATCCTTGGACAACCATTGTGTGGCTCTTGACTGAAGCAGTGCAATTGTCTCAAAGACTTTATCATTACACCAGTCTAGTCTTTCTTTGAATTGGACCTTAAAAAGTCCATGTTTCTATATTAAAAGAACCTTAAACAGATCCATCCTTTCAATTTAATGATTCAGACAATTCAACTCACGATTCCCAAAAATGTGGTTCGGTTTTCATTCCCCAAAACAACATAATCGACATTTTATATTAATGATATTTTAATGCAATTTAGATAATTCTGCAGTAAATGGTTACATCATGAAACGTGAAAACGCATTGTCCAATAAATTAAGTTTTATCATTATTTTACTGATGCCCCAATCCAAAGAGACTTATTCAATATCAATCAAAACCTTTTTTCCGTCCACAATGCTCAATCAAATAAGTATTTTTATAACAAAAGTATGATGCTTTGTTGAAGACATAGTTCTTACATACAATCTTAGCTAACATAAATCAAAAGCTAAAAAAAAACAACTCCTTAAAGATCTGAAAGTCATTTTTATTTAGCCTCTTAATCATCAATTAGGCAGAACTGTTGGTTTTAAGTGTTACTGAAAGCTTTAAAAAAATAAAAGAAATGAAAGGCCTGACAAATGACCAGAGATACAAAATTACAAAGGGTGACAAAGCATAAGCTCTTCCGTGAAGGAAAAAAAAAATCATCCAGGCAGACAAATAGTTTAATGTCAAAGAAACACACCTTCAGTCTCAGGAAAGAAAAGAAAGAAAAATGTTCGGCACCTCTTTGAATTTGGTGACAGGTTGAAATTAGCAGCTAGGTATGTCGAATGGGAAGGAGGATGGGGGGGGGGGGGGGGGTGAGATACTGTTGCTTTAATCTCTTGTGCGGTTTTGACCTGCCTGGGCTGAGGATTACAGCCTCCCCGCTGGCTTCCCTGCCAGGCCCTAGTCCGCTCCAGGCACACCACGGAGAAATCGCCACCCCTCCCTGCATTGTGCACAGAGGACCAAGTGTTGGCTGTGGTCTCGCAGATTCACAGCGCCTGGCACCTGATGCTCACCCTAGCAATAGAATTGCCCCTCCCTCGCTACCTGCGGCTAACCCAGGACTGCACTGCTTTCTCTCTTCACACAGGGAACCATTCCGCTCTTATAGACACCAATAGCTTTTACCCTGTTGTTACCGTTACTGAGAGGCTCTGAAATTACCTTAAAGACCACCTACACTCGGGCAATGTTCCTGCCTTAACACTTTTCCTTCCTTACAGAGACCAATGAAGTTGGAAATTATTTCATGGCCATTCAGATTATACTGAATCAGAAGAACATGAGAATTGTACAAAATACACCATTCCACCACCACGCTGCTTGCTTGGCAGTTTAGTATTGAATCTACAATTTATTCTAGCCATTTATTGAAGAATTTGGGCTTTAAACACCTGACCGGAAGCCTGCTCCAGATACCCACCACTTCAAAGAAGTTCTTCCTATTCTTCATCCTAAATTAATACCCTTTTACTCTCCAGTTGTGACCCTGTATTTTTGTTTCACTCACAGAGTATGAAACAGTACATTGGCTTGACCCCTATCTATAACCCTTACGTTTTTATTTAGATCAAATGTGCACTTGACCTTTTGATTGAAGAGATTTAGATTTCTTAACCAGTCCAGACTATATATGACAATTCAATGAGGCTAGGCTAGGGTATCCGCAGATATCCAAAACCATATCCTTTTGGTGGTATGGTTACCAAAACTGAACAAAATTCCACATAGATTATCACTACTGCACTGCAAAGCTTTAGCTAACTTTAGCTAAATTTTAAAATTGCATATTGTTTGTTCTGTAACCACAAACTGTGTATTTAGTGTCCTGCTGCCCAGACTCAGCCATATGGTATATATATAGTTCCTGCTGTCAATGTGGATCACTTTGCACTCATCAATGATAAAAATCATGTGCTATCTATCTTTGTACTTTGCAATTATCTATTTCTAATCTCATCTTAAATTTAAATTGTTTTCAAAGCAATGGGCCTAAAATAGATGTGCCTGTGGCATACCACTGCTTACATCAGCCCAGTTACAGGTGGTGCCCCTTAATCAAGTGCACTGTTGAGTTCTCGTTAACCAGTTACATAAGTTTATTCAATTACTCTTCAATGAAGTCACATTTCCTAACTTTAACAGTACCAGAAATAACTGATTGTTCTATAGTTTCTTAACTCAGTTCTGTCCACATTTTTATGAATGGGCATTAACTAAGCCAAGGTATGATATTCTGGATTACCCTGTTCCTTGTTGAAGTGCTGCGTTTCACATATGGACTATGCTCTAACCAAATTTCACATGCTAGAGAAGGCTTTCAACCTTGACTAAGTCTGGCTATGCAGTGTGGTCAAGCTTAATATATTTGACAAGGATATGAGGTTTGATATTTTGATTTTTACCTTTACTTACAGTTTGTCTGGGAAAGACCAAACAAAGCATTCTAGAATATTCTTGACTTGGTTCTTTGAACACAGACTGAAAGTACCAACACAAACAGCAGTCTTTGGTGTTTATACTGTACATGGTTGTAAAAATATGAAATTACTCCACCAACTGAACAAAAACTAATGACACAGCAGGATCCACTGAGGTTACTCTTGCTTTCTGAACAACACATACAATAAATCCACTCACTGCCTGGAAACAACCTTTCAGATTAGCAGCCTAACATCTATCCTGCCTCCAGCACCACAAGAGAGGATTGTGGTGAGGTTGGAATGCAACTGTGGCTTGGACTTAACAACCAAACCCTTCAAGACACAGAAAAGGCTCCAAAACCAAGTCAAAACAAAGTTAGAAAATGATGAGTGAGTGGGGGAAAAACACCTCCCCAGGAGAGCAGGGAAAACAAGATTGGAGATGCATTTAATAAATAAAAATGAGGGGTCACAAAGTAACATCACCTGAAGTATTGACAAAGGGAATGCAGGAGTATCAGAGACATCGTGTTAACAGGGCTCTTCATTTTCAGTGTTTATTTTCCAACTGCCTAGCTCCTTGGAAGAAGTAATTGGTTGTAATTGAAATGTCACTGCTTCCCAGTTTAGTGGAAAGTACTCGCTGTCCCTGTGGGTTCAGGGTGATTAAATATATTAACCATTATGGTTTCACGCACTGCACGCCACAATAAAAAAAAAAATCCATGTTATGCTAAAATGTAAAAGTATGGGATTGAAATATCAGTTAAACTGGGTTTTGACCAGCATTAGTCATTAGTTACATTCTGCCTGAGGGGCTGATGAGGCAGAGTTAGTGAGTGTGATGTTCAGCACATAGCAGTTTTAAAGTTTAAATGATTTTGTAAACTCTATTTAAAAACATGTCAAAAAACATTAAGACAAAGAAACGGATATGAACAAAGTCAAAAAAGATTTACTACACAGCTTCAGGAACTACTCTGCAGGCAATGTCGAATACAGGATCACATCACCTAGAAAAGGGGTGTCAAGCAAAGTCAAAGACAAAGACACAAAACAACTGGAAATGGCTGAAGGAAGAACAGCGGAGAAAAACGCCGGACTGGAAATACAGTGAAGACAGCGGAGAGGTTTCAGGATGACAGTGGACAGTCGAAGAAAGACGGCAAGAGAGACAGAGTGAGATAGGAAAAAAGAACAATCTCCTGGTCTAGCTGGTGGCTTGAGCTTGTTTTCCACTGGAGGCCCCAGCAGACTGGCAGAGACAGCCATGGCAGCTGTCAACTCGGTTAGTGGCATGCCTATCAAGCGCATTCAGCTCTCCCGGCCTGTGCTGGCATTTTAATTACTGTTGGGTAAACTAATTTGTCCCAATGAAGGCAACGTGCCCTAACAGAATATGCAGGCACCCTGACCTTTGACCTGTTGTGACACAAGATACAATAGGGGCAGGGACTGGTTCTCTCTTCGCGGCCCTTATTACACTCTATTACTTCGATTACTCATCCTTCGCTGAGTCTAATTGAGAAAGAAAAAAAAAACAGATGGAAAAGAAAAATAGACTAGTGCAATTAAATCCATTTTTTATGGGGCAGCCCCAGTGGATCTGAGAAAGCCTGTGAAACAGTGATATTATAGCTGTAAAGGTCAAAGTCTCTCTCACCACCTGTGGGTACCCTCTCCCCCTCCAACCCCCCCCCCCCCCCACACTCCCCCAACCCTCACCCATAAAGAGAAAAAAGAAAAAAATTGCCGTCTGCTTCCAGATCATTAGAACATGTCGGGGCTCATTGCCGACACTGCCGTTTTGGTAACCTAATCAGTTGACATCATTATTTGAGGTACTGTGTAGCATGAAATTAGTGCCAGGGTCACACAAACTTTAATTCAGCCCCCGCTGAGAAAGGAGCTGCAACAGTAACAACATTGTTAGGGCCAAACCAACACAGATTCCAACACATAACAGGTCCTGCTTTTTCCCAAGAGTGTCAAGCCTTTTTATTACTTTCCATGGACTTCAAGATCTGGAACAGGCAGCTTACAGTTGCCCTCCTTATCCATGAACAGTAACATTCTATAATTTAGATATATTACACAGCGAGAAAGATTAAGAATTGTCTTGAAACTTACCAATGCTTTAAAAACTCCTTTCTAGCTGTAAATTCTTGGATATAGAAGTTCCAATTAACTGAGTCAATATCACAAAACAATCAGTATTAGACACCCAAAACTGCCTAATGCTTTAAAACAGACTAACAGTGGAACCATTTGAATAGCAGGCCCGTGACCCACTTGTCTATTAAGATAACTCATCAGATTCTTACAGTTTTCATTGGAATTTAGCACAGAACCTAACAGCTCATCTTTAAATCAGATTTAATAAAGAACAGTTTAAGCCAGAAAATCCTGAATGTCAGGACTTCTTTATCACCAGCACAATATTCCTCTTGTTCAATTATGGCTATATAAATTATTAAGGTTAAATATCCTACATTCCCATCACGGTTTGTTGAATTTTCTCTCAGTGGCCCTACCTTTTACCTGCCCCACCAACGGCACATGGAGACTCAAGATTAGCACTCTGCACTGAACTAGCCTAGCGATAGCCTATCTTGGCGGCCAATGTTTCTTTACTGTAGTTAGAACATTAGAACTTTCTGTTCCATGCTCCACTGCGTATATTTTAAGAAATGCTTTCATCAGAAATGTCAAAAAACCTACAAAACCTGAGAGTCAAGGAGATTTTGCTTTACATTCTGTTACCTGCTTTCACGCATCAAGCGAGTCTACTCCTTCAGTGCAATATCCAAATTGCCTCACCACAAAAAACATTCCAGCTATTGTTCCCTCGCAAACTTCCCACTTTCATTTCTTCACCTGCTGTGGCCATGTCTGCCCCAGTGGTGAATTTCGGGAAACAATGGCGTCTTGTCCTTACTGTTCCCCCCCCGCCCCTCTCTCCACAGGGCACGTCTTACCCCATGTCGACGTGCCGACAGGGTGCAGCTCTCAGAGAAAGGTGGGCGGGAAGTCACTGTCTTCACTACCAGGTGAGGCCAGGTTAAAAAGCCCCAATTAAGCCAGTTGGGCCAGCTTAGTCTAAGAAAATTAGTCAGTGGCCCTTGCTCCCTCCCAGAAACCCTTTCACGCAGAGCTTGTGGGACAAGCAGCTTATTAAGAAAAGAAGTTTTATTTTGTCTAGCTTGCTTTAAATAGGGAACAAGCTCCCATGAATGGGAATAATTATCTCCTCTGTCTCATTGTGTGGCCATATAGAAGGGAAAGAAGGCTTTCAGACAGGGTGGGGAGAGGGGGAAGCCGATAAAGAAAAGAGACCTAGACCAACACCTGGGCATACAGGGCTGGAAGGGAAACAAGACTCCCTCAGAGAGAAAGTGTCTCTTTTCTAAATGAATTCTTTCAGCCTGCATGCCTTGTGTTTCCATGCGAGAGACACTCCACATTGGCATTGTAACAGAGACACCGAGACACATTTGGGTGCTACTGCTCGTCTTTGGATGATAAAGGTATCAGTTCAGAAGTGTGTATCTGCCACCAGAAGTGCTCGCCCATTTCTTATTGGGAGTCTCTTTTAAACATTTCACATTTTTGTCAATCCTAATTGATCCGTCTTTAAATATAACAAATGGAGAAACTAAATATTTCCATGATCTAAACAGCATCTGTGTCTTTTAATGTTTAAACTCCCCTAATATTTTCTTTATTATCACATCCTCCTGATTAGGAATCACAGAGAAAACGGGGTCTGGAGAACGAGGAAAGGTGCACAGGCTCTACTTACCCTCCGATGCTTCAAGGTGTGCAGCTTTTAACACTTTACAAACTCAGCAGGGACATACAGGAGGCTGAGCACTGACCGAAGGAGAGGTGCATTCCTCACTGCCGTCACAATGAGCCTGCAGTTGATGCTGCTTCACTAGAGGTCAGAAGAGCCCTATGGACTGATCCCCACCCCAACCCAGACTAAATTTACAAATCCCAGATGTGTACATCACTACTCGGGGAGTCACAGTCTCCTAGTGATACAACATGCATTCAAACTTGAGATGAGTACACTAGAGAGGTCAGCAAGCGATCCGAATTAAGCCACATGGGGGCCCTACAGTAACTTTTAATATTTAGATTCAGGCACCTATTTTCTTATACAATACTGAAGTCATTGAGGAAATCAGTTTCACTTCTTTGTGTCAGTCGTTCTACAACTGACTGAATATTAAAAATTCTGGGAAAGACATCACATAAAAAGTGGATCCAGATTTTCATCAGTGTAATCTGACTGGTGGGACAGAGGTGTAGTGGTTAGCAGTGCTGCCTCACAGATCTTGGGTCCTGGGTTTAATTCCAGACTGGAACACCTTCTGTATGTCGTCTGCATGCTCTCCCCATGTTCACACTTTTCTCCAGGTGCTCGGATTTCCTCAGACAATCCAAAAACATGGAGCTTTGTTGATGAGTGTCTCTATGTATGTGCCCTGCAATGGGCTGGCATCCCATCTAGTACACCGTAAGCAGTATATATATATATGTTTATATGATATTGCCCTTCCTTATAACCTACACTCCTGGGCTAGGTTGTGGTTTGAGTAACCCTTAGCAGGAATAAGTGATCTTGATCTTATAATACTGGAAAAGGATGAAATCATGTTTGATGCTGCTGATCTGTACTCAAGCTCAAATGTCAATTACATATTTTTTGTGCTTGAAACCGACCACTCTCTGGAAATGACTCCAGAAGCAGGTTACAATAAGCATCGCAGTAGATACAGTGCACATGTTCCCTGTAGTGCCACCACCTTGACTTCACATCTTAATCATTTACTCTCCACATGACTACTTTCACCACTTGGAAACCCAACTTTCAGTTCTCCAGAAACAGCCAAGCTTGGGCAGAGGGCTCCAGGTTTTATCAGTGATCTCTTCTGCCCATCAAAAAGAAACAAGCGTGATACGTCAGTGAGAAAGTCAGATAGCTGTATGTTTGTGACCATCACTGTTCATATAAAAAAAACAGTCACTAGTCCCCAATTTCATTGGCTTCCCGTTGTCCTGTTAAAGTGTCATTTTCAATTTTGATTTTTAGAGCTACAATAGTGAGGGTCAACACAATATACCTTTGGCAAGATTTAATTAGCATTACTGCACAACCACAATGGCTAATTTTTGGCTTTTCTTTTGTGTCATCATGTAGTGGAGCTACTGTATATAGATACCTGACATAATATTCACCATTTGCTTCTCTGCCAATTTTCAATAGAGGTCTCCATTTTAACTTCATAAAAAGAAGCAGGCTCATCATTAATAACATATCCTAGAAATATGAATCTTGGTAAGTACAATCATGTAACCACTACAGCCAGTAATGGTTACACATACAAAGAAAAATTAAAAGCTGCCATAACATATAAATATTGGTGTACCAGCTTAACAAATGGAGGCTAACAGCATTCAGTACATTTCCTGACTCACTGCACTTATTTTGTTTTTGTGAATGGAAATAATTAAAACAGCCTTAATTCAATGAGGGTGTATTAAATAAAAAGAAACTTTAACTAGACTGAAACACAAATTCCATGACCAAAATTCCAGGTAAGGAGAATCAGCCAGATCTGCAAAGCTTGTGTACAGCCTAGAACACATTTAGTTGCAAAACCAAACCACAAAAAAAATAAAGAACTGAACAACTGAACACAAGAAAACCTGTGCCTCATTTTTGGCATATAGCCTGAGCTCACAACATTTTCCTTGGTGTCTGAAAAACATATGGTGTGTGGACACCCCCGTGAATCTGTAACCCTCATTTTGCCTCAGTGACCTGCTAATTGCTTCCCTTTTTATTAACCCTTCCCCCCAAAATAAAGACAGAAAAAGGCCAGCCAGTGACTCCATAGTACCTAACCCAACCACAAAAAAAGGGTCAATCCATCATTTCCTGGGTGCACTGCCCACAGAGGAAATGGGTTTTGCTCTCTTCGTTAGTACAGGCTGTCCGCACAGTGTGCAAGAGCCTGATCTGATTGAAAGAGCTGGGCCTGGCCTTGTTAACGTGGTGGAGGTCAATCAAGCCACAGACAGAAAGCGACACTGCAAAGATGCAGCATGCTCCCTAAGGTCTTGTCTTCAAAGCCACACACAAGTGCCTACATGCCTGCAGAAGCCTTTCACTGAATTTCTTAGTTATTACTTGTCATCACCAAGGATATTACTATACCACCTCAAACATGATATTTCCTAATTCCAGTTGTGTATTATTTTGAAATCACGCTGCCAAATAAATGATTTCACACTTCAGGTTCACTGCAGGTTCAGGACAGCTGTTATTCATGTGCTAATATATAAAAAAAGTTAGCAGGTGCAGATACAGTAGTTGCACTGGCTCATTCCAATTTCTTCTTCTGTGCGTGATGCACCCTGAATGTTACTAAACTAAAACGCAAACTTTAAACTTGAATTTTCTACGAGTAGATCATGGCAACAGTAAGAAATTACAAACAGGAAAAATGTGAAGAGATCTCAAAATTATTCAGAGCCAAAAAACAACACAAGTTAATTTTCAAATACAAGTAGAAATGAACAACGTTAAGTTTCCAATTTAACAACAAGCATGCCACGATGTCAACAATCTAGCGGACTATAAAGTTCCAAATGGCTCCAAAATTAACTCAATGCAATAATAACCACAAATATTAAAAAAAAAGAAAAACAATCAGTTAACACAATTTACACAAACTTGCTGAATGCTACATCATGGCTCAATTAGGAGCTTTTTAGAAGATTTTCTCAGAATGAGATTTCGAACAAGGGACAGCTCTCTTTTTATGAAGCATCCCATTATTGTTTTTTGAAACCAAATGTCTAAATAAGCAAATAAACCAAATGGAAAAGGTAAATCTGACTGTCCTGAGTAATGTCCAAAACAGATCAAAAGTCAGCAGTCAGGCTAAATTCCTCTCATTGTTGTTTAAAAGTAATCTATTCACTAACCCCTGGGAAACAAGACGCCACATCCATTCTGTACAGAAAAAGTCTTGCAGGATCGACTGAAAGACACAATGGAGAACATCACTGGCAACAATGCTGAACTCATGGCAAATTTCTATGGAGAGAACAGAGGAAAGAAGAAAAAGGACAAATGGGTGACATGCATTCCAGGAATCCACTACATGTGAAAACTAGGAGGGCAAATATGGATTTCAAAGAAAGTCTCTCCCCACCATCCACCACTCCCCCCCCCCCCCACACACACACACACCAACCTCCACACTACAAGGCCTTCAGCCTAGCAGGGGATGTTAATTTGTCTCGGTTGACCCTCGCCTTTGTTGGCTGGATGTATCTAGTTTGTAAAAGCGCTTTCATCTCGGCTGCTAAACATGCTTGAATTGAAGGGGTTATGATGTGTTTGGACCATCCTCGAGCAGGCGATGTCCATGCCGGGGGTTAGCTCACTGCACTTAGCGGCCCCCTTCGTCTGCCTCACACCGGCGCAGGGGGACCTATTGGCACGGTGTTTGTGTCCGCACTATCTGAGGTCAGGAGGACATTCTGAAACCAGCTTTTTGCTTGCCCGGGTGGAACGGCCTCTTGGGAAAGGTCGAGGTGGGGGGGGGGGGGGGGGGGGGGGGGGATGGGGGGAACGACAATTACCCCCCAAAAAGGACAAAAAAGTGCCGGTCAACTCATGTGTACAAGCTGAGTATCACAGGCTTCCCAACTTTTGCGCAACAGCCTGTGGGACAATGGCCGCTCCTGGAACAGGTCAACAGCAGCAGCACGTGATGTGCAGAATGACTTACGACTCAGGAAAAGGATAACACTGTTCAGCTTGTTTAAGTTTTTACTGTATTCCTAGTGTACCAATATGCTGCAACCCTGGATACACACATACACATGCTTTTTAAAAACTCTGAAACATATATAGAACTGCATATTCTCCACAGTCTCCGTCTTCTCCAGTTTAACACATGGGGGGGGTATGGGGGTCTTCAGGAAAATCAAGCCAGAGGTACCTTCTTTACATTTTCAAATGTCTGTTCAGAGAACTCTCCTCTGAAACTGTATCTCAGATCTTCTTTTGAGATGAAAAATATGCCCAAATATGCCTAAAATGATACAGAGTTTTACTCAAGCAACAACTACTCACGCAACCCATCAATTCTACCTTCTGAACAGTCTTACGAAAAAAATAATCATTGAACTGCCAACACATCTGAAACCACTGTTACCTCCAGGTTGCTAAAGAGCAAATAGCTCTTACAACAAGAAGGACATTGTATTTCTTCTGCTTAGAATTAAGAAGGACTTCATTTACAAAGTGCAAGTGTTTGACTTTCCCAGCAATAGAGAAGACCATACAAACAAATCTGAGCAGCCACTACTGAAACAAGCCTGAAAAACTTTATTATTTTCATTTTATTCTCCTTCACGTGCAGACAGACAGAGGAGAATTTAATAAAACCCGGTAAACAGCACAGAACATTCTCATCATCACTCACAATGCCACCGGTTTTTAAAATTCCGTTGTTTTCTTTAAAGATTTTGCAGTGTTCACCACCCGAACAACAACACATTGAGCAAACTGTCAACCCTGAAACCTCCACTTTTGCGCTGAAAAACAAACACTATGCACTCTCCTTGGGATCGGCATAAACTTGAGATCTGAAGTGTGAAGGCAGCATGGTGAAACCATCAGTCTTTCAGACAGAAATAAACCCCAAGCACAGGGTAGCCTATTCCATCTCATTACCGATATGGGTTTTCAAGCGCGCTATTAAAGTTCTGTCTGAAATGTCTAGCCAGTTACACCTGCATGGGTCATGTCTCTAATGAACTGGATTTTGAACGAAGTCTGCAGTGATGGGGAATACTGACGGCGGTTATTTGGGACACCACCTGCTGTCTGAAGCTGCTCTCTCCCTCTGCTCCCAGGGAACAAAAATACGCCCCATATTTAATGTGTGGGAACGTACATTCTATCCGTTATCGCTTTATTGTTGCGGCTCCTCTTTTTCCTCGCCTTTTTTTTTTTTTAAAAAAAACTAATTGCATTCTTGACTCCAAAGGCGCAGCCCGCTCTACAAAGCTCGAGAGGGACCAAAAAAACGAGAGAGAGAGAGACGCGCGCATCAAAGTTTTGCGGTTGAGTGGGGCGGAGCAATGGAGGCGAGGGGTGGTTGGTGGGTGTTGGGGGTTGGGGCAGCAGCAGCGAGTCTCGCTGTACGCTTATACAAAGGTCAGAGGTGATGCTCCCTTCGTTGTGAGAAAGTGGTGATTCTGGGCGGTTTATCAAACAATCATTTTCTTTTGAAAAATTCAGAGGCATTGCCCTGCAACAACTTTGTAGATGTGCTTGACGGGTTTTGGACAAAACACCTCCCTCCTCTTTTTTTTTTGCCTCTCCTCGGGGTGGCTTCTCCCTTGAGTGCCTCAGAACCCCCTCCCTTTGGAGTGGTCAGTGGAGACCTCCACCCACTGCTCAGCATTGTGCGCCAGGCCCTTTGACACTTAGTTAGGGTCCTTTATTGCCGAGTCCCAGCACCACCTCCCAACCACATCCATCCAACTCGGGGCCACAGGCATTCAGGTGACTTCAGACGAGCTGTAAAACCCACAGCCTTCTTGGAGGCTTATGGACCGTCTGGATATTGCAACCGGGGAAAGACAAATCAAAATGTCATGAGTGTTTTGAACAATTATCAACATACCATAACGACTGGTCACATTTGTTCATTATTCTATAAGGTATCATGCAATATTCTTTTGTCTTCTCTGAATAAACACATTGAACATTATGTCAAAGGTAGAAAAAATGATCTAGAAGGAATTTTTAAAAGGCGAACCTTAAATAGCCGGAAAAAAAAACCCTCGGGCTTGCCGGATGTTGTTAAAAAAATGATGATATGCTTTAGCATAGATGGGAGATCAGTACATCTACAAAATCCTCAGTAGAGACAGGATGTGTCAACATTGTAGCAAATTAATTTAGCAAGCAGCCCATATGTAAATGTCCAGAGAAGAATTTGCACTAATCCTACTTTAGGCTGGATTGAGATGCAGTCTAAAACTTCTCAATCTGACACTGCAGTAATTACGAAATAAAACTTCCTTTTAATTCGTGTCACTCCAAGTGTAGAAGAATGTGCACTGAGCAATCACTAAGTCTATTTTGTGTTCTGACAGGATATTAGAATTACATTTTTAGAAATGTTTTAAGCACATAAAGTACAGCATGACCTTGATATGACAAATGAAATTTCTTCCACACACGAAAAATATAATTGAATAAACCGTACAAACTGCATTAAAGCCCAACAAATATTTTCATATATTGTTTGTATAGACAGGTTCACATTTTTCTATTATATTCTCTAGATCTTGAAGGAAAACAAGTAGATGCATAACCAAAGCACAAATACCTAGTGAGAATACATGGAATGAATTTAAACTGCTTACTCAAGGGTAGAATAGCAGGACACCATCTTGTATTTGAACTCACATCCTTCCAGTTGTAAGTCCAGACACTAACCACTACAGTATTTCACACTCCTGCCCAGGTAAGAAACAAAGCAACGAAAATTGGTGGTTATTTCTAATGCCACCTCCATGAAGTTCATTTCTCAGGTTCAAAACAGACATTCAAGATAATCAGAAATTCTGTTTTCGTACTTCTGTGTCCCATTGAAGGATGTGTACTGATGCCAAAAGCTCAAATATTTACTGGTTTCAGATGTACTTTTTTGTTCAATAGTATTTGGAGGAAGCATAAAATCTATTGCTCCATTTTCTTCATATTAACCAAGTGGATCTTTTTTTTTTTTTTACAAAGCAACTCACAAGCAGTAGGAACAGAAGACAAAGAAACTGGACCGGTCTTGACAACAGAAAAGCTACACGGAAAACTGGGGACTGTCAGCTACATTAACGTCCAGAACAGACGTACACCAAGGAGAGAGAACTGTATTACGTGGATAATGTGCCATCAGCTCCCTGTCAAGCACTGTGATGAAGCCTGGAGACAGACAGCAGGGGGAGTATTGTCCCACACAGGAACCCGAGTCCTATCCAGAGAATCTACAGGAAAAAAAAGATGGCAGCACTGTGAAGATTAGTTAATTTCACTTGCATTATGATCTCCTTTCAATCCATTGTAGTTCCATATTTAACAGTTTTCTTATAACAATGGAGCTGTTTGTTCCTTCTATTTGATATTTATTCCTTCTCAAAGTGCTTCCAAACTAGAATTTTTTAAGGCTGAATTTGTTTCAAGGATGGAGGGTAGTAAATTAGAAATGTTTGCAAACATTTCTAACTTTTAAGATGCTCCAATACAATATATCATAATTGAGAAAAATGCATATAATAGGTGAATTACTCTGACTGCACTCAACCAGGTGCCATCTAAAATTTTCAAATTTGAGATCAGGAAAAACAGATCATCTGTAATTATTTTTTAGCCTATCAAAACTTTTTAGAGGCAAAATTTAGGATTAAATAGGAAGCAGGAAAAAAAAAGCATTTGAAATATGCTGAAATAGGTTTCATTTTTACATTCCTGATTTTACCTCAAATTTAAAATTCCCAACACTGTAGGTTTTAGCATAACTGAAAACAGCTTTCAGATGCATTACACACTGTAGTCCGCAAGCATCTTCATTCTCCAAGCAGCAACACAAACTAAACTGCATTTTGTGCTGCAAAGAAAAGAGGTGGTTCTTTCTTCTATATATTGCTTCAAGATCAACTCCTGCAGGTGTACATAGACTGCTTTGCTCGCTAAGTTTTAGCACAGTGAAGTTTATGTAAAAGACACTTTTGGTCACTAGTTACACTTGCCTGGTATTGAATCAAAGGAAAAGCAGCAGCGATGTTTTGCTGCAAAAAAAAATACTAAAAAGGTGACAAAAGTAAACCTCTGGAAAAAACCTACCAGTCCCATCACACGTTGAATTCATCTTACATCTCTAATTCTCAAAAATATTTAAATTATTCTAAAATCCATTTATGGGGTGGGGGTGGAGGGACATTACAGCCCTCACGCAACCTGATAAGGAAGAAAATCTCAAAGGAGGCAAAAAATGTAAACATGTTTTTTTCTTTAAAATGTTTTACATTCACTCTAGCACTTAGCAAGCTAAGTCCCTCCCCGTGCTCAGCAAGCTGTAGATCTAAGGCAGTGTTTTAAACTGACTGTGCTGGCTGGTGTCTATTCATTAATCTATCTATTAATGCATCCTGCTGTAAATCTCAGTAACTTGCTTCATTATTGTAAATAAGGATTCATAATAAACCAAAACTAAGCCATTTGTATTCAAAACACAGATGCCTGTATTCTAAATTAAACACAATGGCTTCCAGTCAAGATTCAAAAGTTGTATATGAGAGCAGCATAAAGCAATTATTAAACAATAAAAAGTGCTAGGATGTTGCACAGGGCTAAAACGTTTCCTCGCTGCTTTTCAGTGTTCAGTTTCTTCAGGAACATGGTGAACAGGTCTGTGGTTCTCACTGTGACAGGTCAGTTGTTCCAACATTTGGGGGCTTAAGCACAAAACGGTCTTTTCTGCGACTTGCAGCCTTTAAGCGATGGCACTGCTAGTCAGCCTGAGGAACTGGACCTCTGTGCCGAAGTAGGAACACAAGGCCTAACACTGGTCAGGTGGAATGCTGGTACATTCCCCTTGGAAGGCCTGTAGGTCAGCGCCAGGATTTTGACGCAGGAGTGAGCTACAAACAGAAGCCAGAATACAGTATAAAGGATACTGGAAACCAAGAGTGTTTTGCTATAATATGGAAGGTTTCACGATATTAAAATGGAGAAACTGGTGAATTTAATGAACATGTAATGTATTAGCCTATAATTTATCACCCTATTTATTTATTAGCTTATAACTTAAAGAAAAACAGAAGCATGGTAGTTCTTTGTAAATGCTGATTGCTTGCTTCATTTTATAACTCCCTTGTACCCACTCTGAAGTAAGCAGTTGTTAATCTTGGCTTCACCATGACTGTCAGAACCATATGCTTCTTCTTCACACAGTCAGGCCCATAGTGCCCACAGCAGAGTCTGCACCATTTGTAGCACTGATGCAGCTCTCACTGATAAAACAAAGATCACAGGTGATCAGCATTCAACAGGGCTAGCCTCAATTTGACACTAGGCTGGACCTACGTCCATCTTACCCTAGGGGGTGCTGGGACAGTTCTGCAGTACCATTTGGGGACTCCCAGTGACAGCGGGGTAATGACACAGCCCAGACTCAAGCTGGCAATGTCAGGGCCCTGCTCCAAAAAAAGCACCTTTCCTGGTTGATTAGCGGAGATTAGCTCATTGTTATCAATTTACCCAATTAAACCTTCAACTATGCAGGGTGTTTTACAAACATAGTCATTAAAAGCAAATCTAGATAATATACATTTGCTGCCCTTTCTAGGTGTAATAAACTTTACTTTTCAATAACGTGAAAATTACTTAGTATATATATAATATATTAATTTTAGTGAATTGCCTTGTTTAAGGGGAAAAAATAATTTATGTTCTAATTCTGGTTTCTCATTTTGCTGTTATTAACACATTTAATGCTGTATAAAACAATCAGCATAGATGCAGACAGTGCTATTGAAGGAAAGGGGAAAAATATTGACCTGTATAGTTAAAATGTAAATCAAATCCTACAGCATCAAATCCTTAGAACTGTGTATTCCACTAATACCTGTAGTGAAAATCTTGTCTGCAGCAACCTGGAGATTGAAACTATCCAGCTGGTTGCAAAAGATGAATGTTTGGTCAGTGACTTTTGCACATTGAACACAGACCTATAACCACATAATGTTTGGTTACAAAAAGGTCCAACAGCAATCCAGATGTATTATTCTTTTCTTTTAGTATTCTTACATGTTTTACACATTTACTACAGTACATTACATGTTAAAAGAGCACTTAGATTATTAGAGAGAAAGAGTCTTCGTTATCTCCATGGGGAAATTGCCCCCTGTGGATAATAAAGAATCTCACTTTTTTTTTTAAATAGTGCAGATATTTTGCTTTAACCATGAAGAAACTGTCTTTATCAAAAAAAAAGAGTGAAACTGAAAAAACAAAACATTGCAGTTACATAAAAATTTAAAAGTGGCAAACTTCATATTAAGAGTTTCGAACTATGCTCTACACACAGTATCAAAAAAATCTTTAAGTATAATAGAGACAGAGCTGGAGAATGCACTTTAAAAAGACACCTGCTACCCATCTAGACTGCCGTTTTGTGTCAAATGTTATAACTGAAGGAGGTGGACACTGGTGTAGTACAGCCTGGCGGAGCAGAGGATATAACTTCTGGGCCATATTCCCTGAGATTTAATCAGCTCTCTGTTCAAAATTTATGGCCATTTTTGTGCCTCTCTCCCCTCTACAACTCTTCTCTCCGCTTCATCACCACTGCAGCAAAAAGCAATTTTAACATTAACTCCACACTTCCACCCTGGGATGCGACTGCTAAATTATCTGTCGGAGCGGCTCTGATCAAAGCTGGAAAAACACAGGCACACTGCAAAGAGTAAATAAGTAGACAGGAACCCCCACCCAATGGCAAAAATGATTAAAAGGAATACAGTTTTTTTCCCCCAAATCAAACCTTCATAATCTCCAACCACTATCACTTTAACAATAATTTAAAGATCAATCACTTAATGTATCGCATTCCTATCATATGTGGAAAAAAATGTTTTAAACACCAAAATCTCACAAAACCTTGTGGTTAAAAAATGACCCATCAGACTTGAAAACCTTATCTTGGATTATGTCTTTCAAGATTTCTCTCTGAAGGATGGAATGATAAAAAGAGCTTACTGTTTAAATTCTGTTTCTAAAAAAATGTAAAACAAAGCCATCCTTTGTGACAAATACCAGCAATGACTGAAACTGCAGAGGCTGTAAGAGTAACATTTTAAACCATCAGATGTTTCATTAAGTGTGACATACAACGAACATCTTGGAAGGTAAAGGCATAGGGCACATTAATCGACCTGGTCCTGTTGAACTATAAATGAAAATTACACAAAAAATAAAAGGATAAATGCTATAGTTAATCAACATACCAAGTCCCAGTTTGGGACTTAAGTTACAGAATCATTCTTCCTCTGTCAGAATGTAAGTGGTTAATTTGAGGACTTCACAGATCACACTAAAGCTGAACTCTTAATTAAGGCAGCTAGGAAAAGAGCAGAAATAAATAGCTTGGAAACTGCACTAAAACTCTATGTAACTAACAGTGCGGTCAGAAGTAAAATTAAAATGTAATGAATTGTAGTTACCTCTAGGGAAGCAAAGAAAGAAATAGGCATGCAGAAGACGGACATATCTTCGTTTAAAATAAACCATGTGCATTTACCATAAATATTAGACTCAATTCGAATCATCCTTTGAAATCTGCACATATATTTATTATGCATTCCTTTTATTTATACATCATCATTTAGGCAGGGAAAAACTGAGACCATTCATACATGAAGCACAACAAAAGCAATTTGTCCTTCTTATTGCTTCTATTTCATCATTATTTAACAACAATAAGACTGTCATACATAATGACATAAAAATGGAATTCTGAAACAATACATAGATTCTATAATGATTTCCATCCCAAACAGCTTCACAGATAGAAGGGGAACCACTTCATTCACCACATCGACCCACAGAACATACTGCGAGGTTCTGTCAGGTCTGGTCCAGAGGGAAGAGTGCAACCTACTGCTCCACCATCTTACAACAGCACCCTAGCTTCCCTTTGAGCTCCCCACTCCTGCCAGTGACTTGATCAGAGGAGATCAAGGTAGAAGGTAGCAGCAAAGCTACAGTCACAAATCTTTTTCCAGTCATTGTGGATTATTGCACTGTGAAAGAGAAGAAATGCCTGTATCACCATCCCTAACAGAAAACCTGGGGATTGGTCCTTAGCTCAGAAGTTGGTTTCTAACACTGATTGAGCAAGCCATTAACACAATGATGGCATCTCCCAATACCCCATATACAACAGCCACAGGCAAAGCACTGGGCTGAAGATAAGAAATAGGATGTAAATTAAGAGCCATTAGTAGCAATCAAAAGGACCTTCTTGCAGATAAGAGAACACAGGAATCCACACACGCGGGCATGCAGCCTGAAGCCTGAAGCTACAGACAAAGGCTTCGTTCAGACAGGGGGCAGAGCCACGTCTATCACATCTCACATACCCTAACTCAGAACTAATTTGGGTCAGAATGTGTTCTGCAGGGACACAGTCTCTTTGAAAAGAACTTTTCGTTAGTGCTTGTGGACCGGCATGTTACTCTACCACTACCGAGCACACAAGGCCGGGCTAGAATGCATCAGGAGATTGAAAGCTTCTCCAAGTGTCTAACAGATAGAGGTACAATCTTTTTATATTTAATTGATTACCATCGGTTGCCCTTCTTTTAACCGTTTATTTTTGTAACTGGCTCTGCATGTTTTAAGACATAAGACTAAGACAATATATATGCAATAAGACTTCATAACATGCAACAGGACTAGTATGTAACAAGTAAATCACGAGTTGAATTCAGCTTGTGGCATATTTTTTACAAATGTATCCAGTTTAAAAGATCTTTTGTTAATAGTTACTGTAATAATTACATTTACTGTTACTCACATTTAGACCTTTTAACTTTTTAAGAATAAGAATCAAAAACGGTGAAAATGTCACACTCATGTGAATGCTGCACAGGGCTATGGAGAGCTACACAGAGCTTTAATGGAGGTAAAAGCAATGTGCCATCAGCCACCCCCCCCCCAACAAAACTAAAACCTAAAAAGCAGTTTGTCAAAGGTGGAAGTCTGGGAAGTGCTGTTGGTATTGAGCACCTGCAGGGCACAGTGCAAGTCTGTGGGGAGTCAACTTTGGCACTCAGTCAACTACATACGATACCCCTACTAAAGGACATTTCACTTTAGGATGCTGCTGGCTCAGAAGAAAAATGACATATTTTGTTTCACCTAAGGATTTTTTTTCCTTGCCTTTTTAAACCAGGAAACATATTATTTATGCAATAAATCCCCAAGCACCTGAGTCACTGAATCAGTAGCAAGCAGGCTCACTCAGTGTTTTCCTCTTTCTGTCCTACAGCACACTCCCCAGAACCAAACAGCACACAGCTGCTCTCTCCTCTCACTCCCAGCTCTTTAGATACTTCAAGCGTGAAGCTGCAACAATTACATTTGCAAGGGGCTTTTTTTTTCCACCAGCTTTCTAAATTAAAACACGCATTGTGCAATCACTCTTTTCTCCTTTCAGCTTCTCCATAACTAGGCCTTTTTATTCTCCACAAAGCTCCACAGACTCATTTGCTAAAGCTGTAACATTAAAAATAAAAAAAAAAGGTTTTGCTTCATATAAACATATTCAGAGGTATCTACAGTGAAATTACTTCAATCTTTGTACAGTTTGTGCTCCCCACTTTTTTAAAAAAAAAAAAGACGCAGAGATGGTCAGGATTCTTTGTTTGCACCTACTAAATTCAATACATTCACAGTATTGCAACTACAGCTTTATCACATCTTGGCCTTTTTTAATCAGAATGGGGAGCCTGACAAAATCCAAAGGCTAGTTTTAAGGATACCACACTGAAATGCAGCACGCGTTCTTAAAAAGACAAAAATCAGTTTTCTCTATAACCCACCTGCTTAACTAAATAGCAATCATGACAAACGCATGACTTGCAGGAGAACAAGAGGGCCTCCAGAAACAACTACGACTATGTAGAAGATATTTTCCATTTTTCCCCAAACCTGACATACAGTAGTATCTCTTTTTTATGCAGCTATGTTTGTGTGGAGTCACACCTTTCTATGAATGTGTTCTTACTTGGCACGGTTATTGTTTCTGCCGGTAATCTGAGTGCTCAAGAAAGGCTGCTTAAATGTATTAAATTTTGATCAATCAAAGGCATGATATGCACTAAATAACTGCATTGCTAAAGCCACAGTCGTTTTCACTTATGACTTGTGCCAAATGTGCAAGACACAACAAAGGATTTCACACCAGAGTGGCTTGTGCACCTTCATGTTAAGAACCAAGTGTCCACTCTGTCACAGACAACTGATACTACCCACAGCAGTGGAACAAATCAGTCACGTACTTGGTTACAAGTAAAAGTTTCTTCACAATCAGCACAGAATTGGTTTGACTAACTGTTGATTTATTAAAGGGCAGGGAAGCTAAGAGCTAGTCTCCACTTCCCAAAAAAAGGCTTTTAAAATAGCAATAAGCAAACAGCTAACTATGTATGTATTTCATTTGCATTTTTATCCTACAAAAAATGACATCTCAGGAAAAAGCAATGGCTGAAAAATGAAGGGCAGTAACTTCAAGTGCATGGGCAGAACGTGGTGGTCACTTATTACACAGATACCAACAGCTATGTCAGCCATATGGTTCACAGCAGAAAATGGAATGGGTAAAGAAGAACTTAACCAAGATTATCATGTCTGTGATGTGAATCCTTCCTTATAACACATAATACTCAATCAGCTCCATCCAGAGATGGAGAAATCTCTTGCGACAGAAAATAAACTGCAGACGCAGTATATAATTGGAATATAAGCCCCATAACTCTTGTACCAAACTGGGTATTCACGCATCCCAGGGCAGAGATGAATACAGTGAACAGGGATGCAGCAAGTGTTCCTTCTCTTTCATCCCTTTCCCTGCCACAGGCCTGAGGAAAGTGATTTGTTTAAAAGCGATGGGTTTATAGGTTAGCTGACACCTCCATTCCTAGGAATTTTAATTAACTTCTCCCATCGTCAATATGTTAAAAGAAGCAGTTCCATTATCTGGGGGCAGCAGTCTGTTTCAGGGCTTGCTATTTCAGCCATCAAATTGGAGAATTAATGACGTGGATAATCGTCTCTAATTCCAAAATTTGCATTGAAGAGAGTCTGAAGGGAAAGGGGGCACCGGGGCTTAATAAATCGGCTGAGCGGATAAAAAAAAGCCCCAAACCTTAAATGGCCAGGTATTGGTGATCGAAAATCCAGGCTTAGTGTCAGTGAGGCCAGAGGAGATGGGTAATAAGGGCTGTTTTTGTCCTGTAGGAAAATAAGAAAATGTCAGGCGGGAGAGGTATCCCAGCATGCATGTGTTAGCACATGAAGGGTGTTACATACCAGCACATATGTGGATGTCAACATGCCTGAGAAATCAAAGCCTCAGCTCCACTTCCAGTCCAGCTGGATTTTAGGTCACTTTCATTTCCTGAATACATCGTACAGTACTGTATTTTGTATCACTTCATTGAGATATCCTATCTATCTATCTTAGTATAATTTTATTACACATGATTAAAAAAATTAAACAAAAGAGCTACTCATGTGAACTAAATTATCTGTAGCTGATAACTACAAAGGAGATTAAATTTTAAATGGCTTATGTAAAAGGATTCAGCAAGTACCTGGAAGACTTTAGAAACTCCTGTCTAATCTGGATAGGGAAAACAAGTAACTGTCAAATACCTGCTAGCGTATCATTCTTCACTCTCCATTCTCTGTCCATGGTGGAATTAAGGATTGCCCAGTGTTAGGTTTCTCTTCAGAGCCATGAAACCAAATTCTACCACTTACCCTGGACAGATCGACCTCAAGATCTCAATGCTTTTAAACCTCAGGAACCAGTGGAACACGCAGCTCAGTTCTACACATCATTTACCTTCATCAGAACATCAGAAGACCCATCCTGCTGCATGACCTATGCAATACAATGTTCTGGTCAAGCTGTTCTTACTACTCACAGAAGCTTGACATTTTTTGGTAACTGTTCCTGAACCTTCAGCCAGGCACATTCTTGCTGTCAATAGGACTGAAGTAACCATTGGTGTTCTATGAAACAAAAATGTATTGCCACTCTATTGCCAGTTCATCTGTTACACCATGGACAGAGCATGACCCACCTTTCTGCATTCAAAAAAAGAACCGATTTTGTTCTCCTTTGAAGTCTTCTTCAGCTTTCTCTTATGAATGTTAGTAATTAAGTCTCCCCATAGATTTTGTAAAAGGAATTCACTGTACTGTGACAGGACTACCAAGACACCTCTTTGAAGACAAGTCAGTCATTAGGCTCATGCATAGTATCCAGAAGATCACTAGACTTCATTCAGGTTACCCCAGAAACTCATTTATATATCTTGCAAAAGGCATGCTTGATGCAACAATACTGACTTTTTTTAAAAACGGAGCTTGCTTTGATGGAAATATTTGTGCAAACATGAGCTTACAGTTTCCATTGAAGAGTTTACTTTGCTTGTCCACCACAAAGCAGATAGTTCATTGCCATGTGTTCAACAGTCCGCAGAAACATTTAATCTTCAGCAATATCAGATTACAATATTCCTTTCTTGAAAGGCACCAAGAGTGGCAAAAATTAATTCTGTGACACAATGCTCATTACAGTCATTTTCCCTATGTGAGTGGTGGCACCAATCAAGACTGAAGCTAAGTGTTAGAGCACCTGTTGTAAACACATCTTCCCCAGGACACAAACATATTACAAAGCATGGCTACAGGGTTTTATCAGGCACATTGCCAGGTATATGATGGCTGTCATGGGGCTAAAAATCACAGAAACCTTTTTTGGGAGGCAGATTCACCCATGTGTTTCTGTTCATGCTCGATTAAGAGCTCTGCAAGCAAGTGTTTTTTACAGCTAGCCCAATAAGTTAAATCAATACAAAGGCAACAGTAAATCAGAGTTAATCTGTATGTTTTACAACATAGCGGCACAGAGGAAAAATAACAAAAGGTGATAGTGTTCGCTGTGTAAGCACAGAGAAACGGTATCACATTCGCCACTACCTGCATTAAAAAAAGCACTATTTGACCCCACAGTCAAGTACGGCAGTAAATTGAGGACTCCCTAGTACAGATCTGGCCACCTGTGTTGGTATCCAGTGACTCTGCACTTTTCTGGGCATTTCCTTTCTGCTTCTGTAGCAAGACTGTCATGATTTAAACCATCAGGCCTTTTGATAAGGTAGGTAAATGCAATTTTTAAAATGGATTTTATTTGCATGACCAAAACATTTTGCATTGCAAAGCAATGTTGAGTCATTTTATTCACATAAGTCTTTTGGGATCTCCAGTAGCAAATGTTCCAAAACCAGCACTTTCATTGAAATAGAAAGTTAAACACATCTCACACTTTACTTATTCAAGAAGCACTAATCACTTACAATACTTCATATTGACTTTTTCACCAAAGGAAATAAGGCCTCTAATTAACATATTAGGAGAAATGCCTCAGAGATTCAGAATCCATCAAAGCTAGGTCAGACACTTCCTACATTTATTAAAAATAAACTTTTACATACCTACACTTTAACAAGAGTGTACTCAAAAGTTTTTCTAAGAACACAAAATGCCCTTCATCTTACCAATAAACATCTGTTTAGGATTTAAATTATTTCTTTGCACAGCTGACCTGAAAACAAAACCACCCAGAAAATAAGAAATGAACACATCTCCTACCTTTGTGAAGGACTGATCGCTACAGACCACACCCGGTCAAGGGTGGGAATTGTGTGTAAACACTCTCCAAGCCTGTTTGATGACAATGACCAAACCTAATGGAGAGGGAAAAAAAACATTTGCAGCTCAACTAATAATTTTCACAACTGTTTAATATGTTAGGAGGGGTTAAACAGGTATTGACAGTACCACAAGTTTCACATCAGGAAACATAGTTTAATTATCCTAAATAAGATTGCATTCCCGTCTTTAAATGAAAAAACACTACGCTATCAAAATGGAATGGTAAACCAAATTATTGAATAGTCCATTACTGCAAATAAAAATAAGTTTGACATGATATTTTGTACAGGTATGAAGAAAATTGATACTTACTTTATTCATTTCCTGGTAAAGTAAGATAGCTGGGAATTACACAGGTAAACAACTGACTTTAAGCGTCAACATTGTGAAAAGCAATGGTTTTAAATTGTTAAAATTACTTCCCAGGTGAGAGACTCTCATGAACCACACTGACAGTATACAGGATGCGTCATTGAAGAATTCATCCAGAATCAGAACCACAGAATGCATTCTGTTGCTAGAGTCCGTACCTACCCGAGCAGTTCTGTCTCTGGAACCACTGACGATGACCCCACCCCTGCTGTCGACACAGTTCACCTCCTGGTTGTGAGCACAGTATTCCACGCTGAAAGAGCTTCTTCTCTGATGGAGAATGATCTTTCCATCCCTAACAAAAAAAAAAAGATTGTTTGATTTTCAGCTTTGTTAATGGAAAACATCAAATTGAAAAACGAAGCACAATGTGATAGTTCTTCAGAGTTGAAACCTAAAGCCGTCATTGACATGAGAAAACCCCAAGCAATACCCAGCTTGACAGCCAGAGTGAGACTTAGAGCACAAGAGAAGGAGTCACGTGATTTAGTCTGTCCCACCATCTTGCTTCCTGTGTTGTCCTGGAAACAGCAGTGAAACAGCGGACCATGTTTTGCTGTGGCTACACACTAAAAATGTTCCCAGGCACAAATTAGATTAAACACCTTGGAAACATTAGAAAATCACTTGCAGCTGCCAATGATAAGCTAGACGAGAGTACCAGAGCAACCAGATTACTTAGGATGGTGGCTCTGTTAATGTTATTAACACCTTTTTTATACTGACTGTTAAAGTTATGTTTTACAGCACAATGGCTGTAGTAATAATGAGAACACACTCACAAAAAGTTTCTAGTATTGCTGGATCAGCCAGCTTTTAAGAAGCAGGTGTGTCGTAGGCAGCTTCAATGCATTTGAATAAATCTAAAAAGAAACAGTGACCCAATGTACAATTCAACAGTAAAAGGGCACTAGCATTCAATAAAAATGGAATGCAGCCTTCACGTCAAGATTAAATCAAATGATCAGAAGTGTATTTCATATCTTCTGTAGTTAAGTAGGCCTTAGGTAGGATCTCAGCCTTCCTGATAGTAGAGGAGGGGAACTAAGTACAGGAATTAAAAGCATGATTAAAATTCTCATCATTGTCAGTGTATGAGCAAACATGATGAGGCAAGAACATTTTTGAATAATTTCAATTTCAGAAGCACTCTCTGGTGAAAGGCACGATAACTTCATTCTTAATGGTGAGTTTCAAAGTTTGCTGATGGACAGCAAAAACTGCGAGCCATAAGCTTGAAGGTGGATGTTGACAACAAAAACACATTAATGAAAAAAACAAACAATTATCTCATGTCAATTGGGGAAATGGTGTGTCTGGAGACTGAAAAAGCAGAGAGGAGAAAACAGCTGTTCAATTAGGTAACATACAAAGTGACAGTCTTCTGAAACAATTTGCACAATCACAAGACAGTACCCTCCAGCACTGATAAGGTGCGAGTCGGTAAGAACAAATCTGCACACGTCCTCCTGGTGTCCAGAGAACACAGCCAAGGGTTTCCGTTGAAGTCCCCCTCCATCTGCTCGTAGCTGGTACGCTCCGATATCAGCGGCCTGCGACAGATACAGCACACTGCTGTCTAGCTGTAGCCATGGCAACAAGCTAAGAAGGAACACAACCATGGAATGGAAGTTACAGACATACCACATTTTTTTTTAAACAAATTTGTCTAAGTACAACAAGGTGTTTCGCTACACATCTATTAAACATCAGTTCTTGTGCTCTTTCTCCACATTTCAAACACATTTAAATCCAGTTATGAAACTAATAAGTGTATTATGCAGAAACACTGCTTATACAGCTTTGGATGACTGGCAGAACATTTTGGGAAGCACAAGAAAGTTTTAACTTTGAACTGATTATTGATGATGGCCACAGAAAACATAACTTGATTCTCATGAACAATTACACTATTACAAATATACAGTTTTTGCCGACAACAACAATTAATTCTTATTCATTCTACCAGCTGTGCTGTAAATAAAAAATAAAATCCCATTTTCATCTCAGTAGAAACATTTTTCAACTAGTTTCACACCACTATGGCCACAGTGATTTGGGAAAACGGAAAAAGGAGAAAAGTAAATGCTGTAAATAAGTAAATGACTGAGGTCAGGAAAAATGATGACGGGAGGACAAGTACAGCTTACACATACATCTACCATTACTCTAACAAGTGCCTGAGACCATTTTCACCCGTAAACTCGATCAGCTTTAACCTTCTCCGACCACTTAACTGTGTCGACTCACTTGAACTTCCACTTCAGGACAGTCTCCCTGCGGCATCGCCCTCTACACCAATTCTGAGAGACCTTCACTCTGTCCTTTAGGGGGATTCTGGGAAACCTGAAAAAAAAACCCAACAACTTTAACACTTAAACTGTCAAGTCAAATTTCATAGTATGAATTGTGTTTTCAGATGTTTAAGCTTTAAACCCCCATAACAGATAATTAGAAATTATGAAACCACTGTAAACTATTGTCATTTATACAAGACAGAACAATTCATAGTTCTGGGTCACTAATACTTACATATTATTAAACTTAATACTGTTTTCCCTATAATTTGTGTCCTTTAAATAGTTTCCAATCACATTCCACTTGATAAGCAATTAAAATTAATAACATTTTTGTATTCCCCTCAGTTTGGAACCACAAGATGTTTTTAGAACTAATTTTGACCTATGATTTTTGTACTACACAAAGAGAATGAGGACTCGAGTAACTTGTACTATGTCAGTTACTCATTTTCTGAAACACTTCAGGCTCAGCAACGAACACATTCATTTACATCCAGAAATATGATAAGGCTGGAGTTTCATTTCATATTTTTTGCAGATATGGTATGACAACATTACGTATGGTGCCAAATCTTTTCATGCAACGAAAAAGGGATGATAATGCCATGCAATTATCAAAATACCTAGGATGTTTTACTAGTGTTGTAATATTGAACATATTTTTTTTTCTATCTAAAAAAATCATGAATAAGGATCTATAGATTAGACCAATAGGTCTAAGCTACAACAGCAAAAACAAAAGACAGGAAGAGTGGTCTTCTCTCTAATTGGATTTTTGCAATTTTAAAAATGATCTGCTCAACATAAGAAAAACAATTGTTCATTGTTTAAATGTTAAATCAGATATGGCATCATCCCTAATTTAATACAGTTTTAATTCTACATGTGTACAATTCAATAAGATGAACAAATTCAACTAAAAATATTTTGGCATTCTTGGGGGAAGATTTATTTAATGGGGGAAAGCGCATCCTTAAGTTACAATCAGATGTTTTAATGTTGCTGTCTGGATTGGCTGGGTGTGGGGATATTGTAGAAGGTCATTCTAAGTGTTTAAATCATACTATGCAGTTTTATATAGCAGCTTTCTAATATCCTTATTTTGCAGAAGACTCTAGTTTGCATTAATGTTAATATTTTTGAATGACCCATGATGACAGGCCAGTTTTCATCTATAAAAAGTGGTCTTGATATCCCCCTTACTGCAGAATGGCCAATAAATAAGTACAGTATGCAGGTAATGGGAAATCGCTTAGAAAGATTTTTTTTTTCTGAAAGAAAGATCAGACTATAACAGATGTTTAGTTACTGCAAATTTGGTGAAGCTCCAGAGACTCTTGCTTAGCTGTATTATTTATTTTCTTTTTATTCATAACACTGATGTCAGTATCTGAACACATATCAGTATTATAATACTAGAACATTCACTAAACATGAGAAGCAATTATTAGGTGTTCAGCTTGCCAAGTCACAATTGCCACAGTTATAAAATAATTTATTGTACCGACAAGTATTTGAATATCAAGGCTGGCAGGTGCACCTTAAGTTCTGGTCAGTTTGGTTTTGGAACTGTTTGGTTGGAGATGGCGAATGACCACAACTACAACAAACAGTAATCTGAGGTTTCCCCATTTCACAAACCTGGCCATTTGGCACACATCTCCACAACAAATGTGAAGCACACATGCTCCTTTCTATGAAAGCTCCCACTCCAACACTCCCCCGCGCACACACACCTGTAAATCATCTTATTTCTAAAGAAAAGACTCTCCTCTCCAACGGCATTTCCATCACTAATCTTCCAAATTTTCAAGAGAAAATCTAAAAAGAAACGTAAGTAACTGCTTAAACCATTAAACACAGCTCTTGCAAAATTAATGCAATATCGGGGGGGGGGGGGGGGGGGAGTTATCATGTAGATGAAAAAAACATGTTCAGAAACAGATAGATTTTCAATTCACCTCTACATTTATATACAATCCTGCTGCATGCATATAATAATGATCAGGACATTTTGCTCAATCACATCAGACAGCGCCCTCTGAAAATATGGGTACGGATCGATGGCAGAACCTTGGTGTAGGTGGGATAAAAGCAATAGAGAAAGAGATCACCAAACAAGAACATTCTTTTTTTTTTACCAATCCTGGAACCCCCTCCCCTCTCCTTCACACATACACCAAAATTCAGTACATCTTAATAAGCTGTCTTGCTCAACACCATGGTGAACAACAAAAAAAAAATTCAGAAGCTCCATCTTTGAGTGAAATCTACAAGGAAATTCACCATTCATAATTCTCATGGAACGGGTTTGATAACCATTCTTTCACTATCAAAGATCAAACTGTAGAACCATAAGCAGCTAAATGTCCATACTATTTTAAACAAGAAATGAACCCCCTTCAATGCTTATGTTTAATTATATGGAACATACATAATTACTAAAACTTTTGTAAAGTACTCCCAAACTTTTAGCGCAGAGTGGGGTTTTGCTAGCACTAGATGTCAGACCTTATTTTAAGTAACTCAATCTGAGTGCTGATAATTAAAATGGATACCTGGCCAATCTCAAGTTTTGAAACTGGGCTTTTGATAAAATAAGAACCTGCGTTATCAAAAGTGTCACATTCTGTATGAAGGTCTTGCTAAGTGGTCTCGTTTAAGTTTTAAAATTGCTTAAGAAAAGACACTATCAACTTGCATGTCTTGGCTGGGCCTGTCGACAGCTCAAGGTGACAGCACAATAGGTGAAAATCACTGATGTCCACACTGAGGATCTGGATGGGAGTCACCTTGCAGAGGTCTATACTGCACAGCCACATCACAAAGCCTACACGACCTCTGGCAATATTCTACAAGGAAGTGTTTTGGGTTTGTCAAGGAGCTCGTCCTGAATAAAGAAAAAAAGCTGGCCCCTCTCCCCTTTTCTGCAGAAAACAAACTTCACAAATTCTGTTAATGCACATATGAATCCCTAGCCTGGCTTCAGGCAGAAGCCAAATTCCATTTCTCCAAGAAACACTTAAGGTGCCTTTCTGCTTGCTTTTTGACACTGCCTTCGGGTCACTTTTCATCTGACTCTTTTTCTTTGTTATTTTTAAATGGCAAATCGTTTCCTTATTTATATCCTTTCCTGAAAGGATATCCACTATCCTGAACAGCTACATGCCACAGTAAAATAGGCGATGAAACTGTGTCCTTTTTCTAACAGACCTGGTGCTACAGGGTTTTAAAGGTTCTAAACACTTAGCTACAAATGAAACCGAAAACTGAAAAAAGTCAGTCCAAATTCAACTAAAACAAAATAAGTCTTGGTTTTAATTTTTCTCCAGAGAAATTCAAAGATGTCAAGTTCAAACACTGTAACTATAACTTTGATTCTGTACACTTACAGAAAGGCCACAGATAATCTTTCAGTCAGCATTTGGTTAGACTTGCATTCACTTGGTTGCCTTTACCCAAAAGAACCCGCATCACCATGTTCTCACGTCAATGCAAGTGTGCCTGATGTTAAGTGTTGTTTACACAAAACCATCAACATGAGCAACAGATGTTTTTACACAAAGGGTTGTTGGGGTTTGGAACTAGCTACCCAGCCATGGTGTTGACGTCAATACCCTGGATACTTTTAAGAAATGGCTTGAAAAGATCCTTAGATCAATTAGCTAAAATGGTCTGGATAGCCTGAAAGGCCAGCTCATTTCTAACCTTTGTTATACTCTCTTGTTAAGAAGCACCTGTACAAAACAAGGGATAGAAAGACAAGGTCATAGACATAGTAGATCTTTCAAGACATCCTTGGTTTATCATACAACTTGTTTCATCACCCAATGTAACACAATGGCATTTACACACATCAAAATAGATGTCGTGACATTTCAACATGACCAGACATTACACACAAAAAAGGTTTGGTAACGTTTTGAATAGCTTTTTGCACACTGAAGATACACCTGTCAAGGAATCACCTACTATCTAGCGACGTTTACACTTTTGTAAGAAGGGGAGAAAGAGATAACACTGACACTAAATATTCTTGCTCTTCACCTGCAAGGGATTCTGTAGGATAGCCTGTGCTTTCATTGCAATATGAAAGTGCCTTGAATAAAACACCATACTAAATGGAAAAAAAACACATTTGTTCACGTTCATTCGTTCATGGCCAAAATGTGACCAATGAACGTCTTTCAATACAATTCAAATACATTTAGTAGTACTACTGTGTTCCGTTACCTGTTTACTGACCAATGTTTAGAATAATAGGTTATATAGCATTACTGCCTCCTAAACTCAGAAAGGCATCTCAAAAGATAACAGAGCAACCGTGAGCGACGTTCATTCGAGGTGCAGTTGTACATTTAGCAATATACAGCACACATGGACAGTAATAAAATATTATCTTCTTTCTCTCTCGCACCTATCAGAGTGAGCAATTAGAGTAGACTGTTCTGGTTACTCCCGAAAACTGGTATTTCCCCCTCCATACAGCACCAATCGGGGCTGCTTCCTGCATCATTCGGTGAACTTTAAAATCGTACGTGTTGAAAATGAAGAAAAAAAACACTGTGCCTTTTCGTGTGAAGTTCAGTTTGTATGCATTCAGTATCTTTATTCAGACACGTTTACTCTCCCTCTGTATGAGCATCTACAGAAAAGAACTATTCGTTATTACAACTAAAAATGTTGGATCGCGGACTTTTTGCACATTAGGTCAGAAAAGCAATGATGTTATGTAATCCTGCAAAACAGCACGTTTCTAGATGTGGATTTATAGCTGTATACAAATTATACACATAGACGTTTTGGAACCAGATTATTTTAAAAATTAGTCATTTTCAAGACATAAGACGAACTGCATCAAAATAGCATACATTTATTTATTTTTAAATAAAGACACGAAGCGGCTTTTACTCGAAACACCGTAATCGTCCAGTACGAGAATTACAAACAACCCTTGTGCCTTGCCGTACAACGATGACGTTCTCGTACGCGGGGACAACAGCGTTTGCTGCGCTAACGTCAGAACGTCAAAATAACACGGAGAGCGCAAAGCGAGACGTGTAGGCCTCGCGTTAAAATTACTAAACACGGATTTAAATATTAAAGAGCACGTCTTACAAGTCTGTTCCTTGTCGAGTTATGCCGGTGTTTATACAGTGTTTTGCAATTCTTCTCCAAACCGCGTCCCTGCTGGTAAAGTGGTAAATCTTCTTGCAAACTTGAGACAAGCTGCTCAGAGACTTGCTGTCTAGATAGGAAAGGATGAGATAGAGGACGTCTTCTGGCAGCTGGAATAAGAATAGCATTTCCAATCAGTTCCAAGATTTATTTCTCCTTTCCACGCTTTGGCTTTCGCTTTCTCTCTATTTGGATGGTGTCTCTGGGCGCTTCTATAGCGAATTTGCACCACTTCGTTCAGTTTATCCATCGTGTTTCAGAGCAGCTACTCAGCAACAAGAGCTCGGAGAGGAAGCCATCATATTAACAAACTCACGTGTCACATGGCCTGCGCTCGTCAATCAAGATTAACTTATATAATAAGGGCATCAGCAGCATAGAAATGTACAGTACGTCTTATTAATTATATGATTATTTTGTCTTTGACAAATTGTGGTAGCTACTACGAGGTGACATTGCCCATCTAATAACAATAACAACAATAAAAATATCATTTAGTGTTATTATACACACTTATAATAATGATGTATTAATAGTCATACTAACAGTGTTTCCTTGGATAAATACGTGTATGTGTGCTGAGTTTAATAAAAAAAATTCTGAGCAGTCGATTAAATAAGGGTCATTGTATACCATTTAAAGTAACACAAGACAAGGGGTGAAAATGTCAGCAGCAATTTGACTAATTTTGGGTGCTCTCTCCTCCTGTATATAACATCTGGTGTTGAAGATCAAATTAGTACATTTTGCAAACTCTGACTTCTTGGGAATTAATGTTCTGGTATTGAAATGGTCATATACTCAGGTCTGAACCTGGTACTGATCCTGAAACTGCTGTATAGAAAGCACACAATATGATATGTCTGTTATCTACAAAATAAAAGTGTAAGCAGTGCAGAAGTTTCAGGCAGCAGTGGTTAGAGTAGTGGTTGGAGAATGGGACTCAAATCCTGGTTGAAAAGCTGATGTTATATCCTTGAACCGAGGTACTTCACTCAGAAAACACCAGTAAAAAGCTTGCTATATAAATGGGTACTCTTCCATTTCATTATTGTAAATGAAAAAGAAATGTTCTGAATTGATTGATTTGGTAAAATAAACTGACATTCATCAATATTCACATGATATATCAATATATACAGTATTTCAATATATATTTGCAGTCATTCACGTTGAATTGATGAAGGCTTTTCAGTAGCAGGCATGTCATTATCATTACTAACAAAACTACTCAAATTCTCATTTTTGAGGTAAATGTAGTCATGCTTTTAGATTTGTATGTACAAGATTTTGTGGAATGACACTCATAGAATTTAAATATATTTAAAAATATCGTTTGAGAGTGCTTCAAATTAAAAAATACAGAGGCAGAAGACAACTTTCAGATGTTACATCATTGGAGAGGGGTTGGGGTGTTAACAAAGGGCCCTGCAGAGTACAAGCCACATCATGGCTGAATTTGCAAGAAACTCACAGAACAGGTGATGAACCACTAAAAAACACTTGATTGAAGACATTGTTACTTGAGCAGACATTATTTGAAACAGTTTGACCTTTTTAATTGCAAACTTTTTTTCTACCTTCCTTGAAACCATAAACCTGTGTCGCATGGAGGCTTACTGCCTTTTATTTTCAGAGTTCCCTGTTATTTTAACTGCCAAAAGAGGCCTTAGGTAAGGTGATGGTGTCTTGTGTACTCTGCAGAGAAGGGATTAGAAATGGCAGGGCTGCCTCTCCTGTACAGGAGAGTGGTTTTCCATTGTGAATGGATAAAAAAGCACAGTGCAGATTATGTGGGCATCTTTTCCACATCAAAGAGATGCCGGCAGAGATTCAGGTGGTTGTGAGGGTATAGGAAAACAGTGAGGTGAACAAAGAAATTAAACATTACTGTAGAAAAACAACAGACAGTCAGGTGCTGGAACAGTACATTTTGAGAAGAAATGTATCCCACCTAAAGCAGCACAATTTATTGTACTTAAATTTGACAGATTTCTTTACTTAATTTGCAAAAAGACATTTAAACTATGTATTTTTATTATTTAGAACTATATACTTTTAGTGGGAGAGAAAAAGCAAAACAATTTGTAAAGAAACACCTCTCAGACAGAGAAGTCTTTCTTGCAAGGTCTTACAGAACCAGATTTAGAATACAAATAAATTGTAGTGAATGTTGAAATTTACATATATAACAAAATCTATCTTCAAATAGTTTTTTGAGCAGCTTCACTGAAACTGCTGCTAAAACGAATATTAGGGGTTTCATTTCAGTTCAACAAATTGTTATATGAAATACACCAACCCTCGAAATAAAGCCAATATGCCAACTAGACCACCATTAACCTGTTGCCTCTACCTCGACATTAAGAAGCTTATGAAGTCAGACAGACACTGATGGTATCTTTTGTTATACATTGTCCATCAAGGATCAAGACATAGTTCCTTTAAAAGAGAAAGAAAAAGAACTTATTGATACAACCCAGTCAAACATACATTCTTAGAAACTATGCATGGACTAGCTGTAATTTTATTTAATTTCTCATCAGACTAGATGAGATTCACCAAATGCTTCATGCACTCAATCTTTCTTGTATGTGGGGAAAAAAATTAAACTCTTCTTTCTGAAGAAGAAGATTTACATTGTTTCCTCAACATTGCCCTGATGGGAACTTGAAAACAGTGAAAAACCCACAGAAAATGTGTTACGGTACTTGTACAAACCTTCTGCACTTTTCAGTCCACTGTTCTTTTGAACAGCTAAACCAGACATTTTTTTGGAATTTCCTATTTAAATTAAGATATGTAGGGTAGTGAAGTAATAGGCTCTTCCCATTGCTTCCTTTCAGTAGATTATTTCATATCTGATTTTAATTGTTGGAACTCCTTTTACTTTTCAGTCTTGAGTGATTTCTCCTGTGCTGGAAAGAGGAGGCCAATTTCATTGCAAGGAGAGATGGCAAATAACTTTGTACAGTGTTGCACACGGTGTTCATGGGTTAAAAAAATTAAGAAATTGCTAAGGATGATCGCCATTATTGTTTATTTGTTTTATTCTGGTCTTTCGCTTGGCCTGTGTGTGCGTCTCTTTGGAAACGTCATGCTCTGCTGCTTGTGGCAGGCTGTTTTATGTGCCCTTTCTTCAGCCACCCCCCGTCACCAACACCACCCCTCTCCCCCTTTCGCTCCAAGCCCTATGCCTCCCCAGCTTGTGATGTTTTTGTGTATGACAAGCCCCTCAGCTCTCACTGATGGCTGAGCCCTCCTCATGTCATTCTTCCAAATCGGCATTGTATAACATGTTTTTATATTAGGGCCACAAAAGGCCCATTTGATTTAGGGGGTTATGGTATGTGATTGTAAGAAATGCAGCTAGTTGGTGGCTGCCATTGTTCCCCCAAAGCGACGGCCTGACCTCATCTCTTTCAGCACCAGGGCCTAACCGAGCTCTCACTATTCACCTCACAGCAGCCCGTCGCAGTCTCACTCGCTGAACACGCTCAATTCAGCGCCCTGTCACAGATATTACCTCGCAGGGATCTGAGTGTTTCTTCTTTTCTTGTTTTTTTTTAAAAAATACCTTTTGCAGGATGAGTCATTTGAAAACAAAAAGCTATGAAAATCAGATTTTTTTTTTGCCAGGAAAGACTAAATCTTCCTTTACTTCACCCAATTTAATCTTTAAATGTTCAGGGCCTAATTAACAAAGTCCTTCTGGTTATGTAAGACATATGTCCATGGGATTTAAGACTGGCTGGTATTCATTTACTTGTTGGTGGGTTACTGATTTTGTGCGGGCAAGAGATTTCTATAAAAAATGAATGTTTGACTTATTTTATTGGTCTCAGTGCCTTATAAGAGGGTGTGTCTTTCATCCTCTATGACTTTTCCAAATTGAGCATTACTTCTAACTTTTTAGACTCTCCATCTTCTTAATTGACATTAATGCTAAAAAAAGCAAAATATGAGCAAGCAAAAGGTTATCTGTGACCATTCAGAGCTGAGGCCTATGTTCATGACAGAAATAAACTGGCATGGCTTTGGGCTCAATCAAAAAATAAAGGTACAGCAATTATTTATCATGTGCTGAAGGTGTGTGTTACTCCTAACCTCACACACCTGACTATTCTGAAGTAGGAGCTTTCCTCCAAAGTACACCAAAAGCAAGCTTGTTTGGGCTTTTAACTTTGGCAATGTTGTGCCAGCACAGGGCTTGGAAAGGGGGGTCATACAGTATTATCAGAAGACATACAAGCAGTGTTAGGAAAAGTTACTTTTAAAACGTAATCCATTAATCCATTACAGTTCAGTTACAAGTTACTTTTTTTAAGAGACTACTTTTTTAAATGAATATGGAGCTAGGAAATCGTTTTAAAAAAGTCACCAATTACAGTGATTTGTGTAGTGTGTGTTTAGCTATGTAAAGTAATCAATTTCCTCCTAAAAGCAATTTCCCACACTTTCTTAAAAGTAACTTTCCCCAAAACTGTCTGTAAGTGAAAATGGGGATTTACTCATTAGTGCTGGGTGAGTTCTTTAGTTTTTGCTTTTGTCTTAATGAAATTTCTGAGATTATTAAGGATATCAAGTATATGAAAGAATAAGGAAAGCTTTCAAATGTGCACTATTTTGGTAGTAGTGACAGTGTTTCTAGTAGAATTAGTAGAAATTGAATAAAAGATGTGGCAGTAATATCAACAGAATCTTACCAAACTGTCTACATTGCATTTGTGAAATCAGTAGTTTGTAACTAGCTTGGAATGTTCAAACATGCTATATTCAATAAAAATATTAACCACAAGTAGCATGTTGCCCTTCATAAACACAAGGACTTTTTTTTGTTATGTACAGTGCATTTATAGTCATCAAAAAAAAGAAAGCAAATAACATTATTGCATGAACCCTATGATTGGGTAAGTCTCATGCTACCATAACTGGCATCCAAATTATTTCCCTTTCTAAACCAACAATGCAAATCTTCTTTACATTTATCACACTTTTTTATGCTTATATATTCAATGTTTAGTTTTTTTTAATTTAATAAAGCTTATTTTGTTCAATATCAAGATACTTTTGGGCTGTTTTCAACCAATTAGAATTGCTTCATCGTTCTTTACTGTGCTGTCTGCAGGTCTACCAGTGTTTCATAACAGTGGGTGCCTTCTGAGTGATTGGTTATGATCATTTTTTGAGATGTGCCAATACCAACTTGTCAAACTCCAATATGCTCCTGGCCTCTTTAAAAAGCAAACCCCTACACTTTTTTGAATTACATAATTTACTTATGACGACACTACCAGCTGAATTGACAAGACTAAAAGAAAACAGCAAGGTGGGAGTTTCTCTTTTGATCTTTTAAAGTGTACTTCTGGGGGGGTGGAGGAGTTCTTTCTGAGCTGGCAAACACATTTAACTAGTAATTGTTCAGATAATTCTGACAATCAACCTTAAAAATGCATTGACAAACAAAAGTTTACAGTTCAAGCTGGAAAAGTCAACACATCCCTCTAAAAAATCTGTATATAAACAGTTTAGCTCCCTGTTTCGATCTGTCCTTTGATTAATGTTTGTGCTCCAGTCAGACACTAGTTTTGCTGCTGTTTTATGGCCTACCAGCAAAGGCATTCTTCAGTAACCTGCATGATTATCGGAAGCATTGTTTCTCTTTTTCTCATTCCCTGTTTAAAAGGCTGCTGTATGGTACACTGAAATAATATTAGTAAATCTAATTATAATAATGAATGCGGTGGAACAAAAAGGTTATACTATTCAACCTGTGTGGGCACTACATTCTTCAACTGACTTGGGGCAAACAGGTATGCACAGCCTGTGCTGGTGACTGTGTCAAGCTAGTCATTTCTTCTCTCCACAGATTCAGCCCGGTGCCAATTGGGAGGTGGGCTCAGTTTGCCCTTACACCTCCACTGCTGTGGGCCCTCCAGACAGGGCTACTGCCGTCTGCTGGAATAAGGTACCTCTGCCAGTTCACTTGGCCCTTTCTCAGCAGCACTCAGGGGTATTTAAGTGTTGTCTTGCATCTTAATCTAACCAGTTTGCCATCTGCAAGTAGCTAACCTTAAAGCGGGCTCCTCCTAAACCTGGAAAAGAGAATTTTAGATTTCTTTTTTTTTGTTTGTTTACTTTGTTTAGGAAAAAAAACGACAGCAAAGAACCTACCTGATTTCCGCATAGTTTCAAAACTCTGTGCTACATAAGGGTTTTGTTGGTTCTACAGGCTCACACGATGGTTCAACTTGAAAAAGAAATGGACTGTTTCTGGCCAATATAAGAAAATCTAGATGATCTAAGTTTCAAATGACAAACATCTCCATTTTTAGATGAAGTAACTCCAGTATTCATCTGCACTCATCTTCTTCACAAGACCAGCAATGAGCAATATGAGCCATTTATTCTCCATCCATTTGACTCCTTTCTTATCATTCGGCTTTCTCGCTCTTCAGGTTTTCAGTACAATAGCACAAATGTGTATTGATGTTTTTTTCTGAATTGTGATGGAAAGCAGGTTGTTGCTTTACAGAGACGAGTTTTTAACAATTGTTTATTCAAGTCTGAGCAATATGCAAAACTAAATGGGGTTGGCAGCTCATGCTTTACACCAAAAATAATGGTAATATTCAAGCGTCACCACAAATTGAATATCATTGAAATTTGAACAGCTCATCCACCTATGTTGCTGGCATTCGGACCATGTAAACTGGGATTCTTCAGTCCATTTAATTTTCAGAAAATAATACAGCCAGATGTTGAGTAGGTGCTGTTTGGTCTGTACCACACTAAAGTTTTGCCTTTTTGGCTGCTGTTCACCCAGCTAATAAAATCCTCCACATAGAAACAGTTATGGGCTTAGAGGAAAGTTAAGTACTGTGAGACCTGACTACATGTTTCCAGAAGCACTCAACAGGCTGACATTCCCAAAACATATGGAGATATGTGCTAGACTGTCCCAGAGGGTATCTGTGGCAAAGCAAATCACAAGAAATCCAAACCAAAAATATGAGGATGGCAAATATGTATTGTTACACAAGGTGAGTCAGTGGAAACAAAGCCTTTGTTCAATCCTCATACTTTACCTGGGTCCATCCCAATTAAATCCTGCATATTCACAAAATGCATATTCGATACTAAGGGACTATCCTTAGGGAAGGAACCAGAACCAGGTCTTTGAATATACTTGCCAAAAAGTATTTGAAGCATAAGACTGCCAGAAAGCATTCTTAACCTCTTTGTGACACATCATTTCAAAGTGTGTTAAAAAGGATAACAATCCTTAACTTTCTCATGAGATTCCTTTTATAAATGCAACAGAATTTGTAATTGCGTTAAATTATGTTTAAAAACTGTACTGTGCTTGAAAGCTGAAACAGTGAACAGGGAGACAGTGAAAATCCAGAGAAACAGAGAAACAAATTGATATAATCATTTAATAAATAATGAATATTTGAACCTTGTTTTGCATCCTCTACCATATTATCAGCTCAACCAATGCTTTTGGTTTTACTGAGAATGACCTTCCTTCTCTATGCAAAAACGTTCTATTACAAGTCAAAAACAGTGACCCAGCTGTTTTTGGTTGGTTTACTATTCTATTCATTCAAAGCCATTTACTGTTTTGCATTTTTGAATATTCCTTTTTGAGGACTTTATGAAACAATCGTCAATAATCAAGACGGTTTCAAATAAGGAATGCTATTGAAAGGTATTCGTGTTTGGAATATTAAAGGTTTGTTTTCCTGAACTAGTTAATTTTTATGTTTATAAAGTTCTAGCTACCTGGATTTAAAACCCATTTCTCTCTGAGCAGGTCTGTGGATATTCTCAGGAGAATGTAACAGCAATGAGAAAGGAGCAGTGGTAGTCATAAAGGAACGAAGCCATTGAGGACAGCAATGAAATCAGTCATTAGTGTTTTACTACAGCTCAAGATTACATTGACAGATTCCTGTAGTCTTTCAAAGTGGACTGAGCAAGGGTCCTGTAAAAGCAGTGCTCTCTTGGCAAATTGAAGAAACAAATCCCACAGTTTGTTCAAGTTTCTTAAAATATTTAAGGATTTCTACTTTTTTTTTCTAACATCAATGGAGGATTTTTTACATAAACCAAAAACGCTTTTGTCTTAAAATAACCATGATATGATTTTAATGGATATAATACACTATAGATATGGAAGAAAGGAAGAAAGGAAGGAAGTTGTGTAATGTAATGAAACATTGTGTGAAATTGTGAAATATTAAAGTTACTACTCAGCTTCTACTTCGTTTTCCAGAAACCTTATCACAAGGTGATATGTATCTATTTTCTGAAAGACTACCCGTTACAATTTATCATTTATAAACATTTATTTATAGGTTTTCTCTGAAATAGTGGTTCAGTCAAACACAGCCGCAGTCCTCTCTCTTTGAATCCTAAAACAATTGGACGAAGTCAATTCACATCACAATGTCTTCAGCAGGTCTGCTGGCACAGGTAGACCAGCATGCTGAGTTCTGATTGGATTGCAGGGTTGTGTATGACTGCTGTGATCAAAACCCTTCTCTGGTACTTAGGGTTTTCCCTCAGCTGGTATTGCTCTTTAACAAATTAAGAAGTTAGTGCTTAATGGCTATAAAAAAGGCTGTTGGGGGTGGGTGGATGTTTAGTGTGTGTGTGTAGGGGGGATAAAAGGATGAAAGGGATTTTTTTTGTTCCCTGTTTTCTCGAATTGCTCTACATTTGCATGGCATCTCAAGCTGCTCAGAAGGTGTGACTTTTCCCACAGCTAACTCGTTCCCCCAGATCCAATCAATCCAACTGCTCTTTACCAGCATTAATTAAAGCAGAGGGAGAGGTAGTGATCAGCACAGGGTCAGTGCAAGAAAGAAAGAGGGTGTTTACAGCTGTCTGGGATCACTTGGAGTGATTTTTACAATATACAAACAACCCATCTTGAAAAATCGTAGCAATTTACTTCTTGCTGTGCTCCAAGAAAAGTTTTTTTTTTAATTAAGAGAGCTCATCCTGTCTTAAGTGTTCAGCATGCTAAGGCACAAATATTTGTAAAAAGGCTAGAAGTAATTCATTTTTAACACCTACATAACTGTGGACTCTTGCTTTTACTGTGCTTTCTATTTCTATAGAAAATACATTTTATGTAAATACTAGGTATTTAGTCCAATTGGCTACAGTAACTGGCTATTACAATTAATCATTTTGGCTGTAAAAGAAGATTTACAAAGAAGGAATACTTTCTACCACTTCTGAAATACCTTCATGTTTAGGACAGTCCACATTGCTCTTCTTTGAAATGCACATTGTAGCAGAATGGTAACTTTGGATAAAAGTGTAGCTGACAATTCTAGGCACTGAGGAAAACAACTATAGAAAAGTAATATTAGTTTTTACTCTTTTGATATATTGTTTTCTTGGAATATATTCACAACACAACAATGCAAAACCTTGTATACCCATTCATAATGATGGATGTTATAAATAAATGTCCCACATGATCTGAAACGTGTGACACAGAGAATATGCTCGGAAAGGAACCAAATAAAAAGAACACTGTCTCTTGTAGGATTGGACAATATTGTACTGCCCTACAATGTGATGTTCAAAAAGAAGAACCAAGAGTCAAACCCAGAATTAAACATTAACCACCTACAACCTCATACTCATATTGAGTTTTATTCAATTGCTATTACATCTATTATTATGTAACCTTATTTTCATAACCTCAATTTTGTGATTTTTGTGATTTCTGTGATTCTTGTGGTTTTTGTGAGCTTGCGGAAAAGACATTTCATTGCCAGCAACTACTGCTGCACGCTGTATTGTTGTGCATTTGATAAATAAACTTTGATTTGATTGACCAAAAAATAAATAAGGATAGAGGGCTCAGTTGTGTCTCCTTAAAGTTTTTTTTTATCAGTCTAACATTGATAAGAGCTCTTCATATGGCAATACACATAAAACACCTGCAGTGGCATTATTCTCAAAAGCTACATTCAGTCACTAATCCACTGTAGATGATCATCATTTTCTGAGGTTTCCCAAAGAGGAGAGAGAAAAGATGCAGGATGCAGGTGGGAAATCTGCCTAAATGACCACTTTCTCTACCACACTTGCTCTGTTTGGAAATGTGTTCCACAAGTTTGTTCTGCCTCACAAAAGGACTTTATGCTCCTCATTTAAAACTATGAAAAATAAAAATAACTTTTAATAGAATTTTTGGAGAATGGACATGTAATGAGCATAGGTGCCAAAAAAAAGTATGTAGACATTAAATGCCCTTGTCACTTAGTTGTTAATTTAATGTTAATCATTGTGCCCTCTATGCGCAATTTCTACTGGAAACACTATTGAAATACTGTACTAACAGATACCCCAAACTGCTAGACCAAAAAAGTGAGCTGTAAACCAAAGAATGTTAGGGATAAAAAACAAAACAAAACACCTGTTGTTTCTGCACACAACACACTGAGAAATTGTTACAACATTTCTCCTAAAGAGTAGGCCAACTATGGCTGTCCCACCTGGAAGAAATCACACAGCACATAGCGAAGGTGTGCACACAAACCTTTGCAAACAGGACAGTGCCCAAGCTGCTAAGTCCCATGCATCGCAGAGTGACACCCTACCCCTCCCCACATGTGTTTTCTGTCTTCCGTTCCACTCTTTCTTCCAGGAGTAAAGTTAAAGGGAAAAATTCAAGGAATCAAAAGCAAATGCGGACAATATAAATGTAAGTAATAGGAGCACTGATTGTCATTTCATATCAACTGAGGAAAAATCACTAAATGATCATTAAACAAAACCTTAAGAGTGCCCTTTAAGATACTCCTTCTTCCCATAAAAATTACAGCCTTGAAGTAACAATCAAATGCGTCAAATGCTGTTTGTGGATTATATTTCTGTTTACCTTTTTTAGCACAAACTGTAACAGAAATCTCCCTTTCCTTGGACTCTGATGCTGCATTACAGAAGAGCAGATCATCACATAAGGAACCTCTATTTAAATAAGTGTTTCCCTAATTACAATATGTTGAGACAACCTTTATTTAAAAAAATGTACCAGGTAAACTTTGTCAGATCATACGAGTAAAGTATATCATGACGATATTTTTGTATAAGCAATTGTATTTGTCAGTATTTTAACTGCTCTTCAAGCCAGGACCAGTAAACTCTTGATAGAACTTTGAAAAGTCTTTAGTTGGAGTAAAAAGGATTTTAACTAGAACCAACACTATGAATACACCTCTCTAGAAAAGCTTTTCCTTATTGACCACTCTACATGTTTTGAATCACAGAAATATTCTTCTCCTACGCTGCCCAGCACTCCATAATAGTATCCCTGAGGAGCTCTCTGAGCAGATACTGAGACCCTTTGGTTCTGGCCTGCTTATACCTTCTTTACCAAAGAACACACCTACCCCTGTGTCTCCCATTACTCTGTGAGTCTGGAGTCACTGTCTTCTTGTTGATGTCTAAACTGAATATCTGTTCTCTATGGCTTGTCCTTAACCTCCTATCCTATCTCTCCTGAGCCAAGCATTCTCTGTCCAGTTGACTATGACACTTATTCTTGGAGTTTTGACTTCATGCAAAAATGTCAAATTGTCCTCTGAATGTCTGACTAGTCGAGCACTTTGAACGAAGCTTATTTTATTAACTGTATGGCAAATTTTCTGAAAACATGCAGATTGCTTGATTCTACTTAACTTCAAGCTTATTCTCTACGTGTTTTTATAATGTGAAAATATAGTGATAAAAATACATTTGAGATTGTACTCACTTTTAAAAGCTTTGTGAAGGAAAAAATATTTGCTTTCTTGCTGCACTGTTTTAATGTGTGCTTTGCATCCTATGTTATAAAGTTTACATACAAGGCAGTAAACAAAGAGAAGAGCATGTATTCCTAGATCTATACAAACAATAAAATGAAACTAAGCCATCTGTATTACAGTCTAACTAAGCCTTGTTGGCAAACAACATAGACCAGTTGCTTTTACACAAAATAATTTGCAAATTAATCACACATCCTACTGATCAATTTTTACCACTTCCTTTTAGGTATGAGAAGGTACCTGCAGTGCGCAGTGGTTTTTAGAGCTCTAGACTTATACCTGGAGGGTTTTCGGTATTTACGTAAGATATGTTGTGCATCTTGTTGTCCCCTTGAACAAGATATTTCACTCACCGTTTTAGTGAAATACCCTACTATATAAATGAGTAAAAATGCATGTCACTTCATATAAAATGTCAGCCAACTCAGTGAATATGAATCAGAGATAAGCAACCAGAAAAGTCTGACTTCTCAGTGTCAGTCCTATGATAAATATTAACACCTGTTTAGCAGGCAAAAACTGAAAACTGTTTAAAAACATGCAAACAAATATTTTAAAATAAAGCAGGTTTGAAGTATTCGTTTGTTTTATCTCCACTTCACTCCAAATTTCATGTGACTGCATGGTGAGTTTCGCACTGCACACAAAATGACAAAATGAAGAGTCAATTTCTTATTTTTGTTATTCTAATGCAAATTTAATACACATTTTTAAATAAATATTTCCATCATTAAAATTATTTTGTACACAAATCCTCCAATAAAAGGTTTATATATATAAAAAAAACAAAATAAAAACAACAGAACCAAAGGACTTCCTACATTCCAACCTGGGAAAACAGTGTTTTTAAACCTCAAATTTACAGACAATGTTAAGCCAATGGTAGGAAGTCCAAGATTATCAAAAGGTAGCTGCCATTTTTTGAATAGCGTTTTAAATGTTTAAAACGGTTGTCTAAGATGCCTTTGCTTTTGTAATGCTGTTTACAGAACAAATAAGTTAATTTCATGCTGTAGACAGCTTTTATAGTTGTGCTTGTATTTGGAAAATGAAAAGACTAAACCAGAATCCACTGAGGTCACTGAGATTCCCCCAAAGAGATGCTTCACAACATGGAAAGCAGCTTCTTAGCAACTTGGCCTTGGCACCCGGTCCATCTATTAGAATCTGCCAAACTTCTGTACAAAAATAAAACGGCGCCATCTGTCTTCAGTGCTCTCTGCCAGGTTCCCCAAAACTCCATGAGCAGCAGGTGTGATGCAGCAACTCGTTTAAACCATCAAAGTTTTGCTTAGAAGAAAACAAAATTTAAAACATAACTGAGACTCAACACACACGTCCTTGATGAATATCGTGCTTTGCTCTGTTTTCACAAGTCCATTTTAAAAAAAGTGAGTACAAAAATAGATTATTTAATTCTTTCTCCATTTCCTTTTCTGAAAAATTATAGACAACTAGGTGGTATATTAATTTTGCGGTACAAAATATTATAAGAAGTCTGTAAGGAGGAGTCCGCTGCTCGTTTTTTTCCGTTGGCTGGGGTTGATTTTCTCTTGGCCTTTTACCGCTCTCCGGTGTAGCGGGTGCGCTTAGTCCTTCTGTTGAAAGGGTAGTTGATGAACTCAAAGGGTCTATGCTGCTCGGAGGCCTGGTGGCCCTTGGGCAGGCGTTTCATGAAGTGCACTTCCCGCTGGTGCTGGCGCGTTTTCGAGCCCTTCCTGGGCCGGCCCTTGCGCGTGAAGGCCATGTACCAGCCCTCGTACTTGGCGTTCTGCAGTGCCGTGTAGTTGTTCTCCAGCACGATCTCGGTGAACACGCAGTCCTTCCCTTGTCCGTTTTTCTGCGGGGAGAGCCAGAGTAAGTCAGTGCGACACAACCACACAAAAAAATTGTTTTCACACGGGAGATGCAATCCAACTAATTCCGCTCTTCCACTTGTTCACAGACAAAGAAAGGGCTGAGAAGCATGGATAAACAGTTAGGGCTCAAGGCCCATGACGGGAGAGTATATAGTCTGAGCTCCCACTCTGAACAACTGTATAAATGCCTTCAACATTACTGAGGACATTGTCAGTGATGGTTAAGCATGTGATTAATGGGTCTCACTGTACTTTTAGTGTTCTTAACACTACAGGAACTGGGATGAACCCACTCCCAATTAGCCAGTAGACCCCCGAATGTCACTGACATTAAGCTATTAAAAAGTGTATCAAGTACCAAAAGGACAATAATATTTGCACAAGGTTGGGAGCTGCTGCTTTCCATTTTTCAGTAAAATTCATCAAGAAACTGAAGGAACAGTAGTCCTTGACAGCTAATATCTAAGTTATCGTAGCTAAGGACTGTAGATAACTTCAGAGACATGTATATTTTCTAGTTGTATGTGTATTTTATAGTTGTGGTAAGATTCAAATTTGATTTAGTTTAGGAAGCTATAATCCAGTCCCCTGCTTTCATTTTAGTCAAACCATAAACTGCTTCTCCCTTTACATTTTGCAATATAACTATTTTTAAATTGCACTATCTGTTTCTAATTTTTACATATCATGTTTCTGCTTTTACTACTATAAAGGATTTCTGAATAAAACATTAAAACAGTACCAGTTGCCTCAATCAAAAAAAAAAACACTGAACTCTCAGGAATAGGTTAGACTACAACACGATGTGACAAAGATCTTCAGTTTCATACTTTCCCACAAAGTCTACTGTGTAAACATCTGACTAAGAGTTTAATGAAATTTGGTCTTCTAAACCATTTTGCAAATGCTTTCTTGCCTAATTTTGTTTTGGAGGGGTGGTGCTTGAATACTGACACAGTTGATACATTGCTCTCCCCAGGGAGTAGACGGACTAACTTTTTTAGGATCCAGCCAGTTGTAATTGTGTTCTCACTGGCTGGTGTGGAGGAAGGGTGAGCCCTCCAGTCACACATCCCAACAAAAATCAATTTCAGCTCAATAGTTCTTCCTCTCTTGGGAACATGCAAATCCAGCTCATTTTTCATATATAAGTTCGCCTTGAATGGCAGAGTAGCTATTCCTCATTACCAGTTTATGATGTGATTTTTTTATGCTACCAACTTGAAAAAGTTAGCTCAGCAGACGTCGTTATCCAGGGCAACTTAAAATACAGTTTTTAGATTAAGTGTAAGTACAAGAAACAACTATGCGGGTATGAAAAAGTAAAATGAGTTCAAATTAATATTCTCATTCTATTTTTTTAAATATTGTCACCTAAGCAAACATTATGGAGACTGTCAAGCTTTCTAGTATTTCTAGTTTCAGTTGAACAACTTGACGCAGCAATGAAATGAGGCACTGTACAGATTTTCCATCTGAAAGCACAGAAGGTGCATTAAAATAAACAGGAAATAATTTAGAAAGCCCAAAACAACCAAACAGATTCAGAGAGAAAGCATGATTGGTCAGCTGGAACTACCATGCTTGCCTGGGCTGCCCCCTGCAAGTCTCTCTCCCAGGAGCCTGCTGATCGCACTGCAGCAGTGGCTGGGTGTCAGCAGCCCCTTCACTCTAGGTGTGTTTGCGATGTCCAAACAAGTTTGACCCCAGCCCCGCACAATCAGCAGCCCGTCTGCTCAAGTGCATATCAGCTTACAGTCCCTCTCTCCTGCTAGCGGACTCCTGACACTTCTACTGTTCATGCACACCTACTGGCCTATTACATCCCAAATCCCAGCACAACACTGAAAATCACAAACTGATAGTGTATGCTCATGTACACAGGTATAACTGCACTTTTGTAATGAATGTAGTAGTGCTTTGTGTTGCGACACCGTCTGGAAATACAACTTCTTTATGATTTGGGACAATGCTAAAAATACATAAATGACTGCTTTTGTGTAGTCTCTCTATGGAAATGGAGAACATAATTCAACATAATAACAGTGGTGCCATTATTGTAGCCTGATTTTGTCAGATCGTAGAAGCTAAGCAAGGCTCAGCCCGGTCAGTACTGGGATGGGAGATTGCTAAAGGAAATAGATGGCTGGTGTAAAGTGATGCTGGTGTATCCCTTTGACAAGAATTCCCCATAACAATGACCAAGGATGGTAACTGAAGACACTACTGTAGGAAGTGCCACCTTTCAAATGAGAAGTTAAACTGAGGTCCTGACTACAGTCAGGAACTGTTCAGAAGAGTACGTTCCAGTCTGGCTAAATTCCAGTCTGGACTTGCACAACCTGGCCTACTTAAAGTTTCATTTAAATCAATTGGTGATGTAATTTCTCACTTCTCTCCCTTATCAGTTGTGTTGTGGGACTGCTGGTTCATAATGGCTACCGACTACTTCAGTGGTGGGTGATGTGGGCTCCTCCTATAAGTAGAGTGCTTTAAGATTAAAATTGCTGTATAAATGCAATTATTTACGATCATTATTAGTAGGACTGTTATTATAACAGTCATCATAAACTCTATATTCTCTTGGTCACTTAAGAGATGGTTGATGCATCACGTTGGGCCAAATTTGTAATCACTGCCCCGATCAGCTGAATGAAGAGTGGAACCTTATCTCCTACCGCTTAGCACAATGGGACTATTAAAAATAGCCCATGTATCAACAGAACGACACATAGACCTCTCCCAGAACAATCCGATACATTCTGCTTTCGACTGCAGAGATGTCACTTAGAATAAGATCAGGGTCCCAGACAGATGGTGCCTCAGGCAGGGTGCTGCGGAGCTAGGGAGAGCATTTGCATCTGAGTTTATTACCGATCACAGCAAGAAGGATGCACAAATCTACCCTTGGAAAAAAGAGCCCTTGGAAAAGGAATGTGGTAGGATCCAACTCCTTACATCCTGTCACCCTTAGAGCAACCAATAAACTCTGATGAGAAGCTAGTTGGAGTGCAGCAGAGAAATACAGACTTGGAGCTCACCGAGCTGCTAGTTATGTAAGTGAATAAAAGTGTTACTCATATGACAACAAACAGAATTAAAAAGCTACCCCACAATCTGGTTCTAAGCCATCTTGGTTTTATTCCTATTAATAGAAAACAGTGTTTCCCTTTGCGTCTTTTGGAACATTCAAGTACCGTTCTGTCAGTGCTACAGAATGAAAGAAAAAAAAATGTAAACTGATCTTTGCTGATGGATTATTATACCGATTAGATTGAAGTCTATTTGTTGTGGGTACTATGTGAAGCTCAGGATTAAAACATATGAGCGAAACCAATTGCAAATGAAGCTTAGAAGACCCTTTTTAGGTAAAAGATAAACATGAATAATGGGAAAATTGTGCTAGATAAAAAAGCTCTCCGTTTGCGGCAGGTGGATGTAGCATGTAATTGGAGACAATAGCAAAGCTATTAATTTATTTAAGAGGAAAAGAAAAGAGATGTTCTATTCTTAGAAAAGAAATGCGGGCAGTTCTGCCAAATTTTGTTCTTTACAGTGACTGTAAGGTCATAACCAGAACACAAAGCAAAGTCAGAGCTGCTTGCAAAAACAAGATAGAATTACATGAATGTGACCATAAATTTGGACTTTTTTTAATTTATTTGACTACTGCTTATCTGTGGCAGATTAAATCCTTATCATTCCCTTGAGATACAGCACAAATTTCACTAAAAAGCAATACCAATCAGCTCTAACAATTTGCTGCAGAACGAATGCAGGATTTACCCTGCCTTGCTGCATCATGTTGTACTGTAATGTGTGTTACATTACCTCAAGCATACTTGCTTGAAAAGAGAGTAAATTATAAGGGTAAACATTGTTCAAAAGAAGGTGGAATTCCTCTAGATTTTGTTAGCAAATGAAAGAACCAAATGTCAGAATTTGGCAATTCTCATGGACTTTTATAAGGAGATATGTGAAAGGAATCGGGTCAAATGTTATAACCTACCTTGCCAATCAGCTTCCCTCGCTTGTTCATACAGATGTAGTATCCAGTTTCTGCGCCTTTAATTCGAACCCGGCTGCCAAATGTGTCCGTCTCCACTATGAGTTTCGCTAGGGATAGAAAAGAAAAGTATTTTTTAAATGACATTATTTTCAAAAACAAATAGTAAGCAACCCTTCCCCTGCTTCACACTTCTCACCCAAGGTTTAATTAAATGTACAGTTGCCATCAGTTACCTATTAAGATCGAGCAAGAGGGGTCTGTTTTGGGGTCCCCTTAGTGTGGTAACTGTGTATCTCCTCAGAAAGAATTTTAAACCCTCACCACAAACCACTGCTCTCTTTAACAATATGCACATATTACTAAAGCACACACATATATACATTATAATCTGTAGGGACCATTCCTGCCTGTCTGTAATACCTGAGGATTTATGCAAGCTTAAATTCTTTTAAAATGATAAAAACATGTGTAGCACACTTCTCTGACAAAGAAAAAGACATTCTGAAGACCTGCCACTTCCTGAAATGAGCCTTTTACTTTGTACATTATACTTCTATCTCAGGTTTAACTTTGGTTGTATTTGGGAATAGAAAACTTTGTTCTTTCTAAATGTTTTTAACCATAGGAAAGTGGCACTATTTTTCAAAAGAATGAGCAAAGAAAAAATTATTTTAACTTTAAATAAAATCATCACAGACTTCAAAACATGTCCTTTAACCCCCCGTTACATGTTAATGTTACATGGCCTTTATAATTACTACATACCATAAGCTATTTTCCTTTAAAAACTACTGATTTTTAAACCTATGAAGAAATGATGATTAAACTTTGCTTTCTGAGTGTAGTTTTGTTGTGAATTTATCACAATAAAAAAACTCGATTAGAGTCAATTGATCTGTTTTAAAGAATACTGAAATTTATCAAACATCCAACTTTAAGCTTAAATTGAAAAAAAAAGCTTTTCTCTGAAAAAAAAAGATCTTAAAAAACAGTAGTGATATTTCTACACAAATACCCAAAATGTTACACTTCACATGAGTACTATTCTGTTATAGAGACATTTAAAATTAATAATACAACTCAAAATCAGGTAATATTTCATTATCCAAAACTTATATTCTTTGGAAGAAAACCTATACAATTGAAACATAGAAATGTTGTTTATTTTGTGTATAAATTAGCTGTGGAAAAGATGTCATTTTAGCATTAAATATAATCTCAAACTGTGCTAGGAGTAGGCATTTTTAGATTTTAGATTTGTTACAGGAAATAAAAAAAAGGTATTTCAGAAGCATAGCTCTTTATCAGACCCTAATGGAGACCTGAAACTTGTTTCAGCTCTTGTAAGTCAGATGAGATATTGTTCTGGTTTTGCCTGATAATTCTAAACTTTAATTGAGAGATGTCACTACCTTGCTTTTGTTAATAATGGAACGATGCATCTTTGTTAATTGAATGACCTTCAAGACCAGATCCTCCCTGAAATAAGAGATTCTAATCTCCAATGGGAGCCTGCTGGTTAAATAAAGATTAAACACAAGTGAAAATAAAATGATTCATTCAATGCTTTACAGACAGCAGGTGCTCGCCCTTGTACTTGTTTATTTACCAAGGACTGTTTTATTTAGAGAGAAGTAAGGGAGAAAGGACATTTCTGCCCGTCCTTTGATTCTCAAAATGCTACCTAGAGGAAAAACTGTCCACCTGAGAAGGGGGAATCACCCTCTCTTCCTCTCCTGACAAACCCAGAAGGAGAGACAGGCCGGCAGAGTGGATCTGGCCTATGCCTTTAGCAACTTGTCATTTGCAACAGTCGCAAATGACATGCAGGCCAGGAAAGAAAAACCCGTCTAAGTGTGCTTCACCTTTTTGTCTATACAAGTCAAGAGAAGCTATTGATTTAGTCTCGGTTTTTAATGGAGCCATTGATTGAGTTGCAAACAAAAGAAATGCAAATTCCCGATCAATGGCGCTTCAAAACATAAGGGCAAAAGGGGGGTGGGTCAGTCGCTAGGCCGACCCGATTACCTCGGATCTTTTTGGAGTAATTTGGAATTTTCTTGCTGGATCTCTGGCTTTTTCCTCTTTCTCCCTTTCAGAAGGACCCGCGCCGCCTCAAGTTGCCACTTCAATCTGAGGACACATTCACCTTTCTAACCTCCACAAAAGGTCTGGCGACATCGTATGCGTTCCGCCAGACCACCCATGTCCAAATCTGGGTCATTTCTTACACAAGGATCATTTAAGATTCCCATTGATTATTTTCTATGTTGTGTGAAGGGAGACACACGAAGCTGCCATTGCCAAAAACCCACCGGGTAAACATGAACAATACCAGACTGCAGTTTTCACCCAAAACAGATACAATAGGGAATATGAGATTTCAGCTTCATTAGCCAACTTGCTTGCACTCTTATTAAAAGCCACCAACTCCAACTCTAAAGTGCCAGCAATCCCTGCAGACCGAAACACACCACAGTGTGTGGATGGACAAACTAGAGAAGTTCTTTGATGATGCAACTCTTCAAACATGCAGCAGAGAAAAATTAACTCTGATTCATAATCTCATCTATATTGCAGTCATATGGCAGAACACACACCCAAACTACCAATCAGCACCATTATAAAAACTAATTTTTAAGTGAGTATTGATTTCAAAATGCTTACAAAGACTATGCTAGGGTAAATTTGAATGATCAATAATAAATGCAAAAGGCAAGGAAATTGGTAAGAATATATTCTAGAAGTATTTTACATATATGTCCTCTACAAAGCAGATGTGTTTTTTATTAAAATGAGCACAATTAGAATTCTTTTTTTTATTTCCTGCGTGGGGATGTTGAGAAAACCCTTTGTAAATATCATTAGCATGTTTATTACCAGTGCGAGGGCCAGCTTTTTAATTGAATAAGTGAGAAAATGTCCTTTAATTCTATCTAGGAACGGCAGGAAAATCAATCACGTAGGCAGTAAAAGGTCTAAAGAGTATTGATTTTTACTGACTGCATGGGGAGATCATGCTTAGGAAGTGGCCTTCGCTTAACACAGAAAAACTACAGAAAATTTAAACCCGCAATCGTTTCTGCCGTATCAGCCCTCGTCCAGATTGTTCTTAAAATAAACGGGTGTGTTTCTTATTATGATAATTATTATCGTTGCTGTTATTGTCAATATCAACACACTTAAATGTAAATGAACCAGCCAGCAGCACAACTTTACAATTAAATGCTACATCAAAACGGTGTCACAACTACTGGTAACTGAATTTATGTTTCACGCTTAACTTGGGCGGTGATGACCGCAGAGCTAACGGGGATCCTTCGCTAATGCCAACATTTCAGATATTTACTCGAGTGGAATCAAGTGAATGCCAGATTTTAATTGTGATTATTTTATGTGCCATCCATGGTCCAGCACGTGTGCAAATTCAGGTCGCCCGAAAAAGTGTGACTGGGAAAACATAAACTGTGACATTTTTTTTTCTACCATGGACCGCTCTGAGTAATAAATTTATCAGGTTCGGGGTACATATGGGAATGTCTTCATAGATTTTTATTAGTTAAACATAACTGGTCAAGACGTCAGCCTTTTTTGTTATTCCAATTATAAGACCCGTGCGCAATGAACCTGCTGGGCGGTTTAGATTGTTTCCTCCGTTTCTTACAAGGTATACAAAAATCTTTTAATAAAAAGTATAAAAGACTGTTAGTCTAGAGGTTAAAATGCGGCTAGACATATTTGATCCTAAAACTGGCCCGAAGAGGGGGGAAAGCTAGTCAGGAAATGTTCAGAAGGTTAAAGTAAGATGAGTTCTAATGATTCTTCCAGACATACTGCTCTCTCTTGAGAATCGCATTCAGAATAATCTAGAAACCGTTTTTAACATTTTCTGCAGTCGGCGGCCTCTTTTCAACTTCAACAGTTGAAATACGGTTCATTTTCCCTCCAGAAAAATGCTTTATGTTGTAACGCCTTCTGTTATTTTATTGGATATGAATAATAATTCAATAATTATTCATAAATTTAAGCTATTGTCTTATCTAATATAAAAGATATCATTATATATAATACAAAAATGTCTATACATAAAAAGAGTACACCTCAGGCACATTCATTTTTAGTAAAGTGAGGCATTAGGTATTGCAAACCTTTATATAATTTCCTGTAATCACCTTTTGTTATATAGCCAATTGTCCTATAAACATTTTATACCGATCTTTAATGTGTAACGTTTGCAATTATGCACATTTTGCAGATTTGTAATTGTTTTATTTAACTAATGCCAGACATACAACATTGTGAGGAATAAGGAATAATACGAAAATGCCACGTACAATCTGGCAAATGAAGGGAAATAGGGTATAAAGTATAAATGACTAGATCGTGCCTTTAGCATGATAACCCCCAATGCACTTTCAACGTAAAAATGAGCGCTCTGTTTATATTGTCCGAATAAAATAACCCCTTACTTCTAGTGACTTAGACAAACAGATGTACTTTCCAGCGGCTCATGTTATTAAAACACGCGCTGTGTTCACAACCACATTCGATGAAGCTGAATCAATTAGCCTCTATTGGTTCACCTATGGCAAGTTTCAGTCATAAATGTTTGAGAGTGATCTCTGGGTGGCCCTTCCCCCGTGCACGGTCATTTGTGTATCTGAAATACCAGAGCGCTTACCGTGTGCGTCGCCGTCCTCTGCCATGGCATTGATTTTCTTGTTCCCCAGAACTTGCACGTGCTTGCCACTCGTCCGGCTGTACAGCTGGTAGGTCCGAATTAGCCTACGGCTCACCCGGTCAGTCACCTTACTCTGTTCACTCACATGCTGTGTAAAATTAGGCGAGGACTGAATGGTTACCTTTAAGAAATTAAGAAAAGAAATATACAACATACCTTTACATATCTCTTGAAGAATATCTGACCCCCCCAAATAACTATATACAATGATATGTATATTGTCTCCTACTATAAGTGTAAGGATTTAAGCAAATTGACTCTTATTCTTAAAAGAGATTGCCCTTAAATACATGCGTACCCTACATAATGTAATTTAGAATTACAAAGTACATTAAATATAAAAACAGTTCAAAGACAAAAGACTGGACATTGTATATGGATTGTCTAGTGGAAAACTTTTGTAGGAATCTGAAAATCACTGTAACCGAGATAGTACTGTCCGGAAATATGAAATAGGAATTTATACTAGCAGTTCGTGTACAGGACACCGCGTTTTGTCTCCGAAGATTAGCACCGTATATACGGCTGATCTTTAAACCTGTTACAAGAACAGTGTACTTTGCATGTATTTTGAGCAAATGTTCAAGGGTGATTCTCTTTTCACGTCAACTCGAGGAATAGAGAAGATATCAAGCTGGACTCCCAATAACCCATGTCAAATTGAGAGGTCTGCTTTAAAGAAACAACGGGGACTGGTGAATGAAAACTGGCCTTAATAGTCCCCCCTTGACCTTCTCCACAAACCTACTCTTGGCACATATATTTCTGCCCTAGCTTCTCCTTTAAGACGAGGGGCAATATGGTTAGAGAAATGCCTGCCAGCTTGTGACGAGTACAGCATGTGGCGAGACCGCTGTCCTCACTCAGTAGGATCTCCATCTGATATATTGTTATCCTACCAATAAAATTATCTTACACCCTCTTCTCTTTCTACCTGTGCCGTATTTTTTAACGATCCTCTGTCAATTTTTCAGCCATACGCCAGTCCCATCTGTTTTAGCAATTGCATTTTTTCTCCTAGTTATACGGGTTTTCAAGATGTGTGTGCAGACATCACATATATATAGGCACACACATTCACGTCATTAATATTCTAGAATAACAGTGCACTTCCTTAAACATATATATTTACTCCAATATTTATTACTATTTTCGTTGAGAATCACCTGACGTCTTAGAAACATGTTTCACTGTACAAATCGTGTAAAGCGATATGCTGATAATTCACTGATGTCATTATGACAATTTAATACAAATGCCATATTTACGCCCTCCACGGATGACAGCTCTGATACCAAAGTATATTGCGTATTCAGACATATACTCTGACAAAGTTAATGAAACGTTTCAAGTGATTTATAGTCAAACGTAAATAATATATTGACTTTTACTTTATCTTAATTCCAAGCGTTTCATCTGAACAAAGTCAATCCATATACAATATTCTAAAACATAATTAAAAAGCAGAGTCTGGTAGGGTCATAAAAAGCACATACCTGAGCATGGAAGCATAAAGCGAGGAGGTGAAGTATCCTGGAAAAGAAGAAAAGAAGATAGCTGAATACTTAAAACATTTCAAAAACAATATAAACAAATTAAGGATAAAGCAAATGTACTTACAGGTAGCTTAATCTTGAAGGTATGATCCTCATTTTGAAGTTGCTTTGAAATAGTAGAAGCAAATGAATGGCCTGATTGTCCTTAAAGATTATTTAAAATAAGACAAATTTGCCCCCTTCTGCAATTGAAATAGTTCAAGAATCCCTCAGTACCTTTGCAGGAGATAGCGGTTCTTATCTGACAAACAACTGAAGGGAGATACTGTTCAGCCCAGTGGCAACTGTCGTAGTCTTTTTATTTCTTCTTAATCCTTGCGTTAGAATAAGGTGAAATATAATTTTCAGCAACCCAGAAAAAAAACGAACAATCGAGAAGATAAGAGTGACAGGAAAAAAGAAAATATCTATCAAATCAATGTCTTTGAAGACAGCGGAGAAATAATCCGTTTTAAGACAAGGATCATCCAATGTTATACTCTCTCCCCCCTAACAGGTTTAATTCATTGACAGAATGGGACGTTGATTGTTCACAAAAGCGTCAAAGTCAATTTATATCAATAATTTAAAATTATATAAATAAAAAACGTGGACAACGTGTAGCCACCAGAAGCACCTTTCAGAGCTGGACGAAACGCTTGATGCCGAAAATGCAGAGAAGAGTGTACAAAAGAAATAAATACGCATATATAAAAACCTCCAATGTATTTCCCCAGAGTTAGTTGCAGTTAGTACTGTATTTTTCGTGTCACGACCACACCGAAAAAAAATCTTTCCCAGAGAAAAATCCTTGGCGAGGCGTTTCTGTTTGGTGAATCACTTCTTTTTCTACTGTCCTGATAAATTTGTTAGGATCCTGTAGTGATTTTCCTTGAAGTCGGTCAGTAGTGGCAGAGTTCGCAATCCCGTTTGGTAATAGTAGCCCTGGGTGATGTTGCTTCTGTGAGCAGCAGTGTTAGACTGAGTCCTTATCCAGTCCCTATCCCCTCCTCTACTCCCATTCCAGTCTCCAATGTCAACCCCCTGTTCACGCCTGCACCCCTGATTAAAATGGTAGGAAGATCCTCGGTACCAGCCTCCTTTTCTTTCGCTCTAGAACAATAGCTGCCCCCAATCAAAATATACCTTCACCTGGACAAAAGCGAACACTTCAGTGAAAACGGGAGGAGCTATAACATATCCAAAATAAAAAAAAACGCATGTAGGTAAAACGAAAAAAATACAAAGGTCAATGCTTTCAAATGAAACCTGAAAAGATACACTTTTTTTGTGAGTGTGACAGAGGGATTAGATGGACGTTCGCTAGATAAAATAACATCTTTTATGGCAGCGATACATTTGACTATAAGCCTAAATAATGGAAAATCTTCCAAACTGGGAGTGAAAAAATGCAGCCTAATTTGAAAACTTTGGGGAAAAAAAGGCACGTTTCGAGCCTTATCTTATATGGCTGACTTTAAAACTTGACAAGCTTAAGCTATTTTGTTTGAAGTATCAAAAAAGAAAGTACATGTAATTATGAAGTTCTGATGATTTTTTAAAAGAAAATAATGATGCATAGTTGATGCAGAAACACTTTGATATAGCCGACTTGTGTATTGGGGTGACGTTACCAAAGAAATGTGTGAGACGTATTAAAGGGATTACAAACGTTACAGCTTTAAAAAACAACAACACTCACGCCTCCCCAGGAATATCACATTCTCAACTATTTAAATTGCCCTGTTCTCGCCTCGTCTTTTCACATTTTCTAACCCGCTTGCTGGAGCTCCAAAATGATACGAGAAACGCAGAACAATGCAAGGAGAACGGTTATTAAAAACACATTAAGGGGAAAAGGACCCAATTCTAAATCCCCAATTATATAAAGTTTCCATCCAGTGTAATCTAGTGTCTTTGACACTAGTACTCCCACACTTCGTAATCAGGACTTAATTCCATACCACTCACTATTGATAAGGCTAATCCAAATGTGTAGCTTGTCTATATCTATAGGACGGGCAAAGAGTAGAAAAGAAGCTTTGTCGTTCAATAACTCGATAGCGTTCATATGCTTCACGTCAAGGAAAATGAAACACACTGTATGAGGGCCAAGGGTAAATTAAGATGCAACTTTCTAATTTTTTTATTGAGAGACTCTAAATTTCAAGAAAAACGACATTAACTTTAAACTACCATTTTATTAAGGAAAGTTATCATTGCCTCTTAAATGATGGCTTAGGTCATGTTGAATGTATCCATGATTGTTCTATGTTTTTTAAAATACTGCAAGTCAACCCAGACGGTTTTGTTTAATAACTCCTCTAGCTAAACGACGGGCTGCAAAGTTGATTAAATCAGAGCGATGTGGCTTTTAACGGCCTTTTTTACCCTCGTTAACATCTATTATTCTCGTAAAACCAGAAGCCAATAGCATTGTAGCCTTATCAAAGCAACGAGTAAACCGATTATATTTAAATGCATGTCGAAACGTTTATTAAGAATACATACCGCAATAGTTATATGAATTTATGAGGGGTTGTTACCATTTTTGCAACTTTTTTTTCAAAAATGAGAAATTATATCTTACACAACAATTCAGCACAGCTGAACTTCCGTCATTAAGTATGCTCAAATATTTTTTTTAATCCACGACCTTTACAATTAAAGCAGCACCATATATACATTTTGCTATTTTAAAACAAGGATCTTCAAGCCTTACACTTACCAGAGGATTTATGAGTAATATTATGTTCTTTTTAAAACAATTTCCTAGAAAATATAAACAATATTTTCAAAGTTAGATTTGCCACGTTCAGTTTGATATGTTGTATTTAGCGAATTTCGTTCTATTCTACTGTGAGAACACAGGTAATAATTTCTAGCTTCCTTAAATTGAAAAGGCTGAACCCGCGCGGACCAACTTCGGAGAACAAAACATCACTGCCTTTCATACAGACCTGAGAACCGGCCAGTTCGTCTTTTTAAGATCCTATTCTCCTAGACTCTTGTGCCTAGCTGATTGGCAGGGATGAAGTTTACTGTAAACCTGTGATGTGTAGCTCCTGCTTCGTTCGCTGCTGTTCACCTTTTCTTTATCTTATCAAAGCCTATAATTGCCATTAACATTTTGTTTCCTAAATGAGAAGAGCTATCTTTTCACCGACTGAAAAAAAGTAACGCACGCCTGTCAATTTAGCGCAACCCTATAAGGTCCACAAAAGTCATTTTTGACCCCCAAAGCAACTAAAGCTGGCACCGTTCAGCACCCATTAAATGTCCTTCAGGACGGAGTGTTCAAATTGAAAGACATCGGTTAGTCTACTTTTGACTGATCGCTGGTAATCAATTATACCAAAGACTGCAATACCCGAGATGCAAATTGCTCTTTGCAGGTACTCGAGTTAATTAAACACCTATTTGCAAAGAAAGACAAACATGCAGGTACCATCTCTTCTCGTCTTTGTAAAGAAAGGCTGGAAACTGGGACTCCCAGTTTCGTTCTCTCGCACACAATACAGGGCTTGTATCTTTATTATCTGGCATTGCCGAGTTACTTGTAAGTGTTGCTGATTTCAGCTGTTCAGCTGGTTATGCGAACACATGAAAAGCGCAAATACATCTAGCGTTGTAGAGCGTGAACGACGGTATGAGAGGGATCATAAAATTAAAATTTCTACATACCCCTTCGGGAGACGAAAACGCTAAGAGCTCCGCTAAGTTTAATTACAATTGTTTTAAGAAATCTAAACTCTTGTCAGCTCTGAAACAGATGTGTAACCCCCCACCAACACAAATAAAAAATATAAGTTTGATCTTTTACTTTCACTATTATCTCCAAGAGTAATGAATACAAACCAATGAAAGCAATTCAAAAGCCTTGTTTTAATACTGCACATCATTTTGTTTCTAGCTTCCCCCTCCCCCGATACCGTTTCATAAAAAACATGATTGAAAATACACTTTATAAATTGTTTTGAAAAACCTTATTTTACAAATCATACAAATTGCGCGTCTTCAGTTTCTGGGACAGAAATGCAAATAACTATAGCAAATTCAACAACGCCATGGTCTCCCCTTTTTAAATGTCTTTACAGTAATTTTAAAACAAAAAATAATACTGCTAATAAATTGCAACGACGACAAAGCTATATTCTTTCCATGGGATAAAAAAAAACAAATCTTGGGCGATGTGTGTAATGCTGAAAGCTGGCTCTTGAGCTAAACTCTAGATCTGCAAAGCATGTAATGTAGAAGTAATTAAATTAACCTTTAGATCACGCGCACTTTGTTAACCTAGTTGCTGCTCCGCCCCTAGGCCGCTAACTAACCTAAATGTGGCTTGAAATTATTTGGATAACTAACAGATGTGCATTTAACATAGCACAATAACACAATAAAAATTAAAAAAGAAGCTTTGTACAAATACACTTAGGCAGTAAGACGTTTACTAATTGCCATATTTAATGTTTCTTATACTTAAGATATTAATAGGTACAGGATAAATTATTATATTTTTAATTGACAAACATACGGATTTTTTTATTTTTTAACCTACTGAATGCGAAAAGCAGAGAATACATTGACAATAGTACGTCTTCACTTTTTACAAATTTATCACGATAATTGATTAGAAATGTAAAAAAAAATGGGATGTGAACAAAACAGCAATGATAATGCAGTGAAGGGAAGTTGCTTAGTCATCAGAATTCCTTGAAGTAAACGAGGCACTCGTGAGAAACGCAGTAATAAAGATTGTCCGCAAGAGGGCAGAAGTGATCCCTATTGCGTAAACGTTTAGATAATATCCGATAAGCGGTAACTCATCAATTAAAATGATTTTGCTTCAGTTATGGATGAGTGCTAGTTTTGCAGTCTGAGATATCAAACGCGTTACACCAAGATATATATTTTTTAAAACAAAACATCACAAAAGACACCCTGGCCCCGCGTCAGGAAAAGCAGATTAAGAATGGATGCATAGATCAGAAAAACAAATGCAATCCCGACGCCTTTTTAATAAGTAGTTCATATATACGTAGTGGCTTTACCTTTCTCTATAAAAACGGGTGGGTGGCCCACATCACACAGTGTTGACTGCTACCACATTCGATGGGAGGAGTGTTAGGACCGTGACAGGGCCTTGTTCTTTTGATTTTATGACAGTAGTAAGAGGTAAAAAGGGTGTATGTAGGGGAGGGGGATTTGCCAGTCACTTGGGAAGTCCTGAAAGCATTCCCGAAATCAAACAAGACTCAAGGCCTACACATTGGCCTCTTCTTCCTCTTTCAAGAATTGCTTTCTTGTAAAGCCCCAGTTTTGTTTTTTTTGATGTGTACGGTTTTTCTCTCTCTCTCTCTTGAAGTGGCCCGATATTAATGGCCCATTCAAAAGTCAACACTCATGCTCCATGGCTGAGCACTTCTGCATAGCCTGAGGCTGGGCCGGGCTCCCCATTAACCCCAAAAGCGGCCGCTCTGCTGCTCCATGGCTAACCTGTCCAGGATGACTAACATGGGAAATGGGTTTTCTTTTCGACCCACAGCACATAAAGCACTCAAAGGTGGGTGTGCGGGGGGTGGGGGTGGGCTCCTGAGGTAGAGACTTTCACACACAACGAACAGAAGCAAACACTAGCAATTCTCGGCGCAAATAAGCCCTAATAAAGATTTCCCACCCTCACGATATGACAGTGCTAACCGCAGACTACACAGAAACTGCGCCTATCATGAAGAGATGCTCGATTGAATCACAATTGATTCAGCTCCATGACAGTGAATGCTCTGGAAAACCCCCCAGCTCCTTAACGTCTTTGTCTAAAGCGTTTCACTCATTTTATTTCAGTTAAAAGCTAATCTGAAAGGAGAATAAAAACTCGGCAACAGTTCCTATGTACAGTCTGGGATATTCCTCTGGAGCTCTTCGGTAACCATTAAAAACCCTCTGCCCCAGCACCCACATTGGCTGGTTCAAAAACATTCTGATTTCAGACATCATTAAGATCAAATGGGCTGTTAAAGTGCAAATGGTTTCACAATCAGGCGTGTTCTGTCAGAACTCTTAAAAAACAAGTCAGAGTTTGCTGTCGGACCGAAAACCAAAAGCCGGTAACAAAAATAATTGCTGCAGGCCACCTGGCCACGTGGAATGTAAGAACTGGAGATGATGTGGTGCCGATTAGTTCCTCTGTATCTCTGGCATGGCGGAAGGAGATGGGAGACTAATTTTACCAAGGGCTTCAGAATTAGGCGGCCTTGGATTGGCTACCACTCAAAACAAGGGCATTTCGCATTTCAGCGTTTGAGTGGAATTGGCGTGGAAAACTAAATACCGCTGAAGTGAGACTGTAAGAACAGTTACAACTGAAAGGAGGCCATTCGACCCATCTGGTCCTTTTGGCAGTTTGTGGCTAATTGATCCAAGGATCTCTTCCAGCTGTTTCTTGAAAAACGCCAAAGTATCTGCTTCATTAGCCTGGCTGGCTGGGTAGTTTGTTCCATACTCCCACAACTCTCTGGGTAAAGGGTAGTGAGAGTATGGAAAAAATAACTACCCAACCATGTTGTTAGGAGATGGAGAAGAAAAGCTGAGTAAAATGAGTACATCTAATTGGGTTAGCTTATCAAGCAATTGAATCCTGGGAAAAGCTGGACATGTGATATGAAAAAGAAAATCAAGAAAACATTAAAATGAGAAAATGTAATGCAGACGGATTTCTATGTAAAATATTTTTCCATTTGTCCTATGACAACAGAAGACCAGTGGACTGCAGGTCAAGTATCATTTCACATACACTTTTTGTCAAACTTCAGACTTCATATACTAGGAACCCCCACCAATGAATGAAATCAGTTTTTCCTAACTGACTAAAGAACAATTGAGAAGTCAGGAGAAATTATTAGTCATTTCAAAATATCGTAAAGGATTTATGGTAAAGAGTTACAGGAAATGTGGATAAAAAATAGCCTTTATGCACAATGAAAGTATCTGGAAAGTTCAGAGTAAACGGTTTCTAAGAGAAACATTTCAAGTTCCGTTCACTGTTGAACATTTCAGGGGAGTTTTGCTATCAGCTCCAGCGGGTGTCCTGCTGGACGCTGGAGAAACTATGTGCAGGGTTTTCATGGTAAATTAACACCACACCACGGCTGATAGAGCCAAGGTGCAGTTCTGAAAGTGAAGACAACACAAATGTGATCAAGATGTCACACTACATGCCACCAGTGCTTTTATGGCTGCAGCCCCTCCTTGTTCGGCCAATGGAATGTAGTGTGTTTAGACGAGGGAGGGGGCAATTCCAGGTGGACCCCCCCAAAGAGAAACTATTTTTAATCCCATTCCATGGAAGTCCCACACTCCACACAGTTTTGCACGACAGATCCATGCAAACATAGGCAACAAAGAGCGGGCACTTCCGACACAACAGTACCCACAACCTTGCATTATATATACTGTACATACATCTGTTCAAATCCTGACTCCAGGCCAGCGCTACACAGCCTTGTGTCTTGGCTGACAAGCTCCTAGACTGCTCTTTTCTCCAACTCTGCTTTAAAGTCATGTCTGGGTTTCATACGTACTGCTTATTTTTGACATCTAGTTTCTGTGTAGTGGAGTCTTGTCAGGCTCAACAGACAAACTGAAAGAAACCAGCTGGAAACAAATGTTTCAAACATCGGTTTTCTCCAGGGTTTTAATAGTGGAAAGCAGCCTTGTTTACCAGTTTTAGCTATAATTTTGACAGATTATGGCATCAGGACAGGTTTCATATCATCTCAAAGTGCATTTTTTCAGGAAGACAGCGAGTACAGTGCTCATTCTTGAAAGGCCTGGGTATGGCTACCCTACTGGAGAGAGGGGGACAGAGGCAGGGCGTAGGCTCTTGCTGCGCGAGGCTGTGATGGACGTCGATCCAGAGGGGGTTAAGAGAGGGCAGGCCAGGCCCTGTGCCGGGCTGCAGGTCTCTGGCTGCCCACTGCTTGCCTTCGGGGCCTGATTGCACTTCCAGAAGGCCTGATCTGTCAGGTCACCAGGACACACACTGAGGGAGAGGGCTGTCTCTCCTCAGTGGGGGCACGGTAAGCACAAGGCATGTCAATGCTGGTTTCAGCCTGGTACTAATGACACATCAGTCTCAAAATATTCAAACCACAGTTTGATCCACGTTTCGTTAAGGGACACACATAAAATTGATATATTTATGAAAAAAGGGATACAGCAGTCTACAACATCTGATGCAAGGCAGGGCCATATGACGTGACAAGTATCTTAGCAGGTTACAGTACAGAAACAAAGCAAAAAATGCACTATTAATCTAAAGAGATTTTTTAGAATTTTGTCTAGTATAACCGAAAAGAAAAGCAGTTAACCAATCAGGTCTGTGGTATTACAGAACTCATTAACCAGCCATGTTGATGAAGGTGACACTCACCTCTTTCTTGTAATTATTTAAATATTCTTATGTTTTAAAACTAAAACTAAGGTTCTTTCATTTCATATCCTGAGAACTGTCACTTAATAAAAATCATGATACCCCTTAATAATAATTTAATTTATTTTTACCAGCCAAATCTTACAAGTTGATTACTGACTAAAATATGAAAAAATTCAGCTTCTAATTGTCATAAACTAGATGATTATTACCATTTTACTGAAAATCCTACTTACGGTCATAGGTCTTGTAACGAGCAACTGTGGAAATAATATGAGAATCCCCTAGGTACTGTTTATCTTCACACTTTTACTGATACTCATAAGGAAAAAAAAGCTCTGTGAGACTCTTCCACAATCAGTTCAATTACAATGATCTAATTACAATGGAGGAGTTGGAAAAATCTGCCTTTGACAATGTGAATGTTTTGTAAAAAAAGAGAAAAACTCACATTTATCTCTGGCATTTGTCTATCTCTGCAACGATACGTTACTGATGAAACTGACATTACTCAGGGTCAGACTCTGATTAGGCAGAGGCAGAAGCAGAGAGGAAACATCAGTGAAAGAAATTTGGAGGGAAAAATATGAGATGTTCCAAGAATAATTCCACAGAGGCTCTCTGTCATTCAAAGGCTGTTTTCAGTTTGTCTTCTCCTTCTCACAGCCTTATGCTGCTGCATTTTAGAAGACACAATGCCACTGGTGATCATTTTTGACATTGATCTTTAACACTGGTTACAGGTGGTAGAGGCAGAGGGGAGATTGTCTGAAGATTCATGACGGAAAAGTTTCAAACCTTTACAAACCTTTTTAAAGGCCTGGTGGGGGGGGGAGGCAGGCTCATGCGACCTTAAAGCTAATTGTGTCCAGCAGGAATACTGGGAAACCCCATCTGAAGAAGAGCTCAAGATACCGTACATCCCAACCTGTCCAGAAAATAAAATATTTCAGAGCTGCTTGCTTCTTTAAGACAAGATTATGGAAAATGATTTGCTGGTGACCATTTAGTGAATTGTAACATTTAGAGTGAGGAAGAGCCGGGCCTTTTCAGTAGTAAAAGAAACTGCTTTACCCCGTTCGGCACTGCTTTTCAGTCCGCCCTTGAGTAAACATCTCATGTGCCCAGTATTTTAAATTTCACGTGATATTCTTTACTATATTGTCCTGAGAATCCACTCGACAGACCTAGTTCATTTAGTGATTTCTGGTGGATTGGTTTTAGTCCCACTTCTAGTCCCACATGGAGTGCTGTGGAAGCTTTATATGATACTAAAACAGTCTGGAGCAGAAAAAATTTAAACATTTTTAAAATATTGTCCTTGTGTAGTAATTTCTACCAATTCTTTAAACCAGCATACAGTATTTATGTTATCCTTAGATGGAAATGTAGAGGATTGAGGGTCTCATAGGCAATTTCTCAGTGTGATTTCTATTCACACCCAGTATCTAGCATTAAAAAAATATTGACAATTTCTCGACCACTGACACATTTCTATCAAGGCATTAGCACAGGAAAGGTTTTTTTCTTCATAAAATCCTTGTACAATTTTATTTCCAGATTGCCTCTTAGGCAGTTAAACTTTTACACACCTCCGACATTAAAATGTTTCTGCATAATAAAAAGAATGTGTTTACATATAAAAAGTATCATTCTAGTTTTATAGCATTACAAAATTCAGTCATTACCCTGAATTACAAATCTCTATAATTTATGTGTCAAAGGTTGCAAAGCATTTTTCTGAAGGTCTTTTTAAAATATGGAAATTGATAGAAATACAGATATTTCTTTTTATGGGTAAGACATTGATAAGCATATACCAGAATCTGTCTTTCTAGTGTTAGAAAATGAAATGATTCAGAAATACACCATAGTTGTAGTCAGCATGTCAAGAATTAAACAACATGTTTTGAGAAGGCTGGCCTCATAGCAGGTGTACAGCACATCACCCTGTCTGGTTGTCTCTCCACTGCTATGTCAAAATGACTCTCAATTACTGAGCTCATTATAGGTTTTTTAAAATTCTATCCATATGGAAAAGGACTCCACCTGGAATACACTTATAAAAACCTATAGATGTAGATGCATAATCCTATTCCCTAATTACAAACCTGTGGTAGTTTCACAGCCCCATTGGGTTAATGCTGAGATGGTGTTCGTTTTTATGATTGAAACACATGTAAGTAATAAGTATCCCATATGAACGAGTAATTCAATATGGTTTTAGCATTGACCATCTCTCTGCCTGCCATTGTACGCAATGTAAAATTGTCCAATTTGCGATTACAACTTGTGACGAAAACATTCTCTCATTTATGAGGTTGTAAAACTAATAGCAGTCCAATGAGGGACTGAATGTCTTGAATTAAATTTATGTTTTATTTTGTTTGTAATTTCAAGGGTCTTTTTATCGCATGAGGATAAAAAGGTCGTTTTTTAATACAAACCTGAACAAGTTTTGCAAAAAATAGGCTTATTTATTCAAATTCAAAACAACATATAAAACTACCATCATGGATTATAGTACTTCAAAGACTATTGCTTCTTCTACTTCTGTAATCCTTATTATTTTATTTAATTCGCATTATAATTAATTTAGTTCACTACATTTGTATTATAATTGTTATTTTTGACAGACGTTTTAAACTGTAAAAAAAGCTCAGGCTGCTTCACCACAAGATGTTAGCATAAAGAAGAAAAATGAAATGTCTGAAATGGGCTTGAATGTGGCAGGCCCGGCTCTGGAAATGGGATATGTTAGGCCTGCTGAGGTTAACGCTGGCTTCTGGGTGGCCATTAGGAGGCTGTCATGCCTGTCAGGAGTTGAAGGCCACAGTTATCCAGTGAACAAGGCCCGTGCTGCCACCTGACTCCTGTGGGTTTCCACCAACCGCACAGACAGACACAGCCTGAGATGCCTACACCGCACCCACTGACCTGAGGTGAGGGGTTACACTGTCAAGTCAGTGCATCCTTCCAGCTTATTTATAAAGTCACAACAGACTGACACATTTCCGCACTTCGAAATGTGTTTATTTTCTTTTTAGGCTATTTCCACATTTTTAGGAAAGAGTAACCTAAAATTTGTGTAAAGACGGCCTGCATTACTTTGTATAAACCTCCACTAAAAACACCTTTGTGAGTTTCTGTTTAATTGAAGAGTCATGCAAGTGTACTGCTGATGCTATATAAAAATGATGCCACAATCAAGAAAATAATGAATTCAAAGGATATTGCAAATGCAAGTGAATTCTCTCAGGATGTACAGTATATTCTCATTCTTTATGATTCATACTGAAAACAACTATAAAATGGGAATGGTAGCACATCCCCAAAACAACTTCTTGGTTTTTAGATACTCACCAAATATTGGTTTAAAATGTACATTAAGACTCTTTTTACTTAAAACAGAGCTGATGCTTAACACTCCTTATTGTTTTTATGATATTTCACAATGACTTTAGCATGTTTTTTAAATCGTTAGAGAACAGATTTACAAGAGTTTATACAATCCTGTTAACATAACTTAAGTCATCACGAAGCGAGGTAAAGAATGTCTTGTGTTCTTTGCTGTGATGTCAAATTCAGGCACTTGGCAAAAACAAAACCTCCAAAAAAAAAGAAAAGGGGAAATGAAAGTGAAATTTCACCTGAGAACTAATAGGTAGGGGAAACATCTGTGAGCCAAACTTTATAGTTACTAGTTTGGACGTAGGCGTGAAATATATCCGTGTCTGGTACAATTACTCAAGAATGTCATCATATTTTTAAGGTTATCAATTAAGAACCTCAAAGTGCAATAAGTTATTTAACAGGTAAACAAGTCTGGAAAAAAAAACTCTGGTGAAACTACTAGGCTGATTTCTAGCAGGGGCCTGTCCTGTGGTTTTAAAAAAAGACTTAGATTAATTGTATGATGTCCAGGACCTGCAGTACTGTAGAGACCGACGTGGGGGTGGGGTGAAGCAAACAAATGCAGGAGCTGTACCCCTCCAAGGGAGGACAGTGAGAAACGGTCTCTAGCCGAGTGGCAGAGAACTCTGGCCAGACATGGGAGGTAGAGAACTGATCCATCACAAACCAGACCACAGAGCAGTACAAGCCTTCCACCTGGAAATGTCCTGCAAAGGGTGAAAGACCAGCTAGTGATGAATTTGGATAAAAAAGGTAAGATGGTACTGTAGGTGACATTTACCTCTTTGTATTGCCAAAACAACAGCTGATAAAAGAAGATGCATGAGGTAAGGAGCTCTTGGGTGAGTGTACTCCCACAGAGGGAGTGGAAGATTTCTAGGAGCTCACATGGTTGAAATGGAATGGTGTTGCAAAACCATCTGGTGACAACTTTAGCTTAACTTCTCAGTGAAGCCCTCTTGTCTGGTTTTAAGCCGGAGCTATTTTCGCTTAAGAAGGGCTTTTAGAGACGAGGAATGTGACTGTGCCCAAGTGTCCCCAACAGATCTTTTGCTGACATGAGGCTTAACTGGCAGAGTCCACAGGTTTTCACACTGTAAAGCGACAGCACGCTACAATCAGACTTTCCTGGCATTACCACCTGATTAAACAGGTTTCAAACAGGCTATTTTCCTGCCAACGTTAGTCAGCACAAAATAAAATCAGGAAAACAAGGCAAATAAAACACTCTTTATGTGAGGGGTAAGTGTGCCCTCGCCATACTGGTAACTTTAGAGTCCAGGTATCAGCTGAAATCTAGAGAAGCAGAAATGGTTGTGGGACTGATTAAATAACACGGGTTCTATGATAGGCTAGTGATCTGACCCCTCTTTGTTGCAATAGAAGTTAAAACTATGTATTTTGTAACATGATGGACATGGACCATGCTCTGTAGAAGCCCTCATTTAGAATGTACTGTACAGAGAACAAAGGAGAAAGTTTTGTCTATTGTTTTTTAGTCTGTGAAAGTGAAGGCTTGCTACTTAATGCTACATAATGCCCCCTCTTTCCGTCCATGTGGAGGCCTGGTATTACTTCTGTATTGATCTACCATCAGTATGTGTAGATCTCAGGACAAATGGGTGTTCTTGGAATAATTATTCCTGGTCCTGCTGCAACTAAAATTACATTTAAAACACAGAGGTATACTACAGCCAGAAGGCAGCAAAGTATGGAGTCCCAGCAGTGGAGTCTTGCGTTACAAAATTATGCTGGTGGCCAGGATGCAGGAAACACATAGCTATGCATCCATCTATCTACATAGACATCCATCTATTTTCATGATCACGTCAGACTGAGGCCTGCTGTCCAGTCGCAGAATACCTCTGGATTGAAATCACTCCAAGTGCTGCCCGGTTTTTAGGGTTTTTTATTCCAGGTTGCTGTGGTCTGGGCTGTTTTTCCCATTTGACTGTGCTAATACAATCCGTAAAGTCAGCACGGTGCAAAGACAACATCAGTACAGGCTGTAAAATCTTTGGCAAGCAAGTTTTCACTATTTCTTAGAAGAGGAGTGACTGAATGTCTGAAACAGCTAAGAACAGACTCAATTTACAGAGGTATTATTCCCTAGGCTAATGCAGAACTTTAAAAAACACACAGTGCCATATGAAAAGAGGGGGCACTTGTATGACTTGGAGTGGAAAGGTAGAGATTAGAGTGGTGGGAAAGAAGAATATGCATTTATGGGTGGAGGAGGGGCAGAAACAAGTACATTTGTTTTTACTAATATGTAAGTCATCCTGATTAATTCTGTTTTTGCACCTTGTGCTATTGGATACTATAACTGTGTATATGGAATATTCTATCTCACACCTACACATGCTTTTGTATGTTATTTTTTTAGACACAAATTAGCAAGAAATATCTAAATATATTCTGTGACCCTCTCTGCTGTTTATACCAATATTTTGTATGTAATGATAATGCAGTTGCTATACATCATTTCAGTTATAAACACCTAGATAACCTTAAACAAACAGAAGAGTTAGTAACAAGCACAATAAGAGTAAGAACAATAATAATGTAACAGCCTGGACTCAGCCTCATAGGACTAAGTAAAGATATCCCTCAGTGTGTGAAACTGGCTCAGATGTGAGCTCTTAGCATGTCAGAATAGTATTTTAAGGAGCAGTAGAGAAATTTGAGCTATTAGACCCCTGGGATAAAGTATTTGTGAGTAGTACAGGTAAATCAGTCACAAAGGTTGGATATATTAATCAGCATTATATAGTGTTTTATATCAATTAATATTGCTCTGTAGATTCCATGCACTTTCATTTCACACATATAAAGACTTTCTCCAGTCTAGAACTTTTACATGTGTACATGTGGAAATGTAACTGTCAGTTTAATTGTTTTTGCAGTCACAAACTGCTCAACTGCTCACAAACTGTTTTGGGAAAGGGAATATAAAAAGCTTCTGACAACACTTTATCAAAAACAAGTGCTTAAGTGATGTTCTCTTTTAAAGTGAAAGAAAAATAGGCATGGAGGAAATGAGGTGTGGGAAACATAGTACTGGAGCATTTCTGTACCTGTTCAGGTATATAAAAGGCATACGAGGACACTGAATGTACAGTATGTGGCTAATCTATTTCTTATGCCTTTAGGCATTACAGTTTTGAAGATGCATATACGTGATGTGATAAACATACACACATATATATATATAAAACCTGCAACACAAATTATTTCCCAAACACTCACATCATTATCACCAATGGTAGAAACATTTTAGCAGAGAAGCAACAAATATATGTAACCTAATTTTTTACATTTCTGTAAAGTGAAAATTGAGACAATGATGTTTGTATTTTTCTGTGGATTCACATAACCATCTTGGTCTATTCTTTAAAAAAACATTTGTCCTATATTAGGGAATACTGGATCCTCACTAACTGACCATTTTGCATATACTGTACTGTACTCTACAGCAAACAGTGCTTATTCAATCTATTGGAAGTGTTCTGCTGTCCCACGAGAATCATATACGATTGCCAAACAATCATGAGCATAAAATGTGGAGGTTCTAAAACTAGGATATTTGAGCTTCTTAAGTGAAGAGCTTGAAAACTTGAACAGAACCAATGTGGTAGTACAGGCAAACACACTTTATGTGCTCTGGCCTGTCCTATGACAACCATCCTCGTAAAAGCTACATTCCGCAATAAAACCAAAGCTAACTGTAGTAAAGCACTGTTAAGGGGAAGCATGGTGAAGTACAGAAAAGTATATTAAAGTGCAGTTAAAAGCAGATGGTAAAAGCATTGTTAGCATGATTAAAGCCTGGTGGTCTGCCAAATTACCATGCCAAATATGGAGTCTTTCAGTCATGGTATGGGAAAGGTTTGTTTTCTTATGTTTGAGGGAATTTCAGCTAAAATTGGTCAACTGTCTCCTGGACAACAGGCCAAAATGTGATTTAGCATATGTCATGAAGCTTCCAGATTTGAACTAGGCCACTAAATAGACTTGGTCACATCTCAGTAAGTGACCATAATTTCCCACTACTAGCCTGATGCTGAACTTTCAGTATTCATTCTGCCACACAGACATATTACAGGCTACCATTTACACCATAATTATGCAAGATTATAACTTTTTGAATCACCGTTTGTCCACACAACAATGGGTATCTCCATAAAGACTCACATTTTAGTATTTATAGGAAATCACAATAAAAACAGCTATATAAACACCACCAATATTTTAATCATTTGTTTAACTTGGTATAAAATTAGGGGTGGCACCGTAGCAAAGTGGTTAGGGTTCAATTAGAGACTTTGGGTGCTATCTGTGTGGAGTTTGTATGTTTCAGTTATGTTGCTGAACCCCGTGTTTGCATGGGTTTCCTCCTGGTGCTCCAGTTTGCTCTGTGTCTCTGCATGCCCGGTAATGGACAGGCATCCTGTCCAGGGTGTATCCTGCCTTGCGCCCATTGCTTGCTGAGATAGTCTCCTGCTCCCCCAAGACCCTGAACTGGATAAAATGGCTGGAAAATGGATGGAGGGATGGATGGGATATAAAATTAATTTTAGAACTTAATTTAGACTTTCAATTCTTAATTACTTTTTTAATTCTGAGAGGTAGAATTCTTCATTATTGTATAAGGGGAGGAAAAAAAAACTTGAGCTTCTGAATGACAAGCCTAACTGTGGGGATATTACAAAAATAACAACTACAATTAAAATATCTAAAATTCAAACATGGAAAATATACGACTACAAAATGTATGGAAGAGTATTTTATAGAATGATTTCCTTCTTCTCCTGGTCCGCAATAAATGGGGAGAATCTACTGGATACTGATACCTGCCAAACATATATATCCTGCCAGTTTTTGACACCCCCTGGGTCTTCTACTTATTTCAAGTGAGCGAAAGAAAGAAACAGAAAAACAGAATGAAAAAAAGAGTCAACTTCCATTTAACATGTGGAAAAGTCTGCATGATGTTTATCCTCATGACTGAAGTGAACTCTGTGTAGAGATCCTCTGTGCAACTTGTCACTGGAAAGGGACTGGACCGGATTTTACAAAGGGCTTTAGTGGTGCGATTAAGGATGTGCTGAAAATGGATGAGGAGAGCGAGAGACAACAGGAAAGCAAAGTTCCATTTTATTCCTAGCCTTTCCTTTTCCCAGCACATAAATTCTTCTGCTTTTCTGCTCCACAAATATTTCCGTGCATTTGGACCAGACGTGAACAGCTCTACAGCCGGTACGTCAGAGGGCACCTTTGTACCATTTTCAGAAGAATGGGCTAATCAGGACACCTTTCATTTAACAATCAAACTGTCTTGGTACATTTCACACCCTTTTGTATCAGAATGGACTACCACTGATCCAGATTATACAGATTGTTTACCACTCTGAAACCATCTCAACAGCCAATGAATGTGGTTTGTCAAGTGAACATTGAGGAATCGTTATAAACTACAGATGGTGCACGACTGATAGAATTCCATGTGGCATTTCCTCTCCTTCAGCTTTGGGAATCAGCTTTCAGAAACACCATCTGACACTCATATAGAACACACCATAGGAAACATACAAAAGCTCATAATGCAAATACATAAAGCAAGAGAAAATAAGAACAAAGAGGGAGACACTGGAATCTTAACAGCTGACATTGAAATGTTCATTTAAGTAAGGGTCCTTAGAGTTGTCTGGACTGAACCAAAATTTAGACTTTCCACCAAATGGTAGTTATATGTTTTATTATCAGAGGTGACCTTTTCGTTAATCAGAAGCTTCTTGTATCTACTTAAAGTGGGGCTTTAAACCCATTTCATTTCAAGTATATACAAAACACTGGATCTGAGCTGGAATATCTGTTACTGGTTGTGTTACCACACCAGAGCTGAATATCATTCAATATTTTGAAGCAACAAAGCTGGCGCAACTACTCCTAAACAGCACCTTCAAAACTCACTGTTCCTGACTGGGGAGCATTCTCTGGGCTCTCTTAATGAAAAAAAATCCTACTAGTGGAAAACCAAACTCTTTCCCTTTGATTCGAATTCTTCTCCTAGCTTTTACCCCACTTGCCTCCTGGTTAGGGCGTGATTTACAATCTTGTAAACACATAGGAAGTAGCATTGAGAATGCTTTAACAAAGTCAATAAAAGCAGACGTCATTTCTAGTAATGGGATGTATGTTTTTCCCCTCATGCCTTTCGCGCTCCATCTCTACCCTTTTTTCTTTTGTGCCATGTCAGGCATGGTCCGATGCATTTTGCAGCCCTATCCCCTGGCCCGTTTAAATCTTGTCTTTTTAATCTCTGCCCCACAGGACGCGGAGAACAGCCCCTGGTGCCAAGACAGCAGCGCGAAGCTGGGAGTGAGGGAGGGAACCAAATGTGAACAAGAGCACCGACAGACTCAGAGTGAACCAGACCGTGTTTATATGTCCACCAAGCGAACAGCCTGCACTGGACAAAAGGGAGTCGCCGCACTAGGAATAAGCCTTTTTTTTTGCTTTACACATATCCAGTTTCAATGAGACACCATATCCTTGGTGTCTGTGTTCAACTTACTTCCATAGCTAGGTTTCTGGAGAAAAACACTTCAAGGAACTGAATAAACAAACATGCCCACCATGCATCTTTATCAATGTCAGAAAATAGCTGGTGAGAGGGTCCTTCAGTGCCGGTGAGAATTCACCCATAACTTCAAACAAGCCTGAGACCAAGTAAAATGTCCACACACTAAGCTGAGCAGACAAATGGATTGACTGTTTTGGAAGCCTTATTTAAAGTTCCATTTGCTGATATCCCTCCCAAGGTTGCTTGTACAAGAATGTTCCAGGTTCCCGCCAGGTTGGAAACTACTTGCCACTTTATGATGTGGGCCAAACAACCTTGTAACTATTCACAGTGATACCAGAATGCTCTAAACACTGTTACATGCTTGAATTCTAAAAACCAATGCTAATTTTTCTGTGGCATGCCTTCTATGTGTCTGGTTGGCAATGCATTGGAGAGGAAAGCAGACAAGGATTGGCATATAAATTGAGGGTCCAAGACAGCCTTATTATCAAATACATGAGGTTAATATTTCTTTTGAAATATTGAAAAATGAAAGAGGCAATTAAAAACAAATATGTTATCAAACATCACTGATTTTCTTTTTTCTAGATGACCACCATTTTTATAAAATCTTTAAAAAATATTTTAGAAGGAGGGGTCCCATACAGCATTTACAGGTGAACTGGACTATAACCTCCTTCCATTCCTTGCTTCATATCAATTTCAGATAAATGTGCTCTATATTTCTACGTTTATAAGTGAACACATATGAGTCCACTGCTCCTGAGGATTTCAGCTGGCCAACTGCTCAGAACAAAAGAGAAACAAGAGTGTCTTTTATGCAGTAGAGATATTTTTATGCAGATGTAGAGATATATGTTGAAGCATAACACCCATCACACCCAAATGCTCCTAAACCCAAAGAAGGAAATACTGGAGATGTGGGTAACACAAATTCAAAAGCTTCTGTAACTCAACTGGATTTCTTGAAACTTTGGAGGTTCTTAGTTTATAATACTTAAGAAATGTTGTTTTGCAAACCTCATCACTCTGAGATATTACTCAGTAGATATAAAAAGTCGAATTTCTTTTGCATGATATTGCTTATCTAACAAGAGAACTTGAAACTACTCAGAGCAACATAAGACTGTTCATAATTGTAAAGATAGTCCCAGAGGAAAATAGCTGTGTATCATGGTAAATCAACTTTCTAAAATTACATTTTCAATATTGATCACAACTGTGTGGTCCAACAAATTGATTACCATGTTTTCACAACAAAACACATCATTACTAAGTCAGAATTGATAGATATCAACAAGAAAAACAAAAACTGTGATCTCAGTAATACAAACCATTATACTCGCCGTACACAAGTACACATTCTAATTTGAAAGTTGTAGATCACATCAATGAGTAATATAGCATTAAAATATAAGCCCCAACACTGGACAGAAATCACTTTGCTTGCAGACCTGTAGAACGGCTTAAGTAAGTATTGTGCTTAAAGTGGATATTTCAATACTTAAATTTCATAGACCATAAGGCTGTTGTCCACTGGGCTTTTCAGCTTTAGTTAGTGTGTACCGCATAGCATGCATATATACTGCATAGCATGCATAGCTAATGTCTTTGCCCAGCCACAGTCTGTTCTAGTGTGGCGCGTAATTCTCTCTCTGTCTGTCTCAAATTTGAATGTCGCCAAAAAAATCTGAATTGTAATTGAATTGTTCTGCACAATAAGGGGTCTCACCACCCACAGAGCCCCCAGCAGCTTCTAAAAAAACAAAACTGTTTCCATTTGGTGAAGAAGCAGAGCAATAGCAATAAATGGAATAGCAGACGTGCCTCTGCAAGTATGACATCACCAACAGGAGAAAAATCCCTAGGTCTGTGTGCCTTGATCTTGCCTCATACAAGAAGTCAAGAGGCAAAATGTGATACTCTAGTACAAGAAAACTTAACATACTGTTCCAGCTATTTGTGCTGATCATACTGTTTAGAAATCAGTAACGCTGCCTTTTTTCTGAAACATTACCATGGGAACACCTTTCTGAAAAAAAACACAGTGAAAAAACAACAAGCATGGAGAAAATACCATGGTAAACTAGATTCCTTAAAAGAGGTTATTGGCAGAGATACAAAATGGATATTTGGAACAGCTCAAACACTTTAACAGTTGGTCCCTAGGCATGGGCACGTGTTTAAAAACAGACATCGGCCTGGGACTCCAACACCCCCCTAGAGCAGAAATTCAAAGGGAGAAGGGATATAGAGAGAGCAAGCAAAAGAGGGGGAAATCAAGTGAAAAAGCAGAGAAGGAGCAGGCCTAGCTGGAATTTGGAGGAAAAGGAAAGTTGAAAAGAGAAAAGCAGTGCATTGAGAGCTGTTGTGTTTATGTAGTGCTCTTCAAAGAGCAAGCTAATTATTTTTCCATACTGTGTGCAACAACATTGGCTGCAGGTTAGACATGCTGGTTAGTACTCTCCCTCCCTCCCCCCCACACACACTTTGATTTTTTGTTTACTGAAGACGACCCATCATAAAATCCTGTGCTCATACTGAAATAACAAAAAAGAAACTTTTAAATCCGTTTCAGATAAATGAGGAAAACAGATTAAAGAAGAACTGTTTAGTAATGGAATTTCATCAATTTAGAAACACTTTTAGGTTTTCTACAAAATATTTAAAATACTTAAGTATACAAAACTGCCAATGATGCCTTTGACTGCCAACAGTAGTCCATGTAAAATTATGAAAATACCTAGGCATTTCATTCTTGAATCAGAAACTTTCAAAACTAGAAATTAAACATCCTAAGAGTTCTACATAATAAATTTAATTTCTCACCTTGATAATTTTTATATTGGGGGGCTTTAATGGGAATACAAGAAAACGTGTTTTTCACACTTTTTCTCCTTCCAAATTTTAAAAGTATGTGCTAATTATACTGCTTTTTTCACTCGGGTTATGTCAGCTTTTGGCTTTCATTTTCATTCCCTGCCTCAATGCTTGGGGCTCAGGCCAGTTGGAAGACCAGTGCACTTCAGCTGCATCTTGTAATTTTTTAAAATCATGGCCTGTTCTGCATTGTGTCCGGTCACAGATTTCTGAATGCACTTTGCACTGACAAACATGGCAAGCTTACCTTCCTGTCATATAGATTTTTGTGTGGGTGTGGTGTTGTGGGATCCAACACACAGGGCAAAATTCCCACCTGTAAAGTAAGATTTGTAACTTTCTGCAGCTAATGCGGTACAGAGATACCCACCCCCTCCCCTACCTTCTGGAACAAATTCATCTGCAGGGAATCACTTCTGCAAGTCAGCATCCCATTGAGAGCTGATGTCGGTAAGGAGATGGTTCTGATTTCTCAGCAGTGTGCACAGCAGGGCTGAGGAGGTCAAGTGATGTGCTACTACCAGAGCACTGAAAGGCTAAAGTGCCTGACTAGGAAAGAAAGGCATCACAGACTGCCATGAGGGAAAAAAAAAAAAGATGAGGGAAAAATCAAAGATAATATGGTAATAAACTCCTAAGGAAATCCTATTTCTGAACAATGTTGAATAATGAAGATGATGTAAAGAAGATGTTATCGCCTACTCAGGCAGGATAATTCTAAATAAAAGATTATGGAAAGGATGTCTCCATTTGTTTTTAATTCATGCACATCGTGATGTCTACTGAGAGTACAAATATCTTTCAGTCTACAGGGGGTATAAATCGACCGCTCTCCAATAACAACAGTAGGTGTACCGCACACAAACTGTAAGTTCACAGAAAACACACAGATAAATCAGTGTTCAATGCCACATTTATTATTACATGACAGACCACAGAAAAACAGTCTCCAGCTGCCAAAAAGGGTTTATACTACAGTTTACATTTCTTGTCATTGGTAAAATGGGACATCCACACTGAATATTCAGGCTTTGACTTCTGTTCCTAGACTTTGTGTTTCAGTCCAGATTTAATTATATAACCCCTCTCATAGTTTGAAACCTCTAAAATCACTCTTTGTATTGTATGCTTCTTTAATAACTTTTTTTAAAGAATATGTCAGACATACTGTTTACACAGCTTTTCAGGAAGGTTAGCCATTTCACATTGTTCGACTCTTCCAAACAATGTTTTCCCTTCTTTATTCAGAAACAATTCTTAGATCTTCTGAAAGGTTAACCAGGTTTTGTTTTAAGCAATACTAATACTGTAGATGTGTAGTTTTAGTTTTATGAATGTACAGAGAGGAACAAATAATGTTGATGATGAAGAACACCTCACATGAGTCAATTAAGTTAGATGGAACATCATCTCAGGATTCCTCGCTGTCTTGACATTATTTATTTGGAGCCCTCTGGTGCATGGATTCATGTTACCCTGGGGAGTGGAGGCATGAAGCCCTGGTGGTTGGTGCTGACATGGTCTAATCCATGTTGCACGGTAATCTGTAGTAACTATCTGACTTCATTTCAGGGTTTTCTTAGTAGACTAAGTGCTCAGAGAGGTATATCAAAGATGTGTGGGGGTGGGGGAAATGTGTTTTTTTCAGAAAACATTTAATAAAAATGGGTTCACAAAAAACAGATTTCACTGGCAGTTTACAATTACATTTTTTTAATATATATGAAAAATCTGTCAATTTTTATTTTATACCCTCCTAATTTGAAATTGCCTAATAGTCGACTTCGCTCACTACTACAACCCCGAAACCAACACAAAAGGAAAAGAGTGCCCTGCACACACTCTGGCTATTGAGCCAGGCACCAATTCCTATTCCGTGAGCTTCATGACATCTTGCAGGAGAGTCAGTACTGACTGGAAGAGTGAGCAACTGATGTAATTGCAAGCTCATAAGTGTCCAAGTCAGTCTCAGGGGCCACTGCTTTGTGAGTGAGTCATAGATACTCCATTACCCAGTAGCTCTTTGACAATTACATGTCAGAGCTAGGGAAGTACAAGTCACTCTCAGGTAATAACAAAGCCCAGGGATGTGTGGACTAGGATGTTCAGCTTACACTCTGAACAGGCACTCTTAGTGGTCAGGCCACTTGGGAGCCCCAAACTTTTCATTATAGGTTTTATGCTTAACATAAAGAGATGAAATCCATTCATTGTAGGTGATTCTTGTGTTTTTTTTTTTCACTTGCTCACCTTCCTCAAATCCAATGCTAAATCATTTGCTCCTCTGCTATTCTTGGCTAGAAAAACAGTTCATCATTAAAAAGTAGATTATGGGCAACTCCTCCAGGGCTGTGGTTTCACACATTATTGGAATTGCTTTATAAATACTGCCAGTAAGCAAAGAATGATCCAAATCCTTTACTATGGGTGCTGGTTTTATGCAAAAAAGTTAAAAAATAACAACATGATTACACTCAGTTTAAGAAAAAAACATTCTTCAATACAAAAAACATGGTCACAAAGTCAATAATGGTCCTGTAAAAGGCTAAAACCAAGACCCTTTCAGGAATCTAAAATCCAGCTGAATTTACCACAACGATAATTATAGGCATTGGGTAGAGGTAAAAGAAAGTGTTTCAAAAACACTTTCCAAAGTTTTTGAAAATGAAACTTGGAAATTAGGTGCTGTCAAAGTTGATGAAGCACAGCATTAAACTGGTTTACAGTATGTGAAGAATGGCAAGACAAGAAGGAACTAACAACAAATCCCTTATTTGCAAAAATAATGCATTTAGTCCTTGAATGAAACAGGTAAATTTGACTTTCAAAAATGACAAGTTAATACAATTTGTCTTTTACTCATCCCCCCAACCAAACCCCATAAAGACAGAAACCCAGTTCCTTAAAAATCGACTCTACCTCAGGTTTATTTTCAAATACTGCAGAAGGGTCAGATATTGTTGACCTAGGACCCAGACTGATCTTCTGAAAGATCATTAACACCTCAGCTGAGAAATGATGTCACAGCATTATAGAAACAAGATGTTAGTTTCTATAGCTTGTCATACCTGGTGAATAAATTAAAAGATGGAATACAAAGTTTCTTTAAAAAAATTTAATCTTTTTTCAGAATAATCAGTTGGTAGATGACCAATCCTAGCCTCAAATAATTGATGTCTTGGTCATGGGACTCAATCTGTGATCTGAGTGTCTGCTTGTCCAATTTGACCTATGAAGCTTCACTTGCTGTCTTTTTACCTCTCAAGACTGAAATGACCTTGTTCCTGCCTGATGTGGGCCACTGTGCCTTGCCACAGTAAGCTCAGAGATCCTGCCCCAGAGGACAAACAGCAAACTGGCTTTGTTCAGCAAGTGAATGTGCCTCCATCCATCCCCTTCCACCAGATAACATGGTCTGAATAGCAAGTTTATTAGATATCGCAGATCAGGTCTTATCTAGACATAAGCACTCTGTCCAATTAAGTGGAAAATAAGGGTCTTTCTATTAAGTCTGATAAACAGCATTGTTAGGCACCTCACAGCTGTCATAAAGGAAATGGGTACAGGTCATTTTCCAAGGTGTTCTGTGTTCATTTATCAGAACAGTAAAAAGCAATTGGGCTTTCGTATGTTTACAAGGTACATTTACTATAAGTCTGTCCTGAAAATGCCCAAATCAAGCCATACATCAAAACTGCTTGTTTTTGTTAAAAAAATTAAAGACGCTTTTTACAATCTTACATAAATTAAGATAAATTTTGACAAGGCATTTAATTGTATGTCTTAATAGTTATTATTGCCCCTTTTCCAAACACAAAATGCGTTTCTGTTGAAAATAAATAATTATGCCATAATAAATAAAGGGAAGATAATACAGAAATCATGGCCTTCTGCATTGGACTTGTATTCACTTTGTTCAGTTTATTATATAAATACATATATTCCAATACTAATATTGAAACCAATTCAATATACACACAATTCATGTGGAAAAGTCAAACAGGAGTTTTTGGGGGGAGGGTATCTTTCACTATGTATCCTTGTCAGCTTTCCCAGACTGTATGTCATACACAGCTTTGCAGTAGTGGATATTAAGGTAAGATGCCCTAGGAGAACTGACAGCTAGAATGTAACGTGGAAAGAACTGGGCCTTCTAAAGGGTACTGCAGTCGTGCATTTTAATTCCAAAGTGGGCACCTTAATCTATTTGTAATCCAGTACTGCACCACAATGTAAATGAGAAATATTTAGCCCATATACCTATTTAGGCAAGCATACAGTCAGTCAGTTCTATTTAAGAAAGGAATGGCTGTCCCTCCTGGAATGCAGGCAGGAATCTTCAGCTGGACAGCATGAGAAAGCGTGAGAGTCGGTGAGAAAGGCACATTCCGTGTAACCCCCCCACTGGATGTCAATCAGCTACCTTATCTGCTCTCACTCGCCCCACCTCTCTGTGCTTCGGACTCTTCCCATCGATGTGTTAATCACCCCGGAGCGCTGACAGAGACCCCAGACAGTTTTATTTTGCCGATAACCCCTTCACCAGTACAGCACTGTCCCGCTTACCTTTCTCCAGTAGTTCTGTTGTGTCTTAGCCCTCCCCTCCCGCCCACCCCTTTTTCTCAAAAGCGCGCACTTCTCTTTTATCAAGGCCCAAAATAGCCACAGAAAATCTTTAGCACTTTCTTTCCTGAAGGACAGACCACTGACTATAAATCAATGCATACTAGGTCCAACGTCTGGTCAGGGCAAAGAAATCAATGCATTTCATATCAAAAACTGATGAGAGAAAGATAAAATTCTATGTACCTCTAACCTCCACATAAGTAAGTAGTCCAGAAAATATTTTTAAATTATCCTAGGCTATGCAATATATCAAGGAACATTAATCTTTTTTATTCTGTTTTTTTATGTATAAAAAAATCTTTATGTTCAAGGCAACAATGAATATGATCAGAAGTCCACCACTGTGGCCCTTATAAATAAGACACAAGAGGTATCTGCAAAAACCGGCTTTGCGAAAGAAAATGTTTTTTGTTTGACAAGGATTCCACAATGACCTCAAACTGGAAAAGTATTTTGAAATGAGAGGATACAGCTTTAGTATCAGTAAAAGAGTAATGTTCCAACCAGATATAAATCACGCCCAGGTGGACACGTTTTGTAGTGTCCCATTTAGAAATTCAACAGATTCTTCAGACATTCACATAGTGATGACAGGATCAGATAATACACAGTTTCTAACACTCAGTAATGCAGCTGATGAAGAAACTGAAAGAGCCAAATAAGTCTGTGAATGTGACTTTTTCATTGTTAAAGACAGAACTCCAAGCTTTTGAAAACTTAGTTTTCTTCAGAATCACATCTCCAGACTTGCAGGGTCTTATTTTTGTATAAAACTTAATTTATAAAGATTTCTTAATTATTATCATGCAAAAATGCATCTTTGTTAGTGATAGCTTTCTTTCAATTGTTACTGAGGCTGGAAGACTGCCATTAGTACTGTAAATTTCAGTTTTCCTAAAGAAAAAAAGAAGATACAAATATTCCCAATTACTGGCACTGAAACTAGAAGCTTTAGTTATAAATTTTAATTCATATAATCTATGATCCTGGAAAGTGATGTAAAATATCATTATTAGACCCAAATGCCACATGTAAGATTTACTGCCCCAAAAAAGCTTAGAGCTTTCTTTTAACCAGTACCTCATTAGTACATGAAATTAAACTGAAATTAAACACTTCTTACATGGTTTTGGCAGTAAATGTATTTTTGTTTCATCAGGCTTAATAGACACCCTCAGTTGGAAAACTAGGATAAGGCTTATAAACAAGCTTCTCTGAAAGCTAGGCTTGACTCAGGAATAGCTGTGACATACTGTAGGCCCTACATGTCAAAGTCTACTGATGCTCAGCTTGGGAAGCAGAGTGGAGCAGGGCTGAAATGAGGACCCCCACTGTACAAAGCTGCTGGTACAGTATAATAACTGCAGGGAGCCTCACGAGCTGTCAGTGAAAGAACCAGGGAAGCTTATCAATCACATGCCTTGTATCTGCCAAGTTGTCTTTCAATCCAAGGGAGGAGCTGTTTTGACTGAGGCAAAACAGAAGTGTATAAACTATGAGGTGTCTCTTTAATGCAGAGTTAAAGTAACCTGGAGGACCTAGATAACTTCAGCTTTCACCATGAGGTAATTATTACAAGACACCTCCACACCTCCATTGGTAAAAGTTGCAATGAAGACAGAAGATAAACTGTTTACATTTTCACAAAAATAAACAATTTCACTACTTCAAGAAATGGCTTAAAGGACTTAAATAACCAATTGCTACCAAAAGAATATGACAGACTTAACTACCACTTATTTCTTCAGAGAAAGGACTGGCAAATTGCTTCAGACAGTGAATTTACAAGCTTGTTCGATGTCTGGTTTAGAAAAATAAACCCTTGCCCCCTTTTGAGGCAAAAGTTTAGTTTACAGCTGTACTCTTTGATGTATTTTGCTGTGTCTTCAGAAATGCTGCAATGAGCAGGGACAGTTGTTTTGTATCGCAATAATGAATATGCAAAGTGACTCTGCTTCATAGATACGACATGAAAAGGCCCCTGCTGTGGTTCTTACCCACATATTTTTTTAACACTATTATAATGCAGGAGAAAAATTATGAGGAATAAAAGGTCTTGCCTTGCAATAGATATAAATAAAGATCAATACAAAGAGAAGAAAATAGTACAACAGAGAAATACTTTAGTACTTCAAAGAAACAGGAGAAAATAAAATGAATACCTACCTAAAAAAGAGCACAATTTCAATAAATATCCACAACAGGTAATTCAACAAAAAAAAAATCTTAGCATATGTGAATTCACTAGTACCCAGTGTAATAAAAATAAACATGCCAGTAATTATAATACAGATTACAGGGAAGGACCATATTTTCAACAAAATGCCTTTGACAACATTTATAAGGAAAATGACCATTATATGCCTGTCTAATAATTGAGATTTCCGATTATAAAAAACCTTATTTTATACACAGAAATCATTTTATTTTAAAAGTAATCATCTCAGAGTGCTTATTTGTGTCATCTATAGTAATTCTGCTTTTAAAATAATACAATTTGTCTCAAAGTCTCTTATTGTACTCTTTTATCAGTGTAAAATCACTGTTCAGTTTTATGAATTGGCTGTGCCATGAAGGGTAAAGGGAAAATCCTATCAATACAGTGAAAAACTACCTTGGATCAGAGAAGTGGACAATAAAAACAAAGCTGTCAGTCACCCTATTTTTCTGTACTGGGAGGGCAACAAGGCCATCAAGGAAGATCTGTCAGCTGAACAGTATATTCTTTTCTCTGTGTTACAGGGGCAAAAAAATGCATTTTGTGACTTAAAGACAAAATGCAAACAGAAGGAGAACTCTTTTATCAGTAGCTACCTTTGAGCTATATGATTACCATCAATTGCCTAATCTGAGTATAATATGGTCTGCCAATGACTGGCACTTCTCTTGTAGCATTATCTATGTAGATTTAATTGCTTGAAGCAGTAGCCCTGTTATCTCAGATAAGATCGCAAACCAGAGCTCTTTTGCAGCAGGCTACTTAGTGAATAGAAAGAAGTTAAGTTTATAGGAAACTTTCCAGGAATGTACCGGATGGTTTCATTTCCTAGTGAGGACAACATGTTTTATTTCTTCTGTTCCCAGCATCCCACAGCTGCATGTTGAGATACACATCTGGTGGAATGCAAGCATTCATACAGTCTTTAATAGAATCTTGTTCATAAAATTAATTTGAGTTCTTTTTATATACAGAACATATAATTTCTACATAACTATGCATATAATGATAGTGAAAAAATTAAAAACACTGTGGGAAGCAGTTGTTCAGTGGATAAGTGAACTGCTATGAAAACAGATTTTTACAGTGCATTGTGATAAAAGGGGCATATACATACAACTTCTATTTTAATTATTTTCCATGCCATGTTTTCAACATAAAGGTTGTGCTCTTGTGTGAACATGCCAGGAATATGATAGCAAAGCATTTTGTTCCTCCTTTCTTTTTCTGTTATGTTTGCTCCCAGAACACGTCTTGTACAGTGTTTGGTTTGAACCACCCCTGAACTTCAACTTAAGGTAGCGACTATTTTGAGTCCAATAGCCAGTGAGAGAATTTTACCCAATACACATGAAATTAACCCATGCACATTTTTGGAAGGTCATCTCAAGGACCATTTAGCTAAAAAGGACTACTAATTCTATCAGATTGTTCCCAAGCTCAGCACACTCTACAGTGAGGCTTTCCCCCAAAAGAAATTAGCAGAATAGAAGTAATTCGTAGCTAATAGCCCAAGAATCTCTTGAGAACATGAAGGGGTCTCATTTCTGAAATTTAACTTTTTGCAGTTGCAAAGAGTTCAATTAACAACACGTTTGATAAAATATTAAAAGGAAACCCCCCTCCCCAAAAAACAATGCTTATATCTTAAATAAAGGCTGCATTAAAATGACCCACTAAGTCATTTTTAGTAAATCAGGGACCCAAGGACAGAGGAAGTTAAGAGGATGTAAATTTAACAATAGGAACAAAAAGCACATCTTTACACAAAGCATTGTGGATGTGTGGTGCAAGCTGTCCAGTCATGTTACTGAAGCTGAATCCTTGATATCTTTCAAAACATAGTTGAGATCACTACTAGGAATGAAAGATGTGAGATAACAAAATTACCTCCTTCTATTTGGAACCTTTCTTCTGTTATTGATTGGGCAACAAAAATGGAATCAATTAACAAGATGGAAACGATCATACCCTCTGTATGTATGTTCTAGGCCAAACAATAACCATCGCTGTCCTGTTCTAAGTTTCAAACACAATTTGGAGTTTGTTTTTGACTCTCTACAAAGGGGCTCCAATGACCATTTTCACATTCACATTTATAATTCTTACACTTATATTCTACCAAAAAACCAAGGACCTGAATTACAGAGACTCTTTATTAGGACTGGGTAAGGATGCTCTGCTATAAAGTGATGAAATAGTGCCTTCAGCCAAAAAATACTGTCATACATAGACTAAAACATACTTAAAAAATATGCTGCATCAAATAATAGTAATTACCTGATCCATCCTAAAAATTGCTAATTGATAAACAGTTGGCTACTGTGCATTTTGCTTTATGAGCTGCAGGTGTCCAGGCATTTAAGGTCAGAGAGGGGTCGAAGTGTAAGATGACCCTTCCATGGCGTTCTGATCCAGGAGTCTCACAGATAAAGAGGCCCAGCAGAAAGCTTTGCTCCAAGCTTAGCCCAGCAGACTTTGAAGATGAGCTGGGATAATGGCTTGTAAGGGCAGATCAGCTCTGTATCACTTCACAGGTGAGTTCATTCCTGTGCTCACTCCTCCCTGCTTTGTGGCTTAATGCACTTTAGTTGGATGACCCACTGCCTTCACTTGTACTCTACAGTACGAGAACTTTAAATTGTTATGCTTGGAATTCAGTCACTGCCAGTCACATTCATGGGGAGCTAGCCAAACTCATCTAACCAACTATCTAAAGGACTACAGTCACCAGAAAAATCTTTTTTTTTTTGCTGCTTGTTTGCAGCAAACATCCCTATATATAAAGAAAAACACCTAAACCTCTGTGAACAAATGCCAACTTAAGAGATGACCTTTTATAAAAAAACTATAACATTTATTTTACTCTTGCAAAAATAAATTTCACAATTGCAAAACAAAGAAAAAATCTATTTTGCTATCTTTGAAAGATAAAGGATCCCACCATCAATTAAATTTAAAGAATGGACTGGAGAAGGCAATCTTAAAATATAAAGGAACTAAACTATTAAATATCTTAGAAACCATTGTCACAATTATTTCTGAATTTGAGAAGGTGCCAATGCAGTCATTCCAGAAATAAAGAAATGTGATCACTGCTACAGTACAGTATGTGTCTATAAACAAGTGATTATGACTCCTGTACATTTCTAACAATGCTGATTACAAGCAGAGCAACACTGAATATCAAAATCAGATCTTTCTAAAAGAAGGACAAAAATCTACCAGATTGTTTAATCGGTTAGGTAACAATTTCACATTTCTGTAATTAAACTCCAGTTAATGACCAGCTTTGTTACAAATATCAGATATCTAATTAGGTTCATCTTTAGCCAGACTAACACTTCAGAAGTAACTTTGAACATGGGGTTTTCAGCCTTTTGCTGTTGGAGGAACCTTATTCATTATTACTCTATAAGAGGACTCCTCGTGAATCCATCAAATCAATTTGAAGTAATTACAAAGAACATCAGAGCCTATGCATTGCGTAGGACTGCTAATTTTATACACTCCCTGGCAGCAGGTGAAGAATTACCCTTTCTTTACGAAGACGTGATGGATGGACTCTGGGGAGAGATTTGCAGCACCTAAATCTGAAAATTGCAGTGATTAATATGCATCTAAAACATACAAAAACCACATGGAAACTTCCATGTGAAAGAGAAAAAGAAACCACTGATAGACAGGTAAATGGATGGATGTGTGGATTTTCCTGGCCCCGCACAAACAGCTTTGTGAGGAGAGTACAGTGGTCTGCACATTAGTAATTTCCCTTTGTTACGCCTCATTTTTTCATTGACTTAAAGTTGACAAGAAACTTCCTTGCTTGTTTCCTCTGGGTTACCTCAGATCCAGCACTTCCCTCTCAGGCACAGAAAGCTTTCGCCCTCCGACGCTGTGTTAGGGATTTCCACTATAAGCACCATGTTTAAAGAGTGTGTGTGTGTGTATAGATGGGATCCTGTACTGCTTTAATTATTTTCAATCCTAAATGAGGGCCCTTTGTTCTATACTACTCTTTGCTAATCCTTCAGCAGTCTTGTCCACAACTGGCGCGGGACTGTCTCCTTGCTCCCTATGAACAATAGGGGTTTAAAGCCAAGCCATGAATCCCCAGATTAGCAGGCTTTAAACTGTTGTAAAACCTGCCTCCCTCATGCTCTTTGATCAAGACTCAGAGAGTGTGGCCACTGGACAGCCGGGGCCGCACACAACCTGGGCGCTGTATTGTATCTTGATGAGGAACCATTGAGACCGACGACTAAAGGTCAACTCCTTATCACACCACACTGCAGCAGAATGATTGAAGCATTTGCTTCTTAAACCCCAACCAGCATGTTTTAATTGGTTAAGTAATGGTCTGAATTAGGGCCACCTCATCGCCTCATAGGATTTGATCCTATCTGTTCTCTGTGATGAGAGAAAAGGTGCTCAAAGTGAGTACCAATGACTAGAGAGGTCCAATTTGTTTTTTATTCTGATTGTTTGATTTCTTTTAAGCTCAAGACTAGTTGCTTAGAAGGTTTGATTTTTTTTTATTTGACAAATTCTCTGGTAGGGTACATGTGTGTCAGCCAATCCCCTTGAACTCCACCATCGTACAAAAATTATATAGTACAACTGATATGTCAGCCTGTTCATGTTGCCTTGGCTTATTGAAACGTCTATTCGGGATCTCTCATAAGATAGGTCATGTTAAAACGAGGCCGTTAACTTCTTAACCAGTTTGGATAGAAAGTTAATCCAATCGCTGCATTCCACAAATTGCATTCAATGGAGGAAAATAACATTCCTGAATTTCACTGGGATACACTCACACTTTTTATTCCCAAATATACGTTAATGAACGCATTACTCATTGTGACAAACTGGAAAAAAATACCTCCTGAAAAAACACAAAACATCTTTTAAGGTGTTATGAAAGTTTCTGAATTTTAAAAAGATGTAAAAAAGGTTTTAGTTATTGGAAGATGTGAAGAAGTACTTTTCACTTAAGTGAGAAGTAAACGTCCTGTTGAAATAAAAAAAACACCAGCTGTGAGGTAATAATCTTTTTTCATACAGCTGTTAATCTGTAATATGGATATTTACATCATTACTATTGTTACCTATTAAGCAATAGACAGAATTATTAGGTCTTTAGTCATCCTTTAAAAAGGATGTAGCTCTGAAGCTTTAAAAAGTGCCGTTAGTGAATTACTGAGATTAGATATATCAACATATTTCAGGAATCATGGTATCTGGCATATTTATCATCTCTAAAAGTCAACTCTGACTTGCATACTATAAAGAATCCAACTAAAAAGCCCATGACCAAGGCCGACATGAGAATTACTTTTAGAACTACCCTGCCCCTGGGTCTCCAGTTACCTGTAAAATGTTTTTTTATTTATCCGCCTTAAAATGAGTAATCCTTAAACCATACAGATTATTGTTTGGTGCCTTAGATCCCAATCAGTCAAACTGGAGGCCTGTGGCAGGGAGACAATTGCTGTTGTGTTTGTTGGAAGCTGATCAGTGGAAAAGTAGGGGATTAAAGTGGGGCTTGGTCACAGTCTTCACTTGTTTAGACCAGCTTTAAATACTGACCACAAACATCAGGGTTCACCGAAGGTCAGGGGGATTGGGCTGATCACCATCACTCCTGCCACCACTGCTCACCTTTATTTTGCTGTTGCCGGTCTATATTTCAGTTCTACCACTGACCGAATTTAGCAGAAAACTGAAAGAAACATGCTGGGAAGAGACAGTTCTCCTTCTGCCTTCCCTTCTAAAGGCACCTTTTGGCAATCACAAGCATTGGCAAGCAAAAGCATTAAACACTTCGAAAGCCTACAACACACCCCTGAGTTTAAGACTGCACAGCATGTGCAGCCTACAGATTTCTAGGGCACCTCACTGTAAAGGACTGACAATCAAACACAAATCTTTGTTATGGAATCTCTTTCACATGGACTGATAACATGTAAAATCTGTTGGGGACCCCTGACTGAAGTTGATAACTTTTCCCTTTGGAAATGAACTAACATCTATGATTGAAAAAAATGTTGACCATTTGTATTCATGCGCTTTGTGATATTTAAAAGGAAACTTTTTTTACGAGAATCCTTCCAAAACTAAGAACACACTGTAGCAAGAGGGATCACCAAAAAATCATCTGAAATCTTGCTTATTGGATAATGAAACCCCCAAAACTAAACTGGCAACAAAGCATCATTAAGGGCGTATAAATATGGGACAATAGGACAGAGAAAGGTTAAAGGGAGCAAGAAAGGCCCAAGACGTGACAAAGGGCCCTGCAATCTTCACACATCTCTCCTCTTCATTACCTGTCTTGTTCTTCTCATTGCTGTTCCCTAATGATCATCCATCCATCTTCTAACTGCTTCTTCCAATTCAGGGTTGCCGGGGAGCAGGAGCTGGAGCCTATCCCAGCAAGCAATGGGTGCAAGGCAGGGTACACCCTGGACAGGACATGAGTCCATTGCAGGGCAGACAAACACAAACCCAGACACTCATAAACACCTAGGGCCAGTTTTCCCAGAAGCCAATAAACCTACCAGTAAGTTCTTGGGCTGTGGGAGGAAACTGGTGCACCTGGTGGAAACTCATGCGAACACAGGAAGAACATACAAACTCCACAGAGATAGCACCCCAGGTCTGGAATTGAACACAAGGTCCCAGCACAGCAATGATAACCGTTGCACCACTGTGCCGCCCCTTCCGAATGACCACTTCTGATAATTGTACAAGTTAGGCAAATAACCACATACACTACCTTTCCTCCCCCTCTGTAGATGACAACCCAGCTCATTAAAAATGATATACAACGCACTACCATTTAAGCAAGTATTTAATCTTGTGCCATGGATCTCCATCTGATAAATGAGCAAACGCAAGAGGAAGAAAAGCAAAAACACTCGCCCACAGTGCGAAAGACAGCCCTTTCAAATAGCCGGGGCTCTGTATCTAAATACAATTAAAATACCTTTTTATTAAACTATAGGAGGGGGAGGGGCAAGGTGGCAGAAAGAACTTTGGATTGACTCTGGGCTGGGTTTGTTCTTGGCGTAGAATACTAGCCCCCAATCCATCCAAAAATCACACTCCAAAGAAAATGAAAAACTCTGTAAGGCACTGTAAGGCACAATTAAAAAGCCTTTTTAGGGAGTCAGTTATATTTGCTATTATATATCATCACTTCTGCTCCTCAAAACTCCCCCTACACACATACAAATTGTGAAATTCAAAAGGAGTACATAGTGGAGGTAATCACTGCATTTTCTAGAAGTGGAATATATGGATTAAGTTTGTTCAGATTCTATATATACCTGGCAAATTTTGGAATGAAGCTTAACATCAGAACAAGAGGTTTCTGGATATATAAGGAGAAGCGTTTAAGGCTCTGGAGTCTAGAAAGGTGTGGGTTCAAGCCCAGGGCTGGGTGCTGCAGCTCTATTTTCCCTGTATAATGGGTTCTCCCTGGGACATCTGTAAATCAAAATGTGTTCTCAGTTGACTTTTCCCAATTTCCCAATTACTTTGTTCATCTCAAATGACTTACAATTCAACACATTTCATTTTGGCACTGAAGACTAATTTCTTGGATTAAGAAGCTATGTGAAAGTGCTAACAAGAGGCCACCATGTACAGCAACTACTGCTGTGGAATTCCAGAGATAGGGGGCCTCCTACACTGATGTCCGTCAGAGGAATTTAATGCACTGACTCATCCTTCATTTCATGCTCTGGCCTTGGATAATAATGAAGCTCTGTTTTCATCATCTAGGTATATGTTATATATTTTCCTGCAAAACAAATCTTACAGGTACTGTAGATGTACACATTTTTCATAAAACACAAATCTTCATATTTCAGTCATGAAATTATACAGCTTGTGTATAAATGAGATTCAGAGATCACATACTGTATAGTTTATTTGAAAGTGATGAACAGCACCTGAAAATGCACACTCTTCAGTCATCTGAAGCTGCTTGCAAATATCTAGTTATCTTTTTTCTTCCAATTAGAAAACCTCTGTTCAGGTCTTCAAACATGCAATGTTTGAAAACCATTCGAGTTTAATGGTCAGTTGTGTGGTTGCCATGTTTGCTGAAAGCTGAAGGAAGTTAGATTTGACAGAAATGAAATCCAAGGATGCCTTTTAGCAAGATCCTCAAGTATATCTGCTGTATGGCTTTCTAGTTTGCACTGAAATGCTGAAAAAGCAACTGTAGCTACACTTGCTTTGCCACAAAGCGGTGATTGGGACATAACATGGACATTACTATGTGGAATTAGTGACAGTACTGTTCTGAGACACCTACTGCATGTACAGTAAGTGACAGAGGGCTTTTAAAAACACACCAGAAAGGACATTCATCAACAAAGCTTGAGACAACTGAAGAGGAAAATACTATAAACTAGAGTGAGAAAAATAATTAGGTTTTAATGGCATCAGTCTCATTGAAGCAGTAGCATGAATATATAGTTGCAAAAGCAAGTATTGTCATCCTCAATATTAAATAGTATTATTCAAGGGGTGTAATTGTAATTGGTGTGGTTAATTTATCATTCTTTGCCAGACATTTCACATTTTCATAATAACAGTTATTGACTCATATGGACACTAATATAAGCACACTGAAAGTACAGTGGAAAATAAGGAGTATTTTGTTTCTTTTTCTACATTCCAATAGTACACAAAGGCAAAATTATTTACTTTTGCTACTATATTGGATAAGTACATTGCATACTGTTATCACAAAAAATAATCCTAAAACAGTTTTAAAGGCTACAAATGAGAAATATAAACAAATGAAAGGAAAGCCAAAACACTGAGAACAGCCCTGAACAGAGCACAGAGAATACAGACAGACAAATTGTAAGTACATGAGGCATGTTTTTGTGTAATAGTGGACATTTCGTCAGGACCTACTGATACAAATGCTTTGATAAAATCCATTTTCACAGTGTGTCAAAAGCCCTCATCTCGATTTTTGTTGTCCAAGTTAAGCCGGTCAGACAAGCCAATGTGAACCTGTTTCAAAAATGTACAGTATAATGCTGAAGTATGGTCATTTTGGCTGTGCAATGGAGGAGAGTTGTTAATTATAAAACACTTGGCAAAATTATGTTAGCAAGGTGTCCTGTGAAAAACAGATTGCTTCCTGTCCCCCGTATTTCTAATTTGCTGTTCACAAAAAGGGATTAGAGCTTCTCTTTCTCTATCCACTCCTCACTTTGTGCTTTCACCCTACCTAGGCAAAATACATAAATCAGACACAGGATTCTCAAACTGATGGAGTCCCTGACCACACATCTGTCCAATACACTGGATAAGCAGCCTCAAGTATCAGATGAGTAAACTGGAGCAAAGCAGTCCTGTAGCTATTAAACATCAAACCTGTAAAGCTTTAACTATTTTTATTGCCCCTCACCAGAAAAAAAAGTTTAGTGATATGATTTTCTCCTGCTTTGACATCTGAACTGTTACTACTGCAGTTTTCCTTATCCTGCAGCTACGTGTAACAAGACACTTGATTATACATTACCACTGACACCATAAACTAACTGCAGTGAAGATAAACAATATTTAATGTAAGTATTTCTTGCTACTGTACCTACAAGTGGAAGTATTTATACTTGGTGTGCCCTGTATATGAAATACCAGAGTAACACAATCATAAAAGTCACTCACCACCATGTGCTTAAGAGCTTACAGTATGCTATAAGAGAAGCAGAAGGCAAAGAACTCAATTACAAACTCCTTCAGCAAAAAAAGGCTTTTTCATAAAGTTGCCACTTTGCTGCAGTGGTTGTGACTTCCAGCCATGGGACAGTCATCCTCATAAGTCAAACATGCTAGGGGAAACCAGGAACTGTTGGAATTGTATCTGAGTGCCCAATAAGATCAGAATCCTCCCTTCATTAGGACCCCGGCTGAGTTTCCTTTCTCCTTTGGTGACATTAGATGGATCTAAATTGAAAAAGATACATCAAAGGCAAGTGTTGAAGGCAACAGCTCATCCCAACAAACAGACTGTCATGCCACCCCACCTCCCCACAGGGTGATCTCAGTGAGCTCAACTCTGCTGAGCTAGACCCAGCCTACAAGAAGAGCTCCAGATTCAGCATTGGTGTCCTCACTTTGCACACAGTAGAAGCAAAACCAGAATAAATCTGTTTCCAAAATATCTGCCCTCCTGCACTTAAAAACAGACCTCTGGATGAACAGATGACGTATGAGTCTCATATGAACAGACAATTCTGCTAGAACATCCAGAGAATACATGTACTGTGAAATAAAATGCAATAGGAAAACAGTAACTGATTCTGCTAACCCCTGTGAAAACATATGCTAGTTTACTTTCTGTTTTGGCAGCATTGTACTGGACAACACAAGAAGACATTTGCACAATTGTGTAATACTTTTAAGTTTGATGTATGAGAGATATATTTTCACAAATATTTGTTAAAAAGACTAGAAAAGACCAACACAACTTCAAGATATTTTATTTGAGTATACATGATTAGATACACCTAGTCAAAAGGTCGGACTTCAATTTTACGATTTACTTCCAATTTTATGATTTCAAAATTTTCAGCGTATACAGCTGTCTGTGTAGTTAACTACTCTAATTCTGAATTAAAATTAGAAAACACTGATAATTGGTCCATTTAATGGAAAAAACAGATGTGAAACAAGGAAGCCTATAGAGTAAAATTAATCTGCACGAAGCTATAGCATTCAAACACTGAGGAGAGCGACAGGGTGTTTCTGTCTGCAGCTGGCAAAGAAATTTATGGACATATGTTGCACTCATGCCCCTGGGTGTGCGGGGATTCGTATAGGTGAGTAGCAACAGTGACAAGGACTTTGTAGCATGTGGGGATAGCAAAAAAATGGGCAGCATTTTAATGCAAAAACTAGGCTAAACATTTGAGTGTCATAACTTAAAACAATCACGAAAGAAAATTTTAAAATAAAAAAAATTGCAAGTGAAATGATCCATTCCTCTTTTGATCTTAATACAAAGTATGCATTTTTTACGATCTCTGCAATTTTTGTCCCGCACTCTGTTTTGAGCAACATAGGAACTGAGTTTATTCAGGCACAGGCAGATGGGGAATGCACTTCATTTTTTTTCCAAAGTAAATAATTAAAAATTGAATACTTCTTAACATTTGGGATTGCAATAATTTGTTTAGAGAGGCATATCACTTTGAGGTGAAAAACAATCACTGCTGAAATATTTTAAAACTTGAAATTTACTGGTGTAGTTAAAACCATATTGATCTTTATTCATTTAAATGGAGTATTGTAAAACCAAAGAAAGCAGAATATGAGAAGAAATGAAGAACACTGAGTACACATACACCTTCCATATCTTGCTATGCATTCATTAAGAACCTGCATAACTAAATTCTAGTTGAAGAAAGCAGATCAGATCATGCCTCCTGTAATCACATATTGTCAGGTGCACGTTATTTAATAAACATTTGTTTGGGTCTTGGGGCTAAATCTGGATTTCATATCACCTTTCTGGACTGAAATATAAGGAGCCTGGACTCCTGGTTAAAAATTACCTCAAACAATATCCTACTTCCCCAAAGTACCTGAGAAAATAAGCCTTTGGAAAGTGCCCTCCACCGCAAAGAACCATGGGCAGATCACACACTGGCCTATAGCAGAACCAGGGGTTTGGGGGTTTGCAGTCCCATGATTCTGTCACGACTGAGGTTGTGACATCTCTGCCTCTGAGCACCAAGTGCTTTCTTTCCTTCCCTCATCACTGGGACCCTCTTTATTAGGCATTCCAGCCCCGCGGGGAGCCCTTCTTTTGCTTGCAGAAAGTTGACAGCAGGAGTCAGGCCTGGGGAGTGACATGTTACTGGCAAGCTGACAAAATGAGTAAACAGCAGCCATTTATCAATCTGCACTGACCTTGGGTTGGGAGTGAGTGAGTGAGCGAGTGTGTGTGTGCTGGGAAGACAGGGGGTTGGGGTCTTTAACAACAGCAGTCTAACAGAAAACTCAGGAACTAAATATGTTGTCGGATGTATTTGTTTACTGTATTTGGGGGACTAAGAAAGGAGAAGTGGTAGAGGGAGAATGAGAGAAGGGCCCCAAAGGAGTATTGTCAAGAAGATCAGAGTGAAACTCGAGCCCTATCATTGCTTTCAATCTTTTCATGAGGATTTTATTGGGCTCTTCTTCATTAGCTGTCCCCATCCCTGTTTCCACTGAGACGCTTCGCAGGCACCCTTGCGTTATCTGCTCAAAATGATCTATTTGCCAAAGAAAACGGTACAGAAAGGCTCTTTAGATGCTTAAGTAATGAGTAAACGCCTCACTGAAAGAAATATTTGAAAATCTAGCTCACCACCTTCTACTTTAACCCTATGTTACTGCCTAAGATTTAAAACTGAAAAAGATCAAATAAGCAATTCCACAAAATGTATCTTCTTCCTAAATTTTTCTCAGTCCCCTTATTGCATGGCTTGAAAACTTAAAACACGTTAGCAGGAAGACACAATGTACTAATGACAAGAGTGGAACCATATTAAAACAGCAGCTACAACAGTATTGTTTTACAAAGAAGCATCCTATCTCACTTTACTCTATGAGTAGTTTAAAAACTAACATTCCTATCATTTTATCCTTTTATTAGAATATTCAGACTACAAATTCAAACTCTTAATTGTTAATAATGCCGTTTCTATCCCCTTGGTTGTTCAATTCAACACTATACACTGAATACACACCTCAGTAGAAACTTGTATTTTTAATTAATATATCCATATTTACCGCTTTATTGGCAGTGATCACAAATCTACCATTATATTTTGCAGAATGTACTAAAGTTGTTGATTCCAATATGCACATCGGTCCAAAATCACTCGGCACAATGTGTGTCTATATGAAATGAGGAACGGTCACCTGCCAGGGTCATCCTTTGTTGTCCTGTGTAGAGTAATCAGGAAGCAGCTGTACAAAATGGTGGGCACTGGCAATGATGTGATAATTGGGGCATTTTACAATGAACTAGAGGGGCAGAAAGAAGCTGTGAATATGAATAACAGATGTACCAATTCTGTTCTCAAAATTAAACTAAAAAATAAACAAGCGTAGGACTTAATCACTCCTTTCAGAACACTGACACCACTGATCGTTACAGAACACTTTTCAGGTTGGTTTACGCCTATTACTTTTTAAAACTTAGCGACTCTAAAATTGTCCTTCCTTAAAATTACAAAACCAAACCTCAAGTGACAAAGTACTTTTCTGAGGAACAGCTGGGATCCGAGTAGCTGTCTTCTCTCTTAGCAGGTAGGCTTATCGCTTGAGCTAGACTGGGCATTAATTGCTGCTCTGTGTGATCCAGGGCACTATCACTATCAGGAGATTGACCTGTTACTCTCTGGACTGTGGTGGCTGTCAACTCATGGGATTAAGTTGGTGTTAAGCTCCTGTCTCCCCTCTCGTGTTTATAGAATTCGGCTAAGGAGTGAGTGAGTGGAGGGGAGTGGGAGATGGGGGAGGTAGCTGCATACTTCTCCAAGCATACGGTTGGTGCAGTGAGTCACAAGTACAGTTTTCTAGGACTTAAAAAGCCAGATAAAGGGGTACTGGCAGTGTTGTGAGATCAGAGGCTCAAGGTGATTTGCTTGGCAAAAGAGTACATGTCCTGGGACAGGGTTCTGACTACAATTCTCAACTCAATACGCATTGGTGTCACTGGCAGACAATTGTGCTCTCTAGTTACTCATGGATTTGGGGAAAATATCTCACCCATATCCTCCGAGATGGCAACACAGTGGCGCCACCACGTGACGGAAAGGCACACCCAGAACTGAAACAAAATGAACTGGAATCCTGATCTTCTGAAACTCCTTTAACATGCGGCCTATCCAAACCAAGTCACCAACTAAACAACCATCAAGACACAAATGGGAATAGAACTTATTTCAATTATAGTGACAATTTAGAAGATATGCTCACTTGATGGTACAAATCATCATTTAGTAGAGTAGTCTCGAAGTATGTAATTAGTGTAAGATTTATAGTTGAAATCTGAGCCAAAATTGAAAGTTAAAATATCGCCCAACAAAGCAAAATAAAGCAAAATGTATATGTAGCAGTTCATTCACAACCTGATGAAAGGGAAGAAAAGGCATGATTGGAATAGGGAGCTTTATTGGTGTAGCTCATCTGCCCTTAGGAGAACCGGCCATAAAGACAGGACTACCAGTGCTCCCCCGTTTAATGAAGTATGAGCCATGGGACTGCAAGGGCAAAGAGGAAACATGTAAGTGATGCAGCAAGAAGAGTGATATTTACTGTATATGAAGGGTAGGGAGACGTGGGTGAGATTAGGATTTGACCTCCTCCAAAACTAGGAAACTCTAAATAGAGCAGCACCTTGGAAAATTAACATGAAAAAAGAGGTGATGGAATAAGGAGTTCAGACCTTGAGTGAAAAAGTAAAATAACAGGTGCCTTTCAGTATGCGTCTTGATAAAACATAAATTATTGAAAACAGGGCTGAAATTTCATTAGCAGAGTTCAAATAATGCATTATAGTACCACCGATCCAGATCAACAGGCTGATTGAGGAATCTCATACAGTTTCATGTTTATTTTAGGTTTCAGTCTCCTGATAGCACTGTGGATCACACAGAGCAGCAATTAATGCCTAGCTCAAGCGACTTGTGTGTGCTTTGTTCCTTGAAACTGGAAAAGGCCTGTAGTTGCAGGGACATTTTTGCAGACTTGACGCTAAAAGGCGAGCATGGAAACCACGGCAACGAAGAGACGGGAGTGAAAAAAAAAATCAATAAAAGCAGTTGTCTTTGATCATTGGCCCTTTCACTAACCAAACTTCTCTGATCTATTTGTATTGTGTGAAACCCAGATGAACCATAAACGCCAACACCCCACCCAACCACACCACCTACCCCGACAAGAGATAGAAGGAAGGAAAGAAGATCAGGCGAATCGGCCCATGGAATGCAAAGCTCTCCTCTAATTGATAACCTGAAAAGGTGTTCCCTTTTGTGCTACCAGAAACCCTCCATTTCACTCCTGTCTTGCCTGTTGTTTTATTTTGACAATGAAGTGGTTCACATGCCCACAAAGATCAATGGGGTGGCTCAACAGGTGCTTTGTAAACAGGGAATGGAAAATGGGGGCACGCAAACAGGATCACGTAATAAATTATATATGGCTGAGATAAGCAAACAGACTGAACCCCGACAGAAGATATTGAGTAACACTCCCAGTATCACCTTCCTGTAAACATTCAAATGGAGGCGTTCAGAAAAAAAGGTGTCCAAAGCTTTCAGAGGATCTCAGCTTTCTTTCTCCCCTTGTACGTTTTTCAACCTGAAGGTTACACACTGGCCCAAGCTAAAAGTGTCTGCTGCTGACAACAAAGAACAAAACAGCAAACTGACAGCAGGTAATAAAAGAAGCGTGCTGCTGAAGCACAATTTAAAGCTGAGGTTGCCTTGTGTTTTGTCGGGTTCTCAATTCTGCTATCATGTAAGGGCAGTTTCTGTGAGGCAAAAAAAGATAAAGTTAAGTGGATAGCTACTATAGTTTTTTGCTCTTAGCTATAAAATAAAAACAGTGTTGTGTCAAGATAGTTCCTGTCTACAGTCTTAAGTACCGCTTTCTAATAACCATGTTTAATTTGAGAGTGGGATATTCAGATTCACACATAAACCAAAAAAAGCTACCAAATTATTATTTATTATTATTTATTTAAAAACATGATGAAATTCCTGATAACAATTTCAATATATAAAGTATATATGCATACATTGTTCATACACATGACAGTGTTTCAAGCCTGACAATGTCTGCTCTGTTCTTAATAAACGCAATTTAGAATACTGATGAGGCAGTTTCCTAGTCTAACCAATAGCTTTGTGAGTGTGCTTGAAATGAGCAAACTATCAGCTATATAATTGGACACTAAAATTTGAATTAAAAAAACAAGTAATTGTAATCTGTTGAAGTTTTGGATAAAAAATAGACAAATAAAAACAATAATACTGATATTAAATTGCTATGTAAATATAGCTCTCTGTGTATTTCATAGTAACTTTGCTCACCATCATGAATACAAATAACTAGTTTGATGTGTGATTTTTGTATATATATATATTTGCCCTTAAGAAAGACACCAAAACATGACTGTTAGGAATTAGTTTTCCAATATTAAATCCCAAAATCTTTAATGAGGAAATGTGATGCAGTTGATTCTTTTAGGCCTCAAAAAGCCTCAGGCTCAAGTTGTCTGCTTGCTCCCAGAAAAGTGCATGCAGACAGGTATGTGTACTGACCCGGGGCTGTTAACATGCTCCCGTGTCAGAGGTGTTAAACTGGCTTTCCCCTAAGGGCTGATGACTGATTTCCTGACCTATTTGCAAGATCATCTACCTCTAGCTCAACCTGTTCATCACTGGGTAAACTGACCCTTCTGCAAAACAAAAGATGGCCGAACTCCAATAAACTTGTAGCAAATTAGCCCAAACAACATCTTATAAGTGCAGTCAGACAGCTATTTAAGTGCACTACAATGCTTGCTAAGCAATGCTACCACGGAAGGCTTAATTTTCCATTCCTCTACAATTTTAACCAGTTTAAAACTAAATTACAATTTTATAGGGTGACCAGACATGCCCTCTTTTTGAGACCTAAAATATTGGTCTGACCGGGATTTATAAAAATCCAAAAATTGTCCCGGATTTTGTTTTGCTCGTTACTTAAACTGTGTAAACAAACATAGGCCTACATATTTTCGCTCGTTCATTGCATTACCGGTAGACGTTTGAACTTAAACCCAGCGTACGCAGCGTAGCTTGAAAAGGGTTTTTGTGTGTTTGGGTGGCTGTTTTTCTGGCCATGAGAAGTAACAATGTTTAACTTGTTTCATTATATTTCAAAATGTTTTGTTAAAATTGATCATTTTTGCAACCAATGAGGACTTCTCCTAAGTTATGATGTCTTCATGTTTTCCTAAGAAGTTAAGACATTTGTTGTGTTAAAATGGAAAAAAAAACTTAAAGTTTAAAATAGGGCTTTATTTTAGTTTTTTCCTTGTTTGCCATTATGGAAGAGAAATAGCAACCCTGCAACTGTTTAAAAGTTTAATAAAAACTAGAGAGTTTAAATAGATTTTTTTATTAGAAAAAGTAATAAAGATTCATTACTTTGGAAGCATGTGTCGAGTGTCGATTATCCACCCCCACCCGTCTTCTTTTTGGAAAACCAAAATATGGTCACCCTAAATTTTATATTTATGCAGAATTTAAATATTAATCATTGTTTTTGAGGCCGAATTCAAATTAACTACATACATTGCTGATTTGATTTTCACAGGGGCTATAAGAATGGTGACCAAAAAGTTGCTGAAAAACTGGGATTTCATCACATAACATGACCCAAGTGCCATTTGTAACAGAATAAAGTATCTGTTTTCAAAAATGCTCACTCCTAATTCAAAAGTCCAATTGTGTTAATACTACAGAAACCCACAGGTGAACAAGTTATTAAATATACCTGCAGTACTGTTAGGGCCTTGTGTTCCCAAGTGGCGGGGAGATAACAATTGAAGTGAACATTTAATATTCTTAAGGTTATATAAAACTAATGTCAAAGCTTACAAATTTCTGTGATGTTTTAAAATACTCAAACATATGGACCTACTTCAAAATATTAAATATACCTAGACCACTTATGTTAATATGAATGAACTAGAAAAAAAATCTAGAAAAGTGGCTTCATTTCTAACTTGTTTTTAACCATTGTACACTACAAACACTATCTTCACTGTATTTTATTAGAATGTCAATTTCGTCTTTCTCCATACCAACCTGGAATGACTAATTACTGTTCAGCCCAGCTGGCCACTTGACAACACTACTAGCACTACAGGTCCCCAAGCATGCAAGAATACAGGCTCCGAGGCTGAGCCCAGTCTTCCCACACCTCAGTCCCTATGAATGCACACCTGAGCTTGTGTGGCAGTGGGGGAACAGAGAGCTCACACTGTGTCGTCGCCCAGTCCAGCACATGCTTAGCTACCATCATCGATAGCTGTTGTTTCAGGAGTCGAGGATTCCTCATGAAACTCTACACCACTCATTCCTGGCACTCAAAAATGACACTGACGGCATCTGACGGTCTTAGTTAAAAGGCAGATGTCATGGAAACCCAGAGCTTTCATTCTGTGTGTCAAAGCATACTCATAGCAGAGACTGCATGAGACAATACAGCGTACAATTTTAGGGACATGTACGGAAAGTACGCTTCATAAACCCAAGCCTTTTGAATCTGGAGATTGAACCTTCTCTCTCTAAAACAGTACAAACAGTGACGATTTTGAGCTACTATACTTTTTGACCTTTCTATACTTTGTATTACTTCTGTGGGAGCTTAAATAAAACTTAGCAACCAACTTTCTCACTGAATTAAATGCTGTGACTCTGACTCTAAATCAGCCCTACTTCACTGATTAAACTTAGATTGCAATACAGGGCCTTAAAGCACTAATAAGAAAAGGTGATATCTAAGACTAGCAGTTTGACAGTTGTTTTCAAGGTTTATGTCTGAGGAAAAACATAATACTGACAAATTCGTTAATCTACCTCATCTGTGGACACATGAGGCTTTTTTTCTTAGCGATTTGGGTCTAAGTAGTAGCAGGGTCTCTGCTAAATGGTCGTTTACCAAATTAACAAATACAGTAACACCACCCAGACAAAATCTGTTTTGTGCTCTCAGAACCAGAAGCTGGATAAAGAATATCAGTCTTAGCTGCTAAATGTTCAATGACCTTTAAACCATATTTAAATCTCGATAATGAAAATGTTTCTACAATCAAGACTTTTCATTGGTATCCGCCGTTTTGTGGTGCACACAAGAGAGTAACAGTGTTGCCACTTTCTCCACGGCCTCTCCCACTAAATCTCGGCCAAGCACTCCCGAACAGTCTTACTTTACATGTGGTATATTAAGTGATTTCTTCCCTCCTAAATAAATCTGTAAGTGTATTAATGAACATTAAGCATTTATTTGATTTCTTCAGAGTAATTATAGAATGTTTAGCAGTTCTCTCCTGCAAAGAGAGGGCTGTATATTTAATGGCTCTGTTTTGGCTATCCAATTTGATTCTTTAAAATGGTTTTGGTTAAGGTGCTTTCTGCATGCAGACATCTGATGCACCCATGAAGTAAGTCAGAAGATCCCCCCTTTTTTTCTACTTCAGTCTTTGACTTTTAATTTAGTAATACTAAAGTTATTTGTTTGTTGCAAGGACAATGGTAATAAGATCAGTTAGATATCACTGCAGAAAGACCATAGTCAGCCCTTCCTCTTTTCTGCACAAGAATAGGGTGATTAAAACTAGAAAGTCAGCATTTTGTAGGAAAAAAAAGGAAAAATATAATTGCTGACACTATTTAAGTCACTTACAGTATGGAAAGTCAGAGGCTTTCCACTTCAATGAATATGCAGTTAAAATCTCAAATTAGGTTTAATATTACATCAAAAGATATGGTAAAATTTGATGTAGCTGTGTAGAATTCTATTATGTATAAATCATCATTTTCAATTTGGAGAAATCTATATTTACAGAATAACTTTTGTTTTTGAGTAATATCTTTTTTGGCAATAACCAATTATGGGTATTAAATGTTATCAAGCAAGTTCTAAATGCCTGACAATAATATATGTTAGATTCTACACTAGATTTGTTTAGAATATAATTCCTCCTGTAGGCTGAGCATTTAGAAGGAGAAGGCCACAAAATCCAGTGCTGCCAAGAGGATTGTTTTGTATATTATAACGCTGTCAGCTCATTTGTTCCTGGAACAGAGCTAAAGTCACAACTCTCCGCTCAATTTTTTACTTTCCTCTCTGTCACGAATCTAGTTCTGTGCTGATGGAATCTGTGTATTGCAATAGGTAAAAAACATGCAAAAACACGCTAAGTCCAGCTTTTCATATTTTGAAGGGGAAGCAAAAGAATAAAAACAAACATCTAATCCCCAGACATTACCAATCACAAAACGCGTTTAGCCCCTGGCAAATTCTTGCTTCTAAACTAGCAACACATATGAGATTTCTGTGGAAGGAGCATCTGATAGGCTATGTCCTTAAGAAGATGACAAGGTTCTGCTTGGGTAGTCTAACTACTTCCAGCTAAAGTCCCATTATCCCAGACCTAGATACACACAATAATTGTAACTTTGCTTTGGCAGCAGAGTTTTGGGTCCAAAAAGATAAATCAATAATTTTGACAGGATTTTTAAATTTTCTTATGAAAGAATTTAGAAATTAGAACTAAAAGGATGTCATGGTGCAAGCAGATTTTGTATGGTGAATTTTCCAATTTCATATGCTTGATCACTTTTTTATGGTACTTCCTTTTTTTCCTCATAAGTTCTACATTTTGACTTGTTTCTTAAATGTGAGTTTGCTGAATAACATAAAACAACATATACTTAATATGATGAGAAACAACACTTAAAAAAATAGAGGCACTGAAATAACTTTCAAATCAGTTTCCACCCCACTGGAAGAGAAACCCAGTAACTGGATAAGCAACTGTAACTTGCCTATAAATTAATAAGAATTTAATTAAGTTCCACAGACTATGGCACAATATTTTACAAAGGAGTAAACAGATGTAACAAATGGCATTTGAATTGCTTGATTCCAATGAAAATACACATAAATTGTGCACAGTTTGGTGTAAAATAAGGAAAACAAATATCAGATTAAGGAAACTAAATAGTTCCACATCTATCTTTTCTGTAATGCTGACACACACTTTCCTCTTTCTGTGAAGTAACTAAACCAGTTATTCAATCTCCTATCACCTTTCACTTCCCCTCTTTAAAACTGCCTTGAGCTTTCTGGAGGATAGCTAGGGACTAAATGATGAGGCACTTAATGGTATCTTCTATAATAGAGGAAAAAGAAGACAAAAACAACTCCTGAAAAATCCATAATATTCTACTGATCCAGTAAAGGCCTGGATATGTCATAGTTTAACATAACATATATGACCAAAATTACTGTTTATTTCACACAGGTGACCCACACCATAAAAACTAGAGCTAAAATGTTACCTTGACAACACCCTGGGTCAAAAGGTCATGGGTCACTCCATTTTTATTATTTTTATTTTAAAGTGTTGCAAATTGCCTTTCCAAGTGTCGAAGTAATGCAGTGTCTAACTCATATGAAAGGAAAAGCTGGGCAGACTTAGCAATTACTGACCACAGTGGAGAGCCAAACAAAGGCCTGAAGGAAAGAATGCTGTTTTTAGGTCTCTTTGAATAGGGCATCCATAAGAAGCTGGGAAACGGTAGGTATTGTTATTCAGAAAAGGCTGATTTACCCCGCTTTTTTCACTGGGCTGTCTGAAGGGTTACAGGTAGTTGCGAATTGTCACCATTTGGCCGAAACTTAGACCTAGTACACAAAAAAGAGTGCGCATCTGTGACTGAGTGAGGTAGGAGGCAGAGGGGGTGTTAAAGACTTCAAACAGTCTTTAGGTAAAGTACCTACTTTAGCGTACTGGAAAAGAAAAGGCCTGACTAACACATGCACATTACAGCCTTGTTGCGTATTGGTCAAACCAACCTTTTTTTTTTACTTTTTCCAATTCTCAAACACCATTATGCTAAAACACTACATTTCTAACGCATCTGGCACTATAAAGCTGTAAATGTAATATTTGTTTTTTACAAAAGCAAAATTTGTCCTTTTTAGTTAAATAACAACAGATAACAAACTGGACTATCCACTGAGCAATATGGAAAACAAATACATAGTTATCCTTAAAGAGACTAACAATAAAGTTACTATGAAACTAGAAACAGCAACTCAAACACAGGTGTGGGAACTGGAATATTTGAGTACTACTCAAATCTGATTTGGTGTGACTTTCAGAACACAGCTTTGAATCTCCAGCTGTATTTCAACCTGACTTCCCACTGCAAACTGTAGTGCGGTAAAGTCAAAGGTAAACAAGTGCTCTAAAATATATTGCCAAGCCAAATGTTTTTTCTTCTGCTCTTATTCCAAAATCCAGCTGAAGTATCTGATACTTCTCTTTAAGAAAAAGACCCCCTGCATGCGACTGCAGGCTATGGTAAAACAAGCTCGCCCCAATACACAAAATAAAATTGCGGTGGTGCTCTCCTCAGACTGTGGCATTACAAAGGAAGGCTGCAGGTGCAGAGTGGCACATACTGGAATGGAACCTGCAATCTACGGTATATACCAGGGCACGTGTGTTTAGGCTTTTCCAGACAAGTTACTCAGAAGCAGTGGTATATTGAGGTTACAGACTCAGTGCATTGCAGGGATTTCCAGGAATGATCCCTTTAATCTGATAGATCTAATTTTTAAATTGACAAGTATTTGGTGCCAAGGCCACATGTCAGTAACAGTTGTACATTATTTATTATCCCTTGACTTCTATATGGACATCAACCTGCTCACTGAGCTGCATGTAATGACTAATTTTAACTTAGTTTTTTGGCAAGTGTAATATTCTGGCTTGACAACAGAGCCAAGACACTTGAAGCTTTTCACTCATGGATATACTACATACACTTTCAGAAGTGCTGTGTCACCACTGGATTATTACTAATAAGTTTTTTTTTTAAATGCTAAAGACAACACAGCTGATTGGTTTTGCTCCATGCTTTATTTTCTTATGGATGGTCTCCGTTAGGTAGATAAAATATTTTGAATGATACACTTGAAAAACATTTCAGAAATTATTTAAGCACAGATGTTTTGCAAGAAAAGGTACACAGGAACAAGCACAAAATACCTTACAAAATTCTCTCGAGTAAAAATAAATTCATGCATCTGCTCAATAAAGGATTAGATTTAAGGTGCAGCTATTAATGTACATGCGTTCGTAATTTAGAGAAAATCTGTGTATGAGAAACATGAACTGACAGAAAATGCTATGAGACTGTGGTCCATGTTAGTAACTGTCAGTCCCACTGCTCTTCATTACTTTGGTTTAGTAAGCCATTCTAACAGACACTTCCTTAGTACTTTAATCAATTCAACAAGAGGCAAACCACGGACTGTAACAAAGATTTGCACAATCACTGATGGATTGTGTGCCTATCTCAACCAGTAATGAGCATGCCATGAGCTCCCTCTAGTGCAAACCGGGATGCTTCGTGTGTAGAATTGCAGCAGAGAATTATTTAAAGAAAGCATTAAACCTAAAAAGCATGATGTCTTTATTAAATACAACATCCTTTCTCTATCATTAGGAACCTCCCAGACGTGCTGAATACGTTGTTTTTCTAATGTATTCTTTGAAAAAAATAAGGCAAGGAATTAAAAAAAAACATATGTACCCATCATATGTGTGAAATAAAGACATCTATGTGTTTTGAAGTGGAAAAATATATACATATATGCAGTACTGGTTTGAGAGGTTCACACAATCCTCTGGAAATGGATAGTGATTGGAAGCCAAAGCTACACATAATTATAGTTACTGTAATTCTCACCATTCGTATCTGCAGAAGCAGAGCTGAGTTACCAGTCCGCAGAAAAATACTGCAGATTTGTGTACCACATCATACACTGCACAAATTGTGAGATATACACACTCCCCCTAACCTCAGCCACATTCACACTGACCCGGTGAACAGGGACTTCAACCACAGAGATCAAGCGTGGGTCGTTAAAGACATTTACAAGTTGACAACAAAGTAGCTGAGCGGGAGGTGTGATTTTCGACAGCTATGTGCCGGCGTGTTCGCCTATGCAAGGGGGTGGGGCAGTAGAGCTGACGGGGGGGGGATTTAAAATGACTGCTAGCTTCTGAAGCTCTAATAAAGGCATTTCATTTTATTTTTATTTTATTGTGTCAATCAGTTCCCATGCTAAGCAGTATGTCCAGCTGGGGGTCTTTTGAAATGGAAGCAGTGGGAAGCAGCTTTTCGGTTGTTTACCTCCTTGTGAGGTTTAGAGGTTAGAACTAATGAAAGCCTAATTATAAGGAGGCGGGGGGGTGGGGGTCTGTGTGTAAAAGGGTGGGAGAATTCAGCAGTCAGGGCAACAGGTAGTTGTCAAGACTATTAACCCCTGGGTTTAATGTAATTGAAGGCACACTATTACCACGTTAATAGGCTAGTGCAGAAATAGCAGCATTTACAACAGCCAGTGGAAGCAAAATGCATAGCTTTATTATTGTTAATTAGCGGTCAGACTTTGCAATGTATGCCTTTGCATTGGAAGAAATATGAAAAGAGATATCCTACCTCCTATTTTTACATTTTCAACAAAGTACTCTACATCATGTGTTAATTTTCATTACCTCTTTAAAGGTTGGGTAAACCCAGGACATACAATGTAATACGCTAATAGAATATGGCAGAAATACCTGAAACAGACCAAACTGTAATCAATTCAATCGCTTGTAGTAGTCGTGAGTGCTCTATTACTGTGCCAACATGGATGAAGAGCAGCCACCTTGCTAGCAATCAAAGAAAGACTTCTGACAACTGGCACCAACTCATCTGATTTTGCACAGATTTGTTTCAAATAAATAAAGATTCTGAACTTCAGATTATTCCATTACATCATGATCTGTTCCCACTACATCTTATTTCCATGCATACGGGGTCTGGGTTGGATAAGAAAGACACCAAAATGCTGCAATTCCCCTGCTAATTTAACTAACACTAATTTAACTATGGTGGGTACTAAGTCCAGCAGCCAGAATTGTAACATGTACCACATAGCACAAATGCAATTCACCTGCATAGGATAGGTCTGGGACGGTTTTCAAGTTTTCTCTTCCAGCTCAATGAATTCAAACCATCAATGCCAATTACTGACACTGTCCCCACGTATCCATCGAGGTTTAAACCTGACAAATGTCATCCTTGAATTCTAACGTGCTGCTAGTGTCTTCTTCCTAGATTAATCCTTGCTCAAGTACCAGTAATTTTACATTTTCTTTATAAACAATTAAATAACATATAATTGCCTCTTAGCAGTGTTTCATTTCTCAGTTGAGTGAACCATTATGCATGGATGGTAGAAATGTCATCTAAGTTTTATCACAGGTAACCGTTGAAGTACATGAGCTACAAAATCTCAGAAGGGGCTTTCCAGCAGAACTTCCTGTGAGAAGAGATGTTCAAAGATGCCAGCCCACTGGGTCTTGTGAATATACACACTTTTGTTATCTAAGTATTTTTAAAATACGTCCATCCATTTTCTATCCATTTTCTAATCCATTTTATCCAATACAGGGTCGCAGGGGAGTCAGAGTGTATCCCAGCAAATAACGGGCACAAGGCAGGATTTAGAAATGTATTCTTCCTGATCTTCATCTTTTTTCCTAGTGAATAATTTCTTGAAAGTTTCTTTAAGAAATTAAACAAAATCGTTGCAGAAGGGCAGTTATCTGTTTTTTTTCCCCCAAGGTAAGTAATATAAAGTCTATAGATTTTTGGAAAACCCATTTAATCTACTCAAAGAATTATGTTAAATTACAATTCTTGCTTAGCTTATCATGACTGTGTGAGTTACAGATGGTCCCACAATGGGTTAGGGACACATAGGCCAAGTATTAAAAAAACACAGATGGGATCTTGCCAGGTTATTCAAAGTAGGGACATGTATGTGTTTAAAGAGGATTGGCATTTTGGCAAAATGTAATTCAAGAGTCACAAAGTTCAGACACTACAATGTTTTGTTGATAAAGTCATTGCTTCTTGTCTCAAAACATCTCTGCGTTTGGGCAGTATTTCATCATAACGCCACACTGGAAAGAGTCAGATTTGAAATATCCTGGAATGTAAAAGATTACCAATGTCTGGACAGCATGTTTTGCTTTGTGTTCTACCAGCTCTAATGAGAGATGCTGATAAAAACAGGAGTCTTTGTCCAAGATATCAATATTTCAAACCAAATCTATTTGCTGGGAATGGATTTTTCTGCTGCAGTGGCAGCATTTGTTCTTTTCAAAAGTCTCTTTATTTGATATCAAGACAGTTACCCAGTATTTTAGACCATGACGACACTATACATAAAATGGAGCTGGAGAGGTTAGGATTCATGGTGGTTGTTAAGCTCCTGTATAATTTTTGCTGTAGAAGTCACTAGATCAAGCTACTTATTGTAAATATCTGGAAACCCCTTTATTACACATGAGCAAACACAGTCCAGCTGGAATGATAGAACAGGTAACCTGGGTTGTGATTAAATTTCTAGATGTCACGGCAGAAAGAGCAAAGATGATAAAGACAGAAAAAACACACAAAGATGAAAAAAAACACACAAAGAACAGATTTTTAAATAAGAGGAAATTGAACTCTCTTCAGTTGCTGCTTGATGTCCTGCCCAAAAAATTCAATTGGTAATGCCTTTTCACACCATAAAAGCATTTTAAGAAACATTTACATAACATGGACATTTAATTTTTGTAAATAAACTATTTAATCTCATTTTATAAACAGGCTTTCTCTAAACAAATGGCAAAACTGTGCTTGCTTTTCTCCATTTGAGAATGCTATATTGATAATTATTTAATACAATTCACCGGTTACACATTTTTCCATTTATCCAAAAGATAATGACTCATAACACAGTACTACTATTACTGATTTGGTATCTTTCTAAATTCCATTAATGGTAAGACTTTGACAAGACTTTAAACACAAACCTGTAAGGTGCGTAAAATCTAAGCCTCTTACTCCCCCTGGTGGGCTAAGTGTCTCAAAAGCTACATGGCCTGTTTTTGGTATCATAGGGTTACTTCATAACGCAAAACAAGGCACAAATTTATACAGGAATAAGTAAGAGGTTTATTCCATGCTGAAAAAAGAAGAAAGAAAACACAACGTTTCGGCTGTAGAGCCTTCTTCGGGTGTATGTATAAATTTATACATACATACGATGGAGAAATACTTAAATATGCCAAATTAGACAAGCTGATGATCAATACTTCCATTATAAATCCCAGTAATATTGAGAAATGAAACAACTACGTTATCTAACATGTCATTTTAAGCACGACTTGTAATTCTGACACTGCACCGATTTCATTCATAACACCACTTCAAAAATGAATCATTTTTAGTTGATAGATCTAAGTTTTCTTGAAACAGTGTAATAATTTATTATAAAATTGCTAATAAATAAAAAATGCTAAAAAATACACGCCGTAAAAAATGTGATTCTTGCTGAAATTCAGAAATGATCTCATTCTTTTCAATATATGGCCTCAAGTATGCACATATCAATATTAGCACTGACAACGTGTTTGTACGTATTTGAGAGATACGATCACTTTATTGGCCATATACAATTTATTGTATTAGGAATTTGTCTTTTTTCGCATACCCCATCTTGCTCTCCATGAGACACAGAGGGGGAGAGAGAAGCTTGGGGTCACAGCGCAGGGTCAGCCATTTATAGGCGCCCCTGGAGCAGTTGGGGTTAAGGGCCTTGCTCAGGGGCCCAACGGAGTAGGATTCCTCTGCCGGCCGCGGGATACGAACCGGCAACCTTCCAGCCACAGGCGCAGATTCTTGGCCACAGAGCCACCGCTCCGTATTATATACAACAAGTACGTAATTGCAACAAATTACGGTTCTAAAGGGCAAAGTGATTGCATACTATATATCAAAATATGCGATTATACTTTAGGCATTCTGCTTTGTAGTTACATGCAAATAAACATGCTAAGATTGAATGCTGACAGTACAAAGGAGAAAACGTTTCAGGCGTTGTACCTTCATCAGGTGAAATTCTTTTTAGTATATTAAAAAGCAATAGAACCTTAGCATATGCAAGTTCTCATTGTTTTTGTCTGAACAAAATAAAAACATAATTCATAACAAAGCATCAAACTGAATAAGTAGAGATTCTACAGCCTGCTCCAGTCTAGGTCCTTCAGCTTAGTGTCTGATGATCCATGTGTTTAGTTCCGCCTTTTGAATCTCCCTCTTCGAGATGTTCGTGGTGCATTAGGACGAACGCATTTCCCGTAAACTCCGCCCGTTTACTGTAACTGTAATAGAAAAGAAAAGGCGGATATGGGAGACACGGGTTTATGGAAATAAAGCAATGAAGGTATAACAGTGTTTGAACGATTCTGAAAACTTGCATTAACTGAAGTGAGAGGTAAGCATCGCTGGTTTTATTGTATCGCACTGGGGGTTACCCACTACGTAGGGGCTGCACTGTTTCATTTTCAAGTCCAAAGTGTAAAGGCCGGAAGGCAAAGGCGTCATTAAGTTTCAGTTTTAAACATTTGTTTATGTTTTTTTATAAAAACCGTCTGCACCTGTTAATTGCTGTTAAATAACTTTTACACTTGTGTGGATTTGCTGGTGACATCGCCTGTGGTGGTGCAAACGCAGTAGTCTTTTTAAATAAGGGATAGTGAGTATACTGTAGAATAGTTTACTGAACTGTTTGCCAGTTCGAAAGTGTTACGGAGATGCTGTTAAAGCTTAATGTAGGTTAATGCGTAGTTAGTTGTTTTCGAAATACAACATCACCTTTCCTTTGTATATCGCATTTTAGTGTTGCGTTCTGTTCTTACAAAATAGTGTAAATTTAATTTATCCAATTTTAGACGAACTCATGAACTGAAACAAAATGGAAAGTGTAAATGCACAGAACATTAGCTGTAACAGAAATTAATGTACATTTATTAAAATAATTTTATAAATTCAGTCTTATCATACATTAAATTTCTGGAGCTGTGCAACATGGAACATTAAATGATAAAATATTTCCATTAAGTGTAATCCAATCCAATAAAGTGTAACATTATCTTAATAACTCTTATTAAAAGCACTTTAAATAAACTGTTTAATAAGTGCACTACCTTATTTACAGGAATCCTTATGGTAAAAATGTTTACAGGATATAATACACCAAGACCTCTATTAAAAGCTTCTAGTTTTACAGTTGTTTAAATTTGTTACTACATTTAACAGATTTTAAATGATTAATTCACAGGTAAATTAGCTGTGGAGACTGCTACTGTCTACACCAAATTCTAAGAAAGTTATTTGAGAATGTTCCTATTATAAATTAAAAGTGTACCACACCTTCTCTTAGGGTGCAATCTTTCTAAAAGCCCTGTTAAAAAGAGTTAAATTAAAGGTATATTTCTATATCTATAGATTCAAAATCTAACCTCAAATTTTAATCTGCTACTGTCTACCTGAAATGGAAAAAAACCCACCTAAAATGGTACTAAAAGAGAGAAAGGTAATTTTTTTCCCATATGCCTATTTGGCTGCCAAACTTTCACAAATATGTTCCTGCTTTTTTAAATTCTGAACATTTTTATTAAATAATTAAATTTCTCAGAACATTGCATTTCCATTTAAATTGTTCATTTACTACAAAAGCCTGAAATATTCTGTGATCCTGACAAGGGGGCCTCATTTTTTGACAAATATTAACTGTTCTAGACTGTGTCTTAAATGTTGAAGGAGTAGTTATTCATTTAAAGGAGTATAGTGTCTGGAGTGTTTGAAGCATTTGATGTTTTGTTTAAAATTGTAAAATTTGTCAACATTTCGGTTGCATCAAGCTACTAGCAACTTGACAAGGTAAGAGGGCAAATGAGATCATCTAGTTTTTAACCTTTTATGCTACCGCTTATATTTCATCTCATCTCATCCTGGGAGGGTCGTACTTGTATTTTTGGTCACTTACAAATAATGTGGACCTCCATTTTCCTCGTAGATAACATAAAGAGCTCAAAATGGATGCCAATCTGACAGACGCCAAGTCTCCAATCACCACAGAAAGTGAGAGAGACATCACAGCGGCTCTCCTGCCTTCAGGGAGTTCTCGCAGCCGACCCCACAGTGAAATGATTTCCGTTACAGAAACCAGCTGCCAACCTAAACCAGGCCTTTGCGTGGAGCAAAGATCTAGTGATTATGAACACAACTGTACTGGGTCAGTCCTGCTGAGTTACCCTGCCAAAGTGTGGGACCGGGGAAACAAGGGTCACCTCTTTGAGGCCGAGCTGAAGCCTGAGTCCCGTGAAGGGATTCAGATTGCCACAGTTCTTTTTCCTTTGAAATCAGAAGACCTAGATCAGGAAGAGAAGGAAGAGCAGTTTTCCCCCTTGTTGGGAAAAGAAGTGATTTCAGCTTTCCATGATGTGACTTCAGGCCCTCAAATCAACATCAGAGATGTCAGGGAAGACCCTGTAGGTTTCAGCAGTTCACCTGATGCTCATTATGAGAATAAAAGAGTTGACATAGAAAAGAAGGAACAAAAGAATAACAATGACAGCTCATCTGCATGTGAGGAAGCAGACGTAGCTGAACATGTTCAGCAAACGCTTCTGACACTAAAAGAAACTCCACCAGATGAGAGACAAGATGTGGATACTCTAGCTACTAGCAAACCTATCAGAGATTTAAGTGATGGAAATTCAAGGGAAGGTTCATTGCCTCTTCCAGGCTCTGACTTGGAACCAGAAATCACAACACTGGAAGATTTGTCCATTAAATCAGAATCATATCCACATGGGAATATATCACCATTCTATGCTGAAGATTTAAGCGATGAACTCCAGCCTCAAAGAACGAGACAAGAGACTGACAAAGAAGACTTTGCTGAAGAGATGGAGGAGAATATAAGAGATGCATCAAGGTCTGAGAATGACAAAAGTACAGCTGAAGAACATGGTCCATCCTTGGTTCAGGGCCTTGAAGAAACAAATGTCAACTCAAAACGAGGATGTAAAGAGGAGCAGATGGAGTTTGCCTCTCAGACCTTCATAAAGCCATCAGTTGAAGAGGAGAAAGGGAGAATCACTCGCAGGTTTTTGGATGAGCTAAGGGAATTGTACCTTAGTACATATTCAAAAGGTCAGCTGTGCTTCTTCCTTCTGGATTCTGGACTCGTTCTTTCTACAGCCCAGGCTGAGAAAATCTACAAAAAAACCGTGGTCACCATGGTAAGTAAATGGAATGTTAAACATTGTATGTACAAATAAAAAATGCACAAACGTATTTAAATGCACCACATTAAACCTAATAGCTTTCAAGCCCCCCCACCCCCAACAGTTGATCATAATAAGTGGAATTGCATATGTGCAAATCCACAGTTAGCATGGTGGCAAATTCAACATGTGAAAGTGATTCCTTGTGTTCTCCACAGGGGTCTCCAGACCCAATGATGAAAACCCCTGCCTTAAAATATAAAGGTTTACTGTCCCTCATCATGTCCATATTTTCTGTATTTTCACATAAACAACAGTATGAATTAAGCTTTTACATTATGGAAGTACTGTAGTATGCAATAGTGCTACACATGGAACTGCACAGTGTATAATAATGTTTAACGTAATGTTGCTGGGCTCCACAAGAATCAAGATCTCAATTCATTAGACTGTATGACAGACAATACTTCTGTGAATGTGAATTACCACATGTTATGGCAGATTTGTTTACCTTAGGGAGATGGTGTGAAAATAGCTCTAACTCCTACCATGTGCAGTGACTACCGTTACCAGCTGGACATGAACTTCAGCATCACTGAAAAACTGAACAATTTCTGGTACAGAGGAATTGACCTGGGGACCATGGGGAAGTTCCTCATTAAAAGGGTATGTATTCTTTCAGTACAAATGTTACATTGATTAAAGGCTTTATCCGTGAAATTATAGCAAAGCACCACAAAAGCATGAAGAGGGTGCTAAAATAATCTTAGGACAGTATCTCATTTGTATTGAAGTAGAAAGCTTTGAAAAAATAATCCACAGCCTCACACAACATACAGCCTTTCAGGGTCAGAAATACCAACTGAATCCCTTACACCAAGAAAATACAGTAGCATAGCTTACTATTACAGATGTGAACTTGAGCATTGCCATCAATGCTTACATACCACCTAAAAGGAAAAAGAAATACAGACCCCCGAAACTGCAGTAATAACATCCATAAATATAAAATAATTGTGCTGGAATAAAGAACACCAACTGTTCTTTGTATTCTTATTTAAGTTTATTGGCTATATTAATCTTTTCTTCCATTCATCTGCACAGAGCGATCCCCAAACCTCCAATTTTGTAATTATGATAAATTAACATTGCTAATAATTTCCTCATAGAACAGTAGAACACTTATTTCTTTAGTTACACACTGCAACACCTACTGAGTTATTACTATAATTACTTCTCTAAAATATTTACTCATGAATATTAAGGACTGTCATTAGCATGCTAACGCCCTGTCATCCTGGTTTTATTTGCCTCATTATTTTCTCAATTCACTGGAGCCCTATCAACTGTACAGGGAACCATGGTTTCAGTTTAAAGGAAGCAGTGTGAACTATCTGGTGATTTACACTACTCACTTCTACACTTATTAACTGGCATGGTGAACAGGTAGCTAATGAAATACATTTAACTTTCAGATTTATAGCATTATATGAAAGACTCATTCTGGATTCAGATCTGGTCAGGCCATGACTCTCCAGGCCTGTGCTTCAGCTTCTGCTGTCTGTGAATAAGAACTTTCCTGCTGAACAAATCCCTGGGCAGATTTCAGCCACAGTAGCTTGAGATCTTTGGATTCAGACAATATACATACAGACAGTGAAGACTGGTGTTTAGGATCTTCACGTAAACATTTTTTTAACCTATTTGATATTTTTTATATCATTGTTTCTTATATATTAAAACGTTCAAACTTTAACATGAGTGTTTTCAGCAACATATAATCCCCATGTTTTCCTGTTGTATTTAATCACATTTTTACCACTTTCTGATATTTATACAAAGCTTGTAAAATATTATCTGAATTGATTAAATGTGGTTGAATTGGACATTCTGGATGCCTGAATTACTCAATCAAATAGTATGTGATCTTGCTTGGTGTTCTTGTAACTTGTGTAACTGTACAATTTTATGACAAGAAACTTGTAACCAGTTGCCATGGCAAGTTTAATACTGACTATTTCTTAATTGCATAACAAAGATGAAGGTACAAGGAGATTCACAAGTAAAATTCAGACTGAAATTCTGTCCATTTTGTTTCTGCAGGTTTCTGTGGTTTCTGACTGGAGAAAAGCTTTGCATAACTTCCTCTTTCTCCCACCCAGCTCATTCACGTTGCTTCCATATGCTGTTATTAATGACAGGAATGGATTCATTTACTACTTAATGCAGGACAAAGAAATTGAAGGTGACAAAAAAATCTCTTGGTTGCAGAAAATGAGAATCTTTCCATTCCTAATGAAACTCACCATAATTAATTGAAACGGAACACATTGTGGTCTTAGAATTTATGTGAAAATGAAACTTATTTGATATTACAAAATTTAAAGGAGAAACCTTCTGCTTTTTTATCAGCAGTTGACCTTTGTTGTATTTGTTGTCAGGATTCATGTTGTATATTATTGCAGACAACTACTGTAAATGCCTTGCAGCTGAGTGTTATCTACACAATATGAGTAAGCATGATGCTAGCGGAAATGTCTTGTGACATTCTGTGAAACCACAAATGCCTTTTTTTTGGTAATACTTCCAATTAACGGAAGTAAGTCAAAAAGATAATTTCATTACCGGAACAATGTTACATTGTTAAAATATAGCTTTATAGATGTAAATGTTGATAAGATTTTTAAATTGCTTTTAGACTTTGAGATGCACCTTAAAGAAATCTTCTTGAAAAGGAAAGGGGTCTTTGAAGTCTGGCTGCAGTTTCTGAAGTTTTGTAAGAGAAACCAACTTCAGCCCCACAACTTCAGAACCTGCATGCTCGCCACACCACAAGTATGTCACAAACAGAGTCACTGCACTGTCAAGACAGTTTTGCTGGCACACTCTTGTTACTCTTATCTGCACGTTTTTCAGAAACTTATGCAATATTCTGTAATTACTAAAGGAAGTTCTAGGTATATTACCAGTATCTTCACTTGACCTGAAACAGGTAGCAACCCTGTGTGCTACAGGAAGATGGCAGATAGGATAGACTTTCCTAAAAGCCAGATAGTTTCCAACTCAAAGTTACTGTTCAGCAACTGATTTAAAGCATTAAAGAACAAAATGGTGATCTAATAACATGTGAATCTGGTTGTTGGAACACTAAAGTTTACTGCAAAATTCAATAGCAGAAATAACAGAAAAATGCCCATATATACTATACACAATCATAAAGATGGAATTTAAGAGTAATTCTTAGGATTTCTGCATTTCTGATATCCTACAGAGTTATACAAATTAAGTTTATGTGGTGGGTGGACCTTCTAACAAAATTTAAGACTTGAAGATAAAATCTGAAAAATATAGTGGTTCTCACTTTTCCTGTGTTGTCAGATGTGCCTGCATACTTGTTTTCAATATATACAGAAGGCCATTAAAAATGTAGCAAATGCTATTACTCCTGATACTCATTTGTTGTGTGCTTCAGAGGATATAGAATGTAGAATGAACGCCTGGTCATCAGGTCATATGAGTAAAGTTTTGGTTTGCCCATCTTGTCAACAGGGAGCATTCTTTGACCCCACAATGCTCGGAAATATGGAAGACCTGTGCTCCTTCAAAAAGAAGCTGGTAACAGTCATTGCAGAAGAACCCTGGGTAATGATACAGCACATACTGTACCTGCACTGTGTTTGTATTGCTCGGTCTTTTACATGCAAAAATTAAACTCTTTTTCTGTTCATTTGGATAACTGGTACCTGTTTATTTTACACCTACTCTGTTAAATACCTTTATCCATCCCTGTTAGATACAGAACTGTCAAAGTCCCAGTTACAATACTTAGGATGTCTTCTACAAATACACTGTTAAACTAAACATTTATATTATTCACTTCTAGTCAAGCACTGTAATACAACAAATAGTGTACTGAAGAACTCCATTTCATCACCTTTGTTCAAATACTGATTGTAAAGAGATCTTTTTAAAGCTTTTTGAATAATTTCAGTAATTGACATTTGATTTCATTTAGAATTTAATACATTGTTTGCATAACTAATTAAGAAGTTATATACTTTCTTAAACCTGTGCATATTGCTGCAATCTAGACTATTAATCTACAGAATTTACAAAAGATCTTTTCCCCTGGTGTACTATTGTCCATATTTGCTGTGACAGCTTCGTACACATTACAGGGAGAACATGCATCCTGGACCTGATAATACAGTAGTACCGACTAACACACACATGGCATTGTTGGATATCTGAATTTAGAGACTTGATGGCTATGAACATTATACCAACAAAAGTAGATTATATTGTGGTTTAGCTGGAGAAAAAAAAAATCCTTTGTAGATTTTCTAGCAATTTGTCCTCCTAGAAGTAGCAGTGAATCCAAATTGGTTTGTTATCTGTAAGTTGATCTGCTTCCTACTGTGCCTTTTCCTTGTCATATTCTGCAAATTCTGCTTAGAATAACAGTTGCAATGCCATTTCATAATTTAGGAGTAAATTGACATGGGAAACATACATACTTATATGATCAAAAGGACAAGATTCCTGTGTTCATGAGACGAAGCTTGTAAATGTATGCATGTTCTTTCCATTTATCTGTTTTATCTGTCCATCCATTTTCTAACTGCTTTATGCAATACAGGGTCACGGGGAGCCAGAGCCGATCATGCTGTAGCATTTTTAAAATAATTGATTTGTTACTAGTTAGCCAGCCGAGCAAATGACTTCAAGAACACAGAGAAGAAATTGCAGATGTTATGAAATATTCCTTTAAAGGAAAACAAAGCTACTTAAGAATACACATCCTTGATCTGGTTTCTTGGTTGTGCTTTCTATTTCAGGAGGATCCTGTGCTGGAAGAGAGGGTGGCCAGTGTGGTATGGGAGACTGTAGAAGAGAGTGAGGAGGCTGGAGAAGGGTAGAAGGACTTAAGCAGTGCATACAAACAGTTTATATATAAATGTAAAAATGCCATACATACAGGGAAAACTTTAAGCTGAAATAAAACGATCATCATAACTGTGTACTTTATTGTTCATTATTACTATGGTTCATATTAACTGAAATGTTGCAGGATTGGCAATAGCACATTAATTTCTCTGAATTTTGCAACAACTCGTAAGATTATAGAAAACAAGTCTGATGTGCACTGTGAGGTTCCATTCTAGTTTCAAAACTTTAATTATGGTCACAGTTGTGTGGATTTCAACTTTAAAATACCACCTTCACCTTATCAGCCTCTGCACATGTCAGCTACTGACATAAAAAGAGCTTGCAATCTAAACTAAAACATACAAAATCAGCAGTATTTTCAGTGTTGCATTTTAACTAAAACACGCAGTAGTTAGATCAATGCATACCGGAACTGCAACTTAAAAAAACAGTAGGATTAAATGTTTATTACAAGGACCATACCCATTCAATGAACTCATGCTGATCCCAACATCTCAGAAAATCAGCAATTTCAACATTTAAATAGATCACACTAGGGTTATACTATATTTTCTAAAGATCATTTTCTAATTTGTTTCTTCACCCAACTATTACTTCATTTAAAATAAAAATTAACAACAAGATTAAGATGTGCAGATGGTAGAAACATTTGGCATCATGTAGACCAATTTATCAAAAAATTAAGATTGTTATTCAGTTTCACTAGTTTAGCAACACATACAGTACCTAAGCATCTAGAAAGAAAATGCATCTGATACTTAAACATCAAAATTAACCCTGGAAGCAATTCTGTTCTAAAGTCTGAGAGTTTGACACCTTAACAAACTGTAACGAACTGTTTACAAACATACTTGATCATAAGATACATTTTGTTCCACACATACCAATGAAAATGATAAAACTACTGGATTACAGTATGTCTGACTTTTGTTTTTGTTTCAATATGATGGAAAACAAAAAAGGATCTTAATTCATTAACACCTGGAAGGCTGAAACTATACCCACAGCTTAAAACACAATAAAGATATACATTACAAAAGTTTTATTACAGTTTTCATTTCAAAACAAAGTAACGGTTTCATATAAATATTATAAAAAGTCTTAAAATTCATAAGCTGCTTAAGTAAGGTTGTTGCATTATTTAACTGTCTTATTTAAGAAAACTTTTTATGAAAAGCAACATGGGGGAACCATTTTATGTATATAGTCCACAAAATTGTAAAGTTTGGCTTTCATGAACTAAATCTAGGGAATTACTTGTGAGTGAGCCGAGTGTGGCTTTTGTATAGGTACTGACACTGTATTTTTTGTTTTAGACACCAGATGGAGCTGAAAGGTCTATAAGTTTGCTTTTCATTTATACAGCAGACCATGTAGGAGAGTGGTGACAAAACTTTTGTTTGTCGTAAAAACTCTTTACTTTTTTTTTTGTTTTTAATAGCATTACACAGATGAAGAACGGTACATGTAAACAACATCTTAAAAAAAACAGCTTCAAATCATAGCTGATGTGTTTGGGTACTTTCTACCCAACACCAAATATATACAGTAGTGTTATTGTTACTGTATTTCCATTAATTTGCTCAAATACAAGCAGTACGCCATGTACAATTGTCCCAAAGCTCTGAAACAATTTGCTACACTTTACCTTTAAAATGAAACAAACCATACATACCCGCTTAGGTCTTTGCCAAATTGTGGAATTTGTTGCAAAAAGCATTATAACTAATACAACGGGACTGTTAAAATATTTTCCTTAGTTTTTCTGTTGCACTTAGTTAATATGTAGCCTTAATCCACACAGACAGTACTAATAAGGTTTTAGTAAGAGGTTTATTCCATGCGTGAAAGAGAAGAAAACACAACGTTTCGGCCGTGGAGACTTCTTCGGGTGTCTCTACCCACCTGATATATTTATATATGTTGAGATGGAGACAAAGAAAGATCATATCTTTTATCATAATGGCGGTAAACATATCAATTTGATCAGAATGGTATCATTTTTAGTTAAAAGGTTTACGAAGAGTGTAATTAATTGCTGCATCTCTGACCTCTGTTAAATGCAGTTCTGTGCCGCCCCAGCTGATGAACTTTTTGCATATTCAGCCTAGGCAGAACCCTAAAGGTACTGAAACAAATTTTCTCTATTTTATCAGTTTCTTTCCGAATTTCTATGCTTGCTGATATGTTAATAGGCATTTCAAGAAATACACCCGCAAGAGATAAACCATAAACGTATTTCACTAAGTCGATAAGCTTCTCAACATTTTCTCATTGACCTAAAACTTTACATTGGGGTCCCAATTAGGAAAACTCTAATTACTATCTTGATTTATATAAAGATACCAGCCTACATCAGTTTAATTACAGTAAGGTCACATTTAAATTGCACTTGGCAAAAGCACAATAAGGAGATTTGTTTACCTCGGTCTTGCGGGAGCCAGCGTCTTCGCTCACCTACGTGCAGAAAGCCATTATTCCTATTATTTAAATATTAGGACCGTGTAAACGTATCCCTATTTTAATTTCCTTGATTGATATTTCACATGACATAAGTGGGAGAAGGCAGGTCTCTTGCAGCCTTACCCTTAACTATGTCTTTGCAAGTTCATAACCTGAACCCTGAAAAAAAAACTAACTCTCCTACGCAGATCAAAATAGAGGTTCATGGGATTCGCCCATGTTTTTTTTTGGGGGGGGTATGTTCCCTCAGTGTATGTAGATACAATACCATGAGGTATTATAAGTACATAAGATACAGTATAAAGCCACATATGACTAAACACGTCCTTAAATAAACAACAGATATGGATATGGTAAAATCCTAATGAGGAATTTAGAAAATAAGAAGTATTAACAAAGCACCTCCAGTAACTAATTCCAAAACTTATGCCACTCACAACCAGTAGTTTTAAAAACAACTGAAGAACATAAATCATCTTGAACAAAAACTGACAACCTGCACCTAACCAAAATGCACAGTGACTGTCTTCTTATGCAGTGCACCCACCACCTGATGACATTGCTAACCTTACTGTCAGAATAAAGCAGACCTTAACACAATCAGTGTGAGCTAGCAAATTTCTGCCTGTCCCCATCACCTCAGGTAAAAGAGTTGCATCTGTGTTTCTCAACTACCAAAGTAGCGAACCACTGCAATAATTCTCTGAAGGGCACTTGTGATGGAGAGAAGGAGAAAATGCTGAGAATCCTGGAAGTCATAAATTTATTGCCACCTGTCACTTGACCTCTACTCACTCTGAGTTTTCAAATATACTGAGATCTATTGCCATGTTGTTGCTGTTTGTATAGGACCCTAACATGTACATTAATTGAGATTGGGTGCAGGAAGACTCATGTTTGCTGAGTGCAATTCTGCTGTTACAATTTTAATTACAAAGGTGTTACATTTTCACTGACTCAGACATGACTGCATGTGCAATACTATACGCCTTCTTTGACAGAATTACACAGAAAATGATCCTTACATTTACCAACTTACAGTACATCTGCCAGGCACCCTGCTTCCACACTGAGGAGACAATGACTGCTGGACAGTGATGCTGACATCCAACAGCAGCTGAATTTAATTCACTCAAATCCAAATGAACCGTACTAGAATGTTGCCTGAGAACCAGGTGTGAGAGAAATGACGCCAAAACATCTTAGCCTGGAAATCTTCTAACGGAGCTCAGTGCAATGCTACTGCAGTATTTGGAAGAGATTTTCAGGTTCCTAGTCTATGTGTCTTAGTTAAACTCAGTGGTATCTCGCTCCTTTGCTACTGCAGTCAGATTTGCCCTCTTATCACCCTTCCATGGCTTCAGTGAAAGAATCCCAGTGCATGATTTAGTGCTCTGCAATAAAACCTTGATCTCCAGTGACCAGCTTCGAGTTTTTTCCCTCGCAGTTTTTCTCTTTTGGGAAGGTCAGTGGTGTATATTCAGAGCTCCAGAGGTAGTAAAACTCTCATGTCTTCAAAGTCCCTGTCACAGCATCCAGGCTAACTGGGTAAAGACAGAAAATATAATTCAATAAAAATTACTGTCAGCACATCCGTGATTAATAACACCACAGTCTGTACTCTCCTTCTGTGCTCTTCCTTAGGTCAAATATTTCCAGGATATACAATATTTTAGTGAAACAATAATTAAGAGAGACAGTGTTGTGAGGACGTCTTGGTTATACATGTCATGGTCACAATAGCTTATTTTAAAATGGGAGCAGGAATGAATCAGGCCTTCATTGCATCTTATTTTAACAAATCTGTTGACTTAAGTAATGTACCCACTGGACGTATGAATTTTAATGTTACTGTTCATAGCTGCTCATTGTCATTGTGGTAACAGACCTGTTTGTCTTGATTTTTAGTTTACTTCTAAGGGTTGTTTAGCAGCAGCATTTAATCTGAATGAAAAGGGCAAAAAAGAACCTGTTCATTATCTTCATAAATATTAGTTTCCTGTATCACACTACATAATCACGTTAACAGACAAAGGCCACGTCATTACAGCATGATGCCTGAGCCTTCCTACTAAGCATGTATATTTCTCTATTACACAGAGGGATTTTATTTCACAGTCTCATTTTGTCTCCTATTATTGTTCTGGGGTCTTATGGTGCTCCTGGGGTCCCAGTCTTGCACTGCTATGTTTGTGGCGTTTGCATGTTCTCCCTGTGTTTAACAGATATTCAGATGTCCTCCCACCTCCCAGACATGCTGGTTAGATTGCTTAGCTACTTTAATTGGGAGAGGAGCACCTCAGCTCATTACTCCATATCCGTCTATATGATCCAATTCCCATTTTATCTTTAGCAGATACAATCTGGGCATCTGAAATTTGCCAGAACCCTAATCCGGGATGTTCTGTAAGAGTCAGATCACATGCCAAAGAAAGGTTTGGTCTCTTGAAACGAAGTTTGTTAAGTGGAATGTAGACTTGATAAGTTTGGTAAGTGGTGAATAAATTTGGTAAGTTTGGAAAGTGTAGTGTCTCACTACACTACCTAATGTTTTCTACTTGATTTCTGTTTACATAATATGTTAACGTTAAAAGGAAGTTCTGTTTAGGTTTTGTTTTTTAAGTAATTTCGAGATAATGGAGCAAAATAGGCAATCACTGTTACAAATTATTTACCCGTATTTCATTCATACATTTACAGGGAATTGTTTACAGTCTTTTACTCCAGAGCAGAATCTGCTCCTACTTTTGAAAGAGATTCTACAAGTCCAATGATTCCAAAATAAAACTAGAAACAAAAAGTGTGAAAAACAAAACGTGCAAAGTGTTTTGTTAATTTCAGGATTGTTTTTGGATAAGGAATGGGAGCTATTTGAAGAGAGAAAAAGTGGAGAAAATGTTTTTGCTAGTGACCATGTTAATGTGTGACCCTCTGATACTGCAGTATAGAAATAATGGAAGTCAGCCTGGTACATAGCACTTACTAAATGGAGAAGGCTTCAAAGCATTTGAAAATGAAGGCCGAGCTACAATCAGTTTTACAGATTAGAAAGAGAGAGGAGCCATAATGCATTGAAATACATAATCTGTCTCCCTAGTGATATTTGCTGTATTTTCTTCCAATCTATAAATACCTTCTCCTGCCGTGACCCAAGCTGATGGCTGTCAGTGGCACTAACCTTGGCTCTTCCAGTACTGAACTGATTTATAGCCAGGCCAGTCTGCACTGACCTTGCACTTGGTCTCAAGCATTATAAATAATGGCAGGTCACCAGCAGTGAGGGACTGAGTGGAGGGACTAACTCAGGGAGGGGCAGACATTTTCTTTGTTTCTAATGCAGCCACCACTTCCCCCACCTGCTTCTCCACCACACAGGCATCAACTGGGGGCACTCTTCCCCGATTTCATAGAGATGTCTCAGGAGGAAGAACAAATCAGGGATTGGGTGCCGGTCAGCAGTGCTAGCTTTAATTTCATGCCTAATTTCTCGCGCGCACTCCAAAAAAATGTGATCTTCCTTTTCTGTCTCTAACCTTTCCACTGCTTTCAGGAATACAGCCCGGGCTCTGCTAGATAAGAGTAATTCTCAGCAGACTGTAAAACTCTTTGCATCCATCTCTCACACTCTCAGTCTCTCTCGCTTCATCTGTTTATGTTGGCCCTGTCCATCCATCTATTTTACTGTGTTCATATAAAATAAAAAGAGGGCAAGTCAAAATTACTAAGTGCCACTTCGGCCTAGAGATGTATGTCCCTGAGAGGGTGTATTTCAGTCAAAAAAAAAATCAAATGTACTGTATTTACCATACAGAGCAATTCCATATATAAACAGTAAGGAAAGCAATGGAAGAATGGAGACTGCTTCTGGCCTTCAGCAAAAACTTTAATTTGCAAACTGACTCAAATGACTCAGAATTCTGGCCTTAATTCCAATATCAATTAGATTGATTTAGAATATTCGTATCATTCTTGTACTATCTTGTCCAAGGGGCTGTTGTCTGGATAAGGCAGATAAAAAAGTGAGGAGTGAGAGTGAGGAGCTGTGAGCTTTGCAGGGTAGCACATAAAAATGAACACAGGTTCTAATTCCAGTAATGAAACGTCAGGTGTTGAATGAGGTGCTCTGTGAAATTAATAAAATCTAATTTGGTGTGACAAACATGAGGTTCTTAATGAAACAGTATTTACAAGCTGGGATAGATAGTTGCAATAATATATGAATACAATTCTATTTTTAATTGCATTGTGCCATTTGAAAACTGATGTCACTCATCTCATCACAATATAGCACAGTGGTGCAGTGGTTAGCATCACTGCCTTGCAGTGCTGGGGCCCTGGGTTCAATTGCAGACCTGGGGTGCTATCTGTGTGGAGTTTGTATGTTCTTCTTGTGATCGCATGGGTTTCCTGCAGGCGCTCTGGTTTGCTCCCACAGTTCAAAGTCATACTGGTAGGTTAATTGACTCCTGGGAAAATTGGCCCCAGGTGTGCGTGTGTGCATGTCAGTGGACTGGAGCTCTGTCCAGGGTGTATCCTGCCTCGCACCTGTTGCTTGTTGGGATAGGATCCAACTCCCCCACAATGCTGTATGGGATAAAGAGGTTATAAAATGGATAGATGGATAATAACATTAGGGAACCTTGTCTTTATTTTCACTGTTTTTAGGGATATTAGGAAAAAAGAAGCAGATTTAAAAAAAACATCTCACCTGGCAATTAACTATTCCCTGTAACAGGAGTACAAATTTGGCCTGGCACCCTTGCAGGTCCTCTGCCATTATTTCATTTCCATAGTTTCTGAAAACAAACCACAGGTCTGTAATGAATCTGGGACAGTTTGCTTCTCCTTTGCTCCAAGTACACAGGATCTATGATAGAAACAAAAAGAAATAGAGAGATTCCCCTGCAGTATATATTACCGTTAACTAGAGCACACCGCTTATAGTCAGAGAATGATTCCTGCAAGGCCTTGGCTTATGGTAAGCAGTATTTTATGTGTCACTGGTGCTTAACCCTGGGACCTTTAGGAATTGCAAGCAAACTTTAATATACACTACTGCACCTTCATTCCTCCTTTGGGCATTGAGGGCTTAGTAGGTAGTGCACTTGCCTCTGGCACTGGACAAGAGGTCAGACACAACACTGCTTTAGCCTTTGCACAATCCATCTACTGGAAACCTCAAATTATGTGTGAGGGGCAGAGGGGGTGGGGGTTACCGTATTGCAGAGAAATAACATGGTCTACCTTCCAGCACCATATAAACTATGGAATAAGTGGGTTGCCATATACAGAACAAAGATTCACATATTTACCCTTTCACATATCTATCCCAAAATAGATTAAAAAAGCAATTGTTTGGGTTACATTAATAATACTTGATGAATGCTCACATTTGTTTGTTTAGAACATACAAATGCCACAAGTTTAGAATGAAAGATTTAGCTATGGTATGTATAACTGTACTTGTATTCATCCTTGGGAATTTGGATCTTATAAGAATGTTTTGTTTGAATTTCGGAAAGGAGCCCCTTTCCCTCATTCCAGTAAACCAAGCAGAGAGAATTTAAATGGTATATCTTAAGATTGGTATATCTTAAAATGCCAGTCTGACAATATATACTGATGGGGAAAAAAGAAACGCAACATTTTCTGAATTGAGAATACTATAGTTATAGCTTACGTACTTTCACAAAATGTTGTCAATTTGTTTTAAGCCCTCTGACCAGCAATACAGCTTGTGCAGTGAGGCATTGCAACTTGCCAATCACACAAAAACTCATTAGATGCACTTTTACCCAACAAGGTCCAGGTGGAACAATACCTGATCAGGTCACCTTTAAAAACACTTTCATTCAAAGCTTAGGTTACTGCAAGAAAAAAGGCCACACTTAGTCAGTTTTCTGTGCATTCCATAATGCTTCGAATGTCAACAGAACCAAGGGAGAGGGCCAATGGCACGCTGCAGGTGGGCATGTCATGTGCCAGCATTGCCAGACACTATGGAGTAAGTTACTCCACTGTGTCCCGATTGCAGAGAAGGTTTCAGCAGAACGGCAGGACAGATGACCATCCAAGATCTGGTCGCCCTCGAGTGACCACACCAGAGCAGGACCAACACATCAGACTGGTCCATCTGAGAGATCGTTTCAAATCTGCCACCTCTACTGCTGCTGAAACTGCCGGCAGACACGATGCCTGCATCAGTGACAGGACAGTGAGGCTCCATGCTGCTGGCCTTAGAGCAGGGCGACCTGTCAGAAGCCCTCTGCTCACACCTCCTAGACGTCACACCCGGCTGGCTTGGGCCAGACAGAGGCTGCAATGGACTCGTCAGCAGTGACATCACCTATAAGTCAATCTTCAGCCTGTTCCATGCTGATGGGATGGCCAGAGTGCGGAGGAGGAGGTGTGGCGTTTCTTTTTTCCATCAGTATAGTTTGCTCTGGGACAGGTGACTGTTGTTTCACAGGTGCCCCTAATCCCCTATATGACACACATGCCACTAAACTCTGATAGCCATCTACTTTACTGTCAGGCTCCCTTCTTCACGGCACTCTCAAGTTCAGTAAAGCTCTTTGGTCCATCCAATCTGGGTCTACAGCAGTTTTTCAGGACACCCTGAGCTAGGGTGATTGGGATAATACAGAGCTGACTGGGAAGAGTAGTCTTCCACAGCTGGTCAAAGAATTGCTGCCACTGAGGCATGGAACACCAAGGTTGCTCTCCACACCAGTAAACCTGAAATCGTGGCTTTGATTTTCTATTAACTAAGGCAGTGCAAGGTTGTCTGGTTTTTGTCTGAGGATGGTACATGTAAATTTTCCCATTGAAGCGCACCGTATAAACTTAATTATCAAAGGCACAGCGATGAAGTGTCTCAATACTTTTCGTGGCATATCTTCATGTTGAGCTATCTGTCACTAGGGCCATCAAGCAGCCTGTCTCCATACCTCATTGTCTGTGGCACCTCCCTGTGTTTCTTTCCATCTGTGCATCTATTTATCTGTCTATCGGCTAAAGGGGGTGGGGTATTTATCACTGTTGGCACAATCTGTCTATCCTCCATCAATCCTTAAATTGTGTAACAACAGCACATATTAGAAGTATTCCTTCAGCTTTCCAGACTGCGTTTTAATAGACAGAACAGATAGAACAGAGAGTGAGAGAGTAAGGGAGAGGAGAGAGAAAATGCCTTTGGCTCTTCAGATACAATTAGTGCAGCTTGCGTAGCTGTTTCCAAGCTCCTTCTCTCTTTCTCTCTCCTGCCTTAATTGGAAGCCAGAGAGACCAGCCGAAATCGCATTAACAGGGGCCCCGCCAGAGAAAACCATCCATCTTTTTTTATTACAGTGTAATGGGGCTGCTTGGGAGCTGAGATTCGATTTGTCACCGGCCTCGTTCGCTGATAACGGGCATTTGTCATCACTTTCTCTCCGTGTTAATGTCATCATCTCGGGCTGACAGCTGGCTCTGTCGAGGGAGCGTCAGCGACAGAGCACATCCGTCAACATAATATTTCCGCGGCCAAGGGGACTGGCACGGCAATAAGCGCACATTAAAGCACTTATGAGGAGAAAATCTGTTGTCATTAATTAAAATGTTAGTGCGTCTGCCGTATCTGTTTGCGTGAGGATGGTGTGTCTGTCTGCGTGCTGCTGCCCATGTGCATGATGTCCCTGCGTTTCCTTTTCTGAGTCACCATTAGCAGAACAACCGTACTCCTGGGTGGAGAGAGGAAAAAAAAAAGCATCAGGCTAGGAATCCTTATTACAGCATGAGAGACAGACAAAGAGATATGCAAGGCTCACCATTTAAAAATAAAATTAAAGTTAAATCACAGCAGGGAAGCTAAGGCTACAGACCCATGTTTCTATATGATGTTCCTGCTTTATTTTTTGGTTGGATGCAGCTGCAAAGCTGAAAGTATTCGATAAAACGCTTTTAACTAGCTTCTGCTTGCTTTTATCTTAGAATTGTGCATCCTGTCTAGGAGGATTGAAATGCTATTAAATAAACATCAAGTTATAATTTGTTTCCATAAGAGTTTCAATTTCATGCAGAAGGCTGTCAGGTGCAAGTGCTTTCTTTTGGTGTGCAACACTATCAGCCAAGAGTGATAAGCTTTGAAGATGTGACCTCAGTGCTTTGATTTTTGGCCGATTATGTCATTATGTTTTATAGTCCTGCTATCGTCCATTGTCCATGGGTGAGAGCAGGCCCCCTGGAGACTTTTTCCATAGAAATTGGCTTTGAATGGTCAAGCACTTGGCATTGTCCATGACCAGGGAAATCTGGTCTGGCTTTCTGTGGCAGACCAGGTATAACCAGGTGTTGACTACAGAGATTCCACAGAGTGTAGAGACTGTTTTCATGTCCATATAAAATAGTATTAGTAAGTAAATATTAAATTAGTAAATAGCAAGATACTGACAGTCTTTGCAATATTATACAACATGATCATGAACCTGTGTTGATACTCAGTAAGGCTAGAAAGCTCCTTTACTCAATAACACCTCATTGTGCTGGGCCTCAGTTATCTTCAAGCCAAAACTTTTCACTGGCCACAATGGTAGAGTCCAGTGCAGCCCCTAATGTTGGCTTTTTTGGCTCAATAACAACTCCCAAAATGCCTGTTTTCTCTCCAGACGCGACAAGCATTAAGTTCAGTAATTAGTAGTTTGTACGAGCAGCTGCTCACGCAAATTTCTAAATTAATTTCTTTACTGTCCTAACTTTCCTTAATTGCCAAATCTGTAGATTTTTTAAAACCTGCAGCATTTTCTTTTATATCCTGTACAAACAGGAATACAAGTATTCAGCATTGTCCCTGGAAGCTATTAGATATACTGTAGGTTCCTGAATATATTAGATATAAAATATGATTTACCTCAAAACTTGCCAGACAGACCTTGCTAGGTCAGTTAGGTAAAGAAGTAATTTCTGGATTTTTTTAATATTCACTTTAGAAAAAGGTTGGCTGGCCTTAACAAAAACTGCCAAAGATCACTTTGCCAAATATACACATAATACAATTTTTACTGAAAGCAAAGGCAGCAGAGTATCACTTTGCCCTATATACACTTGCATATAGTAGCCTACATACTACAGCATCTATATTAGTGTAAACATGTGGCATTTTTAATGGTGTTTTGTATGAAAAAACACCAAAGAATTGCACAAAACATGCATTGACTGACAAAGTGACACAAATGCAGCTGTTTTAACTATCACTGCAGGAATGAAAGGAACAATTGTGCATATAGACTCTGACAATATCATCTCACTAGAGAAAAGGAAATCATACTCACAATAGCTTTCTTCCTATAGATACTGGGAGCATCTCACGTCTTTGAAGCCACCAAGTACAGTACAATGCTTGCAGACCATCTGTGTTCATTGCAGACAGTCCCCGCAGAGGGTCAATGTGATAGTGGAGTCGACGACTGCTGATTGAGCAGGGAAGCCTGACTAGTCCTGACCCACTGAAAGGCATTAATTCCCTCAAGAGTGGCAATTCGCGGTGAAATATTTACTGCCATCAGCACTGTGGCCTAATTAGCATGGGCTCCCTGCAGACCAAGGCTGGGCTAAACTTGCATTACAGATCTGTGGCTCTGTGGTGGAAGGATAGCAGTCTGCAGGATGAAAACCAGGCATGGTAATATGGGAAGGGGGGTTTAATCTCCTGACTTCCCACCCAGGGCTTCTGACATAACATTCATTATATTGCTTTATTCCAGTATAAAAATATGGTGGATTTCAGGACGATCATAATGTTATTTGGCCTACCCATACATATTACGAAAACAATGACATTTGGTGCACATACAGTACAACGAATCAAGGATACAATGGTGATGTTATAACAGGGAATGTGTTCTCTGTGTTTCTATTCATGTTCAGTATGTACCAAATTTCACTGCTTTGTGGTTAATTTTTCATTAACACTTTACTTCCTCTGGAAAAAATAGTCAATTTTCCTCCTGGTATGATGTCCCCTCAAACATTTTGTAACATTTCTGGAAGTTTCTATTGTAGAAGCCTGGTTTATGGCTTAAATTATAGTTTAAAGCACCATGTAAAAGCAAACAGATTTTTGTGTGGTTTCAGAGTATTTGTATGAAAGATGAAACACTTACAGATGGGATTTTTCATATTTGCAAGGAGAGCCTACTGCTTTCCCATCAATCACAAATCAGATATTAAATAAAACCAATGTTTTTTGTCACTGAAATAAACCCACTTATCTTAGAGTGTAGTGCAGTATCTCATGTTGGACAGGCTTCTGTCTAGTATTGATTTTGGGTTACCAAATGATTTTGGGTTATTTGACATAAATGCAAAGTCCTAGATTTTTACATAGTTGATGTCACTAAATAAGCTTGAGCCAAGCTTGGACCCTTTGTTGCTTGGCTCAAAATGTTGGTAATGTCAGAATTAATAAGATCTTCTAGCTGAAGAGGAGGGTGGAAAAGTATGCTAATGAAATGGAGTTTCTTGTAAGTCTTGTACTGTATGCTAGTTTATTGTCAATGCTAGAAGAATCGTTCTGTAGCAGATGAGACAAAGCAGAGTAGAATAGCAACAGTTTCTCACTGTTTACAATCATCAAAATACCTCCAGAAGACAAAAGCTCACTAGCATAAAAGTTAGGCAATTCACTTCTGGAGGTGTAGAAAAAAAGTGTCATAGCAATAAAGACGTGTGTATCTCCTGCTTTATCCAGTTCCTGGTTTATTCCCAACTGATAAAATGTATAGTGGGGAAGATTGTTACCCAACTGAAGCCCTTAGTATGCTTTTCTCACTAAACAACTGTGTATCTTCTGCAGCACAATTGCTTCAAGCTGTATCATATTGGCAGCAACAGCCCCAGTGAGCACCTGTTTTATATACAGTACATAACAGAGATGCTCATTTTATTCTGCTCAGGCAGATTACATAATGTTGCTCATTTTAAGAAAATATTTAATCAATTCTAAACCCTCACCACTGAAGTCTTAGTAGTTTATTAGTCTACAGACCCCAAAATGCCTTTTAATACTGATGGAGTTTACAGTGAAAGTTCAGGAGGGATGAAAAGAGTCATGTTCAGTCAGTCTCAGCTGTCAGCAATAAGTAATAAATCCTGATGTCATTTCCTCACATAAAATATTATTAATACTGCATGTAATCCCTTTCTCGATGCATTCACCTTTTTGCATCCCTCTACCACCCCATCTCCACCTCTCCAGCTGCCCCTTGGTCACTCCTCACTCTGCATGGGGGTTCCAGCCTCCTTATTCTGTGGCCAGGAGGTTATCCCTCAGCCATGCGGGTTAAGCCAGATTTTATTGTGACTTAACTACTCTTTAAACCCTTCAATATGCTTAGTTCTTGGATGTTGTTATTCCCAGAGAACTGTAGTTTAAACAACCTGACCTTACTTTGGAGAAAAGAACATGCTGCTCCTGGTTTACACTAACTGCTGCCTTTCCACAATGCTCAGTAATAATCATCTAATTTGCATTTCTGAATATAAGGTCTCTTGCAAGTTTTAATTTGCTTTTTTAACTTTTGGGTGCTTTGATGAAGATTATCAAGACATTTCGCCTATGGAAGTGGCCAGCAGCACTCTATTTTTCACTGGCTGGTAAAAGCACTCACTTGGGGTGTGAGTTAGGCCCTGCAGTCCAGACACTGGCATTTCAAGCCCGAGTGCTGTGGGTAGTCAGCTCTAAGTAAGAGCTGTCCCTTAGTGTTGCTGTAGGATTGGCCAAGTTCCACTGGGACTGGGTAGACTTGAGCCAGCCTGAAATGCCCAGTTTGGGCACCACTGGCACTTGCTGAGGGTGCCTGTCGAGCCTGCAGTGCCATCTCAGACGACTGCATCCACCCACTTGCCCGCAAGAGTCTGTGCAGCTCCCACCATGCAAAACAGTGACCAGCTCCTGATTGTATCGGAAGACAGCTGGCTCAGCGTCCACTCCCCGGCGCTGGTTTGAGTATCGTAACAGCAGGCCAAATGGGCAAGCACTCGGATGATTGCCGATTCCAACCCGAGAGGATATGAGGAGAAAGAAAAAAATCATTCCAAAATGAGAAAGATAGCTTAGCAGGTCATCATTTCAGGCTGAAAAAAAGCATTCATCAATTCAACTTAACACCCAACTATAATGATGCCCCTTCTTCTCTCAAAGCAAAACACACCAGCATGCATGCTCACACTCTCATTGACCTTGGAAATCCCTGTAACATGAGGAAACGAGGAAAAAACAAAAAAGGCAGATATGATTTGCTCTGCAATTCTTCTTCTTGTACCAAGAGAGGCAGGCCGTTGACAACATTTATCTATCCTAGTCTCAGTCGGGGGTTTTTAGCAAGGCGTGCACAGATGGAGTGGGCAGCCTAGGGGGTAGGAAACAACACAGTTTACTTACCATCCGCTGTGTTGAAAAATCAGATTATCCTGAGCTGTAATAACCCCTGCTTCTCCGAAACTGGGGTTCAGATAGGTCTTGGGCAAAAAAAATGTCTCCTTTCGTGTGCTCCCACTCTGGCATTCAGACCTCCTCTCACAGGGGCCCTAATGCTTGCTCGGTGGTAATAGAGATCATAATTAACACTAAATTAAGATCATACAAATGAAGAGAACAACATGTCCGTAACAGACACAGAGGCCAGTGAGGGATTAAAATGTGATTCATACTTTTTAATTTAGCTACAGAAATGTGTCCAACGTGCTGTGGAGGGGTGGCAGCATGGCGGTAGGGGTCGGGGGATGGGCATTGCTCGTTCATTTTGCTTTGTTGGTTTCTTTAGAAAGTGCAGAGTTATTTTTTTGCCGTCTGTTGCGGTTGTGTGTTAAATACGGCAGGGCTATTAAACTCAACTGCCCGTATAATAGGACATTGACTGCATGAATAAGCTGGAAGAAGCGGCTTGCTGATACCATAAAGTCTCCGTGCAGTTTGTTTGTACACAACCTTGGGGAGACGCTGAATACCAACAAATTTTCATATTTATCCTGAAATACACTCCAACACACTGTTCTCCCCATCACCCCTGCGCTAGGGGAGACATTAGGATTTCATTTGCTCATTTTTTCTAAGAAAGCAGGGAGGTTTATTTTGTTTTTTTGTCAGAAGTGCTTGCCACAGTTATTAAATCCATATTCCGCAACTGAATTATGAATTATCTGCAATCCAACCCCTCCCGTGTTAAATTAAACACTATCAGCCTGTACAGCATAAGTACAGTGTTCATTTTGCCAAATAAAAATCCCCTTCTTCATATTGCATATTGATTCGGATCTTTTGTGTCTCGGTTTTGCAGAAGCTGGCGTTTCTTGACGAAGCCAGCCACATTCCAGCATCACAACATTTTCCTTAAGACTACAAAAGAGTCTGCAATTCAATTCTTTGAAAATGAACTTGACACATAATTAACTCTGTTTCAAAGCACTAGACTTTACCCCTCTCTAAAATACAAGTCGAACACCTACAAAAGTAAACTTACATTTTCTGGGCTGAACAGTCAACAATGAAAAACTGCTAACACTGCTAAACCCTGTCAGTGCTTAACAAACATAACTTATTCAGAGAGGTAAGCATGCACAATAAAGGTAATTAAAACAGTCCCAAAAGACTCAGACGATCACAGTGTTGTCCATAAAAGGAAACCTGGTATATCATTAGCATGTATATTACAAGGATTACCAATGTCCTATTCCATTATGAATGAGGAATTACAGTGTTAAATGTGTTTCTGGTTGCACCTTTTTTAACTGCTTCCCCTGAGATAAATCTTTCATCAAAAGAGGCATACCCTCTGAAATACAAACCACAGAGCATTTAAAATATTAAAACTATTTCTCATTTACATTGAATGCTGTGATCTAGATAATGTGGAATGTGAAGATTATTTCATTCCATCATTATACGTCTTGTTCAAATAAACTTCACAACTTCATTTTTTAATGCGGTATGTATAAAACAATCTAGAAAATAATACCCATGACTGAGCAGTATGTTTGGTCCACAGCTCCAACTGCCAGAACTGTGCTCATATTCTGTGAGCTGTTTGCAGACCTTCCCCTCAAATATGTAAAGAAAACGAGAAAAAACAGTGCAAGTGGAAACAAAGATTGAGCCCCATCTACTTTGCTAGAAATTCTGACAGATTAAAATAGAGCCGATTGGATAAGTTGATTGGCACATGAATAAATAGATCAAGTATTAATCCAGCAATGGTTAGTTTTCTTATTAACCAGGGCCTATTAATAAATATCTGTAGATTTAGTTGGTTTTATAAGAAGCCTGATGTACACTTCTAACTTTTGATAGATTTCCTTCTTTGCTTTTCCATGATGCTTTGATTGACATACATTAAAAGCACAAGCAGGTGACTTTATTATTTTACCCCAGATAAAAACTACAGGTTTCCAAATCACGTAGCCTTAGATTTCTTGTTCAAAGTTTCTCAAAAGTAGTACTTCCCATTACAACATGACAAGGAGTAACATTCTTTTGCAAGGTGGTATGCCAACTAAAATAAAATAAGACAACTAATAAACCTTTCCACCATGTCAGGTCACTGTTTTAACACCAAAAATTAGTAAAAGCTCTCGGCTGAACAGAAATTCCAATTCAGTTTTCCATAAACAATACTGTTGTGGTTTTTATTAGCTAGAAATCATATCAATGCCAAATCAGAATATATCAGCGTACTTTTATCTTAACTGCTTGAAGTACACAATTTTAGATGATGGGTGATCACATGAAAGGTGATTAGAATACTAAATGCAAATACAAAATGCTCCTGGTACACTGATTAAGCCCGGTATCCTTTATTATATAGTAGGAAGGTTGCATGATGGAAGACTTTGTCCACCACTGAAGTGCAGTAATCCCCTGTGTCATTTACAATCATTTATTTGGCAGATGCTTTGATCCAAAGTGGCTTCCATTATGTAACCAGCAGCTCCACTACAACACAGGTCAAGTGGAGAAGCGAGAATCTACTTACCTAGGAATGGAGAAGGAATTAAGGAGAAATGTAATGAAAGGCAGATCGTGCAAACCCAGTGGAATGGTCAGGACACTGGGGGTCACTTTGTCTACAGTGTCGGAATGAAGCAGGGAAGAGACTGAAGGTTGATAAGCACTTAATAAATAGAAGACAAGGCTATGTTAGTAGTTACTCTACATAACAAAGATCCATAATTTGCATGTGATAACGTTCTTTAATTTTTGTCTGTCAGAGAACTTAAGCAGTACAATTTGAGATCAGATGTCCTATTTGGAACAAATGGTCAAAAAATCAACACCACCAGAGGGCAGATATGAGACCTGTTGTCACACAAAGGCATTTTAAAAAGCACAGTCCAAGGGAAACCTTAGAATGGGCCTTCTGATCCAAAAATCCGTTCCTCGCAGACGGTGGATGGATTCGAATACACCATTTATTGAACCAAAACATTGCTTTTGACTAAGTAAATGCTCAAATATAAATCCTTGCCATCTGTTAAGGAAATTGTTTTTTTTCACATGTGCTCGATATGCAAAAAACAGCCATTTGCTCAAATTAGTTAGCTTGAGGGCACAAGATTCCTTCTGCAGTTACAAGGAACCTCTTTAAAATAAAGCTCTTTAAAAAGATTCTTGTGCCTATTTACCACCATGGGACCTAGAAATCTGGCACTTAAAGATTCCTTTGAAAGTTTCATTCACAGGATTTTAGAAGAAACTATGCAAAATGCGGACTGTCATTTTCAGTTTTTACCAGTACAAGAGTATAGGTATTCAAATTTAAACATTCTCTAGAAGAAACTAAACACTGACACAGAAAATACAAAACTGGAACTGGGAGAGAAAGAGCAGGTACAAAGCAACATTAGAGATCGATAGTGTAAATGATGCAACAAAATTAGTTATCAAATGGATTTACTGACACAGGAGGAAGTTACTTATAGACAAGTGATAAATCATCAACTTAAGAAAATTGAAAATTAAAACAAATGTTAAAATTTGACATTGTAGAGTACTCTAAGACAGCGATAAAATGAAAAGACACTTCACCAAATAGAAAATTGATTCAAACTTTTCCATAGGTCAGCAAGATTGGTCTGCCCTTAAATGGTATGTGAATGAAAAACTGTCAGTGAAACTAGGCAGACTTCAAGCAGTTACTGGCTCAGTAGAATCGAAACTGTCAAGATCAGAGGAACTTAATACCAGACAACATTCCTGGAGATGTTTTTACTGAGTAAATAAGTAAAGTACTTCTTATTTTAAGTAAAATACTTTTGTGCTGACTTTTAGATGTATGTTTCACTTCCTATGTTATCAAATGGGGTACGTGTAGACAGTTTTTAATTTAAACTGGGTGAGTTGCATTTGTGTGTGGCTGAGCTGTTAGCATTTGCTTCCTAGCAGTGCTGGGGCCCTGGGGCGCTTTCTGTGTGGAGTTTGTATGTTCACCGGTTTCCTCCTACAGCCCAAAAATATACTGGCAGGTTAATTGGCTTCTGGAAAAACTGGCCACACTGAGTGTCTGTGTCCATGTGTGCCCTGTGATGGCCAGGTGTCCTGTCCAGGCTATATTCCACATTGCACCCATTGCTTGCCAGGTTAGTCTCTGGCTTAGCCTGTGACCCTGTACTGGATAAAGCAGTCAGAAAATGGATGGATGGAGTTATTTTTTAAATCTACCTATTCAATATTTGTTACAAGAGAAATCTTTTTAAGAGTGACATGTTCCAAGAAGAGTGAAGTTTCACAAGCTGTATCATCTTTATTGGTGACACCGTCATACACAAAAGCTCATATACAGTATAATTTTAAAAAATCTTAATCTAATTAGTTATTACATGTCAAGGAGATAATGTACCTATTTCTGAAATAAGCCACATGTTTCAGTACCCTCAGACTCTTATGACACTCAGATACATTTTATATGTGTTTATTCCATTATTTCTTTCAGTTCCAGCCTTATTTTCACTTGACTGGATTAATTTCTTCAGCTCTGTTTCCCTGGAAAGACACATAAACTCCTTTTTATCATATAAATCAGAATGCTAAAAAGACATGCCCCAGTAGAAGGACTGTTAAGAGTTTAACACTACTTTGAAATAGTATACTGTAAATGATCTTCTTATCTTTTTTCTAACAAAGTTTGGTAAAACATTGGTAAAATAGCGAGTTCCAAAAAAGGTCACAATCTGTCAAAGCCTTAGTTGGAAGTTTCTAAAATACTTCAGTCCAGTTTATGTACTCAATTTAGCTACAGAAATCAGAAACTCAGTGGAATTTGATGTGACATTGTGTGCCGATTACTGCAAAAAAAAAACCCAACAGTGTTTGAAAACAACAACAAGAAAAAAAAACACTCATCAACAACAGATTCTCAAGCAATGACATCCTTCTTTCTCTCCAGTCTCAGGGGAAGGACATAGAACTGTCAAATTCCAGGAAGCCATTTTCCAGAGCGCCATAACCGTTCATCTTCTTGAGCTTCAGCTGGTCAGGGCTGCTCTGCACCAGAGGTTGGATGACAGGTTCTTTGGAGGAAAACATCTGACTTATCTCCATGAAGGTCTTGTTCTTAGTCTCGGGGATAATGAAGTAGACATAGCCCGCCACCGAGAGACAGATCCCACAGAAAATCAGGTAGCAGAAAGCTCCAGCAGACATCTGCACAAAGGACAAGCAAACAGTTTTTCACTCAGGGGAGAACCGGGAAAAGTTGTAGGTCCTTCTGAGAGAATCCCATTTCTCTAGGTCACCCCCTTTCATGAAGCACTTGGAAACATTTCTTCCCTTTGTCATACACTTTGCTGCGATATCTTGCATTTTTAAGTTCTACTCAAAAAGAATGTAAAGCTCCAGGCACAGTTATTCAACTGGTGGGGAGCATCCACTGATTTTTAATCATACTGAATTCAGGTTAGCATTAAAAATGCAAACCTTCAGTGGAGCACAGTGATAATATTATTTACATTAATATATGCACACATCCCCCCTGCATGACAGAACCACATGAAGACTTGATAGTTCCCAAATTAGATCTTTGGTTATTGTGTCATAAGTGGGACATGGGGAATCTGTTTAGATGTGAGATGCTTAAACCAAAATTTGTCTTAATTCCACTAGATGGCACTATGCAGCCTGCTGAAGAAAAAAACCTCAATCAGTAAAAGCAGGTGTTTTTACCTCCAGACAGACTGAAACACAAGTAGGTCTACTGTATATTATGCTGAAGATAAAACCTTCATTATAATATTATATTCCTTAATTGTTGCATAAATATTTTTCTTGGTATGATAAAACAGGAAAAGTGTTACTCAGACAACGTGGAACTACTGTGCTCCTGAATCTACTCAAAGATGACATTGCAGCCTTATTTTTGCTTCCCATACCAAACATTACTTCACTGCGCTTCTGACAAAAACCCTTAATCTGAATAAATCGGAAATAAAAAAGGACAAAGAGCAAGCATGAAAGTAAATAACTTAAATGTGCAGCCTAGAACTTTAAAAAAGGCAGATTTTCTTTGCAGCTGGAGCAAAGTTAGCTTTTTTCTGAAGGGAATTCAAACTTGCTGATTCTTCACAACCAGATATAAACAACTTAAAACTAATTACAGGATTAGTGCATACCAGGCCACAATACCCCCTCTGAAAACAAATGCAGTGGCTTTTAAGCTTTTAATTCTTCTACTGTTTGTCTACCTCTATTTTAGAGCAGGGTTGGGGGGGGGGGGGGGGGTTATGTGTTAGTTTTGAGTAGGTAAACACGCAGCCAGCACAAGCCAGCGAGACCCATGGGATTCCTCCTTACTTGCAGGAAGGGGAAGACGAAGCCGACAGTGAAGTTGGAGATCCAGTTGAGCGAGCCGCCCACGATGTAGGCCGCAGGGCGGTGGGACTGCTTGAACAGTTCGGCCGTCATCAGGAAAGGCACACCGGCTGCACAGATGGAAGGCAAACACCACTGTTCACACATCTATAGGGCTTCTGAAGGAAACGGTTTCAAAGTCTGGCTGTCGTTTCTAGGTTTCATCAGGCAATTTAGCTCCCCCCCAACATTGGTCACTTTGGTCTCATGTTAAAATAACTGTCACCTGTGATTCCATGGGATTCCAAGAAACTCACTGAAGGGTAATCTTTAGGAGGTGCAATGCCTTCTATTGTATTAGAAGCCAGTGAGAAGAATTGCTAGCTATCTGCTGACTTGGAGGAACTTACAGTATATCATCTTTCTTCATCATTTCACTCTTTATCGACGGAAACTCCAAAGACAGTGCATGCAATTGTGATTGTATGAATATGTTCAAATTATTGCATACATAGCATTCTGTTGATATTTTAGTTACAGTGTATAGTTTGCAAAATAAACGCATAGATATACAGATGAAAAATAAATTATCTGAAAAAATGCATTATTAAACTACTTTTGAGAAGAATCATACTTTAATACATTAGTGATCAGGAATACAACAATAATAATAAAAACAGTTTAATGAGCTACTTGTTTTCTCTGTATGCTGAAACTACAGATGGTTCCAATGCTTAACTTCTAATCCCTTTTGGTTACAACTGAAAAATAAGCAGACACGAGGTGTTTTTTCAAACCTAATGAGTTTAGGAACAAGCGAAGATGCCACTTCATTATTTGTGCATGATAATTGAGAGAAGAAGCTTAATGTAGTCAAATTTATAAGGAACCCAGTCCGATATTCATTGTTCATGCAGGATTTTGTCTTAAAAAGTCATATTCATCATTGTTTATGAACAATGAGCCATAAAAATCCTAATTAAAGATGTAATTACAGCGATAGAAATTCTCGACTGAGAATGAATTATAGATTTGTTAGAGGGTCTGATAATACATCAATTGTGTAAACCACTCAGGCTCCCATTTATCATTTTTATACAGAGCTAATGCACTTCAGCTATTCTTTATATTCCAACTTTTTCCCCATAGGAAATGTTTAAAAAGGCAGGATGCTATTTTGGACTCTTTCTTCAGAAGACATCAAAATAAAGGGACTTCTCCAATTTCTGACCACAGCTATAAACATCTGGAAGGTATCTGCATTCAAACAACCTCAGTAATTTGAAGAACATAATTCTGCTTCTTAATAAGTTATGCTACCCTTAACGAATGGTATCATAAGTTAAAAAGGCACCAACAATCCTATAAGACTTGTAGAAACATAAACGTGAGGTAAGAAATCTATGAAGAAAACCATGCTAGAGAACAGCAGAATTAAGCAGATATGATAGATACTTGGCCATTTCTGATGACCATACCATCTTCATGAAAAGAACAGGCCTCATATTCCTTCTCAGCTGGATATGGTTTCATGTCTCAATGGTGCCTACACATTTTGCAGATCTCTAAAACCCCTGTCTTCCAGATTAATGGTAATGGTATGTGTTGGCACGGCACATAAGAAACATCCATGAATGAAGTTTGGATTCTCTGGAAAAGGCAACAGAAACAGGCTACTTTAAAAGAAAGCTAGAAAAACCCGATTCATTCCTCCATATTGCTATTGTTACTGTACATGTGCATATAGAATCAAAATACGGAAGGCATGTTCATGTTCACGACTGTCACCAACCTGGACCAATGCAGAACCCTGCGATGATTCCCACCACACAGGCCACGCTGACATAGCGCATGAAGGACAGATAGGTCTGGCAGCATGCAAACAAAATGGGACAATGAAGAGCAGATTACTAACATAACATGGTGAGGACAAACTGTCTCAAACGTAAAGACTGTATGGCATCTTTACAAACCTGTATAGCACGTACATCATACCAAACACTAGAACATAATTCCTGGAAGTGCTCTCAACAAAAGACTGCAGTTATCATGTCTCAGTCTCACAGCCTACTGTATTACTACCAGTTACAGTCTTGGATAATGTTCAGTGAAACTGAACTGTACAGACAACAAAGCTGAAGTATTGAGCCAGTAAGGTAAGCACTATTATGATGTCTGTGCCTCCACATTGTTGGAAAGGAACATCATTTTTCAAACTTGTATCCTCCCTGGGATACATCTCCAATATAAACAAGAACCAAATCACTATAATAGCTCAAGATCTACACAAGACATGGGCAGACCTCACCACTGCAGGATTTTAAAGAGCACACCTGCCATAAGAAGACATACCTGTAAGACCAAGGAAATCGTGATCCCTGCGCAGCAGATTCCCATGAAACCGAAGCCACCAATCATTAATGGTCGCCTCCCGAGCCTTTCAATGGTGAAGCACTGTGGAAAGGGAGCAGCATGGGGGGAATGCCAGTGAGGGAGATTCACTTTGAAGAACAAATACTATCCAGCCCCTTAGCCATTTCATGGTGTACAGTTTTCATCAAAGACAGAGTGAATTAATGAGCAGACCTCATTTTCAAAGAAACACGTTGTCTGAAGTTATCAATGACCAGAAAACTTACAAATCTGTGCCACTTCAGCACAGCTCCAACCTGAAATTAAACTTCCATATTACGGATTGACTGAGAATTGAGAGGCTACTGTACCACCTTAAAAAAAAACAACAACAACTCAAAGCGATCATGACAGGAAAAAAAAAAACTTGCGTTTTAGCTTAAAACTTTTATTTTCCTAATGGAATAGAAATAAAAAATAAGAATGAAAAACCAAAAGGAACGTGATAACTTAAAGGAAGCAAAAAGATGACAGCAGAAAGAATTGCTGTAATTTTATAACCAATCTCCTGGCCTCCTTGGGGTGCCATTTACCTCCCCACTGAGGGCCAATCGACACTGACGGAGCTATGAGTTCTCATGACTAACTGCGGTCCTGCTATTGTACTCCAATGCTAAAAGCCGACTCACAAACAGGCACTCCCCAGATCTGAGAGAGAGAAATAAAGACGGCTCCTCAAGCTTGTCCTCTATTATGTTTATGAAAGGTGGGGCAAGGAAGGGGAGGCAGTCACTCCTGGGATGAAACGAGACACATCGCTCTCCCTAATAGATGTCTAATCTAATTCAGGGTTATATAGCTTTGGCCAGCAACTCCTGAAATTCCAATACACACAGGGTAAAGTGAAGTATATTAAAGATTACCAGAACAGGCCTACCTGTCTTTGGAGACAGCACTGGAGACTCTGGCCCATCATATTTATATATGTCTCTTGTTAAAGTCCCTGTTAACAACAGTTTTAGGGGTTTGCTCGAGTTATTGAAGGGGTTGAATGCAAGTTTTAGATGAAGAGAAGTGGCTTGAGGATTTTGGATCAATAAACCGGGATTGAGATGAGCTGAAAGGCCACTTGCCTTTTATAACCTCTCTATAGTTCTTGAGTTTTTATTTTAAATCACATTTTTAGTCCTTGTCAAAATCCCACCGCTGTTTCTCATGAAAACCTATATCCATTTCATCCTGATTCCTGAACCAAGCCTCTTTGTTGTGGAGTGGCAAAAATGCTGGATTCGATTGAATCAAAACTGTTAATGCTATAATGCTCCAAACAGCAGTTGAAATACATAAGGTCCCTTCTCAATCCAATATTCCAAGATTAAAATAAGTCATATGTCACACTCACCCCTATAAGTCCTGCGATGACCTCAATTGCTCCTGTTCCTACTGTTGTGTATTGGATCTGAGGCCTGGGAATCCCAGCATTCTCAAAGATGGCATTGGTGTAGAACCAGATCTGAAAGAGGAAAGAGACTCAATGAATTTTAGGCTTGCAGTTCTAACAGGGGAAATATTTCAGGGGGGGGCTGCAGAAAGGTTTTCTGGAACATCATTGTCCAAGTTAGCAAGAAAGAACACTCGCTCTTATATAGCCCAATCAAAAAAAAACTAATTGCAATATACGCCGCTGATTAATGCTGGCCGTGACTGTAGCTTCCATAATATCAGTGACACTAAACAAAGTGCCTTCACAGTACCACCTAAACCAACTGAAGGAAACAGATTAAAATGGAGTGGATAATAGTCACTGTGAAAATCAAAAATCTAAAAAATGCCTATCACATGCTGCCTAATAAAGGTACTATAAAATGCCAGATCTAAATATAGTGAAGAAAGGAATGAATGGAGGTCAGTTATGTTTTGTTATGAAGCTCTCAATGTTTTTTTAAACTGGTTAGAGGATTTTCTAGATCACTGAACCGTTTCAAGCAAGCTTGACTCCTAAGTGGTCTGTGTGGTACCCTCTGCTTTCCTTTCATGTCCCGAGACTAGGACAGCTCCCATTCGTAGCTCAGCTGTAGCCGGTGCGGAGTCTTACTGCATCGATGCCAGACAGCTGCATGCCAATGTTGATGACGACGATGGAGACGACCTGCCAGCGCACAGAGGTGTCCAGAATAAGATGCCACACTGACACAGTGTTCACCGTGGAGAGTGAGCGCTGCTCCTCCTGCATCTCCTCAATTTCTGCCTGGATGTTACACTTGGCACGATACCATTTCAGGGCTGCAGGGGGCAACAGGCACCAAAGTGAAAACTACGCACCAGTCCGGATGTCATGACAATGTAATAATATCCCGACCAAAAAACAAACAGAACTACTATGCTTGGGGAAAAAACACTAGCTATTCTTCTTATTTATATATAGGGGGTATAGCTCAGTGGTAGAGCATTTGACTGCAGATCAAGTGGTCCCCTGTATCCTGATTGTTTGGGGGCGCCGTATAAATGGCTGACCCTGCGCTATGCTCCCAGGCTTCTCTCTCCCTGCCTGGAGAGCAAGCTGGGGTATGCGAAAAGACAAATTCCTAATGCAAGAAATTGTGTATGGCTAATAAAGTGATCTTCTTTTTATACCGTTCCTAGTAAAGGTGAACTCCAGCGCAGGCACAGTACAGCTTTTCTTGCCAGGTGTTTCCATTGTTCACCCATCATTGGAAAGTCATCAGAAAGTCACGCACCCTGACAAGGGCCGTGGCAAACTAGAGCCCATACCAGAAGCATGAGGCACAAGATAGCATTGCACCCTGGACAGAGTACCAGTCTAGCACAGGGCGCATGCATACACAAGCACACATGGATGATTTAAAGACAACAATTGTTTGTTGGGGGACAGGAGGAGGAAACCAAAGCACCTAGAAGAAACCCAGGCAAAAAACTCACAAGGAATCTGTATGAATCTGGTCTATAATCAAACCCAGGAGCCATGAGACAACAACACTAACCATCACACTGCTATGCAGATGCAGGAGTTTCAATTATATCCTTATAAGGCAGTTAAAGAAAAAGTATTGCATCTTTGCGGTAAGAGAACATTATTGTAGTTCACGTAGGTAGCTGCATCAGCATGCGTAGGCTGCAAAAGAACAAGTAACAGGTTTATTCCATGGTGAAAAGAGAAGAAAAGAAACAACGTTTTGGCTGTGGAGCCTTCTTCTTCTGGCTGTGGACCCAAAGAAAGCTCCATGGCCGAAACTTTGTATTTCTTTTCTTCTCTTTTCAAGCATGGAATAAACCGTTACTTGAACATTACTGTAGACCATTAGTGAAACATCTACTTATATTTAAATAAAAAAAAACAAAATAATTTCAGCATTTTGTTGTAATGCTGTTCAAATTACACAAAAGCAAAAATTCAGTTAAATCTGACTGCAAAACAAAATCTGCCTCTTATGTCTATTTACAAAAAGAAGTTCTGGAACACATCAGTGACAAGACCAAAAGCAGAACACAAAACTTATTTTAAACAATATTGATGTAAAGCGTTTACAATTTCATCCTCATGCTCATTTTAAATCTTAATTTACTTATCAGCCAGAGAATGTGTTGCTCAATGGTTTTGCACAATGATTTATTACAAAGTCAATTAGGAGTCTCATTCTGTTTTTTTTTTTACTCCCAGGATTACTGCAAGCTCTTTCTAGCCATACTCCACAATGAATGATGAGGTTGACTGATTTTAAAGCCACTAGTAAAGCCTCTTTTCTGGAGACAGAATGGAATATTACCAATTAATTTACCATTATGACCTTGAAGAAGAAAGTCTAAAGCCAAGAGCATTTAAAAGTCAACAGAATATGGTGCATTCTGGAAATGGCTCAATGGGACTGAATACAAAAAAGGTTTAGTTTGAAAGAAAAAAAAATGTGAAACCTACCTAAGTCACAGTGTGACAATAATGGTACTTTTAATGTGATAGTTAGCTATTAACCATTCAAAAAATAAGGGCATTTATGGAATACATCTGCAGTACATTACTGTTATTGCTTAGTAAACATGTCCAGAGCACATCAGAACATCGTAAGGTTTCATATGAGACTTAAGAGATATGAGACTCCACAGCCTCACTAGAAAAGCTTAAACAATAATTAGAACAGCAATTTTTTTATATTAAAGTATAGAAAGAGCTTACCATGAATCAGCCAATTGTCAAATGTTCACTGAAAATGTATCAATTAATGTTAAGTAAAGAAAACGTTCATAAGCCATTTTCATCCAATTTTCCATGTAATTTGTGCTTTTGTGACAAGGCATTTCCTCACCAACTCTTTGCATCTTTTTATCTAAACATCAACAGATGTCACAAAGTCCCAGAAAAGTAGCTGATGGCCTGTATTTTAAAATTTGATCAGGTGAACAAGTTCCAATATATTTATGAAATAACTGACGCCAGTATAAGAAAGGTTACAAACAAAAGGATGCAATTCAGCAGTTAGTACAGATAGCTAATTGATCCAAGGATCTCATCCAGCTGTTGCTTGGCATCAGGTTCAATAGCACGGCTGGGCAGCGAGTTCCATACTCCCACAGCCCTGGGCGAACTCCTGCTTCGAGAACTTCAGGCAAGGGGTGAGTTATAAGGAGAGCAGAGTGGAGGAGCTGGGCCTGTATGCTGTGTTCCTCCCACCGGACTGCTCTTACCTGTGATAGTGGCGTGGACATTGTGCTTCTCTATCAGCAGGTATCGAGGACTTTCGGGGAACCAGGGCAGAAGTAACAGCTGAATGAAAGTGGGAGCTACCACAATGGAGAGGAACAGGGGCCAGTGCTCTTCCTGCGAACATTCAGCACACAAACCTGCTTCAGCATCACGATACGCGCACTCCAGACATGACATTTGGATGATATTGCCTTCTATTGACGTAACGACATTAATAGGTCACATTCCATAACACAAAACTGCAAATGTACACAACTTTGAAAATATACAAATTATTGTATGCCAGATCTATCTTGTTTTTAATGTTGGTCTGTCTAAGTGACAGTAAAAAAAGCCTAAAGCAAAATAATTGGGTAATAACAGTTTGCAAGGGAAAAAAACATTCTGTTCAGTGAAACCTAAAAGACAGGTTGTCCCTTGTTGGTCTTGGTTGGGCAACACTGAAGAGATATTTTAAACTTAATGTAAATTCCTTTTTTCAATTTTCTATGTATTGCAAGACCAGTCCCCATGAAGTTCCATTAGCTTGAACATGAAACTGTTATGAATAAGTTTTCTATATCTCCACTTACAAACACTCAGCATCTCCTGGAGAATCTCGAGTTGTTTGTACAACCCCAACTTTCAGTTCTAACTACTCCTCGCTTTAGCCCCGTGCCTAACCGTTACCCAAACCATACCTTAAAACAGGCCTGAAATTTCAAACTACACTCAAACTAAGATAATCACAGAGACTTTTTCAGGGCACAAATCAGAAAAGTCTTTAGATGACAATCATTTATATACTGTATACCTTTCCAAGCAGCTCATGGAGACCCAGGACCTGTGCCATGAAAACACCCACACAGATGAAGATGCTGGGCATGAGACCCAGGAAACCTCGCAGATTCTTTGGAGCAATCTCTCCCAGGTACATGGGTACCACACTCAGAGAAATCCCTGTAGGGAGGAGGGGATTCATCACATGTAACTTTCACAAGACTCAGTCTGGCTTGGAACACCTTTCAAAATCCTGTGATTTAACTATGCAGAAACTTGTTAAATTAATTACTTCTATCACTTAAGCAAAGAGTTTGACTGCTCCTTCTCCTACACAGAATACAGATACCCAATTCAAAACAATTCTAACAAACTTTAAAAAATTGTCTTTGATAGCATTTAAAAACGGAACGTGACCTTTTAATATACAGTACATACAGGCATAAAAACAGAGAAAAATTAGTATTGGTTATTCCTATCTTTACATACAGTAGCTGTACATAATCCATACTAAAGGAGTGTATCTTAGTATAATTGTTTTCCTGACCTACAAGACCAAGCAAGACAAGTCTGCTTTATATTAATAACAGGGCTTCAGTTAGTGATACTTTCATATAGACTTTACCACAGTTCATGACATTCACTAAACCAGTTAAATAATAATTTAAATGCACTTTTCAAAGATATAGGTAAGTTCCACATAACAAAACTCACTGCAGAGATTATTCAAGCACTTCCGAACTGTTTGAAGAGTGAGGCCCACAAGTACCTGAATGTATCCCAGTAATGAAACGTCCTATAATAACCATTTCCGGAGAGCCACAGATCCGACTGAAGCCCATCAGAGCCCCTGAAATGAACACTAGTGCTGTGGAGTTCACTAGTGTCCCTTTCCTGCCGAAAGACAGGAGATTCTGTGAGAGGTATAAGTGTTCTTAACATCATGTACTGTCAGCTAAATGCAAAGTTCTCATCAGGTACAATTAAGGGCATTGAGGAGTTGTTCATGAAGAAAATCAATGGATCCGGACTGTTAGAGTAAAACCCTGAGTGGATCATTCCATGGGATCTGGACTGCGAGAGAAAAAACCAAGAGCAGATCATTCCATGGGAAATCTAGTGGAAATCTGATCCAGTCCGGGTTTTACTCTAGCACTCCGGATCCAGTTGAAGTCTGATCCAATCCAGGTTTTACTCTAGCAGTCCGGATCCACTGAAAATATGATCCAGTCCGTGTTTTACTCTAGCAGTCCGGATCCAGTAGAAGTCTAATCCAGTCCGGGTTTTACTCTAGCAGTCCAGATCCAGTTGAAGTCTGATCCAGTCCGGGTTTTACTCAAACAGTCTGGCTCCACTGAAAATATGATCCAGTCTAGGTTTTTCCTCTAGCAGTCCGGATCCAGAAAAAGTCTGATCCAGTCCGGGTTTTACTCTAAAAGTCCAGATCCACTGAAAATATGATCCAGTCCGGGTTTTTCTCTAACAGTCCGGATACAGTAGAAGTCTGATCCAGTCCGGGTTTTACTGTACCAGTCCGGATCCAGTAGAAGTCTAATCCAGTCCGGGTTTTTCTCTAACAGTCCGGATCCAGTAAAGTCTAATCCAGCCCGGGTTTTACTCTAACAGTCCGGATCCATTGGAAGTCTGATCCAATCCGGGTTTTACTCTAACAGTATAAGTCTGATCCAGTCCGGGGTTTACTCTAACAGTCCGGATCCACTGAAAATATGATCCAGTCCGGGTTTTACTCTAACAGTCCGGATCCAGTAGAAGTCTAATCCAGCCCGGGTTTTACTCTAACAGTCCGGATCCATTGGAAGTCTGATCCAATCCGGGTTTTACTCTAACAGTATAAGTCTGATCCAGTCCGGGGTTTACTCTAACAGTCCGGATCCACTGAAAATATGATCCAGTCCGGGTTTTACTCTAACAGTCCGGATCCAGTAGAAGTCTAATCCAGCCCGGGTTTTACTCTAACAGTCCGGATCCATTGGAAGTCTGATCCAATCCGGGTTTTACTCTAACAGTATAAGTCTGATCCAGTCCGGGGTTTACTCTAACAGTCCGGATCCACTGAAAATATGATCCAGTCCGGGTTTTACTCTAACAGTCCGGATCCATTGGAAATCTGATCCAGTCCGGATCCCATGGAATGATCCAGTTTTTCTGTAACAGTCCCGAACCACTGGAAGTATGATCCAGTCCAAGTTTTACTCTCACAGTCTGGATCCCACGGAATGGTACTGATAGTAGCTTACCTCCCAAACCTGGTAACCAGCACGCCCACTAGCAAGGAGCCCAGCAGGCCCCCAATGGCAAACACTGACACCGTCAGAGAATACATCAGTGTCAGGGACTCCTCACTCAGGCCGCTGCCATTACGATTCACAACCGAGCGGTTGTAAAAGTCTTTAATGTACTAAAAAGAAAAGCAGATTCATTTAAAGTAACAACGATACCAGCAGACAGATATAGAGTTCTCCTAATGTAGGCTTGCATAGTCCAACAGCTGCATGACAATGTGCAGGGAATTGGATACATGCAGAGATTGAACCTCAGGAAACATATGACATGTAACAGCTCTTATGCACTTCTGCATGATGACATCAGGGGCGCCAATTATACTGGCATTGGTGGTGTTAATAATTATCTATATTAACTTATGTATGTGTGCCACATTTTACAGCTTCATGGTATAGTTTCATGATAGAGTTGTTCTAATAGACCAATTATTTTAGAATACCCTATATATAACAGATAGGTAAAACAGAACAAAAATAGACAAGGTTTCTATTCTGTTGGAATAGGAGCTGTCTTCATTCTGGAAACTTCATTACAGAAGCTAAAATAGATACTTATGGATGTGTGAGAACTCAGGTGGTTTGCTTGGGGCTTTGTAATTATTCCAAAATTAGAGAATGGACATTATGCTGTACAATAATTTTTCAACACATCAGAGAAACTAGTTTTGACTGTAATGGGAAATCCCCCAAATCCTATTTTTTAAAAATGTCAGAAATGGATGCATTATCAGGATGTGTTATTTTTAATGCAGACATGCCAGCTCACTTGTGAAGGCTGTGTGTAAATGATTGGTACAAAAATCAATTCATTGTTGAACACAAATGTAATAAGCTGGTCTCAAAACAATGGCAATCTGAGACAGAATTCAATGTGCTAACTGCATAATTTCTGTTTTATATCAATGTTCTGGGAATAGCTTAATGTTACTAGTTTGTCCAGCACATTAGAAAACAAGAGATACTGGGGATGTTTAGACAGAATGCAGAGGCTATGACTTGCCTCATTAAAGGATATCTGAAATTTCAGCCACTGGGGCAAGATTGTTTAAATCAACATGTAATATTTCTCACATTTACACACTTGTTTAATGGTACAGATCTGAAATTTCTTCCATAAACCCAGGCTTAGATCAAAATTATGTACAGTATCCCATAAGAATCACACACGCTGATTTAATCAGGCAAGGGAAGCTTTCAACATTTCACCAAATTTTCACCATCACCTGCAATTCAATCTTCAGAAATATTGCCAATTCTCATTGGGGTCTTCTTTTCCACAAACTCTGTCTAAATCATTAGTAGTTGGATCCAATCACAAAGGATTTCTTCTTAATTTACAGAAACACCAGAATCAGAGCCAACTGAAAGAGAGTCCTGTGCATGTGACCCCAGTCTCTCTATCCCAGACTATTCCAGGACACAAAGTAATGAAATTCCAGAGCTGTGTCTTTTTTATACATCATCTTACTCTAGTTAATGAATCAACACAGTGTTGGGAAAATGTAGCACAGCACACTTAATTCATCAAGGGTTTCAGTGTCTAAGCTGAAGAACTGAAGAACTACACAACATTCATTTTATTTGATTAGGTCAATTTTATGATGGACTGTGGGGCTCTTCTTGGTCTGAATGATGAGCAGTTAATTCTATTGGAAAAACATTAACAGACTTTTTAAACTGTGGACACAAAGTTCTTTCACACAATACTCGGAAACCCACAGAGAGGAGGTCCACAAAAAAGTTCTCAAAGAGATATGTTTGTGGAGGGAGGGATAATTAATGTTGAAAATACTTTATAGAGATCAGGTCTGCTCACAGGATTGTAGCATTCAGTCTGAATTAGCCCACTCCAAATAGGTGGACAGAAAAAGTGGAAAAACTTAAGAAATGTCTAAAACAATTCCTAAAAAGAAGTTACGGACATTAAAACAACAGGTTTTTCTTACATATTTCAATAAAATTCCACAAATTAAAAGTGGACTGAAATTAGCTGTGACCTCAATGTGCTGCATTCTGTACATCATCCTTCTCCAATTAAAAGGATCAAGGATGTCTGACTAGATTACGTTGTTAGGCACTTCTTTTTAAGTGTTGCTTAGAATTTGATTCTTCCTTCTTCTTTGGAAAAAGAAAAAAAAAATCCAGGCTAATATTTCAGACGTTACACTAAAACCCTACTTTAGTCAGTTGTCTTTATTTGGTTCCTCCACATTTTGTACATTGACAATTCTACTGTCGAAACTAGGAAAAAGGGCTTCCTATGAAGAAAAACAGACCTTCACTCTTACGGCTGTATTTGCTTTGCCAGAAGATCAATTTTAGTGGTTGATATCATTACTCACCTCTGCTGGCGAGTTGACCACAGCCAGGTTATAGCCATAGAGCATGGAAGAGCCGAAGGAAGAAAGAAAAGCTACAGCAAGTAGCGATGAGGTGAGGTGCTGGAAATAAAGAACATTTCTGCTCATTCTATCACTTTTAATGGGGTTTGAAGAAAAAAAAAACAAGTAGAGGAAAAAAACTAAGCGGAGAAAATGTCAGAACCCAGAATTTGATGTATTTGTTGACTTTACAAGGGATTTTTTTCAGATGTTAAGTGTACCATACTCTAATTATGTATTACTACAAAGTAATGGCATCATCAGTAAACAGAACAACAAATGGCCTGTGTCAGAGAACTTGGAGGTTCTTTAAACAAGATTTTCTTTTAAAAATTGAGAAGCTCATTTATCTATATTTTACACCCTTTTAACATGGATAGTTCTACTGTTCATCAGCCCAGAAATCCCTGTACTGTGTATGTAGAAAGCAAACCTGTACATGCTATTTATTGTTGTTTATTTCTTGATGTTATATGCGTTGAAAAGGCAAGTCTTGATGTTTTGTAAATAATTCCCCATTTCTCCCCCTCTTCAGAAAGCTTATACTTCAAGAATGAAACTTTTGTACATTAGCCAACAAGAAGCAAACATTAAAAAACAACAACATCCAAAACAGTAACCTTACCTCTCCAAATATTTTCATTTCTTTTAAAAATAAGAGGAAAAGCATTCATCTTTCTCGACTTTAATGATCCATATTGGTTGTGCGCTAAGCACTATACAGTGCCAGAGACACACAATGTCAGTCCTTCAGTTTTAGGTAACGAGATGTGTTTAAGGAAGCTTTGACCAGAGCTCTGTAAAAAAAGTCTAGGTTGTGCAGACTCTTATTACGTTCTGAGTTAATAAGACTGTTCATTGGCTGTTCCTAGCATACATAATGTTTTTTTTTCTCCCAGGGGAAGCTTTTATTATGGTTTGTTAAACTATTTTGTGACAAAATATTACATGAAAAGCATTAAGACACACAACATTTCCATCTGAATTCTTTCTTTGCATAAGGAAAAAAAAAAACATACAGGAATATAAAGACAAATTTCACAAACATATTTAGCGCCACTTAGTGAAGTTATTTTCTTAAATTAATGTTCGCGAGGAATCTCTTACTCCTCCAAAATATTATTAGGAATCTAAAACTAATGTAGGTGACCTTTTCAAGGTTCTAGGATAAATTATGTCACCTATTTTTAATCATTGGCTTATTGAAGGCAGGTGTTCTAATTTGCAGTATAAATACATGTGGTTCTAGCAAACGTTCACTACCCAATCATAATTAGTCAACAGGGCAAAGGTTAGATAGACATCCAGTTTTTTTAACGGTACATCTTCCACTGAACATCATTTTTAAAGTTTCATACAAAACACTATTGACGCATAACGCTTTCAATCCCAACAGTGTTCTAAGGTACTCTCACTTAGGAGGCAGCTTTTTAAATAGCACAAAGGAAAACATTGTATGTGAGAGAATATACCCAGTAAAGGACACTGGACATTATTGTTTATTCATATAAACAAGAATAAAAGAAACAAGCTGCAAACTACCATTGGAGAGGAACAAAACAAGCATACAGTATATGGGAACAACATTCAACATCAAGAAAACAGCAAACTGCATTTCCTGTATCAACCGTGGCCTGTGCTAAAAATAAAACAAATCAAGACTGCCGACCAAGACATAAAAGGTGAAACGATCAGCAGATCTAGTCTCTTTAATTTTACAGACACCGTGGACATTGGAAATCTACAATGTACAGCTCTGTCATCTTCCCTTGATAAGAGTCTACAGGTAAAGACAGAATTGAACTGGGTATTGACATGAGTGGCCTCACTGACTCTCTGTTCCCTTTGCTTCAGAGATCGTCTGAAGATGGAAAAGAATGTAAAAAGGCCTTTTGTCACCCATTTTAAAAGATTAATTTAAACCAAATTCACAAGAGGTCTCTGCAGATATCCTGCTGTTTCAGAGTTTATACACGGTACCAATGCATAAAAAAGAAAGTGGAAATGCTGGTTTATAAAATGTATAATACTGTAAATAAACTGACTAAATTGTGAGCTTTGGCTGTGCTCCTCTTTTAATGATATAATATGGATTTCCGCAAAAAAACAACAACATTCATTTGGCAACAGAAAACACAGATTTCTTTCCCAAATAATCTTTCAAATTCTTTTCCATTTTTTTATATCTGTGGATTTCTGAAAAAACACCCAAACCTGATAATTTTGTGGAACACCACTAAAAAATGAGGGATGAAATGCTAAATGCTATTCAAAAATAAACTCCAAATAATTGCGAAAAAATACATTTACAACAAAGACGTCAGTTGTATGTTGCTTAAACAGAAATATCTCACACAGGATTTGAAAGGTTTAAAAGAAACACCAAAACTGCTCAGGCTTTCCTAGAATAAAATGAGCCACTTCACTGAAGATAAGGTACAAGTGTTACAAACAAGACTTTAATAATATGGTTTTCTACCTTTTAAGTTGAACTTGTTACTTCTGACATTTTGCTGGTTACAAAGAATGCACAAATTAACAGTTAGCCCTAAGCCGTATTTCATCTGTTTTGACAGAAGTTTACCAACAGGTTTTGTGAGAGTGTTCCAAAAAAAGCTTATTGCTTAGCTCCCAGAAAAATTACATTTCAAGTGGTTTTAAGAGGAATTTTGAATGCTATGCCCCCGTAGAGCTATTAAGTCACTTTGTATGTAACTTTACTATCATAAATTTCTTGATTTACATAACATGGCATTAGTTACACACCACATACACAAAGCAGCAGACATTGTCTGGAATCTTTACTTACTGTACATTATGCATACATTCATTAGGAAGGCTGGTACAAATCACCAGAGTTGAAGCACCGTGGAAATGATAATCCCACAATCTCTTGGCACACTTATTTTAATCTGAAGATTTTTTTAGACATAATATCAGTGCCCAACATAGTGAACCAAGAAAATAAAGAACAGGCCTAAAATTCAAGACATTCTAACTCTGCAACCTCTTAGGGCAAGGTGAAATTGCATATAGCTCAAGTATTAAAAGCACTAAAACGGTAAGCAGACATTCTTTCTCCTAAGCTCTTAAAAGCACCATTGCAATGTTAATGATGCTGCTAAAATGAAGGAAACCAAGCAGCTAATCTTTATTACCACACAAAACTTTTATTTTCCATTATTTTATGACTGTAAAGAGTGCAGTTAAGACAGTATGGGTAAACCAAAAGGACTGTTTCACTTCAACAAACCACTTATACTGTAGTGTTGCAGTGGGAGCAGATCCATCTGGACATTAGAAAGAGCACTCTGGTACCATAATATTTCAGATCAAACTAGTGCCCAGAGTGAAATATTACCGCAATTCCTCAATCAGATATTTAGCCAACGTAATTATTATGTGAGGTCCAATTAGAACCAACCATACTGAAATTCAAAAAAGGAACAAAAAGCACTTCTCAGTTGAAAAAGCCATAAAAAAGAAATAAGATTTCAAACACTTTTTAGGGGGCATGCAATCATTCACAAATCACAGGATTTCCACCACAGGTTTTCATTACACAGATATTACACAGGATCTGTTGTTGACAGCAACTGTCAGCTCTACCCTACTTCTTTCAAAGCAGGCTGCTCTAGCAGGTGTTCAGAGCCAGCTCTGTCGAGGTCAGCTGCTGAACCTACAGAACCTAACCGGGCACTAAACTGCCCCACACATACGGATGTCTTCCAGGTCAAGATACAAATGAATAATGTGAGCCAAATAATTTGGCAAGAAACTGGGATTTCAGTTGTTTTATAGTTTAGCATTTCCTGTCCTTTAGACTGGACTGATGAAAAATGGTTGTCTGGCTTGCTACATTTTAACAACTTTGTCACTGAAATTGTTTTAAAGACTTGTGTAATAGCAAAGAAAGCAAAGGAATGGTTCCAGATTAATGGAGATTTTATTCTTAAGCAAACTGTCAAGGATCTCCATTTCAAGACAATGCATTCCACTTCTGACAGGCTCCTTACATGACCCTACTAAGTATGAATAACACAATTCTGTGAGCTGTCCCTGAACTACTGTTATAATACATATTTCATCATTTTCTAGCTTTTATTATATTGGAATACTGCAGCATACAATTAAAATATTGTTCAAAATGTCCTCAAAATGGCACATCATCTTAAAAACTTGTCTTCAACTCTGGGAAGAAAGTTAATGATTGTTTTGCATGTGATCATTCCATCTGAAGGAAAAAAACCCAAATCGAAACGATGCATTTTTCTAAGGCTTGTAAAGAAAAACGTTCATACAAGGCATGTACTGAAAACTTAATTTACTCTGTAAATGGTTAGATATGGTTACTTACACAGGCACATGTGAGGCCAGACATTAAAACAATGTTGCCTTGTGACAAGCAGTCAATCTTAACTGTGCCGCTAGAGAAAGCATTCTTCACGAGTTCACCAGTGGTCACTGATAAAATCTCTCCAGAACGACTTAATCTGATTAAAGACTGATTGTAAAGACAGAGCAAGAAGTGTTCCCTTTACATAATTTTGTGATTCACGTTAAATAATGTAAAATGATTAATCATTCCCATTGCTGCAACTCAGATGTAGAAGTACAGTAAGCTACTGTACTTCATTAAGAAGCAGTGGCAAGATGCAAAATGATTAATCATTCCCATTGCTGCAACTCAGATGTAGAAGTACAGTAAGTTACTGTACTTCATTAAGAAGCAGTGGCAAGAACTGGAAATAAAACGGGTTTAGTACCTTCAAGAGCAAGTAGGCTCATGTTTTTTGGCAGTAAACAAGGTAATAATAATAATTCCTTACACTTTCATAGCACTTTTCTGGACACTCCACTCAAAGCGCTTTACAGGTAATGGGACTCCCCTCCACCACCACCACCTGGATGATGCGACAGCAGCCAGAGTGCACCAGAACCACACATCAGCTATTAGTGAGGAGGAGAATAGATCAACGAAGCCAATTCATAGACGGGAATTGTTGGGAGCCCACGATTCATAAAGGCCAATGAGAAATCTGGCCAGGACACTGGGGTAACACCCCTACTCTTTTTGAGAAATGCCCTGGGATTTTTAATGACCAGAGAGTCAGGGCCTCAGTTTTACATCTCACCCAAAGAACCACACCTTTTTAAAGTATAGTGTCCCCATTACTATACTGGGGCATTAGGACCCACACAGACCTCAGGGTGAGTGCTCCCTACTGGCCCCACTAACACCACGTCCTGCAGCAACCTTAGCTTTCCCAGGAGGTCTCTCATCCAGGTACTGACCAGGCTCACACCTGTCCAGTTGTGAGTTGCATGGTGATACACTGTAGCAACAAATGCATCACCCACTCATGTCCATAGTGACTCACTGAAGTGCAGAAGTCTGCTGGGTGAGGCACAGCAGCTCCACTGCACAGCAGGTGAGCCAGAGACATGAGAAGTTATCTCATCAACTGAAGTTGGAACTTTAGGTATTTGTAAGATTGCTTAAGATCAAAATGGAATTTACCAGTGCACAGGGGTTAACATTATTAAGGACAGCAATGGGATCTTTTAATGACCAAAGCCCTCAGTTTAATGTCTCATCTGAAGGATGGCATCTCTTTACAACACAGTGCCCCTTGTCACGGCTGCGTTGGTTGGGATATTCTAGTCCAGAGAAAGAAACAGTGTTGCTTACTGCATCACTAACACCACTCACAGTAGCAACCTGTTTTTCTTTGAGGTCTCCCAGGAATGACCAAGCCTTGCCTTGCTTAGCTTTTGAGTTCTCATGAGACAAGGAGAAAACTGCTGTTTGGAACAAGATGTCAAAGATGACAAGGCAGTGCTGAAAGGCTGGAAGACCGGAAGCCTAAATTAGGTCAAGCAAATACCCAAACTGGTGTTTAGTACATACTTACATTAGTGTAGTATTAATAACACCAATATTAATGAAACACTGAAGGTGCTGGAGATCCATCTTTAATGTTTCAAAATATATGTAACATCAGGACCTACAATGTAGAGGATTTAACTCTCGATTTTCTAACAGTAATTATTTGAGATATACTCTACACCCCTGGTGTTGTAGGACCAGTTTGCCCGCAGGATTCTACTCCAACTCGACTCTAAAATAGCTAGTTCCTGGCTTGATCGGACCAGCTGAACAGCTTCTCCAAACTTTCCAGGTGTTGTCATTTTAAGGAGACCAAACTAACCTGCAGATACACCAGCCCGAGTTGGACATCCCGCCTCAAAGTTAATTAACTCAAAGCATTGGAAGGATACTGTGAAATTCCTGGCTGAACACGCGGTCAAACCAGCCCAATTTGAGCCCGGATCAAATAGTATTAATCCGAATATAAAACGTAATATAGGCCTATATATAAAACCCCCAAATTCGACATATACTGTTTTTAACAATATTTCGACAAATACAAAGTAAATCCTACTTAAACATAAAACTGTCTTGATTAGGAAAGACTTTAAGAAGTGCGCGACAAAAGGAAACCCCTCATGTAAATTATTACGAAACCAAGGCATCTGTGAATTTTTATATACTCAACTGGATGTCAAACCAGGGACTATCGACAGGCAAGCCTTTGCAACAGTAGTCGTGGCATGTGCATTATCCATACATACACGTTTCCATCAAAGTCAGAACAATTACAAAAAAAAACACGTAAGCAAAAGGTTAAGCTAGTAAAGTTATATTTAGCTAATTATACCATTATTATACAGGTGGTGTAACCAAAACGCCAAACTGAATAACAAAAATGTTTGCCGATTTCAGTCAAGGAAACTTCTAGCAACAGCGGTAAGACATTATTACAAATTATTATGCTTTACATATGTGAAGGTATTTTTGTTACTATTCACGCATTCTTACAGCTGGGTAATTAATTTTATTAGATTGCCAAGTCATCAAAGCTTCTGATGTCATTTACTTAAAAAGACTGCACCAAAAAAAGAGGTACCCCGCAGTTATGAAAGCATTTAATTCCGATTTGTACCGCGCCACTCAGGTAGACGTTTTGAGACCTGACGAGAGAGAATTGAGTAATTAAGCCTGCTTTGAGTAATAACCTTAACTTACCCCTGTAAGTTTTCCATGCGAAAATATGAACAGTTCTTCTGCCATCTAAAATTCTGTCATTAAACAGAGATCCCCGAACTGGATGCAAAGCAGTAGTGAACGGTAGCTGGAAAAGTGGACAGTTCTCCCAACAAAACTTTAATGCAATTAAAAGCTTCTTGCAATGAGGGGCGTTATGTCGTTGGATTGACAGACGTAAAGAAAGAATGGCTAGCAGAAATAGTTTCAAACCAATCCGCTGTGCCTCCCCCTGAGTACAGTCCCTTCCCAGTAGCTCGTTTGTTCAAATTCGCAGTCCGTTCCGATTAACAAGTTGAAAGGAGACTGGAATCACATGATGGAAGGCAATGTGATTTTTTTTTGGAGAGGGCTAAAATCAATTAACTAAAAATACAAAGCTTTACTCCATTCAGACAGAGGATGTGGAATTAGCAGCAGAGAGATAGTTCACAGGTCAATTCTAAATGTCTCCTTTTTTCCCCACAAGTCCTGACAAATTTTTAACTCTTTTATTAAAAATAGGTGGAGAAGTACTTTTACATTGTTTTATTTTTCACGTATGTGAGTAACTCCTGTTCACTGCAGAGTTTACCTCTAGATAATCTAGACACATTATAGTATAAATGTATATTATAAACTAGTTTAAATACCTTAAAACTTCTATATAGCTCATACTGTACATACATTGCTACAATGGATGATCCATGTAATCTGAAAATGGGTGCGCAGCGATCACCCGAATCACAACGTTTTCACAACGGACTAGTCTAATGTTAGATTGCTTCCCTAGTGAACTGTCCATCAACTCACCAAGATCCAAGAAACCAAACTAAATAAGCCTAGTGGCCTCCTGTTGTTGGCAACCTTCACCTCTTGTAGGTCAAGGGGTTGCAATATTATGTAGCTGTAAAAATAAACTTTGAAATTATATAATTATTTTATCCAAACCACACACTAAACCCAAAAAGTAAATAACGTAGACCTTATAAAATATGAAAAACATAATGCTTAAGTGCTCAATTTATGATCTTGAACTGTGAAATGGACCATAATTCCAATTTAAAAACTCAAACATTTCCCCTGATAAAATGTTACATAAACGTACATCAAAAGGAACTGCATTCAAGTTCTTGTATAAAACAATGTGTATGGATTTTTGATTATATGTTTTTAACATTATAATAATTAACCATTCAAGACTCACCATGATGCCCTAGTGATTTTGGCTGTTACGTAAGAACTGAATCCCTTCATTAATGAAAGGGGTGATTGGGCACAGGTGATGAGGTGATGTAACCTCTTGAATGTCAAGCTTGGTGAAAATAAAGAAACCTACTGTGCCTTCTATAACAAATAGGACAGTGAAGTCCAAAGTTGCTACTTTTGTTGTATACTATACTCAGGCAACTTGGATTTCAAATGAAAAGATTAATATGAGGCAAAAGAACAGAATGTCAGCTTTTATTTCTGTGTTTTTTTGGAGAGGGTTTTTTGTGTTTATCTGATGTACCATTTTATTATAATAGCACTTTGTGATGTTTAATCTCCCTATTTCAGGTGAGCATTAGTATTGGGACACCTGGCTGCCAGCTGTTTCTTATTAGGTAGGTGTTTCCTGTTGCATTGATTGCATAAGCGTAAAAGAGCTCTGAATGGGTAGCGTTAGATTTAGCCTTTCCTCTTCCCTTTGGTGTCTACCTTTGGAGTCTACAGGCTTAAATCAACATGAAGACTGGATAACTGTTTGTAGAAGAACAGAAAGCAATTTGGATCCTGAGAGAAAATAATTCAATCAGAACCATAGCACAAAAACAGGGCATGGCAAAATCAACAATTGGAATATCTTGAAAAAGAGAAACCACTGGTATCCCTCGCAATCGGCAACCAAGGTGGCCAAGGAAAACTACTGCAGCTCATGACAGAAAAATTCTCAATTAAAAAAAAAAACAACTCTTAAAACTGTCGCTGAAATCATTAACTACCTCCATAGTGCTGGGATGAATTGATCACAATCCACTTTTCAAAGTAGACTTTGACAGCAGATTTACAAAGGCTGCGCTGCAAGATTCAAACCTCTCATCGGCACCGAAAATTGAAAGGCCAGTTTAAAATGGTCTAAAAAGAACTCAGACAAGCCAGGGGAGTTCTGGAATCAGCGTTATGGACAGATCCAAAGCTTACCATATGTGAAACATGGTGGAGGAAGTGTCACGGCTTGGGCATATACTGTATGGCTGCCTCTGGAACTGACTCGCTCATCTTTTCTGATCTAATTAATGGCTGTAGCAGCAGCAGAAGGACTTCAGAAGTCTACAGAAACATCTTGTCTGCCTGCATACAAGAAAATGTCTCCAGACTCATTGGCCAGTGCTTCTTCAGCGGAGGAAAAAGTGAGACTGTAGACTGGCCAAATCAATCACTCACCTGATTTAAATCCAATCCAGTATGTAGTTCATTTGGTAAAGGAGATAAGACAGAACCCCCACCACTCCCCCAAAACAAACAGCAATTGAAAATGGCTGCAGCAAAGGCTTTTAAAAAGAGCAAATTGCCAAGAGTTTGGCAATGTCAGTCTCAGGCTTGATGCAGTGATCGTATGCAAAGGTGCAAAGGTTTTGCAGTTTTATTCCCCCTCAAATGAGAGGATGGAACACAATTCATATTATTCTAAAATGTTGAAGAATGTGTGGAAATTCCCAGAAATACAAGACAACATTCTGTACTTTTGCCTTATTCATCTTTTCATCTCAAATCTGATTTGCTTGAGTATACAGCAAAAACAGCAATTTTGTCTTCATTGGCCAATGCTTTTGGAGGGCAGTGAATGTCCTGCTCATCAAGAGAATATTGTGGCATCAGTTTGCTGGAACCTGGACTAAATCACTGCTCTATAACTTACTGTCTAGGGTGGTCACAACCAGCAATTTTTAACCTGGCAAAACATTAAGCTCGAAGTCTGAATTTTAGACTAAGATGTGGGAGACCATGAATCACGTCACCTCATAGCAGATCATTGTGAGGCGTAAGGACAGCAGTCAGACCATCTGAGTTAAGATGCTGAAAGCCACTGCACTGATTGATGGTAACCTGAACACATGGTACTACATTAAGTCCTGGGACTTAACTTACTGCCTTGCTGTGTTTATTCTGGTGTGACAAAATTCCAGAAAGACAATATATGTTGCATGTAGATTGTGTAACAATGGTTATGTGAACCTTGAGCCCCATTGAACATTTTGTAGATGGGCTGGAATAATAAATGCCATTCAGGGCACAGAGACCATTGAATGGTACATATGTGTAAGGGCACTATGAGAGGAATTGGTCTTTCCCAAAAGAGCATTTGCAAACTGGTGCAATGCATGCATCACAGGTGTACAGTTTTCAAATGTGAATACAAAGGATTCTAGGCTGTGACTTTCATGGCAGTTCCCATAAATTAATGCTGTTGTTTACAAATGTTAATAGGCAGAATTCATTTGTGTCAGTTCAATAAAATGCCAGTGCACCTGCTACAAAGATTCTTTTTGATAGCTGCATTGCAATTGTAAGTTATTTCTATTGATGCTTATAGTAAATGCATGCTACTGCAGTACTACTGGCACGATCAGATTTATTTTTTTACACTCACATCTGGATAATGGATAAGTCAGTATCCTATTAATTTAAGAAATGGGCCAATGCATTACCCCACATTTCATGTTATGTTACATTTACAGTTACAGTGAGAAAAGGTTTGTGAACCCTTTGGAATTATCTGAATTTCTGCATGAATGGCTCCTAAAATGTGATCTGATCTTCATTTAAGTCATCATAATAAATAAAGACTTATTTAAGTCTTATTTAACAAACAACACACACAACATTTTACATTGTCATATCTTTATTGAACAAATGGTTTAAACAATCAAGGTCATTGATGGAAAAAGTATGTGAACTCTTATATTTAGTAACTAGTGGAACCTCCTTTATTGGCAATAGCTCAACAAAATGCTTTCTGTAGCTGCTGATCAGACCTGCGCAGCAGTTAGGAGATATTTTGGCCCATTCCTCTATACAAAACTGTTTTAGTTTATGTATATTTTTGGGATGTCTTGCTTAAACAGCCTGCTTCAGATCACACCTCAGCATTTCAATGGGATTGAGGTCAGGACTCTGACTTGGGCATTCTAAAATACTGAATTTCTTATTTGAGCCACTCTGTTGTTGATTTACTCTTGTGGTTTGGATCATTGTCATGTTGCATGACCCATCTTTTGCGTTTTAGATCACAGACAGACATCCTGAGATACGGCTGAAGAATTTCCTATACAACTTAATACAACTTGGAATTCATTGGTCCCTCAATGATTGCAAGCTGTCCAGGCTTTGAGGTAGGAAAGCAGCCCCACACCATTATACTCCCTCCACTATGCTACACAGTTGGGATGAGGTTTTGGTGTTGGTATGCAGTGTTTTGTTTTCTCCAAACATAACACTGTCTACATTTACCAAAAAGGTCAACTTTTGTCTCATCTGTCCACAGAACATTGTTCCAGTAGTGCTGTGGAACATCCAAGTGGTCTTTCACAAATTTGAGATGGGCTGCAATGTTTTTTTTCGGAGAGCAGTGCTTTCCTCCATGGTAACCTCCCATTAATACCACTCTTCAGTGTTCAGTGTTTTTCTTACGGTAGACTCATGAACACAGACATTATCAAGTGCAAGAAATGTCAGCACATCCTTAGCTGTCACCCTAGGGTTCTTTGTCACCTGTTCGAGGCTTGTAAGGCATGCCCTTGCACTGATCTTTGTAGGACGCCCACTCCTAGGAGAATAGCAACAGTGTTGAATTTCTTCCATTTATAAACTGTACTGATGGAGGCCCAGGTGTTTAAAAATCCTTTTGTAACCCTTTTCAGTCTTACGAGCTTCAACAACTCTTCTTCTGAGGTCCTCTGAAATCTCTTATGAGGCCATATTGCACTTCAAAAGAATTCTGTGAAGAGCAGGTAACCAAAACTGCATGATTTTTTATACAGCAGGGCAGGTCAAACCCACACCTAAATTGATTGGAACACCTGACTCCAATTACCCTCTTTTCAAGATGTCATTATCCTAGAGGTTCACATACTTTCTCCAACAATGACCTTGATTGTTTAAACCATTTTTTCAATAAAGATATGACAATGTAAAAATGTGTGTGTTTGTAAAATAAGACTGTCTTTATTGTTATGACTTAGATGAAGATCAGATCACATTTTAGGAGCCATTCATGCAGAAATCCAGATAATTACAAAAGGTTCACAAACTGTTTCTCACAACTGTTGAATGTGAAGCCATCAATTTGACAAAATCAAAGTATTTTGATTAAGTATTTGGGTTATACTGGTTTCGGATTCTTAATGCAATATGTATAAATATACGTATATATGTAAACACATTCTGCAGCAATCTGTTTTTAAAGTGATCAGTAGATTTCATTGGATTTATTCAATTATGCTGTGAAGTATTCAGACCAAAGATGCTACTGGTTCCAATGTTCATTTTTGAATTCCTAATGCCTCAATAAATAAAAGGCTGCATTTTAATTTTTTACATAGGAACTTTTATTGGAAATTTGAATTGGTCTACAGTAGGAATTGTCCTTCTTCCAGAAACTGCTTACACATAGCACAGATGTACTGTTTTCAAAAGTAAGGGTTGCCTTAGGGATATTATAGCTTGTACCCAATATCAGCAATAGTTTATCTCGGAAGACTTTGAGGTATATGTAAAAGGAAATTTGAAGGGTGAGGATGCTGCACTGTTTATATTTGATAGACACATAGGCAGCGTATGTTTATACAGACTGTATGCTTTGAAACTATTCTACAAAGAACAAGCATCCTAAAGAGTAAGGTACTACATGCCCTAGACAGCCCTTAAAATACTAAATCTGGTAAGATTAAACTTTCTAAATTGTGTATCTTGGGATTTTTATTAGTTGTATAGGGTGTTAATCTAGAATTGTTTTGTTTCTACATTTTTCTTTGTAAATTTATATTTTATTTGCAACATTTTAGAAAAAACATCTCTAAAGATATCATATACCATTTCTCTCAATCAAAGAAACAAGGCATTGAGTAGCAATCTAGATATGTATAACATACTCCAAAGGAATCACAAAAACCAAGCTGCAACAGGTACATTTCCAACCCACTTCCATTGAACTGTGCTACAGGCCGCACTATAAGTGCATCAGCACTGTATGTAACACTCAAGGTACTGGGTTTATTGAAATACTGCAATGGTGTCTTTTGCAGGGCTACATGGTACTTAGCCCTACATATTTGTTATACAAAGCAAATTACAGGCAAAAAGTGAAATGGAAATGCCAAATGTTTTAAAACATCGATACATTCCACAGAAATGCAAAAAAAAAAGTACACCTCCTCTGATAATGTGCTTTCAGTGAGCATCTAGGTCACCTGTTATTGTGTTCATTTTACTGCATGATTATAAAAGTAAATATTTGTAATAAGCAGATCTTGCTCTTTACTTGTAACAGTAGTTACTATTAGCATTGTCTTTCACAGAAGGACACAGCACTGGGATTGCTTTATGTCACTTACCATCACTTACCGTTGGGAACTCTTCCCAACATCACAGTAGTTTTTCCGTTAGTCACTCAAACCATAACTAATTTTCTTGCATTTCAGCTTGTGCCACCAAGTTGAAATTAAAGTCTACACTTTATGTAGACAAATTCATTGACAGTATCTCATAAGTGCCATTGCCGTATTTCTAGTTGACAACAGAAACTTATTAAATTGAACTGGACCTTTCAATTTGAAAATATTGTAAGAAACATATTGAGGTTCATGTTGAAACCTTACTGTCAATATAGGCAGGTGTCTGATAAGAAAAGATAATTAAATATGCATAACAAAGCATCTTCTAGGTATGGAACATAGCTAAGATCAAACACAAAGAGCAAAGACATCCTACTAATGCTGGTTGCTTTTCACCTAAAAAAAAAAATTGTGTTGACAGTTAAGAAAAAAAGAAACAGGCTGCCAGTGACTGGTTTCGTGCATGGAACTTTCAAGCTGTCACAGATGGATCTTCTCACCATTGGCAAGGGGCAGACACCATCCTCCATACAGTAGGTCAAGCCACAGCTTAAAGAACACTTTCATACAGGTACTAAATCACGAGTCTGGTTTAACTCCACGCCCAAACATAATGTGTCTTTTTTGGTGTGAGGCTATGTCTCTCCTAATCAGCTTATTACACAGGGTCATGCACTAGTTGGCACAAGTCCTTCCAAAGATTAATGACCAAGATTATATCAAAGCTCACTCTCTATAAATGTGAACCATATTTGGCTCTGAAAAGGCATTATACATTTTTACATTTGTGAAAATGGTAAACTTATGGGGAAAAATGATATTAAAAGGGTTACATTTACAAAATATTTTAATAAATTACCTTAAGAACACCCCGCACCACCAAGTTTACTTTCATATTTGTATTGTAAGTTCATCTTTTTTGACAGTTAAAAAACACTAGATGAAGATCATCCTATCTTACGTGAACATTTTAGTACATTAACTACACATCACTTTACCTTGAACAAAATGACAAAAATGGATATCACTTGTTTACTGGAGAATCTACTGAACAAATACAGGAATTGGAAATAAAATAAGAGAGAGTAACCTTAATAAAAATGTTGCAAAAAGTAGTAGTACAATTTATAAACCTCAATATCCTCTTTTTAGTGTTGATTTCAATCACGGGTTTTAAAAGAATTGTCAGTCTTAGCAATCTATAACAAGACATTCTTAATGTGAATTTACTTAGGTCTCACCAATATCAACCTAAAAGACATGTGATTGTGACTTTTCCCCATCAAACACAACCTAATATTTGCATCGCAAAATATTTTAAAAACACAAAAAAACAATGATACAAATATTCAGTTAATAAAGTGGAATGTGTGGATTTTGTAATAGATTAATTCAGTGATTCATCTTCACTTATTTCAGATCTTCCAAGACCAAAATCTGAAAACATCAGTTGTGCTGTCTCTATATTTGTGCTGCTGTGCACTTAATCACAATTGCATGGACTTTTTTCTCTATCTCATAACCAAACAGTGTGATTTTGATTGTAGTTAGGGATGTTCCATTTTTTTAAAAAGTTGAATAATTTAACAAATCCACTTGTCAGGTCAAAGTAAACAAGAATACCTTCATATATTAAGAAATTTGCAATTGATATTTATTTTATATCCACCCAATTTAGTCTTTTGACCTCTTCAAAACACTGCAAGCTTGGAGGCACATGAAATGTCACAAGAGTCAGTGTTTTGCTAAAAGCTGAGAAGATGCCAGGTGATTAATATCCAACCTTCCCCTCGTGGTGCACTGAGTTGTACACAAGAATGCACAACATAATTCAAGCAGGGTCAGGAAGATAAAACTCAAAAATGAAAAATTAAAGATCAATTAAATGACCATTTGGAAAAAAAGGGCAAAGATTACTCTCTCTTAAGACTAGTATAAATCTTTTCATCTTTACAAAGTCACTTAATGCAAGCAAAATTATATGCTGGGTACACCCTCACCCCCCAAAAAAATTCCAGTTGCAATCATTAAATATTTGGGGGAAATAATTGCCAAGTTTCAATGTTTTCAAAAAACACTCTTAAACCATCCAAGTACAGTTTTATAGCATGGTGAACATAATACAAGATTCACATGTCAGTTTGCTGCAGAAATAACATCTTTACAGTAAATACAGCACACACGTCTTATGCTCTGGTTTAAAGCATGTTGCACAGCATTTTACACATTACCATGAATTACATTTCAAGACAAGGTGAAGATTTTATACATTGCAGAAACTTTATACATTTTTTTTAAAATTATGGAAATAATTAACTCAAGATACACCATCTATTAAAATAAAAGATGTGAAATAGATTGCATACTGAATACTCAAGTATTTTGGAGGAGAGTTTCTAAAGACCGTGTAAGTTTTCAGAAAGGTGCTTTCATTTGTATAATTCAGGTTGATTTTCAATCTTGTTTTTATGATTGTTTTGTAATACAAGTTTCCTTTTTAACGGTCAAAACCTGAAATTTAAAGAGAAAGCTGGCATTGAGACTTGAGGTTTCTGATTTGGTGCAGTCGTGAATGAGAATATTCTGCAGACTAAATTTGTACTACAGCTTTCTCAGAACTCTGACAATTCTTGGATACATTTCATAAAATTACAACTGTTGAGCATTAAGCTTCTGACATTCTTCTTTTCAAAAATTAAAGTACCATTTTTATCAATTTTAAGCTCAGTTTAAGAGTAAAGCCAGAGTGCAATACAACTTATTCTGGATTTTGAAGTTATTTTGGGCAACTGACAAACAAAAAAAAGTTACATTGCAAGTACAGGTTGATAAGTTACCTTTAAAGGACATATAATATTAAAAATGGAAAAGCTATTGGTTTGTAACTCAAAATATTAAATGTTCACATTTCCATGCAGCATGTGTTTTAAGTGATATTAATAGCTTCAGGTCACTTTCTAAAATAAATAAGTCCAACTATAGATAGGCATGCCAGCGACCAACCACTCACAATTGTTCAGTTTGGCAACTTGACCACACAACACAAATAATTTGACAGTTTTGCAGGAAAATAACCATTCAATGTAGAGTTGAAAAAAAATAAAATCTCTGCAGCAAAGTGATCTACACTCTTGAAGAGCCAGTCTTATCAGCCTGTGGATAAGGGCAGGAAAATAGAATGCTCTGTACCAATAAAAACTGAAGAGAGGCTCTCTACACATTTTTCAGTTTCAGCTGTTTTACTGCAGTCCAGACCAGCAGACTAACAGAACTGCTGTGAAATATTTGACACAGGGGAGCAGAAAACACCTGATTCTAAATTAATGCTGGTGTGCAGACTTTATATTTGCGAGAGCATATATGTATAGTGTACTAGGTCAGTGAAAAGAAAAAAGGAAACAAATAAGGTAGTAGTGTACGACAACATGCTTTTGTGCAACTGCATGTGTTGTGCGCTTCTATACTGACAGCCATCATAAAAATGAAAAGTGCAAAAAAGAATAATTTATTTTTCATTCCCCAGTGAGCCACATACTGGTACTAAAGCATGTGCAAAACAGCTTTGCAGTTTGTGTTTCTTCTGATTTTCTCAACTTGGTGAATCTCCAGTATCATCAGTCTAAAAAAGCACCTGAGTGCTGAACTGCTAAGAACTGTAGCATAAATAAGCAGTAGCTGCACAATACAGATTTACATATACTACAACAGAAAAGTTTGGTAGTATCTGTGGCATCCTCATTTGCTGTACTTTAAGACATTTATTCTAGACTCTTTACAAAATAAAATATATATTTATATATATGGCAACAAAAATGTTGCTGATAAAGATCTGAGGAAATGAACTGAAAATATGGTTTTCAGAAACAACTTGACTGTAATTCTGTAACCTCACCCTTGAACCAAGTCTGAGTACGACAGGCTTCCCAGTTTATAGAAAAGCAGCAACAACTCACCTCAACACATTTAAAATGACTTTTGTTTACAATATACATGATGAAGGAAAGGGGGATAAAGGACAGATGATGCTCAAAACCATTAGTTTTGAAATACATATTTCTCAGTAGCAGCACTTTTTGCCATCATCCACAACGTGTTTTTCCCAAGCCAAGCAGATCCCCTGTTTGTCATCTAGAGGGAAAGCCTATTCCTCAGTTAGACCACATTGAGTCACCAGCTTCTGGCTTTTCAATATTATGCAAATACTGTATCTTCAGAAGTCCTAGAAAAAAAAGGAAAAAAGAATAAGCCAAAACACAAACTTCCTTCAGTTTTAATTTGTCAGATTAATTTTGTTTTCCGATTGGTCATGGTAAAGAAAAAGTCCTGTTCAATTACAGCAGTATGTGCGCGCATGCTCACGAAACTATAGAGCGATAAGGAAATGGTTCAAACACATTTTACTTGTAAATACTGCAGACGTACATTCGGAGTGAAAAGGATCATTTTTATAATTTTGCCAAAGCCTGTGTAATGTTGACTAGCAGGACAGAACAATTTTAGAACAACTAGGCAGTATGTAAGGAGCCTAAAGCAGGGAAGCATATGAGTGGTTCAACACAGAAACATTTTTAGAAGAAGCAGTCTTGGGATCACATGCCTCAATGTGCTTCAGAAATTGCTAGCTTTCTTGATATGCAAGTAAATAAATCACATGCCTAAAGTGATCACTGCACAGAGGGGAAAAGTTCAGTGTTAAGAATGCCTGAAACACGAGGGCCTGAAAGTGTGAAACTGGAAATGTTAGTCTGAGGAATCTTAACTTTTCTAGATGATACAATTTGATGTGAAGGGGAAAAACAGGAGCAAAGGTGAGCTATAAAGAGAAGGTTTTCCCAGAGGCTTAGCTCTGACTGTTGTTGTTTCATCCAAGTATTATCTCAACAATTAAAAAGTGTATTTGTTGCAATTCAGTGAGAACACAGATTGCACCTCCTTTTATTCATTACTTCGTACATGCCCTAACCTCACATTTTCAATGGTGGGTTACTTAATATGAATTAATGTAACAAACACTTTGGTGTCTCTATACCACAAATGGTATAGAGATTTTTGCATTCTAGGTGTTGCAGTGCCAGGGTATCATTTGTCTCACTCAACTCAAGAATGCTTATCCACTGTTTTGCCCAAAGTGTTGTTGCTTACCTGTGCAAGTGTGAGGTATGGATCAGCACTGATTAGTTTATCTTGAGATGTAGGTGTATGTCCGGGAGGGGGAGCGTGAGGACTCTGCTTGTGTGGCCGGGTCATTCAAGAAATCCCAGATGAGGATAGTGTCATCGTGCGAGCTGCTGACAATCTGAAACTCATCGAACTGCAGTCTGAAAACCCTCCCTGAATGTTCCTGTTGAATAACCATTTTTTGTCATAGTGGGAAAAATCAAATCTTTTTTTCTAATAAAGCATCTATAACATTTAAAACAAGAATAGTTCTAATATCTATCAAGTGAGGTTTTCTATTCACACAGAACAATGTATTTTTGTAAATGTCCGTTTCAAATGTCTATGCAAGCTGCCGCATAAACTACCTTTTTGAAGTATATTTAAAATATTTAAATAGCATGATTTGTGTAATAGTCTTATGTAAAGATAAAACATTTAACATTTCTAGCATTTTGCACTGTTTACAATTCATTTGCATCAATGCAATGTTCCTAAAAATTAAATGAAGTGATTGCATATAATCCCCTGAAAAAGGTCACTTTAGTGGGAAGCAGAATGAATACTACTAGTTTATTTTTGACAAAGCTGACAGTGGGGAAAAAAACAGATGCCAGAAATACCAAGCACTGGATTCCAGAAAACTGTCAGGAAGAAGTTTTCATCAACTCACCACAAGAGTCCGCAGACACAAAGTTCCTGCTGGTGCACGAGGATCCAAAGCAGCTACTAGATCCCAAACTTTAATTTTACTACCAACAGAAGACAGAGGACTTGGTTATGTAAAGGTTTATACAGTAAATCAAGTGCAAATGAAAATACAGTAGGTTTCCAAGATGAAAGCAATAATATAGAGCAGTATAAGAATTAGTAGTAGAAGACAAGGTGAAAGATTATTAAAAGACTTTGGCAATCATTGATATTATTGATACCCACCTCCTCTAATAATTTCTGAAATGCAATAATTAAATACATGTTTGACAGTTCACATAACACTCATTCACCCTAACAAGTGAAGATTCCTTGTGAATTAACTGCAGAAATAAATATTAAGCTCTCGTCCTGAACAAGAGCGCTCACTATAACTCTTAACTACCACCTACAAAGATTCATGACTGCTCAATAAACGTGAGATATACATCACCATCAAATAAATACAGCTTAAACTTTCTATAAAATGTAAAAAAATCATTAACACTGTCGTAAAAAGGGTGTGTCAATACTTGCATCTGAGGCTGTAGGTGACATGTCAGGATTGATAGTCCTGCACAAGAGTGCAGTTTTCAGGCAGGTCTGGCTATTTTTCTCCACTTGTGAACCAGCAGGTATTAATTGTTGGCTGGTGGCCTCTAGAAATGTAAAATGGCCTCTGCCTAAGCTGTTTTCTCTCTCCGACTGACAATTTCTTATTTTCCTTGAGTATAGAATTACATTGTGAAACATACCAAAAAGCTAAAAGATCTCAATAAAACTAAAATATATGCAACTTCACAGACTATTTCAGTAGCAGATGTAGTGAATCTCAATGCACTGAAAATCATGTGTTCCAAACTGGGGAACAAAAGGGGAAATTATTTAAAATGAATAATAAAAGTTTTGAACTCACCCATCATAAGCTCCACTAACTATTCTTTTATTGTCGAAGCGAATACATCGAACTAGTTCTTCATGTCCTTCCAGTACTCTTAAACATGCTCCACACTCAATATCCCACAACCTGGAGAGAAAGACATTTAAATATATATTTGATTTGTTTTTCTACTCTTCTCCAATCCCGTACCCTAAGGAAATTATGGAGAGCTGCGTGGACACAAAATCATTCAATTAAACAAAATGGCTTTAAAATATCATTTGGTCAAATGAAGCCCTCATGAGTACAATTACTCAAGAAACAGCATTCATATGACAACACTCTGAAACAGCAACAACTAGCAGTCATGTTAGAGGCAGAAAATGAAGTAACTGAAACAATCCTGGCATTAACAAGGGTGAAGAGCAGAACAAATCTTAACCGAGGTTTTATACTCTGTTGAGAACTGTAGAGTGACTCACACATTCTCACCTGATTGTGTTGTCTGAGGATCCACTAACTACGAGTCTGTCTCGGTATTGTAAGCACGCGATACCCCGTTTATGTCCATTAAGAGTTCGAACAAACTCACAAGTACTGGTATTCCATACCTGCATAGCAAAAGAATCAAAGCCAGAGAAAACCGAACCCCAGATTATCCCTTTTTAAGAAGTTAACATGTATTTTGCATTCACAAAACCAGAGCTGAAAAACGTGAACAATCTGTGACAGGGTTTACTCACTAATTAAGCTATAATCCTATTATGCAAATCTATTTAAGAAAAAATTACAAGCCACCAACTGTAACCATCTGCAAATGTCAATTTATATTTAATCTGATTTGTCATTGTACTCATGTTGCTAATTTAATGCCACTGCTTTGCAGGGGTGGGCTGGGGTATCAAACTGGTGATCACCAGGGTAAGAAACTCTATTCACAGACAAGGTGGATTTGGTGTTTACTAGGTTAGGAACCCTGTTTTCTTTGTTAAGCAAGTTTCCAAAACATTTGCAGGTTCTCTTACCTTTATAGTCCTGTCCCCAGAGGCAGAGACAATGTATTTATCATCAAAGTCCACCACGTTAACTGCTGCGCGATGCCCCACTAGCACCCTTCTAAGAGTAATGTCTGTGGGGGAGGCCATATCCCACACTGCAATGGACCGGTCCTTTGAACAAGTTACCATCATGCCGTTATTGAACCGGAGATGTAGTACTGCCTCACAGTGATGGATTAACGTGTTTAACATCTCACCAGTGTTCACGTCCCAAACTCTGGAACAAAAAGAACAATAACAGCCTTGCTTTGTTATTTGCATGTTCATAAAATCTTGTACTTCAACATTACGCTGAGCTGTAACATTTCCCTAATGATCATTCTATTATGACAAACCACTAACATATCTTCTGATCATCTCATTCTGCTGCCAGAAAATATAATTCTAAAATGCTGCTGATCAACAGTGTGGTTTCTGCTACTTGATGCTAAATCAATGAGAAAAATATTTTACAAAATACAGATGCAATATTAACTTTTTTAAAGCACTTTCTCGACTCCTGTATATTCTTTTTCAGAGTAAAACATAAAGCCATAAACTATGCAAAAACCTAAATATTTTTTTTATTATACGTGGATGAGGTGGGGATCAAAATTTAAATGGTCTTTCATAACACCATCGCAGCATGTTACTTATGAGTCCACAAAAACTATGAGTCTGAAGGCACGGTAAAAATATCCCATACCTGACGGTGGAATCTGAAGATCCAGTGATGATCACTCTCTCATCGTATTGAAGACACAACACTGAGCCCGTGTGTCCCGTAAGAACTCGCTTACATTCTAATGTATTCTTATCCCAAATCTGGAAAACAAAAATGCAAAAACCTTTCTAAGGTAGGTAATTGTTAAAAACAATATAACAGAAAAAGAAAATTTACATAACCCGTGTTCAGAAGTATTCATGAATGAACACTTGCCTTTATAGTGTTGTCTCGAAGACCGCTCACAATCTTCTGATCATCATATTGAAGGCAATAGACCCCTTTGCTGGTTTCACTGCGGCAGTGGATGCGCTGTAAACTATGTCTTCCACATCTCCAATTGGACTCTATTGTCTAAAAAGCAATGAAGGCTTTTACTGCTTTTACTGCTCAGAGCCTCTACGTAAGGTAAGGACTAACTAAGGCAAGATATTAACAGGTCATGGCTTTACATTAATAACTATAATAGAACATGAAGCTTAAAGGTCTGATTGTATACTACTGTAATCAGATGCATGCCCATTTAAGCCATAAAGAGGAACCATGGACTTAATTATTAATATGGTTATCAAATCCCTCACAGTCTGTAGGGAAAACTGAGAAATCTCATCTGTCCTAAGATTAAGTTAGAGTTATGTATGGATTAATTCCATTAAATGGAAATAAAACAGCCATTTCATAGTAAAAATGACAAACTGATAGCTTTTTAGGATAAAACATAACATTCCAAGCTGGGCCATGTTAGAGAATATTTCTTCTCAACATTAAGAAAAGCTTTTTAATCAGTTCAGAGAATGAAATGTCATTTAACTTGCAACTGCCATTCCTTGAAGGGAGTCACTGTCTACTTACTTTCCTAGTTCTTCATTTTAAGATTAGTTTCATATTAAAAAACTCAGGTACTAGGCTACAGCTCCTACATGATCCTGCAGGTGATGCATTTTCTGAAAGGGCCTGCTTTCAGAAATTATGTACCATTGACGTTTTGCTGGTTACTATGGATTAGAAAATGAAAACACTGAGATAAATGCTTTGTTAAACATTATTAATGTATATGAAGATAAATACAATACACAACTTACATGTTCTGTTAAAATTTGAAATATAAAGAAATATACATTGCAGGTACATTAAATTATAATCCCAACAGAAACAAGTAAAACCTCAATTTGGAGTATATATGCAGTTCTTACTTCAATGTCCTGTATTATTTTAGGATAAAGTGCTCTGTAAAAGGAATTGGGTGGTGTCGTCCCATCTGGAGGTTTATTTTTAAAAAGATACTGGCCCCTACAAGAACAAAAACAAACAAGCAAATAATGACTAATTTTCCCTAGGAAATAAATCACAAAAGACTTGTTACATCTTGTTTCAGCACTGCTGCAGCCTTGTGCTCAATTCAGCATGAAGGAAATCTGCTCCAAATGTAGACAATTTAAATCTGACAAACAGCCAACAATTATTACTGTGACAATAGTCAGCCTTTTGCAATGTGATTGATCAAAATGCTCTTCTCTGCAGTATTTGAAAGAAATTTTAATGGCTTGACATATTAAAAATCCATGTGTTCTTTTCCCTTCTGAAAGGCACAGTCTATTTAAGGAGGTGCTTGATGACCTCTCTTCAGGGGACACAACTTTACTAACCGCAATGCTGATTGACTGCTAATTCATTCATTTCATAAAATGTAATATTGGTCAACAGCTTCTTCATCTGACTTTTCTGAAGAAGAATCTTCCTATTCTAACGTTAAAGGTACAGTAACTACCAAAAGTATTTTTAATGATTACACATATAACTAACTGCTTTCTTCCTGTTTCAGACACACACATAGGGATAACAATGAAACTCTTTGAATGCCAATTTGGAATTAGCTGATTTTTTTAAAAAAACTCGTCTGGCAACCTCTTCTGTACTGCTAGGAAGAGAACGAGACAAATGGACATGCTCATCCAACACATCCACCTGCGGATGAATATTTTTTTCATCCTTTGACGCACTGCAAGCTCCACAGCTCCTGACAAAAGAGGCAGCGCTGAGGAGAAGCGCGCGCCTCTCACTGATGTCACTGCCAGCCTGCAGGCGCCTGGCAAGTCTGAGAGAGTCTTGTCCAACTACTCCCAACTCTCCCCCAGCTGCACTGTCAATCTGGAGCTGCCTCCTGGAGAACCCCAGTCTCTGGCTCATGACAGACCTAGGCTCAAGGTAGTGGCGACTGGATCCTAGAGATCAACTGTGCTCAGTGAGCTCCTTCGTGTGTTGAGCTACACAGGAGTCCCTTCAATATCTCTTATACCCATTTCAAGGGGGAGGTCAAATTCCAGACAGGGCAGTTTCAAACTCAAGATTTTTTTTAAATCAAATGCATGTTGTTCAGAAATGCAAGATAGCTATTTTGTTTCTCATCTCCACAAAATTGCTGCACTGGGATGCAAATTTAAAACATGCAATTTGATTACTTTAATCAGAAGATATCTCCCTTGGAATTATATACACTGAAGGAAATTAATGCCCAAGATTAACACTGCTGAATAATTATTATGGAAATTATCAATGAAGCCTTAAGTGATAGCAGTTCTAATCAGCATCTAACAGTATAACAGTATAATGTTGCATTCACACAACATTTTTCACTAACAGATGTTTAAATTCTATATAGGTTGTAGTAGATTACAAAATAATTTATCTTAGACACTTTCCTACAGTTAATAGCAAATCTGATGTTGAAAAGCCAAAGATGATGTAAATTAGAACTCGTTCATATAGTATTTCCATAAAGTCACTGTTGTGATTTAAAATATGATAAACTTTTCTGTTTTTAACAGTAATTTAGCATGAGAAATTTCAATCAGAAATTTAGCAAATACACTAATCACACTGAAGACAGCCCTCACAATAACATTTATATACTTGGCATTAAAAGAAACACTATGCATGCATTTAGAAAAATAAAGCAAATGGATTTTGGATCGAGTTAATCTTTCGGCACAATTTTAATTGATAATGTGACTGTTATATATGTGACTGTTGCATAAGCACTAAATAACCTCAATAGTGAACTTTTTTTAAAAACACTTGTTGGGCTCTTCATAAGTTTAACAGGACATACATACATAATTAAATTGTGCTCCTTTAAGAAAAATATAATACACTGTTAAAATAAAGTAACAAACGTAAGAAATAAAATGTACAAAATTAACTGGTGGCAAAATTCAGAAGAGTAAATTATGGTGGTCATTTCTAAACACACTACTAAAGAGTGAGTGAAAGTAAATTTGCTTATCTAATTTGTTTGCTTTGGTACTTTGCTTTCACAATTTTTGCTTTTTTTCGCATTTTTGACCTATAATGTTTGGGAAAAAGAGCAGTAATTAAAAGTGTAAAAAATGTCAAAGTTTCAGTATGGATGTTAAAATGCAGATTATAAAGCCAATCCATGGAATCCAGTGAGATTCTGGTTGATATCGGACATAGTTATTTCTTTATAAAATTCTTTAAAATGGTGATCATGTGCAAAGCATCAGTATTAGAGCTACTGTCAAATACCCAATGATCCTCTTACATATCCATCATGGATACAAAGTGCTATCAGGAACACTGTGCTCAAACAAATCCTTTAAGACCTTTTCTTAGAGCACTCTTCTCAGATACTGAACCATAGCATTAAATCTGCAATACAAAAACAAAGCTCTAAAGTATCTCACACAAAAAATCAAGTAAACTATGACTATGTCTTCAGTTTTTCAACCTTTGGAAAATGTGGAATCAAAACTGCTTTATGTCTCCTTTGGCATTACCTAATGGGACTAAAATACAGATCAAGAAGCCCTGTCATAACAAATGCTTCTTCTCCAGCTGTGATTTTTAAACAGATGTAAGTGCGAGATGTACACGGCTCTCAATGTTACCCCCCTGAATGCAGAAATGACAAATCTCAACTCAAGGCTAGTCAAGAATATTTCAGTCACTTTGTAACCATAATCAGCCTTCAATAAAGCAATTTTGAAGTAACACTGTGGCACAATCAGTATTTGAATATTCATATATCACTGCAGGTTAGAGGATCCATCCAGCACACTGGAATGTGCTATACAGGATGTGCCTAAATTAGTTTCTGCTTCATAAGGCCTTATGATAGTGCCATGCCTTACCATCCTCTTCTCTCTGCTAGTCCTCTCCACAGAGAGTCTGTTCTGACCATCCTCTCAATCAGTTTCTTCCATAGCATGCCATCTGAGGTAACTCTGTACCACTCCTTGCACACCAGCTCCGCTGAACACAATGATCTGGCATCAAGGTAGGATAAGATATTTTCTGCAATGTGATCCAAGCCTCGTGCTGAAAAACAAAGAACAGCAAACGCATTGCCTCAATCAAGACCAATTGAAACATTCCCCAGTCTGCTGCCCTTCCACCTCAATCCTTCCCAGATGGGTCATTTCCTAAGGCAATATTACAGACAACAAGCTTAATTATACCGTATCCATTCATTTTTTCCCCAAATACACCTCCTGGCATATCTGAAGAAGTCAACTAAGTGAACAAATGACCAGCGGAAAGTCTCTTCTTGCAATACAGCAGACAGCAGAACACAGAAGGAAAGGCAAAAGACACATGCACTACCATGCTTGAGGCCATCTGGATCTTGTGCAGCACAGACTGTGGAAAATCTCATGATTTTATACAACATGGTTCAAAAATCACTTGAATAGCTCACAAAAATGCCAGGGGACAAAGGTGCCCTGTGTCACAACAAAACCAGCCACAAGTACTAGTCACCCAGATTGCACACAAAAACATAATATGCAACTTCCATATCCCCTCTCTGTAAATGGGATCACTTTCTTAATGTAGGCATGACTTTTGTACAACGCAAGGCAACAGTCATGTTTAATTCCTTTTAAGTTGAGCAGGTCATCAGCTGCCTTTCTGTTCTGTATTCTTACACTTGGTTGTGACGAATTAGTTCAGAAACACTGTACATGAGTTTTGATTAGCTTTGGATCCCAAGGAACTTAATAATCTCATGATTTTTAAGTGTTGCTTAAGGAGTTGGATTGTCTTCATACTATAGTCCTTTTTATCCTGTGAGCCTGTAACAGATCACAAGGGTCTGAAGTGTCATGTTTCATATGATTTCATCAACTGAAAAGGCTACTTTTTTTGCCTTTGGTCTAAAAATGTGTATACGACATTTGTAGAACCCCTTTAAGTTTCTTATAGGAACAAGATGTTTAAATCAAGCACATCTTAAATCTTTGCAAGCCAAATCAAAATATTAAGGTTCAGTCAAGAACATGAATCTGAGACCTCATGTTCTTCAACCACAGAGGGCCTCGTAGTTGCAGTAGCGCAGAAGCACTGAAATGCAGAAGAATGAATTAGGCTTTGGCAGGTCTCAATCACGTGTTAGCTGACGGAGGGACACTGGTCAAAGAAGCCATCATCTGACTTACAGTTCATCCTGTTCTAAACAATCAAGCTGTGTCTCCTTAGTAAAGCATTTACCATGAAATGGTTCTGGAACTATTCTAATTAGTATTATAACTAGTTATAACTCAGAAACACCATAATGTCATTTGAGCGGTTTAAAAAATTGAATTTTTAATACACCCATGTCAAACACTATAATTCCTTAATTCCTTATAATTCCTTTTTCAGCAATTTGTGGAATGTTAAAAAGATGGCGATACAGACATAAAAGTCAATGCTGAGACAGGGTGGTTGATGCAAGAGTTATCTTTTTTTTTTTAGTTTTGCTTATTTTAGCTCATGCATCACACCAAATTTGTTACTGAAAACAAATTACTGTGCAAATCAAAATACAATGGCAAAGTGGCTGATGTCGAGCACACCAAAAGAAAAAAGGATCCATGATGATTCGGGCAAACAGCACCTTGAAGAAACTGCTCTTCACTGAACAGAACTGAGTTCAAAATCGGTAAAGAAGTTAAGATGTTAAGATGCCCCTGGCTGTGCTGGTAGATGCTATGATCATATTTTTCAATGTTTCATAATTCAAGCATCAGATTTTTAATGCAATATAGTTTGTTATCTGTGTACATAAAAATATACTGGAGGTACTTTAGGTTATAATGTTTAAAATGGTGGTTTGCATGTGTGATTCATCTTCAAAAATATGGGGGGTACTGGTTTTTACCAGATCCGTGTGCGAATCCCCTTAAAGGTCACTACAAACAATGCAGTCAAGTGAGAAGATGTGATGTGCAAGTTGGCAGAGATCAGGAACTGCTGCTCAAGGTAATGTTATAGATCATATCCATGAACAATTCACCTTCTCTATAAACATGTGATTCAACAAAATGGACAAGTCTCTCGTGCTCACTCAATTCTAATTACTATTAAGATTATCCATTAGAAATGAGATGACACAGAATAAGTGAGTATGTCTCGATCAAAGTAAAAAAGAGGCCCAAAAACTTTACACCCAGTACAGTAGAACTGCCTGCCTATTAAGTATTAATACAATAATAAAAGCTACATTTACATTCAAACTAGGTTTTGAATTTAGCTTATTCATTTTACCATTACAGTCAAACTTGTTAACATAACCTGCCAACCTTTGGCAGGAAAGTAAAGTAGTCTGCCAAGAGACTACTTTACTTTCCTGCCAAGGATATTTAAAGTATGAATGACCACTTGTCTATTGCAAACAAGATCCTCAATTCTAGCGTAACAGAACAACCCCAATACTGTATATAGCTTCGCCAATGTGGAACATTTTCATCTGTATGAAAAAAAACTGTTGCTGACAGAACTGCAAAACAAAAGACATCTCAAAGAAACAATGCTCCATCATCAAATTTCACTTTTTAAAAAATTAAAATTTTAACAAGTAAAAGAAGCTAGCAATTCACACATTAACTCTGTAGTTAACATAATATTTTCTTTAGTCATTTACAGTGCATTTAAAACATGCATGTCAGAGAAAAAAAAGTAAAATTATGAAGAGACCACTTGTGTTGAAAGTGAGCATATGTTCAAAGTCCCTTGAGTATCCCTTAATGTTAAACTGAGAAATCACTACTGGGAACACAAATAAAACATTATAACCCTTTTCAGGTCACAGAAACAATTCTAAATCACTTCTTAAATCAGGGCCAAATAAACTAACCATTTACTAAAACAAGCTCATTCCTACTCAAACATGACAAACATTCGCCTATGTTTTTAATGAAAATCATGTTTCTGCTTATTTCATTTACAGTTTAAGGAAAGACAGAAGTTAGCTGGCCTCACATGGTAACAAAACCTCGAGTTATTTATAGGTCCTGACCTAAAATATGACACTTCAATAGTTGCAACATTTCCCCCCCAATATAAAAGAAAATAGTCTAACAAAAAAAAGAGCAAGGAACAACGAAAAAAAAATCAATATAAATCCAGAGGGAACATTGTAACTTATAGCCTCTCCTCCTACAGACACATGGACAAACAAAAAGACAATCATTCATATAGATTAGATTCTCCTTCGAAGACACGTGACAGTGCTCTTCCCATTCATTACATAGTCTTCATTACACAAAGGCACATTACATTTCTCCTGTTCCTTAACATTTCTGGATACAATGAATGCAGGGTTGATCCGAGCTTCCTTTATTTTCTTGTAATGTTCTTCACTCAACCCTCCCGAGTTTCTCTTTCCTCCATATTGCCTAGGCAATTTTTTATACCGCTGCTTTTCATTTAACACTGTGATACCATTTTATGATTTACTTGAAAATGTATTCATGAAGTCACAATAAGATGTACAAAAACACTTGTGGTCACTACCGAAGCTGGAAAATAAATGGTGAATGGTGAATTCTCATCTGTAAACAGCATGTGTAGAAAACTGCTGGCTTGCACCGTAGCTAAGAATCTGACAATGATAATGAAACAAGACTGTTCTGCATATATTAAAGTTCTTGATCTTGTATTCTGACACAATACTACAAAATGAAATCCTTTTGCTCTATCACATATTACTGTCCTAATCTAAAGGAATTCCGGGACAATTTTCCAGTTAATTACAAAGTGAGTGATTATGCAATGACTAGGGAGGAGACAGAGCTATGCTAAAGAAAAAATAAAAAAAGAAACTTCCAGTGAACAAATATGACTAATTGTTAGCTTCTATAGTACCTGGTAGTGCAGTGATGAAGTCCCTCTGCAGCATTGGCTTCAAGTACGAGTTGATGTGGCCATGCTGATAGTGGCACATCCGGGAAATGAGGTGCTCAACAAACTCCACCTGGTCTGATTCAGACCACTGGTCAAAATATTTAACACACAGCTCCTTCTCCTTCTCATAGTTGGCAGACAGCTTCCTCTGTTTGGGGACGATCATGCTTGACGTACCATTGGCAAGTTTAGTCTGGAATAGAAAATTCGAACAAAAAAATGTAAACCAGAAAGAACATACACTCATACATTAATGAAATCAGTCAACCCATCTTGCCAAACACTTTAGATTAGACACTCGTGACTGGGATCACAATGCAGTAAATATGTCCATAAGTTTTAGAAGGGAAAAAAGGTAGATAGGTTCTCCAAGACAAGCAAGGAAGCTTCAGATTGATGCAACAGATTTTTAATCTGTTTACATGATGATAAAACACAATGTAGACTGTTTCTAGGAACCTTTTAATGGTATTTGACTCAGCTTATAAATTGTATTTGCCTGAATCATTTTCTGTTCATTGAGCTCTCAAACATGTGAGTCAAGCCACCGTTTCATAGATACAAATAAGGCTAAAACCAGCTTGCATCCTCACTAAATAGGATTCCTTAGTCTGTCAAGTACAGTTAGTCAAGTTGAAATCCAGGGTAGGTTTTACTTTTGACATTCTGGCATATTTTCAATTTCATTGCACTGTCAGTTTGACTGTCATCAGCATTACCTTAAACCTCACAAAAAATGATCCACCCACTTTAAGTGAAATGCAGGCAACCATCAGTGATAAAATAAGATCCAGTCAGCTAACAGATCTGAGAGAATTTTGAGTGTTTTCTTTGTAGTGGCAATCAGAAGGTACAAGTATCACAAGATGCTTAAATTCAGTAATTCACCTACAGTTAAATACAACAGAGCTTCTCTTCAAAGAACATAATCCCAAAGGCATCAATGACGTCTTTCGCTATTCACAATTGAGCTTGCAAGTATTCAACTTGCCGTTTTAATTCCCTGACATAATTTTGCTAATCATTTTAGAAACAAACCATATCTGCCTAATGTGATGAATTATTTGAATCTGGAACTGTTGAGGAGGGGGGGGATGTTATAAAAAAAGGCAGCTCAATGACAGCACTAATTACAAGACATTTTTCCCTGTGCTGGTGTAAAATATGACAGAGCTGCAGCTTTGGGAGCGCGGAAAACAGCTTCTCATTTCCAAGGAGACACCGACAATCTCTTCTCTCTCCTCATCTCTCAAACCTCCTGAGCAAGATTTAACTTCCTCATTTAGTTAATTACCGAAAGAGATCATCGTCTCCCTACGATTGCAAAGAGAGTGGCAGACACTTTATCGCGTTAAGTGTGAATTTGATCGATGGCTACTGCTGAAACTTAATAACTTCACCCCATGGCAAATTGTAAGATAAATATAATAGGCGAGCTTCTGACAGTAAAAGGCTGACAGTACAGAAAGGCTGTTTTTCTTTTTTCTTCCCCCCAATGACAGAAAACTAAACAACAAAAACAATCTTACGTTCTCATAATTGGATATTTGTCAGCAGCAGAATGTCCTTAAGGGTGCTGAAATTGCAAACACACTCAGCTTTACCTATGCCATTTCCAAAACTACTGGCAAATCTGAGTGGGGTAACTGATCAGTTATGATTACTCCAATGATAATTACAAGTTTAACCTCACACCTTTAATAAGTTTGTAACTCTTAAGTCTCAAAAGTACTATCTTTACCACAAGAATAGTGAGAGTAGCTTGTTAAAATACAATAAAAAATGGCTATTATCAGATAAAAGAGAAACCAGCATATATTGAAATCCAAACTTTTGATTTAGCAGCACATTTCAGGTAATTCTGTTTTTGGCTTTGACATGATATTAATATTCCATGTGGCTTGTGTAAAACAAGCCAATTTTTGGACTTTTTTGTTGGTCCCTGGTTATTAATTACATCCGATGCTTGTCTTTTTTAAAGACAAAGACTCACAGCAAATTAAGTGACACCAAACAATTTATTTTGGCAGATATGGAAATCTACACTATATAGTAGGAATACTTCATTCCAACAACAATTTCATATCCTCAAGACTGAGCCCAACTCATTTCTTAGGGGATAATTTCATTACCTCAGCTTCCTGGACAGGCGCTCCCCCTAGCTGATAAACTGTTTGGAATACTGTATTACTTTTAGGACAAGCTCCAAGCTCCTATTCTTTACATTAAAATACAAAAATGACAAAGACAAATATTTGTAAACTGCAAGTTAAAAAAACCTACCAGGAAATTATGCATATAAAATAAAAAGGGCATCCTATGTGTCTAGAAAATGTACTATGCCCTATAAGGGAACAAGCAATAGGTTTATTCAATGCTGAAAAGAGAAGAAAGAAAACACATTCCGGCTCACAGCCAAAGAAGGCTCCACAGCCGAAATGTGTTTTCTTTCTTCTCTTTTCAGCATGGAATAAACCTATTACTTGTTCCTTTGCAGCCTACGCATGCTGATGCACCTACCCACCTGAACTACTATGCCCTATAATACAGACATCTCTATTTCATGCCCAGCCTGTGCCAACTTCTGACAGATATTCTGCAAAAGGTGGAACTCCATTCTTACAACTGAGGGTGTCCTGCAGTCTTTAAAAGGCAACTATACTTTATGTGAAACAGGACAAAAACTATGAGACATTACACAGTAGAAATAAAAAACAAATGATACAAATGAATGTAGGCCATTAGGTGCCTCTAGCTTGTTTGGAACTTACCTGAATGAGTTTCTTGGCTTAATTAGATAGTATTTCTTGAAAGAAGTCTGGAAATCAGGTACAACAATATTGCTGGGTAGTTTGTTCCCCACCCTTAAAACCTTTTGCGCAAAAGTTCCACCTGTCCTTGGTTTTAAATGCACAAACGCACTTACACATGTTGAAACTGTGTCCTTTAGTTCACATTTCAGTGTTTATTATGAAGTAGTTCACTGGGTTGACCGCAATTTTGTTATATATCCTATTGTCCTTAGTGCTAGAGGATAGTAGTGCATTTCTTATTAAAATCACATTGATAAAAATGTTTACATATTTTGGGCTGCAATACAAACTAGCATTCACTACCGATGCAAATAAGTTTTATCATTCAGTTTAATCCTTGGGAAAAAAAAAAGTTAGAAATCCTCATAAAAATAGCCACTGACTGCAAGAATATTCTACAGTAGGGTGGATGGGACATTTTCTATAGTGGTCTTACGTTTTTAGATCTCTACTCACTTTGAAAGAGGAATCTGGTTTCCAGGTGAAAGGGATGAGAATGCACTGAACCTAGAGGAATGTTTTCAAAGCAACATACCCTTTGATCTTGCACCCTTAATGACAGATTTATTTTATGACAAGTGTCAGGATTTTCATTTGGCTCTGGTATGAAGATTATGTTATCATTGTGGACCTGAATCTAGGAACAGGTAATTGTGTGACAAAGAAAAGGAATAATTCCTTAAAATAACACCAGACTGCAGCATACAGCAATTAGTCTCTTCTGCATTGCTAGGACATATTGAATGTCAGACTTTTAAAGAAATGTCCAGGTAGAAAGAGTGGCTCTTCTAAAAAAGGGGAGACTGTGGAACATTCACCTTTGTGTGAGCTGAGCAGTGATTTCAGTGTTGTTAAATAAAAGGTATGAAAAGGCGGGTCTCTGAAGGGGTTAAAGCAGGCAGCAGCTGTGAAGCCACATACATCATTCTATCTGTCTCTGGTTCTGCTAATTAAACGGTTGATCACAGAATGATACCCCCATGTGTTTGTCTTCATAGCCTTCCAATTGGCTGCTGCTTCCCTTGCCCAGCCCACCCTGTCTGAAGCACTTACATTAATGTGACAGGAGTCTGAAGATGGATTACCCACTGCCATATTGCCCATCTTCTCCAATCAAGAACTATCTGTGTAAATTGATTGTTCTAATTTGCTCTCATTATTATTACAATATCAGGACAAAATAACACACACAGCTCACTGTCAAGGCCATGAAAATCAGCCATTAGTTATAAACAGACACTCAGTGCTTTTTATGAAGAGTATCACAGTGAGTTGAAACATCAGATGCAAACATCCTAATCAGGTTTGCCATCTCTTCTTCATTGCAGTGATATAGCATCTAATTACTTCTACTTCAAAGGATCAAGAAATAAAAAAACTACACATTTATATTTTTTCCTGCAGCACCTGCTTAACCTTTTCATCACAGTTTTTCAGAAGACTTGGTTAAAAGGAAAGAAGTGAAACGTAACAATAAGCTAATTAAATTCAAAACAAAAGCCCTATTTTTTTCAACCATCAAGCCTTGGAAAAACACTATGACAGCTTTTCTTGTTTGTATTTTTTTTGTAATTTCATTACATTTACACAGATCATATCCACAATCCTTACATATAATTATGAGTAAAGAGATTTTACTTAGCTAAAAGCTTTCTACCCCCCAACATCCCGCAAAAGATAAACACGTTCCTATGTAGTCTTAGTACATTCTACACCTTTGTCATTCACAGAATCTTTAATCTACACACCTAACAATACTTTTTAATGCACAGACTGCAGTAGTTACTGATATTAACTTTACACAAGTAGTTAATATTTAATGACCTCCTGTGGGATAGAACCCCTTCCAGCTCCGAGAGCAATCCTTATTTTGAGCAGCTCCAAACAGGAAAACATTATAAAAGCTCATGAGCAAGATAAACACAGTATACCACTACATGTTGTGAGTTATTCTGCTTACACAGCACAATTCAAAACTCAGGAGTAGATAGCGGATTGCAAAGCATGGCTAAAACATTTGCAAATGATCGGAGAGGGGTAATAATGATGGATCCCCATTACGGGCTGCCTGTCCATTAGCGTCAGTGGTGCTCGTTTCATTAGCAAGAGCAAGGAGGAGGGAATGGTGGTGTGGGATTTACAATTTAATCAATCGAAGATCTGGATCGCATCCTTAAAACTTTATTACAATCCCTGTGGCTCCATCAGGGTGAAGTATTCTGGCAAGGTCAGCACTGCAGGAGTACAGGGTAGAAGAATTGAGGTTGACTTGTAGGAAACATCCAAATTCTCTAATGCTACTACATTGGTCTCCTAGAGGATTATCAATTGAATGTAGCTTGCCTTAGCAAAAATTTCAAGTACTGTGAGCAAAAAATATATTAATAGGCCGGGTGCTGTATTACACAGGCAAATATATAAAAGTTACTAAGAAACACTGACAACAAACCTTTAAACTCTGCAAAGTTTAAGAGTCTGATGGCTAGGCACTTTTGGTATATGGAATTCATCCATTCGTTCTTACTCCCTCAGCAGGATTTAAACATGTGACCTCCTGCCCTGAAGGAAAGTGTGCTACAAACTGGGCCACCAATACAGCCCCCTCCCACCCCTGCTGGTCCCATTTCATTAACCCCATCCTGTTTCCATGACCTGGTATGCTGGCTGCTCATTTGTCCAAAGGTAATGTTTTTTTTTTTGAAGTGTTGAAGTGCCAGCCTATTTCATATGGCTGTTTCACATGGTATCTACACAGCTGCTGGATCAGAATGATTTGAAAAGTCTGGTTAGGCTGTGCTGAATTCCGGTCCCAGATCAGCACATCAATGTATCACATTAATACACTGCAGCACCTACTCCCTGGGAGCCATTGATTTTTTTCCAGCCATTTATAAGAAACTGGTCAAGCTGTTATGAGCCAAAAGGAGAATAAGGGAAAGGCTTTCCTCAATCTTAATCTATTGACTTGAAAAAAAAATGCTGAAATATTTTCCCTTCAAACACATGGTAATGGTCTTTCCCCCAATGCTCTACATAACTCAATCTGAAACTGACAGACCTCGGTCCCCAATCCAATACTTTGCCAAACATTTTTTAAATAATGGATGAGTTTGCACTTCATTGGAAGCACCAATCAGTATAAACATCATAATCAAACTAGCGTTAACGATGCCGGTTTGTAACTGATGTTCAATTATAAATCAAAACTAAAACAAAACAGTGAAAGCCCTTTGAGAATCGCGTGCATGCTGCAAAGGAAAGGGAGCTGATGAGGCAAAGACCACAATGTTATTTATGATATACAGAACTTATGTCATCAGATGTTAGAAAGTGAAGTTGGTCAAGGTTTATGGGCAATCTGGTTTGGTTACAGGCTAGATATTTATGAGAATAAAATAGCAGTAATATAACTCGTAAGTAACAGGTCAGGACATATGAATATTTATATTTTTTCAGCAGCTTCCGTGAAATGGTGCACAAAACCACTTAAAATTCCTGCACTGGAATGGCCAAAATAAACAGAATCCGCTGATGCTGCCAATTACATGCCCCCAGCTGCACGCTCCAACCCCACTTCCATTCCCCTAGATTTATGCACACACTCAACAACGTTATTACAAGTCAGAGTTTATTGGGAAATTGTTACATTATGCGGAGTGTCTAACAAATTGCTTATGCTGCTATAATTGGATTACAACAGCCGCTTGCTCCCATCGGTGAGATTAGGCAGGCAGAGCTCCCGCCGATCTCACAACCCTAGCAGTAATTTTATTTGCCTTGCCTCACTCTCTCTCTCCTAACAACATGCCTCTCTCTCTCTCCTTGCCAGCTGTCTCTTGGAGAGGCAGGCTTGTTTTTTGGCCCCTAACAACGCAATTACAGCCCCGCCAATTGCACTGTCTGCGCTTTAAGTACCGCGCCAGAACGAGGCGGATTGATCGTCGGCCCTTCCAAGCCACTGAGATTTCTTCAAGCAGGCTATCCGACATGCATGGCTGGGCAGAGCCGCAGTGCTCATTCCACACTCATTTTCTCCCGCACAACACTACATGGCCACAGGTTAGGTTGGATTAGTACAATGAGTGAAATTAAGAAGCGCTACTGGGTTTGTCAAGACCCCAACGACTTCCTCTAGGGAGAGGCTGACTTCTAGCTTGTCAAGAACAAAAAAATGTTTTTGCTCCTAGCAAACAAATGAGAACAGTTCCCTTACACTGTCCATGCCGTTGTGTAATTAAATTAGAATTTAAATGAGGTCAGTAAATCAGTTTACTTCGACAGTTTAGCTTCCTTTGATTTTACTGAACTTGGGATCCTTCAAGAGGAAAGCAAGCGTGAATTTAACAGGAACAAAGAGTGATAAGCATCAAGGCAAGACCATACCACACAGCTAATTTTCAATTAAACAATCCTACTCTTTAGCTATATACACAAATTATTTAAGCCATGCGCACTGGTGGGTTTGACAGTGTCGGGGGGAATGTTATTATTTATAACATTCTGGTCATCTGCATTCAACAGCTGAAAATCTTTCCCTTTGCTGACTTTGGAACAAATGTATATTTCACTGTTTTTGAACTCCCATGTGGATTCCTTTCTGAATAAAATACAAAAAGTCAGATGCTGGAGACTTAAAATGCAATGCAAAATTTATGGAAATATCCCAAAACCCTACTTATTAATGTACATAACCAAAGTACTTGAAAAACGGTACTTTCATTATTCGCTTACAATGCAGCAAAGAAAGGGATAAAATATGAAACCAATCATCTCTATGAATCCCACCATCTTATGCAAAAGTAGTCTTTGAATTAACAGCACTACTAGCATAAAAGCATTTTAAAAATAGGTTAATTTTTTACCATGCCGCAGTGACAAGAGATTATCTAACAAAGTAATGGTTAATCAATAGAGACTTAAGTTGTCAGATGAAACATACAACACACTAAAAGGGATTGATTACAGACACTTTCCTACTTTACTAGAAAGTATATATTTATAATGACAGCAAAGCTTGTTAAGAAGAACTAGGTTTCTATAACCTTCCAGAGATCACTAGCAAAAGCATATTAATTGGAGGCTCAAGGTTGAGAAAACCTGCATTTCTCTTTGGAGACAGACCTGTTTAAAATAGCTAGTCTATTTTGCAGAACACATTACATTAATGTAAAATACTTTTAGCATCAGAAACAGTAGGAATAGTATTTCTATGTTTATAACTAATGTTTCATGGACTCCGCAATTAGAAATCTGCAAAATTAATCAGACTTAAGTGATAACATTACAAACTCAAATACAGCTTACATACTTCCATAAGAATACCAGATATCAGTCAGATTCAAACTCCATGCCCAGCTTTACATATGTACTACAGAGGTGTAATTAATGTCTGTAATAAACTCATTACTTACCGTTACTGAATTCAGTCATTACCTCTACGGTCACCCCTGGCTGCCTTTGGCAATATGGGCAAACCTTTCTCACCACAGCCACCCAAGAGGGGTCACAACAAAGCAAGTTTTCAGAGTCAACCAACTGCTAGATCCTAAACTGAGAGGTTTGGATTTTTAATTGCATATTCATGCACCTAATTAATTGAATTCACAAAGGCTGACATCACTTCAGTTTCAGAAAACCATTTTCACACCAAGCTTGGGAAAAGGATTTTAGCTTCACTCGATCAGCACAAACTCATACACCTCAGTGCTTCTCAGTTATTTCAAAATGGAAAGTAAATTAACCTGACTGATGTAAATTATGCTCCAGATATCGCAATTTTTTCAATGACAAACTGATGGTGCAAATCGATAGAGATGACTATTAAACACTTCATATCATTTAAATGAAGATTACACATATAAATTGGTAGAGGTAAAAAAATCTGAAAAAATAATCTGAAACAGAAGCCAGTTTATCAGACATGCACATGTGGTTCGTCTTCAGCCTCAGTCAGAGGCGGGTCACTGTGGCATGGCAAGTCTAGAACTCCCTATATAAAACCCTGTTTGAATAAGCATTAGTATACCTGAGGGAGACAAATATGATGGCTACTTTTATGTAATGTAAATCTATATAAAAGTTTAAACAAACTACATATTAAGCTCCACAAAACAAGCTGCTGAAATTCTGGCAGCTGTTACCACCTGTAGTGGAGCAACTTATCATCGTGTTGGGGCATTTTAAGAAGGTCTATGGGTCAGTACCTCCAAACTGTGAGGGAGGTGGGACTTCTTCTGATCAGTCTGACCCTTTCTCTGCAGGTGATGCCCTATCAATGTAGTAGTGGAGGGATTAAGAAGACTGATGTCTTAAAGCAGATGGTTTCCATGTGCTACAGCAGAGACAGGAGGATGTGTTAATAGGATGTCCTGAGCTCTATATAGTCCCTGATAGCCCCTGACCTCTCAGCCTTCACAACCACCAGGGTTCCAAAAGCCTTAAAAATAGTGAATAGGACTGGGGGGCTGGGGGTTGAAAGGATAAATCCACAGACTGCACTTTATATTAAAAAAGGGTCTTGGAAAGTTTCGTTGACAGTTTATCCATCACTGTCCACTTGGGAAAGGTGCACATTGGAGTGTACACAAAGAATGAACATTGACAAAAGCTAAAGCAATTATTAGCTTAAGAAATAAGCTGATCTTTTAAGAACTATTCACTCCCAGAGGGAGATCAAGCTCTGTGACTCCACTAAAGAGGAGTCATTCAGGAAATTGTTTTAAAGGGAGCACTTTGAAGGCTTTCAAAGACAGAGAATAGCTATTCTGCTTCTTGATTTCTAAAGATTTTAAACAGCTTTTTTTTCCTTGCTGTTAACAACGTTAAGGCCACCCGACTGCACCGCTTTCATCTTGCGACTTCCTCATGCCGTTTATTGTTTTCTGTTCACCAGTCCTGAACACTGCATGTGCCAAAACCTTACACATCAGTGTGACAGACATAATCAACTACCTCTCTATTTGTGACCACCTGACTTGGAAAGACATGAATACATTGAAAAATATACAAAATCAATTCCAAATAAACAATCATCCTGCTTCTTGATTTTAAGAAACTGTTTCTCTTTAAGGGTAGTAGAACATCCTGTGGTTTTAATAAAATGACAGGTTTTTTTATAAACACAAGAGCCACTACTTTATGTAAGGACCACTTAGACATGTTAATTGCAGTTAGAATACTTGCTTGAGATAGCTTGTCAAACCCAGTAGCAGTTTGTGGACAGAGGACGCATGATGCCAAAAGAATAAATTGGAAGTTAGACATCCTTTAATTGCACTGACACCAGAATGACATCAACTTTGAAGTTATTTGGCAAAACGTTTATGAAAAGCAGAAGCTAGTGTTACAATGACCATTTTGTCAAGCATGGGATGACGTGATGCCAGTGTATAAAGTAGCTCTGCAACCTGGAAGGTGCAGTTCTAAAGCAGGTATGGGTAGGTTATGCTTACCTGCCATGTTCCTAGTCAATCAAATCAATCACGTGTGCTACCAAGATAATGGCACCATGAACTTTGCACAAAGAAACTGGAACTCGGTTAACCCAATGCAGTTTATGCAAGAACACAATTACACCACATTAACCAAACTGCCACTAGAACATTTATCTACCAAGTATGAAATGGTCACAATCACAGAGAAGCAGTAGCTTGTGTAGAGACTGCATTAAGTCAAATAGCTGATAAAAAACTGAAGCCCCCAAAATGATCAGAGCAACGTGCGAGGTGCAAGGAACTTGGGCTGTTCGTTAAATCTGACAAGTTTGAGCAGTAATGATAAAATGGAGGCCGTGCAGAGAATTGGTACATGCAGTAACAACAGTGTCTGGTGTTAATAGTATCACTAGAATACCATCACATTTGGAGTTATTTAGCTAAATGGTTTTTATACAGCAAATGCTATGTACTGCAAGTCATGTAATGAGAACGAAAAAAAGAAAGCAGTCAGGTGGCCTCCTAAGTTTACACAGGAACCCCATGTTCACATATTATCACCCTCTAGATTTAAGGCAGGAGAGGCTGATTGTGCCTAGAAATGCCACACGCAGATACTACCCCATTTTTCTGACCCGTGTCCCTTTCACCCTTCTTCTCGATCAAACTGAAGTGATGGGAATTTTTTATAATATACACAGACTGGTCTGAAAATAAAGAGGATCACACAGAACACAGAAGCGAGAAAACAAAAACAAAACTGCTGAAATGTAATTAGTGTCAACTAATAGCTGCCACTCAACACACAGGAACTTTTACTCATCAGGGCATGGGGTCTTACAAACCACTCAGTTCTAGGACTTTTATGTTGTAATTTAGCAACACTGCAAACATACAGTTCTCTTTTACCTCCAAGCTGAAACAGGAGCACAATCATACAAGATTCCTACTACTTCATAGTGTAGTTATAGTCACAGAAGAAAAAAATATTTTCCCTTATCGTACAAAGAACAAAATATTCCATCTGATTTCCACAGCAGTTGTGTGAATACATTTTCAGTATTACACTTCACAAAGCTCATCTAGTGAAATGAAAATATTTAACTCCTTAGCAGTTTACCCTGTCCCCTCTCTGATGACCTTTCACACTCCTTCTTTAAATCCATTCACCCAGGCAGCACGAGGAAGACTGACAGAAAAAGGATCTCTCCTCCTATTGTCACCTACTGAAGAGAAAGGGAGGAGCTGAATGAGGAGTCTGCATTGTGCTCTGCCAGAGAGCATGCAGTGTAATCAAGTTCAGCACAACCCTGGACAGCTGCCCTGTGACCGGGGTCAACCTGGACACAGCTACCCTTCACCTTTCTGAGGACTTTCTCCAGCGCTGTCACTCACTCCTCAATCCTGCCATGTATATGAACAGGACACTTCTGGGGAGCAGTCAATATACAATGGGCTCATCCCTTCATCAAGGCGATTCCCTTTCCGCACACTCCTCTGCCCCCCAGAACAGAAAACAGATGGCCCATCTTAAATGTACAAATCGAAATTCATTGTGTTGTTAAACCCATGCCTTTGGAACACCACAGGGAAGCATGGGGGACGACAGTTTGCTCAGTCCTTATTCCTGTCCCTGAAACAAGGTGAGCTGTTGCTTGGCAAAAATGTTTCCCTACACACAGAAAGAAGGAAAACTAAACTACAAACTGGAATTAGATGAATAACTCCATGCAGATGTAACTATACTGAACTTATCGTTACAGAAGTGTATGATAACCATATTTAAATTATTTAAACTCAGTCAGTGGTTTTCTGTTACTATTTTCAGAAGAGTTTTACTTGGAATATTAGACTACTTGAAATCTGTCGAAAACAAAGGACTCAAAGAATGATGTAAATTTATATATACAGCTGTAACAAATGTAAAATGTGACATCTGCCCTGCAAAGTATTTTACAAAACTGCATAAATTAGAGTGAAGCCCAGTTATGAAGTATAGCTTTATAACTTTATTTAGCTAACCCAGCTTTAAAAATAAAAAAAGTCTGAAATTATATTAGAATCCAAGTCTAGCCAATTGACCTTTTTGCTCTACGTTCAACCTATAAAAAGCTAAATATATACATATGCACTAAAAGAACTGCAGAACTCAATTCAGAAATGAATACTGCCATCATTAACAATAGTTAGAGATCACGTGGAACTACCAATAACAGCAGGGAACTATACTTCACAGTGTTTCAACCCCAAAAGGACAACTGTGATTTGAGAACAGCTCATAAAGGCATTTTAGGACCGGTGGTCCCAGGCTTCACCATTTTAAGACTTAGAGCTCCGTAAGAAACTCAACATACTATGCTAGGCAATGCAGATGCTTCAACAGCGGGGAAAAAATAGCCATCACTCCTTAACCATACACACCCAGGACACTATATGATTGATTTCCATCATTAAAATCTTAAGAGCCACTTTCTAGAGCCATATAGACAGCAATCCAATAGTAAGACATTACATAGCAATGCTGTAGTCAGAGATATGCCATGAATAAAACCCAACAAAATAATCTAGCACTGTTAGGAAGGGATGCATGACAAGTATATGACATGGTCCTTTTGAAGTAAGATGAATGAATGCCAATGCATACTGTGTGCATCACACTACAAAGGGCAAGGCACGTCTTAAACATACCTGTCTAAATGCATTCTTCTCTGGGATAATCTTCCTTGGAGGCTCTTCATTGTGGCAATCTTCTCTCTCAGCAGAACTCTGTTTCAAAGAAAAGGTATTGTAACTTTATACATGTTCTAAGATTGATACATTGCTTTATGTCATTCACTAGGTTCTCTTGAAAAACGAATTAGATAGTAAATCAGCATAATTGCCAGTAGCAGCTCAGAGCAGTCAACTCATGTGGTGTATATTTTTATTTCTTGGTGCTAGCAGTGTTTGCAAAATGTCCATTTCTCTACAACTGTGAATCAAATGCGAAGAGATCAGAACTTATAATAAAGGACATTTTTTGTTCGAGGGCGACCTAAACAGCCCAGTAAATAGAAGAGATTCTGAAAAGTATTTGGTCCAATAATACTTCATCCAAAATTGTGATGAAGCCAAAGTTAATGATATTCGAGCATGCAGTCCTAAATTACAGACAAGTCTTCTGGTAAAAATACTGTTCCTAAATAAAGACATGCACATCCTACAAATCTCTAGAGACTCTGCCCTAGAATTTTGCATTTCTAATGCCATGTGGAACATGGTTAAAGAAACCCACAGAGTAGCCTGTTTTCCAGAGGGAAAAGAACGAGAAACGGTCATTTTCACATTGATTAGAAAATGCTGTAATTAAGTAACCTTGCAATGTAAATGAATGAGGCGATCACTTAAAAATTCATTAACAATTCCCAAGCCTTGAGTACATAATCACTATGCTAATTCAGACATTAATTCCTAGTTTTAAAATGTCTTATTTTCAAGGCAGTTGTGTATTGTTCCATTAAAGTGACCCAAAGGCTATGAAAGTTTCAAATAGAGTCTCACTAGTTTATAGGGGCTAAAGAACAGCATTAGGAATGGAACTAGAAGAAACATACAGGACAAAATGCATCATGCTAAGGTACACAGCTCTTTTAGCAATTAAAACCCCCCAAAATCTTGAATCCTTCCATGTGAGCTAGGCTTTACTTCTAGATTTCTTTAATCAGCTAACAATTACAGATCAAACACTGTAATGCAGAAACAACTGCTTCATTCATGAATAAAGTCTTACAGTCATTTTTACATCTTGCAAGTACCAGTTGAAAAAGCTTAATCATTTGGTCTTTCACTTTAAAGCTTTTAAAAGGAAACCTTGTTAAAAAAGAAACATGGACAAAAAACCCCCAAAAACAACAACAATACGACCTCAGAGCCATCAGTTTTCAAAGATTAGGGCAATTCTCTATGCAAATCTGACTTGTTATTGTTCCAGGCTCGTTAATCTCTCTGAAAGCCTTTGACAAACCTTTCTTTGATTGATTAACTCCTGACAGCTCCAATGTGTGTATATTTGCAAAGACTGGCATTATCATTAAGGGTGGGCGGGCAAGCAACTCGTCTATTTTATTCGCTGGAATCCCCCTGCTCGGCAGCTGAGCTTCTCCTGCACACAAAGCCCCCTCTGAGAGGCAGGCTTTCGCTCGCCCGCCCAGGCATTCATCATCCTGAAGTTAATTGGTGTGGGCTTTAAGCAAATTTCCAACACCATCTAAAGGCACGGTGACACTGACTGCTGACCTACTACCATACGGTACCTATTGATTAACCTGACGAAGCAGATGATTCTAATAGAATCCCAGGCAGGAAGAAAAATATATTATTCTTTATGGGGAATATGTGCAGTCATCAATATGCAAGATAAATAAAGGGTAAGGTCTATTTCTGAAGATGTTTTTTTTTCTTCCTGGAAGAACCAATAAAATACAAATCCCACTACAAATACGTAATGTCTTTTATTAATGCAAAACATTGACTACAAATGCCTACATATAAAATGAACATTTTTAATTTTGAGATTAAAACAATGCATTTCAATGGAATAAATGAGAAAAAATGTGCATGACTTAGATAATTAAATATAAAAAAATAAATACCAAATGCTGGGATTGTTGTTTTTTTTTTCTCCACTTCAGAGATTGAGCTTTTACCTGCATAGGATCCACGAGAAATATGTCTTCTGCTTGACTGGAAAGCAAAAGCGCACTGTATTTTACTGTTGAAATTAAAACCAGATGGAGATGTTCTGTATTAATTTCCATCAGCCTGCCACACGTGATTCTTCTCTGTGGCTGAAGAAAGCATTCATCTCAACACAGAATGTCTTTCCAGCCATAATGAATTCAAAGCAGTGACCCATCAAATGGAATAAAAAAAGCAATCTTGCGTTGTGACTCCACATTATCACTTTCCCCTGCCTCCACATAGATACAGAGAGATCTCAATCAGCAGAGAATGGGCATTGGTGACAGGCAGTCCATGGTAGGGTTAATTAAACACTTGAGTTTAACACCCTTCCTATCATTAACCAAACAAAAACAGATCATTCAAGCCACACTTCATCTCAGCACTCGGGATACACATGTCATACTGACGAGAGGTGCCTGGTCCCCGGTGGCTACAATGAGCTTAAATCTTATCTGATTTATCAATTATTCCAGTGATTACCTGCAGAGATTACTCCTGACCCAAAGCATCACTCAAATTTACAACCCAATTCACATTTAAAGTGCAAGGGAATATATATATATACACACATAGCATTTTTGAAATTAAACAGTTGCTTACATTAAGAAAATTACAACTGTGAAACGAGAAAACTCATATTTCTGGGATGACTAATTCATTAAATTACTTCAGTAAGCACGTCGAAAAGAAGTATTTATGGATAAGATTAAAAGGTAATTATTGGGTAAAACAGTTTATTAAAATACTATTACTAATTGGGATTAAAAAAAGTTGTTTAATGCAATCTATTTGATTTCTGTAGCTATTTGATCCTTTTTAATTTGCATGTAAAAAAAAAACATTTCCTGGCGTCATTACGGCACTTTTAAACAGTAGGCTTTCCACTGTAGTACTTATCCAAGTCAAACTAGATTGCAGATAACTAATTTGCACGTTCAATGAATAGGCCTATAAGTACATGTAGCATTTAAATCTCAATTTCCACAGTAATATTGGTTTTAAAATGATTAGTGTTTTAGATTTATAGAAGAACAATGAAAATACTGAAGCATGACTTTCTTGACTATGAATTAATCACAGTGTGTGGCTTTGAAAATTTTGATCACTTTCTACCATTAAGATGACTATTTTCAAGATATGTTTGAAACAATTTTAGAAAACTGTCAAAATTCCAACTATTTCTTGACAACTTTTCCTTCCCTTGTCGCTCAATACCTATATTTCCATCAAAAGAACTGGCAGGAAAGCAAGCAATGTAGAAATCTATACCTTCTATTACTATCTACTATAAGGGACACAATTTCTTCATGCAAAGAGTTCCTTCTTAATGCTACTCATAGACAGTCCCTGAGCTAACAGGAGAAGCTGATTTTCTTTGTCCTGCAGGCTGTGTAGGTAAAGTGAAAATATTTTTGCACTCCCCTCTAGGAAATGTGGTATTTGTAATTGTATTCATTGTAAAGAGTTAGTTCTCTGCAGCTGTTTTCAACTCGCAGTGTATTTTGTGTGATCAGCACACTGCCATAAATATGCTGGCCACTGCCCTCCGGGTACCTGTCAGTATTTAATTTACACAGTACAACTCAACTGCTGTGAATTCTTAAGCTGTTGTGCTGGGATAATAATCTTAGACATAGCATAAATGCAGAGAGATGGCAAAAAGTATAAAAAACCTATACCTTATAAGGAAACATATGAAAATGTTCAACAATTTTCACAATTCAGCACTTTCAAACTAAACAATTTCCCTCTAGTACAACACTCCATCAGAAGGCATCTGTGGCAACATCAAGTTTCTATTTAATTCACCAGTTCTCTCACAGAAGAGCAGTTGGCTAAATACCTGTATATAGCAGCATAACTAGAATGTGGATCTTATTTCTAAACTCCCTGCCCACAGGAATGACATTTGAAATTTAAATATTTGATTCTCACTTATGTCAAGTATTTCTTTGACAGAAGGAAAAATGACAGACACCTGTCAATTCACCTGAAAGTACAATTTAAACCTGTATTTTATTAACTTGGCTCACAAATAGTATTGAACCTTAAAGGAAGGGATATCTAAATGCAAGGATTTATAATCCAAATAATTAACTCACTGCATTCAATGTATAAAAGTGCCGTTCAACAATACAAAAAGTTTAAATTTGGGATGCTTTTGAAAATTACCCTTGTGCCTCTTATTTGTTAAATGCTCTACTGCAGTTTCAAACTTGTCATTTCAGCACAACTGAAGAGTCCTGAAACAAAGCATAGCTTAAACCGTGATTCTATGGGCTAAACACACCCCCCAAAAATTAAAAATTCAACACAGAACGTGATGCAAGAACACGTAAAAAAGGAGAGCGACAAATTCTATGAATTGAAAGAATCCTCACACTTTCAGCACAGTGATATTCCCAGGAGGGTGTGCAATAGCTCCAGAGGCCACTAGATAGCAGTGCACTACAGAGAAAAATCTACCACTCCTGCCCTTGGATGTCACTTCAGTACATATAAGGCTGACTGCATCTCAAAAGACCAATTACTTCTAGTGACAGGGAACAGGAGGACACAGGCACACAAAAGACAAGGAAAGAGGGAAGGGGAGAGAGAGAACAAATACATAAAAGCTGTCAGAATGCAAACTCCCAACAGTGGCGATACTACATAACACAAGCTATATTCTTTTACATACAGAAAAGCGTCAAAGCAAGTCCTCAAACTTTTAGATGTTGTATAGTTTTATTAATTGGTTTTTAGCATGAGGTGCGTCCATGAGGTGCGGAACACCTCTAGTATTTTCTACATATGGAAGAAATAGCTCACAGCCAGTGCCAAATCTTTTTAGCTGAACTGGCCTTACATTTTGTGATGTGATAAATACTAGACCACTTCACAGCTTTAGCAAGGCACACTGGTGTCATTCTGCAGGCTCTTTCAGACAGGCGTACTGTACCTTTCTCAAATCCCATTAGCTGACAGGCTGTTGGAACAGCTTGAATGTGTGAAACTCATGCTTCAGGGATCAACCCAAACTGGAAGTCTGGCACAGCATCAACAAAGCAGAAGCCTTTTTCTTCTTTGATAAAATAACAGGCAGTACACATCTCTTGACATCTTAAATTCAGACATATCACAACAATTTGAAAATATGTAGTCAGGAAAGAACACTGCAAATTAATATTTTGTTTGTTTTTCATATCTAGCATGTCATTACAGAACCATAACTGCTGGTGCACCAGGGCTAATTTCATTACAGGATGCATATATTTACTTCTGTGTGCAAGAAGGTGCTTAAATCTGATTTTTAATATCACAAAAACAACGCTTGCCTTCAAAAGTGATACCATGTTAATGAAACATTCATAGCTTTTTATAAATCTTAATTTCATTCATTTAGAGCTTGAAATATTAAAACACAGATACCGCTTACTGTTACAGCCAGTGACAGCCCCTTTCTCTGCCAGGATAAGTCTACCTTCCCCAAATAAAATGCCAAAGTGGGGAGTGCTGAGCACAAGGGAGATGTTGAAAGTGATAGAGGTCAGTCCCACAGAAAGGATAAACACACAGGCAACATGACCCTACTCTCTTCCATATTATCATTTATAGGCAATCTTGGACACGTTACCATTTTTTTCTTGGCTACTGCAGTGGAAAAATGAAATTAAACACTTGGACTGAGCGATTGAAACCCAGATCCAATTTGTGTTTTCATCTCAGAAAACAAAAGCCTTCAGTGAGGCCCTGGGGCCGTCATTTCAGCTCCCAGAGTCCTGACATTTTTACCAGAGAGCGTGCTGGACGGAATGATCTGATACAAGCTCTGCCCCGACACGTCAATCAGACAAACAGTGCACTATACCTACAGCACACAGGCCTTACTGTATAAAGACACAAGTTGGATACGACAGCAATAACTCAATGGATTTGGGGTATATCATATTAATTATGAGCAAATCAAATGAATGTTAAACTTGATTTCAGTCTTCACCAAATTACTTATTGATCCTCCCATGGGTTCTCCAAGCCTAGCTGAACAATTAAATTTCAGTAAAAACTAGAAAACCTATTGTGCAATTAATCTCAAATAGACCAAACAACCTTTTACCTAGGGTCACAATTTGAGAAGGGACAAAACACACAACCGTTGAGTAATAATTAAGAAATAATGCTTCTTTCTTATCGCAAGACGGAATCCAGCTCTAGACAGATGTTTCAACATTGTGTAAAGGTAACCCTAACTTTTTAAATGAGGTTTAGGCAAGTTAACCTCACAGACTAATCCATCATAATGAATCTTTTATCCCCAAGGAAGCCAACATATGGCCTGACTATGTAAATACAAATCCGAACTTCATCATACAGTTGTTTTAAATATTGGACTAATGGCCGCTGCAAATCAAGAAGGAAGTAAATATCCTCAATATTAGGAGTTACATAGCATCAAAGAGAGACATCAGTTTACCCCATCCACGACAATTACACCAGAAACTATGGTTCTAACCTTTCACAGGGCTTTCATAGACTACAGATCAAAACCACAGACAGTGCTCTCCATAATACCTGTATGACCCAAGCTGCATAATATAAGATTAACACTCTCTCCAATACTCTGGAGAGACACAACATGGCTGACATTGATGTTGTTTGGTTTTTGACCAAACAATGTCAGTCATACAACTCACAGTTTTGATTGAGATTAAAAAAAAATGCAGCAGACATCAGGATGCCACACTAACTCCACATCATTTGTCTTATGGCTACATGCTCCTAACTCAAGATAAAGAATATGCTTAAACATATAATTCTTCAAACTTTTATAGAGCACAATGTATGGATTCATAAAAAAATCCATGAATTTCAATTAATCACATTTGCTTTTCATGTCCTAATGCTCACATTTGCTCTTTTGTGTGTGAGACAATTTAACTGTCAGCTTCTTCTCAGTGTTTTAAAATCTACTGCCCAGGCAGAGGTTATTTTTTTTGTGATGGTCGATATAATATAATGTTTTGATTAATGTTTTAATTTTTTGCAACATCACTGTAACTGGAAGGTATAGTGCACATGATGAGCACAAAATGACATGGTGCTTTTTCAACTAGTCACAAAAGGGCAAAATAATCCTAATGAAATGTAGATATGACATAAGCTAATACTTTCTTTCAATATTCCACCAAGGCAGGCACTGATGTTGGCAGTATGCTGCAGTGGCGTTATAAAGAGTGATAATCGCATATCAGACAAAATCCATTACTTAAACTGAGAATATATTTGCTGCCTTCTTGCAGGCTGATGTAAGCAAATCTCAGAAGCTTAGCAAGGCTGGGTCTAGTCAGTAATCACAAGGGAGACCTCCAGTAAAAATCATGGTTGCTACTTTAAGTGGTGCTGGTGGGCCACCAGCCAGAATTCACACAAATAGCAATAACCATGGATGTGACTGGGCATTTTGTGCTTCAGAAGGTGACATCTCATGGAAGAGATGTCTAAACTGGGGAACTAATAGCACTGTTCACAAGAGAAGGGATGTTATTCTAAGTGTCTCAGACAAACTGATCTCTGGATTTGGTACAATCTGACCATTTTGGTCCCTCTTATTTCATTTCATGTTGTGTAAGGAACCTATTGGCACTTGATGGTTTGCGTGTGACATCCAAGTGGTTCAGTGGCTGATCACATCTCGGATGTAAACTGTATCCTTCAGCATAGAAAATGCAAAGTCAAAAATGTAAAATTTGTTCTAAGGAGTAGCGGATATGGAGCTTTAACTCTTTGCTGTGTGGCTAACATCCACTTGTGTAGGATGAATGGCTTGGGAAGCAGACAAAAAAGCAGTGTTTGAGATATCATCTGGTACATCTGGAGGATGAAACAAAACTGAAGTGAAGGAACAGTTGAAGTGATGTTCACTTACTAAATTATTTTATTCATTATTCCTCAACTATAATTCTATCAGGAATTGTTACTCATTATTGGATCTGATCTAAAGAAAATCTGAAAATTCATAATGATCTATTGCCTATTTCCAGGTTGTGGTCCTCATATGTCATTTTACTGTGAAGACAGACATAGCTTATACTATAATGTCCAATCCTTCAAGTACATGATCAGACAGATGTGAGTGCTGAGAAGCACTGAAGAATCCTAAATTAGTATTTATAAACTCAGGAAATATAGGAACAGCTACATAAAAGGCTTTAAATAAAAACACATTTTACCCTGATGTACAACAAGGCCTGGGATTACCCAGCTGTCTGGGCATAACTGGCAGATCACTAACCAGGTAGGGCTGGGATTAGTAAAACACATCAGTTGGATATCAGAAAAACTGTGACTTTTGTGAATGATGCAACATTCTGGGGGTTTGATTTGACATTAGTGAGGGATGGGCTGTTCCACCAATCTGTGTTAAGTCTCTGGTCAGGCACAGTAAAGCCTGCAATTTAAAAATGGCTCTGCTGGTGAGCATGTTGGGAGAAACACTTCTAAATGTCCAATTCAAGGAAAGTAAAGGAGCTATTGCCAGAGAAAGTCACAAAGGACAACAGATGATTCCAAATTGGATGGGTTAACCCTCAACAAGCTAAATGTGGAAAAAAACACTTTTTATTCCTGCAAAACATACATTAATGTTTCCTTAAAAATATGTCTGAGATCAGTAGGGATCGCTATCTATCAAGTTCTAAATATAAAGGAAAGCAAGAGAACTCAAAAGTCTCCAGTCACTGCTATGTTCTGAGTAAAGTGACACTAAAAAATGTCAAAAATAATAAAAGCAAGAAGAGAATGATGAATGCATGAATTCATGAACCGCAAGCACATTAAGCTCCAGAATTAGTAAAGGACGTAAGAGTACCTTAGGGACAGATATGAACATTAGTAGTCTAGCCATGCTCGCCAACTAGCGCTGACAGTTAAGGCCATCAACCACTGCCCAACAGTACAGCTGTCTGATAGACACATTTTCACAGTTCCTATAGCACTGGAAAATAAGCTTAATTCTTTCTTAATTTTATCCTATTTAACAAAGTAATTTCATCATACTGGCTAAACGCATATCGATAACTGCAACAGGTTGTGAAAAGGAGACTCAATAGACACGAGATACTCAAAACAAACTGATCCAAAGTCAGACAGAGTGCGCATGTATGCCACATAACCATGAAACCTTAAGTACACTGAAGAAAGGCAAAGTTATGGGAAAGCAGCCTAGGGACTATAACTACCAGACTATATTTACAGCAAGGCAGAAAAATCCTAACAACCCCCAGAGCTTCTGATTACAGGTTTAAAAGAGTTTTCATCCCCGTTTAATAATGAACATGGAAGTGTATAATGGCCAGTACAGGTCGTCACGAAGGCAAAGACCTCCCACCTATTTGGAGGAGTGATCACACTTGCCTGATTGCATTAGGCTGTCCTTCAGGGACATCAGTCATGAACAGTCAGTCATTAAAGACTGGGCCCATAGCTGGCAGTGACAGCTGGTGAAAGTGGGAATGTTGAGTGTGATGGGTGTGGGATAGAGTACCTGGAAAGAGTTCAATGTGCCAGTCCCTGGGGTGTGCAGGCATCGCAGCGAAGGCATGCTGTCCGCCAGGCTGGAGCAACCCAACCACAGTGACCTGGGCACAGAGCACTGCAGAGAGAGGACAAGCATGAGATGGGATAGAGTGAGGAAGGGTGGCAAAGAGTACAGCCAATCAGTACTCGCTCGAAGAGCCAGATTCCCAGGAGATCAGGCAAAAAATGTCACGCCAGTTTTATTATTACAAAAAAAATCAAAGGACACCCATTTTACAATGATTAAAGCCCAATTTTAAAGACATTAAAAAGAAAAACTCAAATACGCACTCATATGTAAATTACAGGCCCACATTTTATGCCACAGACACAGTCCCTCTAAACAAGTCTATCTTTTCAGACATCAGCACGACTAAAGTGGTGTAGTTCTGTTAAGTATTGCATAACAAATTACAACTTCTCAGAAATCGGACAGCAATTGAAAAGTACAGACTGGATACAAGAGGCAGCACTGCACGTTAGAAGTACACTGTACTGTGAAATTACTGTTTTTGTCAATAAGGTGCTGGTTCATTTTTGGCTTATGCCTTAAAGATGATATTGTATCAGATACGAACTGTACCATCAATAGACTGTGTTCTCAAGCTAAATACAATTACAAAACAAGAAAACCACATTCAGCTTTACAGGCTTTCAAGCTAGTCCCCATGTCATGAAATACAAGTTTTCAACAGCAGCAGTTTGCAGTACACTCCACTTAAAAATACCAAAAGGAAATTTCGAACCATGGCTTGCAGAGAAATCGCATTCTGCATTATCATAATTATGCAGCCACTAGAATGATACATACTAAGATGTTTGAGTTACAGGACATGATTCACCAAGGACACGAATACCTGGCGTGGGCATATAAACCAGTCTGAAGCTGGTTTATATGTAAATAAGACAGGCTAAATTTAAATTAGCAAAGAGCTCCCACAAGACAGACAATTTTAAAGATCCAGAAAAAATGGAAGTTTGGCAAGTAATTTGGTTTCTACAGGGATCCCACATTCCAAAACTTAACACTGCCATCTGAAAAATGTCTACCAGAATTGGAGTTAAATGGCCAATAGTACAATCTGTGGTACAGGACACAACAAAACAACAAAATAATTGGCATCCTGATGCATGAAGGGATCCTAATTTGCTATACTCTAACAGCAACGTCATTACAATGATATACAACAGGTTTTCACTGGCACATTCTTGGAAGAAAAACAGCACTACAAGGCACCAATTCACCAAACAGGTGATGAACTATTGCTGCAATGCACTAGGTGCAAGACTGAAGGGGATGGCTGCGTGATAAACCATGTCACGTTTCAATTCAATCTGTGCAGCATTTCCCCCAGAAAGAGACGGTTTCTAAGCTTCAGAAAAAAATGACAATAAAAAACACAGTATGCTGACGTTGGAAAACAAAATGGCGGTCAGGCAGCCATCTTGGTTTAAATGAGAACCTGCTTTCAGCATATGTTAACTATATTCTTGTGACAATAATATCTACTGAGTCTACTGAATTAAATGCCCAAGTGTTTGCTCACAAGCCGTCTGTGTCTTGACAAGACAACTAAATAATGGTCAGAAAGACAAGAAAGCTAAGACAGGAGTGCTGTTCTAACCAAATTATAATCATCCTGACAATGTTTATCAGGTTTGCATTTACCCAATGATTCTGAAGGAACGTTATTCACAAGCAGCTGATTTTGCAGTGACCATGTTCTTTAATGTAGCAACCTGAACAACCTTGAGAGGGAACCTGGCCTGACTTATGTAGTTATACCAAATCTCATTCCAGTAGGCCAAGCCATTTCAAAGATGTCAAACGTTTATTGCACATCTCGCATTGTGCACGCCATTGGGCAGTCAGACATTGTGACTTCTCAGTCTCATTTTCACCAAAACAATTTCTGATAGGCCACCACAATCCTTTGAAAGTTCATTCATTTTTGTTAAACAATAATGATTTTCTACACATTTGGAAATGTTGGTAGATGAATAAAACAAGCAGAACAATAACAATAGGTGTCCAGTAACGTTGCTTGGAAGCCTGAAAGGGCCATCCAACAATAGGGCAAACAAACACAGCTGTAATGAGCTGTGGACTGAACCTGAAAAGTGAGAATTCAGTACTGTAAATACTCAGTCCTGAGTCAGAAGAACTCAATATAAATACAAACACTACAGAGAGGAAAGGAAACCTCTTTCAAAGTCTATAAAATCAGGGAATTAATATTTTTAGTGGTGCAGGCCATGTTAAAAATGTATCTTAAACCATACCACATATGCAAATATCTGATATTTACACTATACAGATAAATAATGTTTATTTAGACTATGAATATGAATAATATTTGTTTTTTAAAGGGGTTAGGCCCACTTGCAAAGCCAAATCTGTGCATCAAACTACTCTTTAATACCAAAGGTAAGCATTTAAGTGTTGGCAGTCTTTTGAAGTGTGGTGTGGATTACAATTCTGAATTACATTGAATTCTCATTTTATGTTAGAATTCAATATAATCCACACTAACCTGTAATTATTTCAAGATGAAACCTCACTGTTCAAGATATCTGAAGGACAAAACCATCAATTAAAAGAGCGTATCTGTAGTTTATACTCAACACAGACAACATTAAGACTTAATTATACGTGACCACTTGTGCTGAAACACAACACAGGACACGTCTTCGTCAAGAAAAAAAAAAGAAATACATCCACCAGTAAAAGCTAACAAAAATGGCCTATATGAAAGACACTATATCCAACATCTAAATAGCTAATATAAGACTATAGTCTAAACCTCAATTAAAGTACACTTCAATCAAATTGATAAAAATATTAGTTGACGTAACATAAATTCTAGCGCCCCGAATCAAGCATAATGTAAACACAGGCCAAGGCTAAACATCCACTGAGCAGAAACACACATCGATTACTTCAAGCAAACAACTATCAAGATCAACACACCAACACATATATTCATTATATTCTCGTCCCTGAAAAGATCTCATTTTGCTTACGGATTTTTTTTCAATAAATAAACGTAAGTTTATTTTGTCTGTTTATTTATCATAGTCCAAGATGGCGGCTTGACCCACCGGTACATTTATTTCCAGCACAAACCGCTATGGACAAGCCCAGACCTTCATCTTATTTAGGTTTTGTCGAGGGTCAGAAACCGACTTTGCCCTGTCATCTCACCATAAACTTCAGAGCCTTCTCTTGCAGTACCGTCTCTGGTTCCATCGTCAGTCTGGCCGGGACTGGTTCTCTCTCAGCCCCGGGACCTGCGTCTCTCCACTGCCGCTGCTGCAGACAGGAAAATCCGTTCCACAGCAGTAACCCCCCAGCGGCCCAGGCTGCACGGCTGAAACAGAATTGTGGGGTTTGAAGTTTCTTCAACCCTAAATATTGTGTATGCTCATATCTCAGACACTACAAGTCCCAGTAGCACTATAAAAGCCTTTGATGCATTCTGGTAGTTCCTGTTTTATTTACAATACGACTTTACGTACTACAAATCCCACTTAGCGAGTGCGTTACTCTGGGATGTGTAGTTTTTCGATCTTTTGTTTTGTCGGTTAGTTACGCATTTAGTATAATAACTGGATACATATTTTAATCTAATATGAAATTTTTGAAAAGCTGAAATGCGATAAATCTGCTATTGTAGTATGTCTCGTGTTTTACATACATGTTATATTTGATTTAATATGGAACAATTAGAAAAGGAAACATTAAACACTGGTTTGGCCATATCCAGTTTGTCATATATAGAAGTGGACACAATCGTGGAAATTATCCAGTGGTGTTATATATAAGATAACACAGTACATGTGTATATTCTATCATGTGTAATTATTACATAATCAATACGTGTATTGATAACTACCCAAGAAGTGAATAGTTAATGTGCAAATTCCATTCTGTACCTCTGCGTAGTATTGCATACGGATTAGGTTTTCCGGACATTTAACCATTCTTCATTTTAATATATACTTTTATTCTCCATGGATTCTTGTTCTATGCTGCAATGCTATTTTGATCTGGTTCTGCTATGGTATGCCATAATATGCTTTTATGATGTGCTGTATACCATGTGCGATGCACTATGCGAAGCTGTATTATTATGAACTGTAAAATTGCTTTATTATTAATTTTAATTCATTGTTACTTAAAAAACCCCATAAAATATTGTTTCACAGCGTTTGTATCTCAATTTTAATGTCTGCTTTTGCTGGGTGTTCCATGCCAAAGACATGGTGGCCAGGTTAATTGCTTTAAACTGTAGCTGCACCTGTGAATGTGTGTCTGTGCCCTGTGACTGACTGGTGTCCAGTCTAGAGAGTAGCACTATGTTTTCAGGATAACTCCAAGCAGCCCTTAGGAATAAGGTGCTCCTTGATCAAAAATAGATGGAACTCCAAATATACAGTTTGACATTACAGTGGTAACACTATTAGTAATTTCAGTTATTAGTTAACATATTACATAAAGTTAGGTGAATAGTACATAAGATGGTGTTCAATTAATTGCATTATTATTATTAGTCATACTGTATATTGCTTTAATTAGTAGATGTCTGAATTTGAACCCAATGATAATGTTAAAAGCACAGCTAATACACTGTGGCTGCAACTCTGGTGCCCTGGAAAGAAAGGTTTCCAGTAATGTATGGAAACTTTGCTATTTATGGCTGTGTTTCTACTGAAAAGTGAACCTTAGTAAGTCAGTCCTGGAATTTTGTGGTGGTAAAATAGGACCAGTGGGACAGCTTAAGCCAAAGCTACAAATTAAAGGTAATCCACTTTTAAAGTTTGACTAAAATCAGACAGGCACTGAGACAAGGCCAGTATGATCTCTTCAGTGTGCAACTACAGTATGTAGGGGGTCTTAAATTCAAACACCTTGACTAGATTTCTGCTACATCATAAGATAAAATGTTTGCTGTTTTGAAACTGTCTTATTACTGTCAACAGGCTCATGTACTATTGACAGATAAAATCAGAGAACAAAATACCAATCCAAACAACTTCCTAGCAGATCAAGTGATCAAACCATTGTCCATATAGTTTCTAGTTGTTTGGGGTTGCCGCCGTGTGACCGTACCTCAACACTTCTTATCAATAGCCTTTCAGATGTCTTTCTAATGTATCATTAACAATTAAAGCTATAACTGTTGTATACCATTTAAATAGTATGCCCATCTGATCCTCTATCCTAGCACAAGTAGCTCGTGTCACCACCGAGAAAGTCAAGAAGTGACAAGGATTTCCAGGTCACAACTGCATTATTGTTACAATGACCATCATTTGTAATAGTACGGGCTCTAGTATTATAGTAGTAAGCATGGCTGTGGTTGCAGTGGTAACATTGATGTAGATTGTTCAGGTTGGTATCAAAGCATTGTTCTCTTGCTAAATCTATGCTTTAGTACATTTAGTAATATTTTAGTAATATATCCTTTCTTTTACTTCTTTTCTTATTCATAGGTGCAGTATAGATATTAAGGACTATTCCCTTTATTGCCTTTTCATTTTTATGATCCATGTTGTGGGCATATCCTGCTTGATTTGTCATTTAAACTATATTCTAAAACAAAGTAATTATAAATAAATCTCTGTGCACATTAATTATTGTTAATAATAATAACTGATTAAACTTTTCAACAGTGTTCATGAATAGTGTTCATAGCTCCCATGAACAACTGACAGATTTATAGAAGAATCAACAAAATGAGGTGTATGATTTCTCTTGATTTATGTCAGCAAAAGAAAGGATTATTTATTGCCAGGCAGCTGGACTGGAAGATTCATCCTCTGTAAGAATCCGATTGTACAGCAGACACTGTGCAGGAACACAGCTATGACTAATGGCCCCTTTGCATAGAAATGAGAACTCATGGACCAAGAACTGTAAAAATACAATAACTCAATTGACAGCTGATCTCTTTATCATATGCATAGGCAAGCAGCCTATTAATTTTTAACAGACAAATAGTGAAGTTTTTTTCTGGCTGCTTTTTATTTTCTTAACACAATGAGCACCAAGTATAAAATATACATTTTTTTCTGTACTTACAAGTTTATTCTACAGTGCAGCAATGCATAGCTGGAGGTTATTCTGTGCCAACGTGAAACATATAGTGTTTCTTGAATTCTTTAAAAGATTTTGAATCAACTTCCTCTTCCTGCTATGTTCATCCTGACTTGTTTTGTGCCTTGTTGTGGGAGCAACCTGCTGGGGTTTGTGTCTACGTGTTTGTTTTTGCCATTAAGTGACTATCCCAGTATGGACGAGTCCTTGAAGACAAGGGTTTTCCAGATGGCCCACGAATCTTAGGACATTTTGAAACATGACATGTTTTCTACAGTCATATCTAAGATGAGAAGTGTTTGCCTTAATTACTCTATATTTTTGCTCAATTTCTAGATGACAGAATGATTTAAAGTATGATACTCATAATTAAGTTCAAGGTTGCTCCATTATTTCAGTACAAGACTGGACTTCATTGCATTCAGTTTTCAGAAAAGTTCTATCTGAAGTTATTTTTTCTGGAAAGGGTAGCTAGCACAGTGAATAGCAATCTAAGCAGAATCAAAAACATCATGAAAATAAAGAAATAAAAGGGAAAAAAAAACGATAACATACAGCACATCTGTAACTCCATGAGTCATGGATATGTGCAGGCGATCGGGGTGTAAATTTCCATGAGGAAATAAATGTGGGCAGTCCTCAGCTTCATGTGTCTAGTTGTGATGCTCAGAATATCTTTCTCTTGCTCTCATGGATGAATTGTAAATTTGAACTGAAATGTAATTTGTTAGGCAATCACCTCACCGCAGGAGCCAGCAGAAAATGAGCCTTTCAACTAATTTCACATGGGCTATGTTTTGCATAATTTAACATAATAGAGTCTTATACCATACTTTAGATTAAAGATGAGTAGTGAATTGTAAATTATATACATATATAATTATATACATAGACTTTCTACGCACAAAAAGGATGGAATAAATGTCTGGTCCTTCGCTTTTTTTCCCCTCAATTCCCTTAGTGTAAACTGTTTTACTTCCCAAGATGTGGAGACAGAAAAGAGCATGACATATTTTACAAATATTCTGTTGAAAAGGGCTATGCAGGATATGGTCCTGTGATTGGGTGTGCAGAGTGTAGTTTGGGAATATCGCAAACTAGTTGGTTTGGAAATACATGGTTGGAAATACAGCCATAAATGTACAAATAACTAATACCAGGCAACAGATAAACCAGGCCTGCCCTACGTTTCTTTAGTACTTTAGTGAAAAAAGAAATAAAAAGGCCATTGGATGCTGTTAGCAGATGTTTTTAGACTTAACTGTCTTCTCCCTTTCCAAATGTTCAGTATGGTGTCTCCGAAAAAGTGTTCTATTAAATCTTTACAGCTGAAAGGAAAAAAGTTATGATTTTACATAATTAGATTTTAATTAGTCCTTTTAGTCAATTGTAACTGCTCTATTTTTAAAGAATTGTAAAAATATAGTTGATCAAGCACTTAGTTCAATTAAGTGCACAGATGAGATGAAAACCACCAATCCCTGTGGTTCCTGTGGCACAGACAGTTAAGAATCACTGACACCATACTTGATGACTTAACCCAAAGATGACCACCTCCAGCCCTCATGTTTTTTTCAATCTATTCTAGCTGTTTATTCCAAATAAGGCTTATACATAAAACTTTATTACGTAAACTTTCTACTTAAAAAAAAAGAAAGACATTGACGTTAAGGCAAGGTAAGACGTTCAAGACGGTGTAATATTTAAATGAGCAGGAAATGTGAGAAACCATTTTGCCTCAATTTAATTAAATCATTTCTTATGTTCACTTTGTTTCTTGTCTTGTATTTATTCCACTTAATAGTTTTGAATAGCCCATATGTTACTTAATATCTCGGCTTCCTTTGAAAATCACCTCCCCTGCCAATAATTCCTATCTCCTGCTAAGCCAAAATAACATACAGTAGATCTCACTTCATTACTTCATACATTTAGCCCTACAAACCACAGGAGAACTTAATGTATTACCTCCAATCTTTCCAAATACTTCAATACATAATATAAATACTGTAAGTACTCTTTATTGAACAGAGGCTTTTTTCAATATTCCTGTACACTCACATGTTGACATAACGTTTCACTTTTCCTTAGAAATTTCAACATCAGCATTTGCCTACTTTCTAATGATGTTTTTTATGTTGTTTGTCTGTTTCTCTGAGTACAAGAGGAATCTGTATTTGGCCACTGCTCTTCATAATTTCTATCAGTAATCTAACTTCTGGCATAGTTAATAAACTAGTGAACTTTAAAGATAACACCAAAATAGGATTAACAAAGATTATTGATGCTGTAAAGGTAATTCAAGAATTTAATTTAAATATTTAGACACAATTCTGGACTGGTCAGACACGTGGCTGTTGACTTAATGCAGACATGCATGCAGCAAAATATAGACAGATAAGACTTTATTGATTCTGAAAGGAAATTGAGGTGTTACAGCAGCCCAGCACAAGAAAAGCAAAAACAGACATCAGAATAGACTAAAAATTAAAATAAAATAAGTACAGCAATACAAAATAAATATATAGAGTTAGGAGTGTGCAAAATTTGCTCATAGTCACTGTAAAACAATAAGATATGTGCAAAATTCACATAGGTAAATACAGATTGAGTGTCCAAAAAGCACAATAGTGAAACATGTTGTCCATAGATGAGCAGATTAAGGGCTAACAGTCCTAGCCTAGGACAGCGTTATACACCCTGACAGCCGCCGGGAGGAAGGACCTGCAGAAACATTCCCTTGAACACCGTAGCTGAAGCAGTCTGTTGCTAAAAGTGCTCCGCTGCCTAATAACAGTCCCATGTAGCGGATGAGAGGCATTGTTCAGCCCCAACACAGAGCCAGCCTTCTTGATGAGTTTATTGAGTCTATTTACCTCTCTTGGCATAATGCTGCTGCCCCAGCACACAACAGCATAGAAGATGGCCGCTGCCACCACTGATTCATAAAAAATGTGTAGCAGTGTTCCACATACACCAAAGGACCTGAGCCTCCTAAAAAAATAGAGTCGGCTCTGACCTTTCTTGTGCAGGGCGTCAGTGTTAACAGTCCATTCCAGCTTATCATCCAGGTGTACCCCTAAGTACTTGTAGGACTGCATCACCTCTATGTCCTCACCCCGGATGGAAAAAGGTTTCAGCGGAGACTTATTCCTCCGAAAGTCCATGACCATTTCTTTAGTCTTGCTGGTGTTTAGCTGGAGATGGTTAAGATGACACCACTCCACAAAGCTGATAATCAAGCTCCTGTATTCCTCCTCCCTCCCCTCACTTATACACCCCACAATTGCAGAGTCATCCGAAAACATCTGCAGATGACATGCCTCAGAGTTGTACTTGAAGTCAGAGGTGTAAAAAGTGAACAGGAATGGAGCAAGGACATATAAGCAATAAGTATAAAATGGCAAACAGTAGTCTGGAGAAGATTCCTTTGAAAAAGACTTAGGAGTTTATATTAACACATCATTTTCATCTTCCAGACAAAGTGGGAAAATAGCGATGTTATGTTAATTTTAAAATCTTACAATGCACTAGTTTTAACTTATTTAGAATACTGTGTACAATTTTGACCCTAAAAGATATAGCTGCTCTAGAATAAAACCAGAGACGAGTGATCTAAACTCAAAGCAATGTTTCTCTGGTGGACTATAAGAACTATAAGACAATATTTATGCTGTGGATTGTGGAAACTACAGTATGGAGAAGTGCATTTAAAATTGAGAACAGAGAAAACTGAGTTGAAGGAGTATGGAACAAGCTACCCAGACATTTTGTCAAAGCTCACATTCATTTACTTATTCAATCCATTATTCAAAATGTTTCCAAAAATGACTAAAAACATATATCTAAACTTCAATATCTGCTAGAATTATTATTTAATTATCGTAAAATATTTGTGTAATGGATGATTTCTAGTACAAATGATCAAGTAATAACTATTAAATACAAATGTTACTTTTTGGTTGCAACATTCAATTTCATTAAAAGAAAAGATTTCAAGAAAATACAAAACATACTATGTCCAAATAGTAAGGCACTATATATGTAGGCACACACTCACTATGTATCATTTAATAATCTTCCTGTCTGCTTGTCTTCAACTCACACAACTCAAACTTGCAAATTCTAACAAATTCCACAATTATGCAGACATGCGTTCATTGTAGAATTATTCATTTTGCATCTAGTGTGCAACCTAAATGATTGAAATGCATACACTGTGACAGTATTGTCATTCACTGTTGTGAGGCAGCAGCATTGGTTGTAGAAAATAGGCAATGATTCAGAGAGTACATAATTAGGACTTACTGTTACTGTGAAATTTCAGTTACTGAGTTACCATGGTAACTTATTAGGCAAGCAAAGAGTAATGTAAAAAATCTATTTTTATCCCGACCATATAATGATTTTTATCACATGTGGCCATGCTCTTTCAAATGTAGAGGAAAAAAGATCACCACACTTTCTGTAACTTTATAGCAAATAACCTTCGGGAGCTAGGCGTTATCCTTAATTCAATCATTTGACAAAAACAGTGTCATTAGGAATGATCCACTTATAAATGCTCATTTGTAGTACCTAGGATTTGAATAATGTTTTGATTATTTTATTAAAACCTCATCTAATACTAGCTATACTAACAATTGAATTTCCTTTAATGAAACAATTTTAAAGCCTTAAAAATATATCCAAAATGAGTAGATTGATGTTACAGGGAGAGGGTATATGAAACTTATGTATGAAATAAGTTTGTCGCTTTAGTACATTTTAATTTTGCTGCATAACAAAAACAACAGATGTGTGAAGTTGTTTCCATTGTCTCCTTAAAATATTTTTCACAATTCAGAATAGAGTGTTCAAACTTATTCAGAATAGAGTGTTCAAACACTGCATTCAAGGCTGGAAGGATTCACATTTAATATCCTAGGCTTCTAATATTAATAAAATAACAAGTTCTACCACTCAACAATAAGGAATATCAGAAAGAAGACTTATATATAGAGTAGTTTCTGTTTCCAACAATGCTTTGCTTTTGCAATAGGACATATAGACGCTCAAAACCCAAATGTGGCCAATGGATATGATGTACTGTACAATAATTAGATAGTTGTGATCAAAGATGTCTCTTTCTTCTCAGAGGAAGGAGAAATTCAGTGGCAGGGTGAGGGTAAAAGACCAAGTTCCAACAATAATGTCAAATAAGGGGAAGTGTTAGGTATTCTCTAAGTTCTCTCAGGACCTTTATTGCTATAGAGTTGACCAACTGGAGTTTGGATGGTTGCAGGAAATCTGGCTTCATCTTTGATATTTCAGCAGAACATGACGATGACCCTGAAATGTGCTGTTTGTCGGGTTAGTTCTTTCTTGCATCTGATCCATTTTAATATCATATATGTGTTTCCTTCCTGATTCCCAGTGGATCCATGTGAGGCTAATTTTATGTTTCTTACGTTCCCTCGTCTGTGGTTAGCTGCTTGAGAGAACCATTCATTAGCCATTTCCTAAACTGTAGCCACTGAGCTACAAAGGGTTTTAAAAACCTATTTGCACTATTTTAAAAACAAGGAAATGGCCCATGGAGTCTCAATGATTGGATGCTGCTTTAAATAGTGACAGATAAACATTTATTGAGAGTTCTATTCAATGCACATCAAGAGAGGAACGAAAGATAGAGTGAACAGACAACATGAAGCAAAAAGAACAAAAAAATCCCCACAACAGCTGAGAGCCAATCTTTGTGTGTATTGATTTTGATTGTCACATGCTCATTGTCTGTGTTAATAGCAACCCACACTGCTCCAAGATCTCTCCGCCACCCCCAGCAAAAGGCAATCAGAATCCCTGTCAACTCGCTAATTCGGACGATATAAAAGTGGTAATGGAATTCACTGCAGGATTACCCAGGCCATCCAATCGGCTGCCATCTCGGTGACATATCTCTCCAATCGGCCGAATTTAACACCCCATCTAATTTATGTCGTGTAGGGAATGGGAATGAAATGTTAATAAAGAATCTCTGCATCTCGTCACCTTAACTGCAGCCTGAGGCTTCCAGGCATCTGTCATGGAGAGGCAGAGAGAGAGAGGAGAGGGGGGCGACAGAGACAGAGGGAGGGAGGGAGGGAGGAGCTGTAAGATCTGGCCCCAAAAAAGAACCGCTTTTGGAGCTGCTCATCAGGTTTGAAGACAACCTGACAAAATTGCTTGATTTTTTTCCCTAAAACCAGAAACGATAGTTTGCTTCTATGGAACACTTTTTAAAGGGTTCAGATTACTGTTTATTTTTTTAAGGTAATTCCAGGCACTTGGCATTCATGTAGCAGCTGAACCGACAAGCATACAATAAAGGGCTCCCGAGTGGCTCGTCAAGTAAAAGCCTCCGTCCGGAGTACAGCATGAGTTCCACAGCCAGGAGATTTCTGGTCTGGATCCAAACTGTGCCAGTCACTGACTGTGTCAAAGAGTCCCCACTGGCAGAGCAAATTGGCCAGGAGCAGCCTTGGAATTGGTTAGGATAGAATCACCTTGGGGTTATTGACTGAATCACAACAAAGGGGTGGATATGTGGCCCTCCAAATGAACAAGATTCCATCCCTTGGATACTTTTACCCAGTCTGGACAAAAATGTAATGCCTGATTTTGTCCTTCCAATTGAACTGCATCTATCAAGAAGACTGACGGTAGCACCGACACACTTCTTGTGTATAATAATTCACAACAGTGTAATATCAATCAGTGATGAAGGAAACAGGAATAAAATCTGTGTGATTACTTTGAGGGTGAGCAGTCTTGCAGGGGACTGCCACTTCTAATCCTGAGGGGGCTGCAGGTAGCCCTTGGGTAGCAGTTGGGGAAATCCTTAGTCAGGCCATTTTCACCTTGCCTTTTGAGAGCTTGGAGTAGTTTTGACATAATCCACCTTTGTTCAAGTACAACTCCTTCAGACTGTATCTCTAAGCACCATTACATCTCTTTAAGTCTCAGCGTTCATCCATCCATTCACTTTCTAACTGTTTTATCCCTTACAGTGTTGCAGGGGAGCCGAAGTCTGTACTGGAAAGCAACAGGCGCAAGGCAGAATACAACTATGTTGTAATTACTTTTAAGGCATTATCTGATGACATTAAAATGTGAAATCATGATGAGTACAGCACCATGTTTATCCTCCTGGCTACGTCCCGCAAAAGTGAAATTAGTGCAGAAGCAACTTACAAATTGTGGTTGTAAAGAAGTGAGCAGAGGAACAAAAGCAGTGCAGTACTAACAATAATTTTGCTCACCAACACATTACCATTTGGCTTTGAGAGAATATTTTGGCTGTAATAGAAAGTAAGGAAGCCAGACAGTAGATGAAACAAAGAAGAGGTCAAGCAACAGGTAACAGATTAAAGGTCTGCAAATTGTGTAAAGTGCTAACTCCTTTTACTTCTTTTACCAAAAATGAACCTTCATCTGTATGGACATCACAGAGTGGTCTGTATATTAGTAAGCCTGCTTTGACAATCAAACGATGTTACCTCAGGATCATTTTCACTTTAAAGGTTCCATTACTGTTTCTTATAACCATCCCTTTGTGGTCAGATTCAATTTCCAATCTCTTATTGCTGAGGTAGCGTTCTATTAAAAGTCATTGCTTTTGCATCAGCCGTGACTTTGGGAGAGCCAGGAAATGTAAAGGACAATTGACTTTTAATATGAATCATGCTGTGATTGTATGACACTGGGTCCTGTCCCTCTGAATTGCTAATGGTAAAAGAGTGTCCAGCACCGGTATCACTTCATTCTGCCCTTTTAAATGGCTGTTTAATGAACAACAACAATAAAAACAGGAGACCCCCACCACCACTGCAGTCACAAATACTGCCATAGATGGTAATGATGGTCCAACAATTTGTTAATGGCATCTCATGAGAAGTCTGTGGGGGAGAACCTTAATTGCCCAGCTGGATAGAAGTTTACCAGGCACACATAGACATGTCCATTTAAATTCCATTTTTTTTTACAAACAAGTTTGTCCCAGAGCTACATTAGAGTACTGGTTCATGGTGAGAACCTATCTCACTCTAACATGTTACCTTTGACCCTGTGCTCTCAATTGAAGTTCATGTTAGGAATGTTGTAAGGGTATACGTCTTCCACCTGCATAACGCTCTTTGGTTAAGAGCCTTGCTCTACCTATCTGATATGCTAGAATATTGATACCACACCTTTATTTCATCAAGACTAGACTAATGTAACACCTTACTTACTTATGTTACTTCTAAGGTACCAAACAGGCTTTCATTTGTCCCAACTTCAATGGCTAACAAAGTATTTTTCATCAGTAATTCCTGTCCTCTCTCTGTAAATTGTGAAAATTTACAGCCAACGTTAGAGTGGACATTATTGTTCTCAAACACAGTATAAAGCAATAAAAGTTTTATCTCCATATTATTTAAAGGACTTGATACATGAGAATAATTCTGATTCAGGCCTTAATACTCTTATTTACGTATTTACCCACTTTTGAGTTCATAACTTTGCTAGCTAACCCAGTTCTGTTTCGTAACAATATTCAGTGTAATTTCTTTTCTTTTTCTGAGTTATTCTTTTTCTTTTTCAATTTTTCATCATATTTTCCCACAGAAATTTTTAGTTTGAAAAGGCCTGTTCACTTCACCTAAACAATAGTCAAGTTCGTTTATAGCGTACGAATTCCCTTGCAGCGTATTTTTAAATCAATGCATTGCTGGTGTAACGATTGCCTGCCTGACATTTGAAATCTTTGTGTCATTGCAAAAGCTCTCCAGAAACAATCTTCAAGCCAAAGGTTGTATTTAATTGAAGGAAAAGTTCTCTGAGTTTTCTTGTTTTCCAGTTTTATCCATATAGCACTGTTCCTTTTCAAAAAATGAAAAGAATACAAATGATATCTTCCTTTGTAGACCAAAATTCTTATTACTCAGTTCTTTTTCAAAATGAATTCCTAGCCTGACCTAACAGAGCCAAAGACACAGAGCTCTCTGAAGATATGCTAACCAGTTCATTTTGCAAAATGACCCCGAACAAAAACAGCAGAGGAAAAAGGCCTATGGTTACCTGAGAAGCAGAGTAAACTCCAAGTGTCATATGGAATACAGTATGGATCTCTGCTTGACTAGATTACTTACATGTAAATTACTAGGTTACTTAAAAGTATTCCTGGAGGTATTTGCATATTTATGAATCATTCAAAACATAGCAAAAACAATGCTACAATGACAAAAGAAACAAAGGAATATTGTCACTAGATATTTGGCTATCAAGTGAGAAATGAGCACAAACATAATGTCAATACCGCAGGCAATATTTGCTTGTTAGGAGCCAAAAGGAGGGTTTGAAGACACTCGTACAGTAGAAACACAAACTCTGACATACTCCAGATGGGATGAGCCACTTACTTACAGGCCTCTTAAATAGGATGAAGAAACAAATTTCTTAAATTTAGAAGTCAGGACAGTATCTGTGATTTACAGTTTATTAACAAATTCAACCTTTTTGCTCAAAGGAGCCTAGATATTTAAAACCAGTGACACTCATCTATAACCTGGGAATGATCAACTCCTGTGCAGCAACTCTACAAAAATATATCACTGTAAAAAAATGAAAATGATAGGACCATTGCTTAAAAAATCTGCCTTGAATTGAGCTGAGTGTACATTAAAGAAAAAAAGTTAGAGTGCAGGGTGGGCAGGACAGACTTCAATGGCACCCAGTAGTCTTGAGCAGACTTTGCTCTTGTAGATGTCTAGATGAGATGATGCCAAAGCTTGGCTGAAGCCTAGCAAAGCTAACAGTGCTGTTCCAACACTGCAGTTGCTTTGCCTCCTACGTGGGAACAATAATACTCTGTCTTTCAGAAGAAAACCAACAGCCCATGCAAAAACACTGGTAGAGCACTTGTCAAAACATTACGTAGCGAAGACAAAACTGAGAAAGGTGGCACAATGAGTATTATGTGGATGTTGTGTTCCATTGCTTACTTTCTCGTAATCAAAGAAGTGCAATCAGGCATAGAATATAATAGTACTGCGTAATATAATAATATTATTGTTTCACAGTAGTGTGTGCTAAATACCTTGATGGTCTGACTTTTCATATCACTAAGTATGCTGCTTATAGCTGAAAGCAATGCTTGTAAGCATTTTCATCACAGGAATAAGAAGTCACAGTTATCACTTGTCATCTATTTTTTGGGGCTAATGGATATCAAAGCAAAGAAAAGTCAGTTGTGAGTGATGGTTTTCTTAAATATATTCCAGTTCATGCAAAATAGACATTAGAAATATAAAGAGTAAGCCTTTGTCTTTATACAAATGTACATTAAAAAAGACAAACAAACCATCTCACAAGCTAGCAATAACTCAGTATGTCCAGGTTTTTATGACACTCATGGTAGCAGAAGCCACATTTTCAGAGTTGAAATGAAAAGTATATTTTTCTACCCACTGTTTTACAGCAGTAGTTGAAATCTTTTATTTGAGGACCTATTACATTTTTAGTTGCATCAAAATTTTCCACATGTATTGTGTAATGCATGTCATGTAAATCTATAACAATTTATTTTAAATTTGTATAGAATTTTTTTTTACAGAGGTAAACATTTTCTCAGTATGTTCTCACCAAACAAAACTGAAGATTATCATCAGGACTTGGAAAGAATCTTGCAGGAAAATCAAGAAATTACTAGTAACAAGAAATTACTTTCAGAAATAATAAAAGTGCATCAGACACATCAGTCACAAAAAGAGAATACTTTGAAATGAGAATGAGCTAACACTCTTCTGTCCTTGAACTGTACGTACCAAAGCTGTTAAGTTTTAAGAAGTACAACATGCTGTTTTATTTTCCTGGAAACTGAACGTTTCAGATTCCTAGTGACTTTAAGTGCTGTTGTCGTTTGTGGGGTTTAAAATGTCAAAACATTGCCTCTGGCACTGCAGCGAGATTAGACTGCACAGAGAAGGTTACACATGACATTTCTGATAGTTTGACAGGCCTGCAGAAATGAGACGGCACTTTGCCAATCTCCCTTTTTGTTTTTTTTTTAATATCTCTTAGAAAGCATTTTAATAAGAATCTGGCATGGTTACAATGATAAAGCGTCTGGTGTAACAAACAAGAACTCTCCTCCCATCCTTTTAGGTTTTCGTTAAACACCTAGGTACATATTTTAATGAGTAAGACATTCCAGGTGTAATGTCCACACAAATAAAAAAATACTAGATTTCAGGTAGTGCCATCTTTGTTTGTTATGTAGTTTTTTAAAAGAGATCAATTCAGTATCAGAACTGCAGACCTGACAAGTGTAGTGGGATAGAAAGAGAAATCAGTTTCTAAAATAAAATACATTATTCCCTAATAATCTGCATTGTGAAGAGGTCAGCATTAAACACAAAGCAGTGATAAATCAGTTTAGGAACACATGAGACTATTCAGCTGCGTAAGTGCAAGCACAGTTGCAGTTTACAATAGCTTTGTCGATACTCAGAAGAAGTAAGAGACCTGGATTTATTTATTTAAATGAGGTCCTAGAGACACTGCGAACAGGTGCATTTTCTCACCTCTCCAAACACAGAGCTGAATTATAAAGTATTAAAATGCTGCTCAAATACTTTCTTGAGGAAAATTGGTGCAACTGTCTCTTTAGGCTTTTTCTTCTTCAAGGGTTCACAAGGAAAAGAACAGTACCTCAGTCTTGAGGTTGAAGAGCTAGTCTGATGATTATATAACATACAATGTTGGCTTCCAGCAATGTATTTTATTTATTCTCAATCAGAAAATAGTTAATGCAAAAAACAACAAAATACAAATAGGAAGTATACAGCCCAAATCTCCTTTTACCCTCAGTCTCTCTCTACTTTCTCTGACTCCTGCATGGGAGCTCATTCCTGTTTCATTTTTTAAATCAATTGAACTACACTCTTCAACTACAAACATAAGAACGCTCCACAAACGTTACAAATCTCAATCCTACACTAGCAGTGATTTAGACAAAGAACATGTGTGCATGTTCTTTTACAGCCACAGAGTAGTAAATGGTCAGGCAACTCTTTATGCGGAAAAGGACCACACTGCAGAGCAGCTTCAAATTGATTTTTTCATGTGCCAGATTTGGAAAATACCTCAAGTCTTTTATTGGAATCTCATGCAACACTAATTTAAATTGCCATAAGATTACATTACATTGAAACTATGTGGAGGCAAAAACACTGATTGGAAGAAGAATATTCAATAAAATGTTTTTTTAATTTATTTAATATTTTATTAAGTACTTAGTTTTCACACTTTTAAAGTTCCTCGTTAAAGATTGATTCTCAAAATACAGGAGGTAGGCTTTCAGGAAAATATGTGCTTGAATTGAGAATCGGTTAATAGATACAAAACAGTGAACAGGTCAGAGGCTAAAAAGTGGGGTGATGTAATAAGTGGAGTTCCACATGGATCTGTATTAGGCCACTGCTGTCTCTAATTAATATCAATGATATCACCAAAATAGGTGGATTAGCAAATATTATTGAAGCAGCAATTGAAATTGATGGTAGCAAAATCATAAACTATAAATACAGAAAGGCAAAAGCTGAACATGAAAAGATTTAAAGACTTAAATATTTACGTTGACACATTTTCTACATCTTCTACACAATGCGGGAAAGCAAGGTGAAAGGCAAACAAAATGTTAAGATATATGGTTAAAAGTGCAGAATTTAACTTAATTGATTTATATTAAACTGTACAATGTATTAGGAAGACCTAATTCAGAACATTGTGTACAGGTTTGGTCACTATGTTATCAATACAGCTGGTGTCAGTCCAGATAGGAGAAAGCAAATACTGTACATTCTGGGGCTTAAGTGTGTGTCCTACAGTCTGAAGAAGCAGAACCTTTTTAATCTTCAAGACTATGAGTGGACCTGATCCAAGTGTTCAAAATCTTCAAAGGCATTGTTTAACACAGCAAACTGGTGGCTTATTAGGAGCTATCACATGTACGGTGCCGTACAAACGTATTCAGCATGTTCCAAAGATGTACATTTTTTTTTTACATTAGAAATGATTACACACATTTGCAATGTGAATATTATTAAGCAGACTTGAATCCCGAAACTTTGCTTTCATGGCTATGCATGAAAGCTAAAAGCTAAAATATATTGATTAAGTATTCGTCCTCTTTGTTGTGGCAAACTTCAACTAGTTCAACAAAGTTACTTTGAGAAATCACAAAGGCAGTTGAATGGCTGCCATCTGTGTGCAATAATCGTGATTACCATTATTTCAGAATAAATTCACCTCTCTCAGTATGGTCTCATAGTCTGGTATCAAAGTTTATTTAACGATTCAACCATGAAAACCAGGGAGCTTTCAAAACAACTTAGGGATAAAGTCATAGAAAAACAATGATCATGAGAAGGGTGTAAAAAAATTAAATACGTTGAATATTTGTTTGAGAATGGTGAAATCTATCATTAAAAAGTCGAAGGTGTATCGTACAAACCAGGCACTGCCTAACTGAGTAGCTGGGCAAGAAGGGATGTCATTGTGAGGCCAGCAATGACTTTGAAGGAGCTACAGAGTTCAATGGTTGAAATGGGAAAAAATATCAGCATGTCAGCACCATCCCGGTGTCTTCACAAAGCTGAAGGAAACCATTATTGAAAAAAAGCACCATTTCAAATTGCACAGGGAGCTTGCAGCAGAGCATGTTAGTAGTATTGCAAAATGTTTTGTGGACAGATGAGACAAAATCTGAACTTTTTGTCTAAAATGCAAAATCTTACATCTGGCACAAACCCAACATCAAAGCATCACCTAATCAAACATATTCCTACTTTCACACATGCTGGTGGCATCATTATGTTATGGGGCTATTTTTCATCCCAGAGACTGGGAAACATGTCTAGATAAAGGGTAGAGCAAAGCACGGGCAGTGGGAAATTTGCTTCGGTCTGCTAAAGTCTTCCTGAGTTAAAAATTCAACTTTTGGTAGGACAGTGAGCCAAACCACAAGCTTCACTGGAGAGGCTTAAGAAGAAGAAAATGAAATTCCTTGAGTGGCCCAGTTAAAGTCCTCACTTGAATCTTATTGTAAAATCTATGGCAAGACTTGAAAATTGCTCTCCTGAAAGGCCCCCACCCGGTTTGACAAAAATGAAAAGTGGGTGAAAAGTTAGTAAAGTGTGTAAAGTGTACGAAGACATATCCAAACAGGCTTGCAGTTGCAACTGCCGTCTCATCCAAACTGTTGAAACTAATTGCTGTTTGCACCAAATATTAACTCGGGTGAATACTTTTGCAAACACATTTTAGTTCATTTTTGATTTTTCTTTGCAGGTTTCATTGATAGTTCATTTTCATGCACAAAAATGTTTGAGTTTTGATTAAAACATACTCACTTTAAAAAAAATGTGCATAGATCATTCATAATTCAAAGAAATGGGCCATTTTTTGAAGGGAGTGAATACTTTTGCACGGTACTGTGTATGGGCAGTGGTCACGGTCTGAGCAAACTGACTAAGATTGTGTGAAATCCTTTAATGCCCCAGCCAACACAATCCTGCACATTGCTGGACGCCAGCACAGAATGCTCCCCTCCCCAGGCTGCCTACACTACAGGTTCATTAGTATGCAAAGAATGTCATTGCCAGGAGAGTGAACGAGTGAAGGAAAGACAGTATTTTATTCACGGTTGCCGGTATTATGGGGCTGAGAGAGAGATTCGCATTATAGTAATGTGAAAGTCAGCGCTCTGAGATGATGCCCCCGAGCCAGCCCACTGATTGGCTCCTGAGCACTTGCTGTATTTATATGTAGAAAGCAAAGTTCATTGCTAGTTCAGAGAAGAGACTGCCTTAATGCTGGGTAATTCTTCAACAGCCAAGAAGTGATTTGAAGGCAATCAAGATTTTTTTTTTCCCCTAGCATTTATCTTGGGCCACCAACCAAGTGTGACGAAAGAGGCTTGTTTATTATGAAAGACATGTGAGTGACTGATCAATGTTTGACTTTAAACCCGGGAAATTCTAAGGTGGTTGGGACACTAGCTATTGGGTAAGACACCACAACTGGACACAATTCCATACAGCACAGAAACAATTACAGATAAAACCGTATTCCAAAACTCTTAAGGAGCACGCTCCTGCAACAACCCATATATGGATGGCAATGACCTGCAGGAAAGCAATACTATACAAATACACTTAATGTTAAAAGTAATTCCTGGAAGGAAGGCCTACTGGGCCAATTGAAATGGGGACCAAAATAGGACATTTAAATAATTATAATGTTAATAAACCATTAATGTGGAAAGCACTCAAATATAAAGGGGATGAGTATAAGAACTATAAGTCTGGTATCCCAACCATCACATTTTTCACTACATTAAGTTTAGAGTTTGCTCAGTAATATACACTCAGAGACTGTATAACACTTCCAAAGTTCTTTTTAATAATATATTTGATATACAGAATTGTTTTATTGTTAAAAATACAAGAGAAATATACAAACACATTTTTATTGTGTCTTCTTATTTCTATATCATGGCCCAAGCACGTAAACACACAAATGTTGGTTGTCTCTTCTTAAGGGCATCACCAGATTTATAGTTCCAGACTTTGTCTTCCTTGACCACACAGTGGATTACATTTTGGTGGACCAAGCAAGATGTTGAAACCTTTACTTTACACTTTACACTTGAAGGAACTGTGATGAATAGAACTACATCATATGTCACCAGTGTAGAACCTGGCAAAACCTGAACATAATGTCTAGACTTTTGCTATTTTGGAAAAAATCAATCCATAACTAAGTCTATTTATTATAATTTTTGATGGACCATGGAGAATACAACAGTTAAAAGTGCATTTCAGTCATTCAGAATGTCTGTTTAAAGATATCCATGCCTCCCTCTCAAAGTGTCTATGCGCATATGTGCATTTGTGTTGCAAGTGACTGAGGTGGGTGTGCTCTAATACAGAAAACTGCACAACCAAGCTTTTACGATGATCAGCCAACCTGACTCTGCCATTTTTATGACTCCAAGCCTTTCAGAGTGCCAGAGTGTGATGATTGCATTCCTACTAAACAGAGCATGGCATCTTTTACAGAGCCATCATACTCTCCTTCTGCAATCACAGTGCAAGGAAATAACTCCCAGATCCACCCTGGAGTGACATTCTGTATGTTAGGATCCCAGTGAAGGAAAACAGCCGAAATGACATGGTAAACAAGTGCTACCTCTGCAGGGAAAGAGAGAGAGAAGGAGAGGGAGAGGGGAAGAGAGGGAGGGAGAGAGTAGGAGACATAGAAAAGGAAAATTATCATCCGCAACGCCTCATTATGTTTCTTATCAGGCTGGTAACGCCTGCTTGACCGTTTCACCCAGCTCCTGTCGGAGGCTGTTCCATCGATTATCCTCATTACAGTGGAGAGCAGGCAGCCAGGCAGGCTTTGGCGCAAGGTGTGGGAGAGAAGCCCTGTGCCTTGTTCTAAGTCCGAGGCAAAGGAACAGACACTGCAACAATCCCGGCCATGCGGACTGCTAGGGGTGTTATACATGCCACTTCAGTTAACATTGCTCCGTGTACTGCTGGTTTATAGATTTACACTTTTAAGAGAATGAAGGGTGACAGCTCATGTGTTATGGCACTGAAAAGCAAATTAGAAGGATGTGACAGAGGTAATAATAATACAAGGAAAAGGAAAGGAACAAGAATATACACTTAATGTTTCATTTTCCACCTTGTTCTTTTCATTAGTGCACAGTGCTCCAGAAATGCTCAGGAGCTCTTGCTGTTACTTGACAAAATATACTCCTTTGTTTGAGGTGAGAAGAAAGCATGGTTCACACCAGAACTAATTAAAAAAAATATTAGGTTTATTCATTTTAGACCTGTAGCTTTTTATTTAAATTACCCTTTCTCAAGGGACGTTTTTGCCTACTCATGTTAGTCCACCTTTGGATTGGAGTTAAAAATTGAAGACTAAGATCAATTCAGTTGCCTTCAAATGTCACTTATTTTAAAATATAATCTTATTTAGTATATTAAAGATAGCAAATTTGTCTCCCTATCCTGACTCTAGACTATTAACACATTACATTCAACAGGCCTCCAGCTCTCAGATGTTAAACATCATCAATGGAAAAGAAGCACACCTGGAATTCATGAATTATGCTCAGAAATGAAGTTCTTCTTCCAAAATAGAGGAAAAAAGAAAAAAAACCTAACAACAACAATTATCATCCTCGCTCTGTCTGAGTCAAGAGTCTCCCTGGAGCCGTTCTTTATCCTTTAACCAGAATCAGCGCTTTTTGTCACCTGTTTGTACCTGAGTTTTTGTTGTCATTAAGTTTTGTTATGTGGCGCAGATGTGTAATTAAAGGCGGTGAGCGGGAGCTGAGCGTGTGCTGTCTCTGCTGTGGTGGCTGGTTGCCAGGCAGCGCACCTGGACTGGCCTACCCCGAGCTGGCTGCCCCTGCCTCTGGGGGCCCCTCAAAACTCTCCCTCAGTTCTGTAGGAAATCTGTGGTGCTCTTCTTCCATTTGTTTAAAGGGATTCTTCTGCACTGCCACCCCAGTGTTCCCATGAAGGGCCTAAAAGAGAGGAAATCACTAGGTGATTAAGCCAACCAAGGCTGGTCACGTTTCAGTCTTTGATGGCTGGGGATGTGGAGGCCTGACACTGACAGTAAGTAATGCCCATGGATACAAAGGTTTCACCCCCTCTACCATTTCATTTGAGACCTTATCAAATCAATTTGGGCAGTTTGTTTATTAAACACACTTTGTGGATCCTCCTACCTTCGAAACTCAAAGCTAGGTTCTTATTTCTACCTCATTTGCACTGCTGGACGAAAGCAGAGGTCAGACCCACGTTGCTCTTCTGTAACCACCAAACATAACTAACCTCTTCAACAAGATGCTGAGAAATAAGCTATGAACTATTACAACAGACAATACAAGTGAATTAGTCTCAGGACCTAGTTCACATATACTGTATATTGTGCTGTACATTATATATCAGCTCACTCCCAGTGGGTGGATGGAGTGTGCATGTTGCCCTTGGGAAAGATAAGATCCTTTATGTTAACATAAGGCAAAACACTTTAAAAAAAGTTTAAATAAGTTAAACTTATTACTTAATAAATAAATAACTTATTTTCTTAAATAAGTAGCTTTGTAGAAGTGCTGTTTTCCAGTCTTCATATTATATGGTGTAATAATTTTTAAACAAATTGAAAAACGATTTGTTAGGCTTAATTATTGATACGTCAGTATTCAGTATTTCAGTATTCCCTATCTGGGACTCTTATCAGTACTAAATACTTTTCTAGTATTCAGTTCTTACTGAGAGTACAGAATGAGCCCCAGCTAAGTTTTATCAGCCGACAGTACTTCATGTATGGTACCTGATTGCAATGCAGGGATATGCAAATGCTTAATGCACTCACAATGTTCCTTCGTAACACAACGGTTATTTCCGTTTACGGTATTTAATGATAATGGGGTTCACAGAAGAAGTGAAATCATCTGGGGAAAATAGGGTCAGAGTTCAAAATTGTTTTAGTCCAGTTCAAATATTTTTTTAAACAGAGTTAGAACACTCTGACTTGTAAATAAACCTGAAATTATTTAATTCTTTAATCTTCCACGTAATAATCCTATACGTACTTTCGGAAGTTGATTATATATCTACGATATCCCACAAATTTAGTGGCATGCATGTTTGGGTCTTTTTATCCTACGCCATATGTAATTTAATACTTAAGTAATTAAATGGAGTAATTTAGTCATTAAGTACAGTTAGCCTCTGTAAGGTACAACTATTTTCTGCACATTACGTTCTGTAAGAATTGTTATTGACTTACAAAGGGATGGTTTAGAGCTGATGTATTGTATGGAATAGGAAATGTCTGTACATATGGTATGTAGAAAGAGCAAATATTTTGTTTTGCAGTTCATTTGGTTGAAAAAGAGCACAGAGAAAACAAATCAGGCAAAGTGGCTTCCTTTTCGAAGTCCCTACATGCACAACACAGATGTAAATCAGAGTTGAACACCAGATGCACAACTACAGAATGAAGCCAGTTGAAAGAATACCAATTAAAATCCATGGACTGAATGGAAAAAAGATGTCTTATGTCTTCGCCTGAGAATCAGCAAATTCTTGAAAATGTCTATCTATAAAAACAATATTGGTGTAATTGTATACCATCAAGCACATTAGTTCCCTAATAGAAGATCAGAGTTTCTTTTGTTTTGTTTTTTTTATTTATTCTCTAAACTAAATGCTATTTTTTTAATTGTAAAATTAAAAATTGCTTTATCGAAATATGACTTTTTTTGCTTTTTAAGCAATCCAGTATTGAGACTTTTCTGTTAAGGACAAGACATTGGAACTCTGCAACACCTGTACAGCACGTTAGATCCTTAAGTGATTTAGAAAAGTAAGCAAACTTGGTCCCCCCCATTGGTTCCATACCCTGAGAGGCAGCTTGTGCCCGATAAGGACTTCAGAACGCAATCCAGAAAGGTTTCTTTGAAATTATCCTCCTTTTCTAGCACAACCAGTTGCTGACCCTGAGTTTTGCATGAGCCATCCTTGTGGTGAAAAGATGCTCTCCCGAGGGCCACTGACTTACCTGTGTGGTCAGATCCATCGGGGTAGCGGGTGTGCTCTCCTTGCGGCCGTTTTCCGATGGGGAGCCCAGTGGGGGAGGGATGTTGCTATGCTACTCTGAGAGAGGGTCCCTGAAGGCTCTGCAAAGATGCTGAACACAGCACACCTTGCGGTGCAATAACAGACGAGCTTTTAATTTCCCTGAAAACAGCTCTCCATCCCAGCTGTGAAATTTAACAAGTTGGCAATTTTTAACCCATGCCGGGAATTTTACTGGGGACTTGCTCCATGTTTTTTTTTTCCTTACAAACACGAAGCACATATGTATTTTTTTTCCTTTAAGTTTTCATTCTTAACAGAAAAAAGTTCAATCATGACTTTTTATATCTCTAAGAAACGCCACATTTTAGCATCATTGTGATGTAATCTGATATCTGTAGCCTGCACCCTTGAGTTGGTATCTCATAACATACTAATTCAAGCATGGGTATTGTCTCATAAAGTACCATCTGGCATGTCAAAGCTTAGCTTTGTCTTCTCTACTGATGGGTTTATTTTTGCGTATGTGAAAGTACAATATAATGCATTTATGAAACAAACATTATTTTGCTTGCTGAGGTTAACTGTTACTGAAGTTGTAGCAGCAACAAGTCTAATCTTCCAAACTCCGTCTTCTTGAAGTCACCTTGATAATTCCGACCTGGTTTGTTTTGCACCAGGTTTGTTTGTAGAGGGCCCTTTTTGAAGTCTATACAAAAGAAAAAATGGTGAAAAGGCTTAATTTCATGTCTGTTCTTCAACTCAGTTCATTGAGTTAAAAAAAGAAAAAATCAAAAAGCTTTCTAATCTCTGCGTGCCCACTAGTAATCTTAATGAGCTTTCTTCAGGAGTAATTGAGCCTGTTAATTAGATTGAATTAGAGTATAATTACTACAGTGCCCAAAGCTTAATGAAAATACATTTTCCACAAGGTTTCCACTTAAACCTTTCATGACTGCTCACAGCGCATACCCTCAAACTGTCTTTGATGTCCCCACTGCAGTTGCTACATAAAAGGGATTAAATGGCTGCTTCTTAATTTGCCCCTTTTGCTCACTGTGAGATGTATTTTGGCATCTCGTAATTCTGCTTCTCCAAATTTGGCAGAAGCAGCAAAAAAAGAGCCCAGTATTTGATTACAATTATGGTTTCTTTTTGTTTCTGTCAGACCTGCTGATTTTATTGAAAGAAGAAAGATTTATTAAACATTCGTCTAATCGCTGCCCTCACAGCCAGTGGCATCTCCTTTGCTATATCATTTTTTTATGGGTTTGCTTTTAAATACCATATATCTAAGTGATCTGTGGCTTTAGAGATATGAAAACACACCTAAAAATGTTCACTTACACACAATATGCCCCCAGAAATAGAAACCTGTGAGGTTAAGATTTCCATTTATGCTGCCTTTGTAACAAAAGGTCCTAGGTGGCCCAGCAGGGACATTCACTGTCCATTTAACTGTGCTCTCCTGAATACTGTAGCCTAAAGTCATTGAATGAAATGAAGATGAAGCTGGCAGACAAAGAGCTCCACATTCGAAAGCCATAGTTGGTGCAAAAGCAGCTTTAAAGCTTGACACATTGAGAGTTTCTCATTGGAACAAGACCAGTTAGCTTTTGGCCCTGGGTGTAGCTAAATTTCAAATCCCTCATTTAAATCAGTGTTGCCTTGGAGAACACGTGATATTTTACTGAGCAGACAAGAGAATACTAATTTAAAAGACATCCAATGACTACGGCGTAACTATTCTCATTTCTGTTTTTCAGACAATTGAATAAACTTACTGAGTCTAAGAGAAAAATAGATGTTAACAGGTCACTGGCCTTAATGTATTATATTGGCACAAATGTACTCTGTGCTTTGTAGGGGCCAACAGCTGATTGTGTAAAATGGTAGAGGGCTATTTCATTAGAAATATAATTTTCTTGTATTTATTTGTATGGCTCAAATTGCTCCTCAGATTGTTGTCCTTCATGACCTCTGTATGCATTAATGAACCCTGGCCAGGCAAGCTTATTAACTTCTAAAACAAATTAGGGCTTAAAAGGTACTGCATTTTAATGCAGCTTGAAGTTCCTTAAATGCCTTTTTTTCTGTTGTCTAAAAAAGGATTATGGCTGGGTTCCTGCTAGACTGTGGCTTATCCTCTAAGAATATGCAACCTTAAGGGGATGGGTTTTTTAATCTATATTTTTAATGGCAAAATACAAGCTCAAATGTAGGAGTAATGTCAATTCACATCTAGTCATATTCTCCACAACATTTGTTTCACTGTATTTAGAACAGAAATATGGAGCAACAGATGTTCACCTCTCATGGAAGCACCATGATTTTTAGCTTGAAACATTGCATTCATTATGTATTAGACTACCTTGAAGCTTGGCATAAATTACTTTTGCACGGATTTGCCTGACAGTTAATGCTCTAGCTATGCTTGTGCAAAACAATAATGAGCGGATTACCTAAGAAGTTTGGATATATTTGGGTGTGGTGCATAATATCATCTGTAACATGTAAATAACATTTTGTAGAAGAAAAGAAATCCGAGTTGCATGATACATACCCGTAAAGTGGCATTATGATTCCATTGGCTGGCCTATATGGCTGGCGATATTGAATGTGAATGCCACATGACTTAGGATATATTTGGACATCCCAGTATGAATGGAGCAGTAAGAGTCACGTTGTGTTAATTCCCAAGCATCCTGAAATTGTGTCCAGTCTCATCATAAATCAGGCAGAACCATATAAGTAAGATCTGGGGAGGATTTTCACACCATCACGCACTGTAAATACAACAGTTCTGGCCTGGAGCCCTGTGAAAGTCCTTGTTTTGCAGCAGTTGCAGCAAGTTGCAGCATTCCCTCATATGGACTTCTCCACCGGTACCTACCAATGGACTATGAGAATTTCAAGTGTTATTTCGGCAAGGGGATTTAGTTTCAGGGCTAGACTGATGGTGAACATATGCTTTTAAAAGCAAGAAATAAACACTTGCATTGAGTGAAAATTTCACCAGCCACGGGTTGCTCTCTAAGTACACACCAGCAGCACGATCGTACACATTCCCCACTCATACTCATGCTTAACACGCAACAAAACATTCACCTGTTGCATGACACGGACATACATTCATTTGGTGTGCATTCTCCTCACTGACCTTTAAGGGATTTTCATTGAAATACATTTTTAAAAACATAAACTCTGAGGCTGATCTGAGGCTTCAAAGTTTATAATTTTTTAATCTGTGGTAATCAAATCTACTCGTCCCAGTTGCAGGAACAGATTCAGTGTGCTTAATTCACTCCTCCAAGAAACAGACATACTTCTTTCTACTAGGTCAGGAACAGCTTTAATTCTGTCTAGCTGCAAGGGACTCGGAGTCTAGAGTAAATGATGTCTATGTGTGTGCAGTAATATGAAGCAAGGTTTTGCTTTTAAGACGCTAGAGGTTCTCAGTAAGTGATTTGTCTATTGAAATAAAAAAAAACATTTACCTTGTGATTTTCACTCCATACTGTACCTTCCTAGGCTTATTAAATCAGAACACTTAATTATCCCATGGAACAGACATCGTTTATGTATTAAAGTTCAGCATGACTAATTTAAAAATGACCAAAACCAGGACCTTAATATGACGTTTGCCAGATTTTAATGTTAAGAGACTTCACACAGTAAGTAATGCTTTAATTAAAGCAGTTTTAACAGAATGATCAGAAGGTTCCATGTTCTCAGGGACAGTCTGAAGGAATTCAATCCAGTGCTAACCCATTAAATACAAAGGCAGGTATCCTTAAGGTTATTTGGACAGAAGCTGTGAAGTCCTAATTTAATCTCAGTTTTCCACCTGTTCACCTGGAACTATGGTATGAGCCTTGGGCATGTACTTATCAATTGACATATTCAATAAGAACCCATGTTAAGCAAAAAAGGGACCTCAGATCTCACCCAGTCCAGGGAGGTGATAGAGGATTAATCACTTTACCAGAGCTAGCCATTCTGAGACAGAAGAGTCATTGGAAATCTAATTTGATTATTCTTAGTTTCAGCAACAACCAGAACACCTACTGATTAATGTCCTCTACTTACAAGAGTGTCTTGTTTGATGTTGAGATGTGATAGTGCTGTGACAAAGTGAAAGGCTCGTCTCCCTGGAGCTGTTCAGCTTTCCAATCTATAGGAGGCAACACAGACAGCTAGTTGTTCACCTCCCACTTATCTCCAGTTAGAGTGCAGATATCATTGTGATTTGGTGAACCGGTTTGCACAAGGCAGCTGGAACTCCATCTTATTTAGCTACAGTATAAGAACACAACACAGCGCCTTAGTGCTGCTGCTGGATGAGACTGGTATATAGGTGCTGCTCTGTAAGAAGCCATTTGTCTGTGTGGAGGCTCTCATGTGCGGAATTAGGAGTGGTTTTATGGTATGGTTTACACCTTACTGTACATCTACAAGTAAGACTTTTGTATTCCTGAACTGGAGTACCTGAAGGTACCTAGAGGTACTCCACTGGAGGGGTTGAAGGTGAAGTGAAAATTAATTTAATGGTCTAAACACGACAGGGAATGGAACATTTAATATTTTAAATCTCTGGGCAATAAAGACATTTTTAAAAGCATATTTGAAATATTTGAAAAGCAGTCTAAGTAAGGATAAGTGAGCAATATTAACTCGTACTTACAGTTTTGCAATAAAACATGACAGTGGTGCAAATGACTCCACTTTAAAACTCCGTAACTACATGCTACACAAAGGAAGACCAGTGCAGATCCAGAAAACACCTGGTTAGAAAGTACCCCACGATGCAAAAAGTCTTGGAAAAACTGATATTATAAAACTACATATAAAATAATGTAAAATAAGAATATGAAGACCATTTTAAAAATATGGTATTACAATGCTTACCCAATACAAATGCCTTGACCACTGTAATAGTCACAGACTAATGGGGAAAGGGTTGTTAACCCTGCTCTGTGGTGTTTCCTAGAGAGCAACTTCCAACCCACATGTTTTTGATGGTACAGCATGAAAAGGGGTCCCAAATAACACAGCACTCTCCCATCTCTTAGCGTTTTCATGATGCACCAAGAAATCAGTAAATGAAAATAGAGGGACAGGGCCATTAATCTTAATGAAAAGAAAAAAGGAAATTTCATTAAGGAAAATTAATCTTTTAAATGACAATCGACATGTCTGGTGAAGTGTTATACTAAAGGAGCTATTGAGATTTTACTACTTCTTGTAAATAGTGTTATTCATCTTGAATTCACTTAACACCAGGGCTCTGTAGCATAAAACAGATTAAAAAGCCAGGTTTACCTTGTACTTACATTGTACAGACCGAGTAAACCTTCTAACATTTAGCATGCTAATTTGGTTAAGAGAATGTAGATGGAGGTTAGAGTAATCTAGACAACTCAAGCCAAGATAATGGTCCTGGCTGTGAGGGTGGAACCAATCATTAACATAGATTCTATTGCAGCACTGAGTGTGTTGTGAAGATAATCTTTATCATACACTCACCCACAAAAACAGAGAAGGAAAGAACAACTTTTACACTCCTGCCAATTACAATCAATTTAGTAAGAAAAATCAAAATAACAGCAACTTCTCCATAACATCATTTCATGATTATTAAAAAAGTTACTTTTTTGTTAGCACCCTTTGAAAACAAAAATGCTTAATGATGTCTTTGGAAAACAAAGGCTATTGCAGAGGTTTTTTTATCCATAGTCATTTGCGTTTCTTCTTATAGTTTTTATTTCCTTTTGTTCATCATATGACTGATATTACAAAATATATCCAAGACGTGGACAACTGAGGAAAAAGCATTCCTTACAAAATATCCAATTTGAATTGAATAATATTGCATACTGTGTGTATATGGTAGGTCACTTTAGTTTCATACTAGAACAGAGTCTGAGCTAAAACATTTTAGTTATTTTAAAACATTGTAAATCTCAATTGTAAATCTATCAGCTTTGAGGAAAGTCTGTATATAATACAAATAAAACTTAGGATGCATTCCTCAAGCTTAAAACCTCTCCAAATGTATTTGAACGGTCTTTTCTTGGTTTTAAATATATTTCCACATAGTCCCCATACAGCAGAAGTGTTAAATAGGACTTTTAACTAAATGGAATTGCATTTAAAAATGTGAACAGGAGGCCCTTCTTTACCCAAAAGGTAGTGAGAGTATGGAACAAACCTCCCAATCATGTTTCTGAAGCTGATACTCTGACTTCCTAGATCAATTAGATACCAACTACAAGTTAGATGAGCTGAAAGGTCCCTCGTTTGTAACCTTTCCAACGTTCTTATATATATTTTTAATTTTCCTTCTTTATCCCCTGTCTCAATCCAATGACAAATTACGCCATCAAAAATGAATGTCCTGCAATCTGGCAGAACTGAGTCTGTGATTAAAGACAGCTGTACCGATGAAGGTCGGCATGGCCATAATTCACAGTAAAGATGGCTGGATTTTATAATCTTCTCTTTCTGCGTGTCATGAGAGATCTCAGCTTAACTAGGCCTGAATAATTCAAAACCATCATTATGGTGAGGGATTTTTTATAGCATCAAATGGAGAAAGAAAAGAAAGGGCAACATAGCTTAAGGAATGGAAAGGAAGAAGGCAATCTGAATTGTTAATGAAGAGACCCAGAAAAGTCGTTTATCCCACAGTCCTGCCCTGACTTTTGCCGTTAAATCTTGTGTAATGAAAGCAAAGTGCCGCTGTCACTTATGTAACAAAAGCGACGTTACATTGGTTTGGGGCAATGTCCTGACTCTTGTCTCAGGATTATGGCATAAAAAACACCCATCAAGTTCTCTCATAAATATGTTAAGGAGGCAAAATTACATTATAAATTTGAATGTTATGAATGTACAAGGGAGCCTGAGGAGTTGTGTCCCTGAACTATGTGGCAAAAGGAAAGTAGGGTGATATTTCAAAAAAATTTACATACTGTCATCATTGAAGCTGCTGGAATAGCTGTGGAGAGGCACAACATGATTATTTTAACAATATTTGGTGTTGAAACCATTATGCAATTATTAAGTGGCATCATTGTAAACTTCTGTAAGGTCATCCATTATATCTCACCATCGTGTATATTTCTTGCAGAACTCTCACTACCTGAAAAAGGTCCTTTTTAAAATGTATTCTTAGCTGGAGTAATAACTCTAGATGGCTAAACATTGGAAAAAAAAATGATTTTGTCTGCACTGTATATTAAAGTGAAATATGGATTGGCGACAATAATGCAAGTGTGTTCATTATAATTAAATGATGCACCTTAATACAGTAGCCTGAACACCACTTGCACGTCCAGCATTTTTACAGCAAAATTTAAATAGACTGTAAGATTTTGTTAAAGTTTTTTTGCTTTGCTTTTCCAGTTGTACTGTATAATTTCAAACATGTTTACAAAGGCTTACCGCAGGGCTGGTGCTTGCAGGATTTATTTCTATTTCAGCTCTTAATGACTTAAATCAGTCATTTATTGAGTGCATCAGACCTATTTAACAGCTTCTCCCATATCTTTAGTTGTTGCTGCTTTAAAGAGACCTAGAAAAGCTACACATAGAGTTCACCAGTCCACCAGGGCCAGGCAGGACACCCCTGGCTTGGAACCTTTCCAACACTTGCTACTGTAACAGCCCAGGTAGAACATAGGTGAAGAAAGACTTTCTCCTCACTAGCACATACTGTACTCTGCATAGTAATATGTGTTGTTCCTTCATGCTCACCTTATTACAGGGTTTGAACAGCAAATACAAAAGCAGAAGATTTACTTTTGCATACTTGCATTCAAAGGTTTATTTGATAAAGACACAAGCAGAAGCTAGTCCAGTGATTCTGAACATTCTCCATTGCTGTCATACAGAATTGCACAACAGATGAAGCCTCTAGCCCATTCTTTTAAACAAAGTTCCTGATATATTGCCAAGCTGATGTGGACTACGGCCGGTAATGCATTACCATTCATTTGTGTTTGTGACAATTTTATTTTTTATACTTCTGCCAACTCCTTTGTTCCAGTTTGCAAGGGTAAATGTAATAAGGAGCACACTCATGAAGAGCAATACCAGCTTCAGAGTCATTTTTCAGCCCAGCGTGGATTAGCTTGTCAGCAGTTCTCTAATTCATGTTGGATCGCAGAGCTCTGTAAAGAGAGGAGTCGATTCTCTCCTCGACAATAAAACAAAGACGTTTGCTTTAAAATGTGGCTAACTTGGACAGCCAATGACAGCTTATCTGTCAGCGTAACATACAGGCTCTTGCCTGGAGCGAGGCAAAGGATAATTTAATATTCTAATAGAATTCAAACAGCCCTTAAAACTAACAGGAATGGGAGCTCTATTACCCAGAACATAGGAGGTAAAGCAAAATCCCAGAAATAAAGTATGCTTAGGTGACCACTATAATTTCTAAAGGAAGATCTGCAAAGAGTTTTACCCTGAACTGAATCCCAGTTTCTGTAATGAAATCAGGTCTTAAGGGGTTAGCAAAAATCAGCTCACCTTTTATGAACAGCAGTATTGTGATAACTCGTATTAAATGGTTTAGTGCTATTCTGTAATACTTTTGAACAATGAACTACTAAAGATAGGTTAAAATGGTGGACTGACTTCAGAATGGTATTGTCAGGAAGGGAGAGGGTGCAAAGACCACAAGGTTTAATGGTTTTTAGAAATACAATGCATGGGGATTCTTGAAACATTTAGGAAAGTTATACCCATCTTAAGGGAAAACATCTAAAAGGGTTTGAAAGAGATCTTGAACTAAGTTAAAAAGTACTTAGCGCTAGATCTCGGTCAAACCCTTTTAAAAAAATGCCAATTTTACAAAATTGTCTTGTACTGTATTTACTTCATTATTATCACTACACTAGAATGGTAACAGAACCAAAATGGCTTCAGTATCAAAGAGATTACTGAGATTATTAGATTACTAATATTGTTGCAAAGACTCCACAAAACTGGATACAGAACAAATCAACCTCTTGTGATAGAAAAGATTTGTACTACAGATACCATCTCATCCTTTTCATATCTTTATCGTAGGAGGGAAATGTAAATGTAAAGATATGTTTTCCAAGATGAATTTAAATGTGTTTTATGTAGAAACACACAGTAAAAACGTAAACAACTCCTTAAAGATGAGAGTGTAAAAATACCCAAAGGTTAAAGGCAGTGGGAATATCGGCATTGTGGACTCAGTTGTTCAGTAGTTGAGGTACTGTCTGCCCCCAAGAGCAGCAACAGTTGATTTTTTGTTAGCGCATCCTTAGCGTACTCTTACATGTTTCGGGCCACAATGCTGTGATCTCACCATGGGGCTTAGGCACAGTGTTATCACTGGAGTCTCATGTCAGTGAACTCTGAACCTCAACAAATCTCTTTCTCTTCAGGGGTGACATGGGGTCCACAAAGTTAAAGAGTGACAAAGCAGCCATACAGAAACAGTGTGTGCATGTGGAGGAGTGTAAGAACTGTGGCTGGGGACAGAAGTATAAATAGTGACAAGAAATGGTTTAGAAGAACTGGTAGTGTGTGCAAGATTAAAACTTAATACATTGCATTTATGAAGGAGTTTGCAGCGTTTATTAAATCCTGCAAAATCCATTCGCAGAGAGGAGTACTTTTGTTTGATAAGCACATTTCAAACTGTAAAGCATCAGACACATTTCTACACATAAATTGTAAGTTAAACAACTGCAATGCGAGTGCAAGTTATTCCTGGTATTACTTGCCCTTTAATCTGTCACTTACTGAATTGTAAACCAAAACATTTCCACACCTGGATTCATTTTGCAATCTTTTCCCAGTCCATTACAAGTTTGGTTTCACATCATGCAAGTTACTGAAAACATGGAACATCACACTGAATTTGTGCGCATCATTAAATAATTACACTATTTGTGCGCAGTAGGGATAAGAACTTGAACACCCCATGATCCTTAAAGACTATGGATATGACTTGTACCTTGTGTGGAAAGGGAATTGAACTGTTTGCACACACCATGCAATATCTAGCCCTTTATATACATATTTTTATGTTGTTTTTTAATACCAATCTTAAATTTTAAGGACATTAGACTCAAATAAATATGTCTAGCACTGTTTTTACAGCCATGTGTTATCATTTCTTCCTGTACATGAACAATAGCTAATACAGCTCTTAACCTCACTGCCATCTTGGCTTTTCTAGGTGAGACACACGCTTGGCCATTTACACCAGTTTGAAGCGAAGGAAGGCAGAGAAGAATATGAGCGGGAAAGGAGAGAAAAAGAGAGCTGAGAGAAAAAGAGCAAGTAAGAGAGAAGGAGACAGAGTGCCAGGCAGGATTGCTAGGGACAGATGATGGTACTGTAAGTCATAAACGAGAGGCACACAGCTTGCTGACAATATGCTGACATCATAAACAGCACTTCTAACAAATAAATAAACATAATTTAAAATCTGCTTTATTAGAATAAATAATAACTCCCCTTTTTAACATCTGCCGCCAGATTGACAATAACTTTTTTTCTCCTCAGTCAAAAGAAATTTTATAGTGCTGTTTTCCCCTCAGGAATGAGTCACTGTCATCTGTAGACACCTCAAGAAGCTCTGTAGGGATGTGGAAAGACTAAACAGTTGCTAAGAATGGATACTGAGATTTTATTATCTTACTGCTCAGTTATTGTCTCCTTAATGCTTTTAACCCTTTCACTTTAGAACAGAGACCTTACTTCTGTGTTATTGTCTGATTAGTAGAAATAAAGTGGGTCTACCATGTATTTATTAATTACGTCACATTTTCATTCCTTTTAGATGTCATCTGACTGAAATGTTGTAACCATGACATTTATAGAGATAAAACAGTACTTCTTAAGTGCCAAATTAAAGTTGACCAATTAGGAATTATTCTGCTGAGTATTCATTGGCAGTATATTCTAAAAATGGAAAATGGTGAAAAGGTTCAGCACTATTCTTCACGCTTTCCCATCATTAATGAAGCTTAAATAACAAATGAAGATATTACTGGGAAAACAGAGCCTCAGGTTAATGGGAATGCATCCACTGCTGAGTGACCAAGGGGAGATGACAGTGTCATAACAGCAAAGTGACATCACTGTTATCTCGTACTCAACATACTGTATGGTAGCAACCCTGCCATCTTCATTTGCTTTACTGCTTTTCTCATTTGGCAACCACTCCTCGTGAGTGAAATCCTTGATGGATTTCAAGTGTAAGCTGCCCCTACACAAAAAAAAGATTTACCAAAGCAGCCATCATCCACACATGGTAGAAGCTAATGACTGGTCACTCAGCTGTCACATTGTTCAAATAAATACTTTTGCAATTGCGTGAGCCAATTGCATTGATGCAGGGGCATGTAGAGGGCCAACCTTATCAAATGAATGTAACTTCTAAGGTCACAGGTGTCTTAAACTTGGTCCACAAATCAAAGATCTGGCCAATGGTACAACGAGGTCGGTTGAACAAAGTCAGTGTCTGGTTACCTATTGTTAATCACATTACCATGCTCTCCAGTCTAGACCTAGAGTGAAGACCAGATTAGAAAGCCTTTACCTACTGATGAAACCTCTGCAAGATGTGGCCCAACAACAGAGGTTACAGCCTAGACTACAAGGGCTATGCCCTCTGGTCCTTTCCATCTGGATACTTGATCTGATGGTGGGATTCACCAAGGGGCTCTGGGACCTGCTCCTTCCACAGACAACAGAGAGATCAACCTGATATGAGCCAGGGATTGTCACCTCTGTGCATGTGTCCCTGGGAGCAGTGAAGGTTAAGCCATGTGTCTGGAATCTCTTTCTGCGCAACAGCTGACGCTACATGGAGAACAAGGAAAAAAAAGAGCTTAGTTTTAGAGGCAAAACTCTTGTTTGCAAAACTTTCAAATCACAGGTGTGCCATTCTCACTCACAGTTGTTAAAAATTCTGATAGATCTCACCGATTTGGGGCATACTTTGAAAAATAATAAAATCTGGTTACATATGATTCTGCATGCTCATTGCCGGAAATATGCATGCTATGTGTTGTTGATATCTAGTAATAAAAATCGTAATCTTTGTTCATTTACCCATCATTTAAAGTCTAAAAAAATCTGAATCTCAATGTGTGTTTAAGGCACGTATCTTTAAGTGTCAATATCTCTATGTCCATCGTATCACAGTATGAAAGTGAACCTATCAACATTTCCTGGGAGATAGCTTCCTTAAGAAATGTAGTAAATCATAATAACATATGCACTTCTTCAGCTGCTAATGCCTTATGTTATAATTGATTTAAAACAAAATAAATTATTGTGCTAAACTGTTTATACATAATATGTTCACACTATATATGAATACACATAAGTAAAAGCAAATACAAACTGAAGGTGTCTTAAACTCCACCAACAGCCACACAAGGCCAACTTTAGGGGATGGGTGCTGAAGCTTGATTTTGATTAAAGAGATCCCTGAAATCCATAAAAACAAGATTTCAAGGCTGTAAGTGTAGTGGAAAGTATTAGAAAAATGTGTTGGTGCTGGGACAAAAACAATAAAAAAGATCTAGAGGAAAGAAAAGATTATAACTTGAGAAAGTGAATGTGACAGCAAGAAATTGAAATATTTTGAAAGAATGCATTGGGGTGCAGACTTGTGGAACTGCAAGAGGAAACCTGAAGATGACTGATATCTGAAGGATGATCTGCGTTGATGAAGAGAGGTTAAACTTCGACCCACAATGCAGACGGGATTGATAAGTGCAGATAGAACAGGCTCCTAACCTCAGCTGGACACTGCAAAGGAACGGAATACAATTTTAAAGACTGGCTTCATGTTACAGATGGAAATACCACTAGAGCCACTTTCAAGACATGAAAAAGGGATTTTTCTGTTCTCATGTCTCTGCAGAACATTGCCTGCATTGCTTTTGCAAATGATATATACTGTAGGTATTCAAAATTAATACCCAACCTGTCCTTTGAGTTTAAAATGAATGCTGAGAGCTTACACATGTAGGCTCATTTGAAAGGGCCAGTTTCAGATATAACAAGGCTCATGGTATATACAGTAACTAGGCTGTTACAGTGAATTAATTTACCTGGTCATGCAGGGTCATTTAAATCTTCTTGGCAAGCCACAAGTCTTTCATTGTAAAAGGTTTTGATATTTGTTTGATCTGTGTGTCTTGAACACTTGGGTATACAGCCAAGGTAGTGATTCAAATAGAGGGTTTTAATCGGGATCTATCTGAATGCATATACAGTATAACACTAGGAAAAAATCAAAGAATTTCTTTACTTCTATAAAAAAAAAACCATCTTGCTGTTTAGTAGTGGTATAACAGGCAGGATCTAGGTCCTTACTTAAGAGATATTAGACCCATCAAGTAATCGTAATTGTTTTGAACTGAATCAACACTCAATACTCAGAGCCATTTTGAAAACGAAGTGATGAACATTCATTAACTGGCTAATGATGGAGTAATTCCTCACAGAAGGTTTAGTTTCTTTTTTTTCCAAAATAGCCCAAAAACAAAATATTCCACACATGAGATTGTTTAAATTTAACATAACTAAAGCAATATATATTTATTTAACATATCTAAAACAATATATATATTTTTTCCAATTACCTCACAGAAAAAAAACAGAATAAGAAAAATCATTCTTTTTAAATTTTTGGTCATCTAAATGTCAGCTGGATCTACATTCTTTATCTTTCATGTCTTTAGCCGTCATACTTTCCACAAGTGTCATTTTTTAATTACCAGATAGAGAACTTCAAATTCAGAGAGACAATTCCATAGAAGACTAAAAGAAAGAATACATTAAGTACAGTCCAAGGCAAACAAATCGTGCTGATTTCCAGTAAATGGATATTTACTGTTTCACTGCCAGTCTAGGTTCTGTTTTGACAAAATAACCACAAAGGTAGGGAATCAAAACATGTTAACCCAGTTTTAATTTTTGATTCATTGAGAACCAATTTCTGTATAAAGAATAGTCTAAGGTCCCATAACTATCTCAAGAGTTTTAATAATATTCTGATATAAACACAAAAGTAAACCAAAAGTGAGCTTTTGGTCATTTTTAAGCATGTCTTCCAACTGACATTTCACAGAGCAAACACTTTATCAGGACAATGGGAACCAATCAAACAGACTTCATATTTAGGAAAAACAAATTTCTGGACTTGACTGTTCCACACTCCATGCCATCCCACTCCAGGAGGTTTGCATAGCTGAATGAGCAAACGAATAACTCTAAATTGATCAGCTATTTACAGATTACACTATCCAGCTCTTTCTAGGGTGAAAATCTCCACATCATTACAGCTCAGCAAGGAGGCACATTTATATTTTCTTTAAATAACTCAAGCAATGATTCATGGATTCCATTTCTAATTAGAAATGACAGCGGTTTCAAAGCTGTGCACCTTTTTCAATCGTATTTCCTTTCCTCTGGTGAAGTAAGCATCAAAACACTTTCTTAAAAAAAATTGATTTACTCCTCCCTTACACTAATCTTTAAGTTCCCGGTAATAAAACTCAACTCCCAACCTGGATACACATTACCCTTTAAATGAAGGCTTGCAGACATCAAGTCATTAATTCTCTTAATGTAACATGTCAGATGGCCACCCTATGAAAATTATTTAGACAAACATTTGGAAATGGCAGCAATAAATCTGCATTATCTCTATAAAAAATCAGCTGGGGGATATGAGAAAGGTCTCGTCACGCCTGTTAGAGGCGTATTTGTATTTCAGCAGTGTCCGGCTTGTTCCTGCCACGCAGGGTTAGAGTGTTACAGCTCAAGCACTGATTGAATTACAATAGACAAAGTTAAAGGTCAGACCTTTCTGCCATTCATACCAGCATGCATTGGCCATTTTCAAGGAAAGCTGAGGTCATCAGAAAGGGCAAAACTTTGTTTGGTAACATTTGTCAGACATGAATTAAAAAACAAAAATTTAATGTGTGCGAAAAACAAATGTGGTTTGCACCAATGTTAACGCAGTGAGCCAATGCCACTTGAAAATAATATCATGAAAAAGAAACAAAATCTTTCCATTTTTAAGAGGCTGTCTCACACATTACTCAGGATACAGGACAGGATTTAAGCTTTATTATAAGAATGTATTTCAAAACACTGCCAAACCTTTAAGCCAAATATTCTCCTGCCACATTTATAAATCAAAACAGGTAAAACACAAATATAAACTACCTCCAAAGAATATTATTCGAGAGAATTTAAATGTTGCATTTTCAATCAAATCTTATTTTAAAAAGTAAGAGCAGATGCACCTTTTGTGTTTATTTTTAATCAGACCTCCAATATAATGGCTCTGTTTGTTTTCTAAAAAAAATCATGTTTAATTGATTCAAGTCACAAACTCTCTGTGAGACCCACAGTGCAATGTAAAACTGAATTGATTCTGTATATCCAATAGGCTCATAAACAATGATTTAATAATTCTGGTAGAAAGCTACCAAGACAAATCAATGATAGGCTGACAGAACAGCACTGACATAGTACAGTAACACAATGAATATATTATCTGAATTAGAAACTGCTGCATTTTCAAATTTATGGTAAATATTATTTTGATTGAGCTATTTACAGCACACAGAGCAAAATGCTTGCATGTAAAATTAAAAAGGAAGATATTGTGATTTCAGTTTCCTATTATATATGAAATGACATTTTTATTAGATAAGCAAGATAAATAAGATTTAAAATTCTGATTATTTTAATGAACAATTTTTTATATTGAAGCTGGAGTAGGCAGTGGATACAAAGACCTTGAAAATGTTTTCTCATTTTTAGGTCATAAAGTTTTGTGGAAACAAAAAACAATCAAACCTGCTCTCAAAATAATATAATCTGTCTAGTCATAATGAAATCAGCTACGTGAGCTAAAGTAAACTGCTTTGGGAGATGGCATGTTTGCAAAGCCAAACGTGACGGTTCTTATTTCCTCCCTGGTTAAACTGCTCACTCTACGGTAAAAGAGTTACACAAGTTTGACCAGAAGTATAATCGAGACTATTAAGTGACAAAACGCAAAACAGAAAGACAATGATTCATTGTGATTGTGATTTGACTGGTATAAATTCCATATCAACATGTTCAGAATCATAACAATCCAGAGAGTGGCCAGTTCCACCAAAGCAAAAGCAAAAAAAAAAACTCATTTCAAGAAAAATGTGATAGATGTGGAGCTGGATTTCTAGCAATACGATGCACTATAGCAGAAATAATGCAGACATGCTGGTGGTCTCTGAAATGTAAAGGAAGAACTGTAGATAGAAAAGGTATTAATGTAACTGAATACTTTCCTGTATGGACTGTGGTACAAGGGTTCCTTTTGACAAGAGTGATCACAGAGACTATTTGGAAATATTAACAGTTACACTGTATAGTACTTTACTGAAATAACTCTTACCCATGGGCAATATGTCAAAACCCCTAAACCCATCAGAATGTAAGGCTGAGGTCTCCAACCCTGGGCCACAAGAGCCGTAATCGAACAGGTTTTGTAGGTAACCCCTATCACAAAACTACTGATTAAGATCTGTAATACTATCCAGGTAATGGCTGCTGGAGGCCTGAGCTGTAGACTGTGTTTGATATCAGTCTTAAACCTCTGCTGTCATCCAACAGGAGGTAACACTAGTTAGAAGTACAGTATGTAGATTCCATTTCATTTATAAACATATTATTACATTTGTTTTTCGGCAGGGTCCAACACAGCAATATACTGTAGCAAAAACAGACAAACATCACCAACAAAGAATACAGTACAGCAGTGCTACAGGAGATAAGAGAGTTATTTTTTAAAACAGTCATTGCTGTGGGACAATACAACACTAAGAGTGATGCAGTAGGTCCATTTATTTCAACTTCATCTGCCAGCTAAAACGAGAAAGGGTACACCACACATTGACATCAGGCTAACGTTATAGGTTTGATTTGTGGCATTAGATCTAAGCATCTGTATTATTTGTCAACCATGTGTTAGAAAATTACACTGAAAAGTAAAAGGAAAAGATAAAAAACACTGTTCTGACCTGGGTGTGTGAGGAACTGAGGGGGAGAGTAGTCTTGGTGTAGTGGGGAAGTAACCTCAGTGTGGTCCTGTGTAGCTTGCACATTGATGCAGCTCCCAACTCTAATGTTAGATAATGTCCCAGCATTTGTATTTGTAAGTTAAAAAATACCTCACTGCATTTCACTAGACTCCCAGTAACATCATTTTAAGAGGACAAATAATAAATTGTAAAAAATAATAAATTTGATGGAGCTCTTGCAAGTGAAATGAAGATGTCAGATTTTCTAACAAGTTTAGGACAGCTTAGATTAAAGGAGCATAATATAAAAAAAGTATTCTTCCTAGTGACGCAGTTTACACACACACACAAACACACACTCCTCTCCTAATTCTTTCCCTTCCATGCTTGGTTCAAAATAGATCTGTATTCATCTATATGTAAAAGAAGATACAAATCACTTTGTAAGAAAGGAAAAAAATAATCATAATAAACAAACAATTTTGAACTGTGTGCAGACACATAAATTACACAAAGACTGCACTAAAAACAAAAGCTTTTTATCTTTTCAAAGCGCAGGTGCTTTATCATAATTTCCTTTCAGCAGTCACAGCAGCCATTTTAGGTCATAACAAGTCACTTCAGTCTGTTTGCCTCAACATTCTCCATCTGAATGTTCCCAATTGTGTCACAAAATAAGTTATTTTTACGGTGGTTGTAAGACAGGCATTGATAACTCTGACCCGACCAAGTTAATTTCAAATGTAAAATAATTAAAATTCCTAAATCTTAAAGCCTTGTATCTATATCTGCTTCAGACTGGGGTCCAAAATGGAGAAAAGTTAACCATCAACACAAAGGGGCCTGTTTTGTCTACTTATAATGAAGTGTTGGAAGAAAGATTCACAATCTATGGTGTTAAACACAACCTTAGTTGAAACAGGTGTGAAAATCCATTACTTGTTTCCAGTATTATGAATGGTACAGTAGGTGCAGCACGGTGACTGCTGAAAGCCAAACCTCTCTGTCTTGTGTTTTAGAAAGGAGGCAACAGGCCAACCAAATACTTATTAGAACCTCTCTAGTCCTGATGCTCTGCTTTCTGATAGTCCAGTGCAATAAGAGGTGAGGAAGATCCAGTCCACCAGTGGACATCAGTGTCCTGTAGACATGAGCATGTGTGCTGAAGCTGAATGTGCTACAAAATCCACATACTCTCTATCCATATTAACATAGAGATTTGTGTTTTTTAGTCACATTCATTCACGGTGTAAAAGGATATCTTGCTTGTGATTGCAAAACTGCACTGTCTTCCAGACATGATCTGTATTAAAATAATTAAGGTTTAATAAATCATTAATTTATTAAATCAATGTATATATACATATATAAATATATAGTATATACATATTCTATATTCTATTCTATATATTCTAGTTTCCATTCCTTTATTTTAATCTAATGTTTGCATCTACAGTACATTGGTAAACAGAGCTGCCTGTGGCATGAGATAGAAAACACTTTCTGTCCTAATTAAATTCAGTAATATTTCAAATCATTTTTATACCCTGATTTGTATTTAACCATGAGTCACAATGTCTAAGAAAAATAGTATTTATTTATAGGTTACCCAGATACTGTTGAATGCAGAAGGCAGAACAGACATCTGTAAAGAAAGATTGGGGAGTATGCGGCAGGAGTTATCAAATTATGACAATTCTGACAGGTGTGATGTTTAAGGGAATTCATGAATTGATTATGTAACTGGAGCTGGAAAAGCATGAATAAATGAAATATAATCCTTTTCTTTTCAACTGATAAGCAAAGTCACTTCCATAAAACTGCTTAGGAATAACTATTTAGCGTGGACAACGGAGATAACAGAAGTTGGCCCTGACTAAATTTCAGTAGTTCAGACAAACCCTAATTTAAATTTTAGTAGATGTGCAATTTGAACTTATTTGCTTTATTGGCATAACTTGCCTAGCCGTTATGCCATTAAAGCATAGTGTCAGAGAAGAAAGATAATGTGAGGACAGGACTATAAGAACCCCTCTTACTGAGGAATGAGCCAGGGAGCTGCTGCACGGGTGAAGATAGTGTGGAGGGTAGGAAGCAAAAATAAACTGTACAACTGGGTAAGCTAAAATCATGAAATTTATATGTACCTGTTTGATAGTAGGTGAGATTAGGGTTAGACTGCTTCCTGAACATTTGTTTAAATTTAGATCCACCTGCAGAAACTGCCAATCCACTAGTAGAGGTTGGGTTTCCATTGTATAGAAGAAAAAGTCTCTAAAAAACAAAGTCATAGTCGGGATTGTATTTTGAATGTGGTAGTCTAGCTGAAATGTTGAATGGTCTCATCTGTACATCTGAAAAACTGAATTTCTTTTTAGCCTTTTTTGTTCAATAAAACAAAATGGCAGCAGCAAATATCGGTAAAGAAAGCTGTGGTATATTTGAGGTAAACACCAGTCATGATCCTTTAAAGAAGCCCTGCGTTGCAGCATATCTATTTTGAAACATATGTAAAACAAACAAAAATAACTTTAAACATATGAAACATACACCTGACAGGGACTGAGAAGAGAATCTAAAGTTTTGCATTCCCTTCTTCATTCTGTCCAGTCTCAGAATTCTCACAATCTTTCTCAGTCTCTCTGTTTTAATTCACCACTGGATATTCACAGACCCAGGAAATTTACAGTATGCTAAAGGTGCACAGAAGTGGTTGTGCTGCTGAATTCCCCTTTAATAAACACCTAGGGCCTCTATTTAAGATTGATATGAGCTCTGGGCTTTGCTGAGGTAAAGTTATGCTCCCCCTCCTCCACCCCCCACCTTTCACTAGTCAAGGCCCAAGTGCTGATTCAAGCAAAAATTCCTGCACACATCACCATCTTTTCCTCTCCCTTTACTCACTACTCCCATCGCAGAACTAGGAGAGAAAGCAGAAAACCCTCTTTCGGCCTTATTTAAGATGGGTCTGGCAGAGGAAAGGAGCCATGAAAAATCCAGTTTTCTCCAAATCCCTCATATGGATTCCTTGCCCTGAGATTGCGCAGCCAGCCCTCATCTTAAATGTCTCTCTAACCCAAACCCGGTTTCTTGCTGCTTTATCTTAAAGAACAAAAAAAGAATAATGGGTGAAAAAGGAAGAACTCTTTTTCAATTACCTTCCTGCATCTGACAGCCATCACTAGAGGCTCTGTTTTAAAATAAGGGAATACCAAAGAAAAGGACTAAACTACGGACTCAACAAGAGCTTCTATGTCAATCTGGGGAACGGAAAGCAGGATGGATGCTGTCTCGGCTCCTGTCATCAATATCCTCTAATATAAATGTCAGCTGTGCCATTTTACTCATAGCTATTTCCCACACTGCTGATTACATTATCGTATAATAGAGGGGAGCTGGTCTTGCTTCTCTCTCTCTTAACCCTCCTCACAGTAATGTGTCAATAGCCTGCCTCCATGAAACAAGTCAATTTTCTGCCGGCTTGGCAGTGGAATAAATCTCAGAACTATCCAGAGGACCGGAGATATTTATATAGAGAGCGCGCGCATTTGTGTGCTCGACTGAATGGGAATGATTTCCAGCCTGGGCTCCATCAGAGAGGAATGTAAAGCAGTTCCCCTTAAGCCAGGCTCTCAGCGACGGCCTAGCGCATTTGTTTTACTTTGCCTGCTCTGGTTTAAACAGCAGAAGTAGACTTATATCCACGCGGAGTCTGTTTAACCACTCAAGGGCCCCTCTGTTTTAAGGGGAGTGGGATATTATGCCAGCCATAGATGGATTATATAAAAAAATAGGTTAGGATTGGGGGAAAGGATCTGTTTGTATTGTGCAACTAGGTTAATCTCACGAGTGAGTAAGCTCTTATATTATACCAGCCACAGGCTTGAGTGGGTTTAAAATGGCATGTTGGTGTGTAGACCATCAAATTCGCTTTCCACTTAGTGGCCCACTGTCTGGTTTGGGGCTGTGAGACAGATTCTAGCAAGAACATCAGTGAAATATCTCAGTATTAAAATGCATCCTTGGTGTGTTATTCTAGTTTACTGATCCTGTACATTAGATATTATTTTCCTTAAGGTTTTAAGGGAATGAAGTTACATCATTTGGGAAAGTAAAAGGGCAGCTACGGAAAATTCATGTGAAACATGAACCTAAAGAAGAGCTCCATCAAATTCAAATGCAAATGTTTAACAATGAAACTTGAACATGTGTACTTTTGTATGTGTAACCTTTAAGGTTAGGTTACAAGGGTCATCTTTACAAGGAATTTCTTTTAACCTAAGGTCTGAAAATAATGAACAATGTTGAATAAACAAAGCAGCACGGTGACCTTTGAGCTTTTTTTCTCTTCACACAGAAGAATACAGTAGAATCAGAAGACTGGGCTGTAAGTTATTATTCTCGCGTCTTTCATGCCAGTGCGATGTACCAGGCAAAGTGCAAGGATAATGAACAATTCTTGTGCGAGAGTCACCATAACCTGGATTGACACGGAGTCATTTACACTAAATGTCTTAGAAAAATTGGGCTGCAAGAGAATTTTCTTGTCATAGTTTGACAGCCATCTTTCTTTCCTACAACAAAAATATTAAAAACCTTTGCTAACCAACGGCTATGTCCATGAAACAAAGCATTTTACATGCAAACTTGTCTTTATCAAGTTACACAGGACTAAGGTTGTACAGGAACTACAATGCTTCTGAAAGCCTTTTCATATTAACCTAAATTAGCCAACCACCCATTTACCTAATGCTGCTTTTCCTAGTGATGGTCATGGCAGCCTAGATAGCTGTGTGTTCAGAATAATTATTGATGGTAGTTAAAAAGGAAAGTATTGAATTTTCAATATTTTTATTATATTTTAATCTTTAAATGTAGTACATTGACACACTGGAGAAATGGAATGTGAGATCATATATACAGTATATACATAGAGATTGAATACATATTACACATACACAAACACAAGCAAGTATCCAAAAACAAAACCTACAAAGTAGCAAAACTATAAATACAAAAGGTAAATACATGATATAGGGTAGATACAGCAAATACACCACATTCAACTCTTTTCTACTTTATGACCAGAAATTCACAGGAGGAGGTAAAGTGTAGAAGGTGGAACATTCAGTTACCGGGCCCCTAAACTGTAGAAGGACCAGTTACTGTATGTAAGAGACACCCCTATGGCCTCAGCTTTTAAATCAAGACTTAAGACCTGTTATAATCTGTTAGTGCTGCCGATACTCAGATACTCAGAGCATGGCTCATGATGTTGTCCTTTTCAATCCCACTTTACCGTAATCTGGTAACACACTCAGTCTCTATTTTCCCACTGCCTGGACCCTGGCCTTGTGGCCTAGAACAGGTGATAGGAATCTGTGTCCAGTTGACTTGTGACACAAGATCTTTGATGAAAGACTGGGGATACAAGACCCTAGATGGCCACAATGTTAGATTCTAGATGAAAGACATTTCCCTACACCACACAAATTAACCTGTGATCTGTGGCACCCCGGATGAAATACCTAAGGACTAACCAGAATGTGGAATTCCACACAGAGCTTTTATTTTTCTCTCCAAAGGTCTGTGCCAAGTGATCAACCATAACTGTACATAACACTATGCTGTATATATTTCCGTAAAGCACTGACAGCAACTAGATTATATATAAATGCATAGTACAAGGTGGGGTGGGTGTGGGAGGTAACAAACTTGTCTCAGCTGTTGTTTGTGAGAGGGCACTAAGTAATCAATAGCAGGATCTGGGTGTCAAGATATGTCAGATATGGACATTAAGGTAAACAGACCCTCTCACAGTGTCCACAAAGTATGATCTTTGCTTTGAAATATTACATAATCATACAGTGCAATATATTGTTTAATCACGCAGTATATGATATTGGGGCTTAGTTCATGGTAAACTGTTTTAAACCTTACAACTTCAGCATTCTGCTGGCCAAAGACAAAGAAATCTTAATGTCTAAAGCAATAAAAGCAAAGAAAAAAGTAGAACCCAAACAGAAGTGCAACATCTGTAATCTTCAGCCAGGGTACTCAGACAAACAGGCAACACACTTGTCTGATTTCACAACCCACCACTAAGTGGCAGCAGAAATCTTATGAGTGCTGCTGGTCGGTGCTAGTCTAGTGTTGAAGTGACACTGACATGGCTATGCTGTGACTGAGATCTGTTCACTGTTAGTATTTGAGTTCACTGTTACATTCATTCTTTGACCACAGCCACTATAAAGAATATACAATCTATGTTTAACTACAAATTCTACCTTATATATCCAAGATTGATCTGTGAATTTAGATGTTAAAAACATGTGAATGAATAAAATGGGTTTTGAAGGTATACCTTCAGTGTTGGGTCCCCAATACAAAAAAAGATTGAGCACAGATTGAGCTCTATAGCCCAGACCAGGTATCTGTGGCCTTGGTCCTGGATAGCCAGGTGTCTTCTTATTTTCATTTCTGCTAAGATGTGATTGACTTAATTAAATCACTCAATGTCTTAAACAGGAGGAGTTGTCATGTTTTCCAGATCTCTGCTTATTGACCATTTAAGGATACTAACAAAATCTAGATGAATGTGGATCCCCAGGACCAGGGCTAAAGATCCCAGTTGTAGGTGTACCAGTCTGATTCTGGACTTTGTCACTGAGCGGCTGAGATGGCTGAGATTCTCTGACCTGCAATGCATATCCTGCCTAATCCTGCCAGGACTGGATGAGTTACAGTCAGCAAATATTTCCTTAACTTGTCACATTATGGCAACCCCTCCAAGATTTGAATGGATTTGAATGAAGCATGAAAGCTTGCATAGTTGTCAGAGAGAAGTGTACCACTAATTCTGCTGTGTGCACTGTGGGATTGCACTGTGAATAAGATGGTGGCCAGTCAGGCAAGGCTCTGAGTGGTGTAAATTTTGTAGGAATGTGTTCATCCCTGTCAAACTGTATGAGAGCAATGGTGATGAGCCAAGATGATTACCAATTAATTGCCCATTTCAAATTGGCAAGTGTGTTAAGAAAGCCTTAGGTCCAAGCTAAAAAATCAAAACAAGAACACAGCCTTAAACGACTCTGTTTTACATCTGTAGTTACAATGAACAAAAAAAAATGGTTAGAATTCTAACACTATTTTAGATTATATGTCAGAGTTACATACTACAAACTAGTAGTAGATAAATATTTCTGATCATAAACAGCTTGTTTTTTTTTCTGGAAAAGATAAAATCCTTCTTTCATAATACCTGCTTTATTTGATAGTTATAGACTAAAACTATTTTCAGTAAGAAAGCATAACAATATTATCCTCCCTTATGAATGGAGAAAACAATCTCTCATATCAATTTTGTGACACTGTGCAGTATCCACAGACAAGTCTACTAAAGTATTTTTCTTATCAAAGATAAAGGCTAGATATATTCAAGCATAGAAATGCTAAGGTGAAAATGTCATGATACCACATGGACTGAAGTTTTAACTGTTTTCTCTTACAAATTAGGGTTTGGATTTCACTTTCTGCAGACCATGATATACTCGGTAAGATGCTTTAATGTGTTTTAAGTTCTTTCATGGTCACTTACACTTAGATTAAAAACACCAGGCTGTTACCTTATTTGAAATAAAATATTAACTACTACAAACAGAAGCAGTCAGTAAATGAAAAATAGAGAAGGAAACAGCTTTGAATAGCATGCTAGAATAGCCTACCGAGCAAGCAAACATTGACCTTTTCTTTCAATTATAAAGGGGTTAAAGGTCACAACCTTTTTTTGTATTTCAGCCTCTAGTGTCCTGTTATTTCTGAAATGACCACAGAATAGAATTTAAGAACAGAGAAAGGGTAAATCTGGCATTAAATGATCTTAAGAGTGATGCAGCTACAACTACAAAGATTGCTTTTTATAGAAATGATTTCCTTCTTGTAACCTGTGAATCCATAGGCATTACTTTGTAATTACAAAGCCAATTTCTTTGGCCAGACTTATTATACTTGACAATTGTAGTTTTGTAAAAGTTTGTTCAATCTCAAGTAGTTTTGTTAATTTATAGTTTCACAGAAAGGCTGACAAGGAGAAGATTTTAACTAATTGCTAAACAAATATCGGACACCATTGAACAATGACTGATTTATGTCAACATCATGTAAATGAAATGAAAGGCCACTTACACAAAAAGAAATTTTTCAAATATCTAAGGTTATACATAGGCATTTATTCACCCAATACAAAGCTATGACGGGGAATATTACGTATGCTATACTATGTTCAGAAATGACACTGAAATAATTTTCCTGTGACTTTTCCATGTATGTAATTTGGATTAAAAATGAAAGTTATAAATATGTATAATACATAAATCATTGACTTTGAACCAACACGCTACTTGTTCTTGGACTTGGGTAGAGCACATAATGTTCTGTGTGGGTGGAGGGGGAAGGATTATTATCTGCGACGCAAGAATCTCGTAAAGACAGGAATAGTGTAGCTTTACATTCACAGTTTTTAGAGCCCAATGAGTCCTTACACTGAATCAATGTCACAGCATTAAAAAGGACGACATCATAACAATTCCTACAAAAGATATTTGAAAATGCATTCACGGCTTTTATCCTTGAAACTAACTTTTTTTTTCCCCTCAAGATTGCTGTCTATACCTTCCCCTCCATTACTAAATGTGCATGTTAGGCTTTTTAAAACGTACCCATTACATAGAGTACACCAGAATCTTACTATAGGCTGTGCTGTTCAATTTTCATGGCAAGAAGAAAGAGGGTCTCTAGTCACACACCACACTGTACGGTACGTGCACCAGCAGTGATGTAGAAGGAGACTTGATAATCCATGATATTGCCAATACCAGTCTTGGGCATGTAATATTGTCACGCAGGGACTGGTTCTAGCCTAGATGTTCTGAGGAACAGAAAAATATTTAGTCATTTCATATCAAAGGTAAAGCCTTTCAATTTCCATATATCTTTGTTCACCAGCATGGCTATCATTGAGTTAGAAATGTACAGTATATGAGTCTTTCAGAAAAAATGCATGATTGATACATTATATTTTACAGTCTTGCAAGCATAAGGCTTTATACAGACTGATATTATCTTACCACAGAAAATAAGAAATCAACCCCAGTTAAAGGAATTTGTAAGACAAGATTTACAATACATTACAGTACATTACAAGTTATTATTTTTAAATATAAACTAATAATTTGTGGATTACTCTTTGGAGATATGTTTGTGCTAATAAATATTGTAAAGATCCTCAATGCACCACACTGTTTAGCTAATTCCCATTTAAGTTTGTGGTAAATACTACTATTGACATTATATTTTCACACTGTACTTGCCAAAACAACCAAACCATAAAATGTATGTCAAAGTATAAATTTAATATGAAGTATAGTATATACATTTGTTCCCAATTAAGGAGAAACAACTGTGTTCTAAAGAGATTTCAGGTTATTCTACTGGGGCTCTAAGAAGTCAGAATATGCTTAGGTTTATGATACTGCATTATACTGTCCCCTGCAAGAATTTCAAAGGGCATTACAAAAGTAATATTATTTTATTTCTGTCTTCTCATCTTCCATTAAATATGCATACACTGTGAAAATCTATTTCTATAGTTAGAAAATAATAATAATATGCTGTAAGCCATACTGTTGATAACTTTTAGAAATTAATTAAAACAACTTTACTTTCCTTTACTTTAAGTTGTTTGCTTTCCAAAATAACATTTGAACGAGCATGTCACACTGCCTTTTCTTTCCATCTTTCATGTATTCCTTCTGCAGAACTCATCAAATAAGCGTATAAAACATTTCTGAAAAGTGGAAGTTAGGTTCAGTAATCACTGCAGCAGACTGTGAAGGTGCCCAAATGAAACTGGTTAAACAACCTCTTTGTTAAAGCTTTTTGACAAGTGTTTTTTTTTTTATTCATTAGCATGTAGTTGAGAAATAAAGTCATCAAGTTAAGAATACATGAAAGGTCAATATTGTTTTCTCCCCCCATATTAACCCTTCATTGATTAAGCTAATTCACGTTTCCTGCGCTCAGCTCACTGGGGGAAAAGATCACAATGTTTCTCAGTTGACCTGGGCGCTTCCCCTGGGGTTTAGAATGCCAGTTCAATGAAGAGGGGCTCATGTCTACAGAACTAATTTTCACAATAATAGCAGCATATGCTTTGTATATTTAAGTCTATAGGGGTGGCAGCGGCCATATTCTTCAGAGTGGGATAGCCAGGTGCTTCATATTAAGCTCATGGAGTGGCAACAAATCATTTCACAGACAGAAATGAATGATCTGTCCATCTGGGGAACTTATTGCATTTATATGCTTTATGTACACAAAGATAAATAAGGTCTGGAAATCAAGCGCTTGGACTAAACCGCCTTTTATTTTTCTGTTAACAACTGCGGCTTATCACTGATGTAGACACTTGATAAATTATCAGTTTCAGCTGGTCAAGTGATAAGTGTATTTACCTAGTCATTTCAGATATTGTTTCATATTTTGTTTAATAAATTAGGTTTGATTATAGGCAGTTCTTTGATCCAGGACAAAAGCACTGTTTCTGTTGTTGTGGACACTTGGAAAGTAATTTTCGTAATGATAGATAAAACATGTCAACTGAAAAAGACATTTAATTTTGTCTTCTAAGAAACTAATTTATTTTACTTAAAAATGCATTTTGACTAGAAAAATGTATTCTCAATATTAAGATTATGATTACCAAACCAATTTTTTGTTGTATATATTGTATATTTTTACAGACAAAACAAAAAGAAAAAGACACTAGGTTCTTATAAAGAGAGCAATAAGACATATTCTTATAAGAATACTTCTACTAACCGCAAGTGCACTAACTGCACTGTCTTTTAGCAAGACAGTTCAAAACATGAAATGTCTTGTAAATCTATTTTAACAATAGCTAAATAAATATTAATGAAATACTAACACTAATAGCACAAATAACAATAAAAAAGTACACTCCTTTCCTGGCATCTGTTTCAGTAGTTAACAGCAATAAACCAAACTTGCATGATTCACTTTGAAAATACAATTTATCTTGAACATTTACTTAAAAAATCTTTGCTTTTATAATTATCATAAGGAAATTAAGAGTATGTTACATGTTTTTTATGAAAAGCTTGCACACTGTACTCTGACATCTTACTGACAAGAAATCTTACCGATATAAAAGCATGAAGGTTGTTAAAGCTTACTTTATTTTTAAGGAAAATCTAAAACAAGATCCCCCTGCAGAGCAAGAAAAAAATCACATTTATCATTTAAACTCAAAAGCTGTTAGAGGTTTCTTTTCACTTTCATGTAAATGGAAGAAAATATAACAAAGGTCCTATACAGCACTGGATTTTTGCAATGGAATATGATCATTTCTGTGTGGGAAATTTCTCATACGTGGAAAACGTTTATGCACACGGTGAAATCATCACCTTATTGAGACATTCATATGCATTTGTTTTATCTGCTATACAAACTTAACTGATATTAAAGAATCTTATGTTTTGAAGATTAAAATGGATTTAAAAATATGATAATCTTTTCCTCTTTCATTGCTTGCCACAACACTCCAGCGATATGGATAAATTAGGTCTAATATGAGGAAGAAAGCTAAAGAAAACAGACATTCTTTACCTGGTTACAAGGTGGATTTATGAGATGATTTTCAAAAAAAAAAGTTTACCACTATTGGCTTTTTAACTTATTAATTCCTATTAAAAACTAAAACCGCTACATTCTGAACAGACAAATGGGAGCTAGCAGATTCAGCTAACCTGGAATAAACACTCCCCAGCTCCTGAAAGTTGCAGTGACAGGCAAGCCTTCTATTATGGTAACTGAGCTCCTCCTAATTACTATTCAATAAACTCCTGTTAAATTAACGACTCAATTGGATGCGCAGTAACATCTGCTCCATGCGCCAGGCCCCTGAATCGTACATCTTCCTAAATCTCACCACGCCTGACATCTTCTCTGCACAGTTCCCTGCCAGAGGACAAACTATTCTAGGTATCACTTACAAAAACCACAACCTAAAGGTTCAGTTCCTGTGTGTTGAATAATTTGTGTGTACATTTCCAAGGAGTTTATCAGAGATTAGTATTCTGTACCTGTTATGCTAAATCATTGTAACAGCTTTTGAGTGAGTTGCATTCTGGGATTGCGTTTTAGACTGATAAAGTGCCTCTTTTCGTAGCAGAAGGCACCAATGCGCCTTTAAAATAGCCCTATAAATACTGGGCAAAATACAGATTGGTACAGCAGGCACTGAATTAAAAATCAATGGTGTTCTAAAAAAGAAAGTATCAGAATGGTCAGATGCATGATACTAACACACATTTCATGTATTTCTTAGTGGATACACTCTTTGCCTTTCAAAAAAAACTATAAAAAACTCCTAATAGTGTGTGTATAAAAATGCAACTTTTTTCCAGAACTGAAATCAGTAAGCATAGCAAGAAATAAAGTGCTGAGGGTATTATTATAGGATTTTAAAGAATTGTGTTCTTGACCTGTGAATGATCCTCAGTTTTCAATTGCATCTCAACAGAAGGAGGTGAAAATGGAAATTTGGAGAATGTAGAACCAACGTCCACTTTAGTGCCTTTTGTATTCTAACAGATTGGTCAAGGGAGAAACAGTAGATTGAGAGAAGAGAGACACACCAGGGGCCCACAGGTGCTTTCCGTGTCGTGAGTGATGCCTTTTGTCTGTCCCTGCATTTTCTGTAAAGTCGCAACTGATCTGTGGTAACAGATTAGAAACCACATTTGTTGTCATGAGTGGAAATGCAAAGATAGGAACAATCCCTATTCCTTGAGTACTAGCATTAAAAAAAAGATTAGCCGATGTTTGGGAAACGTGCTGCTAATTAGAAGCCACACAGTCACAAACAGATAACAGAAAGCTAATTTTTGCTGATTCCATAAATCACCACAATGGAAAACCAGTCCTTTTTCCACCCTGCACTCCACAATGCTTTGACCTCATTCTTTTTTTCTCCACATTTTGCCACAAACAGAAAGCACATTCATCAAGCTTCCCATCCTCAGTCTTGTTCCGTACCTCATGAATAGGCTGCTCATCAATAACCCCGAGCCTCGTTGATCTGAAATTATTTTCTCCAGTTAAAGTCATATGCTCTGCAGCGGAGGTTTAGTTGAAGTATTTACGCCTACGAGAGAGGAGTGTATGTTTGTAAATAGCTACTGACACTCCGGGGTCAGTCCATTAATCTCAGGCAGATAAATCTCTCATTTTGAGTGTGCTGTGATTTTCAACACGGGGCTGAAGTGTTCAGGTGATGTGAGAGCTGCAGCTACACAAAGGAGATGGGGAAAACAAATGCTGCCTCTTGTGAGAACTTAAAGGGACAGACATTGCTTTTCATAGCAGGAGCTTTTAAGGTCTATAAAGAATTCTACCCCTGGCCACTTGCTATTGGCTCAGGCACAAAAGCAGCTCATTAATAATGCCTGTTTAAGGGGCAGGGCTAATTAGAATGTGTGAAGGATGTCTCCTCTTCCCAAGCCAGCAGTACACATCAGTCATTCCATACTCACCTATTCACCTGTGATTGATATAAACAATCTACTCACCCACTGCTTACATTGGACTGTTTCCAGACACATTGTAAAGTGGACAGACAGCTGGAAAGTAAACTGAAGCCAATCCTCTGGAATTTTTTACTGTGTTGTCATTTTGTTCCAGCAATGGAACACAGGCTCGATGTCCACACACTTGCTACTCAAGACAGAGAGCAGAAGACTTAAAAATCGCAATAAAATAACAGCATAAGCGTGTTGTTATAAGTGGAACAGATTTTTTTTATTACCAGTATCAAACTGAGCATCATACATTCTCTCTGCCTTGCTCCAGGTCCCTAAACATTTTCAATATTGCGCCTCTGCTTAGCACAACTAACCTATATATCAAGCTGGCTGCTGAAGGTCAAAGCCCCCTATATCACTACGAAACCGATCGATCCTCCAAAGCTTGTCCATATATTAAAAATGGCTAAATACTCCAGTTAATCTCATAAACAGAGGGTCTCAATACGAATGGGAGGTCCAAGGGCACCATTTATTTCTCTGGTGTTCCGCACTGAGCTATGCGATTAAATTCATTGCAAAAATGATCAGGCACAATAACTCAGAAGCTGCTAATGCTGTGGCCAGCTTGAGCCAAGGTCATAATGCTGTGGAGGGACCTCCTCCTACAATGTCATAGTGTGGTATCCAGGAAACGGCCCTGCTGCAGCTTTGTAATGGCATTGATGATGGATGCAGAGAGCCGATTCCTATAGAGGCAATAATATCAGACTCCAGCCAGATATTGAGAACAGTATCTCTTTGGCATTCAGAAACAATGGTAATTTGTATCCCAAAACAAGAACTATATCATAGTTGAGTCTAAGATTTTGAAGAGACTGCTGTGTTCCTTTTCTAAGATCTGGTTAATTTAGACGTTTACCTAGACAATGTCGAACATTTTGAATGAATGGCTTAGAGTCTATAGTATTTTGTTCTTTTATAAAAAGAGATACAGAAGGTAACCAAAAAAGCACTGGATATCCATTTGGTGCTGCAGAGAGGAATTTCCTGCATATGTCAGTTTCATGTTAAATTATTGCAGCTACAGATAGGAGAGAAGTCTGAAAATGTACACAACTTTATTAGGTCATTTTGAATTAAATCTAGAAGAACCTAAAAGAACTATTTCAAATATTTATATTTTTCTGGCTTTAGTTTTGATACAGTTTTCTATTTTTCTATACGGTGTAATAATTACAGCAATTTAAATATTTAATTTTACCCCAGGTTGTTTTAACTATTAGCCTGAAAATGTGGCTTTACTAAACCTTAGATTCATTCAATGACTATTTCCCAAACAGAACAAAGGAAAAAGATCACATCAGAAGAAAGATTTTATGAAAAAGGTAATATTACAATTACATATCATTTTACAGGACCTCATGACAGAAATGAGCTTGAATAGAAAAGCACGCTATCAATATTAACATATAAGTAGTAAATTAATACTAAGATCCTTTGTGCAACTGACACCTCAGTTTGTTGTTTAGAACATATTCAATATATATTGAGTGTTCCAATGATTCGATAAGTCTCTCTCCCAGCCTGAGGCACAGAGATTGAAGTTATTTCATCAGATATTTCTTTTGGATGTTTCATTTTCACAACAACAGTTTATGATAATTTAATTCTACTGCTTATTACAACAATATATTTGAATAACTTATTACTTAAGCAACCAAGCTAACAAAACAAACAAAAAGACATACTGAGCACTTTAAAAATTATACTTCATCAGAAATATGCAATATGCAAAGAAAGATGGAGATTGGGCATCTTCTGGGAAGGGGAGGGGGGGTCAGATGAGCTTGAAAAGTGCTCGACAGGGTGTTTGTAGAATGTGCTTCAGGCAAAAAAAAAGACTAGTTGGAACTACCAATGGTAAAGCCGTGTCTTGATTTGGAATAGAAGGCATTCGTATTTTTTGCCTGAAAAAAAGCCAAGTGGAAAAAAATTATAGGAGAATGTCAGTTACTCTTGATTTTGTGCTTCTCATTTAAAAGATAAGTGTATACATTATAAGTTGCCCTGGATACGGGTGTCCACTGAGGAAAAAAAACATTTGTTTTGCCTCTGTATAATCTACTTGTCAGAAGATGCATTCAAACAAAGTTCTGTTCTGTCACACTGTTTTGCCAAGACACTGGTTTGCATATTTAAAAAGCAACTCTTTTTTCAAGCTGAAGCTAAATGAACTAAACGGACTTACTCCTGTACAATTCTGATTCTCAGAGAGGCCCTATCATTTGGGCCTGCAGTATACAGACATAAGTCTCACATACAGAAAGGGGAAGTGTCAGAGATCTGTCCCTGTTTTAATGCCTTCGCAAAGAAGCTCATCTGTTCTCGTAGATGCAGGTGATTGGGCTGGTGCCAGTCTGCTGTCCCGAGGCTGCATGGTGCCTGTTTGTTTTTCCAATATTTCTTCAGTCGCAGCTGAGGGGCTTTTTTTTATTCCTGCCTGGGGAGGACTGTTGCTGTAAAATTAGAAAACAACTGTCAGATTTTGAGCGGTGATAAATGTACCGTCTGACTGGAAGCTGCTTGTTATCTCTGTCCCTGCCTGGACAGGGGGGGTATTGTGAGTGTGTGTGCGCACTTGGCATTTCGAGCAGCAGAGGAACCAGAGCAGAGAAAAAGGAAGTGAGATTTCTTTTCCCGATGTCTGTCTGCTGGGTTTGCGCAGAGCTGCATTTCTTTTGCCTCTCTCAAATTTGACATGAATGATGAGATTTATTGTTTCTTTTTCTCATCCTCCCCATGTTACAGACATCTACCTGGGAAATCTCATTGAACCAGATTGCATTTTTATGTTATTGATGGGAGTAAGGCATTCAACAGATGTTTCAAAGACAGGAATCTTTAGTTCTAAGATTAAGCAGGGGTCTTTTTTGCAAATGTTATAAGGGGAAATTGGAGATAGTACAATTACATTAAAAATCATCAATCCTGTTGGAACCCATCAATATGGTAATGTCAAAGTCACTTGTGTACTCAAAGTGAAGAGTGATTTGAGGGCAGGATGTGATGGTTTATGGGAAACTCACTGCAACGTTTTGTTTTGTACTGTAACTTACATCATGGACATGTTTCTACTACATTTCTAGCCATTTATCTTTCTGATTATTTTTTAGATTCTTTTCTGCAAATCTTAAAGACTTGCTTGGAATTCTTCTATGTAGCATATTTCCATTGCAAACAATTTAGGCAATAATGCTGAACAATAAAGATATGCTACCATAAAAACAGAAATTGATAGGAATTTGAAAATATCGACTATTTTATTAAACAAAACTGAAACATTTTTACATCTTATTTAATAGAATAGTCTGTATCTTACCTTATTCAAGGTTTTTGAGAGTAGTAGAGTGATTTCTCTGAAGCAGGCTTAGTTCTGCTGAGAAAGAGACTGGCAAACTCGTTTGTCTTGTGCCCTGGGCTGGACTTGCACCCACTTTGTCAGAACCGAAAGGTTTCCCTTCAGGGAAGGTATATCTACACAAGGTATCACTCTGTAGTTTACAAACCCACAATTCACAGCAAAAAGTGGGAATAGAGAATGCCAGGCCAGAAGAAAAAGGATGATAGTTGGGAGACACTTAAAAAGTATATCAAACAATACTCTCATTTTAAGATGCAGTTTGTAGATTTTTTTTAACCTTATCAGACTGATATTACTCGACTCTTGTAGTGTATATTTCCTATGTTCCATTCTGACTTGACCTTCAGAGAGGTGTGAGGTGTGACTTGACTTGGAAAGGGGTTCAATAAAATTAGAATAATTGGAGACGAATTCATTACAATTACCAGGCTCAAAGAAACTTTTCAATGTAAAGTTAACATTCAATAGAAATGAGAAGAAAATGAGAAAGGTAGCCCCGGTGGTCTAATTACTGTACACACTATATTTACTCCTTCCATACACAGGTGTAAAATCTGAAATTAGAAAGGTGTGGGCTTCCGCCACAGGCAGATAATGGCTTGTGGGTGCTGCTACTCCATCTTCTCTCAATGAATCATAACAAATGGATGAGGTTCAGTGGTGATGTCATCAGCAGCTTAGGCGCTCTTTCCTGGGAGGAAGACACTCATCCATCATCAGCACTTAAAAGCAACTGCTATTTTTTTTTCCTTTTTTCCTGCTGAGCCTGTCGCTTTCTGTTTCTCGGCAAAGATGTCTCGCTTGGCTGCCCTTCGCTACCATTCCATTTTCAACACCTTTACCCACCCCCACTCCCGCTCTCTGGTTTAGCTACGCGCTGGTTCTTTTCTACTTAGGAAAGGCACCAAAGGGACAGAACTAAATTATGTCCAATAAGCACACAGTATACCTGCTTCAATAATTTCATGACTAGTAATGAGTCAAAAATAAAACACCTGGGAATGACAGATATCCCATTTTATTGTTTTAATATTGTAAAATATGAAAAACAGTTCTGGAACAAATACGTATTGATATTACTGCTCAATAATCTAATTGGTTTGACTGATTTAGCAGTAAAAATTACATATCTGAGTAATACGCGTTTCAGGATATTTTTATGCTGCTCGGAAAACACAAAGAGGTGGACAATGTTAACACATTGCATGTCGAGAAACCTCATTCGCACGCGCCACAAAGGTCACAGGAATTTTCTGATTTGCCATATGAATAATGAGGTGAATGCAGGCAACAGATTCACAAGCCTGTAAAGCCTGGCAGTAGGTTATTGGGCCAGGAGCATGTGTCACATGGGTCTTCATGCACATTTTTTTCCATCTTTGATTCTGAGGAGATACAATTCACCCAGTGAGAAGCCATTTAAACACTGTGGTTTCACTGACAGCGATGGATTGCCGAGAGTAACACCTAGGCATGAAGAAAAGATGGTTCTGTATGTATGCTGCCAGAAAGGGTACCAGCATTTGAGTTTGGAAGATCATACTCCCACTATATGACTATTAGAAAACTGTATGAGTCTTACTGACACAGGCAGTAGAAGGACATGTTATCTGTTCAGCTCACCCTAAGGCAAGGGTCTTGAACTTTAGTCTGGGCCAACTTCAATCAAGTTAGTTTTAAAGGTTTCTGAGCACAATTCTGGTTCCACATGTTTTCAGAATTGCTTTAATTAGTATTGGGGGGGGGGGGGGGGGGGAGAGTATTTGGAAATGAATGATTTTATGGTTATCTATTGTACTGACTGCACTGGGACTCCCCAGAAGCATGGTAAGGATGCCTGCTCTAGATTAAACACTCTACCTGTCTCCCCTGTAAGAAACCTGATCAGAGGGACTGGAAAGGTGTGTGCTACCAGCAAGCCGAACCAAAATCAGACACCCTTTTCATGTCTTTAGAGGATGTGGGAAAAAGATGGGCCTACTTGGGATCATAGAACCATTTTCACCATCGAACATGTGAGCTCCATGCCTGTGTGTCTGTGCCAGCAACAGAACAGAGCTTTCCAAATCAACTTTTTAAATTGATTTACTGTACAGTACTGTAACACTGATCAAGCACATTTGGTATGAATGAAGACAATGGAGGTAATGTAGTCTTTTGTTGTCTTGCAGCTGAACAAGATATTTCACACATTCATTCAGTCATTTCAGTGTGAGGTATGATGTGCTTTGCCACTCATGTGCATCATGTAATCATAATGCTTTATGTACTTTTTGACTGATAAACATGTATCACTGTCGATAAATTCCTTAAATTGATACATTGTTAATGTTTTCATGGTACAAGACATTGTGATTGCAAAAAAAAAGATCAGTAGAAAAAAACAGCAGAAAACACATCTACAGAATTACTTTTCATAAAAAAAGTTTCAGAACATAAATTGCAGGATTATGGGTAAATTGAACAGATGACTAAAGACTTTTTCTTTTCCTTATTGAATTAAGTCATTACATTCAATATAATTATTGCCTTGTTAAATACATTATACGGCTGATAAATATACAGTAGTTCTGCAGTGAAGCAATACTGTGAAACAGTTTTGCACTCAACTTTTTTAAGAAAAGTATTTTGTAATGACTGATCTTGATATTTATATGTAATAAACAATATATAGGCTTTATATTAAAAACTAAAAAAAATCATACAAGTCCAAGCTTATTACAGCAATTACAACAATATTGCTGTTGGTTGTACTAGCAAATTTGTATTGCAGAACAACCAATAACGGCACATTCAAGTAAGTTAATTAATAGGATGTAAAGACTTTTGAATTTTTGTTAAATACATAACATTCTAAATTTCTAATAACTTGAGACTATTTTTCGGCCGATGTGCCGGAATGAAAACGTCTTTTAAGTAAACACTTAACGATACTAACGTTTGAAAATGACGAAAATGAACATTGATGGAATGCCTTTCTTAAAAAGGGGGAATTTGAAGTGCAATGTATAATAATTTATTTAAGCTTTAAAATTAACAATATTCAAAATACAGTATGAAAATACGGCGGGAAAATACATTAAAATGTCGAAATGGTGAAGAACTGAGAAGAATAAAACATTAGAGTTATGAGAGTTATGAGTTATATGAGAGTTATGAAGAGTAAATCAGAGGATAAACTTATTTTAAAAGAAAAATGTTTTAATTTTCCGATGAAGGCATTCATTACTGTAAATGACTGTGTGCAAGATAAAAAAACACTGCCATGAACTCTTTACTCATAAAATTTCGCTTTTAACAGTTACGCGAAAACAGGCAAACTACACTTCGGAGTCTGACCAGAAACGTTTTTGCGAAGCTGAGCAAACACTTATACCCGATCAATCTGTAGATGAAAGCAACAGAAAACGTAAAGTTTTAAATTACTAGCATTTACTTCCCTAGCATGACTATGCCTGGCAAAGTAAAGCTAAAAACGTTTAAAGCTAAAGGAAGACACCGAACAGGAATGCTCAGTGAACACTGCCAAAGCATGTCACTTGTTTTTATATCCGTGTGAACATTACAAATATTGCTGCTTTTATTGAATTTAAAGTCAAAGGAATCATATAGTTAATTAAATAAAATTAAGCAAAGCTGTGAAGTGCTCTAGAAAGTGTATTTCATTGAGTGAAAATGAAGGTACAGTATACTGTAGCACATTTTAAGATAGTTCCACAAGAAAACTATCCACCGGTTTCGTTGTACAGTATATAGCAACTAAATGGCTATTTTAGAACTAAAAATTGCAACGCATCCAGTTATATTGTTTGTTGCACGGAAAATAATACCAGTAAATCTCCAAGAACTGCATTTACTCATACATTTAAGGTAGCGATTTTGAGTTAAAGCTCCTATGCCAAGAGTCTTCACAGAATTGCTACGAACTATCCGACTGCTAGGAGAACTGGCTACTTGGAATTAAATATATAACAGGAGGCTAAACTATACAATTTTCTTAAAACGAGATTTATTGAAGTCCTGTCTGTGAAATCACTGCAGTGTGAAAAGTTTAATTTATAGATTAGATTATTGAGTCGTGCCCCGCTACATTTTTCATTAGAGAAATAGAGGATTGAGCGTCTTGACCTTGTAATCTGTGTGTATTAAACAAGAACTATAGTTGATTCATACTAATTAGATAGATGTCTTTTTAGACTATAATATTATTCTTTCCTGTGTTTGTATTTTTGGATTAAAAGTAACATCGAGGAATATCACAAAAAAGCTATGATCGCAATAACAGAGTTAAATGGCATTTCTCTGAATTTTTGAGGATTTTTTTTGGATGGATTGTAGAGGTATGGATAATGCTTTTTATACAGGTCTGAGCTGTCCAGGTGGAATGGTAACACTCAAAGCAGTTCACGTTTTGAGCAGTCACTGGTGCTGAATGAACAGCTCCCGCTCACCTGGGTATCAACCGAAAGATAATAATAATTAATAATAATAATTGGTTACACTTATATAGCGCTTTTCTGGACACTCCACTCAAAGCGCTTTACAGGTAATAGGGACTACCCTCCACCACCACCACCAATGTGCAGCATCCACCTGGATGATGCGACGGCAGCCATAGTGCGCCAGAACGCTCACCACACATCAGCTATCAGTGGGGAGGAGAGCAGAGTAATGTAGCCAATTCATAACTGCCGGAAGATCACTAACTCTGCTTCAAATGAACAGAAAGTCTTAGTGCCTAAGGTAATTTTGGAGGAACAGCCCAAATGAAGAAGCTTAAAAAGAAAGAAAAAGCTTTTCGCTTTTCCCTAAATTTTGTAATATACAGACGCAATATGGGTTATTTTAACCATCTTACCTTCGCCATTGACGCCTTATTTTGTGCAAGATAATAAACCCATGTCAAAATAAATACTAGAAAATGCCACGCAAACTGATATTTATCCACATGAACTATTAATAATACAATATTAGGACAACTTTGTGGCGTGTAAAGTACAATCTCTAACTGCGATGATTAAACTTTGCGTTCAGTACTCAACCTAAACGTTCGTGCGAAATGATCATTTATTCTGGTTGAGGATAACAAAGGATGCCAAATCCGTGGGAAAATAAATCTAATGGAGAAGTAGTGTCCAACTGAAACCACAGTCGAAAAGACAAATGCAGAAAAAACAGAAGTCATGCTATGGTCCCCTCTCTGGTTTCCCGTAATAAGCAAGGCAGCCCGCACTCAGTTATTGACGGTGATTGCACAATTTACGAATAATACTATGAAAGTTCCATTTCATGTAATGAGCAATAAATATTATTGTAAAGGTTAACTCACTACAATTGGAGTCGGGTGTCCATTTCCACTGTAAGTGAAACAGCCTGACTGAGCATGGCTACAAATTTGGAGAGGAAACAACCGAGACGGAAAATTGTTCAGTAATTATCTCTTACGGATGTGATATCCGTGAAGTGTAATAAAATACAGACAACGGCCTGTGTATTTATTAAATGTTTTCGTATTCGAGCATTAACTGAATTCTTGTTCTACTCGCTATCTCAAAGTTATAAAAGGAGAGTTTTTTTTATAAATTACATAATTTACACATACCATTTGTTACTTTCTTTAAAGTATACCATTTCCTTTTAAAACGTTTCCTTATAACTACTTCTTAAATTTCTGTTCAAAATTAAAAAATAAAGATAAAGCAGTTGCACAAGGGCAGTAAAAGAAAATATATTTCAAGCCTGCGCGTAATATACTACACGTAGTAACCTATAATATTTTAATCCGGGCTATTGAAGGCGAATCATTTAGGGTTACTAAGCTGTCAGTATTTTAAGGGAGTATATGAACACTTTCATGTAACCAAAAGTAATTTTATTTGTTTTATCTTAAGTTGGTCACAGTACAGAACTGTTAACAACCGTGTGGCACGCCAGTAAAATATCCGCAAAACTCCAACAAGTAAGTTAATACATTTAGTGCAACTATATCATTAATCTTGATCCCACGTTTAGCTTTTTCAGCATGTGGCTTCTTTAAAGACTGTTTAAGACTGATAGCCCAGATTCACAATCATAGTTAAATGTCAGCAGTGCCGTGCGTTCCCAGTTACAGACGGGTTGTTACACCAAAATATTCCACCCTTTAATTCCTGCGCCTTTAACCAGAGCATGCGTCTCAGGCAGACCGCATTCTTTGTCATCCGTCTCTGGCCCTTAAATCCAGCTCAAATATCCCTTGATGCCAGGCTCAGTTTTCAGAGAAGGGCCAGATCTAATTTCACACTTTATCCTACAGCAGTACCACATTCATTACTCAGTTAATTGATGGATGAGTCTGTGCGCCTTTCTTGCAAATGAAACAAATGGGTAACAGACAACACCAGATTTAAATAGACATTAACACAGACTTTCCCGGCCAAAACCGTTTCCTGCATTCTGGTATTTATATACTGTACAACAGCATGTAAAATCACACTTTTTCTGGGATTTCAGAGCTATTGGCGATATCTTCTACAATCTATTTCTTGTCAAATATTTAGGAGCAATAGCACAACACCGATAAAAGGTATGATTTAATTTAAAAAAGACCATATTTTTATTTAGTCATGTCTGTCTGGAAACAGTTCCACAAAGAGAAGTTAATTATTTTGTTTTCAAATAAAAACACAGACAGATGATATACCTGAGAACAGCCTACTGCTGTCACCTTTATTTCTGAGATTTCATAGCGCAATTGAATCCTCCAAATAGCTGATGGATTACATTTGGCATTTTAGTCACAGTCTGGCAACAGTATCATACTCCTTCCAACTTTACTACAGGAGAAAATGTAATTAATAATTAATCAAGCCTGTGCTCTTGAAAATGAGAACCCAGTTCTGAGAGCTTCATAACTCACAAGAAAATGAGAGACAAGCAATTTAACAGCACTGTCTACATATTGAGCCAAGCAATATATTTTCTTCATAACACCTTTGATAAAACTTTAACAACATCTGATTCCACAGAAGGTCTTTCAAAGAATCATGCTCATAAACAGACACAGACTTTAAATGGTACATGCAGGCCTATAATAGCTCTATACAATCTGTCCAATCTTTTGCTTTGGAAATTTCAAAAAATGTGTATTATAGAAATGTCATTATTGCCCAGCAGTTTGTTACAGTACTTATTAATATAAATTATGTTGATATCTATCAAAGCCTGAATCCTTAAAGCCATCATTGATTCACTGCAAAAATACACCCTTTATGTAGACAACCCAGACAGAACTTTGTTATACATGAGGAACATTGTCAAACAGTTTTTTACATAATTCTAAAAAAATTCACCCTGAGCCTTTTATCATATCCTAAGTATTTACTAAGTGCATTTTGATTCCCAAGAATGTCCAAACTCAAAATAAACCATTAGGATTTACAACAATGGTAGTTTTGTTTCTATGATAAAGCATTAAGGAAGCACCTTTAGAGTTACATATAGGGACATATTTCTCATAAACTTCTAATAAATATTGTAAAAACATCTCCTTTTAGGATAGAAATTATGCATATGTGTGAAGTTACCACAAATGTAACCAGCATTCTTGTTTAGGGTATCAGTCATCTTGGAAAAACACATGTTGATATAGATTTTCATCAGTTCTCATGCCTTCTCTCTGTCCTTTACATTAATCTATCAATAACATGAAATATACTAAAGAAACTAGATGCCATGCACAAATCAGCAAGTTCCTGCCACTAACATGCATTAAAGTTTATGAGTTTTTCATCTCAATTATATTGTCATAACATGTTATGTTGGGTTTTGTTTTCTTCTTATTTGTGTACATAGATCATCTCATAGAAACAATGAAAAATGTGACATCTTGGTATAATAAAACTTAACCTAATAACTACATCATAATGTAGAGTACTGGAGAAAATGATTCATAAGGTGCAGAGGATCCATTATTTTTCAGCAGTGGGAAGATCAGAATGGAGGAAGTAGAGTCTTTACATCACCATGCAGGTGAAATGAGAGTCATCCAATGCATACTCCTGAAAGGCTACGAGTGTTTCCAAATTACTACAGGTGTTCACAAATGTTGAATGTAGATTGTTCAAGTACACAGTAGTTAATAATCATTATCTGTCTCTTATTGGGTTGAACATCTCATGAACAAGTATTATGGCAGTGTACTAGGTTCTTCCACCAGTGCCTGTACGTTCTACATCAAAAATCTGATCATAAATGTGGACTTCATAGCCTGAAGACAATTGTTTTACAGTGCCTGGCAAATGTATTCAGACCCCTGCACAGTTTTTTGTTTGCAGTCATGACACTGTAGAAGTTGCAATTAATATTTGTTATAAACACAACCAACTGCATATCTTCAAAGCAAAACAAACAAAAAAAATGAAGAAGTGAACACATAATTAATAAGAGGAAAATGGAAAAGCCATGACTGCATAAGCATTCAAACACTTTGCACTGGCAAACTAATTTAGGTTACCATATTACAGAGACACATTAGCTAAGTGGCCTCTGTGTACAATAATAGTAAAATCATGTGATTTCAGAATAAATAAATCTAATCTTCACCTTTCAGCAAGACAATGATCTGAAGCACAAGGCTGAAGCTACACCAGGAATGGTTTAAGAACAGAGAAGTGAATGTCCTTGAGTGGCGCAGTCAAAGTCATGACCTGAATCCTATTGGGAATCTGTGAAAGACTTGAAAACTTCTATTCATAAGTGATCCCCAAGCAACTGGAAAGAGCTTAAGCAAATCTGCCAAGAAGAATGGGGGAAAAAATTGACTAAGCCAGTGTGCAAAACTGGTACAGACTTGTCCAAAAAGACCTGAAGCTGTAACTGCTGTCAAATGTGCTTCCACCAAATCTTGAGTTGAATGGTCTGAAAATGTATGCAATCAACATATTTCTCTTAGGTTTTTACTGACATTAAATGTATCTTAATTTACCCTGAGAAGTTTTCAGGTTGAACATTCAGCTGATGAATAAAATATTAAGTTGAAAAAGTTTATATGCATCATTTTACATCATCATTGCCACTGCAGGAAGAATACATGTGCGAGGCACTGTACTGTACTGTACATCCCTTTACAGGAGGAACATCAGAAAAGACATGGCGAGTGGTGTGCTAGCTTTGAAACATGGAACTCAGAAAAACTGAATTTCTCTTTCTTGAGGAATCAAAAAAACACTTTTAAAAAATTGCAAAGCTTACGACACGGAGAACCACTTTGTCTAATACAGGGTTGTGGGGGAGCCAGAACGTATCCCAGAAAGCAATGGGTGCAAGGTAGGATACATCCTGGATGGGATGCAATTTTTCATTCTTTTAATATCTGATACACAACATGATTTATTTATAATTTACATGAGCATTTGTTTTCCTCTTCTCAGCCTTAATGAGACGTAATTTAATGGAAAAGCTGACTTAAAATAAAAGAAACATCTCCAGAATGTTGTTATGGTATTATTCCCCTAGGAAATGTTAAGGACTTATTATGATAATATTTGAGGTCCATCATAGTTCAACAAGTGATTTAGAAGCATTCTGTAAAGAATTCAATTAAAGCTGTTGAATTTAAAAGGTTAATGGACAAAACACCTTCAATTATGAAAGGAAGTACCCTTGAAGCAAATTCCACGTTTCAGTTTATCTTCATGTTAAATTTTGAACTCCAATAACTTCTACTTAAGCATTTTTCAAAAACCCAGGACCCCATAGATTCACATGCAGAATCGCTGACTATGGTACCTATTTATAAATCTCCTCTATGCAGAGTGACACACTATACATCAGTGGATTTTCAGCAAAAAATAGGGGAGAAGTATGAAAAGGTGCTGACAAGAAAAGCAGAACTGAGAAAAGCACACATGGGAGATGTGAGACTGACAGCCCTCAACCTGAGGTGAAGACTCAGGCTTGCTGTCCTAACTAGGAAATGGTCAATTAGACACATGCTACTTCAGTTACTGACAGTTCAGCAGATTATTTCAGTTCCATACCAGGAAATTAGTGATCACATCATTGGAGCACAACCTCACACCACTTTTAACGTGGACAGTCTGGAATAAAAAGTAAAATAATCCTAAGAACAGTAAACTGTTCAGTAGGTCACTAGAGCTTCATTTTGAAGCCAATTACCATTTCATAACTGAGCAGAAATTGTTTAGCAGTATAAAGGGAGCAAAAAAGAGCACTTATTGTTTTCAATTATATTCAATAAAGTTTGGAATTTATGCACACTCTGTAGCACTAAAAGGTTCACACTTAGGGTGCTCTTAAGTTTGACCAAGGTAAATTCATATTGTCTTATACATAATTAATCAAGAAAGTAGGGTTTTAAAGATTGCAAAACAAATAGCGAGGACAGGAAAAGATGGGGTTATATAACAACACAGAGGCTGAAGATCTGAAGTATTTACAAGCTTGGTTTAAAACCACTAAACCAGATGGTTTTACTGGTATCAAGGTCTTTTCCAGGCTTCGGTCAAAATCTAGTTCTGGTTCTCCTCCAAACAGAGGTTATCCTAACTGTCTTTCTCTCTCTAGCTCATTGAGTTAAACCAAATACCCACATCCTACCATTATTAGGTGACCTTTTATACATGTGCTTATTATTTCTTTACAGTTATGTCCATTCATCTGAGGCTCCTTTCTTGTAAGCTAAGAATTGGGACTGGGACTGGGACTTGCTTGTACATCTCAAAGCCACTCTCATCTCTAGGTCCTTAAGTTGCCAGCTGGAAATGTATCTGCCCCCATCATTCTTCCCCTTAGTGGGCCAAATATTGGGTTTATATCCGCTTCTTTTATCGTTTCAACAGTAAATCATTGGTCCTAAATGATTATGCAATTGTAAAACACGAATGCGGAATTCAGAAAAATTCAAAGATCAGACCTTTTCCCCATTCTGCTTGGTTTTGTGATAATAAAAATGTCATACTGGAAATATAGTGAAATTAAGAGATATGTAATAAGGCAAGCATCTGCTGTCAAACAGCTATCAATAGACATTTTTTAATGACTAACTCTTATTCTAATGGCAATCACCTGTCAGAGCTAAATGTCTGATGACAGGTAGCCATCCTACTTAAGCATGACAGATGCCTTTCAGAATCTCCATGGCTAATGGTAAGCATCTGTCAGGAGCTCATCTTCCAGTGACACTGACCAGACAATGTTGACTTTTCCAATGAGCGACACCTGTCACAAACATCTTTTTTTCTCTTCTTAAAAATGACTGATCCTGACAGCTTACAATGGGAGCGAGTATCTGACAGACTATCATAACATAAAAATCCATCATGCATATTCTTCAGAAGGACATTAGTATTCTGTTATGAGCTTCTAATTCACCTGAATTTTACCATATCCAGGATGTTAATCTAATATATTTTTTTTTGACATGCATAGCAAAGTACCAACTAAAAATGAAAAAAATATTTCTGAGCCTTTTTCAGACTCATTCAGTGTGGATCATTTCCAGAATAATTGTTAAGTCTCTTTCCTTTGATCTATAATCTGGTCCACAGTATATTTAGATATGGTGGTCTTTAAAAAAAAAGACATGAAACATGAAGATTCTGCAAAGTGAATTCTGACAAGCAAACTCAAAAAGAATGAAAGAGCATCAGGGAAACACAATTCTGCCTTTACCAGCTTAGTTATTGGACAGTCATTTGATGACATGTGGATTGGCTATCCATAGCCAATTCCTGCAAAAATGTCCCAGTAAATGCAATTATGTGGGACTTTATACAAAGATGTAGACTATATAGAGTCCATTAACACAGACTAGCACTGTTAATCTCATTCTTATGATGCATAAGTGCATCGCTACTTTGATTAAGGTTTTCATGCTTTTCCAGTGCACCATATGTTTTTAGAATAACTCACAAAAAGAAAAGTAACACTCTGTCATTATTCCAAAACCTGAACAATAGACTGAATGAGAGAGTGCTTTAGGTATTCAATGCAATACTGTAGCATCCCACCCAATATGATAATCCACACATTTTCCCCATAATTAAAGCACACTGCAGGATGGCGGGTGAAGAGATTTTAAGCACAGTAAAAAGTTAACTAAGTTTACAAATGACAGAAGCCTGTTCAGCCCATCAAGCTGCATTAAGCAGTTACCACCTTGATTGACAGCAAAATTACCTTACCCTGATTTTGTAAAAACCCAGCCTCTTAGCAAGACTGGTCAGTACTGGGATAGCTGTGATTTTAATGAGATGGTAAAGTAAAGCTGTGATTGCGTGGTGATTTAAGATTCCACTTTCCGAAATTGCTGTGTCCTATCTAAATTTCACTCGGAGTTTGTATCATTCCCCCTTAATTCATTAAACAATTTCTCATCTTTCCTCCTAATCTGTTGTGTAGCTGGGCTGCTGTGCATCAACCAGGTGGGTACTATACTTCATAGGTGAATGAGTGAATTCCTTCCATTTGAAAAAGGCTTTGGGATCCTTTGGGATGAAAATCACTAATATAAATGTAAGGAATTATGAGTAGAATTAATCTAGCTCACTTGGTTCCCAGCAGCTAACTGATCTAAGGGTTTCATTGAGCCAAATCTTGAGAGAAGCCAGATTATCAGCTTCAGCAACATGGCTGGTTTGCGTGTTCAAAAAACCATGAACACTCATTTAGAAAGACAATTCCTGACCTCAGGTTTAAATGCAGTTCCCCCTAATTTCCATAATTTGTTCACTCTTATTCGTGTTTCATTTTTTAAATGAAGAGATTCACTTTGTCAGTATCCTTCAGTATTTTGAATACTTGAGTCATGTCTCCTAGAAGTCTTCTTTGTTCAAGACTACAATAGCCTTTTAGGCAGATAGAGTAAGATATTCTTACAAGAATGTTATGCCTAGAAATGTATCTGGTCACTCTTCCTTAACCCTCTCCCTCAATAAAATTTCTATAAATGCGTAACATTAACTCTACTACTATGCTGGATTTGCTTCTAATCCTCTTAACAGCACTAAATTACAAGACAGAAGACATACTAAATTTTTATTTTTTTAAAAAACAACACAACCTCTTATTTTAACATCCAGTCTCAGGTGTGAGAAGGAGATCACTGAGAACTTATTTTACTAAGGTAACACAAAAAATATGATTAAGAATCATCTCACTATAAGAATAAACATGCAGCCTTGGTTGTCATGACAACCTTTTCTTATTTTGGAGGAAAAAAGGAAGCAGCCAAAAGATCGTGACTCAGTTCCATAACACAGACCTTAATCCTCAGACAGAAACACTGACTTGAATTGCCCTATCAGACACACATCAAAAAACATCTATCCATTTTCTAACCACTTTATCTAACGGGGTCACAGGGCAGCCTGACAAGCAATGGGTACATGGTGGGATACACTTCTACACATAGCTTGATACTAGCATATCATATATTTGATAAAAGTATTGTATTCATTTCATTAGATCTTATGCTGGAAATTATAAAGAACTTTGTTAACAACAAATAACTTATGATTAAATTTTATAGTTTGCTAAACTTAAGCGCAAATGCTCCACTTTGTGAAAAACATGCTTAAATGTAATAAAATCAAAATATGTAATGTCCTTTTATAGAGTAATTTGTTGTATGGGACAATGCACAAGTGATCTGAGTTGAAATTACATTCTGCGTGTACATGATGCAAAATAAAATATATATTTTTCTCTTTTTAGATTTGTGTCTTGCAATACCATTCATATGCTGCAGATAATGAAAAATACAATTTAGCCCAGTACAGAAAGCCTAGAAAACCACTAATTTTCTCTTGCCCAAACAAAACTGTATATCCAAAGATCAGAAACCACATTAGCCACACTCTGAACGCTTTCTAAACACATCAATGCTTTGGCTTGCTTTTGTGATACTCAGTCATAAAAACCTAGATAAGTTTCTCTTTTAAAGCCATGTAGAATAGCCCTGTGCAGCTCATCGATGTACCATGCATTTTCACCCTTAGCCTGGCAAAGTGGAGGCTGGTGAGGGGGCGTGAGGTTTCTCTTCGCAGGTGAAAGGTCACAGATGACGACACAGCTTTACAGCCCTGTTTGTCTATTCAGCAAGCATACTGGTATCTGGGGTCTGTATCAGTTGTCCTTTGAAGCACATGCCATGCTGGTTTGTTTTATGGATCTATATGTCTTGCCCTGATCATATGTGTGTAGATGCAGGCAAGTTGAAAGCATTTTAAGCATTGTGGCCAGGTCTTATAGCACATGCTCTTTGGTTTACATTTTAACAGCTTGATGTGATGGTGTTACAATCAATGGAATGCACTTTCCAGTTTGATATGTCTCGTTCAAATGTAGCCTATACTGTTCAGGTGAAGGATCTCAAATTTTATGCCCAAGTTTGCCCTTTGGTGTCAACACTCACTGGGATATTTCCTTTCAACAATCAAGCCGAGTCTATGATGTATTAACCCACATGTGGTTTTTGCTGATAATTAAATATATTATACAGTAGTTTTGCTCAGTGGTCTCTCAGATTTTTTAAACTTATTTACTTGAACAGTCTCTATGTCTTTAGTGATTAACCTAACAGGAGAAAAGAGATAAAATGACATGTTCAAAATGTAATACTTCCATATTATCTTAATTCATAAAGGTTACAAAAGTGTACACGTACACCAAAAAACTACACAAATAGTTGTACGTTTATGAGTAATCCAAAATTATATTTACAAGATCGTGTAAAAAGTGGTACTAGTGAGCAAATATAAGAAAGGTGTATATCATAGAACAGTGTTTGGTTATTGGGGTCCATGCTGCATTCCATAGTAGTTGAAAAACAATAGTATGCCTACCACAGAACATTTCTCTTTTTTGTGGTTAGTGTTTTTAAAGTACACAGTACTACACAAAATAGATTTGTTTTCAGTTTGCAAAAGGACTGACACACTTCTGGAGAAGTTCAAGTAGGGAGCTGCATCAGCATGAGTAGGCTGAAAAGGAACAAGAAGGTTTATTCCATGCTTTAGTCCAGCACGGAATAAACCTGTACTTCTGGAGAAGTGTATGTAAATTGAAAGCCAAGACCTCAACAATTCACATTCAGATATTAGAGGTCTTGTGACAAATGTGGTGGTATTGGTTTTTATCAAAAATACCTTTTACATTTCAAATAAACAATAGCATTATTTTTTAGATATGGAAATGATCTAAACTCATTTTATAAATCTGTCTTGCACAAATGCACACTGTGCTATACTGTGAAGTTTTTAGCTAATAATCAATTTGACTTTCTTATTTATACGAGCGTAGATAAACTTTTGAATTAAACATATTTTAACAGCAACCTGGTTATGACAGTGGAGAAAATGTTCTAAGTGTAACGCTAGGCTGCATTACCACAGAAAAGTATGTAATTTAAAATTAATGTATTGAAAACAATACACCATCAAGTGACGTTTATCTACAATTTACACCACTTTGAATATATATATACTGTATAGTCTATAAAATAGGTTGCAATAATTAAATTAAGTACAATACCTTCAGTTATATTCCATGTAATTTGATTCAAATACGTGTTGGAAAGAAAAAGAATTAGGTGGCGAGTTACAGTAAAGTATTATAAAGCTTATATTCATAAATTATTGTGTAATAGACAATCTCCACAAATACATTTAAACTTGGAAATAAAGGTTGACACGTCGCAATTTACTTTCACATTCTGAAAGCTTTCATTGGGAAATATTACATTTTAATTATTGATTCAACCTCTTACATCCTGGGAAAGAAGCAAAAAATTTAATTGAGATATTTCTGACACAAACGCAACTAGGGTGACATATCTTGGAGGGATTAATCTGTTTTGTACCTTTCATTACAATGATGAGCGCATAACCAGCTCGCTTTCTGTATACTCCATCAATATTGCATTGGCAATAAGGCTCAGTAACAGAGTTTTAAGAGTAAAATATTAAAAGTGCGGTAACTTGACTTGGATGTACGTGCAGTTTCGCTTACATTTATTAGATTCTAAATGATTGGAAAGTAATTCTTTCGCCCTTCCAAAATGAAGTTCTCTGCTTTCAAAACTAAATTCTGAACCCTCATTGACTTAAATGCGCTGAAAATTACAAAAGAAAAAAATGAATTATTAATACATGCTGACTTGCAAAACAATGAAACGATGCAAGAGTGCCCCTTTTCTTCTCTAAATTTGGTTTGCATTTACATCTAAAACAAAAATATTAGATTATTATCAGACTCAATACATTTATAATCAAATAAACAATATTTACAATAAGTAGAAAGGGCAACGTTCTTAGCAGAAGAAATTCGAAACAATCTGCTCTACACTATCACATTATTTGCAAAGTTATTACTGCATTTCAAACTCTAAATATTAGTTGTGAATGTAGTTCAAATCCTGTGGCTAAATGTCGAATTATTTTCGCACGTGCTTAGTTAATTTACAGCGATATAATGCAAAATATATATATTCAAATTGTAAGATGGGTTTAATCATCTGTACACTTTTTGTATGTACTGTAGCTACAGAACACTTTAGATTTTGTAGGTAAAGTGACATGTGAGAAGTAAGAGGAAGAAAGGTGGTTGTGGTTGAAAAAAAAATATTATACTACATGCTGAATTCGTGGATCGCCTGATGAATCAAAGGGTGATTTAAACGCTTTTAAATACTTAAAAACAAAAAACATCGCAGAGTGCGTCCCAAAATCTTCACATTAGGCATGAGAGAGGTTAGAGGCTTCAGAGACACTGTTGTAAAGACTTCGAGAGCAGTATACTGCGTCTGTGAACTCACCACTTCGCAATTTATTATAACTTATTTTAATCGTGCATTTGAACTATGTTAACAACGGCTTTTTGTATATACAATGCGAACTTTGTTTAATTTAAATGCACATTTTTGAGGACTACTTTAAAAAAGAAATGAGTGGCTTCAAGTAAACTTTTTAACAGGTGTGAGAAATGAATTACACTTTCAAACAGCACGAGTTTTTTCACGCTCTTAAAACTACTTAAACACATTATAGCAACTTTTTTAGTCGAGAAACTGCTTTGTTACTGAATGTCGGCCTTCTTTGTAATTTGCTAATTTTGTATATCGCCTTTGGAAAATGCGTCAGACAAATTAACTTATATGAGTATCTGAATTAAATGAAGTCTTTAAAAAAATTCTTCACAGTAAATTCTCATAGATGCACAATTACAATTTACACTATGTACAATTAAATATGACCTGAATGATTTAGTGATATAATTCCTTTTAATGAATAATACAATACCAATTATTTAACAATAACTAGTTAAGTGACACTTAACAGAATAGGTACTATACAGTACATACATTGAACCAGTACTGAAGTTTAAACTCGTGGTGCTCAATTATATTTTCAAGTGAAACTAGACACTTTACTTTCTTGTCTATTTGCTGTCATAGAGTCCATTTCTAATGGGGGAAAAAAGGCTAAAAAGTTTATACGCATTTGGTCATCTCAGTTTAAAAAGAAGGCGAAAACATTGTGGCGTTTGAAGCGGAGGTCGTGGTATAGCAAGTTCAAAAACTATGCCTACAAAAAAGCAAAACAACGTGAACATAATTAAAATTAAAAAATCTAATTTTATTCTGTGATTACAAAGCTTGTGAAATGACTTTTGCTTGACGGAAAATATGTTGGTCCAGTTCATACCCCTTCACTTAAAGTCACTTGCTTGTAGAAGGCAATGTCCAATTGACGGCACCCAGAGCAAACAACAATCGTATTACTTACAACAGAATAAATAACTTAGTTTGGAACTTTGGTTCTTTCAGTTTGGATCTTTTTAAAACACTGGTGGTTCTTCGTTTTCGAAAACTGTCTAAAAGTCGTAGGCACCTTCAAATGATAGAAAGAGGACCTCTGTTGTTGTGTACGCATCATGCTAAAGTGACAACTAAGGTTAATGATATAAACCAATGAAAAAATACAGATGGTTGTGATTCAGTGAAAGAATATACAATATGTATGAAATACGCCTTATATTGCAAAGAAAGACGTAGTTCTTTGTAAATGTAAAGAGGTCAAACTCTAAAATTCCTAAAACGTAAGAACTGACTTAGTAACCAAAAGACGGCGATTTGGATTGTACACATAAACGTTATAAACTGACAGCGGACATGAAATTGTTACAAATCCCTGTAAACCGATTATAAGTTCTGAAATAAAACTGTCTAGTCAGACCTTTTAGGTGTTTAAAATAATTTTGGGCTACAGTAATATACACAGTTGAAACAAGTTACTTTAAACAAGAAATGGCTTTCAAACAGTAACCCGGACATTTTCGCTTTAGGCTGTGCATCTTGAAAGTCAGTTTAAACACCTAAGATGAAGTTACTTGCAAACCATAAAGACGTAGTCTGCAGTTTACAACTAAGGAGTAAAAATTAATGGTCACAACAAACGCCCAAACCCTTTTTTTTTATTTTGAACCTGTATTGATCATTGTTAATACCCTACATATCACAAATGGAGCTACTGTAGATTGTGCTCGAGCTCTCGCGGTGTAGGATAATTTTACATCTTATGTATACAAAATAAATGGTAAAGAGCTAAGGAGGTTGAACATTACCTGTTGAAACGCATAAGAAATAAATATTTTGTAACAAGTCTGTAAATCGTTGTTAAAGAAACGTACATGTGACTGCTACAATGTGTATAATAACCAGTGTATAGGATGTGTGAATGTGTATCCTACACCATCCATTTTAAAAAACGTCTGTTTCGTTTCCGATTAAAATATTAAGGACACCTCATTTAATTTTTTGAGTAAGCAAGCTAATTTCTGTAACTTCAACGTCAAAGTAATAAGAAACAGTATGATAGGCTTAAATTAATATAATATATGTTAGTACTCCACATGCCCCCCAAGCATGACTCCTTAATTCCTAGATATTTAAAGTAAATGAAGCGTTTAGTTTATGTCCTGTTAAGTATAAGTTACTACTGTACCTTCATAATTTGATCCTAGTAGCCTACTTCTAACAGAATGCATGAAGTTCCCAAGCGTACCACCAGGGGCGTTAATATCACAAAGAAGTCTTCGCAACCAACCACAAGGCTGCAATTAAATATCAAAACAGCATTGGTAAACAAATCAGATATGCTAACGTTGCTGTTTGATGGTGAAAGCAATACATGTAAAGATCAGTGTGGCCTGTGTTGCCTGGCAATTTCGAAAACCGCTGGATCTATCACAATATTATCAAGCACTGGAACACTAGTTTAACAGTCGACTGATGGCGGCACGATCGGGGCAGCTGAGGCTCATAAAATGTCATTTGTATCAGTCCATATAAAGTATGTCTAGAAGGATCTAAGTGAAACAAACGGAACCCTAAACATTCAGTACTCGTTATAACTTCATTAAAGCACAGATGCGTTATTTTATAACCTTGCTATTAGCAAAAACTGCAAAGCCGACCATCTGTATTGCACCAAGGATCAAAGATACCTTCACTGGCACATCCTTATACCGCATTAATCAGATCCTTGTTTTTATAGCCTGCAGTAAGATAGCTGTCTTTCACTTAAACCCACTTGTTTGATTCATGTCTTACCCAGCCCTATCAGCTACTCCGAGGAAATTATTTTATATTTAAATGTATGAAGTAACATTTTTTTTTACCTTATATTTATAATTATAATGTTCCACCAAGATAACGGGGTCCAGTGAGATATTTTCTGGTGTAATTTAAAAACAATCATTTCCATAGGATACAAAAGCACACTATGTACACAAGATTGGAACATCTGTTTTATTGTTCTATTTGATGTGTTTCCTGGGTTAATTATGCTAATACAAGAATATAAGGTGTGAATAACGCTCAATGACTTCAACTTTGCAACTAACAAAAACGCGTTGAAATCATAAGATTATTTACGTAGTACGTTCGTAAAAATAATTGTTTTCAGAATTGTAACTGAATTATACCTACAGGCACCTAAGAGTGAAATATCAAATAATATCCGAACATGTCTTCCAGCTGGGAGTTTCCCATTAGTTCAACAGGTAGCCTGTGAAAAGTTAAACCAACCCAGCAAAGAGAATAAGTTTCCATGTAGTCGAGAACCGATAGTAGAATTAAACGCTAAAATAAGTTTTACGTTGCTGTAGCACAAACATCGCACATGCTGCGCGAGTTTCCTTGCAAGGGCTCAGTGCTTTTAAATCTTGGGGAAGATTTATTTTCAGGACGTCCTGTCTTCGTGTTATTTTGCTTATCTGTTGCGTTTAATTACAGGCTGTTAAGGGAATGCATTAAATGTGATTATGAAGGACACTCCCCCACAATGTCAGAACACAGTCTGCAATCAGAGCCGACATTCAGACTCAGAAACACTTGAAAGGACTTGCATTACCGCCGCACCACCTAGTATACCATCAAACCGCAGTCATTGTGTTTAGTTAAATAGCGCCTCTAGTGCGAGGAAAGACCTTGCAAAACCATTCAGTCCTGATTCTTATCATATATAATATATATTCTCTTATTTATTGTAATTAAACCAAGTGTTTTTCCTACAGCCCTATTTAAAATTGCGTTATAAGAAATTGTTGTTTTGTGGCGCATTCCGGGTAACCGTAATTTAAAAATTACTCTGAAAGAAAAATAGCGTTGAGCACGACACATTCCAAATCCTTACCTAAACCACAGAATACGCCTTCTTAATTTACCCCCCCCCCCCCCCCCCCCCTTCAGAATGAGTAAGGAGAGCGACATCATTGGGCTCTAAAGACTATCTCATAAATCATAAGACGTTAGAACACAAGATATGTTTATCTTTAACAGAGAAAAATAAACGAATAGTCTTAAATTCATTAGTTGGGATAAGCAAATACTACGATAATATTTCAATTAAAATATTGTCAAGAATGTGACAAAATGTGTGTTTTCAATGTCAATCATTATAATTTGCTGAATATTTAATAGTGTTAAGGATGTTTTGCATTTATAATTAATATTAACTAGTATCCCGAAAAGCACAGTACAACTATTTTATATCAATATAAAACGTCCTTTTAAGATTGATTGAAAATGATGTTTATTTAATATTAAATTATTTATATGGTTTTCACACTGAAAATGTCATGATCTAAATACTGCGACAAATACTTTCCGTCCAGCAACCACAAAGACAAAAAAATAAATATATCGAATTTAAAAACAAATAAAACTACGACGTTAAATCGTTTAATATAACCGGTTAATGTCTCAAAACGTAGACTGCACATTCTAACAAGTACTTATTGCAATGTGTCAAGTAAGGTACAGAATGATCTTTCTAATGTTTTGCAGTATACAGAATACATATATAACAGGCCTATATTTAAAGCCCATATTTAACCACGCAAAAGGTATGAAACTACGTTTCTGTATAAACGACCCAGTGCCCAATCGCCAGTATCTCGCATCACAACACACAAACGTGAGGAACCATGTTTTCAGATTGGTGGCATAGTAACTTGCTGGAATTATAAACCTCCGATTATATTTAAAATGTAAGTCCATAAATTAATGCAGAAGAAAAAGAACAAAACCTAACCACAGTTTAGGGTACACATATACAGACTCACACGCAAACACAAGCAAATAACACAAACAGCAAGGACATGAGCATCTGGAGTTTTTAAGGGAGATGAAATATCTCCTTGATGCTGTTAGGTGGCCCTTTGCACTTGAATTATGGCACAGAGGATTTAGCTGAGCTAAAGGGGACTGTGCCTTCTCTTTCTTCTCCCTGTCCAGAAGTATTAGGAGCAGTGATATATATTGCCTGGCTCTACAGTGCCTTTATAAAACATGGGAGCATATCATCCAAACCACTCGCACAGGATTTTTATAGGAGAAAAGGGGCACTAAATAATGGTTAAATAACGCTAAAAGAAATTCGCAGATAAGCACATTTTGATGTATTTTTTCAAGTTCATCTCAAACAGAGTAGATTTTTTTAAAAATAGAAGCTGCTCCGCATTTAAAATGGGGAGAACTGTAATACCGAGGTTTATGTTTTTATTCAGTTACACAGCGTAAATGCGCTAACATTACAAACGCGAGATTACATATCAAATCTGTTTAATGCATGAAGCAGATTCGGATAGCAGGGTATAAAGTGCAGGAATTTCGGTTTTAAATTTTTCGATAGACTACTAATTTATATCTTCGACAATCACTAAAAATGTATTAAACTACAATGAAGGAAAAATAAATGCACATCAATTTTACTCACCTCAAATTTCGACTCGCTTCTTCAAACCGATAAAATGGGTGAAAGCGTAAAAATGTGACATTTAAGAAAGTCAATTTTGTTAAAATGTTTAAATAAATAACCAAAATGCGATGAAGATTAGATGTAATGCAATTTAAAATATATATTTATATATATGGCCAAAGAAATATTGTGCACAAAAATGACAAGAGCATAAAGCATTATAATTCAGCCGGGCTCCTCCTACTAGCCATGCCTTCTAATTAATGGAGCTCCCGACTTGCAAAAGCCTGCATTGGACAGCAACAGAGTCAAAGAGTGAAAGAGAGAGGGTGAAAGTGCCACTGGAGATAATTGATTACCTCCCAATCAACAATAACTTGTTAGCAATAGTCAATTGCCCCACTATTTTGGCTTCACCGGGCTCAGAGAAACACCATTGTCCCTCGGATTGCTAAACCTTGTGGAGAGCACATTCTTTTCCACGGAAACGTGAAAAAGTGGGGACTACAGGACTTTTCAAAAATCCATCTCTTACCTCGGAAGCGTAAAAAGGACGATTTGGTTGTTTGTAATTTCGAGCGTTTTTTTAGACGAGCACTCTGCCATCCCGGTTTCCACAACTTTTCCTGTGAGCAGTTTATTATTTTGGAGTGAAAAAATAAAATTAATAGAAGTTATTTTCGAAAGCAGCAAGGTTAAATAATGACTTCGAAGGAAGATGCAAAAGGTTCTTCGGTAGAAGAGAGAAGGCGAAGCCCGCTGGACCATCTCCCACCGCCCGCAAATTCTAACAAGCCTCTCACTCCTTTCAGTATTGAAGACATTCTCAACAAACCTTCAGTCAGACGAAGTTATACAATTTGCGGAACAGCGCACCTGATATCTGCCGCTGAAAAACACCCTCCTCCGGGTCTCCCCTTGTCCAGTCGGGCACTCCTCACCCAGACCTCTCCTCTCTGTGCCCTCGAAGAGCTGGCCAGCAAAACATTTAAAGGACTGGAAGTGAGTGTCCTTCAGGCGGCCGAAGGTATGCTGGTTTCATTTTTCTTAAAAAGTACAATATAGCGAATATTACTCACAATACCGTATTACAATCTGGACCACTTACAGTAGTTTATATGTAGGCTATTTATTTTAGGATTTGTAGCCGTAACTGGGAAATACATGTTGTGTGATCCTGTATTTTTATAATAATATCGACTGGTTTAAACGCGAATCGCTTTTGAAAAATTGCATTTGAATGTACAGTATATAGCAACGCATTACATTACAATTAAATATAGTAAAAAAAGTGCAAGAGAAATGTAAACATCTTTTACGGATTTTATTTTAAAGTTTAATTAAATGGTTTATATGTTTTTTAGAAGGTAGATTTGATTTTATAGTAACACAAATACTGATTTCAGATTATATTTTACGTTTAAATTTATATCTCTCTGCATACTTAATGTCAGGAAACAAAAAGGCATCTAATATTTATTTAATATGCGTGTTCGCAGGGAGGGACGGAATGACGATTTTTGGCCAGAGGAACACTCCCAAAAAGCGAAGAAAGTCCAGAACAGCATTCACCAACCATCAGATCTATGAACTGGAGAAAAGGTTTTTGTATCAGAAATATTTGTCTCCTGCTGACCGAGATCAAATCGCCCAGCAACTGGGGCTAACAAATGCCCAAGTTATCACCTGGTTTCAAAACCGCAGAGCCAAACTCAAGAGGGATTTGGAAGAGATGAAAGCAGACGTAGAATCAGCCAAAGCGCTTGGTTCAGTACCACTGGAGAAAATTGCCAAACTGGCAGATCTAGAGAAAAGCGCCGCTGGGACACTGGGCAATTCAAGATCTGAATCCCCAACGCTATCCAGTCACGGACACGAGACCCCTAACAAACTCCAAATGTCCCCTTCATCCCCGTTTACAGACCACGCTACCAGTCAAGAGTGTTCGGAAGATGAAGACGTGGAAATTGATGTCGATGACTGATTTTTTTCCCCGATTGTTGTTGAGTTTTTTGCCACCGTTATCTAGAATTTAAAGTGACTTTTATATGAAAAAGATATTCAAAGCAAGCATGAACTACACATTATATGCTGCGCCCGTTATAAAGTATATAGTTATAGTAACTTTATTCATATTTAACCAAGGCAGTTGTTTTCAATTAAAGCAATAAGCAGCACACATGCATACAGAAAAGGACAACGACAAGGGTCCGACTACTGACAGATCAAGTAGCGTTGATTTGTAGGGAATGGTGCAGTTGTGTATGGCTTCTATCAATCGATATAAAATTACTAACAAACAATACACAATGAACTACATTTTTTGGGAAAAAATATTTTATTTTTTTAAAGCTTGTTTGCTTAACATAACCTTGGTTAGAAAAGTCATAGATTGTGCGTTATTTTGATTGGGAAATAAAATCGTCGAGCTTTAATTTAGGCTGAATTAAATTTAGCGTTTTGCATGTTACAGGTATGCACGTTTCTTTTTAACATTTTAATTTTTGTTCTTTTTTAAATTATTACAGTCATATTTGCAAGAAAATATAAATGTATTTACGTTTCCTAGGGATTACACCAGATCCCCCCCTTATTTAATTCTCCTTCATTCTTATATCAAACGTATTATTTTCTGTTCTAATTTACTGCTATATAATTCTTTTATTACGAAAAATACGACCTACCTTTCGTATTTTTTTATGAAGGTGGTGCAAGAAAATGTTTTTACTTTATAGACTCTTGCATGATCAATAAAATAATTTAAATCGGTCTAATCAAAGATCGGGATTTCATAAAAAGATGTACAGTAACTTATTCCCAGAAAAAGACATCTCAATTATAAATGAAGAAAGTACTGATATTTAAATTACATAAATCATAAACGGCGTTGATTTACTTCCACTTAGGTATGTATAGACTCCTCTGTTTCAATACAATAAAGTCATTAACATTTTAATAGACTTCCTAGGTTTTGTATGATGCCTATAAGTGCCTTTTAAATCAGGACACTACGTAAAACCATTTTTATTTTTTGTCTTGGAATGTGTACATAAAAATGGAAATAAAAAATCGCAAACCAATCTTTCCAGTATTTTTTACATTTCGGATATTACTATCAAACTACTATCAAAAAGGATGGCTGTTATGATTATTACAGACCAGTTCGTGTCTTTAAAACTAAAAGAGCCATTTGTTCCTGGCAAAACAGGGGGTTTAACATTGCCTTAGGATTAATGTAAAATGGTCTTTTTAACAATATCCTACATTTTTAGTTTTTAAATCAGAACAAATGAAAATGCTCTACAATTGTCTTATAGGAATGTTTAGCTTATTATAGGCTATATGAAATCATTTTTAAGCACGCACTAAAAGGCAACGGAGGGTGGTCTATTTTAACCCAAAACTGGCAGTGTAAGTATATGTAACAAAAAATCTTTTTTGGCATTATTCTTCTATTGTTTTCAGTAAAAATATACAAACCAGTGTTTTATCCCAGCGTCATTTCCCTTTTCAAGCTCTTAAAGCGTAACCTGCCTTCCTGACCCGGCAACGTGTGTTTTCCTATTCTGCACAAAATTTATGTGAGAAACACAAATCTGGTTCGGAGAATATAAAAAAGGGAAGATGCCAGAAAAAAAACAGGGACTTTTGGGCCAGTTTCTCCGGGGCTATATAATCCTTCTTTGATAAAGGATGAGGCTATAATTTTTAGCGTAAAGCATGAAAACGGGGGACAAATGAGCAGCCTTCCCTGATGTGACAAGTGACAATGGGGCATGCACAGTCTCCCGCAGTTCTCAATACTGAGACAAGTGTGTCCCACTGCACAGAAAGGACACAAACGTTTGGAGGCCATATGGTTTTTGAATTTTCTTCACAATTTCCAGACAATTTGATGGATTGGGTTAACCCTCCTTTTAAACTGTTTAACTCCATTTTACAAAAGCAATAATGCATACATAGCCCTCCTCTTCACGAGGGCATCTGTGCCCATTAATGTCGACTCTTTTCTTTGCCTTTTTTTAACTTGGCATTTTGAACAAGTCTATGAATTACAATGAAACCCACTCTCTTTTTTGTAAAGCACTTGTCTTTCTCCCTTTTTGGGCTGGAAATAATATGTTTGACTTTTGTCCAGAGAATTTTTAAAAAGCGCTACATCTTGTGGCGAAAGTGTTTTTCATGCTAAGTAGGGGAGTCGTAAAATGTTGAAATGGTGACATTTATGCGAGAGTCTGGTAAAGGATTCTTTTCTTTTGTTTGTTTTCTTTTTAGCTTTTCTCTTTTTATTTTCTTTGTCTTTCGGGGGTTTAATGAGGCTGAAAACATGATGATTCAAGAAAGAAAACGTGAAAGAAAGAAAAGGCTTCTGTGCTGAACAGAAAGAGTCGGAGTTAATTTTACCTCCAGTGTTTTTGTTTGAAAGGAAATTGAAGCCACACGGACGGGTTCTCTCACACGTGGGAGTTACTAAATTTTTTTTGTGACTTACCCTGTTTATTCCTTCTGCGTTTCTTTTCATTTTTCAAACTAAAAAATGCGTAATTTTTTTAAATTATTATTCTAAAATCCGATGTATTGCACTCGTCGCAATCTTCACACACATGGGCATCTACTTCAGCATATTGTTTTTATGCTGTACTATCTGTGTTAGAGCCGTTTCTTTCTGCTCTACGGTATGCCATTTACTGTAAAAAAATGAAACGAAAATGTCCTCAACCTATATCTTTCTGTAGCTTTTTATTAAAAACACGATAAGTTGATTATTATTATTATCATCATCATCATCGTCGTCGTCGTTTCTAATAGGCCAACCATCCACCCTTCAAAATAGTCAAGACGACTACTGGACGCAAAGAATAATTTAGGCAATTCTTTTCTAAAAATGCCACACAACAAAAGACCTGCTTGTTAAATACAGTATGATCTCTTATATGACGAATTTCTTAAGGACTGTTTATTCTAGGCTCAAAATGTGTGCGCACGCATTTATTAAATTCACATTACTTGCTGGTTTAGAAAAAATAATCTCCTAAATTAAATGTACAATGTTGCGGAGAGACTTCAGAGAGATGATTTTTCCAGTACGCGTCCAGGTACTGATGTACGGGAAAAACAGAACTGTGGGCAAGACGTAGAACTAGAACATACTGTATCACACTTATTCAGCATCACGCAGGCCCGTTGAGCTTCGCACTTACTGCGCGGACTGGGGGGAGGGAGAGGCAGATGTACTTTCACGTCGTGTTTATAATGACGTTTAAATAAATACGCTAAAGGCTTGGTCAAGTAAACAATATGAAGTAAACAACAACGTCGCTGTAGACGTGTACAATTACGTTTGCGTCAATTATACATTTGCTTTATGAGATGCTAGGGACCGTTTGAAGGTTTGTTGCTACTAAACCGCCCTGCAGTTTAAAAAGCAGGCCTAAATGATTGAGTTTATGACTGAACTAACATGTAGACGCAACGTAGATACAAAAATATAAAATAAAAGCTATATGTCCTTGACATAATCGCGCTTATCCCGGGATACAGAAAACACAAAACACAGCCGTTTAAGACAGACATCACTGTAACATACCTCAAAACGACCACAAATCGCAGGGGTGTTAATGGTATTAATTTTGCAGACGCGTTTAGCCAGGGCTACATAAAACTAAAACACTTTCTTTTAAAATTGCAATCAAGTTATATAGGGCAAAATGTAGAGGGATATAATGAAGCTTATGTAATAACAACATAACCCACTGAAAAAAAACTATACTCTTTATATTTTTATTAAATGGAACCAAAAAGGAAAAATACACCTGCAAAAACATATTATGCGTTTATAAATGCTTATAAAGAATGCCTATTTATATTCAGAATAGATTAATAATTCTAATCGAGTGAATTTATTTATCATCTTCGGATTTTGAAGTGGTGTGGACACCAAATCAAGTCACTTTACGGTATGACGTATCC